>NC_068301.1:10967745-12425245 GCF_025860055.1 Xyrauchen texanus
GGAACGTCCCGCAGCTGCCACGACAACCATCCCTATGACACCACAGTGACAAAGAGTCCATCAGTGTGTCATTTTTCAGGGTCACTGACTGATAGGGCCAGACTCTGACCACCAGCCTGCACACACATCTGCAAAGAGGACATAAGAGGGAAAAACCATCATGTTGTGCTCTTTATAGCATTATCTAGCTTCCAGTCAAAATCAAAATCACAGTCAGAATTGTAAAAATAATTGGGAATCAGAATTACAATCAGAGGGGGCCTGGGTAACTCAGAGAGAATTGACGCTGACTGCCACCCCTGGAGACGTGAGTACAAATTCAGGGTATGCTGAGTGACACCAACCAAATTGGCCCGGTTGCTAGGGAGGGTAGAGTCACATGGGGCTCTACCCTCCCTAGAGTATCATGGTCACTATAATGTGGTTGTGCGTGGATGCCATGAAGAATAGCGTAAAGCCTCCACACGCACTACGTCTCCGCGGTAACGTGCTCAATTAGCCACGTGATAAGATGTGTAGATTGACATCTCAGAGGCAACTGAGATTCTTCCTCCGCCACCCGGATTGAGGCGTGTCACTATGCCACCACGAGGACTTAGAGAGCATTGGGAATTGGGCATTCCAAATTGGGGTGAAAAGGGGACAAAAAAATACAAAATAATTATTGGGGAACAAACACAGTGGCAAATGTATTTGGACACTTACTGTAAGCCTTACTGTATAAAATGGGGTGGCATTTGTTTTAAAGAAATGTAGCACAAACAAAACATAGTGGAACATTTTAAGAGATAATGTAATCATCTATACCTGATGTTACCCCATCTGAGGGTAACTGACTTCATCCATCCAATAAAAAAATCTCTAGCATCATTTGTTTATAGATGCAACTTATTTTGTATCTAATGCAATGACATTCAGGCATGTTTAAGTGTGAAAAAAGTTTACAAAAAAGTGAAAATACTTTTTGGGGACACTTTAAACTGTACACTATATGCCATAAGACTACACAATTTGTACACTTGAATTTCTATCCCCATTTAAATATGAAACAAAAAATAGTAATAAAACAAGTTGTTGTACACCTGCATGCTATGCCATATGACTGTATATTTTGAATTGATAGATTTATGACAGGTACACACACACTGCAAATGAAACTTGCTCTGCGAACAGTCCCAATGCGAAGACTGACATCATATACAGTAAACTCATTCTCTAAAATACTCTTCATCATCCTGTCTTCTCATCCCTCATCCTTCTGTTCCCACCCCATGCCATATCCGAAACAGAATTGCTGGAGGAGAGGTGACATGTAAATCATACGGAACGTGACACTCTCATTTGATTAATGGAGTCCTAGTGTGACTCTTTTGTATATTAATCAACAAATAGCCTGACCTCATCAGATGCTGTCTGAGTTCATTCTCAACCAAAGGGGGTGCCCTGTGGGGTCTAGACCTGTCAGCCAACAAGGTGATGGGTGTAAACAGCCATAGCTTTAGTAATTCATACCAATTAGTCTTTAGAAAAGAATAATCTGCGCTCATTTTGGCGTCTTTGTGTTTCATCTCCATTGTGGGGGTTTTCATGCCCATATTAAATAGACCGAACCATAGAGAATGTTTCCATTATTGTACAAAGAAAGAAGATTTAGAACAAAGCCTGAGAGAATTGCTATATTTTAGAGGCACTTAATAATTTAGAAGCACTTAATAAATATTGTATATAAAGGAGTGTCTTCTCCTCCTCGTTATTAAAAGGTATAACTGAAAATCAATGACTGGCTGTCCAGAGATTAGTGTGACCTTTCAGTATGCCTGGAATAACATGTCCTTTGAAACTCTTGTGTCCCCAGTAAAACAAACTTTCAATCTTATTTACCTTCATCAGCCCAGTGTTATTCAAATTAGTAATCAGTCTAGACCAGGGTTATTCTTAATATACTTTATGTTCTCCATTGTATTTATAGAGTGGGGTTCGTAAGTACAATTGTAAAAATACTCCTATTTTGCATTTTTCTTTTCTAATTAACTACGTTTCTATTTACTTTTGTGACAACATGCTCTCAAGCTGACATGAACTCCCCAAGTTTTTGTGAAACCTGATGATCCATGTAATACCAGCTTGATTTGAGAATGTTCCAAAGACATGGAAATCTGACTTTTGTACAAAAAGGTTAACATGGTCAATGTCACATATTTGACCTAGAAATAGTGCAAAATTGTAAATATGTCTTCTTCATTGAACGTCATAACGTTTCTTTGTTTGACATTTTTCAAAATCTTCAAACTTAAGGTTTACATTAGATTTTGAACCCCACTGTCTACTTTCAAATATAATCACATTGATTATATTTTCATATACATGATTATAATTTTGCATTATAATTTTTTTTTCCATGCATATCTAAACTACATGGATCTATTATGTAATGTAATCACACACAAATATTATCTCCAACTGACAGAGCAAGGAACTGGACTGTAGCACCACCACATGGTATGAAATATGATTGCCATCATATTTTTTATTGAAACCATCATGATATGATATCACTAAGCTAGAAACTGCTTGCACAACATCTGATCTGTAAATTTGGCAATAAAGCTAATGCTGCAGGAATGCTGGGACTCAGAAAACAAAACTTCTCTTACTCATCAGTTAAAACAAAGGGCCCAATGTTGACCTTCTAATTTGAAACACCTGGTTTACTCCAAATGTACTCACCCCTTACAGGAAAGTGGTACGACTCACTCTACTTACATTTACAAAGATAATAGATGAGTTCTCGAATTCTATTGCATGACTTTTTTTTTTATAAAAATGTTAATGAAAAGAAACATAGCCACAGGGGAGAGTTGAAGGACCCAGAGCCTTTATCTTTTAAATTATTGTATTGATTTTCCATGTTCACATGGATGCCGTCTGATTCGTCCTTCTCTAATTTGCTGGATTGATTTCTCGCGGCCAGTCATTTGACTCTGAATAACATCACCTCATAGAGGATAAACCTGTTTTAAAGATCTCATTTACATTTATTGAATTGCCAAAATGTATTGATTCAATTTTCAAGCTTAAGTAAATAATATCTAGTAAATGTCAAGCATCAAACTCTCATTTTTATATTAGTATATTGGTATATTGGCTGATTTTATTTGACTTCTCCTTTCACATTTGGCATATCAAGCACTTTTGGTACTGCATCCGAACTGTTATTCATCATTGATAACTTAATATGAAAAACAGGATGTCACACTACAGTGAGCCAGAACACTTCCTGTAATTAGTTGCAAAGCATCTCCTAAAGAGTTCTTAATCCATGTGATTCTTTCCATATGAATAAAACTGAATTCCCCAGATCTCATTTGGCTGTTGGTGTGATTTAGCCCTTACTACCGGGTCTTAAAGCAAACTAACCCACTTTATTGGGAGATGAGTGTGTGAAGGGCCACTTAAAAATGCATTAGAAGTGCAAAGCATTATCAAACAGAGAAGCACATAAACCTAGTCAGCCATTTAAAGCTCTGGCCACACTGTTTATGAGCTCAGCTCTTCACGCTAATGCAGCTCTTTAGATGAAGCCAATAGCTTACAGCCCTAACTGTTCCGCCGAGGTAATGGTGCCTCAGTTTCTGCCTGCTTGAAATGGCTGTAGGGCTCCTTGTTCGCCTCGATCGGATCGGTGACCCTAATTAATAACGATCAGTCTGTCTGAAATGTGCAAATGGAACAATAAACGTAGATCTGAGTAATTAACCTCTAGCATTTCTGCTAATCATGAGCAAACATCCTCACTCTGTCATTGCTACTCACTGCAGTAGATTACAATCGGGCAGGCAGTCTCGTTTAGCAGGTCATAAATCTGACACTCATATCGTCCTTTCAGGCAAAGGGCAAAGTCGGCACTACACAGCCTGCCGGGAAAAGAAAACAAGATGCCGAAATGTAGGGAATCAACAATAAATATGTTGAAAGTCAGCAGGTTGCAGAATACCTGCTTACCTTTCATCCTCCTGAACTTTTTTCCATATCAGAAATAATATCCATTTGGATGACCAATGAAAATACTCAGAAATTTGATACATGCAGAGATGGACTGTGAAAACTCTTTTGTTACTATTGAATGAACAGAGCACAGAATTCAGCATAACTTAATGTGAAATCCCTAATGCAAGTTCAATTACTGTACATGATAATAAGGTAAACACTTTGTAATTACCACGCATCTACGGGTTATTAATTATAATTTGTTTGGTAGGCATTAATGAATGGACTAATGTAAATACCAGGCAATTTCAGTCAATTAATGCATGCCCATGCAATGTACAAAACTGTCATTACCAAATAATCATGATGCATTTTCAGATAGATAGGTAGTTGGATGGATGGATGGATGGATGGATGGATGGATGGATGGATGGATGGATAAAAATGTGTCCCAGATAGATAGATAGATAGATAGATAGATAGATAGATAGATAGATAGATAGATAGATAGATAGATAGATAGATAGATAGACAGATAGATAGTATACGTATTACACATTAAGAAGGCTACATATTTATCTTTTAAAATGTTTTGAATGGGGACCAATGAAGTGCTACCAGAATTCAGAGAAAGCATCCAAATGGAAACCCACATGTTCTGCTCTCTAAATGCACAGTTTGTGATTGATCTCGGGACGATAACCATTTAAGCAAAACAAAGCCTCCATAATCCCAAATGTGGGCATCTGTGTGAGAGCGTCATTGACATAGACACAGAGGGTAAGTAATTGGGGAGTCGGGAAATGATTAACCCACTATGCAAATGGCAATTAAAGGACACCTAGTGCTGCAGGCATTGTCCTTGTGCCCTAATAGCGCGGACAAAAGTTCAAGTGCAGCTGTTTGCTGTGGACAGATGCATACCAGAAAACAAAAATCCCATTAACACATTTGTGTTAATGGAAAAAATGATCGACACTCACATTCATTTTGAGAACAGTGACTGCATAATTGGGTAAATTGACCTGTGCAAGACCATTTACACAACTGCTATTTAACCAATTATGAAAAAATGCTGAATCCACTGGTATATGATTTAGTAAAATATTTGCTGTATTATATATAAAAATGCAAGTTATTATTAATTAACAATAATCAACTTGAAATAATTATTGAGCAACAAACAGTTTATGGTAAGTCACATAAATGTTATGAATTTGTTAGATTTTGTAATTAATGAATAAGGTTTATCATTATCATAATTGAGTTTTGAGGAATTCAATTTGTATGGCGGCACATGGGGCTATCACACATTAAAAACACAGCCCTGTGAAATACCTGACTGTGATTGGTCAATTAAGATTAAACCAAAATAGGATTAACTGTACAATTGATTTTTGGCCCAAGGACATTTCTGCACTAGTTCAATGTCCCTCAAATCACTCTACTTTCTTTTTCTTCTGGTGAAATTAAATCATTTGAATATTTCATAACAATTATTTACTTATTTGTTGAGTAGCCAAATTACTTATAATAAGTAGGAAAATGGACAGCCTGTTTGTCATTATTGCTAAATAAACTTCTTTAGAATGATACGAGACCAGATACGGTCTTTATTTTGCGATAATGACCAGCTGATTGTACATTACCCCTTACATGATGTACACTATTTCTCACGAATAAGTGGATGTTAGAAGTTAATTAATTTTTCCTAAACCAGTCTTAAAATAATATTTCATGTTTATTACAAGTTAATCTCAATCAACAGCATTTGTGGCATATAGTTATTAATTAAATTATTCATTTTGACTTGTCCCTCATTTTCTTTAAAAAAGCAAAAATCTATGTTACAGTGAGGCAATTACAATTGAAGTGAATGGGGCCAATCCGAACTTGTTATAATACTCACTGTTTCAAAAGTATAGCCACAAGATGTAAACAATATGCATGTTAACATGGTTTTTAAAGTGATTTTAATATTTTTTTATGTAAAAACAACGATTTAAACAAATTCACAGCTCAAATAATACACAGGTTTTAACAAAATAATTTACTGTAAGTGCTTTTATAAAATTATAAGTGTCATATTTCTGCCTTTTTAAACTCTCCAAAACTGGCACCATTTTCTATCATTGTAAGTGCCTCACTGAAACCTCAATTTCTGCCTTTATTTTTATTTTTTTTAAAGAGAAAGACAACTCAAAATTATGTTTTGTGGTAATCAATATTATGCCACAAATGGTGTCGATTGAGCCTAACTTGTTTTGAACATGGAATATTCCTTACATTTTTTTAAACCAGCCTACATTTCTTCTTTAAATCCATTAGAAAATTATACAAATACAATTAAATATGATCTGAATATAATGACATTAGATTATAAGATGTGCACTGTATAGCTTGACTCACAAAAATAAGTTCTTCGAGAATGTTTCGAAATGAATCTCACTTTTTATAAGACATAATTATCAGATATGACCTGATGGCATTCACAGCCAAAAACAATGTATGCTGCCTGCCAGCTTAGTTTAATGTTACTTTAATGTTCATTTGACAAAGTACTGTAATCTAAGATCCAACCCAACATCAGTTTGAGATAAAGACATAATGAGAATCCTCTCTTGCTTAAAAACCTAATGACATCTTCTCACCATCATGTATGTAAGATCAAGCACATTTCAGAGGTATAATGCGGCGGTGAGCAGTCTGTTTCTGCTGTCGTGTCCAGCCCTGTCTTCCGAGCCTGAGACACTGCAGGAGTTTAACACAGCTGATCAGCTCTTGCCTTCTCAGCGCTGACCTCAATGATTTCCCCATCAAGGCCAGCCTGATGTACTGCTCCATCTGCACCCAATCCCTCTCCTGTATCGATTGCTCACAAATGAGCCTTCCCAGGCCTGGCCCAGGAGCAGTAATTCAAAAGAGCAGTGCATTGAGTGGACCTAATGTTATGAGACCTGGATGTGCACATGCTAACAAAACAAAGTGCCAACATCGGCTTTCTGCACATCATTCACAGCTGTGCTGCGCTCTTTGATTGAATTGTGGCCATCAGCGAAAGACATTTAGCAAAGATGTTTGCCTGTTTGCTTGTTTTTTGCTCTGTGCTCCATTTGTCTTCTTTTTTGATGTTTCATAAAGCAACCCATCCATTTCCCTTTAACACTGTGAGATTTTTTTATTTCAGGCTCAAATATATTAGGATCTTTCCTGTTATACATTACATTTTGCACTCTGTGACTTTAATTACAAAATGAATATGCTTGTGTTGTAATTTAAAGGTATAGCTCACCCAAAAATGAAAATTATCTCATCATTTATTTACCCTTGTGCCATCCCAGATGTGTATGACTTTCTATCTTCTGCTGAACACAAACAAGATCAATAGAAACAGATCGATATTTAAGCCCTTTTTTACTCTAAATATCCACTTTCACTTTCAATTTGAAAGTGAAAGTGGAGGCTTAGAGTAAAAAAAGGACTTAAATATGGATCAGTTTCTCACCCACACCACACATAGCGCTTATGGATTTAACCACTGGAGACATTTGGATTACATATATGTTTCCGTTTTGTGATTTTGGGAGCTTTGAAGGTCTGGCCATCATTCACATTCATTGTAAGGACTTACAGAGTTCAGATATTATTCTTAAATGTTTTGCTTGTATTCTGCTGACGAAAGTCATACAGATCTTGGATGGCATGAGGGTGAGTAAATATTGAGATCATTTTTATTTTTGGGTGAACTATCCCTTTAAGGTGAAATGAATAGAGGTCAGGGAGGGAATTTATTCTCTAAAATAGTTTTGCATTCCATTGCAATAGTTTGCGTTCCTCGTTTTGGGTTCCGTGGCATTAGCTTTATCTATCCCTTACAAAAATTAATCTTGGTTTTACTACAGTAGCCAAAGTTGAACTATAGAATTTGTAGTAAAATCATAGTTACCATAACATTTCCCATGGTTTTACAACAGTTACCATATTTTAACAACAATATTAATGGTAAAACCTAAGTAATAAAACAGGAACACCAAAACTATGGTAATAAAAATCATAATCATTATTCCAAAAAACATGGTTAGTTCAGTAACATCATGGTTCATTTGTGGTTAGTAAATACAATGATTTTAAAACCAGGGTTCTTATTGCAAAAATGGTTACTAAAGTCATAGTTACTACATGTTTTTTAAAGATTAAAACATTTTGGTGTTGGTGGACACCATGGTTTTTAAAAAGTAAAACTGTAGTAAGCAATGATTATGATATGATTATGATTTTAATACCATAGTTTGGGTTTTCCTGTATTCCTATTATGGTTATGAACATCATTGTTAAAATTTGGTTACTGTAGTAAAACCATAACCACAAAATGTACCATAGTTCTGCTATTTTTTTGTTTTTTTGCTTAGTTGCGTATACAAACCTAAAAACAAATTCTCCTGTTAAATGTTTATTGGATTCTAGAGGACTGACATCAGTTCAGTGGCTTGACCCAGACCTAGAAAAGGTTTCCTGGTGTAACAAAATTGACATGCTTAGTAAGACAGGACCACTGAAGAGCTGGTTGGCCTCAAATCCTTTTGGATGGACAAAGCCTTATGTCTGCAGAGGTCTGTCTGTGATGTCACGCTTGGTTTCATTTTTCCCCGCTGATGAGATCTCCACTGCTATCTGATGAAATTGAACAACCATTACAAGCCATCAGAAAATAAAGCCCACTCCACTCACTGCTAAAAAGAATCCCATACAGCTGTCTTTGTCAGCATTTTTCAAATTTATCCATCTCTGATGATCGGCATAATCTTGGCCAAAGGAGATTGACAGTTCATTGCAAAAATCAATATTTACAATTTACTTCTTTCAACGTTCATTCAGGAAGGAGCTGCCATGTTCTCCTCTCTCGAAATAAGCTGATCATATCTTTGCCAGCCCTGGAATGAGTTTCCTCGCCAAAAATGTGAATCTTTCTCTATCTTTTTTCCCTCTTTCTCTTTTCCTTCTATCCCTTCTTCTCACTCTCTCTCTCTCAAATCAATGTGTGTGTCTGTGTTCTAATCTGCTCTTTGATGACAGTAAATCTTTACCTCTCAATGGCAAGCAACGCTGAACCACTGACACCATTTCCTTTGAGAACAAAGGGACAGACCAACACTGATCCCTTTCTCTTCATGTTCCTATCTCCATCTCTCCTACTCTCTCGTTCTCTCTCTCTCTCTCTCTTACTTTCTGTGTGTGACTCACAGACTTACTTGCACATACACTTGGGCTTCAATGCACATTAGCAGGGAGAGTCATTATTCAGTAAAGGTTACAGGCATACAAATTCGTGCTCATACACTTCCCATTCGTTGCGCAATATCTCATCTTTTCAATCTTTTTATGTTTCTGAAGGTGTTGTAGATATGTTGCACTCTAGATATGAACTATTAAGTGAATAAAGCTTTGAGGTTAGCATTTCTTTACTTCTTTTTATAAACTGAGCTTTTTAGTCAGTGTTGCATTTTAAAGACTCTTTGTGTAACATATTAATAGAAAATAAAACATTTTGTAGCATAATGCCGTACAGACCTTGAAAACAATAAGCACTCCAAAATGTATGCTTAGTAGTCATATTAAAATCAGTCTTTCATTTACATAGCTCTGTGTATCATGTAGGCCTACAGTTTTTCATTGCTTCTGATAAAGCGTTAATTCACTCTTTTGCTTGGACTGTTCACATACCATAAGAACGATTGGGTGGTAATCTATTGTTAAACAGCATTTAATGTGAGAGATGAAAATGTCAGCCTCACACACACAATCAATTCATATCTCATTAGTGCATATTATTTCTGACAGCGGTAATGACCAGGGAACAGCTCCCCGGAGAATAAAACAGACCTCAGCCGTCAGAACGAATAATGACAAACGCTGCTGTATTATACGACTACAGAGTGCACTATTAAGTGGTTGCTGGAAATATTATTGAATGCAATGGACTCTTTAAGAAATGTATGGCCATCACAGCTCAAACTAGGAGAGGATTATGAAGAGAGAGAGAGAGAGAGAGAGAGAGAGAGAGAGAGAGAGAGAGAGAGAGAAGAGTACAACAGCAGCGTGAGCTCTTTCGATCTTTATGTGCAGTTATAAAATAACTAAAAACTAATTGCTTACTCTGCCTACTACAGAGACCCTAAGAGGACAGGGAAGCCATTTTTTTTTTTTTACTAAAATTGTTTTGCTTAAATATAACCATATTTTAACCTTGATATTCGTAGTGAAACCATAGTGATAATACAGGAACATGAAAACTCATAATTTTGTGGTTATTATAGTTATCATGGTTATTATTGGAGTGGTGGTGGCGCAGTGGTCTAAAGCACTTAACTGTTAATCAGAAGGTCACTGGTTCGATCCCCACAGCCACCACCATTGTGCCCTTGAGCAAGGCACTTAACTCCAGATTGCTCCGGGGGGATTGTCCCTGTAATAAGTGCACTGTAAGTCGCTTTGTATAAAAAGCGTCTGCCAAATGCATAAATGTAAATATTATGATTTTTATTACCATAGTTTTCAATTTCCAGTATTATCACCATGGTTTCATTACGAATATCATGGTTAAAATATGGTTACTATAGTAAAACCATGGTAAATGTACTGCAAAGAACACAAAACTTATTGTGATGGCATGCAAAAATATTTTAAGTCCTGTACTCTAAGGGCCTCCGTAGCCTACAGCAGTAGTTCTCAATCAGGGGGTCGGGACACACCAGGGGGACTCAGCACACTTCCAGTGGGCCTCAAGATCTTTTAAAATTATTTAAAATATGATAGATTAGAAACTTTTAATATAATTATTTACTTGTATTCAAATGTAATAACTCCTTTCAACAGCTTGCTTTTTATGAAGAATATACAGTTCTGGAATCAAGTTTTAAGGAAATATTTCATAATAGATATATCTTATAATATAAGTATCTAATAGCCTACATGAGGAGCCTACAAATATTTTCTCAGACAATGGGGGGCCTTCATAAATTCACAGTATGCCAACCTCTTCAGACACTACTCTACACCACTGATTCAGACTGAATGCATACTGGCACTAAAAAAAGCCAGATGCAGCACCAGGGAGAGAACAGCACACAAGTGTCTCGAGACATGTTTTTAAAAGTTGAAGGTTATCTTAAAAATGCTGCACTCCTGTGCAACACAATGAGAAAAAAAAGAGACACTCAAAGCAAAGCTGCTTAAAATTAAACTGAAATGGGTTCGACTGGAGGACAAAGAATTAAACTGACTACAGAGAGCACTTCATGCGGTATCCCTTTTGGGGGTAAGGATGTATTGTCACCCTAAACAAGCAGACATTAGAGCTTTTCCTACTTACATTACAACTTGTGGACAGTTTTGCCGCTTCCTTTGATGATTGTTGTGCTGCACTGATATACTGAACAACACCAGGGCAGGTGAATGCTCTGCCATCGTGATCAGCGTATATCTTCTCCCTCATATTGAATATCATCCATAATAAGCAAATCAAACATTAAACATGTTTGTCACTAGAGGGTGAAATGCAACGGTTATATCCGCAGGTCGGAGACGGTAAAATGGGGGTGTTTTGCCTGTCAGTCATTGATGCTCTATGGCAGTTCGGGCATACTAAGATGGCTGCTCGAACACTTCCGGTGGCTTCACCTCCTGTGGCAGTTTAACATTGTATCAGCGATCAATATATATATATATATATATATATATATATATATATATATATATACATATATTAGTGGTTCAAACGTTTGGGCAAGCACTATAGCCCTTTCATAACATATATTCTCCTACGCAATTTACATTCGTCCTCATGCATAAGATAGCAGAGAGATACTCTAAAAACAGGGTACATTTTTTCCTGTAGGCTAGGCTAAACCCTGTGGATAAACAACTTTGTAATATTTATTTGTAATAATATTTATTTATTATTAAGACCTCTGGTACACCAAATAACTTTCAGCGGGAAAAGGTCATTCTTGTATTTTATATACATTTATGTAGTACAGATATATTACTATTAAAACAGCAACATTAGGTAGTTTTAAATAACACACAAAGTTCAATATTTGAGAAAAAAAGTATTACAAAAAGTATATTTATTTGCAACAACATATTAACAGCAAAGAGATTACTGTTGTTAGAACAGCAGCACTGTGTCATCATGGTAATGTTCAGGCGAAGATAAAGTGGAAGTGACGTGTCTTTCATTACTCCCTTCATCATGGGTGTTCCAAAAAGCTATAGTCTATAGCATATATTTTTATCCCCTTACCACGCAAACTTCACTCCATCTCATGGAGTCAGATGTACGTCACTGCTTATGTTGCCGGAGTGTCCACTGCTGGCGGAAGACGAGCAATGTATTTAACTGGAACCCCCTTAACCCTTGATCACTTGGAGCATGTTGAAGGCTGATGTGTGGAATTATTTCGTGATTTGTGGAATTATTTAGTAATTTTTTTAATTATTTAGTGATTTGTGCACCTAAGAAAACAAAGTTTTCTGAGATTGATTTCAGAGGCTTATGTATAAATCTTGTATGTTTATTTTTTTTCATTAGTTCATTCATTCATTTAGTTCAGTAGTTTAATTAATTAGAAAGGATTAATCGAGATTTACACAAACAAAAATGTTTACATAACAATGAACACATAGGCTATACCTGTGTGTTAAACAGTACACAAGTATTAGCTACAAGTATTATGCTGTTAAATAATCTCAATAAACCGTTTCTAAACTGCTTAATTGACCTAACTTCACTTGCATCACACATTAGAGTTGTGTGGAGGTGGTGTTTATGACACTCCATCTGCTGTCATGTCACAATCGAGTTGCATTGTGGGATATGGAGCTGCCTGAAGCATACATCAGAGTAGGCTCGCTGTCTATGTCAAAATCGAGGTATTAAGGGTTTGTCAACAGAAACTTTCCTTGCTCACTTAACAAAGTGGAACAGACATCCAAAATGGCGGCGAGGTTTCCCCCGAGTGGAAGTGATTAGTGGAGTTAGGGAGTGGATGTTAAAAGTGAAGTGGAATGCAGCCATACATGAGACGCGTGAGTGCCCTGCTCCCTTCAGAGTTCCAACTTCAAGGGCTCAGCCCTTCAGAGGGATTAGGGCATAGGGATGCTCACTTCCGTTTGGAATTTGCCCACAGTCAAGGGGCCTAGAATTCCTTGCTACGGTCATTCTTTCACTATCAGTAAAGCAGTAATAATAAGTTGCTGGTATTTGTTAACTTGAAGACTGAAAAGTCTTCGTCTTTGTATTCTTAAACATAAATTATCACTCGAAAATCACAGTGGAAGTGTGCATAATACATACCATGGAGCTGTATCTTGAGGTAAACTGCTCCCACGGTCTTCTGTGGCGTCTTAAGCATTTTTCATCTCATTTTCTGAAAGGAGCTGAAGACGCTGTTGTAGCGAGCTGAAACTGGTGATTCAGTCCGTACCCTTTTAACGACATTATACAGCGAAGCTTGATCATATCTTGTATCGAGCGCTAAACTTGTAACGGTTGATAGACTAACAAACTCAAAAAGATAGATACAGACTCAAAGGTGGGACTTTCTATGGCAGCCGACAAAGTCGCAACAGTCCCTGATACATACATACATATGTTTACATTTGCTAACTGAGGATGGTTATAACGTGATTAGCTTGTCTGTAAATAATAATAATAATAGTTAATAAAATAATATTATTGGAAGCAATATTTTGCATATTGATACTGTCATTTGAGTTTGGAAATTGGAATAACGTATATTATTTTTATTACTGAAATGTAAGCAGACATTTCAGGTGAGCCCATGGTTGAAATGGGTGGTAACTCGCTAACTGCACACACCTTTGACCGCTTGGCTATGGTAAACATACTAGATTAGCAGAAGAATGGTTTCATCTGATTATCAACTATTAATAACATGCTAAACTGAACTATGTGTTGAACATTGGTGTCAATTATCATATGTCTGTTTCCATTATTTACAATGATTTCGCAAAGGTTAATTAAGGTTGTAGGTGCACCGTTTGCGGCCTCTCGTGGCTTTTTGCTTCTGATAAAACACTGATATGATGCTGGAGGCATATTCTGTTCTCTCTGAACTTTAGAAGAGGGGAAATCTGTTGAAATTTGAAGAGCAGACCCTACTTTTTATATGACTGCTGTGTTTATTATCATTATTATAATTTTTAATTAATTTGTTGTTTGTTTAGTGGGTTGAGTTTAGTGTCTAGTGCCTCTAACATTGAGTGAATCTCTGGGGATTTTAAAGAGACTTGCAATACTTGAAATCTCTATACGCCTGACCTCTGCTGGTAGATAACAATATAGCAGCTTTCCCACCAATATTTATTTATGTATATATGCATTTATTTTTGTATTTATTGTGCTCGGTTAATTGTGCTTCTCTTATAATTAAATGACTAGTTCTCATTATTATGTATACATATGTTACAATGCTATTGAAACATTATTTTAAGTCAGTGTTTGAGTAAGTCCTGAATTTGTATTTATTTAAAAAATCTGACAAATATGGTCTTTAGAACAATTCGATAGCTGCATATAACTTCATACTAAAATTTATTAACTAATTCCTGTTTATTGAGCATAAAGAATTAGATGCATTTGAGATATTTTAACCAATGAGGAAGCAGAACGAGAAACAAAAGTGTTCAAAATGGTGGCCTTTATACTGTATTAATGAACTTAATTAATGAATGCACTCTCTCTCTCTCTCTCTCGCTCACAGCAATCAAAGTTCACCTTTCATATGATCCATTTAAGAGGCCCTGGGGTGAAAAACATGAAATCTTACAAAAGGTTGTCAAAGGAAGGTATGTTATAAATTTGCTCATTATCTCAAAGGAGAGAAAAAATATAGATTTTCGGCAAATCTTTGTAGTCTCCCTCATCATTTATACCCTGACCCGGTGTTGTTCTTTCTGTGGTTGCTTTTATATGTGTCAGGAGGACGTATAACATAGTCTTATTATTAAAACCTTACAATAACCTAACCTAACCTTTCTAGAGCAAATGTTGGGCTCATATTAACCATAAATCGAAGGGGAAACAATTGTGCTGTTATTCCTTTATTTATTTGTTGTGTCAGAAATTGCTCTATTGCAGTAGATCATGTTTAATGATCATTTTGAAAGACTGCATATAACAATGTGAAATATAAGTAAGATAGGAAGATATGAAATGTTAAGAATGCTACAGAAAATAAAAAGAAGTTACTTTATGGCAAACATGAATTGAGACTGTAACTAACAAAAAATGGGAACACTTTACAATAAGTTTCTATTTGTTTGCAGTAGTAAATGCATTAGACATAATGAACTAACAATGAACAATAATTATTTATAGCCTTTATTAACCTTGGATAATGTTTATTTAATCATATACTAATACATTTGATAAATTAAAAGATGTATCCATTAACATAACATATTAACAGTTAATGCATTCTGAATTAACATAAAAATAAATAACTTAAAATATATCTGTTCATTGTTAGTTCGTGTAAGTTCAGAATGCATTAACTAATGTTAACGTGTATAGCATATATTTAAATCAGTATTAAAGGGATAGTCTGTGTTCAATACAAGTCAAGCTCAATCAACTGCATTTGTGGCACAATGTAAATTACCACAAAATTTAGTTCGACATGTCCCTCATTTAGTAAAAAAAACAAAGAGCAGGCAAGCAAAAATCTGGGTTATAGTGACGCACTTACAAAGGAAGCCAATCCATAGACATTACTCACTCTTTCTAAAGCATTGCCACAAAATATAAACGATATGTGTCTTAACATGATTTTTGTGTGATAAAATCACTTGATAAACTTTTCTGTGTAGTTATACTCAATTTTACAACTTCTTTGTCATGACGACGAAACTGCGTACACATTAAAATCCTAAAACGACGATTAAAACAACTTTACAGCTCAAATAGCACATGAGTTTAACAGCAGAATTAATGTAAGTGCTTTTAAAATTAAAATTATAAACTTCAAATTTCTGTGTTTAATCTCTCCAAATATTTGTCCCATTCACTTCCTTCATAAAAGCCTCACTCTAACCATTATTTGTATATATTTATAAAAATAAATAAAATGAGGCTCAAGTAATTAATATTTGCAGTAATCACAGTATGCCACAAATGCTGTTGACTGAGCAAAAATTGTTTAGAGACCAGAATATTCCTTAGATTAATAAATGCAGATATACTAAATGCAGTAACTAAAAGTTGTAGGTTAACAGTAGTTAATGCATTAGGAACTAACAATAAACATTAACTTATTATGGTGATGGTGGTGGCGTAGTGGCAAAATCACAGGGCTGTTAATCAGAGGGTCCCTGGTTTTAATCCCACGGCCACCAGCATTGTGCCCTTGAGCAAGGCACTTAACTCCAGGTTGTTCCGGGGGAATTGTCCCTGTAATAATTGCACTGTAAGTCGCTTTGGATAAAAGCGTCTGCCAAATGCATAAATGTAAATGTAAATATTATATTAATAAATGCCGAAATAAATATTGTTTATTGTTAGTTCATGACACCAAATGAATTAACTATAAAAAATGGAACCTTATTCTAAAGTGTTACCATAAATACTGTAAAAGGATTATTCATTGCTAGTGTTACCAAATATAATATTATGGAATAGTTACACAGATAATTTATCAATTTTTTATGAAGTGCAAATTCATAAAAGTTGTACTTTCCACTGTGTAAGACCGCACTTTCTTTGTTACAACATAAGGAAAACAAATATTTCGACACCATTATTTAGTTACTGTAGTGCTCCCATATTGGATAGAAACTTCCAGAAGCAAGTGTGGATCAGAATGACCTATCTCTCTCTCTCTCACACACACACACAATTACAACTCCTGTTGCTCACTCTAAAGCATGGAACCGCAGGTCTCATTCAGGTACTGCACTGTCTCCATGACGACCAAGGGCAGATAGAAACTCTTTTTGATCACATGAAAGAACTTTAATACACATCACGAAAACCAGAAACACATGATCATAAAATACATTTGCAGATATATTTAAATGTTATTGAATTATTTTACTTTTAGGATCATTCCTCCCCCCTCCTCTCCGAGAGATTGTGACAGTGCTGCCTGCATGACCTTCTTATATTCCATTATCAGTAATTCAGGTACATTTACTCCAGAGGTAATCTTGTGAGGTCTCTCGATATAATTCAAAGATATACATAGCCTTTTTCGTGACCCTGGAACAGTCTTGTCTGTTTTATGTTCGCATCTTGAAGTTCAGAGTGGACTCTGTGCCACATCTTGATCAAGTTTCTGAATGTACATTAAAGTTAAGGACACTTTTACTGAGTTGTAATTCTAACAATAAAGTATCAGTACTATTTTAGTGGTACGTTTGGTGGAGGCAGCTTGCAAATGTGGCTAAGGTTACTGAAATAAAGAAGACTGTTGCATGACTGGGAACAGAGGTTTCCTTACACCGTATGTGATATCTGTATAATACTGAGTATTATTAAAGGTTTTTATTGTTAATTATTAATCATTAAAGATTTAAAGGGATAGTTCACCCAAACATTACATTTCTTTCATCATTTACTCACTTTATACCATCCCAGATTTGTATGATTTTCTTCTGCTGAACACAAAAAAAATGTTCTTAGAAGAATATCGCAGCTCTTTTGGTCCTTTCAATGCAAGTGAATGGTGACCAGAACTTTCAAGCTCCAAAAAGCACATAAAGGCAGCATGAAAGTAATCCAGTGGTTAAATTAACATCTTCTGAAGTGTTGCAAACCATTTGGGTGATAAACAGATCAATATTTCAGTATTTTTCCCCTACAAATCTCCACTCTAGCTTTCACTTTCAGAATGTGAAAGTGAAAGTTGAGATTCACAGTAAAATATTTATCTGTTTCTCACCCACACCTATAATATCACTTCTGAAGACATTTTACCACTGGAGTCAGGATTAATTTTATGCTGCCTTTATGTGCTTTTTGGAGTTTGAAATGCCTGGTCACATTCACTTATATTGAAAAGACCTACAGAGCTGAGATATTCTCCTAAAAATATTAGTTTGTATTCTGCAGAAGAAAGGAAGTCATGCACATCCAGGTTGGCAGGAGGGTGAGTAATGTAAGTGCTTTTAAAATTAAAATTATAAACTTCAAATTTCTGTGTTTAATCTCTCCAAATATTTGTCCCATTCACTTCCTTCATAAAAGCCTCACTCTAACCATTATTTTTATATATTTATAAAAGCATAATTTAATAGCAAATGTTTTCAGTTTCAGATGCCATTGTAGAAATTCAGTATTCATGGCCAGCCATGATTACTTTAATCAATGAGCGAAAATGTCAAATAACAGGATGGTTACTGAGATTAACTGGTTATGGGATTCTAACATGTGCAGACCCTCTCCATGTAGAATAAAACAGCTAGAGTTTTCATTTTGTGTGTGTGTGTGTGAGTGCTCATGATTCCTACATATATTGCAAAATTACAATTCATGTCTTTAGGAGTTAAACTTTTTTGATGAAAATTAATGAGTGCACCTTTAAAATGCAAAAAAAAACAAAAAAAACAAACAAATGTAATTCTAAACATGCATTTTATAGACACCCTTTGAAAGTCTACCATAATGTAGCTCAAGATAACAGCTGATCAAATGTAAGATTACTTTGCAGATGCCAAATCACTCACCTTCCTCACCACTCATAATGGGGTTTTTTTGTTTGTTTTTTTGTCGTTGCATGTATTATATACATCACTAAGACTGCACAGCAAGTATTAAGTAGGGTCGTATTTTGTTGCGACCGGAAACACGTCATCATGAGTAAGCACACAGCAAATGCTTATTTTTATAACCACAAAAGCCCATATTAAGCCTTATTTCATCCAACTTACCAAGGATATAATACATACATTAGCCAATACCAATTTTTATCAGATAAAATCAATATGTATCAGTAAACAAGCTCCTTGCTTTCTCTCCGATTTAAAAACTTACGTATAAGCATTTAAAATGCCATCATAAATAATATGAAAAACAACAGGAGCTACACTGTGGTGCAGTTGGTGGATGGTGCTGCCTCCATCTTGCTCTTCATCTCTCTGGCCTCATTGGTAGGGCACTCAGAAGCAATCTGACAACGGAACACCTGCTTATATGCCTGCCTAAAGTTCTCAGAGAGGAACGCGTATATAACAGGGTTTACAGAGGAGTTGCTGTATGCCAGACAATGAGCTGCCACTCTGAGCACGAAGGATGCCTGGTTGAGGGGGAAAGAGCCAAACTCGACCCACAGATGCACCACATGATGGGGCAGCCAAGACAAGCAGAAGACCACCACAACCACCAGGACTGTCTGGGCAGTCTGTCAAAAGTGATGGAGAGGTTTTAATGGTTGTTTTAATACACCATAATGATCTATGTCATCATACACTGAATATAAATAGGTTTGGTTAGTATTGAGTGTTAAATTACACAGATTCATTGAGGTAATCAAAAGTTACTCATTTTAATATATCATGCAAGCACAATTTATATCTTACCTTCTTTTTGGATGCCTCAGACTTTTTGGAGACATTTCTTAGCTTTTTATGCAAATGATTGAGGACCTAAAGACACATTGGAATATGATAGTTTGAAACGAAAATGTAGAAGACCACTTGATATATAGATTCAAATAATCCTTTTGAATATTAAAGATTCACTAACATTCATAATCAAGTCATATAATGAGCCACTAACCTTTGCGTAACAGAAAGATATTAGAATCAAAGGAAGCACATATCCAAAGACGAATGTACACACCACATAGATCTTCCTTCGGCTGTATTCTGGCCACACTTCCCAGCAAAACGTATTGTTACCCTCACTTTCCACGATGCCCTGGTAGTAGGCAACTGGAGTGGCCATGGCGAAGGAAAGCACCCATATGATCACCACCCCGATCAATGCATGCCTCGAAACTCTAATGGAAGAAGACTTCCTGCTGTGCACGATGGCTATATACCTGTCCACAGACATGGCTGATAAGGTGAAGATGCTCACCAACATGGACACAGTGAAAAAGTAGTGGATGAATTTGCAAATAAAGGCACCCAGGATCCATGTGGGCAGCATGTAAACTGTTGATTGAAAGGGGATGCAGAAGAGAAGATAGGAAAGATCTGCCACACTAAGGTTCAGGATGAAGATGTTGGTGGTGCTTCGTTGCTGTCCAGGTTTGCGTCGCGCGAGAACAGTGATGACCAGAGAGTTTCCAAGGACCCCCAAAGTAAAAATGAGTCCAAAAATCAGAAGCGTGATGAAGTTGTCGGTTCCGATCCCGAATAATGTATTTTCAGGCGCCTCTAAGTCAATGTTCCTCTCACGTCTCTCTAATTCACTTCTGTTTTGGATGTTCATCGTCCTGGGAGCTTATGTTCACGCGTCGTCGTGAAAACGAACTCTTTTTCAATTAGTACTCTGGATTTATTGACTTCCCAGAAGAGAAACTTGCTGAAAATGTGGCTTCGCCTTGAAAAAGCGCGTAAAGTTTTCTGGAGTCCACGCGTAACAGGTTCTGAGAATGAGGTGTTTATGCACGCGCATCATAATAATGTCATATCGGACACTTTTTAAAACAATAGAAAATATGTAATAATTCTCAGAATGAAAGTTTCTAACAATCCCTTTGTTTTACTCTGACTGTTGGCGTTCACACATATTCATGCTTTCATCTCAGGTGCTCTTTTTTGTTTGAGCTCGCGCTCGATGGAGAAGCGCTGTCCAGCTGCAGCAATCAAATATGGCTTGTGTGCTCGTCACTGAGACACAAATTACCCACCCTTACTCACCCATCCTCTTACATGGAAAAAGCGCAGGCTCCATGATTCAGGAGTTTGTTTTTCTCTCCCACTTTTTGTGTTGAACCAAAGAGACCTTTTTCCATTAGAACTCTTTCCAATATTACAATACAAGACACTCAATGGTGTAGTGAACTTATGTACTGACAAAAATGTTAACCTAAAAATCTGCTTGTAACATCAAAATAAACAGGTCTGAAATGCTATTTAATATGACTAAATCAATGTAAATACACAAACCAAACTCATTTTTAGGGTTTGATTATATATAAAAAAAATGTACAGTGTAAATCTAGGCTACATTTTGTTTAAGCATTTTGTTGAGGCAAAATATTCAATATAGATGGTAAAACCAGAACTACATAAAAATGTTTTGAGTGTTTCATGTTGTAACTTATGGTTTTCTTAGTCATATATATATATATATATATATATATATATATATATTTATTTATCAACTTGACTTAGGTTACACCAGCAATAATTTTACATGGTCAAAATAGATAGTAGTTCCTTAAAGCCAGGAGGCCGCTCCAGCCGCAGCCGCGACCCCGGACACCCGCGCCACATTGCCCCCACCCGCGTTACAGAAGATGGGGCCGGCGGACGACCCAGAGGCCTTCATCGACCTCTTCGAGAGGACGGCGGAGATTTGGGGGTGGCCCCAAGACCAGTGGGCAGCCCGGTTAGTCCCTCTCCTGTCCGGGGAAGCACAACTCGCGGCCCAACAACTGCCGGCAACAAGCCTCCTGGCTTACAACGACCTGCGAAAAGCCATCCTGCAACGGGTTGGTCGGTCCCCAGAAGAAAGTCGCCAACTCTTCCGGGCCTTAAAACTTGAGAAATCCGACCGCCCGCTTGCGTTCAGCCCAACGGCTCCGTGATGCGTGTCGGAGGTGGCTGCTTGCGCGGGACCGCGGCGCCGAGGAGCTCGTCGACCAGGTGGTACTGGAGCAGTTTGTCCAGCGCTTGCCCCGGAAGACGGCCGAGTGGGTCCAGTGCCACCGCCCGGCGTCGCTGGAGGAAGCCGTCCGGCTCGCGGAGGACCACATGGCGGCGATTCCTAGGGCGGACGAGCCCTCTTTGTCTGTCTCCCCTTCCTCTGTGTCTTCCCCTGTTTTTTTTCCCTCCCCTCTTCCCTCTCGCTCTGCTCTCTCCCCAGGGTCCGTTCCTGCCCCCCGCAGGCGTGGAGCGCTCACGCGCCCAGCTCCCCGGTCTTGGGAACACCCACCAAGCCCTTCTCCATCCTTCAGCCGCCTCCTCCTCAGGTGGGGGCTCGCCAGCACGGGTGCGGCCGCAGCGCCTGGGCCGGTCTGCTGGAGGTGCGGAGACCGGACCACTTCCGGGATCAGTGTCCGCTGATGGAAATAGGGGCGGTGGTACGGGTCTCCGATGTTCCACAGACTGCCCCCGATCGAGCTGGAGCGTATCGGATTCCGTAAGAATCTAGGGTACATACCAAGCTTTGTTGGATACCGGCTGTAACCAGACCACCATCCACCAACGCTTGGTTCAACCCGGGCTTTGGGCTCAGCTAAATTGGTGAGGGTAAGGTGGTGCACGGGATATTCACAAATATCCCGTGGTGACTTTGGCGATCAAATTCAGGGAGAAAAGCATAGTGTAGAGGCAGCGGTTAGTCCCCGCCTCACCCATCCGCTAATTCTGGGTACAGATTGGCCAAACTTTAGGAAATTATTGGAGGGAGTTTGCGCGGATGGGTCCTGCGTGAAAGTGAAGGCGTGTGTGTTGTGCGAGGCTTTGGCGGGGAGGCGGAGCCAGGGCCGTCCTCTGCTGCTCCGAAGTGACGGGGAAGGGGCGAGGTGGACGTCCTCCTCCGGAGTTCCCGGAGGGGACTTCCCTGGAGCAGTCGCGGGATGAAACCCTTAAGCACGCCTTTGACCAAGTGAGAGTAATCGATGGTCAACAACTCCGCCGGGTGTCGCCGTCTCATATCCGTACTTTTCGCTGATCAATGATCGCTATACAGGGTGACGCAGGACGCCCAGACAAAGGAAAAAGTAACTCAATTGTTGATTCCACGGAGCCGCCGGGAAATGGTTTTCCAGGCGCTCACTATAATCCTATGGCCGGTCACCTAGGGGAACGAAAAACACTTCTCCGCCTAATAGCCCGCTTCTATTGGCCGGGCATTGGCGGTGACGCCCGCAGGTGGTGTGCGGCGTGCCGTGAATGTCAGCTGGTAAACCCACCGCCACCCCAAAAGCGCCATTGCGCTCTCTACCATTAATCGAGGTCCCCTTCGAAAGAATTGGGATGGACCTCGCCGGGCCATTAGAACGGTCAGCACGCGGACATCGCTCGTGTTAGTCCTAGTGGATTACGCGACGCGGTATCCGGAAGCAGTGCCTCTGAGCAACATCTCCGCGACGCAGTGTTGCAGGGGCACTCTTCAAGATAATCTCCGGGTGGGGATCCCGAAGAGATCCTCACCGACCAGGGCACAACGCTTATGTCACGAAGCACTTCGCGAACTTTACGAGCTCTTGGGCATCAAATCGATTCGCGACTAGCGCTTACCATCCTCAGACAGATGGCCTAGTGGAACGGTTTAATAAAACGCTCAAGAACATGATTCGTAAATTGCATACACGATGACGCTAGAAATTGGGATAAGTGGCTAGACCCCTGTTATTTGCAGTACGAGAGGTCCCGCAAGCCTCCACCGGTTCTCCCCGCTTGAGTTGTTGTACGGACGACGCTCACGCTGGGTCCTCGATGTCATCCGTGAAAATTGGGAGGAGGGACCTTCTAATGCCAAAAATGAAATTCAATACGTTCTTGATCTTCGAGCAAAGCTCCACACACTGGGGCTGACTAACACAAGAGCATTTGCTCCAGGCTCAAGAACGCCAACGCCGGCTGTATGACAGGGGTGCTCAGCTACGGAATTTGCACCGGAGATAAAGTGCTTGTATTACTCCCAACATCGAAGCTCAAAATTACTCGCCAAGTGGCAAGGACCGTTTGAGGTCACACGACGAGTAGGGGATCTCGATTATGAAGTCAAACGTATCGATAGAGGGGCGCCGTCAAATATATCACCTCAACCTCCTGAAATTGTGGAGGGAGGAGGCGGCCTCTGTGACGCTGGCCACGGTAGTTCCGAGAGGGCGGAGCTCGGACCGGAGGTAAACAAAAACTACAATCTTAACACTCCGGTCACTTGTGGGGACCAGCTCTCACCGCGGCAGCTCACAGAGGTTTCTGAGTTACAAAAAGAGTTTGCGGACGTGTTTTCCCCTCTCCGGGCCGTACTGAACCTCATACAGCACCACATCGAGACCGAGCCGGGCGCGGTGGTGCGTGTCGCCTCTATCGCTTACCCGAACATAAAAAGAAAGTCGCTCGGGAAGAATTAGATGCAATGCTCGATATGGGCGTAATAGAGGAATCCCACAGTGATTGGTCCAGCCCGGTTGTTCTTGTTCCCAAGAGTGATGGGTCGGTTCGGTTCTGTGTGGATTACAGGAAAGTCAACGCGGTGTCTAAATTTGACGCTGCACTCCAATGCCCCGTGTTGATGAACTGCTCGATCGGTTAGGTACTGCTCGATTTTACTCGACCCTGGATTTAACAAAGGGCTATTGGCAGATCCCCTTGACACCAATGTCCCGCGAGAAAACAGCCTTCACCACGCCGTTTGGATTACACCAATTTGTGACGCTTCCTTTCGGTTTGTTCGGGGCCCCAGCCACGCTCCAGCGACTCATGGATCGGATCCTCAGACCGCGATACCGCGTACGCCGCTGCCTATTTGGATGACATTATCATCTATAGCAATGATTGGCAGCGGCACATGCAACATCTGAGGGCCGTCCTGAGATCGCTGCGGCGGGCGGGCTCACGGCAAACCCTAAGAAGTGTGCGGTTGGGCGTGTGGAGGTACGGTATCTGGGGTTCCACTTGGGTCATGGCCAGGTGCGTCCCCAAATTGAAAAGACTGCGGCGATTAGCGACTTGCCCTAGACCTAAGACCAAAAAGGGGGTGAGACAGTTCCTGGGGCTGGCTGGCTATTACAGAAGATTTGTGCCTAATTATTCGGACGCCACCAGCCCGCTGACTGATCTCACTAAAAAGGGGGCTCCAGATCCGGTCCAATGGTCGGAGCAGTGCCAACAGGCGTTACGCAGATTAAAGCTGCACTTTGTGGGGGCCGCTTTACATGCACCTGATTTTTCTCTCCCTTTTATTTTGCAGACGGACGCTTCAGACAGAGGGCTGGGGGCCGTACTCTCGCAGCTGGTGGAGGGGAGGAGCCCGGTGCTGTACATTAGCCGGAAGCTCTCCTTAAGGGAGACTAAGTACAGCACCGTGGAAAAGGAGTGTTTGGCCATCAAGTGGGCGGTCCTCACCCTCCGTTACTACCTGCTGGGGCGGGCCTTCACCCTCTGTTCGGATCATGCCCCACTCCAGTGGCTCCACCGCATGAAGGATACTAACGCCCGGATCACCCGTTGGTATCTCGCTCTCCAGCCTTTTAAATTCAAGGTGATCCACAGACCGGGGTGCAGATGGCTGCCGCCGACTTCCTCTCCAGAAATGGGGGAGTGGTAGGCAGGTCGGATGACGCCCGGCCTGAGTCGGGCGGTGGGGGTATGTGGCAGCGGGGCGTGGTCAAGCGCCCGTCCGGGAGAGAGAAGCGGTAAGGGCGCTCACACCTGGGCCAAATTATGACTAACACCTGTCTCTAATTGCAGTAGAGTGAGGAGAGCGGTGAAAAAGCCAGCAGCCTCAGAGCAGAGGGAAGCCGACCAGAGCAAGCCAACCCAGTGCGCTTGTGTTGTTGTGTGTTGGTTTTTTTGTAAATGTTTGTGAGACAGACAGCCATTAAAAACCTTACCTTCTCGCTGAAACCTTCGTTTCCTGTCCTCCTTCCCGTGAGGGTTTTACACTATGTCTCCAGTGGTTAAATCTATATCTTTAGAAGTAATATGATAAGTGTCACGATTCCCTTGTTGTCTGCCCTGGGTTTCACTTGTCATTGTTAAATGTACTACACTTCCCAGAATCCACCACTGCCATTTTGTTCATTGTTCTCACCTGTGTCTAATTCAGTCATCACTCCCTGGTTATTTAAGCCCTGCTTTTTGTTCACTCCTTGTCGTTCGTTGTTTGTTGTTAGCCTGGTTTGTGTTCCCTGCCCGAGTTCTCTGTCTTGTTCCTTCGTGTTTAGTTTTCAGTTCTATTTTCCCCATTGAGGGTTGTTCCTTTGTGTTTTTCTTGCTTGTTTATTTAATAAAGTGGAACTGCATTTAGATCCGCATCTCCTCGTCTGCCTTGCTGCTCAAGCGTTACAATAAGTGTGAGTGAGAAACGGATCAAAATCTAACTCCAGGGACTAAAAAGGATTTATGGAATGAAAATGAAAGTAAAGCAGAATGTAACCGAAAATCGGAACAAAGTGATTTTCAATTGTTCCGGAGTGAAAACTTTATTTTCAAATGCTGGAAACCGATGGGTGTGGTTAGCTTGGTGAGTACTGACGCTGACTACCACCCCTGGAGTCTCAAGTTCAAATCCAGGGTGTGCTGCAGTGACTCCAGCCAGGTCTCCTAAGCAACCAAATTGGCCTGGTTGCTATGGAGGGTAGAGACACATGGGGTAATCTCCTCGTGGTTGCGATTTAGGGGTTCTCACTCTCAATGGGGAATTGTGTGTGTGGAGCCTCCACATGCTGTAAGTCTCTGCGGTGTCATGCACAAAGAGCCACGTGATCAGATGCGCGGATTGTCTGTCTCAGAAGTGGAGCCAACTGAGACTTGTCCTCCGCCACCCAGATTGAGGTGAGTAAACGCGCCACCATGAGGACCTACCAAGTAGTGGAAATTGGGCATTCCAAATTGGGAGAAAAGGGGATATAAAAAATGCTGTAAAGCAGTTAAATTTGTTCTTTTTTAAAAATAATTTCTTCATGAAACTAAAGGCTAAATTTTTTATTTATTTTTTTTTTTTTATTTTTTTTTTTTACAGCATATTTTTGGAACCACACCACTTTGTTGCCTGAAAAAATTAAATATGTGCTTCGGTCCTGAAGGAAACCACTGCAAAAACATGTATTTGCCGAATTGTCTGTTGAGGGTGTCACATTCTGTGAATGAAGAGCTTTTTAACAACTGTATAATTATTACATATACGTACACTGCAACTTCAGAAACAAGGAAAACATAGTTAGATGTAAAAAGAAAATTTGTTTCCAAGTCTTCACTGAATTATTGTAAGATATGATGCATTAATACAGATCTGATTTTGCCGGGTTTTGACTGACAAGCAAATCTTTAACTAAAACTTTACTTAAAGATGCTGTAAGCAAGTTTGTTTCATGGAAAGGTATGCAAAATTGTTCCTACTCCTTGAAAGTTCTTAATTAAATAAGTGTCATAAGATATCTCACCTGCTTCTGTGACAGCTCTAGACTCCGTAAACACTACAGCAAACAAAAATGTGCCAGCGGTCCATGGATAATAACGCTTTCAGCCTGTCAATAATTTTTCGCATTCTTATAGTGTTGTAGTTGTGGCAAATTGAGGCTTACTGCCAATTTCTAGCCACGTTGTTCATCACAGTGGTCATATGAGGACGCTGTTTTGCTGCTGTTGTTTTTAACAACAGTTTCTGCAGGACGTTGGTCTCAATAAAGCTCATTTGGTATCTTTAGAGTTCAGGTTTTTGGAAAGAGGGGGTGTGGCTAATCCAACACTCAGTCTCATGTTAGTAGAACGGCTGAAATCGAATTACAGATTGAAATTGAATTACAGCACCTTTAACTGTTCGTTAACTATGCTTGTTAAGCGTTCTATTGTGATAAAAGTAAAAAAAATTAGATACAACTATTTTGAGCTTGTTTTACCAGACCAGATTGCCTGCTTCTCTTGTGAGATATTGCAATACTGCAATTGGAATTTCACCCACCCCTCAGCGCAGAGTACTGTCATTTTTAAGAAGAACGCTATTAACTGTTCTTTTATTTTTGTTCTAATTGGTAACCATTTGGAAAGTAAGCTGCAGAACTTTTGAACCTGAACGAAAAAATACAGTTTTTCCTCAAAATGAACCGAAAGGAAAAACATTTCTTTTTTTTAGTCCTTGCATTTACCATAAATGCATGAAAACACATATCACCAAAAACAAAATAAGAATGTGAATATGAAAGTGGAGATTGATGGTAAAAAAAAAATATTACTTAAATATTCTGTTTCTCATCCACACCTATCATATCGCCTCTAAAGAGATAGACTTAATCACTGGAGTTTTATGGATTTCTTTTATATGCATCTACATATTGGTACCCAATCAATTGCATTGTGAGGCCCTACATACAGCAGCTGAAATATTCTTCTAAAAATCTTCGTTTGTGGTCAGCAGAAGTCGTACACATCTGGGATGGCATGAGGGTGAGTGAAAGATGAGAGAATTTTCATTTCTGTGTGAACAACTTTAAAGCAACAATTGAAATATGATTTGGATTATGTAATCCAATTACATACTATATTAAATGTGCATATTCAGATTACAGTTACTTTTTGTGGATTACATGATGACAAGGATCACATAATTTATCAGTCTTGACATTCAAAGAATCACATGTAAATGTTTACTAATGTGAAATGAAAGTCTGTAAATGAGTGTAAATTGGTACTTAATACACTTAAAATTAAAAATGTTCATCATGCTAAAACATGCAATACGATTTAGTAATCCAAAAGTAAACAGATTACCTAAAAATGTAATCTAAAAGAATGTTACTGATTTTCTTGTCCAATTTGTAATCTGTGCATATCAAATGTAAAAGCACAATGGATAAATGCTAAAGTGGCTTAAAACATTGTAAATCTCTCATAAATAAAGCTCGTATCAAAGTCACATGCTACATCTTATGCCCACATAAAGCTAAAATGCTAAAGTTAATGTGTTTAGTTCATTTTACTGCTTATTAACACAAGAACATTTAATATTTAGTTAGTTGATTGCCTCCCCTCTCACGCTAAATGGTTTGCTATGACCTGCAGCGTGAGATTACCTGTATCCAAAGAGGATGTGCAACTGCACTTTCCTCATGGAACCAGAGATGTTTAGTCATATATGATCGCTAGTGAGATAACCACATCTCTAGTCTTCTCTTTAGATATTGATTGGGCCCAGGAAACTATGACAACTGAATTTATAATGAAATTATTTTTTTGGGGGGAAAACAAATGTAACTTGAGAGCTACCACGTATCGTCTTTTTAATGAGAAATCGTTCTTATCATGAACATGAGTGCTGAGGATGTGGCCCCACCTGAACTGAAACAAAAGCTTTTAGTGCATCACTAGACAATGTGAGACCAACCTAAACACATGAGGTGAATGATTATGAGAAAATACAATCACTACAATTCAATGCATTTTTCATAATCATAAGAAATCTTATCTTTTAAGAAAATTTATCTTTTAAGGATCTGGATTAAAAACAAATTGGTCACTGACATGCAATGGTTGTATATTTTCCTGTCCTTCTCGGAAGGCCTAAACATCTTACAGACACGAAACGCTGGCTGTTTTGCATGTGTTAAATAAATTGTTTTTAAAAATAACTAAATGCATAATCTAACTGCAGCCACTCATCAGAATGATTATTAGGCTGCACTTTACCGGTTTAGATTGTTTTGGAGTTCTTCAGCCTTTTGTGTGCTGCCCCTATGAGATCCCAATGTACTGATGTTACCATGGTGACCAGTTGCCTCTTCTCTAAGACCAAAACATTTTTTTCTTCCTCGCAGTGAGAGAAACCGTGCTGGAACTGATCATGTTTTTCTGGGTCAGATGAATCAAACACAATGCGATTAAGCTCCTTACTGAGATCATCAGTCATTTAAGAATCCATTCTAATCTTATAGTTATTAAAAATGAGCAAATTTGTTCCTTAGAAGGTGTCATCAGAGCTCTCAAGAGTAATGGTCAGCATGTGATCCGTAATGTTTTAAAACATGGCCTGAAGTTGTTTCAGAACCACGGACAGAGGCAGGGGACGCTGAGGCCGAGAACCAATAACTTCATCGAGATATTTGTGCATTTGAGTCAGACAGCAGAGACTAAATAAATTTAAATATATAAATGCTTTGTCTGTTGTAGTCATATATTTATAGCGGATTAAAATAATGATTTGCATCGTTCATTATTGAGAATATGCAAACAGGAGTTTGTCTGAAAAAAAAAATATATATATATATATATATATATATATATATATATATATATATATATATATATATATATATATATATATATATATATATATAATATATATTATTAAAAAGGTTGACCTGCAAAATGTGTTATTTATATTTTTTTTAGCTGTGCCTCGCACTGTTTGGAACTGGGTATTACCATAAATCCTTGAGCCTAGAGCACCTCAATCAGACCAATACAGAACACTTGATATTCACCATAGACATGTTTGGTCAGGTAATTTGTAATGGTTAGATGAGGTAGATGTAGTGCTTACGATAGTGAAATGGAGTGGTGGTGGTGTAGTGGGCTAAAGGCACATAATTTTTAATCAGAAGGACGCTGGTTCGATCCCCACAGCCACCACCATTGTGTCCTTGAGCAAGACACTTAACTCCAGGTTGCTCCGGGGGGATTGTCCCTGTAATAAGTGCACTGTAAGTCGCTTTGGATAAAAGTGCATAAATGTAGATGTAAATGAAGAGTTAATTCACAGAAAAAAAATAAAATTCTGTCATAATTTGGTCACCCTCATGTTTCGTCCGTGAAACACAAAAGGATATGTTTGGCAGAATGTTGCAGACTGACACCCTCAGTAACCATTCACTTTCTTTGTATGGAGAAAAAAGATGCAATGAAAATGAATGGTGACTGAGGCTATCTATCACTAACATTCTGTCAGCGTGTGTTCTACAAAACAAAGAAAGTCATAAAGGTTTGGAACAACATAAGGATGAGTTGTAAGAGAGCAGAGTTTTCAGTTTTGGTTGAAATATCCCTTACTGCATCTATCCACTTTTTATAATGAAAAGTGAGGTTTCATGTTGCTTCACAATAAAGTGAAATAATAAATATGGCACAAAACGCTACATTTATTGGTACAGTAACTTTTAGGTAACTGAACTGTAATGCTGTTGCCACACAAAACTAAATGCATCTGTGACAACTCATACTGCTGCTTTGAGTGATGTTGTTAATTCACCATCATCCTTATGCAAGTTCAGATCTGAAATGGGAGGTTAATGCAGCTGAGATCAATCTTTGTAGAAGTCTTGCCAATGTCATTCTCCTCTCATCTGTGTTATGAGGTAAGGGCTCTGACATAGCCTCTTTGTTGAAGTTTGTTATTTGACCTGTTAGACATTTTACAGTCTATGAGAGGGCAGACATCAGATCACAGAACAGAGAGATTAGTGATTGTGGTGCTTCATTTGAACTGTGGAGGGGGTAAGAGAGCGTCATTATTCTCTCAAGGCCCAGCCTAGAAGATAGAAATTTGGGTATATATCACACCTCTTCAGAGAAAGAGACAGATAAATAGTAAAATAAAAAATGAGAAATAGAAAAAAGACATTTATGGTAAATATTGTAAATTATAAAAAAAACATATATATTTATTATCTAATGCATTGACATTCATGTGTGGCTTAAGTGTCAAAATACTTTTTGTAAATGTTTTCTGTGACTGTTTATCAAGTTCTCATGCATTTCATTATTTGCAACTGCTAAATTCAGATTGAACTATTTTTACAGAAGGTCTCGATGGAGGGCAGTTATGCTATGACAGTCCAACATGTATTATAGTGTGAGCCTGAAAAGACCTTTGCATCCTAAAAATAGTAATTGTTAATGAGGAAAACAAACAGTTTGTGTGAACACCGCTCTGGCTGGCTCACTACAATGGATGCATTTCAATATAATTATTTGCTCACATTATAGCAGACATACTGTAGAATCAGTGGCACATTTACATTCATACAAAAGTCCTAAAAAAAAATTCTCTGACCTTACAATGTTTGATTAATGCTGAAATATGTAGTACAAGGCCTGGATTACCAATTTTATTTTGTACCAATATTTTTTTCTATAATAAAAGCAGAGTTACATTTGTTATAAATAATACATATAATTGCAGATTTTTAAAACACTTTCCCATTTTCTTCCCAATCGAAATTTTTTTTTTTTTTTAATTCATGTAAATTATGTAATCTTTTAAAAGTGTGCACTTATAAGGTTAAAGGAATGTTACCAGTTCAATACAAATTAAGCACAATTAACAACATTTGTGGCATAATGTTGATTACCACAAAAAATTAGTTTGACTTGTCCCATGTTTATAAAAAACAAAACAATAATAATAAAAAAAAGAAAAAAATCATGGTTGCAGTGAGGCACTTACAATGGGCATGAATAGAGCCAAGCCATAAACATAAAAAAAACACATATTTTCAATGTATATTCTAATTATAGCCACAAGATGTAAATATTATACATATAATGATTTTTTTGTGATAACATTGCTAGCTTACCTTAGATGTGTAAAGTTATATCCAACATTACAACTTTGTTGTCATGACGACAACAGCAATAAACCCTGTAATCTGGTAAACACAGGTACATTCCTCATTTTATAACATTTAAATCATGCTAATGTAACCGGTCCTGCTCATCCCGCTTTGAACGGGATTCGAACCGGAGTCTCCTTCGTGGGAGGCAGGCTAACATGGAGGATAAATGCAACAGGGGAATGAGGTTTACACACTCCATTACACTCACCCCCCCAAACTGAACTCCCATCTGGGTCACGCACCACTCTTACCGGTCCTGCTCATCCTAGTCCAAATGGGATTTGAACTGTCATCAATACTTTTTAAAACAGTGAGTTTTTTTTTTTTTTTTTAATGTTTATAGACTGGCCTCCACTGTAAGTGCCTTACAGTAACAGTGATTTTTATTTTTTATTTTTTTTTTCAAATGCTGTCGATTGAGCTTAATTTTTAACTATTGAACCTTGAATTTTCTTTTAACCACTTGTGTTTTTTTTTTTCATTTCTAGTATTTATATTTGTATTAATTTGCATTTATTATTTGACCTTGCTGCTGCTCAGCCCCTTTGCTTCTATGCCTCGAAAGACTTATCATTGTGAGCCTGTTTTTGGTTGAATCGGTTGAATAATAAATCATTAAAAAAAAATTCTTGCTTATAACTGGAAAGTGAAAATAAAGGTTGTCAGAAAAGAAATTGTACAAGACAAAGTTTTTTTTCTGAAGTAACTATGTTCTCCTTGAAAATATATCTTCTAAATATGTATATTGGACCCTTCAGTTATTCCTGTCTTATTCAAAAAGAAAATGTTCCAGTTAAGTATGTAAATGGTAGCTCTTCTGATGCTTACAGATTACTTGAAGTCTCAATGTCAAATAGAAATAGCTTTAATGTGCAGTAGTGTGGCCTTGTGTATACAGATGTTGTACATTAGAACATCTATGCAGACACATTTTCCACACAGTTCATTAATCTGAATGAAGTATTTTCCTGCCATTCAGAAACTGAGATGTTCAGAGAATGTTCTGACTGAAATGAGTAGGCCAAGGAAATGCAGCACAGATTCTTAGCAACATTCTTTTGATGTAGAGTATCCCGTTTTATCTCACTTGGTTCAAGTATTAAAAGGTTTGTCTGCTTTTTGTGAGAAACAGGTTCCTCGGTTTTGTTTAAGTTAAGTTCTTGCAGCTCAATTGTTAGAGTATGGCACTAGCAGCGCAAAAGTTATGTTTGATTGACAGGGTAAACACATACTTATAAATTTACTTTGGATAAGAAGCGTCTGCCAAATGCAAAAATATAAATATTCTTCAGAAGAACATCTGTCTGTCTGTCTACCTACCTACCACTGAGGCATGGCAAATCAAGTGTGCCCTAATTGTGTATTAAACATCTACATCCATTTGACCACTTATCAGCACTGTTTGTTGGCATTATATTTATGTTGTACAAAGTCACAAATAATACAAAAACAGAGCAACTACAGTGAAGCATCAAGTCATAAATTGTAGGCCAAATCAAATAAAAAGGTTTTTAGTTTATATTTAAAAATAGGCAGTGAGTGGACAGTTCTAATTTGACTTGGTAGGCTGTTCCAAAGTTTGGGAGTTGCTACTGCAAATGCCTGATCGCCCCTAGACTTTGATCGGCAGACCTTAGAGCTCTCACTGGATGGTGGTCTGTCAACAGGTCAGAGAGATATGAGAGTGCTAAACCGTTTCTAGACTTAAAAACCAATATGAGCACTTTAAAATCAATTCTATAGAGAACAGGCAACCAATGCAAAGACCGTAAAATGGCTTTCGAGCCCCTGTTAAAACTCTAGCAGCAGTGTTGATGATTGTCTTTCAAGTAAATCAATCACCTGCAAACAATGCACTAACAAATATTTTCTTCAGCTTACAAATGATGGAGAACCAGCACATTTCTAAACTACAAAAACATGTACCTTCTGAGATGTGACAAAATAGTGTAGTGATGTGCTGTACATACTGGTTGATGAAATAAAAAAAAAATAAAGGTTTCTGAGGCAGAAAATTACAAATTTGAAGAACAAACCAGCTTGAATTATTCTACAAAGCCTCCATTATGCGTTCGGTCTATGGCAGCAATCAGAGACAGGGGTTTCTTCTTCCAATATAGCTCTGCTTCTGTAACACAGCCATTTATGTTCTGTACACATCCTATAGACAAACTCTCACTTATCCAATACACACACTGAATAGACAAACCTTTGTTATTCCATATGTCACACTGCCTGACAGGCTGCCAGTCATGTGCCGTTAATTTCTACAGAAGGATCAATGTGGCCACCGGAAGGTGTAGATGATGTCACATATGTCCGATAGTAACCGCGCCCGCCTCCCTTCTGCATCTCTGTGCGGGGTCACTGGAATTATGAAGGTAACTATTGTGACTGACCAGTGAATGGAAATTATTGTAACTGGTAACGTCTATGGAAACTTGGACCAGTTCTCTTGGACCAGGCCACGTCCACACTAACATGATTTTGTTTGAACACACTAAAGGGATAGTTCACCCAAAAAATGAAAATTCTCTCATAATTTACTCAAGAGCCTCAAGCACCAGAAACATCTGGCATGGTGCTTCTAAAGTCTGTCGGCGGCACCCAGCTATGACTGCGGATGCTGCTCAAATTTCTGCCAAGCCACGGAGCACAACTCGCAGTTTTCCATTAAATTAGACCCAAATCATTATCGAAGTACATATATATTTATTCTAGCCATCACTGGATTATATATTGAGTATATGTATCTTTCATATAGCCTACACAATGTGTTTTCAGTTCCAAGTATGTATTTTGTGGTTTGACAGCTTGAAGCCCATTAACCTTTTCATGAGTAGTGTCTAAATTCCTCTGCAGTTCCCCCTGAAGTGAGTTATTTTTGCATGTGACACAGCACAGAGGTGGGCAGAATATAGAGGAGTATTTTCTTAATTTATTTACATTTTTGATTTCTTGTCATAAAAAAAAAAAAGAAAGTAAAATACTGTATATAATATAGTAAACATGTGAACAAATGGGTTATGTCTGCTTTACTGTATTTGTTTTATTTATTTAGTTTTTATAGCTATAAAAAACTAATTAGAAAAAATATCAGCAGTCCGGGTTGCCTAAATGCACTGTTTGACTTCTCAGACATTGTGTGTGAGACAAGCACTAATGTAAACAGACTTGGCTGCTTGCGTCGGATAATCATGCTCGGTCAGTATGTTTTCACGGTGAGTATCCAAGTTTTAAACTGTTATCGTGGTGCTTGTGATAGTTTCGCTGTCTGCTTCAGAAAACAAACATATTATATGCCTGAACAGACTGTTTGAGTTGCTTTTGTGTGAATGAAAACCGCATCTGCAACTAATAAATGTAAGGTAAGAATACATTTAGATATGATATAGATATTAGATATGAAAGCATATAAAAGCAGAGTAAAAGTAATCCATATGACTCCAGTGATTAAATCCATATATTTAAACATGATGTGATAAGAGTGGATGAGAAACAGATCAATATTTAAGGACATTTTGTTTTTTACTATAAATCACTTTCACATCTGAAAGTTACATGTGACATCTGTTTAGTTTCACTCTCATATCTGAAAGTCCAACTAGAGATTTATAGTAAAATGTTTACACCTCTCATCCAAACTAGAACAAAATTGTTCTCCATTGAAAACACTCTCCATTACCACATACTTTGGAAATCAATGACATTAGTAAACTGAAAACTTCGTTTTCAAACAAAAATGGATTAGTGTGTGTGGCCTAAAGGCTAATTCATACTGCTACAACAAACACAGTTGTTGGCTTTTGTTTGATTAGTATGTTAACCTTGTTGCGAGTTGTTGGAGAAGTATGAATTAGCCATCAGAATCTTTGAAATGTTAGAGTTTGTTAGCATTTGTTGAGTCACTGTGAATGAGCCATGGGGGCTGTTAACTCAAAACAAATATTTGCGTCTTCAACTGCTGTGCTGCAGATCAGGCTGAATAAAAAAAAAATAAAAGACATTTTGACACACATGCATAGTGTTCATTCGTGGCACTGAATCCAGGTTTGGTTTAGTGCAAGAATGCTCGAGATATATATATATATATATATATATATATCGTATTCTTTTTTTTCCCTTTTTCTTTTTCAAAACCCCTAACTCTTAAGTAATACACTTTATCATGCATAACTTCTCTTGCAAATCATTTGGCTTGATGGAGGATTGGACAGGTGTACTAATACTTTTCCTTAAAATGTTTTACTTGTATGATTTTCAACTGGCAAACTATAAAACGGGGGTAAAAATCCCACAGACTTACTGTAGATCAGAAGTTTGAAAGAAAAACATCTTGAATCACCATGATTGGAGATCATTAAAATGCTTGAAGTCACATCATAAAAACCTTTACAGTAGAATTCACAGCTATGTTAAATAGTAAAAGTAAGAGCATTTCCACATGCACAATGTGATGAGAACTTACAGGAATGGGACTAAACAGCTGTGTGGCAACAAAAAAAGCCACTTGTTAGTGAGGCTAATCAGAAAAAAACAACTTCAATTAACTAGGGAGCATAAAGATTGGACTGTGCAACAATGGAAAAAGGTCATGTGGTCTGATGAGTTCAGATTTACCCTATTCCAAATTGAAGGGTGTGTCAGATTAAGAAGGGAAGTGCATGAAGCGATGCACCCGTCATGTATAGTGCCCACTGTACAATCCTCTGGAGGCAGTGTTATGATCTGGGGTTGCTGCAATTGGTCAGGTCTAGATTCAGCAACATTATGCAGCAATACAATGAAGTCAGCTGACTACCTGAATGAACTGAATGACCAGGTTATCCCATCAATGGATTTTTTCTTCCCTGACGGCACAGGCATATTCCAAGATTCATTCCAAGATTCATCAGGCTCAAATTGTGAAACAGTGGTTCAGGGAGCATGAGGAATAATTTTGAGTCCTCACCTTAATCCCATTGAAACTCTTTTGCAGGTGCTGGAGAAGACTTTACGGAGTGGTTTGACTCCCGTCATTAATACAAGATCTCGGACAAAAATTAATGCAACTCTGGACAAAAATAAATATTGTGACATTGCATAAGTTTGTCGAAACAATGCCACGAGGAATGTGCACCGTAATCAAATCTAAAGGTGGTCCAACAAAACATTAGAGTCTGCAACCTTTAAGCAACCATTCAGAACACCCTATCAACCACTTAACCAAGCCCTAGCAGCCTCCAAAATACCTTAGAAAAATCATATCAAACTGCTAAAAATACTACTTACCACTCTAAATGAACACCTTTCCAAATGCATAGCAACACATTGATAAACAACCACAACACCCGTAACAGCAGTGAGTTCTTCAAAAATGTAATCATCCAGTTTTTCAATATTGTTATACACCATTGTGTACAATTTCAATACAGGCATGTCTTATTGTGTACAATTCCAATACAGGCATGTCTTTATTGTTCCTTCTGGCGGGTAAACAAGGCAATGCTAATGCCCCAGTGGTGAGACGCCAATGATTCCATCAACTCTTGTCATCCTCTCTCAATGCTGGACATAAGCATAATGCAACCATTTGTTTTATGGTACAACAATATCATGCCCTCACACTTGGCACTGCCATGGGCAAAAACTCATACATTTTCACGACTTAGCTTCGTTTCATATAGATTTGATATTCAAGGTTTATTGTATGTTTAGGGTTTACATACAATAAATGCAGGTTTGGAATGCAGAAGTAAACTATAGCTGGGCAGAGTTCAATAGAGGTAAAAGGAAGACCACAGCAAATATGTTTTGTGTGTGTTCCCATTTGCTCCAACAGCAAAAGTAAAATCCACTATTACGTTTCCATGACTTTCCAAAAGCGAAAAAAAAAAAGAGAAATTAATTAGGGGTAATATAACACAAAGAATAATGTTAAACATTTATATTAAATAATATATATATGTTTGCAAGATATATGACTGTCATTACAGTCTGTGAAAAGGGTCCATTGATAGTATTTTAATATGTTATCAATAAATACACAAGGAATGTGTCTACAAGCATTTGATTGAAAGAACATATTGGTATATACTCTAAATATGGAGGATATTAAGCAAATAAAAATCTGTTTAGCCTATGTATACCATGGAGGAGATACATGTTCCTAAAGATGCCCTCAAGGGAACCAATATCTCCAGCTCTATCATCCAGGTTGTTGTTGTTGCCTACCAGTTGTGTGCCACCTCATGGACTTGTAGACATGTATCTCAATCTGTGAAGATGAAACACGTCATCTCGGAGATAATTAAGTGACTTGTACAATATCAGGAAAGCAACCATTAAAGCTACACACAGTGTCGTTTACCATGGTTTAAATCAGAAACAGAAGGTACTACTCTTAAGGGAGTAAAATAATTGGTAGTGGAAACAGAGCTCTCAAGGTCCCAAAGCGGGTTGTAAAATTATTCTGATCTGCTCAGTGGGAGTCTTAATTGTGATCCGCATACTTCTCGTTGTTTTGGGCTATCTCCCATGTTTGTGTCCCACAAGCTCACACCAAAGATTGTATTGTTAGCCCCATGTGTAACTTTCACCCCGTTCTGGTCAACAAAGCCTCTCGTTTTCAACACAAGGGCAACCTGCCCACTCGCTGGATTCCTGCACTGATCTCTCACAAACTAGTGGGTGGTTCATAGATAACTAGCCCAAAAGCCAACAGATGAGCTTCTGTGGACTGGACAAAGTGAACATACACAACCTTCTAGCTCCATTTATAGAGACTGAGATTTTGCTATAAATTGAGACAGAGCCCCCAGGCTTAGTTCAAAATGTACATAGGCAAGCATTGTGGACATATGTCTGGGCAATATGGCCAAAATTGTTAACAAATTGTTAATCTTTTTCATGTTGTTCGATATCGATATTTATCACGATATACATTTACACATTGCACTTTCTTTTTTTATTTCGAAGTTGACAGAAGAAGAAAAAATGAATTCTAAACAGTCAAAATACAACAGTCTCTACAAAACTGCACAGGGGGGTCCAGAGACGGCCAAAGCAGTGGGGTCTGTGGGATCTTTTACCAATTTTACCGTCTTTTACCGTTTATCAATTGAAAATGAATGTTAAAAGATCATCTGTTTGTTCTGAAGCATAGTGACATCAGTCCAGTATTTGTTGGAATATTTTTACATTAAAACGAACTATTTTTTATATTTCTTTAGATTCAGATACCCAAGTATGGGGCCCCTTGTGACAGTGGAATGATGCTGAATGTGGGTCCGGGGGGGTCCCGAGAGAAAATGTAGAAAACGTTTTTTTAAAAATGTAAAAAACATTTGTATATTTTCATTAAAGTGAGAAGCTAGTCTACCACCTAGTAAATTTAGTCTTTCCTTATCCATTCCAGACATCCAATTCATTTTCACAAAATTAGAACCGCAATCGATTTGTTTATTATTAAAGGCTCGTAACATGCTGATTAATAAAGATACATATAGAAGGGAAAAATGTAATGGTCTAAAAGGTGCTTTGAAACCACGTTAACTCATAAGGCACTTCATATCTACACAAATGCAGGAAAAAGAGGCAACGCGTGCGGAGTGGGACAGGGCAGACATGATGCATTTTTGGTGCCAAAGAGCTATATTCAAGATTACAGTGCAGAAAGATCAGAGCTGTTGTCCTCATCACTGTTGTTCTGTTGCGCTCTTCACTAGAGACGATGGGAGGGAGCAAACGTTGTCATGAAGTCTTGCAGTGCGGATGGAATCTATCCGACGTAACCTAATTGTTAGCAAGGCAGCTAGCATTAGCAAGTTCATCCACTGGCGAGTTGTGAGCGAAGCTGAGAGTGTTTTCAATTAATTCTTATGAAAGCCGAGTGTCATGCTCGCAAGGTGGATCATAGGATTGGCAGCGATGTGGAGCAAGCTCTCTCCTAGCGCTGTGAGCGCCTTTGAACGGATTTCATCTACCCCAGTGGAAACGCAGCCTGAGAAAGCCGAACTGCTTGTGTTTTAGTGACACGCAGTAAATATCGAAAATTCCTCAAAAGCTTATCGTGGATTTTCGATATCGCGATATATATCGATATCGTTTTATCGCCCAGCCCTATGTGGGCAGCATGTTTTAATGTGATGTGACTAGCTGTCATTGGTTGAGCAATGAAGCTTGGTGCAATACTATTACTAGGATAAATTATTTTTGTAATGCTATAATGTTTGATTGATTTGTCGTATCAACACAAAATTGCTACTCACGTAGAGGTGACATAATTGGGGGAAAAACGGTTTGTCGGAGCTACTTTATTTACATCCTGAAATATAATGTCAAACCAGAAAAATAAGAAAAAAAAGGCTCAAGTTTTTTTTCCATTTTTGGCTCAAGTTTTTTTTTTTTTGTTGCTGTTTCTTAGGCAGAGAGTCTCAGTATTTATCAAAATCTATATCATTAATTATTTATTTTTTACGTTTTCATTAAAATGATACCAAACACTTGATCCTCCTTTTTTCCCCCTAGTTATAAGACTTTAATTTTGCATATGCCACTGAAACAGGAAGTCCTTAAAAACACCCTCAGAGCTTAAAAGGTTAAGCCAGAGGGACCCCCCCCCCAATGTAGAAAAAAGGTAATTTTGTTCGTAATTCCTTATTATAACATTCATTATACAATTAACTAACATACATATAACGTTGCAATAGATAAAAAAAATGTTGGTCATAAAAATACGAAAATTGTATACATTTCAATATTACTCCAGCTACTATTGGAACTTGGCAGTGCAATACTGTAGATATTGTTGACTTATGTGTGACAAATTGCTGGTTATAGTCCTCATTTTTAAGTCACTTAAGATAAAATCATCTGCCAAATCACTAAATGTAAATGCTCTATACATTCTATGTGATGATTCCTGATTCCCGGTTAATAAGGACACTTTATGATAAGGAAGAAAGCAGCAATTGGTGGAAACATTTAAACGTATTACCTAAAAATTGCATCCATTCAGTTTCTCCATTTGAAATCAATGGAATCATTTTAACATTAGTGTAGGTCTAGACTGTTTGAAATGCTGATCAGATGTGTGTTGAGATATCTTTACAATCTCTGTGCTATCATTTCTTATTGTTCTTTTGAATTTGGCTATTCAGAATATGCCTCATTAGTTTTAGATTTTGCATGCGTGGTTTTTTTTCAAAAATAGTAAATACAAATAATAAAACACAATATATTTTTTATCCAAAATATCAGAAAGACGCTGTGGTCTTCGTTCTTTGGCAAAACTCACAGAGAAAACAATTGTCAGTTGTTTTAAAATAAGTCCCAGCATGCAAAAGCCAACAGCATTTTTAGCAGCACTTTACCCTCAACAGAGACAGATTTGTCTGTGTGTTTATAATGTTTCTCTGAAAAGCACCGTACTGGGAATCACGCACAGTGATTGTTTAACGAATTACGAAGTCATTGAAAATGAATTCATTGACTCGTGGATAATTCAAGACATGAAGGAAGCAAAGCAAGTGAGCAATTACAAAATGGGGTGTTTATCTGGGAATACAAAGTAAGGATGCTTACTTCAATACATTAAGCCAAGAATTAGTTCACTGCATTAGTGCATTGAAATCAAATTTATCAATGAAAAAGGAAGGCGTGTTCCTTCAACTGTATCATGCCATCACCAGGGTGTGGCTCTGCCTGATCTTTAAACTTCAGGAGTCTGAAGCGCTCTACCATACAGAATGAATTAAATTTTCCAATGTACATCTGCACCTCAACAATTACAAATCCTACATGCTATGACATGCCAAATGTCATATCTCAATGTAAACTATTTGCTTAATCAACATGAGACATTATAACAATGGTTTGATTGTGATGAAAGCCGTTCTGCATTGCGCTCTGGTTCTCACTCATAGACAGGCCTTGTTGTGCTTACACCAAGTTGTGGCAGATGTGGACTAGAACAATAGCTTTTCCTTTTATCAGAGAGCAGGGTAGTGACACCCTCCGCAGGCACACAGGGCCCTAAAGAATGCCTGGCACCAGCCCAGAATCACTGACGCTATTCCAGACCCACCTCATCTCCCGTTATGCCATACAACGGGGTGGACGACACCTCCAAAGGCCAGCCCTTCTTTCTTAGAAGTTCCGAAGACTTTCGAGAATCTTTGAAGAGTGTCCACAGAGCGGACTTTGGATTGAGTGGAGAAGGACATTCGTGGGCCATCCAGACTGTAGTACAAAAACAGATCAACATCTAGAATGGCCACTGCAAGCACCTCTGGACAAAGCCACTTTGGGCTGGGCAGGAAGAAGGCAGCCCCTGGTCTCTTGGATCAGATTGGCAGGTTCTTTGGTGGAGACAAAAAGAGAAAGGGAAAGGCAAGTAATCAAAAATCAGATTCAATTGATTTAGCAGCATTAGTTTTACATGTATTTCAAACATCTTTGGCAATCAGTGAACAAGTGTAAAGAAAATGCTCTTGTTCTTGGTTAGCAGGGGTCTAGAAAGGATCTTGATTGTATTGTTGATCTGCAAATTCTGAATGTAGAGTTGTGAAAATGTATCTGGGGTGCAGATTGTCTTTCAATTCTGAAAACCCTTAAGATACATATTAGACTGCAACTGTATTTTGCAATTGTCTTATTTGACTCAATTCCTTTAATAATCTCAATATAGTTGTATTGCTTACTGACAGCAGTAAGCAATTGAAAAATGCATGCTATTCACTGATATTATATGATATTCTATGTTAATGCACAATGGGTTTCTCTATAATTTTCATGCTCATTGCAGTTGTTTTTTATTTAATATTTTTTTGTGGGGCAACAAGCTATATAATATATATGTTCATAATTGAACTCAGCTGGTGTCCATTTTTATTCTCAGAACATTTCATATTGATACAAAGTGCAGTTTCAAGACATTTTACCAGATAGTGAGAGGATGCTTAATTTTTAGACTTCAAACAGAAAGAATTAGACAGATGAAAATCCTGCGCATATGAACAAATAGCTGAATCTGGTTCAACGTGATGACTGTTCAGACCCCATTTTTTGTAACTCCTGAGAAAGTTCAAGAGAATATATTAATTTGTCTACTCTTTAAGCATACATTTTCAATTAAAATATAATGCCAATAATGTGAAAAATGAATTCTCACAGTATTAAGAAGCTTCAGCCAATGGTGTCATTTATAGTGGCATCCAGTGGAGGTAAAGTGCAATTTAATTACTGCCTTTAGGTGGCGTTGTATCTGACACTAGTGGCATGTTGCGTGTTTTTTAGTTTGTTTAAACGAACGTTACACGTGCAGGTTAATATACACTTTAACATGTCACAAAGTTAAATTAAGATACATCATATAATTGTATTTGTAATATTTAATATTTTAATTAAACAGTATTAGTTTTTACTGGATTACAAATCAAAGACAAATCAAGAATCCAAGATTTTTTTAATTTTACATTTAGTGCATACTGTGGCATAACTTTAGTCTGGACACATATTTTCCATTTCTTTAAAGGGTTCATTTCGTGGTCACCTGTCCTCCTCTCCAAAGAGACCCCATCACTCTTCCACCCGTCGTCGTGGAGATGTCAACCCTGTGGTGCATTTCTTCAGGAGCTTCGTAAGTATCCACGTCTGCTGGACTGGATTTAAACAAGGCCATAACTTCAAAGAGTGGTGAAACCAACAATAGCACGAAAGGAAAAACAAAACAAAATCAATCTCTCACAAAACATGAGAATGGTGTTTTTCACACCTCTCTGTGTCCTCGTCTAGCTTTTACTGATCTAAGAGTTTTTTTTACCTCTCTGAGCGGTAGGAAAACACTGCCTCATCAAACATATCGGATCAAAGAGTACTAATAAGAAGAGAAAAAAAAAAAGAGAAGAGAAAACAACAAAGCCTTTTTTATTTGATAAAACTCACTTTATCTGAAATAAATCACTCTAAATTACTTTAACATAACATATTAAAACAACCCTCTTATAGCTTTTGCTTGTGACCAGTCACGAGGGCGTTTACACGTGACAAATATCACGTGTAGGGCCTAATACAGTCATTAACAATTGACAACCAATCAGACATCATATGCGTTCCTAAACCCATTGAACGTTTTATTTACCAGGGAAAGGTTAAAAATGGTTTAAGCATAATGTCATTTTGTAAAAATAAATACAAATAAAATAAATATGCTGCTGTCAAATCTTACGTAAATTCGAGGGTTTTTGTTGGGTGTGAATGATCTTATTTTATTTTATTTCTTTGTCTTTGTGAATGTTAATGCATTCATTTATTTCCTTGACATATTGTGTCAGGCCATTAGGAGTCCCAAGTTCGCAGGCCAAGGTTGTCGTCATGTTCAACATGCAGTCCATGTTTCCACTGCTACAATAGTCCAGACTTGTTTTTCTGTCAGACAGACAACATTACATATGCTTACATCACTAGCATTAGATTTTCTGCTCTGTGTGGATGAGACATTCTATGAAAGTCACTGTTTGAGATTAAAGACACAAAATCTAGTGAGAATGTGAGTGCAAACTTAATTTTTTTTATTTAAATGTGCTGTACGTGATTTTTTGCATGGAAAAGTATGCAAAAAATTGTCCTACTCCCTAAAAGATATGAATGAAATAAGTGTCTCGAGCAAAGGTGTGTAGTAACGTGCTACATTTACTCCGTTACATTTACTTGAGTAACTTTAAAAAAAAAAAAACTTTTAGAGAGGGTTTAAAAGTGGGTATTCAAGCACTCAAATATGTACTTTTACTTCTTTACAATGGGCTGCCTTCCTATCGTTATTTTACTGGGTTTAATTTTAATTAATGCCGCACTGCACAGTGAAAAAATAATAGTTTTGTCATGCAATGCCTTCATTTAACACCAAGACAAGCAAGACTCTTTTGATAACACAGGCGTTTCTGTGACACGGTGATGGTCATTTTCAGGGTGATTCTGTAAAAATGGGCTCTTATGACATCAGTTTTTGAGTGTACATTTTTTAAATCTGCAGCAATATATTAGTCTGCATTGTCCCGCGTCCCAAATGTCATGAGCAGTATTTATGAATTTACCTTGCGCCCTCGCAGTGATACTGGAAACTATTGCAGCTACTTAGGGCTGATTAACTGTATAAATCCATATAAACATCTGCCTTTCGTGTGATTAGACAGCATTTCTGAGCATGCACAGCGAGGTGCACGGGGTGCGTGTGTGAGAGATTGTATGGCAAAGAGAGTGGATGCGTCTGAAATTGTTAACTCATTCACAGAGGTGGGTAGAGTAGCCAAAAACTGTACTCAAGTAGAAGTACTAACATAAATAATTACTTGAGTAAGAGTATCCAATTAAAAGCGTACTCAAAAAGTGTGTAACTTGTTACTTTCACAATTTATGTATTATTTATTTTCACAAGAATTATTATTATTATTCAGATTAACAATTTTTCTTGATTAAAATATTTGAACATATAAAAACAAAACATATATACCCACTATTCCCCCTCCCTGGCCCCCAACAACATTCCAGTGGTCGAACATGATATAGACACACACACAGAAACACGCACAAAACAATTATATATATATAATCACACATCCATAAACGTCATATATCCACCCCATTTCTCCAAAAACAAATTAAACTTCCCCAGTCTTCTCCGAACACCACTCCTGAAATGAGGGCAATCCATCTAACCTCCATCTCCTGAATAATTATTGTTATTAATGAAAATTCTGTCATCATTCACCATGATGTTGTTCTAAACCTGTATGACTTTCTTTCTTCCATGCAAAGCAATAAGGAGATATTAAACAGAATGTTTGCCTGAGTAATTATTTACTTTCAGTGAATGTGTTTTATCTCCATATTTTGAAAGTGAATGGTGATCGAGACTGTCAGTCTTTAACATTTTGTTTAACATCTTTTGTGTTCCACAGAATACAGAAGGTCACATGGGATTGGAACAACATGAGGATAGGGAAATGATGACAGAATTTTAAATTATGGCTTAGCTATCACTTAAAAAGGATTGTTCACCCAAAAATGAAAATTCTCTCATCATTTACTCATGCCATCTCAGATATGTATGACTTCCTGTCATCTGCAGAACACAAATTAAGATTTTTTAAGAATATTTCAGCTTTGTAGGTCAGTACAATGCAAGTGAAAGGGTGCTGACCTATACACCAAGCATCGAAGCTCAAGGGCTGTCGCAGAAACAATGCCACATATGAACTTCTTGCGCATTACTTTTTATTCTTATTAAATAATATATATTAATACAATAAATCTTCATTCTGTTTGTAATTTTTAATATATGCTGAGATATAGTGCACTCACTGCCATTCACTATATAGGAAATTGTGAAGGAGTGAACAGTTTCGGACACAGCCACTCTCTTCCCATAAGATCGCTTCATGCCTGCTCTTCTCTTACGCACGTTCCCTGCACACCTCGCTGTGCATGCGTAGTCTGTTCATGCTCCAGTTGTCAGTCAATCACACGAAAGGCAGAACAAAAGGCATTTCAGAATCAGAATGAGCTTTATTGCCAAGTATGCTTACAAATACTATATATATATATATATAGCATACTTTAGGAGCTTGACAGAGGGGTCCTTGGCAGTGCAGTCATTTGTATACAGGGAGAAGAGTAGTGGGGAGAGCACACATCCCTGGGGAGCACCAGTGCTGATTGTTCATGTGCTGGAAGTGAATTTCCCCTGTCTCACTAGCTGCTGCCTGTCTGTCAGAAAGCCGGTGATCCACTGACAGATAGACATGGGAACTTGGAGTTGGTGTAATTTAGTCCGGAGAATAGCTGGGATGATGGTGTTGAAAGCCGAACTGAACTCCACAAAATTATCATTGCATATGTCCCTGGTTTGCCCAGATGTTGCAGGATATGATGTAATCCCATGTTGACTGCATCATCCACAGACCTGTTTGCTCGATAAGCAAATTGAAGTAGATGTTTGTGTGAAGGTGAAGGTCAGGGCGGGTGTGAGATTGGGCCTTTCAAATCTACAGTAGAACACAATCAGGTCATAAGCCAGTTGTTGGTCCACTACAGTGTTGGGGGTAGGAGTCCTGTAGTTAGTAAGTCATTTCAGGCCACTCCACACTGATGCAGGGTCGTTTGCTGGAAACTTGTTTTCAGCTTATCAGAATAGCTTCTTTTAGCCACTCTGATTTCCTTATTCAGTGTGTTCCTGGCCTGATTGTACAAGACTTTATCCCCACCTCTGTAAGGATCATCTTTTGCCTGACGAAGCTGCCTAAGCTCTGCTGTAAACCATAGTTTGTCGTTGTTGTATGTTAAATTAGTCCTATTAGGAATGCACATATCCTCACAGAAACTGATATATGATGTCACAGAATCTATGAGCTCCTGTGTCTGCTGCCTCAAATACACTCTAATCAGTGCAGTCAAAGCAGGCTTGTAGTTCCAGCTCTGCTCCATCTCTTTACAGTCTTTACTACAGGCTTAGCTGATTTTAGTTTCTGCCAGAGAGTCACATAGCTGCTCGAGGGACAGAGCGATATGCATCCTTTTTTGTTGTGTAGCAATGATCCAGTATATTTGTGGGGCGGCTGTGGCTCAGTTGGTAGAGCGGGTCGGCCATTAATTGAAGGATTGGTGGTTCGCACAACTCCACATGCCGAAGTGTCCTTGGGCAAGACACAGGCTAGGGCCTTGCATGGCAGCTCTGCCGCCATTGGTATGAATGTGTGTATGAATGGGTGAATGTGTCACAGTGTACAGCGCTTTGAATACTGTTAAGGTTAAAAAGGCGCTATATAAGTGCAGACCATTTACCATTTACCATTTATATTTCTCTTTGGACATGTAATGTGCTGTATGTAGTTGGGTAGTTCACGTGTCAGGTTGCTTTGTTAAAATCTTCAAGAATAATAATAACTGAGTCTTGGTATTGTTCTGTGTCTGTGATTTGATCAGCCAGCTGTTGCAGCGTTGCGTTCATGCACACGTGTGGCGGGATATAAACACTCACCAGAATACATGAGGATAACTCCCGCAGCGATTATAAAGGCTTACAGATAATAAAGAGCTCATCCAAATTAGGACAGCACATCTTCTATAATGTTGTTACATCTATACACTAACTTTCATTGATGTAAAAGAATGTTCCACCGCGATCCGCTCTGAACACCTGAAAGCCCAGCAGATGTAATGCGCTGACGAAGCCTGACCACCGCGCCAGCTCGTTTCCCTCACCTGTGTCTCTTAAACAACACAGCTGCGCCTCTGACTAAAATGTCTAGCAAAGCATCTGAATAGTCAAAAATTGTGAAAAGATTATCTGGTATGTGCTGCTGAATGTTCAGCAGTTTGTCCCTGGTAAAACTGATTGGAAAAAGATTACTAAACACAGGACAAACAAACAAAAACAACAAAAGAATTGGAGAGCTTCACACCGTGGCTGCCATCCGTGGCACCAACTTGAACAGCAGGCACTTTACACTTAACTTGGATGTTTACATGGATTTATGCAGTTACTCAGCCTGAAGTAGCTGCAATAGATACCAGTATACCCGCGAGGGCGTGGGGTAAAAACACAAATACTGCTCATGACATGTGGGAAGCAAGACAAAGCGGACTGATATATTACTGCAGATTTAAAAATGCACACTCAAAAACTGAGTGAGTGAGTGAAATCGGATGCTGACGCTGGCGTCGGAGCTCTGGGGCTGTCTCAGAAAAAAACATGACATATGAACTTTTAAAATACTTGGGCCTTACTTGTTATTCTTATTTAATAATATATTAAAACAATAAATCTTCATTCTGTTTGACAGCTGTAATATATATATGTTAATATAAAGAGTAAACACATTTTATCCAATGTACATAATTTGATTTATTTGTTATACTTTAGTATCTTTAAACGCCAATACAAGCTGGGTAATGCTGTTTAATCCGACCATAAACAGCACCAAAGTTATCATAACCTACAAGCTATAACTAAATATTTAAATCATCCACAGAATTATCATTTCCACTGTGTAAAGTCTCCTGAGTTAAAATAATATCACCTCACTGAGTTATTTAGTAAATAAAAAATTCTTCAGCTTAATGGCAAAATTCTGTATAAATATAAATAAAAGTACATTTTTAAATGTATCTGTATGTTTTGCCTCTCTATATGTTATTATGTTATTAATCAAGTGATGATTTGTCAAAATTATTTTAATACATTCAGCATGAAATAAAATATTGCAGGAGTGAAAGAAGCAGTAAACTCCCAGCTCGTATGTCTTCCCTGCAGTAGATTATGGGCAATTAATTGTCGTCGAGTGTACATCAAATGTCTAAAATTAGAGTGCATTGTGGGTAAGAATGAGTGAACAAAAGTAGAGAATCCTACAAATTGGCAGACACCCAAAATAGAGCACTATATAGTTGATAGGTTTCAGACACAGCGAATGTTCCACGACCGGGGTGGGTGCCCAACACAGGCTGCGTTTAGAGAGCGGTGGTACTGCTGTACAGAACTAATGATCTAAATTATATTGACACTGAAAACTGTAACTACACTGAACTAAGAATCCATGCAGGAATTTAAAAGCTATGAAATAGCGAATGTAGGCATTAATATAGCATGGTCTTGCTTTGGTATATATTTCAGCATTATATGTAATGTCCCTGTGGGACATTTTCACAGTAATAATTACTAGAAAGGTTTCCAAACCTCTATTCTTATTGACAAATTCATCCAGATCTGACAAGAGCCCTTAAAGGGATAGTTAACCCAAAAATGAAAATTCTCTCATCATTTACTCACCCTCATGCCATCACAGATGTGTACGACTTCCTTTCATCAGCTGAACACAAATGAAGATTTATATAAGAATTTCTCAGCTCTTTTGCTTTTGCTCTTAGCTTCTTATTGATTTAACTCCAGTGGTTAAATCAATATCTTCACAAGCAATATGATATGAGAATGTGTGGATGAGAAACAGAGAAACAGATCACTTTCGCATTCTTCTTGTGTTTTTGTTGTATCTCTGCATACCGCCCCCTGCTGGGCAGGGAGAAGAATGTCTAGCAAAACATTACTTAAATATTGATGTGTTTCTCACCCACACCTACACGTCTAAAGCTATGGATTTAACTACGGGTTTGTGTATTACTTTAATGCTGTCTTTATGTGCTTTTTGGAGCATCAAAATGTTGTCACCCATTCACTTGCATTGTACTGACCTACAGAGCTGAAATATTCTTTTAGAAATCTTAATTTGTGTTCTGCAGAAGAAAGAAAGTCATACATATCTGTGATGGCATGAGTAAATGATGAGAATTTTCGTTTTTGGATGAACAATCCCTGTTTTGATAGCTAAGTGATAGCTAAGCCATAATTAAAAATTCTGTCATCATTTCCCTACCCTCATGTTGTTCCAATCCCATATGACCTTCTGTGTTCTGTGGAACACAAAAGATGTTAGACAGAATGTTAGAGACTGACAGTCTCGGTCACCATTCACTTTCAAAATATGGAGAAAAAAACAAATTCACTGAAAGTAAATAATGACTCAGGCAAACATTCTGTGTAATATCTCCGTATTGTGTTGAATTGAAGAAAGAAATTCATATGGGTTTAGAACAACATCATGGTGATTAATGACAGAATTTCCATTAATAATAATAATAATAATAATCATATTTCTGTATTACATGCTAAATGTGTATTACGTAATGGAATTTAAGGGAGTTAACGTCCATTATGTCATTTGTGAAACGAGTTGTTCACCACTTGAGTATTCTTTTAATTGGATGCTTTCTTACTCTTACTCTATTATTTTTTTAATTAATTGTACTTTTACTTGAGTACAGTTTTTGGCTACCTCTGGTCCTGAGATATCTCACTGGTCTCTGTGGCAGCTTTAGACTCTGTAAACAGCAAACAAAAATTTTGGCTGCGGTCTCTGGCGCTTTCTGTCTGTCAGTCATTTTGCGCATTCTCATAGTATTGTATCTGCAACAAATTATTTAGGCTTAATGCCACTTTTATGCCATGTGTTTCATAAAAGTTGTCAGTTGAGGGTGCTATTTTGCTACTGTTGTGTTCGACAATTGTGGGATGACGATCTTCTGCTCTGTGTTGTTCTATATGCGATCTTTGATGTGCAGGGTTTTGGAAAGAGGGGGCGTGGCTAATCCAATGGCTCGGCTCTTGGAAATTCGAGAGTAGTAAAATCACTTAAAGTACCTTTATAGCTGAAGAATGTAACTTTTTCTGTGTTATAATACGTTATCCTTTCCCAGCATAATATGCAAAGACAACTATAATTAAGCAATCCATAGTCAAATTTTCTTGTCAACCATGAAAATTGCTCTGTTTATTTTGAACGACCCGCTTAGACCCACCTAAACAAATTTGTCAGTTGAAGGCGGGACTATCTCTTTGTTTGACCAATGACAGACGGGGTCATATTCAGAAAGTTGTTTTGAAAACAACGTTTATTTTTGCAATTCCGTTTGGTGGCACAGAAATTATATCAGCTTTATTTAAATCACTTTCCTCTCTTATCAGCTACATCTTCTTCAACTTTTTTGTGAAGATGGGATACATGAAATGCCATGTGCTCATGACATAACATGACCTCACCTTTTGTCGAGTTTCTAAATTGGCATATAGACTTACCCCATATTAATATTCTAGAATTGTTATAGAAAAACAAAATCAGTTCTGTAGAAAATGGAGGTGATTTTTAACGGTCCCTCATTACTCATGTGCTGAATTAAAAATGGTTTTCTGTGAAACTGTAATTGCACAGTCCTTCCTCAGTTCTGCTGGCTTGATCATTAAAAAGATGCAGTGTCTACCTACATTATTCATCTAAAGTACAAGGAATCTGAACTCCATCCAAAGAAAGACCCCAGTAAACATCTCTCCCTATTAAAATTAATAATCTTTGTCCAAAGTTTGCTTATCATATTTTTATTACACTGGAGAATGCAATGCCCCATCTGAAGACCCTGGCCTCAATTAAAAGATGTGGTTGTGTTTGCCTTTGCAATAATGAAAAATTTCATGACTCTTGATTAAATCTCTTGATTTGTTTCCTTGAAGGTTTCCTCTCCTCGTCCCAAGTCTAGGGTAAGTCTGACATCATATGTCCACTACCATGCTGTATATCTAAAACCATTGTTTAAAATGCTCTTCCTTGCAGATGTTGCAGTGGGGTACACAAATTTAAGACCACATTGAAAATCTTAGGATAAAAAAATGAATAAATAAAAACAAAGAAAGTATATGATGTAAAATGAAGAAGAAATATTTATGATTCTACATTATTCAAAGCCACTAATACAATGTAAGCAAAATAGTGACACTGGCCATGTTAAATACTTTGTACAGAAGGTCAAATAGTAGTATCAGACTTCTGAACCCCACTGTACATTGTAGTTATTTCAAGAAAATTGTTCATTCAATAGGACTTCAGGGTTAGGCGGGTTACTTTTGAAATGTATTCCACTGCAGATTACAGAATACATGCTGTAAAATGTAATTTGTAACATATTCTGTTAGATTACATAAGGTCTGTAACATACTCTAAATACATTGGATTACTTCTTCAGCACTGGTAGATTTTTCAATTGTTTTGACCTTAAAACCTCCAATACAGTAAGACAAAATACACGTTAAATATACATTCTCTGAAAAACCTAAATATCTTATGCAGTGTTGGTTCTGAAACAAAATAAATCTAATTTATCTTGTTTTAAAGATTTGTAGATATTTTTACTTGAAAACAATAAAACAATTATTATCAAGAATATGATTTTTTCCCTAATATCAAATGTCTTACTAGAAAAAAGAAATTATGATCCAACATGAATTTTCTTTGAAAAATATGATCGTGCCTGTTAAAATGCATTTAAAATGGCTAGAAATAGCATTTTAGCTTAGTGTAAAGCTAACAATTTACAAAAGGTTTATTTTAAGTGGAATACAGTGGAATTTATTTAGCAGTGGAATACAGTTACTTATATTTTATATTTTTAATATGTAATCCCATTACATGTATTCAGTTACTCCCCAACCCTGTGTGATTAAAGTATACAGTTCTAACTGCAGTGGCAGTCCCCCTTGAGCATTCAGGGGTAACGTTGCTTGAGGGAGAAATAGAAAATAAAACAAGACTGTGAACATTGTAACACTCCATTAGGCCACCACTACCTCTACTAACCACACGGTTACCACCACCCCATTACATGAACAATACCGTATTTTTATAACAGGTAGAATGATTTGACCCATGATCCTTTTCTCTACCCTGTTGTGTCCAGTAATACAATTATAATTTAATCTATGATGAAACTTAATCATTCTACATTCTTCTTTTTCATGTGCAGTGGAGAGAACTATTGGGCCTGGTACGTCACTCACACAAATTATACACATTTGCATTCACAGACACCCCCATAAACACATTTGATTGGCTAATTGAAGGGAGTCTTCCTGTCTTGTTTCTAATAGATCTGCTGTGCTACTAAATTATTTGTTCTCTTGTGAATTAACCAATGCGTCACTAAGTAATTGCAGCTTCTGAATATTTTGCTGTGCTTTACGCAATCTTTTGTTGAAACTGTTGGATGATTCTTGAGCTATATGTGTAGGTTGAGAGAGTTTTTTCAGTTTTATTGAGGTGCATGAAATGTGTGCCTACTCGTAGTTTCTTTTGATGATTATATGAAGTATGATTGCATTGTTGTTTAACCACATTGTAATGCTGTGAATGTCATTATTGCACTTATTAAGGTAAACTCTCTTTAGTGATGTAAAAATTAAATGAGCATTATTTCTTAACAGAACAACTTTCTTTCTGTCCTACCTTAGTTTCTTCCTTTCTTTTTCTTTCCTTCCATCCTTTGTTTCTTTATTTTTGCTTCCTACCTTTCTTCTTTTTATTTTTTGTCTTCCTTCGTTTATTTTCCGTCCTTTCTTCCTTCCTTTGTTTTTCTTTTTTCTTCCTACCATCCTTCCTTCCATTGTTCATTATTCCTTCCTTCATTCCTACTTTCCTTTCTTTCCTTTTACATTTTTTGCCTTGACTGTTGAGCTGTTTCTTTTTGATTGAATTTTTCCTTCAACCAGAGTGACTCTGCTTCTTGATGACTTTGAGCCACGAGACTTTTTCTGAGTCACAGATGGTAATGCAGCTTTCTCTCTAGGGGGCTTCAAACAGTGCTCACTCTGCCTTAGCCCATACTCCAACCCATCTTTCCCTTCTTTCCTGTCGTTGGGCAAAAACCCTTAGGTCTTGATTCACAGATTCACCAGCGCCCCCTGTGTTTATTTTTTTGTTGATTAACTCCACAGTTTCCAATACATAGATGTGTGTGCAAAAAGAAGGTGTTCAGCCCTTAGATGTTACACTGCATTGTGTGCCATTTTAAGGATGTGGATGGGAAACTGAAAATGTCTTCTTCTTTTGTAGACATTGGTGCAAAAATACACTGATACATAACCGATCAACAAACATAATCAAATTTAAACCACAGTGCAACATTATGAACATAGGAACATATTTATGAACAATAGTGTTCTACAATTGTTTCTGAAGTTTACAGCATTTGTTAACCTTCCATAGAGGTGAAGTGTGTACATTTTCTGCTAAGAACAGATCATTGTTTTGATTGCACCTAATCTTTCAAGGATATCAACCTACTAATAGCTTACTTATTAGTCTCTATGAAGCTGGGATAGGAAGTATTTTTAATTACACACATTATCTTAATATCAAGTCTGCTGAACACAATAATATAAAGCACAATGCAGTGTGTGATTTGGACACATGAAGCATGTCATTTAGAACACATCTAAATGCATTTTGACATACTGTCACTAACAACGTTAAACCAGTAAAGACATTGTTACACATTGTCAGTAACTGAAAGTGCATGTTTCATGCTTCCAGCACAGGGATAGTGCCCTCTGTATGTTCATAAACTATGTCTTCTAGGCTTCCTCGTCACCGCGTCGCTCTGAGAGCATTAGATCCCCCCACAGACGCAGAAGGGAACAGAATACACTCTCCAGAATCTTCAACTTGGTGAGCTCTATAGCAGCAGTACTTCAGAGGGCAGACAAAGAAATCACTGTTAGATTGTCTGAGAAGACTTTCACACACGTCTTTGAAAAGATCTATTTTAATACTATTTCAAGAAGGTGTTCAAGTATAATTACAGTTGCTTGATGTGCCCTTATGCAAAAGCTTACAATGAAAGCAATTTCAACATGAAGATGTAATTAAAACAATTAAAACATGTTCACTTAAAGCATATAGCATAAATGAAAGCCTCTCTGGGCCTGAAGAAGCATAAATGTAAAATGTAAAATATGCTTTATAAGACTATTGACTGCTACTGTATCTGACCCAGAGTAAACCTCAGTATGCAATACCAGTAATATCTGACTCTCACCACAATAATAGCTCCATATTCTGTCATCTTTCTACATCAGCGAGTGCTGTGCACACTAAGTAGTCTTTGAGGGTCTTACATTAACTTAAGGTTATCAAAATCAATAATAAGTTTGATTATGAAAAAGACCTGTCGCATCAGATTTGCAGCAAAAGTTTAATCTTACCATGCACCCTTGCTCCTGTTCAGTCAGTCGTTGAGAGCATTATAACATTAGCATTTTGAACTTTCGGCAGGCACAGGGCATAAACTATTCAAAATTTGATTCTCAACAGCATTTGATTTTCAGTGGATTAAGGAATATCTCCTGCTTGTTAAAGCAACAGAGTTTGGATTGATTCATTTCAATTTAATTGCATTTGAGACTCATTCATATATATTTAAATGTTCATATTTACATGTGTATGATGCATGTATTTCTAGATGCCTACAGTCCTGATCAGGCTGCTCTCATCTGCTCTCTTGACTAATTTCCTTTCCTTCCTTTTGCACTTTTCACATGACAATCCCTCTTCACAGAGAATACAATCAAATCAAGCTGGCTTTCCACTCCCATTGTGCTGTAGAACTTGAATGCTGAGTGCTCTAGATCACTCTTTTAGGAATATAGCATAGCTTGTCATGGCTCGTCATTTATGTTTATAAATGCTCTAGTGACATTTAACATATGGTTCTTTGTCCATTTTCCACCAACACAACACCTGAAAACTGCTGATGCTATTTGTTATGTCTATGCAAGCTTCAGCATGTATTATTTTGTAATATGTTTGAGAGATAACGTTGATGCAATGTTGAATGCAACCAGTTCCGCCGCTCCCAATAAGCAGACTATGCACTCTGCGTAGGGCACCAACTCCCTAGGGTTGCACCATCTTACCATAGGAGGGCACCAGAAAGTCCACCGGCTGCCCTTACGCACACGTTCTATATTATTCAAGGGCCTGAAAGCAGTTGCAGACCCCCCCCCCCCCTGAATGCAACCTTTGCATATCTTATTTAGCTATGCACAGCGTCCACTACCAGTCATAAATTTGGACACACTTGACTGAATTCATGAGCTTAAAGGGGCCATAACATGTAGAATCTAATTTTCCTTGAACATTTGACTTATAAGAGGTAATTTTACTATAAAATCTTATTGTAAGTTTCAGAAATTAAAACTTCCTCCTCACTGCAAAAAGAGAATTTGTTGAAACCATGTTGCCAAAATAACTACTTTCTCTACATTGTGATGTCACACTGTGGTAGACATTTGCATCTGACCACCTCCACAACAACACATCAGTCCTAATTTACCTTATCACTTCCGTAGCCCCACCCAGTAGCGGTGAGTAGTGAGATGGCAAGAAGTGAGAGCAGGTCTGTCAAGAGCAGAGAAACAATTATTACAGTGGGCGGTAACTGTTAAGTCTTAAAAGAGAATCAGCACCGCTTTTCAGAATGAGTGTGGAAAATGATCATCTTTTTACAAATATATGTTTTTGTTGATTTTTGTGCACATTTTTTTACTAATATTATAAGTGAACATCAAGGAACATGTTAAAAAGATAAAAAAAGGCATTTCATGACCCCTTTAAATACCTTTTGATCTGGCTTTTGCTTTGATATTGGTTTTGTAGACCAACAAATGGTATCTTGTATGGATTTATTTACAAAATAAATATTTAATAAAAAAAGTTGGATCAGCAGCCAACAAGAGTCCAGCACACATGTGAACTCCTACAATTGTTAAGAGGATTGCCAGAGCTTGCAGAACTGTAATCTAGGCAAAGATCAGCTTCTTTGTAGAATCTAAAATATAAGATAGTTTAGATTTTTATTTATTTTTGTTCACATAATTCCAATATTTTAATTGTTGATGTTTCATAGTTTAGATTACTGTTAGGCTCTTAAATGTGGAAAAGTTTAATAATAATGAGGGAGTTGATGTGTCCACCCTTTTCACTTGTAGTGTAAGTTCCATTATCCACAGGGTTTGGGAGTAAAGGAATAGATGTAACGGGAATACGTATTTAAAATTCAAAACAGTATTCCACAACAGTTACAATTTAAATAATTGGTATTTATATTACAGGTACATTCAAAAATTATTTTGATTACTGGCAGAATTTTTTGTCAAAACAAGTAAAAAAATCTACCAGTGCTGAAGTAGTAATCCAAAGTATTTAGAATATGGTACTGACCTTAAGTAATCTAACAGAATACATTACAAATTACATTTTACAGCATGTGTTCTGTAATCTGTAGTGGATTACATTTCAAAAGTAACCCTCCCAACCCTGATTATCCCACACCAGTATTGAGAAGGTTTCATGCTACACAGCTGAAATCTTAGTATGCTACTGGTCTTGTCTCCATTTTCAGGGAGAAAGTCGATCTCGCTCTCCACCCAAACGATGGAGCACCATCTTCTGAGCCCTTCTCTGGCCAGGAAAACACCAAGATGGAAAAGAGTGAAACAGATGAAGAGCACAAATGCAAGAGGGAGGATCTCTATTTAACAGACTAACATTGCCCATTTTCGCTTCCTAGATAGAGATACAATCCAAGTATCTGTTATTACATGCCTGCAGGGTTTCATAAGCATGTGTTGACTGTATATGTGTAAACTGCTGCAATATTGTTCAATGGTCAGGTGATGCAATAGAAAGTCTAGCTGTTTTTTCTCCCTTCTAAATTAAGTAGAAGTGACCAATTTGAATATGTTCTAAGAGCATATCTAAAGAGAGAAATCCTAAGCAATGCAGATTAACCACTGGTTTCAATGATTTTAGTCTTATTTGACAGAACTAGGTACATTTCTCTTTGACAGTGTTACAATAAAACAGACTTTCCACAAATGCTTGAACCTTTAAACATAAAAGTGAGTTTAAAGCAGGAGATAATTGCAGTGAAACCCCATTCTGTAATTCTGAAATGTAGCTTTTTGGCCTTCTTGTCTCAGATGTAGATAGTGTCTTTATTACACAATGAGTTGCTTGTGTGATATTCAGCTTTTGATGTGTGACATTAGTCATTGTGCTATGGTGAAAACGTTTTTTCATGGTTTTGTTAAGATCAATGTTCAGCCTCAGTTATGTGCTGTGTATTTGTCGATGTTTGTATTTATCGTTGTCCTTGTGCTGTGTTATATATTTGTTATTTCCTTTGAATCAAGAACCCTGTATATACAATTCTTTGTGTTTTGAGCAACATAATAATTATGACCTGTTAACATTCCGTATACATTTAACTAATATTACATTTGAATTATTTGAGAAATTATTTATCTTTTAAATAGGAACACACCTTAAAACCATTAAACAATGCCTAAAAACTATATTTTGTGGACAAGAAAATAGATTTTAAGCACTTATCAAGCTTATATTTTACATCCTCAGTTGTTGCACTACATTACAAATTATGAGATAAAACAGCTCGTAAATATTGTCTGTGTCATTAGAAATGCATTTTTTTTATGTTATTTTGGAAAGATCTTGTGCAACTACCCATTATATTATTACCCAATTACTCATTATATTTTTTATTATATTTAAATAACAGACATGCATAAATCTAGGACAAAGAGTCACTGAGAGAAAAAATGGTATAAAACCGAAGAAAAAGTAGGGGAAACTGAAAGTGCAAGAGGGAAAATGTGAGAAAAGAGAAACAAGGAAAGAATTTTGAAAGAGTGAGGTGAAGTTTATTCAGCTGATTTTTATGGTATGTTATTCTGTGGTGTTTCTCACCTGTGTTAATAATGTTCATTGTTTCATGTCTCATTGACTATTCCTGTATGCACTGTTCAAGAAATAGTGCTGAATAAACATTAGGTCAAATATTCTATCTGTCAGCGCTGGATTTGTCTCAAATATGGTGCTACACTTTATATTAGGCATGGGATATTCTGAAGTGGCCAGGTGGTCTGATGTAATATCTTTAACTCTTCCTTGATTAAAGTAACGTTGAATAAAGGTTCAGACATGTATGATGTTTGTGTCTAATTGTGTGTCCGTTCATACTCTCAGGTTCTCAAAATGTCGTTTACTCTATTTCTTTGTTTCATTAAGTTTTTAATAAGTATTTAAAGGAAAGTGTTTATTTTAGATGATGTAACTGGTCACTATTCTTGTCAAATTTACCACCAATTTGTTTTAATTCGTTTCAACAGAAGCTCCAAATAAACATTACAGATGTCATTAATTGTAGGTATATCCTCTTCTTAACTTCCAAGCTTGAAAAACGTCTTCTTAAAGGGATAGTTCACCCAAATAAATTAAATTCTCTCATCATTTACTCACTCTTATGCCATCCTAGATGGGTGAGAACAGATCAAAATATATAAAATATGTAAATCTTGATCTAGAAGTACCCTTGGTGATCATGATTTCAAGCTCGTTTACACTTCCTATAGTGCCACGTAGCACTCTGCGAATGCAGTCAAGCACTAGGAAGTGTAGTCGAGCTTGAAATCATGATCGTGCCAAGAGACTGCAATGATATGATGTAAAGTAAAAAAAGCTATATTTTGGTCTGTTCTCACCCAAAACCAACTGGATCACTTCAGAAGACAGTGATTAAACCACTGGAGTCTTATAAATTACTTGTATGTTGACTTTATCTCCATTTTGGAGCTTTTGAAGTTCTGGTCACCATTTACTTACATTGCAGGGACCAACAGAGCGGAAATATTCTTTTCAAAATCTTTGTTTTCTGCAGAAGAAAGAACGTTATACACATCTGGGATGGCATGAGGGTGAGTAAATGATGGGAGCAAACTTTTCAAGTATCCCCATGCCATATTACAAAGAGACTTTGTAAGTACACAAAACTCAATAATTGGTGACAAAATTGTTTTGGCTTTTTAACATAGGCCTGCACACTCTTATGAAGAAATCGTAAGGATTCATACAACTTTTCTAAATTTGGCTAATTCATAGGATATCGTACGACTTTCACTACAGCCAATGACATCCTTTCCATCTAATAAGTGACAATTACTTGCTTCTGTTACACACAACAGCTTCCTATCATGTTTACACACAACTGATCGGTTAGGTTTTGATAAGGGGTATGGGTATAATATTAATACGCATGTCCTTAAACTTGTGCTTCCGCATTAGACATCTGGCCATTTGCATGTGATGAAATCGCACAAATTTATACAAACAAACTTGTAAGAAATTCAACTCATAAAATATATACACACTGATCTGACTAGCCGACATGGGAGAAGCTGAACGCACTATGCGCCGCTCTCTATGTAAGAAGATATTCCAGGGATATCCGAATGGGTGTTAAGCACAATAAAACAGGGCTATTTGCTACAGTTCGATCGCCGTCCTCCTTGCTTCAGAGTGCGGCTCGAAACTACTGTGAACACGGAAGCAGCGTGCATGCTTCGTTCAGAAATAGCAAACCTTCTGTGCAAAAGGGCCATAGAGAGAGTGCCGCCTCCCCTGAGCGAGTCGGGGTTTTACAGCCGTTATTTTCTTGTCCCCAAGAAAGACGGTGACCTCAGACCAATATTAGATTTCAGGGTTTTGAACAAAGCGCTTGCAAAAAGACCGTTCAAAATGCTTACAATCAGGAAACTCCTCGCGCATGTGCGCCAGGGGGACTGGTTTATTTCTCTCGATCTGAAAAATGCATACTTTCAGATTCAGATAAATCCCCGTCACAGGCCATTCTTGAGATTCGCCTTCGACGACCAGGTTTATCAATACACCGTCCTTCCGTTCGGCCTGTCCTTAGCACCCCGTACTTTCACGAAGTGCATGGACGTGGCGCTCGCACCCCTGCGGAGTCAGGGTTTGCGAATTCTGAACTATTTGGACAATTGGCTGATTTTGGCACAATCACATACGGAGCTTCTGTCTCACAGGACAGTTCTCCTCAGTCATCTGAACAGTTTGGGCCTTGCAGTCAATTGGAACAAGAGCTCACTACAGCCCAGTCAGGCAATTTCCTTCCTTGGAATAGAACTAGACTCAGTGGCAATGACGGCTCGCTTATCTACACAGTGCGCGCGCCGTGTGCAGCGACTAGCCGCGTCATTTCAGATGAACAGCCTCACACCTCTGAAGAAATATTCCCCCAGGGGAATGGTCCCTGCACGCTCAAACAGTCCAGACGTTATGGCACCTATTCGGCAGAGCAGAGATAGACCTCTTTGCGTCCAAAGAGAACTCTCACTGCCCAATATTTTTCTCGAAATGCGAGGACGCGCTGGCCCAGGAATGGCCCAGACGCCCGCTTTACGTCTTAACTCCCGTCTCGCTATTGCCACAGGTAATGCAGAGGATCAGGGAAACGCGTCACTCGGTGCTCCTCATAGCCCCGCGTTGGGAGAATCAGACATGGTTCCCGGAGCTTATGCAGCTGTCACTGACAGCGCCGTGGCCCATCCCAGTGAGAGCAGATTTCCTCTCTCAAGCTCGCGGCACAATCTGGCATCCCCACCCAGAGCGCTGGGCGCTGCATGCGTGGGTGATCAACGACTACCCGTCGCTCTGCCAGAAGGAGTAATAAACACCATCATACACGCTGGAGCCCCTTCCACGAGAAGACTCCATGCGTCAAAATGGTCTGTGTTCTCAAAATGGTGCACCGACCGAGACCTGGACCCGCGGACATGTGGGGTGTCGTCGCTGCTCGTATTTCTACAAGAGCTGCTGGATAAGGGCAGATCCCCATCCACGCTCAAAGTGTATGTGGCGGCCGTTGCGGCGTTCGCTGAACCCCTGCACGGCCAGTCATGGGGTAAAAATGAGCTGGTCATCCGCTTCCTCAGGGGAGCTAGAAGGATGAACCCCGCGCTCCCATCGGTTCCTATCTGGGATCTTTCTATAGTTCTCGAAACTATGAAAGCCCCCTTTCGAACCACTTCAATCCGTGGATTTGAAATACCTTTCACTCAAAACCGTTTTTCTGACTGCCCTGTCATCAGTCAAACGTGTGGGAGACCTTCACACGCTGTCTGTCAGCGCTGCGTGTCTTGAGTTTGGACCAAGTGACTCCAAGGTCATTTTAAAGCCTAGACACAGCTATGTTCCCAAGGTGATCGGTACTCCTTTCAGAGCACAGGTCATTTCCCTATCGGCGCTGCCAGCACCCGATAGCGAACGCAACGCCAATCTCCTTTGCCCGGTCAGAGCACTGAGATTGTATACTGCGCGCTCCGCCGCTTTCAGACGCTCTGAGCAGCTTTTCGTTTCCTTCGGAGGGTGCACCAAAGGTCTCGCCGCCTCGAAACAGACACTATCTAGATGGATAGTGGACGCTATTGCTGCTGCATACGCGTCAAAAGACCTGCCATGCCCGTTGGGCATTAGGGGCTCACTCCACTAGAGGCATGGCATCCTCGTGGGCATGGTCCAGCGGGATTTCCATTCACGACATATGTGTGGCAGCGGGATGGACTTCCCCCTCCACCTTTGTCAGATTTTACAATATGGAAGTGCCCGCTCTGCAGGCAAAACTACTAGCGGTTTAATACGCTACAGCTCCCCTGGTGAGCTGCACTGATGGGACACATTCCACACAGACCGGCACCGCCGCTCTGTTGTTCCCTTCCCACTATGTGCTTATGTATTACACAATCAATGACCCGCATTCTTGCCGGCCAAATATTATTTCCCCACTCATAAGGGCTCCCCGGTTCCCCCTTAATTCCCTGGGGCTCATACAGTGGATGCTTGGCGCGACAGCGTTGACAATGGGTTCCCGTAGCGTAAGCTAGCTTACGCAATACGAGAGAACCTCTCGTGAAGAGAACGTATCGGTTACCTAACGTAACCTCGGTTCTCTCTAGATGAGGGAACGAGTATTGCGTAGCCGGCCGTGCTTCGCGCCACGGCGACTTTTCGCTTCAGTCAATGAAAACCAGGGTTCCAGCCTACGAACTACGCTTATATGCACTCTAGTCACGCCCATTTTGGCGGGCTTTGATGCAGTGAGCGCGCGGACGCCTTTCATTGGATGCGAGTTCGCCCAAGCTCGTCTATAGGCTGCAGCAGTTGCCACAGAGCAACCTATGAGCTCGCTAGCTAGCCCGCTCAAGGTCTGCAGCTGCCGCACTGCGTTGACAAAGGATACAAAAATTAAGGATAATTTTTTGGCTTCAATATCTCAGAAAAGATGAATCTTTCCCGTAGCGTAAGCTAGCTTACGCAATACTCGTTCCCTCATCTAGAGAGAACCGAGGTTACGTTAACCGATACGTTTTTCACAGTGCATGATGAGTACAGTCACACCACAGGACAATTTTAACATTTTCTTTTATGACAATAAAATAACGTTGTGCCAATTGTCCATTTGCTTGCAATTGAACTGCTTCAAAAACTTTGAAAGGGAAATTCAGAGATTCCATTTTAAAGTGAATGCAATTTAGTAAACAAAAATGGCTGTGGCCTCTGAATGGTGTGCTACATCTTTTCCATTTTCAATAGGCATTTGGTTCTTTCTATTTAATGCCGCTCAGTGTGTCTCTTGAAAGGTCACTGAAAGGCCTTTTAAATGTTTCATATTTATTCATTGTAAAGGGATCAATGGAAAGGAGGAGGCGAGAACTGGCTTGTCAATATAAATAATAGTTAAATATAAAACTTAAACAAAAGACAAACACACACATATGACGGACATGTCCGTTAACGATCTCTCTCTCCCGCACGATCCTCTGCAGTCGACCTATATCCCTCTCGAAGGCTTGATTAGCCTAATACGGGACCGGGTGTGTAGGATCACGACCCGGCCCCGCTGCAGTTGACCTTTATCCCTCTCGAAGGCTTGATTAGCCTAATACGGGACCGGGTGTGTAGGATCACGACCCGGCCCCGTTGCAGTTGACCTTTATCCCTCTCGAAGGCTTGATTACCCTAATACGGGACCGGGTGTGTAGGTATTCCGTATTCTCTCAGGCTGGGGAGCCCCCAGCATGACGTACCCCTCTTTCCCTGGGGGGTCATCCCCGTCTACCTGGACAAGGGAGGGGACAAAGGGAGGGAAACAGAAATAATTAAACTGGGGGGGGGGGGTAACTTCCTGTAACAGTGTACCACCCAAAAAAACACTGTAAAATGTAAAAGAGAGGGAAAAGGCCAATGAGAGCGGCAGTGATAGAGAGGGAGGAGAGAGAGAGATGAAAAAAAACGTACTCGCTAGTTCTCCGATACGCCGCAGCTTGTTCATCGGCCACTCCTCCACCCTCTATCGGACGACAGCCGCGCCTCTCCGGGTGGATCAGAAGCAGACCTCCAGCCCCTGGCGGACGGAATGCCCCACCGCTTTCTCTGGGAACAGAAGGGGTCTCCCCCGCCCCTGGCAGCGGCCCTGACTGCTCCAGGCGGTCGGTTAGGAGCCCCTTCTCCCCTCGCGGTCCGTTGGGGTGGGCGGTAGTGGCGAGAACTCTACTACGGTGTATCCCTCCTCCTTCCCGGGCTTCGGCACCAGTGTAAAGGGTTCAACGGAAAGGAGGAGGCAAGAACCGGCTTGTCAATATAAATAATAGTTTAATATAAAACTTAAACAAAATACAAACACACACATATGACGGACATGTCCGTTAACAATCTCTCTCTCCCGCACGATCCTCTGCAGTCGACCTTTATCCCTCTCGAAGGCTTGATTAGCCTAATACGGGACCGGGTGTGTAGGATCACGACCCGGCCCCGCCCTCCGCCCCGCCACATTCATGTTTGAAACTTCTCACTTACATTTAATTGAGGAAAAAACATATTACAAACATATTATTCATGCATACTGTACATATTATTACCCATAAGATTATACCAAGACATGCTTTAGCATGAATGCTACCTATTTTATTTTCCAGTATGCATGAATTGACTTACTCATTGAAAAATGTAACACAATGGAGTACAATGTCCACAGTAAGTACACTGAATAAAATCAATGTAAGGTGGGACACAACACTTTTTTTCTCTGAAATCTAAGTGTGGTGAGCAGGTCTCTCTTGATGTGAACTTTATTCAGCCCTGCCCCTTTTCTGAGCTCAGCTCTTCCGAATTTTGTCATCTGACTTCCTGTTTGCATTGAAGCTACTGAGAAGAGTCGATCAAAATGGATTATGTGTGGGAGCACAGAAAGTATTTTGATGGTTGATAGTGGGAGTCTACATCACCCCTTTACTACGTGAAAATGCAGGTGCATTTTCAATACAAGCATTTAATTGTTACACGTGTAATTCTGCTTAATTTTTAGGTTTCAACTTAATTATTTGTGTTAAAATGTGTTATTGACATGAACGTTCATTGTGACATTAAAGAAAATTACAATTGTACTTTTTAAAATAAAATTTCACCCTACATTTTTAGAGGCTTAAATGTGATTAAAATAGTTGTAAAAGTACTATAAAATAAAACATACCGTTTCATGTGTATGTGTGTGTGTGTGTGTGTGTGTGTAAAAATATAGTTCACCCTTCCCTCATCCCGGTTTAATGCTCAAAAAATCTACTCACCTTAACAATAACACGATGGGTGAATGACACGGAATATTTTTAATGACTTTATGTTGTCTTTTGGAGTTTCATGAGCACTGAGGCACAGCAATCCACAGTTTAAAGGTTGTGTATTTATTCTTGTTTTAAAATCTCCTTGCTCTGCTTCCAGATGACACCCCGGAACACTTTTAGATACTCACGATAACCTTTGATAACTCTATAACCCGTTAATCCACTTCGCTAGCTAATTACAATTTGACAGCCACCAATATAACGGAAGTTCCGTGACAAAAATATTCAAGATGACTATACGCGCTAGTTTCTCTGGCGCATAAGGTGATCTGGCCGTACTGTACAAATGCGAGAGGAACAGTAAATTGTTTGACGAGACCAACTGAATCTCACTCACACGCACAATCCAGTATTACGCAGCATGTCTGTGACCTAAACATAAGGCTAACAAAATTTTTTTTTATAATTGCATTCAACATGAAGTAACAAAACACAAGAACAACAGCTGTTGTGGAAATGACTGCCCATTTGGTATGGTCATGTGGCCATTTTCTATTCTCTAGACCTACACTAGACACGCACATTATACTCCATGACTTCAAAAACGTGCTTGAAACCTAGAGGTTTTATAATGGACCTCTACCCGAAGACCTGTTACACGCTTTTACACATTTTCTTTTGACAGAACCGAGGCCAAATAAACAGAAACACTTGCACACGCTACACAGAAGAAGAGGAGAGTGTCTCACTGTGTGCTTTGAAGAAAACGTATTTGATCTGTTTTTAAAATATCTCTGTCCCTAGATGCACACATAAATCCATTATTCCGTGTATTCTGTGGAAAGCAACAAGAAAGGCAACAGGTGTTTGATCAGAATGTAAAAACACTGCCCTCCTTTGGTTTAATAGTGAAGGGCACTGTCAAAGAGAGAGTTGGCATAGAGCATTACAGCATTTTTACAGTAAAAATAAACAATCAAACAAGTTCAATTCAAATTAAATTATAAAGAAAGAAAATGTATGTAATTCTGAAAATGTATCTCTTTATTAATAGCAAGGGGCTTGGGCCAGAGGGGTTATAGGGATATCATATAGGGACGATAGTTTTAGGACAAACAATTTTAACTTTAACTATTATTATTAGTTTTTTTTTGTTGAGTAACAGATTAAGATAATGATAATTAAAAATAACACATTCAGAAGATTTTTTTCCCCATTTTGTGTTTATTTCAATCACATTTGGCATCTCAAGCATGCTATTAACAAATTAATCTACATTGTTTAGCCAACATTGAACATTCTTCGTAACAAATCTAATCACCCAACTTAAGAAAAACATTATTGGGGCCTTTAGCTTTACCCTTGAACAAAACTAAAAATGACAGATAAGTATTTTGTCTAACAAATAAATGTGATAATTTCAGGGATTCTTGTTAGCTACATACATTTGCAGCATTACTTTAAAAATGATTAAACATTAGATCAAACTCTTCTATATTTTGGGAGAAAATAAAATCTCTCTCACACACACACACACACACACACACACACACACACACACACACACACACACACACACACACACACACACACACACACACACACACACACACACACACACTCATGTTGTGTTTCCATGTTTTATGGGGACTTTCCATAGACATAATGGTTTTTATACTGTACAAACTTTATATTCTATCCCCTAAACCTAACCCTACCCCTAAACCTAACCCTCACAGAAAACTTTCTGCATTTTTACATTTTCAAAAAACATAATTTAGTATGATTTATAAGCTGTTTTTCTCATGGGGACCGACAAAATGTCCCCACAAGGTCAAACATTTCGGGTTTTACTATCCTTATGGGGACATTTGGTCCCCACAAAGTGATAAATACACGCTCACACACACACACACACACACACACACACACACACACACACACACACACACACACACACACACACACACACACACACATGTTGTGTTTCCATGTTTTATGGGGACTTTCCATAGACATAATGGTTTTTATACTGTACAAACTTTATATTCTATCCCTTAAACCTAACCCTACCCCTAAACCTAACCCTCACAGAAAACTTTCTGCATTTTTACATTTTCAAAAAACATAATTTAGTATGATTTATAAGCTGTTTTCCTCATGGGGACCAACAAAATGTCCCCACAAGGTCAAAAATTTTGGGTTTTACTATCCTTATGGGGACATTTGGTCCCCACAAAGTGATAAATACACGCTCACACACACACACACACACACACACACACAAACACACCTTATTACCTTAACAATAACACGATGGGTGAATGACACGAAAAGATGGACGTGTCATACAGAGATATTTTTAATGGCAATATGTTGAAATTATGTATTTTATTTTATTTAACAAGAGCACACAATTCTAACCTCTCCTGCAGTTGTTCATCAGGTGTGGTGTCGTGGCTGTCATGAGCCAGTAGAGGGTGTTAGAGAGTCTGAGAGAAAGAGACAAGTACAGGTCAGTCAGTCAGTCAGTCAGTCAGTCAGTCAGTCTGCTCTCTCTCTCTCTCTCTCTCTCTCTCTCTCTCTCTCTCTCTCTCTCTCTCTCTCTCTCTCTCTATCTATCTATCTATCTATCTATCAATCTATCCACTCCTTCAACCTGCATGAAAGGAGGCAGATGTGAACAGCATTGCAGAGGTAGACTGACAGAGCACTTCTCTCCTCTGGGGGCCTGGATTGGTGATAGCGGTGAGGATCTGCCACAGGGAGGGGGAAGAACTGTTGTCATGACACATCTCTGCATAGTGGAGGAGGGGTTAAGCACTCAGGGATTTTCACCAAAGCAAGACTCCACACCAGCCCCGACCATCTGCCTACACCCCTCCTATCCCTTTATATCTCTCCCTCCCTTCCTCTCTCATTCATCTTGGACTGCTCTCCCTCCTGCTTGCACGTCCGTGTCTGAGAGATTAGACTTGCTGATTATAAGGCCAATGTAGTGTACTATGAATGCATCACAAATGCACGCAAATAGAGGTTTTGGAATCAAAACTAAATGATTGTTGGAACTCACACTTTCATTTCTCACAGGGTTTGAGTGTTTGAAATGTCACAAGCATGTACTGTAATGTTATGTTTTTGCAATGTAGCTGGGAGGGGCTTATTTTTTCTAATATCAGTTTGCAGATGAACAAAGACTGTGTTTGCTGCTGTTGGACAGCTACTTTCTATTGTCTTTCTATTGTGATTGTCAGTCACTGGTGGGTGATGTTGTGTTTGAAAGTCTCTGCCTACACCTTGTCTATCACAAGTCACATCAGGAGGCCTTACAACTGTTGGAAAGACAGAGGAACAAAGCTGTCAAAGCTACTTCTGGACACATAATGAAGTCCCCCATCGGCAGTGTGTGTCTCACTCCTATCCCAGTCCATAAACATGCCAGACTAGCTGTACGAAAGCCCAACTACGCCCTCTAGAGTTATCTTTATGTATAGAACTTTATTAATTTTGAAGAAGCCTAGAATAGTAAACACATGCCTGAACAAGTATCAGTGGGGCAGTCTATATATATATATATATATAGGTGGAGAGACTGACTTATTTTCATTGCTCAATCTGGACTGCTGCATGTTTGTTGTTCCTGTGAGTGATTGATTAAGAAGTAAGTTATCTGTTTTACATTCTATGCTGTTCAAACTTAAATATTCTGTATATTCTGTTAATGTCATGGATGAACTGTATTAGGTTAAATAATTTAAATAATTATATTTTCACATAGATTGCATGCTGACCAATTCCATGTCAAGGCGAATGTTAAAGCTGGGTTGACACTGTTTAGATGTGTATATTCTGCAGTATAATTTAGATATTTAAGCTAAATTTGCACACCTATTCATGTTATATATTTAAATGTTATATACTTGAATGCAACTATTTAAATGCAACTTGAATACATTTTACCAAAGTAATGTTAAGCTATGGTTTACAGATACTACCTCATGTTTACATTTAATTACCTGATTTGCTGTTATTTTCGTTTTGTATAATGCCCATTCTCTTTATGCTATCCATAATTACGTTAACAGTAGCACATTTTATATTGTATTATGTTTTCTCTGTTCATTGTAGACCACGCACCGATGTGAAAATGTCTCTAATACCTCTAATACCCTATGCAGAAATAATCTAAATAAAACCATTCAGCTGGGACACTCTCTCTTTCTCCTGTTTCTCTAACTGGAACCTCCCACCACCATTTCTACTAGTGCTTAACTGAACCCTCTGAGTATCCCTTCTGCTCATATACTAGCGTTTTCTGTACAGCCTCACAGAACATATCAATCAGCCATTATTATTAGGCAGAGCTCCTGAGTAATCATGACAAGGAAACACAAATCTCTTTATTCTCTTTTTATGCTGTTTTAATAGACTCGATCTCCTGTCCCAAAACTAATTAAAGCTACAAAGAGACACAGCCAGATGAAAGCACCTATGCTTTGATTGACGATGAGAGGCAACATTAATGTGATTTGCACAGCAATAGACAACAAACAAGTTTCTGCAGCATCTGTAAGTTCTGTCGAGGAGTGTCAGTGATTGAACAATCTCAAAGGTTGCAGGTTCTTTTGCAAGTGGGAATGGCCCCAGAGAGCTAGTGGGATCACCATCTTGCTCTGTGCCCTTGAGCAAGGCCCTTAACCTTAAGTTAAATTACTTTGGATGGAAAGTGTAATATAAAAGGAAATAAAGTAATATCTCAAAGGTGTCCAGAAAGTTTCAATGTTCATTTGTAAATATTTAATGTTCTAAAACACATTTTCCTGAACATCCATCCATCCATATATTTTTTTTATAGCTGCTTATCCTATGTAAGGTCACGGGGACACTGAAAAATAATTGTTGGATTTATTTAAAATATATGTAGCATTTTTTTCATTACTCTTTTCAAGTAAATTCAACTTATGTTAATTTTATGTCAGCATAACTAGAAAACCTTTGGTAGATATACACAAATGTGTCAGTTCATTACAGTTAAATTTACTTAAAAAGGTATGTCACATGAATAAGATTTAACTAATAGCACTTTGTTTCAAATTTAATTTAAAATTATTGTTTCAACCTAATTAAATTGTCTCAAAAGAAATTCATAACCGAGGTCAGTCATTAAACTATTGATGCCCTAACAGACAAAGCTGAACTTCAGCTACACACATTCACATGCGCAAGGAAAAATTACATTGATTGAACAAGATCGAACTTCACCAAGGGAACACTAAAGACCCTAATGGCGACTTCACACAAAACAACTAATTACACTAAAACATTAATAATACTAAAAACAGCTTAAATCTCTATGAATTCCTAAAAACAACATATTATATGCCAAAAGAAGTTCCTTTTGACCAAACAAACCTGCTTAAATTATTCAAGCGCAAGGGCTTGTGGATATTCCCCACAACCTTAGTTCTGCACTTGATAGTTTGAGTTAGTAGTACTTAAAATCATAATTTTATGAATTTGTAAGCCAATGAATTTCAAGGAACTCACAATTGTTCTTTTACTTTGGATGAGATAGAACTTCATTTGTAAATCTCTTGGTGAAAATGTATACATTGAAGGTGCATTCAGTTACTTTTGTCCTTCTGTCATCTTGGATTTACACTGATACTTATCGCCTTTGATGCACCATAATTTAAAATCAATATTATATAGTTTCAGATGAGTCATGATTACTTTAACCAATGAGTGAAAGTGTAAAATAACAGGACAGTTACTGAGATTAAGTGAGTGTATGAATTTTGGTTTAGACAGGGAAACAAATATAATAATTTTAGCATAGATGCCATTCCATTTTTTTGCAGAGTTATAGATCATGATAAATGTTTCTGGTTCTGGCAGACCTAACTAAAACAGGCTAATTGTGAGTTGATGGATAAATGCCTGTATGCCTGGCTAAATAAATTAGTTTTTAGTCTAGACTTAAACTGATATAGTGTGTCTGCATCACAAACTGTGTTAGGGAGACTATTCCATAGTTAAGGAGCCAAATAGAAAAAGGATCTACCTCCTTTTGTGCATTTTGATATTCTAGGATCGCCAGAATTCTGCGATCGTAATGAACGTGATGTAATATTGCGTGGTATAATGTCACTTAAGTACTGTGAAGTTAGACCATTCAAAGCTTTGCATATAGTTACATTTTTGGTTTTGTATTAATATGAAATTTAAGAGTTAGCAATGTAACGATGATAAAATTGGGCTAATATGATCATATTATTTGGTTCTAGTCAGCACTCTGGCTGCTGCATTTTGAACCAACTGAAGTTTATTTATTGAACTTGCTGGACATCCTCCCAGTAATGCATTACAAGTGCGCAGTGGAAACATCTTCAGTTGAAGTCCTTGAATGGGGGATGGGCTAGAATACAATTAGTGGGTCCAAATATGCCACTAACATACATGGCACTGGTTGCTCTGTATGATTTTACAGTTTTTCTCAATCGCTTTTGAAATAGCCTTAACATTCTCTAAACTGTAACTACTTTATGGGACATAACACCTCTTTTGCATGTCTGCTAAATGTAGGAACTCACCCAAAACATTGAATTCATGCTTCAAAACCTTGTTATTGTGTCAGTAAATTGGCCAATGCCACCATTTTTATTTTCATCGTGTGAGCTGTACTGGTCAAAATGTTTAGATGATTTTCCACCATAGCAGTCAATCCTGGAAATGTTTGTTATATACCCATTTATTTATTTTGTTCCAAATTTTTGGTTGACACTTACTTCTTACTGTACTATACAAGAATGTCTGTTTTGTCTAGCTGAATGCTATTGTGTATCACACTGAGCTTTTTGGATACCAATTTCAACAGTAGGTAAAGGTTTACTGGGAAAAGTCAATAATGTACAATACTGTAGTACATTAAGATTATTATTATCCAGGACCAGATGTTATGATTATTTTAGACCGAATTATTCATATAAAGAAGGAACACCCTATCTCATAGCCTATGTTGACAGTATTAATTATTTAATAGTAGCACTTAAAGTAGCCTACATTTTGTACCCTCACTTTTTTAATTATTACTTTTCGAGCCTTTGAAGTTGTATGTAAGAACACACACAATGTTTGTCCCTTTTGATGGTGTTTATACTGAGTCATTATAAAATCTAAATACATGGCATATTTTACAGAAATTCCATACGATCATGGTTCCTTACGTTATTACAGTAACATTTTTAACTCAAATTAAATGTTGTTTTAACTATCCAAAACAATGTGGAGATTTACATTTTAGATGTGGATGGTTTTAAGAACGCTTTTCCATGAACCAATAGGCCTATTCGCATCTAAAGAACCTTTAAAATAACAATAAGGACTTTTTTAATCTCCAAAGAACCCTAGAACCAATTCAAGAACCTTATTCAGTGAAAATGGTTCTTCATAATAAGATAGTTCTTTGCAGAACCTAAGATGCTGTTAAGAACCATTGAAGAACCTTTATTTTGCATGTGCATGTGCAGACCGCCTCCATGAAGAATCAATCAGCTTTTATAAGACTACTGATATGACTGGAGTCTTAATTTTCATCTGAGTGGTCATGATTTCCTACATATATTGCAAAATTGCAATTCATGATTTTAGAAGTTCAACTTTTTTTTTTATTGAGGATAAAATTACTGAGTAAACCTTTAAATACATTTTTGGAGCATAATTACTTCAAGTGTTTCATTTATTTATCATTAAAACCTTTCTTTGGAGTTTTGGTTATGTCTAAGGTGGAAGTCTAAGAAAAAAACAATTTACATAAAGAATGCAGAAGTCTACAGAAAAGCATACTGAACAATGCTTTAAAGCTGGAAGAGTAGCAGAAGTGATTTGAAAACATAATACTTAAATGTGAGAACTGATGAAGAGCTGACCATGGTACACATTAATTGTCTCAGGACTCAACTCCAGTCTGCCTCTTTTGTCTGAATAGACTAGTCCCCAGGTCAAAGTATCGCAGCTCACCCTTCCCCTCCCCCTTTCATGAAATATTCTCTACATTCTGCTGTTGTCAAAGCAACAGGCCTGACACTGCAAATCAGAAAACAAGGGACTGAAGCAGAGGGGTTAAGTATAAGAAGAAACTAAAATGCATATGCTGGGGTGACCTATTTTTGGAGTTTCTCCTGCAGCTTTCTAAACATCCCACTTCATCATATTCAGCCTTGAACTACAATGTATGATCAGAGAAATTGATGTTGGAGAGATATACGTCTACATCCCAAATTTCACTAAAGAGGAATGCATCAGTAAGAAATGTAAAATGTACTAATGAAATGTCTAATTCCAAGTACACAAAATGGTAAACAAGTGAGGTCATTTTTGATTAAAGATGTTCTTTTGATGCATCTTTAAACTGCACCTTTGGAGGTGAACAGGAAAAGCATTCTACACTTCATGATGGAGCCTGTGAACTCTGACCTGCTAGAAGAATATTCCCATGCATCCTCCCCCACTTCTTTTCTAACTCATTCTCAGAGCCAAAGTTGTTCCACTCCACACTGCTGTGGAAAACAACAGGTTGTTGCATTCTATGAAGATGTGAGGCAACATTTTAGGTAGGAAAATGCATTTTCTGATCCATAGTGTGGAAAAGAATGCCAACACTTCTGCAACTTTTACTGTAAAAGCAATACAAGAAACAAATGTTCTTTGGAAGGGCGGATTGTGTCTGCAAGACAAATACACTGGATGAATGAAATAAGTTGCAAACAGACTACATTTGTTTAATGAAAATTGCATTTGAATCTAGAGAACAGTTCAGCACAATACAAACATCTACACTGCCACACACATAAACCAGACTCAAGGGCAACCTCCCTTTTATGTGCTTCTGTTTGAAACTGAGTGTTTCATTTATGCAGCAGAGCTTTATTGTATTCCACATGTGATAATTTATACTCATCCTTTCCCTCTTGTGTCCAGACTCCTGTGTGTGAGGTTTTGTGTGTGCCTGAGAGGAACTGGAGAGTGAAAGAGTTCAGAATCTCCCTTCCCCCCACGACTAAAAAAATCCATCTACTCCCGCTCATGGTCCTCCATTTAAAAAACAAGCCCTTTATAGGGTGGTAGTCCCAGATACCCTGTACCAGACCTCATTTAACCACACAAATTGTCAGGTATTCTCTTAAGATAATTACAGCATAAAGGATGAATTGGAGAATATACTATTATAGAAAAAGGGAGGGAAAGAGAAATCAAAGTTAGCAAAACAACCATTCTTAACCACGCAGCTGTGCCGTTCGATAATTGTGCAAATGCGTTGATTAATGATCAAAGCTGTAGGCCAGAGGTAGTGTGGTTGGTGGTTAATGACAGGGTGAGTCTGGGATTAAATATGAGATGGGTAAATGGAGATGAGGGAGTCAGGTTGCATGTCTTTTCAGACCCACTGTTCATATTGGAGCATTGTGAGCATGCAAGGGGGAGGCACTGCGGCCCAGCGGCAGCCATAAGCGACAGCTGTCACAGCCTCTGGTGAGAGCCACTAATGACCACTCTTCACATAGGTGTCCTTCAACAGCTCCAGCCAAACAGATACTGCATTATCCACTCCAGCATGTCAGGCTTGAATGTTATGCAATGAAGACTTGAAATTATACAATGGTGATTAACTTTGACTACTGACTTTAGATTGCTCTGATTGATTGTTTTTTTTTTTATTGGAAAGTTGGGTGAATATATACTGTAGAAGGCATTTAAACAAAGCAGACACTCGATGAAATAACCAAACAAATTATTTAATTAAAGTCAAGACGACCTGTTACTCAGTAAAATATAATCAAATTAAGTCGTCATTTTTATTTGTATAATGCTTTTCACATAAACACATCATTTCAAAAGCAGCTTTACAGAAAATTATGTCTTTGAAATAAATAAATAAATAAAATAGTAATTTTATTTAATACAGTACACAAATTCAAAGCAGCTTTACAGAAAATGGTGTCTTTAAAAATAAAATAAAAATAAACAAATAAATAAAATAATCTTTTTTATTTTTCATATTACACATATTTTAAGTGTGATATTGCTTAGATATATATATACACTGGTGGCCAAAATTGTGGAATCACAAAGTATAGTCAGGACATTACTGATATGAAAAAACAGCACCATCACTATTTGAAAAAAGTAATTTTTGATCAAACCTAGACAGACCCCATTTCCAGCAGCCATCACTCCAACACCTTATCCGTGAGTAATCATGCTAAATTGCTAATTTGAAACTAGAAAATCACTTGCCATTATATCAAACACAGCTGAAAGCTATCTGGTTCGTTAAATTAATCTTAACATTGTCTTTGTGTTTGTTTTTGAGTTGCCACATTGTTCAATAGACTGGCATGTCTTATGGTCAATATTAGGTCAAAAATGGCAAAAAATAAACAAATTTATCTTGAAACTCATGAGTCAATCATTGTTTTGAGGAATAAAGGCTATACAATGCTTGAAATTGACAAAAATAACTGAAGATTTCTTACAAAGGTGTACACTATAGTCTTCAAAGACAAAGGACATCTGACTCTAACAAGGACAGAAAGAGATGTGGACTAAATGTACCCAGATGTAAAACTAAACAAGAGGATAAGTACATCAGAGTCTCTAGTTTGAGAAATAGATGCCTCACATGTCCTCAGCTGACAGCTTCATTGAATTCTACCCGCTCAACACCAGTTTCATGTACAACAGTAAAGAGAAGACTCAGGGGTGCAGGCCTTATGGGAAGAATTGAAGAGAAAAGACACTTTTGAAACAGAAAAACAAAAAGATTAAGGTCAGAGTGGGCAAAGAAACACAGTCATTGGACAACAGATCAATGGAAAAGAGTGTTATGGATCTTAACCCCATTGAGATTTTGTGGGATCAGCTAGACTGTAGGAAAGAAGTGCCCAAGACAGGACAGCCACATCTATGGCAAGTGCTACAGGAAGTGTGGTGTGAAATATCACCTGAGCATCTGGACAAACTGACAGCTAGAATGCCAAGGATCTGCTAAGCTGTTATTGCTGCACGTGGCAGATTTTTTGCTTTTAATGAGAACTCTTTGAAGTAGTTTAAGAAGTTCAAAAAAAAAAAAAAAAAATCTAATTGTAATAGTAATTTTACATGTATTTTTTTTTTTTACATTTAATTTAAAGTATTAATGTCCTGAATATATATTGTGATCAGTTGAATGCCACTTTGGTTTATAAAAGTACCAATTTCTTTCCATAAGAGCAAAATCTGTACATTATTTCAATGTTACAGTGTGTGTGTGTGTGTTACAACTATTATAAAACTATTGCTGCTTTTTATTTGCCAAAATCTTGGAGCAATGCAGTTTCAAATAAAAGATATGTTATGCATAGATGTTTTATCTCTTTCTAAATCATTAGATCTTAAACTATCAGCATATATTTTATATTAGCTAGCTACTGTATGACGGAAGATTTGCGATTCTACCATTATATGTCCACCCAGCTCCAGAGTTTCCGCAGCAGTCAACTTTATGCTGAACAAACAATAGTCAATGGAAGAGGGAGGAAACATCGCCGCTCCAGGTGTCGCACCAAACACACGGGGCACTTCGCTGTCGATCTATCTCGATCTGGATCAACGTCGGTCGGTGTCATCACATCGTTTATCCAAACCCAAACCCAGACGATGTTAATCGTTCTGATTAGCGATTTCAACGCCAAAGTCATTTGGAAATTGCGGATGCCACTCAGTTTGTCATAATTATCACCTCGGAGTGTCACCTTGCGTTTGTGCCGTTGCCCCACAACTTCATTACGTCATTTGTGTGGATCGAGGTAAGTTTGATGATCAAATAACGAATCTGTTACTGAGGAAGAATCGATTCTAAATCTTAAAATCGATGTATCGCTCGTCTTGATAGCAGTTCGCGTACTTCGAAGGAATAATCGGACGGGCTGAATCTGATTTCGCATTGGCTTGCTGCCGCGATGTGAAGAATAGGGATTGATTCAGCGCCAGTATAATTGAGATGAGATTAAGATTAGAGATCAGTCTATTGGCAACTCACTTGAAATGATAAAATCGCACATGATGTCTTTCTAGTAGCATAGCCTACATAACGGGTTTATCCGGAATGCTGGGCAGATAATCCCTGCCATAACCTATTCTGCTTGTCCATGAGCTATTTTGATGAAGTTTCTCTTAGCAATAACCATGAACCGTTTATTATTATTATTATTATTTGTGATATGTGATCGTTCAGAAATGTTATCTAAATGCACTATTAATAAGACTTGTATGGATGTAGAGATGTGATGTGAAGTTTGTACATTTGCACTTTACTTTTAGACGAGTTTGAGACCAAATGCACTTCCTTGAATAATCTACATGACTTCAGAATTTGATTTGATTTGCATTTTCAAGGCTGAATCAGATGCACAGCACGGTTGACTCACCCTTCCTACTTATAACCCGACAGCAGCCAAGTTAATCATATATGCATACAAATGTATGCTTTTTGTTGTAATTGTTATTGTTTGAGCTGTGAAGTCATGGCCGTGCCAGGAATAGCTAAACACATCTGTTGTAGGCTATTTAACAAAATAACGTGTTGATGCACACAAACACATGATCCATCACTGAAAAACATTTATTTTAGATGGTGTAAACATGCCATGCAAACATGCAATTGCCAGCATTAAAGTTGGTTATAAGTTATCTTTCATCAGCATATAGCATAGTCCTACATATCGACATGACTAGGCCTACTTACATTTTCAAAAACATATATTTTATAGACACTTTTGCCTTTTTTTTCTACAATTCAATAGCGATCAATAGATTCGTATGGTGTTAAATCCAAACCCAATGTTATTTTGAGAGCTATAACAGTTCTAGGGCGGGGCTTTTGTGCATTACTTTTTTGTTTTGTTCAGTTTTTTCCTCCCTCTCTCTGAAAGCTTGTCGGATGCTTGTCAGTTCTCATATAGCTTACCATTATCAAGGCTCAAAGCCTTTCGTAGAGAAGGACGGAGCGCGATTTACAGGGAATTTTGGGATAACGGTCCTGTTGAATTGGAATATGTGAATGAAGCGTTTGAAAAGCAAGCGAAGGATGTCCGTGCTTCCTAAAGAATGTGCATGACTGATCTTTCTCATGAGGATACTTGTAAATAAAATATTTGGTAAGACTGCATACGCTAATTCGTATTTGCATAGTTTGATTAGTGGCCACGCTTATGTTTGATTTACTCAATATTAGGTTTACATTAAGTTTGCATGGACTTTTCCATATAAGGAAGTATACTGTGCTTATTTGTTTAGAAACAAACTGTCAAACTGGTTATGGTGTCTTGACAAAGATTATGACGAGAAGGAGGGCGATATGCAAATGCATTATCATAGTTGTCATAGTGCCAAGAAACATCTGCTCTGGCTCGCGCTTGTGTGACGCTGAAAGTTCATGTAACAGTCGAATAACTTGAGGGAAGGATCGTGGCAAATGACACAACACCATCTACACGGCTCTCTTTGGGCTGCATTATGAGGTGAATTTGCTGGCTTAAGGGCTTTGGGGGGTGCGCGAGCGGGGGGCGATTACTGGGATGGCGTCAGCACCCCCCTTTGTTATGAAGGGTCTGTTTATGACCAACATGACTTTAAACGGGATACTTCATTCTTTTGTGTTTTTATTGGCTTTGTTTGCTTATATTATACATATTACAAGGGTGATATTCCTTCTAGTTTCTTTAGGTGCAACAATTTTGCAATTATTAGCCAACACAAAGGCTACACTGTAAAATAATTTTGTTTGGTAACCTTGAAATGAGCTCCTGTAACAACTAAATTATGCTAAATGGTATTTAAAAATACATATATTATTCAAGAGTTAGTTACGGTCCTTGAATCTGATTGGACAGATTCAAACAGCACTGGGAAGCTTCACTATTTCTTCCACTTCGGTTCACAGTGTTCATATCTTTCCAAATAGTGGTGGGGATTTTGATTCTTCGTTTATTTTGATTCAATTCACAGAGTCGTTTAGTGACCATTTCGGAAGATTGTATATTTATGCCAGTAGGTGGCGACAACTTACAACGATTTGTTCACTTAAAGGGATAGATCAGCCAATGAAAATTATCTTATGCCATCCCAGATGACTTTTTGCCTTCTGCTGAACACAAACAAAGATTTTTAGAAATATATTTCAAAATCTGTTGGTCCATAAAATGCAAGTGAATGGTGACCAAACTTTGAGCTAAAAAAGCACATAAAGGCAGCATAAAAGTAATCCGTGGCATGAAGGTGTAAATAAAATAAATAATGAGTGAAATTTTATATTTGGGTGAACTATTCCTTTAAGATTCATTCAAAAAAAAGAAAGAATTTGTTAACAAACTAAACATCACTGGTTCAAAACCAGCATTTTAGAGCAGTGCAACAACTGGAGTTTTTGGTGCTTTGGCTTCTTTTGGAACTATTTTCACTGATTGAGAAAAAATGCACAGACAAGCCAATCTTTGACCAAATCACAGCCTTGCGGATATAGAACAATAGTCCTTTTGCTCATTTGGTATTGCTTCAATATGACTAAATCAACCTACATTAGGTTAAATCAACAAAGGTTATTTGTTTTAAGTAGATCAGGTAGAAACATTTCCTGCTAGATCAGGTTGAAATTCTGTTTTTATGGTGTAAACATAACTTATCGGTTATTCCAAGTGTCAGGCATTGGTTAAAAACAAAACAGATGACACTGCACTGTTGACACAGTTCTTGTATTATATGCTTATAGACAAAGCACATGCCTTGCAGTAGTGGTGGGAGAAATTAGCATGAGCCTTTGCTAAAGTCACTTCCTTTTCATGTGCAGCTGGTTACTTTGCAAAGCCTCAATGAAGCAAGTTGTTTACTTGGCTTCGATTCACGCACTACACACCTTTTGACAGGGCAAATCAGACAAACTCAGCGTGTTCACTCGGGAATGTGTGAGTGGGTGTTTTACTACTTGTTTGAGTTGTGAAGAGACCTCAGCAACCTATGAAATCCCTGAGGTGACTGTTTTTAGATGAAAGGAAAGTGGTAAGATGTTCAGTGCTTTTTTGTTCATCATCTGAGAAAAGCCAGGGGGCTTGGGTTCAACCATTTAAATGCTGAAAGGTGTGAGATTTTTGGATTTTAAGAGGAAGTCAGCTCTTCTGCAATCTCGTTCTGTGAATGAGAATGGAATGCTCACCAGTTGCTTTTGAAATTGAAAGACGTTTGAGGCATTGAAAGCAAAATTCTCCTTGGCCAGTTAAAACAGAAGCCTTGCTGTTTATGCCAAATATCTGGGTCATATGCTGAACTCCTATTGTAGTCTACCTAGAACGAAGAACATGGATGTTTTTTTACTGCTTCCGCTTATGTACAGAGGATTAAATATCATTCCACAATTTACAGAATATCTTTCAGGAATCTGGTCTTAATTTGACATATCCCTTTGTGGCTGGACCATTTTCAATCAGTTCATTAGTACTTTTTAAAGTTTACAGTTTGAACTTTTTTCGACCTTGTGAAGTTGAACCTATATGTCCCCTTGACATTCTACTATGACCATAACAAGCATTTACAGTCTTCTTGCAATCATTTCTATCTCAAGATCCCCAATGCTGGAGGAAGGGACCATTAACATTATCAGTGGCTTTGAGTACGTGCAGTTGGAAGGCTAAAACAAAAGGCACAAGGGTGCCATTGTGAAGGATCAGCAGTAGATTACTGGAATTCTTTTTTCTCATGGCCTGAATAAGCTTCTAGTTCCTCCATCTGGACACACCAAAAAAGATTACATTTGCAACTTTAATATTTTAATACCTTTGTTATACCAGAGCAATTTTAGGCTGCTTAACCATTAGTGTCATTTGGACTCAGGATTCAAACAGAACAGGCATAGCAAGTGAAAGATGAGGGTTGGTGAAGTTTGTGCACTCATTTAGGTGGTTTATTAAAAGTATAAATTACAGAGTTGGCATAAAGTGTATTATATTATGTCACAAAGCTGTTTACGAAACCATTCAATATTTAATTACTTTATCATACCACTCGTTACTTATAAAATCAAACATGCTAGTCATGATTATGGCATCAACTGAAGTGCAGTTTTACCTGTTTTGTAATCATTTCAATAACTGTCTGGTTGATAAACAGTTGACTACAGTTTAATATAAAATAGCTTCAAGGACATTTAGCTACCTCAGTTTTTAAGGATCCACAAACAATTTGAGAATCAATCGCCATCTAATTTCATTTGAACAATAATTCCGAAAGGAAATATCTACACTTTTTTTCAATCTTCTCCACCATGATGGTTTGAATTATTGTGACAATGTTAACTCTGCAATGTATAATTTGAAAACGTACAATTGTTATCTTAAGGAGCTATTCCTACCTGATTGAACCCTTAACATTTATGTACCACACCTAATGAAGTTAGGTGATTTGGTCGTTACCTGTCAAAAATATTTTACTAATTACTGTTCTGTAACACCTGTTTACACACTAGCATATGACATTTATATTATCACTCCGGGCTCTCACAGCGCGTCTCCACCCAAAGAGTTGTGTTGAGGCAAGTAAACACGTGTTAAATATGATAGCAGTGGTGATTCTGACCACATCATACATGACAACATTTCTAAAATGACTTGTGATAATTTAGCAAGACAGTGAGTTGGCAAATAAAGTAACTTAACAAGATGTCAAATACACACACAGATTGTCCTTGAGCGATGTGTCTTTACTTCTTCCCTGGCCATCTGATGGGGAGTTGGCACCACAGCCGAGCAGCTCTGGCACGCGTGGTCAACATGTGGGCCTTAATCCGCTATTACGGTAATCTGCTCAGCCCACCAATCAATAGAAAGAACACCCAGCCTCCATCAGAGCCCTGTAACAGGCTAAATTAGGGCTGAAGAAAAATGATTTAAACACTGGGATTAGGTGCAGCTGAGGGGGAGGAGAGACTCGGCATGAAGAATTTAATTTCAGAGTTAAGATGTCCAGGTTAGGAGAGAACAGATGTCTTCCTAAATTGGTTGGTATTTATTTAATTATATACCTATTTATGCTTGTTTGATTTTGATTAGGCAGTAAAAGGCTGGTGTTTAATAATAAATGCGGTGTTGTATACATACAGTGTCCCGGCAAAGTGTATTTGGACAGTTAAGACAGATATGTCAAACCGAGTGGCATTTATTTAAAAGAAAACACAAGCACACTTTCTGAACAAAACATTAAAAAAAATAAGTTTGATAGGATTACAATTTTATATTAATAGATACAAGTGTTCAACGTTAAGAAACTGTATTTTTGTTTTTTCAAACAAATGTTAGTGGAACATGTCCATAGTTATTGTGCTGAACTACACTGGGGGGACCTGACTGCACACTTCCACTAAAAATCACATTTATACCAGTTAGTTAGAAGTAATTGCAAAAATGGCTCAGAAAGGATATTTCTGTTAGTTCTGAAAAATTAATTGTTTGCAGATGCCACTTGTTTTTATATGGTGTTATCTGAAATCCATACATTTTTAAGTGTGGCTTAAAGGAATATTCTGGGTTCAGTACAAGTTAAGCTCAACCGACAGCATTTGTGGCATAATATTGGCTACAACAAAAATGTATTTTGACTCGTCTCTCCTTTTCTTAAAAAAAAAAAAAAGCAATAATCTGTGTTCCAGTGAGCAGTTTACAATGGAAGTGAATGGGGCCAATCCGTAAACATTAAAATATTCACTATTTCAAAAGTGTTGCCACAAGACATAAACAATATGCTTCTTAACATGATTTTATTGTGTATGCTTACTAATCTTTTCTATGTTAAGTTATAGCCAATTTTTCAACTTAAAATGACTGTAAAAATGATGATTTAAACACTTTACAGTTAAAAAAATACATGATACATGAATACATGAAAATACATGAAGTTCTTTTATGAAATTATGATATTCACATTTCTGCCTTTAAACCCTCTTAAATTTGACCACATTCCCTTCCATTGTAAGTGTCATACTGTAACCTCCATTTTTACTTTTTTTTAAAGAAAAGACAGATGAGTCCATTTTTTTGTTTGTAATCAATATTATGCAGCAAATGCTGTCAATTGAGTTTAACTTGTATTGAACCCTTAATATTCCTTTAAGTTTCAATAGGCCTACTTTTTGGGGTTACTGTATATGCTACATAAAAATGTATGTGTAGGATGAGCTATATTATGTTATACACCACAAATATTCCACAAATATATCACCAAATATCCTATTAAAGTCACTGATATATTACTTGTGTTTCAGTTTTCAGCTATTACACCCTCACTCAGTATAGGACTGGTAAACTGTACATATTTTTCCAGAGTGTTGATCTTTTAATATGCACACTTTTTGTTGTGTATTTACACAAATTAACACTATCTCTTCTGACTAAACCAGCACTTATTCAAATCATGATTTATATTGGATTCCTAAAATTTTTCAATACTGACTAATAGTCATCCACCAATAGTAATACATAGCTTGATGATTTCATTATTTTAAATTGCTAACAGTGTGTAATATAAACAAATGGGCTCACTCAACATATAAATATCTTTAGAGGGTTTGTCCAGACTCAGCTGTGTTGGGTGTGCGTAATGCCCAGTGTTTAGTGGTGGGCTTGGCACATGGGTGAGCTGGCAGCATTGGGCAGAGAGAGAGTGAGAGAGAGACAGACAGACAGACAGAGAGAGCTAAGCAGGGCACAGCTTTGGCAGTAACACAACAAGTGATGGCAGTGTGTATCTTCCTGCCCAGTGTTCCAACAGGAACAGGTTGGTACTGTATACTGCACACATCCCTGTTTCGACCATGACCTCACTGTCGTTGTGTCCAGCACGTAGTAGCCAGAATCCTCCTCAACTTTCATTGCCATGACTTTCATCCTTTAAAAAGTCAGTTCACCTCAAAATGGGTTTGGAACATCATGAAGATGAGTGAATGATGACAGACTTTTCATTTTTGGATGAACCATGCCTTTAATTGTGACTATGTCACTTTAACACTCAATCGGCCATATCGGATCAGACCAAGATCAGACTATTCCAGAAAGAATGTATTATAGCAAAGTCTGATCATATGATACAGTAATTAAGATTAGGCCATACCAATCCATACCCCATTAAACAAAAATTTAAATAAGTCTAACAAATATTCCATTTGAGATTATAGGAGCAAGCCATTGATACCCCTGGCAACTCCACACTTAGGCATAACTGAAACAGCCCCTTTTCTCTTGTGCTTGTTATATAAACCACCCAGACTGACTGATGAAGTCGCAAATAAATGTGATAAAAATTTCACAGATAGGTAGTTTATATGCTGCAGGGCTTTATTAAGTGTTACACCTTTGTAAACTGGTAAGGACAGATTCTTTTATCTAAACTCACCTTGCCTGTTTTGCTGCTTTTGTTTGCTCTCTTGTGTCAGAGGCTGGGCTTTAACCACTAAAGATAGTAAGTAATAATTAGATTACTGGTCAACCGATATAGGTTTTTCAGTGGTTCATGCTTAAATTGTTATCTTCTGTCCCTCAAATCATGAATATGTGGTTCCTTTCTTGATAAGAGGAAAAATAATACTTATTATGTATTTACATAAATGGTATAAAGTTGTTTTTAAACTTTAGGACAGATAAAAATGAAGATCCTGAAACTAATTCACAAAATCCTGCACATAGCAACAGGAGAGTTTATTCATGATAACACATCAAAAAACAACATGAAAGATTGGTTTGCACCCGTTATTATACTATACTATATGATACAATGCTACATGTGATACCAGTGTTTCCCAACCCTATTGTACTAATACTATACTATGCTGTGTGATGCTACATGTAATACAAGTGTTTCCCAACCTTACTTAACAATACTATACTATACTAGTATACTATACTATTGTAACGTTGGCTGTAACAAGGTAGATGCAGAGATGATGACAATGAAGTGTGATGATCCCAAGTGCAGTTTATTTACAAAAGTGATATCAAAGAACCCTGACTTTAAATGTGAACAATACATGAACTTGACTTAAATAAACTTGACATGACTTGGCTTGACTATGAAACAAAATGTAAACATGACTTGACTATAGAACCAACATTACACCAACAATACTCGACAATGGCAAACATTTATATTTATATTTATGCATTTGGCAGATGCTTTTATCCAAAGCGACTTACAGTGCATTTATTACAGGGACAATCCCCCCCGGAGCAACCTGGAGTTAAGTGCCTTGCTCAAGGACTCAATGGTGGTGGCTGTGGGGATCGAACCAGGGACCTTCTGATTAACAGTTATGTGCTTTAGCCCACTAAACCACCACCACTCATGAGGGTTAAATACCTGGACTAGGGAGAACACATGACAATGAAAACCAATGAACACTTTTCTCTAAACAAGATAAAGAGACTGCTAAAAGCCTTTTTAAACTTAGCGGTGTTCAAAGCGCTTTATTCTGTGACTCATTCACCCATTCACACACACATTCACACATAAATGACGGCAGAGCTGCCATGCAAGGTGCTAGCCTGCCATTGGGAGCAATGTCATGTGGGCCAGGAATTGAACCACCAACCCTACGATTAGTGGACAACCTGCTCTACCACATGAGCCACAGCCACCCCTTTAAAAATGTGTCTGAAGATAATTATTTTCTACATATATTATGTTTTTAAGACAATGTCCCCCCAAACTGAATCACATTTAATGAATTAAGAATGTGTATATATATAACATGAAATCAGACAACCTAAAGACCAACACAGCCTGATTCACAAAGCACAAAAACAAAAATACCTGTACGGTCCAGAAATGAGAAATGTAACTGGTGTTTAATGAGGATAATATGAAGTAGACTGTTATGAATATTCATCTTCACCCTGCAGCTTGAACAGCTCTGATAATAATATCCTATTAGCCATAGTGATCCTGCTTCATTTCATATCAAATGCCATTAACATGCCGAATTAATGATTACATTTTGAAACTAACCTAATTAAATATATACTTACATTTTGGATACTGAGCAGCTTGTGTTTTCCTGGCACATAACTGGGGTTTAACAAAGTTTATTACGTTTCATTCGGCACTTCATCTCTAAAGATGAATTAATGAGAGAAAATGTGCTTTGTTTTTTACAGTGGGAATAAAACTAGCGCTCTGTCCCTTTACGAGAGCACATGCATGTTAAACAGTCTACGCTGCATGGAGAGATATGATGATGAGACATATGCATGGAGATACATGGATATAGTAGACTTGATGCAACTAGACTATTGTAAAATTTACACCAGTGTTTCCCAACCCCATTGGACCTATACTTTACTATACTATACTATACTATACTATACTAAATGTTACACCAGTGTTTCCCAACCTTGTTCCTGAAGGCTCCCCAGCACTACATATTTTGAATTACCCCTAATTTAACACCTGATTCAGCTCATCATTGATTAGTAGAGTTCTAAAAAACCTGTAATAGTTGTGTCAGATAAGGGAGTTATTCAAAATATATTGTGTTGTGTGGCTTTCAGGAACAGAGTTGAGAAACACTTCATTATACTATGGATATCTTATACTGTAATATCATACACTATACCTAGCAAACCATAGATGTTGCTTTTTTAAAGCACTGCTGTTACACAGCCAGTCAAAGCTTATCAGGGGCTTGTTCGAGTGACTGAGGCATTTGTATATGAGTAGCACGTTCTGTGTTCACTGATCTGATTTCAAGAATTCTGTGTTCTGTCAGTGTACCAGTGCAATCTCCATTACATTTGTCATTCTCTTTATGCAGTGCACCTCTCTGTATTTTAAACTTGCTAATAATGTCTCCTGTCTCTGGAGATGTCCCTGTTGTGCCTTTCTCCTGTGGACTGATTGCATGTGGATTTCGACTAATTGGATCCTGTGGATGTCAAGGCCTTACTGCTGTAAATTATTCAGGGTCTGGTTTGACTGTAAAACAATATGTCGAAAAACACAACAGCTTATTTCTTCATTTGTTTCCTCTGTGGCACAGAGTCAAATAATGTAAAGCAGTTAAAATATTAGTGCTTTAAAAGTTATATGTGCTTCATTTTTTTTTTTAAAGTGAATTTATTTTTTTCCCATAAAGTGAATAGGAAGTGCAAGTCTGGGACACATACAGTAAGTGCCCACCAAGCTGAATGCATTCTGCAATGTGAAAAAAAAACAACAACCTTGATGTGTAATATGAACAAATTTCAGCTTCTCCAACAGCTGTTCCTCTGAGAAAGAGCTCTGCGTTTATTAATAGCCCAAGCTCTAGGGAATTCACTTATTGAGAAAAATAAAGCTAACATTCAATGCCAAATCTCTTATATCCAAAACATTGCTTTTAAAGGCACAGGCGAACCTTCTGTTCAATTACCCCCATTGTAGAAATCTGTTTTGTAGTGTGTGCCCTGTAAATCTTTCAAATACAGTACATACATTGTACTCACATAACTCAAGAAGACCTCAACATTTTTTCTTTTCTTTTTTTTTTATACAGAATTGTATTGGCAGTAGGGCTATTATATCATGTTCTACTTGAAATTGTTGAGCTACAAAAAGTGGAATCAAAACACAGCTCTCTGAATGACAATTGCTTTTGAAGGAACATTGAACACAAGTTCTACCAAAACAAATTCCAGTATCTCAATGTTAACAGAAAAAAACGTATATATTTTGTCAATTCTAAGGCATTCTAAGGAAGTGTTAAACATGCAAATGTCTGACAACCTGTCTTAACAGTCGTCACATGATATTGTGTAAATATTCATCTTGGCAGACTGTTGCTGGTCCCCTGAGGGGTGGGGTCTTTTACAGTACATCTGTTTTTTTTTTTAACAAGTGATAGTAGCACTGCTGCCACTCCAAGCCTGTTTAAAGAGGTTCAGGAAGATGAGCTAAATGAGGTCTGTGGTCTGGAGAAGGACGTGGGCAGCTTTAGTTCACTTCCTTGGGGTGACTGGGATTAAAGGGCGTAATCCACCTCATTTTGGCACCAGACGTCCAGCTGGACTGTCTTCAAATCCCCGAGTGCTTGACATGACATATCCCTCAGAGACGGGAATGCTCGACACCACCATTTTTTGACCAGCCATGAGCCAAAGTAGCAGTTTTTACAGTAACAGAGAGAGACTATTGTCAAACCTAAGCTGATTTGTAGTGTTTGAGCTAATATAGTGAAGTAGTGAAACTTAATATGTAGTAAATAGCATGAATCACACAAAAACCGCCAAGAAATGCCCTGGTCACAAAATACGTACAATTTCTTTAAATTATATTTTGCATTTAGGAAAGAAAACCCATTTAAAGACCATTAAGGTATTTTGCATTGTAATATTATTTTCATGATAAACATTAAAACATCCTTGCCACAATTGTCAGTAGCCTACTTTAATGCAAGAAATATATAAAATAAATAAAAAATAAAAATAATGATATATTAAATTAATTGCAAATATTTTTTTTTTTTTTAAATTGGCTACAATTGTAATTTAATATCATATCACACTAATTTATACTAATAGGACTTTAAAAAACATTGTGTCTGGACAGGATGTTTTTTTTTTTTTTTGCATTACAGAAACAACAATTTGGTAAGTGTGGAGGATTCATTTAATTAATTGCTTAATTAATATTTATAAAAATTGTCATAATGCCAAACATCTTATAATGGTTTCAAAATAGGGCTAATTTTCTTCATGCTAAATCAAATTTATATTTATTTTTTGTTTTGTTTCCGAAATGATCAGTACATTCCTTCATGAGATTCCCATGTTATTAACTTAATATGTTTAACAACAACAACAACAACAAAAGTTATTGTTTTGGGCAGAGTTTGATAACAGTAGAAGGTATAGAGAAGGTGCTACTAAATTCTTTATTTAAGTCTGATTAACAAAAGGAAGTATGTTGATACATCTCTTATTTCACAGTGTGTTGTTATGTTTGTATTATTGTTGTCAGTAAGAGTGACAAACTGAAGTTTTCCTCTGGAGGGTGTGAGTGGGGTGTCCTCTCTGTCGCTCCATCAAAATTCCATCTATTGTTGCACTTCAGTGGTTGCTTTATAAACAGGAAGTGAGACATCTCATCAGAGCAAAGGCTTCCTGTTAAAATGACAACATGCACACAGATATTCTTATTCCCCTAGTTGCATGTATGCTCCGACCCACCATTACACACCCACACACTATACGTACATACCAGATGGGAGATGGGTGTGACAGCAGAGTTTCATTAGAAAGACACAGATCTTCCCTTACCAGAACAAGAACATGCAATATAAGAACAGAAAAGAGGAAAGAGCGAGCTTCCAGGGTGTAAGGTTACCTGTCCTTCTCTGAACTAAACAGACCGAAAGAAACCTGAGCTCATTCGCTCAGCGGAGACTGTTGCGATGACCCTAAAGCCTAGATTCACATTTTTTGACAATAATACAATAATGGCACAATAATACAATATAGCTTAATACACTTTTTAGGAGAAAGCTAAACCTTAATTATGAAATATGTTCCAAAATATGAGCCAGGCATTCTCATTGCTAAGGCAGGCATCACTATTGCTCATACTTAAAGGGATAGGGCCATCCGGGACATATATAATTTTCTTTCTTCTGCTGAACACAAACATCAATTTTTGGAAGAATATCTCAGATCTGTAGGTCCCTACAATGCAAGTGAATGGTGGCCAGGAATGTGAAGATCCAAAAACTATATAAAGACAGCACAAAAGTAACCCATATGACTCCAGTGGTTAAATTAATATCTTGAGAAAGGATATGAATGGTCTGGGTGAAAAATATATCAATATTTATTTTCATTTTACCATAAGTTCTACTCCCTGCCCAGTAGGTGGCGATATACACAAATAATGTGAAATGCCAAAAACAAAAGAAGACGAATGTGAAAGTGGAGATTAATATAAAAAAAAGGACATAAATATTGATCTGTTTCTCACCCAAACCTATCCAATTGCTCCTGAAGATATGGATTTAACCTCTGAAGTCATATGGATTACTTTTATGCTGCTTTTATATGATTTTTGGACCTTCAAAGTTCTGGCCACCATTCACTTGCATTGTATGGAGCTACAGTACAGAGCTGAAATATTCTTCTAAAAATCTTTTTTAGTGATCAGCAGAAGAAAGTCAAACACATCTGGGATGGCATGAGGGTGAGTAAATGATGAGAGAATTTTCATTTATGGGTGAACTATCCCTTTAAGTTTTGGGATTTCTGCAAAACCCTAACCCTAAATTTTGGAACACAACTTGTCCTACACACATGAATAATAAGTCAGATCTTGTAGCTTGTTTAGGAAAGATGTTCTTACTTTTCTTAGAGATCAGTCTGGCACTTGGCAGACAAAAAAACTGGTGAAAAAATCTCATAGACATGCATATAGCCATATCTAAGGGCTTTCAAGCAAAGAGACTTGGGGGTGAACTCTTTCAACTTTGGCCACTAAGTAACCACCTAGCAACCACACAGAACACCCTAGCATTTTGGTGGCGACTTTTGCACGAGGAAGCACCACTCATATTTTCATGAGAACATTCTTAAATCTATCTTAGTAGTACTCTTTTTATACTTGCCACTCATTGCTCTGGTATTATAAACAGTATTTGCCATGTGAGAGTCATCGCAGTGTGAAACGAACATTAATAAATAAATAGTCAGAGAAACAATACTTTGAAGGCCATGAGAAAGACATCTGGCTGCCCTGTGCGCTTTAACCGAATGACTGTGATCATGTCTCTCGTCAAGGACGCAGATATACTTATGAAGGCCAGATGGTTCAGAGGAAGAGTGTCCCACTTGGGCTGCCATCTAGGTCAATAAACCAAACAGGCACTGGAGAGATGTGCTGTATTGTGAGAAAGTCTATTGTGGCAGCGGGGGCGTGGTCAAGCGCCCATCCAGAGAGAGAGATTTACGGACAGCTGTCTGACACCTGTGTGTGTGGTTGTCTTTTTGGTTAAGTTTTATATTAAAGTATTATTTATATTATCAAGCCGGTTCTCGCCTCCTCCTTTCCGGATATCGGCACCAGTGTAAAGGGGTTAATGGAAAGGAGGAGGCGAGAACCGGCTTGATAATATAAATTATAGTGTAATATAAAACTTCCAAAAAGACAAACACACACAAACAGGTGTCGGACAGCTGTCCGTAAATCTCTCTCTCTGGACGGGCGCTTCACCACACCCCCCCTGACACACCTGTATAACACAAGAATTGATCGCAACATTGTACTTTAAAGGGATAGTTCACCTCAAAATGAATGCCCGATATGGCCATTTATTAACCCCCATGTTTTTCCAACCAGTATGACTTGCTTCTGTGAAACACAAAAGGAGATGTAAGGCAAAATGTTAGCCTCAGTCACCATTCACTTTCATTGCATCTTTTTTCCATATTTTGAAAGTGATTGAAGACTCAGGCTGTCATTCTGCATCACCTCCTTTTGTGTTCCATGGAAGAAAGTAAGTCATATGAGTTTGGATTGACATGAGGGTGAGTAAAAGATGGCATTTTCTCATCTCATCACCATACAGTATTATATATAATCAAAACTGTGATTAATTATGATCTTTTACGATATTTTCTTTTAAATTTCAAAATACTTCGAATGAACAATTCTCTTCCACCTCTAGATCTGTACAGAAAACATATTGACTATAATATAGTTATAGACTCATAGCTCATTCTGAGTTTGCATTTTGGTTGAATAAACATACAAAGTTTGTTCATTGAACAAATGTAGGAGTGCATTTCTTTTGATCACAATCTTGCCCTGAGTGGTGGTCTCTGATTTAAGACAAATGTAACTAATAATATTGATTCTTGGCATATTGCAATATTTTGTAATTACCCCCCCCCCCATCCCCACCCTCACCTCTATTAGATATGAAGATAATGCACAGTGGAAGAGTTCAGTTGGAGCCAATGAGTGTATGTATGATCTGTGCATTGTTAGCAGCAGCCTGCCAAATATGGGTCAAATCTAAGAGCAGAAGCAACTTTCTTTGTGCAGATCTGGCAACCCAGAGCCAGGCACTTAACCCCGAGCTGCCCCAGGGGGGGATAAAAGCATCCCCTCCAATCAGCATTCGCTCATTCTCCAGCTAAAACCCAGTGAGAAGGTTTAGGTTGCTCTTTGCCATAACATATGCTAGATGTATAGATGAGAGACTGATATGGTTAAGAAGTTTTGAAGTTTGAGTTCAAAGAATTGCCCATATTTTAAATCTTTCCTCTTCTTGTTGCACGTTCATTCGTTTTTATCACCATCTGTGAAGGTGTATGCAAAAAGAGGGGAGAGAGACAAAAAGATGGAGAGAGAGAGAGAGAGAGAGAGAGAGAGAGAGCGATAGTCTGAGCAGGCCTTACCATGATAATCTAATCCCTGTTCAGAGAGCTTTTTTTAGAGAGCAAGTTAATGCCTCCAGATTATAGTTCGGCTCTAGACCACGTCAACCACACCAGCATATCTGCAAGCCACTTACGCTCACTGTATCAATTCAACAGTCACCCACAGAAAATAGGGGACATCTAAGATAGCAACTGAAGTGCAAAGACAGAGATGATCTAGTGTGATTGAATTCAGAAATTCTGTCATTATTTTATCACACTCACACCATTCTAAAACTGTATTACTTTATTTATTCCATGAAAAAAGGGGATATTAAGCAGAATGTTGCAATTCACTTTCATTATATGGAAAAAAAAGCATTCCATTCCATATTTTTTGCATTCCATGCAAGATTTACATTTTGGGTGAACTATCCCTCTAATTGTGGATCCGTCATTTTATGAGTAAGCAGAGCAAAAAGGGTTTTCTTATTTGTCTTATTTTAATGATTTTCTGTGCATTTTGTTGCTTGTTTTTATCATTATGGCATCAAAATGGATTGTGTGCAAAACAATTAGTGTGAATGTATTGAGTTAAGATGGTCATAACGACTGAAAAGATTAAAGTCCTTTGTATGCATGCCTATGTGAGTGTGTACACGTGTGTGTGTTTTTTGGACATTGTGTTGTGTCATACTGCTATCAGAAATACGGCAGAGGCTCAGGCAGATATTACAGAAGCCTTAGTGCTGGTTCTCCTCTCTTATCTCTCTATACTGCTGTCACACACACACACACACACACACACACACACACACACACACACACACACACACACACACACACACACACACACACACACACAAATAGAGACTTACATGCACACTTGTATGGTATGGCTTGCGTCCAAAAACATGCATTGCAAAACCACCTGTGGACACCTTTAGAAGTATTTCCCCTCTATCCCTAACACATTTAGTTGTTTAATAGTATGCACCATCATGTAATAATATGCTAATTATACACACTAGAGTGACCGCCAGCTGTCTGTCTTAAGTGTCACTATATAAAACAAACTACAAAGTATTTCTAATAGAATTTGAACTAAGTCATAATGGGGCCAAACCTGTGAGAAAGAAATAAGATCCTAATGTACAAGCTGAAAGTTTAGGAAATGTATCCAGTAGGATCTTATTTGGTTCCCTAGTTTGATTCTTACATTATTTTTGTTTTATTACAGTACAATAGGTTTAAAATAATATTAGAAATTCTTACAGGATTCTTTGACAACTATTCAGCAGATTATTTTCTCTGTTGTAAGCTTTGTTGTTGGTTTAAGCCTAAACAATTACAAAATTCTGCCTCTAAAATAAGGCAAATTGTGTTCATAATATATAATGTCCAAGATTTTTTCTCACACAAAAAGTTTTAAAAGGAAAGTCCTCCCAAAAATTATTTCATATTTGGAACACAAAAGGAATGATGAATGTTACTGTCCATCTTTTTAATACGATAGCAGTGGATATTGCCTTGCTATAAAACTGAAAAAAGCACACAAAAGTATCATTAAACTACATAATGCAATTTATACGTAATATTACAAATATTCTGATGGCATCTTTTTTTTTTTGAGGTTACCCAAAATTTCAGTTATTTTACTGTACGATCATTATTATTATTTTATATTATAATAATTATTATTATTATGGTAATGATGATAATTATTATTAATAATATTAATAATTTTTATTATAATATAAAAGAGAAGATGTGGGACAGAATGTAAGCCTCAGTCACCATTTACTCTCATTGAATCTTTAATCGAAGAAATTGAATGGCGACTGTAACTAACATTTGCCTCCATTTGTGTTCAACTGAAGAATAAAAGTCATAAAGAATAGAGGTCGACTGATAGTGGATTTTACCGATACTGATAAGGTGGTGCAAAAGGCCAATAACCAATGAATTGGCCGATAGTTTTTTTAAATCGATTCATAGAATGTTACATCATTTTCTCAGCAGTGGCGCCTCCAAGAGGGGTCCAGGGGAGACAGTAAAAAACTGGCCACCCCATTGGCCCCCCAGCCACCATGATCATTATAATAGTTTATAATTAACTCAGAATAATATTGTATACATATAATATTCTTTATATATTCAGAATAATGTCTGTAAATATTTAACATTAAAAAGTATTCAACAGCAAGGAGCAGCATTTGTTTATTTACAATTACCCTTTTTAACCCCCAATTTTCTCCAGTATGCGCATTATAGTGCGCCACTTGTATCATCAGCAGTGCATGTAAGAGAACTTGTAAGCTGTTAACTTGACGACAAAATGTCTTGGACAAAACAACCAAAAACATTTATACAACAGTTTTTACCAAATACTTTCCCTTGTAAAAGTGATATATTTCCGAATTGTTTGAAAGATTGGAAAACTGTGGCCATGGGGGCAATATTTTTTTGTGAAAAATAAAAGAGAGGAAAAGGCCAACACAGAGTGACAGCAGGAGAGAGAGAAAAGAAAAAAAAACGTGCTCGCCAGTCCTCTGATACGCCGTAGCCTGGTCCTTGGTCATTCCTCCACCCAGGGCTGGACTGGGAAGAGAAATCGGCCTGACATTTTACATAGCAACTGGCCCTAAAGATGTTGGGGGGTGTTCGCTGTCCTTTTCTACATATCGTGGCGCCGTTTTGTGGTCCGTTCTGCATAACGCGCCGGCACATTTTTAGTTTTCATGGCCCATTCGTCCCTTTCGCGGCCAACCCACCGGCCCGCTCGATTCTCCTGATGGCCAGTCTGCACCTGATCAGCCCCAAAGTGCGTCGGCCCACCGAGAAAATGCCCGATATGCCCGATTATCAGTCCAGCCCTGCCTCCACCCTGTAGTGGATGACAGCCACTCCTCCCCAGGTGGATCGGAGGCAGTCCTTCCGGCCTCTAGAGGACGGAACGCCTGCTGCGTTTTGGTGGATGGTAGGGGTCTCCTCTGCCCCTCGCAGCGGTTCTCACGCTCCAGGCGGTCGGTAGTGAGTCTCTCCCCGCTCACGGACGGCAATCTTCCCTTCGATCCTGTTGCATTTTAGCGGCTGGTAGGGGTTTCCTCCACCCCTGGCAGCGGCCCAACCGCTGCAGGCGGCCGGTAAGGAGCCCCTCCTGCGCCCCCCTCCTCCTTCCCGGGCTTCGGCTTCATTGTAACGTGTTAAAATGGAAAGGAGGAGGCAAGAACCAGCTTGACAATATAAATAATCATCTGTGTAGTGTACATCTGTTGTGCAAAAGGTTTGTACCAAGGAACATAATGCAATTACAATTGAGACTAAGGTGGCTACTGATCAGTTTCACAGTCATTTATCAAACAGGAATCTAAATTATTTTAACTCTCAAGATGTCCAGATCTTCAATCTTTGGTCAGACTTCATGTGCACAGAGGCTGGAAAATAATCCCAGCTCATTGGTTGTGTAACCGCGTTATGGCATTAGGGAGTGGTGTTCTGTAGTGACGGAACAGGGAGGTCGGGGAGCACTCCTTCATCTTTACTGGAGAAACAGTGGTCTGATTACACTGATTTAGAACCAGACTGTGGCTATTATCATTCCATAGTCATAATTTATAAGCAATTAATTTTGACTGAGCTCAAAACAGTACTGTTTTGTGAGGAACTTACTACAGCAGTGTAATCTTATTACCAGATGAGCAGCGGCCATCAATAACACATGCACATTGTATTGCAGTGATTGCAGTGCTGTTGTTCTCTGGGGTGTAAGATTGACATCAGCATTGCTGTTGTGCCAGTGCAGGCCTGAACTGTGCTGATTGTGTACGTTTCAAAGACCCACAGCTCCTCTTGAAATGCCTGGTCTCCTGTGGTATTTTAGGATTGATCAAACACACACACTGACATGCAACATGTTTGTTTGGCACTGATGCTACAACTAACATATGCGCACAGTGCACACACATACCAGCACACACACATCGGATTTTGCCTCATGGTTTATGCTTTAGACCAGTGATTCCCAACCAGGAGTAGTGTATAAAACATAAATTATAATTTTAAACTAAAAATATTAGGGCTGTCAGTAATACTTGATCTAAAAATGAACATTCTGTCATCATTTACTCACCATCATGTAATTCCAAACCAGTATGACTTATGCAGAACACAAAAAGGAGATGTTTTATCTGTCCGTCTTTTCAGTACAATTGCACAAAATAGTACCTGGCTTTAACCTTTTGAGACCGGAGCGTGACTGCTGTGTGCATTTTCCATTTCCCTTTTTGATTTGTAACTAGTAGCAACTAATAAACAAGCAAAAAATAAATAAATATAATATTCTAGAGCGAATAGTTTTCCCGAAAATGTATGGCATGGCATGAAGTTATAAAATTTTAAATAATACCAAACCATAGAAAGATTTTTTTTTTTATCATATTGTTTATGTTTCCAGGAGTGATAGGAATTTATGTTTTTGAGACGTTACAGACATTACATCAGAAATTAGCATAATTAATTCTGATTCAAAGTAATGGCCAGCATCATCAAAATTATACATTATAAATTCTGAATCTATGTATTAATTACCATTGTCCCATTCCTGCAAAACATGTTGAGTTGTCCAAACATCATCTGCAGCCTGAATCTGAACTTTTGATAGGAAGTTTGTATTGAAGGATGCCATAGGATGCTCCCTTGCTCCCTAATTAGTAAATGGCTTAACCTCCAGTGTACTGTCTGTGTGCACTGGTCTCAGAACAGTTTGAAATGCAACTTATTTTCATCCTAACTCCATATAAAGCCTCTTAAAGTAAAAATGTTCAGCTTTTAGATGAACCCATTGTTCCCCTTCTGTCGCTCTCTCCACGTTGTGTCGGAGAAGCGACACTAGGGGTCTCTCTTGAGCGCCGATATTCACCTCTGATCTTATTGAAAAGGGCCAATGGGAGTTGGCAGTCAGTATTTGCATACTCCGCCCCCGGACATACGAGTATTTAAGCGGGGCAAATACGGGAGTTCATTCAGAAAATTTCTTCGGAGCCAATGGTCTGTCTGCAGTTTGCTGCGAGTTACACGCCACTTAAACGTTCCTGTTTTCCTCTGACGATCTGCATGCTGTTGGATCTTGACGGCGACAACAGCGGCTTTCTCCTTCTCAGTGCACGGCGTGCATTGTTGCCCCTGAGCCTCGACAGCGCAGACACGCATACACACACACTGTGTATTAAAAGAGTTTTTAGTAAAAGAGTAATTTTCTCTAAAAGAGCAAACACAGCGCCGTTGAACGTCCTTTTAAGGACGCGTCTTTTCAAGATGCCTTTCCGCCCCTGTGTCGTTCCTGGATGCGGTAGAGTGCTCTCTGCTTCAGACGGCCACAGGCGCTGTCTCGTGTGTTTGGGCCGCGATCACACCGAGGCGGCGTTTGTGGATGGTTCATGTTCTCACTGTGAGAACATGACCATGACCACGTTAGCGATCGCGGCTCGCTTTCAACAGAAAGCAAGCCACCCCAGCTGCACCCGCATTGCTCCTTCTTCCCACGGGATTAAGGACGGTGCGGTTAGCGCTGAGGGCGATTTGGGGCAGCAGCGGGTGCAGTTTCGCCGGGTAGCCCCCGCGAACCTCCCGTTCCCGACACGCTCGCTGGTCTCCGTCCACGCTCAGCGGCGATAGCGGCTTCGCCTCACGGCCCGGCTGTCTATCCTCCCGAGTCCGAAGCAGATGAGCTCACCGCTGCATCGGAGAGTGCGGTGTCTGATGCCGAGGACTCCCTGGACTGCCGCCTTTGGGCCAGTAGGCCCAGGCTGAGGCCGGCGCTCAGATGTCCGACATGCTTGCCGGGCCGCCTTGAGCGTGGGGTTGGACTGGAACCCTCCATCCTCCCCACAGCCTTCTCGGTTGGATGATTGGTTCCTGGGGGTAGCCGCCGTTCGCGGCCTCGCATCCCCGGTCCCTTTCTTCCGGAGGTGCATGATGAGCTGGCGTCTACGTGGAGAGCCCGCTCTCCGCTCGTCTAGGTGCCACCCGCTCCACTCTCTCCATCCTCATCGGCGGAGAGCGCCACGGGTATGACGCGATTCCCCAGGTTGATAGGGCAGTTGCGCACAATCTATGCCCCGGTAGCCCTACCTCCTGGCGGGGTCGCCCCGTACTCCCATCCAAGCCCTGTAGGACAACATCCTCGCTTAACGCGAAGGCCTACACTACTGCTGGACGCGCTGCCTCCGCCCTGCATGCGATGGCCCTCCTGCAAGTCCACCAGGCCAAAGCTCTCAGAAACATGCACGGGGTGGACCTGATCCTGATGTGCTGCAGGAACACATCAGGAACTGCGCTCAGCGACCGTCCTCGCCCTGAGAGCGACGAAGGCCACAGCGCAGGCACTCGGACAGACGATGGCCACCCTAGTGGTCCAGGAACGCCATCTTTGGCTCAACCTGGTCGAGATGCGTGAGGCTGACAAAAACCGCTTCCTGGACGCACCTGTCTCCCAGATTGGCCTTTTCGGTGACACCGTCGAGGACTTCGCCCAACAGTTCTCCGCGGTGAAGAAGCAGACGGAGGCCATTTCGCACACCATGCCCCGCCGCAGACCTGCCGCTACGGGCCCTGCCCCGTCTGCCCGCCGAGGGCGTCCCCCTGCGAGGAAACAACCTCAACCTGGGCCCAGCTCTCAGCCCCAGCGTCGAGCACTCCGCAGGCGGCGCACGCCCCCTGTCTCACGAACCCCCTCCAGGACCCGGAAGGCTCCCAAGCGTTCCTGAGACAGCCGACCCAGAGCCGTAGACGTTAGCTCCGGAGGTGGTAAGACCGCTCCGTCCCCCGGTGGAGGGCCGGGAGGAGAATCCTTTGTTTTTCATTTGCCACACCCCCTGACGGGGGCTGTGGTACCCACATTCTCAATAAAAGAGCTATTTCCTTTGCCACTGGGTCACCTGGCCCGCAAATGCCGTTCTCACAGCAATGTGCTTTCAGATCACAACAGTCCCAGTACACCGGACGCGGCGATCCCGCCTTCCGCCTGCCCATGACTGTCCCCCGGCTGGCCGGTTCAGACGAGTCCAGAGGACGCCAACATCAGACCTCCTCCTCAGTCAAGAACCCGCCCCTGCCGGGCGCGAGCAAGGTAAGTGCTTTGAGTCTATTCTCAGCACCTCAGCCTCAGGCTGCAACGAAGCCGCCCGACGCTGCATTACCTGTTCCGCCCCGCTGTGAGGCCCCTCCGGGTACGTCCAAAATACTCGTCCCTTTGGTGCCCCTAGCGCAGAGCTGGGAAGCATGGCTTTCGCTTCCCAATGCATCACGCTGGCTGCACCGGACCATTCGACTCGGTTACGCAATTCAGTTTGCCCGGCTCCCACCCCCCTTCAGGGGCATCCGCTTTTCCGCAGTACACGGTGAGCACGGCAGTTCCCTGCACACAGAAATTGCGACCCTCTTAGCCAAGGGCGCGGTAGAGCCCGTCCCTCCAACCGAAATGAGGAAGGGTTTCTACAGCCCTTACTTCATTGTACCCAAGAAAGGCGGCGGCTTACGACCAATCCTGGACTTGCGAGTTTTCAATCGGGCCTTGTTAAAACTCCCGTTCAAAATGCTTACGCAGAGAAATATTCTGGCTGGCGTTCAACATCTAGATTGGTTCGCAGCGGTGGACCTGAAGGACGCGTACTTCCACGTCTCAAATTTGCCACGACACCGACCCTTCCTACGGTTCGCGTTCGACGGCCAGGCGTTTCAGTACAAAGTCCTCCCCTTCGGCCTGTCTCTGTCCCCTCGCGTCTTCACGAAAGTCGCAGAGGCGCCCTTGCCCTGCTACGAGTAGCCGGCATCCGCATTCTCAACTACCTCGACGACTGGCTCATCCTAGCACACTCTCGAGAGTTACTATGCACACACAGAGACCAGGTGCTCCGGCATCTCAGCCGCTTGGGGCTTCAGGTCAACTGGGAAAAGAGCAAGCTCACTCTGGTTCAGAGCATCTCTTTTCTCGGGTTGGAGTTAGACTCAGTCTCAATGACAGCACGTTTCACAAGCGAGCGTGCTCAGTCGGTGCTGGACTGCCTCGCTTCCTTCAAGCCAGGCACAGTGGTCCCTCTAAAACTTTTCCAGAGGCTCCTGGGGCATATGGCGTCCTCTGCGGCGGTCGCGCCGCTGGGGTTGATGCATATGAGACCACTCCAGCACTGGCTCCAGACTCGAGTCCCGAGACAAGCATGGCACCGCGGCACGCATCGGGTAAGGATCACCCCGCCTGCCTCAAAACACTCCGACCCTGGACAGACCTCTGCTTTTTACGGGCAGGAGTGCCCCTGCAGCAGGTGTCCCGACGTGTCCTGGTCACAACCGACGCCTCCGGTCCGGGTGGGGTGCCGTGTGCAGCGGGCACGCAGCAGCGGGCCGTTGGAAAGGGGCCCCGCTGCGTTGGCACATCAATTGCCTGGAGTTGCTGACCGTCCTTCTTGCTCTCAGGAAGTTCCTCCCGTTAGTTCGGGACAAACATGTCCTCGTGAGATCGGACAGCACCACGGTGGTGGTGTACATAAATCGCCAAGGCGCGTACGCTCCGCCACATGTCACAACTCGCCCACCGTCTCCTCCTATGGAGCCAGCAGCGACTCAAGTCGCTGCGTGCCACTCACATCCCCGGCAAGCTCAACGTCGTAGCGGACGTGCTATCACGACAACGCCTGCCCGGTGGGGAGTGGAGGCTTCACCCCCAGTCGGTCCAGCTGATTTGGGAATGGTTTGGCAAGGCCCAGGTAGACCTGTTCGCCACCCAGGAAACCTCTCACTGCCCGCTCTGGTACGCCCTAACAGAGGCTACCCTCGGGACAGACGCGCTGGCACACAGCTGGCCCTCGGTGCTGCGCAAGTACGCATTTCCCCCAGCGAGCCTTCTTGCACCGGTGCTGTGCAAGGTCAGGGAGGACGAGGAGCAAGTCACATTGGTGGCCCCCTACTGGCCCACTCGGACTTGGTTCTCGGAACTCAGGCTCCTCGCGACAGCTCCTCCCTGGCGAATTCCACTGAGAAAGGACCTCCTCTCTCAGGGACGGGGCACGTTCTGGCACCCACGCCCAGACCTCTGGAACCTCCACGTCTGGTCCCTGGACGGGATGCGGAAGAGCTAGCCGGCTTACCGGCCACCGTTGTGAATACCATCAACCAAGCCAGAGCCCCCTCTACCAGGCACCTTTACGCCCTAAAGTGGCGCTTGTTCGCAGATTGGTGTTCTTCCCGAGCCGAAGACCCGCAGAGATGCGCGATTAGGTCAGTGCTTCTGTTCCTACAGGAGAGGCTGAACAGGAGGCGGTCCTCGTCCACCCTCAAGGTGTATGTTGCCGCTATCGCCGCCCACCACGATCCTGTAGACGGCAAGTCTTTGGGTAAGCACGACCTGATCCTCAGGTTCCTGAGAGGCGCCCGGAGGTTGAATCCCTCCCGGCCAGGCCTAGTTCCCTCCTGGGATCTCTCGGTAGTCTTGGCAGGACTCCAGAGACCTCTCTTGAGCAGCTCGAATCAGTTGGACTCAGGGCCCTCTCTCTTAAGAGCGGCCCTGCTGATCGCGCTCGCCTCCATTAAGAGGGTCGGGGACCTGCAAGCGTTCTCTGTCAGCGACACTTGCCTGGAGTTCGGTCCGGCAGATACATCTGTGATCCTAAGACCGTGACCGGGCTATGTGCCCAAGGTTCCTACCACACCATTCCGAGATCAGGTAGTGAACCTGCAAGCGCTGCCCCGGGAGGAGGCAGACCCAGCCCTTTCGTTGCTGTGTCCAGTGCGCGCCCTGCGTATTTACCTGGACCGCACACAGAGCACCAGACACTCTGAGCAGCTCTTTGTCTGCTTTGGGGGACGGCAGAAAGGGAATGCCGTCTCCAAACAGAGGCTCGCCCACTGGGTTGTCGACGGCATCACACTGGCTTATCACACCCAGGCCGTGCCCCTACCCTTGCGGGTCCGAGCTCACTCAACAAGGGGTGTTGCGTCCTCGTGGGCACTGGCCAAGGGCATCTCCCTAGCAGACATCTGTAGAGCCGTGGGATGGGCAACACCCAACACCTTCGCGAGGTTTTACAACCTCCGCGTTGAGTCAGTTGCGTCTCGTGTTTTCTAAGGTCCGAGCCCGTAGAACTCGTTAACACGTAGACCGACTGGCCGGGTGGATCGCTTGCGCCCAGCGCCCTTTTCCTGACGTCAAGGTAAAGTAATGCGCCTTCTTCCCAGGGCGCCCCACTCCGAGTCGGGACCCTGGTCGATTCCTCCCCAGCCCTCCGGGTCTGCGGTTCAGCGGAGGAACTCGCCGACCCAAGCCACTGCGGGTACCCTGGTGGCCACCCCGTACTGGTATAGGGGCTCCACAGGTAAAATAAGAAGGCCTCCTGTTCGGACTCCCCCTGTGTGTAATTCCACGGTTCTGTCCCTTCACGAGCGGACCCCGTGTCTCCCTTAGGCAGTTACAGCTGCCCGGTCGCCGTGCTGTAGCAACTCCCCTTTCGAGGCTGGATCTACCACCGCACCTTACTTTCCACACGAGCCCTAAGACGGCCGTGTGACGTGTCTACCACTTTTCCTCCCCAAGAAAAAGGGCAGGTGTGGTCTCCGCAGGGTCTGGGTAAGACCCCCTTCCCTATATGCGTGTAAGGGCCCCGGCCGTGATTGCTCTGTGCGAGAAATATAGAGAGAAAAGAGGCTCAGCCAGGCTGGCCCGTTCCCATGTTGGCAAACATCGCCTTGTTCCCCTCCCAGGGTAACTAGAAGGACTCCAATGTTCTTATGGGGCATTGGGGAAGGGTACGTGCAGCCAGGTACAGATGATGCGTGGCACTGGATGAAATCCCTGCCCGCCTCTGTATCGGCGGTCCTCGTACAAGGTTCAGCGCATGGCAAGATTGGAATGGGTCCCCTAGTGTCGCTTCTCCGACACAACGTGGAGAGAGCGACAGAAGGGGAACGTTTGGTTACGTATGTAACCTCCGTTCCCCGAGGGAGGGAACGACACATTGTGTCTTTCCTCCGCCATGTCGCTGAACCGAGCCACTGTTGTGGCCGGACCATTTCCGGCTCCTCAGAAAAATCCTGAATGAACTCCCGTATTTGCCCCGCTTAAATACCCGTATGTCCGGGGGCGGGGTATGCAAATACTGACTGCCAACTCCCATTGGCCCTTTTCAAAAAGATCAGAGGTGAATATCGGTGCTCAAGAGAGACCCCTAGTGTCGCTTCTCCGACACAACGTATCGTTTCCTCCCTCGGGGAACGGAGGTTACATACGTAACCAAACGATTCTCATTGTGATAATGCACAGTTAATATAGGATTTCTAAGAAAAAGATGTGCTCTAATCTTTTGACACAAACAGGTTTTAATGTAAAAACATAATTTGGTTTCTTACCAGATGTACTTTTGTCATTGTATATCCCAAAGATAAACTACGCTGTGATTGGTGCCATGTTTTTTAGTTACAAATGTTTAACCCTTTACCTGGCAGCACAAGGTAGATCAGTCAGTTTAAGTGAATTTAAATTATGTGTTGCATATAGCAAAGCCAAAATACAATGTCCATGCATGTGGACACGGGGTCGAACAATGTAATAGTTTAAAAAAGGACCTACAATATCATAAAAGTACTCAATACCATCTATGAATCTTATTACAAGTCTTTTTTTTTACATGTCAAATTTTTTATTTTTTAGGTTTTGAAGAGAATTATCCTGAAATTTCAGTTATTTTACAGTAGAAAATCTTGATGTCTGTTGCGTGTTCATGAATATAATTTGTATTCTTATTATTGTTATTATTTCATATATACATATAAATGCCCATTATAGCAAGAGTTAAAAGGTACATGTTTCTGGCTTGTTGTCAGTTAAGGGGTACTTGAGCCTTACATGAGGCTGTGGGGGTATAAAAGACAAAAGAAAAAAGGATGGGTGGGGAAACACTGGGTTTGATCAGGGTGTGTTAGGAAAACTGTGTGTGATGTACTGCTTAAGCTCTGTTTTTCACATGCAGATACACTCTCTCTCAACCACACATTCACACTCAGAGCAGAGGAGCAGTGTCCAGAGCATGGGGTGTTTGTGCTGAGCTGGTCTAGCCGTCAGGTTAAATAAGCGAGCAGACAGTTGATTCGCCATAGCCATTCATCAGCCAGAGAAAAGAGAGCAAAGAAAGAATGGAGCTCTCGCTCAGGGCTCTGTGGATCTCAGATATATGTGCTGCTTTTTCTTTGCAGTAAAATCTGGCCGTCTTTGTGTGTTTGTGTGTTTTTGCGCTTATGCATGTTGTTGTGGGCATGTGTTGTTGTTGTGTGTTAATAGTGTGTTAACAGCAAATGCTGCTTTTAAATACACTCATAAAGATGTCTGTTTTTCCTGTCTTTAAGTGCGCAAAGGATTTCCTCAAGCATATGGCTACTAATTAATCATTAATCATTTAATTATGATTTAATTAGTCCAGCAGTAGTATGTCACAAAAGAAGTGTCGTTCCAATTAGAATGTTTGCAATTTTTTGCTAAGCATATTGGGCAAATGCTTTAAAAATCTTTTGTCAAGTAACATAAACATTTAAATATAAATATAAATGTACTTGTTTAAGTGAAAACTATTGTTTAAATTAATAGAAATTAAGATTATTTTATTATTTTCTCTTTATCATTTATGTTGGCATTTAAAAATTGTATGCTGTGATTTTTGACCATACAAAAAGAAAAATAGCTGTGGCTGAGGGGAAGATTATCAGAGAATATCATCTTAAATTTCAGTCTATTCCTCACACAAAGCTATAGTATGGCTTCAGAAGACTTGGAATATAGTGCATAAAGTCACATGGACTACTTTTATGGTTCTTTTCTGACATTTCTTGTCCTAATGACAAATAATGACAGAATGTTTTTTTACATTTTCTTTTTGTAAAGTGTCAGAAATGTGGGAATGACAGATTAGAGTTGAGGCAGGGGTAACTGTCACAGGCATCTCAGAGAGAAGTTAAGATTGCATGGGATCCTGCGATCTTAACTGTATCCCATAGTAACCGCAACTGTGGAAACAGCTAGAATCATAAACATTTAGTCATAACCGCTCTCATTGCAGGCCACAGTTAAGTAGTTTTCATTGTGTCTTCATTTCTGAAACTGCAGAACAAAGGAGCCCTTCACCCTGGGTAAGCCATATCACTAAGCTTTACATTACAGCTAAATGGGAACATTTGTGCCCATTCTCCATTTAGTTTTATCGAATAACCACATCTGTATGCGCATTCCTTATTACACAGACTTGAACTTTGCTGGACTTGACATTTTGTGTACCATGTCCAACCAAGCTTGTGTCTTATTGGCTTCTCTTGGTTCCTTAGCTTCAAACCTGTGGGATTCACTCCCACGGCAGTATCTGTAATTTAACATGACAGCATTGGTTTTAACACCTGCTATCATGCTCACAAACACAACTCTTGAGGCGCCATTGCAGCTCTAGTCAGTAGTTGAGGGGAACCAGGGAAAACCTACTCTGAAATGGGACCGGGAGGGACTTCCCTTTGTCTTCCCCATCCAGATATGGTTCAGACAGGCCTCTAGCTAGGATGAAACCTGTATCCAACAATGGTCATGCTGGACACCCCGCTGTTCGGAGGAGGTATAGACATGAGCTATTGTGGCAGTTCTGTTGTGAGAAGGAGTGTGTGTGGGGGGGGGGGGGATTGGGGTCCAATCCCCCAATGACTGTGGCCATGGGGACAATATGTTTAGCTTTGTTTCATTATGTTTTTTGGGGGTTGTTTGTTTTAGGACAGATGTTGGATGCATTTAATTTGTAAATTAATTTATTAAAAACACTTTATTTTATGTTTGTTCACTTGTTTGTTTTAGGACAGATCTTTGTTGCACTAAAAACTAAACATGAATTTCGAGTGTCAGTTGGACTGTAATGTGGAATTTAGTAGAGTTTTGTTTTGTTTCATTTTTCATGTGTGATTGTTTGTTTTAGGACAGATGTTTGATGTGTTAAAAACAAAACACGAGTTGATGTTGGTAAGTTATTTAAAATAGGTTTTGTTTTGTTTTATTATGTTAGTTTGCTGGTTTGTTTTAGGAAAGATGTTTCATGAGTTAAAAACAAAACATGAACTGATAATGATACAATACAAAGCATTTTCCTTTGTTTCATTATGTTTACAAGTTAGTTTAAAGAGTTTTGTTTTGTTTCATTATGCTTGTAATAATAAGTGATTAATCTGCTGTCCATCACATCACAATAAGAACAAAAGACAGTCGAGATCTTTGGTATCTTCCCTTGTTGGCATTGATGCCCGTTAGTGGTTTGGTAACTGTCTCTGTACATTTGTGTATTTGGACAAAATGCACAAATTGGTTTAGGATTTGAGTGCATGCACACTCATACACACACACACACCACTCAATTTGAAAAATGCACTGATCCAGCATTGATGGAGCTACAAGATGAGCTGAACTGTCTGGGGATAAGTAGGTCAGCAGAGCTGAGGTAAGCCCTCCGGGAACTGCCATGTTTCAATAATAACCCCACTGCTGACGTGTGTATACAGTATGTGTGTGTGTGTGTGTGTGTGTGTGTGTGTGTGTGTGCGTGTGTGCGTGCGTGTGTGTGTGTTTAGTTTGTTCTTACACCTCTCCCAAACCTCCCAGTATCATAGTTACGACCATTTAATGCTCAGCTCATTAGTTTGCCAAACAGCAAAAGACTGTTCATTACCAACTCAGCATGTTCAGTTCCGTTATTATGTAGTTAAGCACCCTATCCATTCCATTGTCATTGTGCGTATACTACAATGTATATACTACCCAACATACTGAATAAAAAAATAAATAAAAGGAAATACTGTCGATTTGGAGATAAGTAGGTATATATGGGATTTAAGTCAGGATAAATGCATTATTGGGCCTCTAGGAAAACTTCCAATTCCCTAAATGTCTCCTGTTTAAATTTCCTATCTGGCATTTTATAGACTGGCAAGTTAACCTAACGCAAAAGATGAACTGTGTGAAGGTGAGTGCTTTGTTTGTGTTTGTGTGAGGGGGATACGGGGCCAGTGGTGAAATGTAGTTAGTTTATAATGGATTATTGATTGTTGAGAGAGAAAGAGAGAGAGAGAGAGAGAGAGAGAGAGAGAGAGAGAGAGAGAGAGAGAGGGAGAGGGAGGATGGCCCTCAGGGTTTATCCCAACTGGCCCCTCTCTTTCCCAACACTGAATAGTCTCTTTACGCCTCAGCACACACACGCACCCACACACATACACAAAATGAATTTTTGTCTGTGAGCAGACAGCCGCTACTCATACTGACTACAGGAGGGGACTAACTGAGATTTGTACTGTTGTCCTTCATACAAAGATTCACACCCACACACACACACACACACACACCTGGCACTGGCAATTGCACAAACAAGACAGTCAGAGATTCATTTAAACACAAAACACAATGGAAGGGAACTGCAATATACTATAGTACATCAGTCAGCATAACCATTTTGAAGAATGCAAAAAAGGTTTGCTATGTTTAGTATTGATAGAAAACAAAAATGAATGGCAGGATATCCTGATTCTGGGCCAGGATGTGTGTACTTTGTGAATTTTAACAGTTGTACCTTGTTGGAAAACTGAGCACTGTATTTACTCAATCTGTCTTTATGTTCTTGTTCAAATAATCAGAGAGCATGTCGGATAAGTGTTGCATAAGCAGACTGACTTAACATAAAGACGTGCTATTCCCTATGACTCTTAAATGAGGACATCAGCAGTCTGTCTCTCTCTCTCTCTCTCTCTCTCTCTCTGTCTCTCTCCCACTCACTTGTAAATGGTGCTGCATTAAATCTAATGTATTTTTTCCTCTAAATTCAGTTATGCAGTATGATTCCTGCCTTAAATTTGTAATTTTGACTGAACAAAAGACTTTCAAATGACATTATATAAAAGTACTCTGTTAGCTGGGGGTGGTCTCCAACACTGTGCCAAATTTATTTCCATGTAACATTTCTGTATCTCTACTGCTGTTATAGACTCATCACTTGAATTCCGGTTATTACCTTTATGTGCATTTCATAACTATTGCTATTGTATAGTAAGAATCATAAGAATAAAGTAATTGCAGTTACATGTGTCTTGCCTTTACTTATAACTGCTTACCATGGACTAATTTATTAAGAACCTTTATTTGCTCATTTGCAAAGCTGATTTAGTCTCAAATTTGTCTTTGTTTTGTGTCTATTTCCTCTCAGGTGACAGAATGAAGCATACCCTCTCCTGGTAAGATGATTCATAAGAGAAAAAACTCCAGAAATATTCCAGACAAAAGCAACACTGTCAACATAAAACTACCAACAATGACACGTTTGACAAAAAAAACTTATATTCAGACTGAATGACTACAGCTGAGACAGGTTTAATAGGATCTAATCAATTGGAAAACAGATAGCAGCATTGTGGAATATTCAAGCCTTGAGATGGAGGTGGGACGACAAGAAGTTACAGAAGAAGAGACCTTCTCCGAGGCTGGCCAGGACAAATCTGAAGACAAGAAGAGCCCGGGTCACACTTGTGAACTCTGTGGAAGAAGCTTTCCATTCCTCAGCTCCTTGTCCCAGCACATGAGAAAGCACACTGGGGAGAAACCATATAAGTGCCCCCACTGTGAGCACCGCTCTGCACAGAAGGGTAGCTTAAAGGCCCATATTCGCAGCCACAAACTTGACAGCATAGGCCAGAGCGCCGGCGGTGAAGAACAAGACATGGATGAGGGTGGGGAGAAGGAAGGAGGGGTACCTGAAGATCAAGGTGGTTGTTCCAGTCCAACTGAGAGCACCTCGGCCTGCAACAATGTTGTAAGTGGTGAGAATGCAACCAAAACTAGGAAGAAAGGCATGAAGAAGGAAAGGAACTCTAGCGAGAATTGTAAACAGTCCATGCAATGCTCTTTGTGTAGGAAGAGACTTCCCAGCCAGCCAGATCTTGAACAGCATATGCAAGAGTTTCACAAGGTCTTCCGATGTGAACTGTGCCCATATGAGGCTTTGCAGGAGGACACACTGCAAACTCATTTTGAAATGGTGCACCCTATTGAAGAAAACTCCATCACCAAAGAAGCCCCAACCAGTGAGGAGTCAGAGAGTGGACTTGGTAAAGGGGAGTTTCCATGTGAACAATGTGACCAGGTGTTCACTGAAGCCTGGTTTCTAAAAGCTCATATGAAGAAGCATCAGAACAGCCTGGATTATGGGTGCCGGATCTGTGGACGCCGTTTTCGTGAGCCTCGGTTCCTACGTAGCCACATGAAGTCCCACAACACCAAGTTAAAACCAAAGAGTGACTTCTACCGTCCTGCTACAGTCAATGAGGTAGCACAGGATGAGTCAAACTTGGTAAACGAAGTGTGTCTGTATGAACTCTGTGCCAAGTGTGGTAACTTCTTCCATAACCGAGCGAGCCTGCAATTGCATGATCAGGTTCACAGAAATGTTGAGAAGGCTCCTAAAAATACTATGTGCATTGATAAAGACTTTGCATCGGTCTCCAAGACAAGCTTCTTGGAATGTTTAAATTTGAAACCAGCAGGAAAAGAGGAGAACCCTATTGAGGGCACTCTAGGGAAAAGAATCTCCGAGTTGGATCCAGTAAGTAGCTACCAAACTTGGCAACTAGCCACCAGAGGCAAAGTGTTGGAGGTATCAGAGAAAAGCCAGGGCTGGGAGGAGAGGTTAGCAGATGCAGATGTAGCGTTCAACAGGGAAAAGGGTGAGTATGTCATGATAAGACAGGACAAGCGGAAGAAACAGCTGGAGCCCTCTTTGAGTATACCAACCAAGAAAAGGAGAGGAGCTGGAATGCATGGCTCTAACAATGAACACCACAGCAATGGAGAAAGGAATGGTCAGGCCTCAACGAATGAGCGAAGCCCAGAGAATCTGAGTGATTCTGAGTACCGCCCAACGTCTCGGCCCAGCCGGAAGCATTCCCAAAAAACCTCAGAGTGCTTGGAGTGTGGCAAGGGTTTCCGCACACAGCAACAGATGGTCATCCACATGCTCATTAGACATGGTGGCTTGGGTGAAACCATTGGTGGAAATGGACTGTTCCGTAAACAAGGATCCAGCCCATGTAAAGCAGGGGAATCTACAGGACACTTCAGGGATCAAAGACAAACAGGGTCCTCTGGGGACACAGGTGAGGACACCTTTTTAATGTTTAAAGGACTAGTTCTCCCAAAAATGAAAAATTTTCATGATGTTCATGATAACTAATGTTATCGAATGGAAAACTTACAAAGTGTTACCACATCTTCTTTTGTGTTCCAAGGAAAAAGGAAAACGTACATATTTGTTAAATGATGACACAATAAATGTTGACACAATTTGTACCTTTCTGGTGAATTATGTCCTTAAATTTCGGAACTGAGACATGTAAAGTCAGTGCAATGTTTAAAGTTTAATTTGTATTTTAATCTCAAAAGTGTGCTCTTTGCTTGTAGAGTCATAGACTGCATTTTCAAAAATGTAAGCATCCCTTGGGCATGGATCACAACCTCCATTCTGCTTACTACACTGCCTACAAGTGTAGAAATAAACAGAAATATTTATACAATTCTGTACAAAAGCTTATACACTTCCATGAATTGAATAGCAAATGGTTAATCACTGAAAATGAGACTTTCAGCACTTGAATCTATTGATGCTTGATCTATTCATGTCAGTCGTACATCAGACGTGCTCACTAATGCTTATGGACTACCACAATGTCGTAAATCATAATCCCAGACTTTCTAAACAAATTGGTATTGATCGTAATAAGATGAGATTGTGAATGCTGACCGTACAGTTTAGTTAATATACATTTTGTGTACTGTTGATGAAGGATAGTGCCTGAGCTAACAGGCTTGTGTGACAACAATATTACCCTTCATTCTTTCTCTGTTGCAGCACAAGTAATATACAGATAAAACATCAATTACACACCTAATGAAAATCCTTAGCTCTTCATTTTGTTTCAGTAGCACTAAAAAAGCTTCTTGTGTTCATCAGAAAGTGATAGACAAACATTAAATTGTCCAATATGTCTATATTCCAACCAAAATCACGTTGATGCACATCACAAAATAATTGCGACTTCAGATCCCATAGGAGCTTCCCTAGAGAACTTGAAGGAAGCATTAGATCCAATTCTGTTAACACAGCTGTTTTGCAATGTTTATAAGTTTTGAGTGAACCTAAAAACCTTTATAAGCTGCTTCAGGTGTGTTTGATTAGAGACTGAATTAAACTCAAGTGTTAAAGTTAGTTTAATTCAGTGTGAGAACCAATACTCTTAGGAATGCCTGCAATTTTACACATGCTGAATTTGCTCAACTAAAAACGTGACAATGCTACATGTCTACAGAGAGGCTAGATTAGGAGAGAAAATGAAAAATGTGTAGAATTTTTTTTTACAGTTATAGAATTCGTCCTCTAACTGATCAGAACACTGGAGTAATTAAATGAGGGATTACTGATTGTTATTAATTTTATGAAGCAGGCTTATATGCTGCAGTCACATTAGAAATGACATTATGTGCCTTTATTATTAATTATCATAATGATTAATCCTGCTGTTGGAGAACCATCTTCCTGCAGATAACTAATTAAACACATTTGAACCAGCAAATCAAGATTTTAGTATTCTTTTGAACATTACTGGCAGGTGTTAAAGCAGGTTTGGAACTATGGGATGATGTCAGTCAGATCTTGTGCACGACTGGCTTAACGTATACTGTCTATACAGTTCTTTAGTGCTGAGATACTGTCTCTGAACCTGAAATGAAGGAGGACAGAGACACCCTGTGGACATATATTTCAGAACATTCAGTTGTTTTGTACTGTTAGTTTGTGCATTTGTGCATTCTTTAAAATTTCCAATAGTTATTTGATTTTAATTGAAGCTACACGTTAGTTATTTTATGTGTTTAATGATGCGATAATAATATTATCTAAATAATGAGATTGCAGAAAATATTTTTTAGTTTAGATTTTTATTATAAACATAATGATCATATTTTGAGCTTTGTGAACCATATCCCCATTTTGCATAGAAATATTTAAATGTGTATTACCTCCAGTTTGTTTTACTTTCTGTATTAAAGCTAAAAAGGTACATTTAAAAAAAGAACCACTAGACATTTTATTCAGTGTCATTAATGCATTTTTTTCCTTTTATTTCTCAGTATCACTTGTACATCCCTCTTCAAATCTTTTTTTTTGTCCTCTGATTACCTTCCTCTCCATCAAACCAATATTGGACTTTTGAAGCTGTTTGGCATGTTTTGTAGTTATCAAGGTGCAAAATCATAGTCTGAATTGTTAAATCTTGTGTATGTGGCTGGAGCTGTCTAGCCTCATTGCATAATGCTATTTCTAGACTTTCTGTCTCAGGAAGACAAGCTCTAAAGATTTCTTTGTAATTTTTCCACTTTCCCCATCTCGGTGCAGCTCTTTGGTCAAATCACACCACTAATGTAAATGGAAAATACTGCAGATGGCAGGTATTTCCCATAATAATAATAATAATAATAAAAAAATAAACCTTAAACCAGCCTGAGATGGCTTGTCTTAGCTGGTTTAAGCTGGTCTTAGATGGTTTAAGCTGGTGTCCCAGCCTGTCCAGCTAAAAAGTGGCTAAAACCCCTTTAAAAACAGCCAAAAGACCAGCCAAGTCCGGCTAAACAGTTTAGGCTGGTTTAAACTGTTTCTGCAGGGTCAACAAAGCCTATAGAGCACTGGATCTGTTGGTCTTTGGCTAATAATTCCAACATATTTAAAGAAAAAGTGAGCTGTTATTTTAATTGTCTATAAATGGGTCAGGTAAGACACAATATTTGAAGCCTGCATGAAGCTGATAGTTTTGCCCTGTATAACGACACCGTTTAGAAATAAAATGGCCTAAAACAAAAGGTGGCCTCTTAGGGATTGAAATGGCTGGAATTTTCCAGAACAGAGGTTTCATTGTGTCAGAGCTGAAACAAATGTCCACTCAATGCTGATATTTTCATGTTGTAGGTGTCAAAAGATTGTAGAGTGCTCTTGCATGCTCTTTATCTACCCTAAAAGATTCATAATTACACCATATTATGCTTAGTTAGAACAAGCCATCTCCTCTTGTAAATAGCTTGGACAGCCTAAGAAGGTTTTCTGGTCTTAGCTGGTCTCCAGAATGGTCAGGCTGCTCTGTTGGCTGGTTTTAGAGAGGTTTTCTTTCATCATCTCGTGTTCGAGATCCACCTATGGGAAGGGCATCCGCACCTGACCTCTGCAGAAGCATCCAATTGCACCAAGTCTGGCCTGACAGACAGAAGCGCGTGTCCAATGCTCGGTAAGGGACCCGCCCCTTACCAAGTGCATAAAACACTAGTATGTGCTATCTTACCTCAGTTGTTATTCGCTTCTCGCGACCTCTTTGCTTCGCAGCTCTACGGTTTTCGCTGACTTCACCACAGTCAACAGGAGGAAATATCCATTTGATCAGCCTCCGCCAGGCGTGATTGTCAGACGGTTGCGTTTAGTTGCGATTATTTCTGGTTGCGAGCCACCCACGCTCGCTACCTGGATTTGCTCAGGCTGCCCGCCTGTTTATCAACTTTCACCTCTCCAATGGATCACAAGCTCTCCGGTAACCCACTGGACGTGCAGTCGTGTGCATGCCCTGCCGCCTGCGGTTCACTCATTGCCTGTACTCCCTGCGTGTGCTAAGCACATGCGACTCTATTAGAAGGACCCGCTAGATCTTAAGCACGGCTTAGCGGGTCTGGAGGTTAAGGATATGGCAGCGTGTGGCATGGGCGACCCTCCCACCATTGAGCCCTCGATCGCCAGACACCTTAACCCCTCGCAGGGAGGGTTACTGGCCCCTCCTAAGCCAGTTCTCCCTAATAAGATGGACCGCTTCTCAGCATCTGTCTTCCAGGCCTCGTGACAAGGCCTCGGCTCTCGTGATGCGGGCTCTAAATGTTTCCTCCTCCTCTCGGCCTACCAGGCCGAGCTGTTGGAGGACATGAGCACTCATTTGGAGAAAGGCGTGCCATCGCCGACGCTGTGGAAGGAGATCGTTACCGTGAAGGACCTGGTCGCTTCGTAGCGCCCGCCAGGCCGTCCAAGCCGGGCGGACGCTCCATGGCCCTATGTGTTGTGGGGAACGGGCCCTCTGGCTCAATCTCTCTGGTCTGCCCGACAGCGAGAAAAGACACATAGCAGGAGCCCCAGTGGAACCAGGCCAGGCTCTTTTTGGCCCTGCTGTTGCACTTATGCAACAGCGATGATAAGAAGAAGGAGGATGAGGCGTTTAAACTGTGCCTGCCTAGAAAGGCCACTCCACACCAGCCCCCACTACGGCCCCCTCAGGCCCCAGCCACAGGGCGGCCGTGCCGTAGTCACAGCCAGGCCTAAGGCTCGCAGCAGGCCACCCAGCCAGCAGCCTAGCCAGCAGCCCAACCATCCTCCTAAGCCCTGGGGTAAGACATCCTCATGGCGGCTGCAGCGAAAAAGCCCACCCACTCTACCCCGTCCGGACGGGAAGAGGAAGAGGCCTACCTGATGCTCAGCTCCAGGGGCTTCTCGGTCCAGGTTTTCAGGCGACCAGCCCAGTGGACACAAGCTTGAGTTTTTTCCCCTTTACCCAAAAGGAGGAAGTTCTCAGCTCGAGGGCCCCTTTTCCCTAGTTCGGTGCCCAACCCCAGTTCAATATGGACATGTCACAAGTTCAGGTGTGGTCCATAAAAAATTCCCCTCCCAGCTTCCAGTTCCAGAACTGGGGAAATTCACTGTCCAGGTGTGCCCCTCCACTGTTGAAAAGTGCTCAACCACAGTCTCTTCACAGTTTGCACAAACCACTTCACACACATTCAATAAAGGTTCAATTCCCTGTGTGTGTTTCAAAAATAAAAACAACAAAAAACAAGAACAACAAAAATATCAAACACTGAGAGCTGAAAGCTCTGCCAAGTGCTGTTGTTCCCTGAAATTCTACATGTCAGCCCCTAAGTTGTCCACTAGATGGCGCCATTGTATCACAAATGAACGATCCGGTTGTATTGCCTGCCCTAGGCAACTCGCCGGTGAGTGTGGGCTCTCTCACGTCACGCGTGACAGCCTGGCAGTCTGTGTCTGCCCCAGAATGGGTGATTCGCACCATTACGAAGGGCTACAGACTTCAGTTTGCCAGAAAACCGCCCGCGTTTCAGCGGAGTTATCTTTTCTCACACAGAAGAGAGCTCCGCGCACATTCTGAAAGACGAGATCTCTTCTCTTCTCGAGAAGAGGCGGTGCGAGTGGTACCTCCGCATCAATGTCAACAGGGTTTTTACTCCCGTTATTTCCTGATTCCAAAAAGGGCGGTTCACTTCGTCCTATTCTGGATCTCAGAGTGTTGAACAAACATTTAAGGAAATACAATTTTAGAATGTTAACCCACAGCGTTCTCTCGTGCAATAAAACAGAGCGATTGGTTCACGTCGATCGATCTGAAAGATGCGTTTTTCACATCAGCGTTTACCGCCACACAGGAAGTTTCTTCGTTTAGCCTTCCAAGGCATATGTTACGAATTCACAGTACTTCCATTTGGCCTAGCACTCAGTCCAAGAGTGTTTTGTATGCGTGTCTTGGAAGCAGGGTTAGCCCGCTGAGAATAGCGGAGCTCAAAATCCTGACTTACATAGGCGATTGGCTGATTATAGCCGATTCAGAGAGATCGTCATGCAAAACACTGCCCGTGTGCTCGCTCACATCACAGCCTCGGCTTCAGAGTGAGCGTGAGCAAGAGCAATTTCACTCCAGCGCAGAGAGTTACTTTTCTGGGTTTGGAGCTGAATTCAGTTACAATCGTGCGCGTCTCTCACAAGAGCGTTCTCTCCTTAATGAATTGCCTCTCACAATTCAAAGAAGGGCGAGAATACATTTTCAGGCATGTCTCAGGCTACAGGGTCTTATGGCTGCGGCTATACATGTCCTGCCTTTGGGCCTTCTGAGAATGAGGGCGTTCATGAAGTGGGTTTTAACTCTTCATCTCAGCCCTTTAGCGATCTCCGCCGCTCTGTCACAGTGGCGCTGCGTGCACAGCAGCACTGCGCCACTGGAGGAGCGCCAGAGTTCTCGCGCATGGGACCCCTCTCGGGCGATTATGCTGCGGAAAGTAGTGACGACAGGCGGCGTCCTTAACAGGATGGGGAGCCACGCAAGAGGGCAGAACAGTGAATGGTGTGTGGCCAAGCACACTTCACTCAGCCCATATAAATTATTTAGAGCTCCTCACTGTGTGGAAGGCTCTGAATCACTTTCTGCCCGCTTGCAAGGGCATCATGTGCTGGTGCGCTGCGACAACACGACAGCTGTAGCATATATCAACCGCCAGGGGGGGATGCGCTCCTCCAAGCTGCATGCTCTCGCTCACAGGCTGTTAGTATGGAGCAGGTGGCATTTCCTGTCGTTACGGGCGACCCATGTCCCGGGCATACTGAACAGGGGCGCAGACCTCTTGTCAAGGGAAACCCGCTCTCACGGAGACTGGCGCCTCCATCCTCAGATAGTGTGTCTACTGTGGAGGAGGTTCGGCCAGCCAACCGTAGATCTCTTCAGCCTCGCTAAGCGCCCATTGTCCTATGTTCTTCTGCTCACGGGACGAGGACGCCCCCTCGGCGTGGGCGCACTGGCCCACCCGTGGCCCAGCGTGCTGCTCTATGCATTTCCTCCCCTTTGCCTCATAGCACCGTCTCTGGCCAGGGTGAGGGAACAGAGCTTGACCATGATTTTGATAGCTCCCAGGTGGCCCAAGGCCCGTGGCTCTCAGAGATTATCCCTCTGCTGTATGCCCAGCCATGGCCCCTCCCACTTCGCACAGACCTTTTGTCTCAAGCTGAGCGGGGAAATTTATCACCGCACCCGGACAGGGTGGCCCTCTGGGCCTGGCCCGTGAGAGGGCCAACTTAAACACATTGGGGCTCCCCACGTGTTGTGGCCACCATTCAGTGTGCCAGAGCCTCTTCAACACGGTCTCTTTACGACTGTAAGTGGCGGGTGTTCGAAGAGTGGTGTGAAGGGCGACGGGTAGCGTCATATCAGTGCTCAATCACCGACATCTTATGCTTTTGCAGGACCTTATGGACAAGGGAAGATCCTTTTCCACTATTAAGGTCTATTTAGCGGCTATCGCTGCATGTCATGTGGGGTTCGACAGCGCTACGGTGGGGCAACACCCCTTATTCAGTAGGTTTATGAAGGGCATACGCCGCTCTCTTCCAGTCCCCAGGAGAGTCGTTCCTGAATGGGACCTCTCCATGGTGCTGGACGCTAATGTCTCAACAGCCGTTTGAGCCCCTGGGGAGTATTTCCCTTAAGAATTTGTCTTTCAAGACAGCTTTGCTCTTGGCCTTGGCATCTGCCAAGCGGGTCAGTGATATGCATGCACTCTCTGTTCATCCCTCGTGCACTAAATTCTCTCTCAGTGGAGATAAGGTTTTTCTCAGGCCCAACCCGGCCTTTATGCCAAAATGCTTCCCGGCATTCACGTGTGAGGTGATTGAGCTTTCGCGTTCCACCCAGCTCCTTTCTCCTCCACAGAGGATCAGAGGTTGAGCGCTTTGTGTCCTGTACGTGCCCTCGTGGCGTACTTAGACAGGACCAGCTCGTTTAGAAAAGGCGACCAGCTTTTCATCTCTTGGGGCCCCCGACTCAGGGAACCCCATTTCCAAGCAACGCCTTTCTCATTGGCTTGTGGAAGCTATATCTTTGGCATATGAATCAAAGGGAGTGCAGCCCCCAGAGGGCATCAGAGCTCACTCCACTAGAGGTATGGCTGCCTCTTGGGCTCTATTTAAGGGAGTCTCTTTGCAGGACATATGTGCTGCTGCAAGCTGGGCCTCTCCCCATACGTTTGCCAGATACTACCGGCTAGATGTTACCAGAACCCGGTAGCTCATTCTGTCCTGGGTGTCGGCTCTTTGTAGCTTTGTGCTCTTAGGCCCTCCACCCCTCTTTAAGTCTGGGCTGCCTAGTCCAGCACTTTAAAGTCACTAAGCATGTTTCTACTCTGCACCTGGCACCATATATTCACCATGATAGTGCGGTCAGGTTTATTCACGAATGCATGTTACCATATGCTATTCTTTGTTGCTAAAGTGGCTTCCTCACTTTGTGGGGTGGTTTCCGTGTGACGTGTCATGCACCGCCTTCGAGGTGACCGATCCTCTGGCTTTCAGGGCCTCATTGTAGTGTATTGGGCAATCGGGGAGCTGTCCATATCTCCCATAGGTGGATCTCGAACGAGATGATGAAAGAGAACAATAGGTTACTATCGTAACCCGGTTCTCTGAAACATCGAGTGGAGAGATCCACTAGCTTACCCGCTTGCTGCACGAAGCGAATATGCTCACTGAGGTAAGATAGCGCGTACTAGTGTTTTATGCACTTGGTAAGGGCGGTCCCTTACCGAGCATTGGACACGCGCTTCTGTCTGTCAGGCCAGACTTGGTGCAATTGGATGCTTCTGCAGAGGTCAGGTGCGGATGCCCTTCCCATAGGTGGATCTCTCCACTCGATGTTTCAGAGAACTGGGGTTACGATAGTAACCTATTGTTTTGTACACTTTTCAGCTGATCAGACTGGGAGACCAGCTGGCTCCCCATCTAAACCAGCTGAGCACCAGCTCTGCCAGCTGAAGACCAGTTTGGCCAGTCTGGGAGACCAGCATCTTAAGTCCAGTAAACCATCATAGACTGATTTAAGATGTTGTTGTTTTGTTCAGTAGGGTAGTGGTTCTACCGGAAGGCAGAGAGAATGGGAAGTAGTCATGGTCATTATGTTGGTGTAAAGTTCATCTCAGAGGACATCCTTCTCTGAATTGGCTCAAAAATAACATTAGAAAGGGTGGAATGAGAGCTGCACAGCAGCTAGTGTAAGCTACCAAATGCAAACCAGATGGCTTAAGAGAGAGAGAAAGAGAGAGGGAGAGAGCTACAGAAAGACTGCAGACATGTTCAATGTAAACAAACATCTTGCTGACAGATGAGAGGAGGTAGTACCAGACAAAGTTCCCAGGCCTTCTCTGTTGCTCCGTCATGTGGCTACTGTACGGTTATTAAACAAACCGTGTGTTACCAATTGTGCTACCACTTTTAAAGTGGTAGTTCACCCCAAAATGAAAAATATGTCATTATTTATTCACCCTCATTTTGTTCAAAACCAGTATGCTTTTCTTTCTTCCATGAAACACAAAGGGAGAGGCAGAATGTTAGTATATTAGGTTAGGCAGAATGTTAGCCTCAGTCACCATTTACTTTCACTGTATGGAAAAAAGACTGAATGAAAGTGAATGGTGATTATTTATGGTGAATGATAGAAAATGAACAGAGCGATATGACGATATATATTGTGGTGACGATATTAAATGTAAACCTATAGAGATTTTCAAAAGGCTAGACAGCCCAACATTCTAACAGCTACAAAACAGTGACATGCACTGAAATATAGAGTTTTTAAACCCATATAATAATACTTTAACCCCTTACTGAAATTCTCTTCAGGTGATGTTAGATATTAGGAAATAACTGTACCATGTTTGCCTTCAGATATATTCTCTATAGAGATTACTTAAATAATTGAGAGCCTATTAGAGTTTATTTTAGTTGTACAGCAACTTTTACTAACAAATCTGATGTATGTGGTCCTTAAATAATCTTAGTAAAATTTAAATGAATATTCTACTTGAACATTTCACATACTGAATTTCCTTGTACCAATGTCATGTAGCACATAACATACGGAAGCTTTCCACAGAGAAGATCAAGAAACATAGCTGCGAATACAGACTTCTAAACTTCAACAATCAACAAATGTTTTATTTATGGTAATTATGAGTCGAAAATTAACTTCAGACTTCACAAAACAATGCTAACAAACATAACAACAAAATTAACATTAGCAGTGTAAATAAACTTGTAAACAGTGAAACCATGCAAACTCATTAATTACTTAAGTCCAGTGCATGCTGTGAACACCAGCTATGTAAAGTCAAATGTATTTATTTTTATTTAAAGGAAAAAATTAATTTGTACATGTTTAAATTGAATTCAAATGTAGGAAGTACTTTTCTGCTATATTTACTTCACCACAAAATAATATATTTCAGTGTAAAAAGAACATTATAAAAGAGGAAGTAGTTTTAATTTGTAACGTTTTATAAAGTTCACTGACTGTATATTCAACAATAAACCTTACAATATGATTATTTCATATACAAACCATTTTTATTGATTTTCCAGAAAAATTATACATATCATGATATACAATGTTGGTCATATCCAGGGGCGTCGGACTGGGGGGGTAAAGGGTACCGAGTACCCAGGGCCCGAGGCAGGGGGGGCCCCTTAGAAGTCAGTTTTCTATACATACATATTTGGTACAGGGGCCCAGCAAGATGGTTTGAACCCAGGGCCCAAAATTTGGTGCTACGCCCCTCATATCACCCACCCCTAGGCTTTAGCAAAACCTAAAATTTTAACATTCCTATTGGATAGAATATAAAGGGAGAGAATTTAATTGATTTTGGTTTTTGACATATTGACATTCACAAATATCTCCATGAAACCATGTACAAACTTCAGTCTATACTGAATTTCTAAAATAAATCTCACACCTTGTTTCAAAGTCCTTGGTGATGTGGTGCCATCTTGTGGTGAAACTCTAAAATTGGTTTAGATGAATTTCTGTCCCTGAATTCCATGTAATAGCGTCAACATGACATCAACATTAACCCTATGTATCTTATACACATTCCTGATCTTGTAGAAATATTTCTTTCATGATCCATGATGGATAAAATTAAGTTCCACACTCATTCAGTTAACTTCGAGAAAACCTATCCATGCATTTAAAGATTTTTCAACAAAAAATTATTTGTTTAGAATTAGAGTTGATAAAGTTTTGTTGAATAAACATTTTCATTTTTGTCATATTAACTATATAAAATGTCAAATTAAAATGATAATATTATTTTAATTACCGGTATGTTGAGGAAATTTAATTTGTACAATTTTTTGGCCTTTTCTATACAATTGTTATTGCAAGTGTAACAAGCTCATAGTCTCATAAATAAGAGATGACATCTTGCAGCTTTGAGATGAGAATTTCAGTCAGGCATGCAGGATCCTTAAAATCCAACGCACAAACCTCAATGGCGTTGAAACTTGGTAGCTGCATTTTTACGAAGAAAGATGCACTCTAAGCTAACCCCACATAACACATACCACCAGGGCAAATACCACAATATAAAATAACTATTAAACGTTAATTTGCATTTTTATGCTGTGATCCGGACACATGTATGTACATCTAGTTATGGCACATTTTTGTCCCAATGCAAATGTAATAAGTGACTTTCCCTTTTACAAATTTAAATTTGATTACACACAATTAAAATTGTTACATGATATTCTTTTATTTACATAATTTCAACAAGGAGCAAAAATAAAAATAAATTGAGTGCAAATTTTCTTCTTCTCGAATATACTTTTTTGTTGAAATATGTCACAATATGGAAATAAAAGGGGTTGCAAATGGTTTCTTGTTTATTCAAAACATTCGGAGACATTATGTTGTTGTTTTGTAATAATAAATATTCATCCATTGTTTTCTCCACAGATAAAAAGCCATACACCTGTGACCACTGTGACTTTTGCACCTCAGAGCCCACAGCCATCACTGCCCACATCCAAACCCATCGTTTGGTGATCAGAGATTTGGGCCAGAGGAGTGATGCCTTAACCAGCTCACTCAGCCAAAGCCAAACTCACCAAACCAACAACACAGGTTTCCCCAGGCTGAGAAATGCCCTGCTGCAGCAGCCCTACTTGCCCTACACCACCTCAACTCACCTAGAGAGGGCAGCACTTAGTGATGCTTCTTCATTTGCTTCCAAGAGTGAGGCTGGAAAGAGCAAGGGGCTGAAAGATAGTAGCTCCGCTGATAAAGTGGATGCTAATCTGCTTAACCTCACCATGGACGTGGATAATGAGAAGGAAGGGGTTTCATCTGCAATTTTGAACAATTTGGTGAAGCACCAATGCCCTTATTGCTCCTATGCAACACTCTATCCAGAGGTTCTCTGGATCCACCAACGAATTGCACACAAAGTTGACAGCACTACACTGGTGCCTAAGTGGGTCCCAAGAAATGGCCTCAAGAGGCCCAAATCACTTCTTGATTTCAAGAGACGTACTGGTCCGCCTCCGTTTTTAGAAGGTAAGGACTGCCCCTCTCTGCCGCAGACGAGAACCTCCCGAACAACTCCACCTGATTCCAGTCCTGGATGTACAAAGAAATCAAAATCTCTGACAAGTGGTGCAGAGTCCAGTTCCTCACAAAACAAGAGCTGGCACACAGCCACAGATCCAGGGACGTCGTCTAACTTGTCCAAACAGAAGACCAACAAATCCAGGACAGATGGATTGGTGGGTAGCAAAAACAAATTAGACGTCCATCAAACCAGTTCCACTCGACCCATTTATGCAAGTCCACAGAAGACTGGAAACCCAAAAACAGGGAGCAGAGTGATGGAGAGTAGTCTGCTACCTCAAGAAGGACTTCATTTTATGCTCTCTAGCAAACACAACCTCAGTGATCAGAGAAGCTTCAAACCCCACGCTCCTCAAACCCCTGGGAGATCTGATTCTCAAGCTCAGGATACACAGTCCTTGGCAGGGTACGACCCTTGGAGCAGACTTGGTTTGAGTGGACCATCATCTCACTCTCAGTCCAAGAGGCAGTTGTCATCTGACAGTCCAGAAGCTGTGACTGACATCATGAGTTTCTTGAAAAACTGCAGCCCTCAGGACCTAGCTGCGCTTTACCACCACTGGGGCTTTAGCAACGCCATGGCAGAGCAAGCAGGTAACAGATGGTCATCTTTGTCAATCATACCCAGAATAGGGTGCCTATTTTTACTGTTTATTTTATTCCAAGCAAGCAAATGTTTAACCCCTTAAACTGTTAAAATTTTTTGACAATTTTTCACCCTCAAATTAAAAACCTCACCATTCACACAAACTGTGGAATAATTGCAAAAAACTGGTCTTTATTTTTCACAACACAAATAAAAAAGGCTCTAGTAAACAATAAAAAATATTGTAGATGTTTACAATATTATGATGAACAGCAAAGTATTATTTTATTCCACTATATGGCAGCAAGTACTAGAAAATATATTTTTTCCTCCATCACCTTCCATCCAAAATGCAGATCTGAAATGTTGGTTGTGCAATAATGCATTTTAGCACTCACAGATTTGCTCGTCCATAGACATTAAGTCTAATTTTCAGTTTGTGCACCACCCCCATTGTTTCATTGAATATCTCGGCCTCTGAGTGGACTACATGCTCACTCTAGGTGTCATTAGAAATCTGAGATTCTCCCCTTTGCAATTATATAAACATTTTATCAGCAATACTTGATAACATATTTTTCATATGATTTATTTAGCATGCTTTTCTGTTGGACTGCATAAGTCATATCTTAGATATAACATTGGATTATTCACAGACATGTAAAAAATAGCTAATTTGGTAGAAATATGCCTAAGGTATGAGCAGATATAAAGTTTTTCTACTTGGGGCTTGCAGCTGCATTGATCAGTGCATAAAAAATATGTTTGCATTTGATGTCATACAGAAATCTATTTTAATTTTATTTTGACATTTTTTAGAATTGTGGTACTAGGGCAACAAATAAATTATGTAGTCACATACCTTTCATTTCTTGTTTGATTAGTTCATTTAAGTGCTATGTGAAAGACTTTTATATTCACATTAATATTTGTACCACGTTACCCCTAGCTGGCGCTTATTTGCAATGCAGATTAGAGGGATATTTGTTTTTTATTATTATTTAAATTGGCCCCAACTATATTTTGACACTAAAATCACTATAAAAATTATTGAATGTGATGGCTTTATATACAAAATATCAAACCAATTTTTTTTTGCTTCTGCAAACTATTTTTGCTTTTGTTTAGAACACATTTAACTTTTTGCAAATTTTTGCTAAGTTTTTGATATGAAGAACACACTACACTTTTCACTTATTCTTTCTAACCAACTGTAATATGTAATGGATGTATGAAGTCAGTTCACACAGGTGTCATAGCAAAGTAACCATAGGTGTACAGGATGCGTGACGCAAATATCGTCATCAGCAGAGTGCACGAGCACTGAACGCGTGCAGTCAGATTTTTCTAACCGGGCGTCTTTGAACACGCCTGGAGTTATTTGCACTAATTAGTGGGTCCACAAGGTAGCAACACTTACATTTGAGCCATTGCTGTCACAGAGAAGCTCTAGAAGAATATATAATTGCTGCGTAACATCAGTAGATGAAAGTAAAAACAACATAAGTGGATGTGCAAGTCATGAGTATGTGTGTGAGGAGACCTGTATTTGAATAACTCGAGTCTGAAGGAATATAAAGATATCTTTATGAGTAGGGTGACCAGATTCCTGTTTGTGGAAAACGGGACAGCCCCCTCCTAGCAAAAATGAAATTGATGTATCCTTAACGATCAATGCGAAGTGGAGAGGGTGCATCTGCATCTGTAATGGTTGTCACCTTGTACTTTTTGTTGGCAGCAATTTTTCTCACTTTCAAGAGTTCATCATAAAATGCAGAGCAGTCCAGTCCAAAATTAAGATGTACGAAAAGCATTGCCTGCATGACTGTTACACTAAGTCAAGATTTATCCTGCGTCCATGCTGCGTTCATTAATGAGAACACACGCTCCACAGATGCAGATGTCCCAGGCAGGCATAAAACAAACACCATGACCTTGGCTAAGACTCTGAAGTTGATGGTCTTGCACTCCAGCTCATGAAAAACATCTGTCCATATCTAAGACATGGCCATCTTGTTCATGTTCCACTCAGTGATGTGACGAGTGACAACGTTTTTCACGCAAGTCCACTCATCAAAGAGCATGGTTTCGCCAATCAAACTGAGAGTGGGGATTCTGGAGTAGAAGTGTTCGAGGCTGATTTGAATGTCTTTCCACTCTGGGATGTCTCTCAGTAGGGCCCACTCAAGTTTTTCTGTGTTCTTCAATGAGTGGCTCCAATTTTGGAGGTTATCCACTCATGCTGATTAAAAGTTTCATACTGCACAAAAGAAATAATTCGCTCGCATGTAACCAGCTTCAACCAGGGCATTCAACTGCTTTTTAACGTCAGAAGGTATGAATGATTCCTCCAGCCTGGCCTGCAAGACATTTCTCAGGTCATGAATGTTCAAGGCCTCTTCTATGGCTGATATGTGGTCTTGCTCTACGGCCTCCAGTGCACGGTTAAAAGTGTCTGTTTGCTTGAGTGCAAAGCCAATCCAAAGTTTAGTCATTTTTCTTGAGATAGATAGTATGCATGCAGACCATTGAAAATGTGTAGTATTCTTTCAAGATCTGGACCAATATGTTGCTATACTGCAGTAATTTCTGATAGTTCAGCTGCACAAAATCGAGTACGTTGCATATGACATGTCAGGTTCTGTACTTTGCTTCACAAAAAAATCGCTAACACTTGGTGTGGCACATTTACTTTTAGCAGCATCCACATGTTTTGTTGTATGAACATGCTGCACAATGTCGGTGCAGCCTCCATGGGCGATGGAAAAGTGAGCTCGACAAATCTCACACCTCACTTAACTAGGCTCTGTCTGTGACTCCTGTTTTAGAAATGTACTCTTTAAAAACTCTTTTTGAAGATCCTCATTAAATGTACACACACACACACACACACACTTCCTTGATATTTGTCCAGACGCATTTTCATCTGTGTGCAGACGCAGTTTCAATCAGTTCACTAACGGGATGTCTATTGATAGTGGATTGTGATTGTATAGTTTAATCCAATCATGTACTTCAAATAACACGGTGTGATTTTATTGGTATTGCAAGCCGTATCCTTGGCTACCTTTGATTAGAATACTCACGAGACTGAGAAAACTGCATAGGCGATTTTTTACGAGAGGGGACATATGGGACAAAAACTTGATTTTTTTCAGAATAAGTCAGGACACTACAAACAGTGCTTTAATACGGGACTGTCCCGGGACAACGGGACATCTTGCCACCCTATTTATGGGTCTAAACTCCTGAAGAGAAAGTCTGGTGTCTCATAGCAGTCATAGCGCGAATGCGTCAACGGCTAATGTAATCTGGAGTATACTTTGCAAGGCTTGTGTCGACTGGATGCAGACGCTGAGTGTTCGCGTCAAAATTGAAGTAGGGCTTAATGCAATGACACCCATATATTGAGCAGGAAGCTCATCATACAATTTTAAAAATGTTTAGTCACTTTTAATATTAATAAAATGTTTGTCTTATGCAAACGGACCTAAATAATTATTACTGTGGTTTCTATTTTATTTTCAAACATATTATTATTAAACCAGTCCCTTAAGAATAAAAATATATTGTTTAGAGGGACCTTTTTTAAAATGGCAGAATAAGACATTATAACAATAAACACAACAAACTTAAAGGGATGGTTCACACAAAAATTACAATTATTTGATTTTTTAATCACCATTATGTTGTTTCAAACTTGCATGACTTTTTTTCTTCAGTGGAACACAAAAGAAAATCTTAGACAGAAGTCTTTTGTCACTATTCACTTTCATTGCATTTTTTTCTTCCATACAATGAATGTGAATGGTGACTAATCCTCCTAACATCTCCTTTTGTGATCCTCAGAGGAAAGAAATGCATACAGGATGAGGGTGAGTGAAATTAGGGAACTCAATTGGACACATTTATTAAGTATACATTAAAAAACTGACAATGGCCAATTAAAATAATAATAATAATAATGTAATGTCCCCAAACAGGTAAAGATTGACATGCTGAAAAATGATTGTCATGTCAGACTAACTGAAATGTTCAGGGAAGGCACATTAGCGCCTTTATTTTACTTCTGAGCTAAAATGACAAATGAGACTGGTAAAGACTAAAGTGGCACACCACACACACACACACACACACACACACACACACACACACACACACACACACACATACTGTCATGCCAGCGTGTGCATATGCAAAGGTTAATGGAACTATTGAGTAATCTCTTCATCATCATGTAGGCAAACCTACGAAGGTGTGTAAAAACATTTCAGACAGCTATCGCTGAGAGGCATAGCTTTAAACATCATGCTCGTAACGGCATGCCAGCCGGTCTCCGAGGGGTTAGAGCGCCTCAACTCCACAAATATGCAAAGTAGTGAACTTAACGAATGAATGAACGAAAGAGCAAGAGGAGTCACATTAGAGGGATAGTTAATTCAAAAGGGAAAATTCTGTCATCAGTTACTCACGCTCATATTGTTTTCAACCCGTATGACTTTCTCTTTCTTTTTAGAACACAAATAGAGATTCAGTGTTGGGGAGTAACTTATTAAATTAGCGATGCTACTAATTTAACTACATTTTTCAGTAGCATGACATTAGCTCTACTATTTTCACAACAATGTAGCTTAAAATGTAACAAGCTCCATTTTTAAATGAGAAGTGGTGTAGTGTCACAAAACGCAGTGATAATGGGGTAGTCACACTACACTACACACTCCATTTTCTCCCATTCAAATGCATCCAAACATGGTAGACTGGATTGAAAGATCGAAATTTTAAGATAAATGTTATCATTATGTTTTCAAACTAGTTATATAAAATAGTGCAGTTTCTTAGTTTAATTTGTTGTATTTAGTATAAATGTTTATGTTCAGTTTAATGTTTTCACCCTAAATGAGATATACTTGTTTTAGTGCAACATAATACTGTATTTTTGTGGCACAAAAGCAATAATTATCTTTTAAATATAGAAAATACAACAACGTTTAAGATGATAATATAATCTGAACTATATATACGTTACAATCAAACATATTCAACCCCCCTGTCCATTAATATGTTCTGGTGATGTGAATTAAAACACATCAACTAAAAACTCAGTAAACAGTCAAAGTTCACATTGAGTGATTTTGAGAACAAAGAGTTCAGTTTACCCAAATTTTAAAATGAAAAATAACATTCTCTACACAAATGTCATGTCAAAAATATTCAACCTCCAAAGTCAATCATTTGTGGAACATCCTGTACCCTTAATAACATCAAAAAAGTTTCAGATAAGCATTTTCAGGCTTTGGACACCTCTCTATTAGAAACTTTACACATTTCTCATGAGCAGAAGCTGAATGAATAATTGTGACTGCAACTATATATATATATATATATATATATATATATATATATATATACACTGAGGTTGAAGTCATTAAAACTCACAAAAAAACACTCCACATATTTAATATTAGCAAACTATAACTTTGTTGTTTAGGAAATCTATGTGCATGACACAAGTAATTTTTCCAACAATTGTTTACTGACAGATTGTTTCACTTTTAATTGACTATATCAAAATTCCAGTGGATCAGAAATTTACATATACGTAGTTAACTGTGCCTTTAAGCAGCTTGGAAACTTCCAGAAAATGATGTCAAGCCTTTAGACAATTAGCCAATTAGCTTCTGATAGGAGGTGTACTGAATTGGAGGTGTACCTGTGGATGTATTTTAAGTCATACCTTCAAACTCAGTGACTCTTTGCTTGACATCAAGGGAAAATCAAAATAAATCAGCCAAGACCTGAGAAAACATTGTGGACCTCCACAAGTCTGGTCCATCCTTGTGAGCAATTTCCAAACACCTGAAGGTAACATTTTCACCTGTACAAACAAGTACGCAAGTATAAACACCATGGGACAATGCAGCCATCACATCGCTCAGGAAGGAGATGCATTCTGTCTCCTAGAGATGAATGTAGTTTGTTGCGAAAAATGCAAATCAATCCTAGAACAACAGCAAAGGACCTTGTGAAGGAAACAGGTAGACAAGTATCTATATCTACAGTAAAACAATCCTTTAGCGACATAACCCGAAAGGCTGCTCAGCAAGGAAGAAGCCACTGCTCCAAAACTTCTATAAAAAAGAGCCAGACTACAGCTTGCAAGAGCACATGGGGACAAATATCTTACTTTTTGGAGAAATGTCCTCTGGTCTAGTGAAACAAAAATGTTACTGTTTGGCCATAACGACCATTGTTATGTTTGGATGAAAAAGGGTGTGCAAGCAACGAGGCCAACAAACCTGACTCCATTACACCAGTTCTGTCTGGAAGAATGGGCCAAAATGTTTGACCCAATTAATCAATTTAAAGGCTATGCTACCAAATACTAACAAAGTGTATGTAAACTTCTGACCCCCTGGAAATGTGATGAAAGGAATAAAAGCTGAAATAAATAATTCTCTCTACTATTATTCTGACATTTCACATTCACTTAAAGTAGTGATCCTAACTGACCTGATTTTCTTTTTTGAATATTTATTTGAACTAAACTATATAACTTTATAGAATTTATTGATCGTTTATTGATTGTTAATTTTCATCCTTATAGAACTTGAAGCTATTTTTGGGGTTTGTAGCTTGTAGTGTAGCTATCTACTTTTTCCTAACGAGTAGCTTAAAGCTATGAATAACTTGTAGCTTGGGAAGGTGCAGTTTCAAAATAGCTCCCCCAACACTGTGGAGATGTTTTCACTGTCATGAAAGTGAATGGTAACTGAGGCTTTCATTCTGTCCTACACCTCTTTTGTGTTACACTGAAAAAGAAAATAGTCTTACGGTTTAGACTGGAACAACACGAGAGTGATAGATGATGACAGAATTTTCAATTTGAGAGGACTATCCCTTTAAGCCACCAGCTGGTTTGCAAAACCGTGAGGAATTAAAAATATTCACTTTTTCCCCTGTTCCACTTCATTTGAGGACATTTTGCAAGGCGGTGGCCCACTTGGCTGGCTTCAGTGTAATTCTATGAAAAAGACAGTAGAATTCTCTGTCAGCTGTCTGGCCTGATATCATCAGTGCTCTCTCTAGCCCTTTGAGTCACAAACAATAAAGTGACCTTTCCAATATTAGGCTCTCCTCTTGTTTGTGCTGTCCACCGTTGCATCTCTCTTGCATGGTAATAACTCACCGACTCATGTTTACTAAATGTAGCCTTACATACTGCTGCCACCAACACTCTCAGTCACACTCATTGCAACAACAAAGCTCATCCTGTGGGGATGGAGCAGGTGCCAGGTGACGGACAGGAGCCAAGGGGACAGTATTTCAACTCACACTTTGTGCGTTCTCTCTTAAAGTGTCCTGGGGGAAACGAGAAGCTGGTTGCTTCAGGTTCCACTTCCGTTCCTGTTCCTTCAGCGAGTCCTTCTCCGACACACATGTGTCTGAGCGATTCCCCTCGTACAGACGAGGGCTGACATAGCCAGAGCGACGGGCAGGAAAAGAGCAACTAGAAGAGGAGAGAGAGAGGAAGGGAGAAAGCAGCACACCTGGCATGTGACATGGTAGTGCAGATGAGGGCACATCATAGGGCAAGGCTTTTAATTCACAGTAATATATGTGGTCACATGGACCTATGTTCATGTCAGACTGTCAGAGATGCTCGCATGATGCGGCGTGACAGCTCCCCTTCCAAGCCCTGAAGAAAGACTTCCATAATGACACATAAAACATGATAACGATGCTTGCCCTTCTTTTTGCTTCACTCTATCTCTCTTTATCTGGTACCTTCTTTTTCTCATACATGTGAATTGTGGTACATGATTTTCCTCTTTAAGGGTTATTTCACCTGAACAATGAAAATTCAGTTGTCATTTACTGACCCTCATATTGGTCCAAACCCGTATGACTGTCTTTCTACCTTGTGTTCCGTGGAAAAAAGTAAGTCATATGGGTTGGGTGAGTAAATAATTACAGTATTTTCATTTTGGGGTGAATTATCCCTTTAAATTAGATTTTTGTTTTCTCTCCTTCTGTGTTTTTGTGTGACATGTAGGGATGGTGAGGTCAGGGTCTCAGCAAGGGGAGTTTCTGTGTCCTGTCTGTAGGAAGACCTTCAGCCAGCCTAGCCATTACCGCACACACATGAGATCACATACAGGTGAGATACACACACTTAAAAACATACATACACTCATTTTGCCTCATTTATGAAATACGAGCAGAACACTTTTTTGTTTGAATCGTTTGTTTCACTCGAATGAAATTTTCATATTATAAAAATATTGGTTGGTATGATTAAAATTTACACCAGCTCCCTACCAGGTGTAAATTGTGTGTAAGACATCCAAATGTTGTGTGTTCTTTCAGGCAACCTGCTATGACTACAGTTTGATAAGTGATATGAAATAAGTATTGAAAAATCACACTATAATTGAATGGGTGAAATTAAACTTAATAAATAACATAAATGAGTTAAAATAGAAGTAATTTTTTCTTTTGAAAATGCGTATCTATCTAACAATCCATATATAGGCCTATATATCTAAAATGCTTCCTTGAGGCTTGCATTTACACTGATCAGCCACAACATTAAAACCACTTGCCTAATATTGTGTAAATACCCCTCATGCCGCCATTCTGAGCTGCTATTCTTCTCACCACAATTGTACAGAACGGTTATCTGAGTTACTGTAGCCTTTATTAGTTCTAACCAGTCTGGCCATTTTCTGTTGACCTCTCTCATCAACAAGGCATTTCCATCTGCAGAACTGCCACTCACTGGATGTTTTTTGTTTTTGGCACCATTCTGAGTAAACTCTAGAGACTGTTGTGCATGAAAATCCCAGGAGATCAACAGTTACAGAAATACTCAAATAAGCAAATCTGGCACCATCAATCATCCATGCAATTATCTAATCAGCCAATTGTGTGGCAGCAGTGTAGTGCATAACATTATGCAGATATTGGTTAGGAGTCAGTTAATGTTCACATCAACCATCAGAATGGGGAAAAAATGTGATCACAGTGATTTGGACCGTGGCATGATTGTTGGTGCCAGACGGGCTGGTTTGAGTTTCACACACAACAGTCTCTAGAATTTATGAATGGTGCCAAAAACAAAAAAACATCCAGTGAGTGGCAGATCTGTGGATGGAAATGCCTTGTTGATGAGAGAGGTCAACAGAGAATGGCCAGACTGCTTCAAACAGACAAAGTCTTTGATAAGTTAGATAACCATTCTTACAATTGTGGTGAGAAGCATTGAGATGCGGGTTGGCGCTGTTTCGGTGGCACGATGGGGATCTACACAATACTTGGCAGGTGGTTTTAATGTTGTGTCTGATCGGTGTATTTCTTCAAAGTATAGTTTATTCCCAACTCTGCTTCATATATTTTATATCGTGTGCCCAGCAGAAGTGATTGTGGGAATGTGCAGTTTGTGTTTGATTTTCTCGAAAAATGAATGCCCTCCATCATGTATGGATGGACAGTTATAGTATTTGTCATAAGCTCTTTAATTTTGGTTTCATAATTCAGTATAGGCATAGATAAATCGTGTTTAATTAATAATGTGGTCAATGCTAATGCTGTTAAACCCATAAATAAACATCATTTTATGTATAACATTTTACATGTAAATTACTCCCAATTAACTCCTAGGATTATCATATAATCCTGAAAAGTATTCCTCTTTAGTATAACACTTCTGCAATTACAAATACAGATCAATAGGGCAATTACTTTTATGGCAATACAAAAATACAAGACAATAGGGTACATAGGGTTCTACACACAAGGAAGGGGAGATGGGGAACACAGCAATGGTCCTAAGTTGACCTTCTCAGTTAGAAGACCTTCTCAATTTATAAAGCTAATATATATATACTGTATATATACTGTATATATACTGTATATATATATATATATATAAAGAAAAAATTACATCTAAGTCAATGACATCTTTTAGGGAATAGGGACATTCTCTGTGGGTCAACAATAACAATAGCTTAAAGAACCTTTAATTTTCTACTGAACTGAGACTGGTCTTGTTTTATATAGGCATATACAGTATTTAGCCAATTATAGCTGTCTTCACAATGACAAGACAAAGTATAATGGGATGATTCTCATGTACAGACAACAAACCTGTAGCCTATCTAAAACATATTAGTTTTTTCTGGTATTTCCTTCTGGAAATGCAAATCTAGTTCAAATTTATCATATCTATTTTTAATGTAATTTTAAATAACAATAAAACATTTATATAGTCATGTTGTAAAAGAAGACACAGCTTAATGATTTATATATACGCATAAATATTTCACATACATGTATATATATATATTTTAATGTGCATGCGTCTATATGTGTGTGTGTGTGTGTGTGTGTGTGTGTGTGTGTGTGTGTGTGTGTGTGTGTGTATAACGAGTGATCTCTCTGTCCTTGGAAGAGAGTCTTTCTTTTTTCCCCCGCAAACATATTTGCGTGTGACTCTGACCTGTGAAAATTGTATACATTATTAATCAGATGTCACTTATGGAGCTGTAATTGTGCATGCTAATAAGCTGAGCAGTCACCAGTCCAGTGTGATGAGCATCAAATGCTCACTGAGAAAATGACAATTTGCCCTTGTCTTCTCACACACACACACACACACACACACACACACACACACACACACACACACACACACACACACACACACACACACACACACACACACTTACCTCAATCAAAATCCTTTTTCATATCATCACAGATCCATCATTCACATTCAACAACCAACTTCCATATGCTAAAAAAATATTTGTGCAATATTTTTGTGTGCATTATTTTTAATATTAAGCCTCTGATGCATGACATCCACGACAATGGACCAATCTTTAAATGACATTTTTAACCATTCAGGGTGTGTTATATTACATGCAGGTCACCATTACCCAAATCCACATTTCTATACGACTGTCCTCTTTATATGTCATTGTAAAATTGTTTATTTTAATCCCCTTTTCTCCCAATTTGGAATGCCAAATTCGCACTACTTATTAGGTCCTTGTGGTGGTGCAGTTACCTATCTCAATCCGGGTGGCGGAGGACAAGTCTCAGTTTCCTCCGTCAATCCAAGCATCTTATCACATGGCTCATTGTGCATGACACCGCAGAGACTCACAGCATGTGGATGCTCATGCTACTCTCTGCGATCCACCCAAAACTTAGCACGTGCCCCATTGAGAGCGAGTACCACTAATCGTGACCATGAGGAGGTTACCCCATGTGACTCGACCCTCCCTTGCCACCGGGCCAATTTGGTTGCTTAGGAGACCTGGCTGGAGCACACCCTGGATTCGAACTCGCGAGTCCAGGTGCGGTAGTCAGCGTCAGTGCTCGCTGAGCTACCCAGGCCCTCATTGTACATTTTTATACAGTATATGTCAAATTCAGGATGATTGACGAAAGTGGTGATACAGTAGCTTAAATTCCTTGAAATATTTCAGAATTCTTTTGCAGTGGACTGATATGTAATTCTCTAAAAATACCAAAAAGAACAAGCTTCTGAATAAGTATCTTTTTGTTTTGAATTTTCTTTTACGATAAAATCATTCATTTATCAAAGAAACTGGGGGCTTATAATGGTTCATAATGCCACTGTTATACTGTACATATCAATTTACTTTTCTGCAAATTGATAATATTGATAATACAGTTATAAATCCTTTTTTAATCATTGCACGCCTTTAGAATGCACTGTTGTAGGTTTTGTTATGTGCAATATAAAGAGGTCATATCCTTCTCTCAAAGTCCAAATTAATAAGGTTTTCTTCACTTATTTGCACTTAGCCTCTGTGTTCATAAGAGGATTGAGGTTTTTTTGACTAGTGTGTGATGGTTGTGTATGCTAGCCAGACTGATCCCCAGTGACAGAGGCCAAATGCTACTTTTCTCAGAGAGAGCTCTCTCTCTACACATAGACTTACAATCAACGTCATCAGTGATTGCTCTCTTCAGCATGAGCTTCCAAATGAAGCAGGGCAGGGGCCCCCGGCCTACATTAGTATGCACACTAACTCTGAGTGTCACTTTAAATTGGTAGTTTCAGTTCACTGTCTGCCACGGCAATGCTAACTGGTGATGCTAATTCAAGGCCTTAAAAGCTAATGCTGCATGAGCGGATGGATCCTGAACTGCACCTTAGCACTTTTAAAATTAATTTCTGCTTTGAGAAGGCTGAATATTTGCCATGAAGGCAACCTGGAAAAGCAGAAAAATAATTTAAGTCAACATGAAGCACCACTTGCAAGCCATTTTACTTCCGTATTGTGACATATTTCTGAGAAAATGAAATAAAAATTTAGAGCGGTACTTGTTTTTATCCATCGGAAATAGGGTGCAACAGTTTTGTTCCGGAAGTAAAATTTCCATATTTTTTTTTTCCGTCTACGAATTAATTTAAATGATAACTAATAAACCTAAAAGACAGACCAACCTTGAGCTTCACAATTGTTAATTCCTGGTATATTCTTAAGTTAAAGCCATCAGTTTATGTTATTTCAAACTCATTTAGAAATTATATAAGAATAGTATTTAATAGCAGAATTCCTTGTGAAGAACTACACTACACATGAATATTTTGTTTCTATATTATATCAATAGTTGTATTTTTAGTTATGTTTTTTAGTGCTGTCATTTGATAATTTTTTTTTATTGCAATGAATTGCATAATTTTCCATAGTAAATCGTGATTTCTAATATATAATAAATTATAATTATTATAATTATAATTATTATAATTATTATTATATTTATTATCTAAAATAGATAATAAATTGCATTTATTTCCTTCTTTGGAAAGATAACAATACAATATGTAACAACAATGCTTTATTAACATTTTCCAATTAAAGCCTTCCACAGTAAAGGTAGAAATGCACTAAAATAATAAACATATTTACATTAAAATGTTTGCAAACACAAAGTGGGAGGTTGACTAATTGAAAGAACTTGTCTCCCCATAGGTTGCATAATCATTGCAATGTGCATTAAATCTCTTAAACTCTCATCATCCACAATATTAATCAGCCTTTGTGAGGCCGCAATCAGGATTTGCATCAGGTGTCAATGCCAGCATCAAGTGCCACTTTGATCTCAACATGAAAAGCACTTGTAAACAACGTCTCATTCTTCATTTTCATGATCGTTAAGACTTGACGTGCTTCTGTGGTAACTCAGTTGCACCTTACAGAGGCTGCAAAGTACTTGATTTCTATCACAATTCCCATCTGGGCTTGTCTTGTACAACAAATAGCATTAAGAGGTCCATCACTTGATCATTGACAAGGAATTGCTGTTTTGTGTGTGTTTGTGGTGTGTGCCTCAGTTTGTGATCACAACACAATGGTTCTGCCCTATGCTTTATTAAAGGTAAATGTGTTAATCACAATCGAGAAAAATGAACACGTTAAACATTTTTAATTAATCACATGCGTTAGCACATTAACTTTGTCAGCTCTATTTTTTTTTTGGTGATTACGTCATTCGCAGTGCTTCATGGGATAGTAGTTCATTCCCTCATGAAAGACTGTCTTGTAACTTTGTCTTTTTGCCTGATTTTCCCTTTTGCTTCAAGTCAACATTTGTAAAGTTGTCATTCCTGACTTGGTTGGTAGGGTTCATGGCTTACAATGAAGTATGTGAAATCCCTATGTAAGTAATTTATGATAAAAATGCTTCCGAAACCAAGGCAGCTGAAAAAGTGGGCGGGCAGTGTTGCGCTCTATAGATTAGATTGTAAAAAGTGGTCTCTGTATAGCTGGTGGAGGGGTTAAAAAAATAAGAGGCTTGGTGTCATCAGCTGAAAAGAAAAGTAATTTTTTAGGCAAAAGTAAAGTTTTTCTCTTTAGAATAACATTCATCACTGAACAATTCCCAATAAAACCAACAACGTATATTAAGGAAGTAAATGGGGGGCCATTTTGATTTCATATGGACTTTTTTGGTTTCATTAGGTTTGATTTTTTTTATTGCAGGGTAACAATCAAGTTTAAAAAATTCAATTTTAAATTTGATTTCTTTTTAACCGACCACCTTGCTCCCACAGTGATGTTTGAGTCCAATGGACTCATGGGAACTGGAGTCCAACCTCTGCAGAAGCCCCCAAACAAGTATGTTTTACTTTTAGTTCGGTTGCTTTTTTGTGTATATTGTGTTGTTCTCTCACTTTTTTTCTCCTGTCCATCATTTCTACATTTCTTCATTCTGTGATGTGCAGTTTCTACCTGCCATTGGCGTGACCACGTAAGCGCCACAGAAAGTTCTAGAAACGCCTTGCTCCATACACTAGGATCAATGGATTGAATCCTACCTTAACAATCAGATATGCACTTTGCTCCAGTGGGGAGGCCCGAGCTTAATGAATTACCCCCTTTGCATGTATTGCACATTACAAATGGCAAAAGCAGGCAGAGTGGAAAGGTCAAATTAAATTTGTGCTGCAGTCTTTGTGATGCTCTGACAATAACCTTTAATGTAATTTGGCGGGTTCTGTTTTGGATTGGGGTTTCACTTTGTTCTCCTCTTGGGATCCAGGGTGCCATTGCATATGAGCTGTTACTGTGCCGCAGACCTTATCAGGCGGAAACTTGGCTTCAGATAGTCCTGATTAATTGTGTCTGTCTTCGTTTTTTTACAAGGCATGATTTATGATAATACCCCTTTTTCAGCCTCTCGGAATGACAATTATTTCCTAGTGGATAATTCATTCATTTTTCAAAAATAATAATACGGAGAAATTGAATGGCAGACTCATTTGTTTCGCTCAGGTGACGGGGGATATTTTTATGCAATTGTGCGAGGACAAAGTTGTACATCAGTCTAATTAAACAGTGAAACTGGGGCTCTGACAATTATTCCACTGTTGAGGCCCAAACAGACATGGGCAGGAGGAAACACAAGGTCTGTGTGTGGTTGTCAAGTTCGCCACTCCCCGCAAACTTGATGTGCCCAGATTTTCTACATCTACTGTCTGTGTGACGTCTTATTGCTCAAGGGAAGGCAGGCAGAGATCCCTGTGTCTGTGAGTTTGCATGTTTGTATGAACAGCTGACAGAAACACGAAACAAAAGAGATGTCCCCTCGGGGGGAACAGTCAACTATCTCCATATGGCATGTCATCAGCCCATCAATCATGTCTCGGCCCCTCCCCTCCTTCCCAACCTGCCTCTGTTGTTTCCTATGAAAGGAAAGCAGCATTTTCAAAGTCAGCCCACCAACATCACCACCATGTCACCTTTCTCCTTTCTGGTTTGAACCTCAGCTCACCCATCTCACCTTTGGGCCAAGACATTGACCTCATGTTGTTTGTGTCTGTGTCGGTTTCAGGTGAGCGACCCTTTCAGTGCCGATATTGTCCTTACAGCGCCTCACAGAAAGGCAACCTGAAGACCCATGTCCAGACTGTGCACCGTCTAGCCTTTGACAACGCGCAGTACCATCATAGGAGACTCCGCCAAGCCCCTGCCAATGAACCCATGGACCCCACCAGCCAAGGACCGTCTCATTGAGCAATCATTCCCAAACAGCTAAACTAAAGGTTGAAAACTACTGTTTGGGTCATCAAAGGTTCCCTTAGATCCATCAAGAAATGTCTCTAACAGTATGATGCTGAATACATTCAGATGTGCTCCAAGAAACATGTGTGTTCAGGTTAGACCTTCAAGGAATGCCCTAAGGAATTAAAAGACTTTGGCTCTGGATTTGTTCATTTGTGTTTTCAGTTAGTTGGACATTTCTGTGTATCCTTTTATATTTTAATCCGACACGAAATTCTAGATGATTCAGAGAGGAGCACAAATGACGCTGAACAGACTAAACTCCATCAACAAACATGCATGCAACATGTTTACACCTCCCTAATTGAGGATTTAGGAAATACTTGAGGGCTAAAGCCTCAGCAACACAAGGTCAGAGCTGATTTGATAGACACCTGCTTTCTCAAACCCAAGGTCTTCTGCTGATCCCCTAAACTTAAAATGCTGCCTCCGAATACCCTGAATGAATATTGAAAATTCTGTCATAATTTACATATGCTGTTACAAACCTGTCTGTCTTCTGCAGAACACAAAAGGATGTACCTGATTTCAATACAGTGTCAGTTGAAAGTGACTCAATTTAAAGCCTAAGAAATTGACACAAAAGTCTCATAAAATTAGTAAAACTCTGTAGTAAAAGCACTGTTATTACTTTCACTTTTAACTCACAGAGTGTGCAAAGTTGATCTACGGCAGAAGTCAAGATTTTCAAGGTAAAATAACTTCGATTTCTGCTTGTTTCTCAGCTAAACCTAATATATGCCTTCAGAAATCTTGGACATCACCCACACCGCTGCTGCCGGTGTTTAAAGGAGTATTTAAATAAGACACGCATGCTGTCCTGTCAACAGACTACATGTAAAACATTAACAAATGTGACCATAAAATGTGACTTTAATGTGTTATTAATTATAACATGCCTCATTTAATGAACACAATGCACATTATATCAGTAAAAGAAACTGATTTAACCACTCAACGATGATTTAAAAGTATATATGGGCTGTAGATATAGTGTTATTTGTCATGTTTACATTCTGCATTCATGGCACTAATGCTAACATGCTACTTTGTGCAAAATATGTAATGGTTACCATCTGTCATTGTATTTACACCCACCGATTAGGCAGACCAATTGCAGTAAGAAGGTGTTTAACAGCTGATATGTTTAACAGCTGAAAGTTTGCTCTGGCATGGTGTTTCAACCACCGCAACAAACTTCTAAACTTTTACGTCACACAGGTTCTTTCTTGGCTTTCACAATATGTATATTAGTGCCTTGACACACGACACGTGGACTATTATGATACTTTTGGGCCAATTATTAAGCTTTGAAGTGAGTCACTACAGCTGTCATTTGTACTGAAATCAGCAAATGGGACATCTTCCTCAAATTCCTCCTTTTGTGTGCCACAAAATGAAAGATATATGGGTTTGGAACAACATGAGGTGAGTAAATTTTGACAGAATTTTCATTTTTGGGTGAGCTATTCCTTTAATGAAGTAGCCTTAGTGTGCAGTGTGTGTAGTTTGTGAGTGTGTGTGTGTGTGTGTGTGTGATTGTTTTCCACATTTTACTTCTCAGGACTTCAGTTAAACAATTCCAAAGCCTGCATTCTTTCCCAACCAGTGCGTAACTGCACAATGAGACATGCAGTGTGACATGCACTTAGATTTGAGTTTGCTAAATACATATAGAGGACTGTGTTTTGTCACAGGTTAGACAAACACTTGGCACTATCAAAAAATGTCTCAAGCATTTTGTATCTGTAATTTTAAGTATTTATGTAAGCGCAGATGTAATGTTACATGTGGGTTTCCACTTGCATTGAGTATCGTCATGTTCTGTTACATAAGTGACATTGTTTCAGTTTGAAGTGAAGACACGTGCTATATTTTGCATTAAGGTCATCTGTTTGGTCCAACAACATCAGCAATATTATGTGTCTCTGCATTAAATGTTTTTATGTGGCTTAAGTTTTCGTTTTTTTTTCTTGTTTTTTCGATTTAACATGTTTGCCTCAATTAGTAGATTCTGAATTATTGTATCCCAAAATAAGTTAATTTAATGGCGCATAAGGTCTTAAAGCCATGTTACAATGCTCACGTTTTTGATGAAGGATCTGTTTGAATCTTAACGTGCAGAATTGCATGTTGTCTGTATAATCGTTTAAATTATTACGTCATAGAGAGACTAGTAATTTGTGTAAATCTAGATTGGAGGATAGTGTGTTTTATAATGTTACTTATAAAGCTTTAGAATGCCATATTTTTAGAGCTTGATTACGTAAATCAAATACATTCTTAGCCATATATTTCTATGGATGTTGTATATGGTAATTAAGATTATTTACAGATATAGTTATGCACATCTGTGTACATTTAAATACATTCATATATGTTCAAGTCAAAAATTAACATTAATCTAGAGCATTTCTATTGCCTAAATCAATGTGCTGGAAACAAAGCCAAGAAATCTGATCCTACATTATGAAATTGGTTCTCATATAAAAGAACCTCCAGTGTGAATCTGTGTTGATGTACAGCAGGCAAACTGAATTGAACTGACCTGATACATGTTGCAGGTTCTAAGGGGGGAGCAGGAACTGAGAGATATGAAGATACACAGTTCTATCACCGTTGCCCTTGCGAAAGGCACTTAACCCTTGGTAGCTCTATACGGACTAAATGTTCCTGCAATGTGACTTGCAAGTTATGCTGAATGCAATGTGACTTCTTAATAGAAATTTACTAACAGTGAATCTTGGAAACCTTTAAAAATGTGTCCTAGGACACAAGAAAAGTGAATAGTTTTTTTTCCCCTAATAGCTTTATACTAAATGAAACCCCCTAAGTATACTAGAGCAGAAGACCTAAGAAGATTGTGTTATGAATTAATTTGCAATTGCATTGTTTTTTCTTTTCTTTATGTAACACTATTAATTTTGTGGTTTGAGTAGAACTAGTCAATTAATGTATGGAATTTATTTTGTGTGGTTAAAAGAGTTTTTTCCCTCCACATATATATTTTGTTTCAGAGCTCAATGCTCAAAAATGATGTACTCAAAACTGTCAAATTGTTCATCATCTCCATCTCACGTACATTGTCCATTGTTGAAGTTTTGAAGCGCCTAAATTAAAGTTTACCCCTGACTCTGGTCTGAATGGTGTTCATGTTGATATACATGTTTGTGTATTCTGTTGTTCACACACGTCATTCAAGATACTGCAAATGAAGAGACACCACACCACATATACGTTTATGTAAATTTTAAGCTAAAATCTTAATGTTACGTATATCTCACATGCCCATATATTTAATTTAAACTAAGCTTCTAACAGCCATTTACATTTTTTTTTTTAGATGTTTAATATCTAACACACACATTATTCACACTAGCCAAAATTTAAATATGCTTTAAATTGTATTTACTTTAACAGACATATCTCGTTTTCTGCCTCATTCTTTCTGACCTCTCTTTGTCATGTGTGTTCACTTACATTAGCATTGAATTCCATTGCATTAAAATGGCTGCTAATTGCATTGATCTCCTCTTGTGGATGCATAGCTACTGCTGCTGTTCTGTGCTGTGACAAATGACTTGGGATTATATTGCTAACCAACTGCAGAAATCTGTCTGATCTATTAGCTGCACAATAGAACTTGTATCAAAAATGAACCTCTGAGGGGTGTTATTCTTGTTTGTACACAGTGAAGCTTAGGGAAATGTATGGAGGCATTTCACTTCAGTAGTGACATAATATAAAGCTTATTGGAGGTTGTGTTCTAGGTAAAAAAAAACATAATTTACTTTGGGAAAATTTTCCCAATCAGGTTTTCCTAACACGACGACCACCATGATATCTAGCTAACATATTTGGAAACTTGCAGTGATGATTTTATCTCTGGTAAATATTTTGAAGTTTTAAGATTAAATTAATTTCCCCTATGTCTACCCTTAACAGAGTGGGCAAGTTATACTTGACCACAAATTACGAACATCACAAAATAAAGAAAAACATAAATAAACCTTAAAATGACCTGGACACATGTTTAATGACTGAAAAACATATTGCTGGTCATCATACAAGAAATAAAACATATTATTTATGATTGTTTAGGCAACCTCATGTTTGATATAGAAATGAATGCATACATAGCATATAATTAAATCAAACAATAACATCAATACACCCAAAATAAATGTTTTAGCCTATTTTTAAGATACTTATTTAAATTTCATAACAAAGTTCCATCAAAATGAATTGTGCAATTTTTAACAAAATTATAATAAAATTAAAATATTATGTTTATTATAATTATTATAATTATAATAATAATAATTATTATTATTATGTAAAAGATTAGTCAATTCAATTTGATGGAACTTTGTTATGAATATGAAATATGTAAAAAAAAATATGATACTGTATATATATATATATATATATATATATAATTTTCATTATTTTATTTTTTTGTATGTACTTGTTTAACACATTTTGTCCCTAAGCAGTTCTTCTCTTGTGTAATGGTTCACACTGAACATTTAAATGTTTTAAAATGTGTAAATATGTAATGTTATGTATAAAGTAAAAAAAAAAAAATCATACATTTAATCCAAAGTAAATCAAATTAATGTACATAAACATTTACTCAAAAAATATTATTAAGATTTACAGTAAGCATTTCAAGATTTATGCATTTCAATTTCATAACAAATTTCCATCAAATTGAATTGAGTAATCTTTAATGATCACAAAATTCAATTTGATGGAAATTTGTTATGAAACTGAAATGCAGAAATCTCTTCATCTTCTTTTTCTTAAGTGCTGAACAATTTAACAATTTAATGAGAACAGCATTATGAACCTAAGAGATTGTAAAGTAAAAGGAAGGACATGTTTTTCAGAACATTAAAACATTATAGTAAATAGACTGAAGTTTAAAGAATTGCACACACAAAAGAGAAAAATCTCATTCATTTGAACAAACCATCCTTCCATCTTCTAAAGCCACTTGTCCTATGCAGGGTCACAGCTAGTGACCTAGCCTATCCTAGCTGTCTCAGGCAGAAGGTTGGGAACCCCCCTGGACAGGTGGCCAGTACATCACAGGACGAACACACACAGATTTCACTCTCTATTTCAGATCTCACATATGGGCATAGTAGAATTTCCAGTTCATTTTTTTTGGACTGTGAGGAGTACCTGGAGGAAACCCATACAAACACAGGGAGAACATGCAATCTGCACACAGAAAGGCCCTGGGTGAGCCAGGACTCGATCCAGGGACCTTCTTGTGAGGCAGCAGTGCAATCCACTGAGCCACTATGCCACTCTTGAACAAACCAGTTCACTAAAATGAATCAGACTTTCTTATAATTCATATAAGAATGTGTTTAACTCTCTCCCTTGTATAGTGTGCCTCAAAATAAGGGTTCATATGTGTGAATACATTGGAAAAACATTGCAATTCCTGGAATAAAATTTTTCCTGGGCAGTTGGCAAAAAAATGACAAAATTAAAAAATAAAAACGGGACTATCCAGCAAATTCCTAGACAGGTGGCAACCCTAGTGATGTCCTTTTAGGACATATATCTTGAATTAATGGTCATAGTGTCACATCTTAACAGGGATGACAATAAATCAGAAGAAACACAGAAAACTCCACTAGTAGTGTTAAAACGAAATATTTACCACAAATGATTATGTTAGTGAGAGAATGTAATACTAAACACTTGGGTCTGTATGGGAAATTTGTATTTATTTATAATAAAAAATGAATCTGATAACTTAGCATTTATTTTTGTCAAACATGTTGATGTACAGTGCTGGGAATATATAGAAATGACACTAGTTCAATTTCTTTTTATAATTTCAGTGATTTAATTTTGGACTTTCAGGCCCACATCAGTGTATTCTTTATTCTTTTAAACAAGCTTATTAAAATTGCAGTCGGTTGAAATTAAACATTATACAGTAAATACACCCAAATACCACTTTTCTCTTATTTGGAAGAACAATTAGCAAAGCATGATTCATGGCTGTGATATAACACAAAGCCTACTAGCTATTTTAAACCAGGTATATCCTGCCCAAACTTTCTGTTTCATCAAACACAGGAAAGGAAACTGCTTGTTAAACCATTTAATGATGTCTTGAAATCAATCACTTTTCCTGAGTTATAGGCTACTCTAAAGATATTATACTGCTGCTGCTGGATAAAATTGATTTGACTGGTACAGTTAAAGTCCTCTCTAAGTTTCAGAATGCAGACCAATCAGAGGTTAAGTCTGATTAATGCATAAAAAAAACCTCAGTGCTTTTAATCAGACTACATTGAAAGGGCGGGACACCACCCGTCTTTGGGGCATTCAGATGGGATTGTGATCCACTTCACTAGGCATTTCTCTGAGGGGTCAGAGCAGAACTGTAGAGTTGTCGCAGGAAAGCGAAGGCTGCTGTCACTGTCGTCAGAGGTGAGTGGAAGAGAAAAATGTGTGTGCATGTTTGTGTGTGCGGGCCCTGATCGCCACGCGACAAAAAGGCCAGGGAAAATTACAACACTTCAAGTGTTTTCGACACCCCAACAGTGTCTGCGGCAGGAAATATGTAAATATGCTGCTAATCAAACGATCTGGAATTGCAAATGCCACAGCGAGGTCACGACCCGGAGCCTTGCTAATGGAGGGTTTAGGGCACCGGCGGAGCAGGTTGGAGTGACGGGTACCACGGGGTTGAGTGCGGAGAGCGGACCCCTGGCGGACGACCTCTGCCTGCAGGCCCCTCACTATGCTGACAGTAATGAATGGAGAGAGCTGTTTATGCATATCAACGATTATTTACAACCAAACAGCTGAGAGAGCGAACGCCAGTCATCAGGGATGCAGACAAAGACTTCTGTTCGCCTTGCATCGTCGTTGTCAAATGAGGCCGGATGCCAAGAAAATGAAGTTTTGTTTGGGAAGACTCTCGATAATACAGTTGTGGATGGATTGAAGTTTTCCAAATATAAGATAAGTGGGTTAAATTACCAATACTAATACGTTTTAACTTAAAGAAATCTAATTTGCTGTGTTCAACTTTTAAAATTAGTTTTATAACCCTCAGTTGTAAAATGCTCAAACACAAAAGTAGCCTCCAATGGTAGTATGATGTATTTGGACATGATACCATAGAAATAACATGTTTTGGACCTGTACCATGGAAGTACCATGTTTTGGGACATATATCCTCTGATACATCCCATAGTACTTTTTTGTAAGGTAGCCCAAAATGTTTCCTCAATATTATGTTTAATTTTTCCATCAAAATAATACAAGTGCAAATGTTCCTCTGGGAATCTGGATAAACTGATTTAGTGGATATATAGTGGTCCATATATAACCACTTTATTTTGCCTAACAAACTTAAACTTGAGTCAGGCACATACAGTATACTTTACAGAACAACCCCAATCTTATATATTAACCTGTCTGGTATATTTTTAGACAGCCAGCAGCTTTTGTCTTTTAGCATCATGGTCAAAGCTTTATAGCTCCCAGTGATTCGTGACTCATATCAGCAGAGGAGAAAATTAAACCATATCTAAAGTATGCTAATCAGAAGCTATTCAGTAGGTCTCCACTCTCAAAAGTGCAAATGGTTCCCAGGACATCCAGTGACATTTAACATCGCCTTCACTAATTTGTGCTTAATAGGCAAAAAGTGATTAGCATTAAAGTTAAAGACATTTCATACAACCCCCTTCCCATTAATTTTCTTTTTTTTTTTTTTTACTGATACTTAACAGTTGATGCATGTAGCTGGATTCTACAGCTTAAACTAATGCTCTGCTTTTGGCAGAAATCCTTCAGAAGTAGCATACAGCAAGAGTACCAGTATATTCTATTTTTTGACAAAAGAAAAAATACCAAAGAGAAACAGAACATTTTAAGGAAGCGTTTAAAGTAAATCCTGTAATACGGGGCCCCGGATATCAGTCAGACTTGCTTAACAAACCGTACAGTGTTCAACTAAAGAGACTAACGAAGGATTAGTCAAAACAGCTAATTCTACAGCTTTTCTTGTCTGCCCAGCAGACTCATGTATCATTTGTTCATCTTGACCAATCGAAGTTCACCCAAAAATGACATTTCTGTTACCATTTACTCATATGACCTTCTTTCCTCTGTGAAAAACACAAGGAGATGTTAGGCAGAAATCAACATTCACTTTTATCGCATCTTTTTTTCACATACAATGAAAGAGAATGGTGACTGTGGCCATTCTGTGGATAATTGGTGAATTACTTGAATATGTTAACTGGAAAAGCAAAGAAATGTCAAATTAAAGGCATTAAGTATTATTGCTTGTTTTATTTAGTAAACATAAATGAGTCGGCCAGTAATTATCGACAAATAAGCCTGGCAAGGTGATCAGGACTTCTTTTACCCTGAAGGGGGTTTATTTTGTTAGAATAACTGGTATAAAAAGATACAAAGATACATAAAAGATACATTAATTGGGACAATGGTCAGTTAGACAGTTTAGCAGTCATTATACAAAATATCTGAGCATAGCATGTCACGACTGACCAATCAGAACCTAATATTTCAGAGAGTAATAATCTATAAATGACTTTTGTGACAACTCTCTTTTCCTCTCATGTCAATGGTAGTCTTTATGCTGGTGGCACAGGTTTCACAATGGGCTTCTTCTAACAATGCCCTAGAACTGATGTTCTCAAAGTCAGAGAGGTGTAAGGAGAATGGTTCAATCACTTTGCCTTCAACACAAACAACTCCTCAACCCTCTGTACACTCATGGGAAATGGGCAGAGCCAATTATGATGGACAGTCCAATCTTCCAACCAGACACCTTTAAAAAGGACATGACTCTGGCCCACTACTTTTGGCCCAGTCGGAGCTGAAGGTGATAAATGTATATTGGCAAAGTGTCTGTGCCAAAGCTATTAGCCTGAAGGTTTAAACTCTTGTGTAATTTTCTTTAGGGACTTCTTTATAGGCACAGCCTGCAATATTGGCAACTGAGATAGGAAGAGTCGACTCTCCCTGACCAAGTGGAGTGGAATTTGTGATTAGGCATCTTCCCATGCATTGAGTTTGTAATGAAGGAGAAGAGAAGGAAGACTCCCTCAACAAACAAGTACTGATGTATTGCGATTGGCTACTTGTTTGACTGGATGTGTATTAGACAAATAATGAATATCATGTTGAAGCAATACTAGGAATGTTCTTAGTAATCATCTTAGTTAAAGGTGAAGTGTTTAATTTCTGCGCTGATAGATTTGAAGAGTCGTGGCTTGTTTGAACATTTCGCAATGTAAGTCTATGTGATTTTGGGAATAGTTGATTGTTTGTTATGAGAACACCATAACTCTGATCAATTAGAATAAACAGTGCATCCCGAGTTAGAACAGTCTTAAGTTCTCTGCCAAGTTTGGTGGATTTAGCTTGAAAATCCAAGGAGGTCCAATTGACAATTTTGGTCTTGGTTTAGGGATTTTGGAAAAAGTCACTAGAATAACAGCATGTTGACTTTGTCAAGCCAAAATTATGACTGTTTTCAAACAGTTTCCCAGACACTCCCATCATCTGTCATTGGTTGGACAAAAAGATAGCCCTGCTACAAATACACACCATCGGTGAAGCCACTATTGCATTGTCGGTTTAGTTGGGATGCTCAAACAAACAGAAAGGTTTTGAAAGTGTCACAGAGCTACAATGGTAAAACGTTTGGAGGAAATCAACCAACAAATGGCTTACTTCAGTGTTCAGTTGACTATACATATTAAGCTGGGATACGACAAAATCTTTTGACCTTGAAAAAAATTACACGCATCACCTTTAAATTTAGCATTTTAAACCTCAAAACTATTAGTTATTTTCATTTGGAAACTATTCTCTCAAAAAAGAAGATGAAAGAAATGCTCATTCACAACAGAACATCCAAGGGGAGAAGGATTTAGGCTGTGCATTAAACATCACACCTACACAACGAGATATGCCGTAGACTCGGCAATACACAAATGAACACCCAGTTTAAACTATTCTCTTAACACGGCTATGAGTAGGTACTAGAGTTATTCCCACCCTCATTCACTTCACAGGTTAACTGGAGTAGACTTTGTCAGTCCTTAGATAAATACCCGCAAAAAAGAAGGGGAGTAATTTGAGTCTTTTGTAATACACTTGACAATCATGCTGGAATCTTTCACCCCAGAAATGCTAATTACTCACAGCGGGAAACAGCTATGGAGAAGGATGCAGGAGTTTAATGTATTCCAGTGTTGCCGTAAAGTTGACAAAGCAGAGCATTTGCCTACCTCTCCGAAATATCTTAAGCCAAATGCTGAAGGATTATTGTTAATGGGAGAACCTTTAATGAGCCAAGAGTGACTTTATGAAGGTGAATTGCGCACAGGCCTTAACGTACGCAATAATGACCATCATTGCACTTGAGTTTTTACACGCTTGTCTTCTGCGGATTAAATGCTCCCTAAATGACGTACGTTAAATTACAAAGTTAAAGTTTATGAAACAAACAAGACCCTCTTAAAAACATATTCTGTCCCAGTTGGTGCTAACTTAAGTAAAGGGATATGAAACATATAAATGGAAAAACTGTCATAGGAACTTTGGGTTAGACTTAATGCAAAACTTTTCCATTTAATAGTGCTCCTTTTGAAGTGCTTGTAAAGGGACTAGTGACAACACAGCTAAGTGAAGTACATATATTCTTTTAGACATAGAAACTGGATGAAATTAATCTACAAGTCAAGCTGTATTGAAATATTTTAGTGCACTCAGTATTTTTTGTAAATATCACATAAAATGTGGCATTCAATTAAATTGAGCCAAAAGCCCCAATGTCATCTTATTTAAAGTAAGCAAGGCAACCAGGAGATGGCGCACTATGGTAAGCAGAGAGACCTGGATCAGCTTGTTTCTATGAGGGCTGGGAGGTGAGTTCAAACAACAATGCCTCCAGGAATTTTTTCTCAGAGGTCAGGAAATCGCAGAGCATTTTGCTGGGAAGAGCACCAGCGAGTATTTTTGGTTTTAATTGTGTCTTGCCCTAAAGTCCCACTTGGACAATTATTTGAGTTCGATATGAAATTGACTCTATTGATTATTGAGATGTTTCAAGCAAATGGTCTAAGAGTGTTCTTGTACATGTATGTCTGTTTTGGGCCACTCAGGATTCTTTCACATTCAGGGTTCCAAGGTTAATAAAACAAACCTGGAAATATCAAGGAGTTATTCATTTGTGTTTAATGTAATTGCCATAGTTCATGTACATGTTTAAAATTATATTCTGCTAAAAAAAAATATAATCAGTATTGCTCTTGTGTAGAGTAAAACTTGGTTACTTAATGTTGAAATTAACATTAAGATTAATAAATGCTGTAAAATAATTTTTCATTGTAAGTTCCTGTTAACTATAGTTGTTAACTAATATTTACAAATTAAACCTTATTTTAAAGTGTTACCATACTGTAAATATTTCTAGTTACGTTCCGTAAATATTTAATCGGTTATGTATTACTCTAGTGTACAGGAAAACTTGACCGCAAGCCATAATGATGTTCGATTAGAGAGTGAAATATATATATATATATATATATATATATATATATTTTATGTATTTTATTTTTATTTTTTTTGAGTCAGTTCTTTTCAGTAATAATCAAATTGGTTCACAGATTGGTCTGAATAGTTAATTTGATTAAAAAAAAAAAAAAAAAATCCTCATTTATTAATCACAAACGACTGGAAAGGTCATGGACAAGTCCTAAATAATTTCTATGGTGAATATGCGTGTTTCGAGTTATGTTCTGCTCAGAAATATTTAATTGGATATACACACACTGAGCACTTTATTAGGAACCTTACAACTACATATTCGTTCAATAATCTAATCAGCCAATCATTTGGCAGAAGTGCAATGCATAAAATCAGGCAGATGCAGGTACATCTCCTGGTATTTTCACTCACAACAGTCTCTAGAGTTTACTCAGAATGGTGCCAATAACAAAAAAACATCTAGTGAGCAGCAGTTCTGGGACGGAAATGCCTTGTTGATGAGAGAGGTCAACAGAGAATGGCCAGACTGATTCGAGCTGACAGAAAGACTACGGTAACTCAGATAATCACTCTGTACAACTGTAGTGAGCAGAATAGCATCTCAGAATGCACAACATGTCGAACCTTGTGGTGGGTAGGCTACAACAGCAGAAGACCACATTGGCCACTTTATTAGGCCCTATATTCCTATTACAGTGCTAAGTGAGTGTATATTCCTCTTGTGTGCAATAAAACTTGTTCGCAAATCACGATGTCTAATTTTTGAGCAAATTGTTATATAAGTCAGTTCTTTTGAATGAACAGGTTCACAAATTCACTGAATCAAAATTATTTAAAAAAATCTGTAACTAGTTATAAAAAGGGCATGTAAAAGTCATGAAAATGCATTGGTCTAACATCCTTTTAGGTATCCATCCCTGTCTCATTCCTCCTATTTGCCTGCGATATCACTCTCTTTTTCCTGCTCTGCAAGTCCACTCCACTTTTCCTCTCTAACTGTGCTCCTGCACTGCGGTGTACAGAAGAATCCAGAGTGAGCACCAGCGTGTCAGATCAGCTGAGCATCAGATGTATCAGGACCCAGCTCACTGGCAGCGTCAGTCAAACACGGGTTTAACAGACACGGATCATAGACGGCCCTGCCAGTTACAGAGCACGAGTTCCACCACTCACCCAGCTACAGGGCTCAGGGAGTAAATACCGTTACAGGGGCATATGTTCTTTGGCAGCCCAGTCAAGTCAGTCACTCTCGCTCTCTTTCTTTCTTGTTGTCTCAGCCAGCTGGTAGTGGAAGAGATGGGCAGCCGGGTGATTAGAAAGACAGGCGTCTCCCTCTGTGAAAGGCAGACTATGGGGCCAGAGCCTCACACACACACACAAACGCGCAGACACGTACTCATGTAACCCAGAGTGAGCAAAAGGGGGAGACAGAGAGGATGAGAGAAAGAAAGGGACAGAAGGGGCAGAGGCCCCACACATAGCAGAAGCTACACAAATACAGAGCCTAACAGCGGGTCAGCAGACCAGGCAAAGAAGAAATGGAGAGACAGACGCAGACAGACAGAGAGAGGAGAGTCCTCACATGGTCCTTTCTATGCAGATTGGATATGACAGCTCTTAAAGACACCAACATTTCCTTATGTATTCCTCTATTTGGTATTAAACGGACAATTCACCCAAAAATGAAAATTTGCCATGATTTAATCCCCCTCGTGGTGTTCCAAACCAGTGTAGGGTCTAATCATATTACAAAGTTATTAATTACTGTAATCGAATTACTTTTAAAGTCAAAAAGTAGTGTAACACATTAGATTTAAAATTCTTGTAATCAGATTAAGGTTACTTCTGGTCTATAAAATTAACTAATTTTAACTATATTACTTACTTGGGTTACACATGTTTCTCAAATAATATTATTTAAGTAAAATACATGATAAACATGAATTATTTTAATATGTACATCTGTTTGCATTTCTGTGACAGCTGTGGGCTGTGTGCCCCATAATGAGAAACATTCAAAACATTATTTATTGGGTGGAAAATAAAAAACTTTTGTGGAAAGTTTTCTAGAATGTAACTTTAATGTAATGTAATGAGTAGTTTGGTACATTTTTGATGAATTAATTAGTAAAGTAATCTGATTACAATTTTGGAGGTGTAGATGGTACTTGGAAGTGTGCTACTTTTTTAAATAACTTGTTCCACACCCTTTTGTTTTCTGTGGAACACACAAAGGAGATTTTAAGCACTGCCAGCCTCAGTCACCATTCACTATTATTGTATGGAAAAAGATACAATGAAATTAAATAGTGACTTAGTGTGTCAGCCCCTAACATTCTTCCTAACATCATCTGTTGTGTTTGGAACAACCTGAAGGTGAGTGAATTATCAGTGAACAGTCTGTGTAACTTAAAGGAATATTCTGGGATTGATAAAAGTTTAGCTCAAGCAACAGCATTTGTGTCATACTGTTGATTACAACAACAATTAATTTAGATTTATCCATCTTTTCTTTTTTTTCAACGGTGTTACAGCAAGGCCCTCACTTTTTGGAGTGACCCTCCAAAAATCGGCCCCATTCACTTCCATTATAATTGCCTTACTTTAAGATAGATTTGTACTTTTTTTTTTAAGAAAAGAGGGACGAGTTGACATTCATTTTTGTGGTAATCAACATTATGCATCAAATTATGTCAATTGCACTTAACTTGTATTGAACCCAGAAAATTCCTATAAACAATATCACATATATTGAACTAAATAAATGCAAGGATCATTCCGTACAACAGACAACAAAGCCTAAATTTCCAGCAAAGTATTGTCAGCAAATATCAAACCATGGATTTCTATCTCTAATAAGCCATTTGTGTCAATTAAAAGCTTGCCTGTTCTCTCGTCACTCTGAAAATAGGCACTGTAATCGATCCCGCATCGGGTTATTGATGTCTGGATCAATTAGCCTTAAACTGGATGTGTTTGAGGTATTCATTTTAGGAAACAATCTGCCTTTATAATACTGCACATTAATCATTAGTAAATACCACTTAACACAAGGTTAATTACACTCTTAATGACTCTCATAACCATTTTGAAACTAAGAGCTCTAGTATGTGTAATTTGCTCGTCATAATCTCAAGCATAGTACATTTTAAGTGGCTGATTGATGGACAGGAAATAGAATCTGCCCATCATTTTAAAAGATAATAGAACACCTTACACATGGAGGTCAGACTGCTGGAACAGATGGCAGGTAAAAAGAGGGAGTTCAAACTCGCACTGAAATTGATGTTTTATGTTTCAGTTTTAGAAATGTCATGGTTAAAATGGAAATGAAATAATTTTTATGCCTGTCATTCCTAAACTGTCAAGCAAAAACTTCTTAGCAGTGCAAATTGTCAAGATTGAGGGTTCAAACTGCATGCAGAGATCTAATATCGCATTTTGTGCTAATTAATCATCGTGTTTTCTTTTCAATCTGTTGAATTCTCAATAACTCAAAGCAGTGTTATTAGTCACTATGTAAAGTGATCTGTCCATGGTGAAATCACTGTAATGCACAGACTTGAGTGGCTGATAAAAAAAAATAGTTCTAAAATAAGTTTTGTATTTAATACAAAAACTTACCTCTACATTCATACCTTTTTTCTCTGTATAGTGTTGTGGATATCTTACGTTATTTATGGCATTGTATGAGGAAATCAGCAATTTGGCATATTATTTTAAAACAACAAGTATGACAAATGATCAGAAAGTGTCCTGTTTTGCCTGTATTGGCCCTTATAGAAATATAGAAATCATTACATTTATTAATAACATTTTTACAGCAAATATTATAGTTCATTATCCTGACATTAGGCTGTATAAGGTAACTCAAAAAACATCATAATAAGGTGCATTAATAGAGAATGTGCAGTCACATGTAATCTGCATTTTACAACAGTTTAAAAGGGATAGTTCACCCAAAAATAAAAATTCTCTAATGCCATATAAGATGTGTATGATCTTCACAAATGAATATTTTTAGAAGAATATCTCAGTTATGTAGATCCATACAATGCAAGTGAATGGTGATCAGGCATTTGAAGCTCCTAAAAGGAGATAAAGTCAGCATAAAAAGTAATCTATACAACTCCAGTGGTCTTCTGAAGCGATCCACTTGGTTAGAACAGAACAAAATATAACTCCTTTTTCACTGTACATCTTGCCATTGCAGTCTCTCGGCAAGATCGTGATCAAACTCGATTACCCATCCTAATGCTTGACGCATGCACAGACTGCTGGATTGCGCTATAGGAAATGCAATCGAGCTTGAAATCTTGATCGCCAAGGAGATGTATAGTGAAAAAAGAGTAACATTTTGGTTTGTTCTCACACAAACTAGATCGCTTTAAAAGATTTTGATTACATCACTGCAGTCTGATGGATTTAGTTTATGCTGACTTTGTCTGCTTTTTGGAGCTTTGCATGTCTGATCCCCATTCACTTGCTTTGTATGGATATACAGAGCTGAGATATTCTTCTAAAAATCTTCATTGTGTTTTGCAAAGGAAAGTCATACACATCTGGGATGGAGTAAATGATGAGATAGTTTTCATTTCTGAGTGAACAAACCCTTTAAATGCAACTCAGAATATAGAGTCTGATCTGTTTTATAATATGTAATAGACTTTGTAACAGACTAAGTGTTTACCCCAGCTTGAGTAAGGTCACAACTCAACACAAGCTTCGCCCATGTCCGACTCGTAATCCAAAGATTTATTCGCCCTCATCATTGACTGGGGCGTTGTTTGAGCTCGCCTCAACTTCTGTGGCTTTCAAATGAAAACTATTGATTTAAAGTCAGCTTACTGTGGATTTCATTTGTTTAGAAGAGCGAGGGCCACTAATGCATGGTAATATCGCCATAAACAGGAAATGCTACCTATCTGTGCATGTTGTAACCTTGTTTCACTACTTTTCCAGGGACATTAATGGCATCAGAGAGTTAATCTGAAAAATATGTCCATGATTCAAAAGCAGACTGATCGGTTCCTTCATTCGAGCAACATATTACAAGGGCACAGGAAGTCTGTATAAGTTTTACTCCCAGATTAACTACCTTTTGAAAAGGTGGAACCTCAGTCCATCTCTCCAGCGTAATACCCAAGAATGGCCAAAAGAGTAATTAATTCTGGAACCTTGATATTTTGTTGGATTTTTAGAGAGTACACAAATAAACCACAAGAAAAATCTCACACTCAACTTCACTCTACATTACCACCGGCAATGAAGTAATTTTATTGGTTGATGCCTAGCCAATGAATGCCACCGGTGTGGATCATGTTAACTGGGGAGGTGCGCATGCATTTGGATAATTTCACTTGCTTTTTCAGCAGATTAGATCAATGTGAGCCAAGGAGAAAAGAAAAGACATTTTAAAAACAATGCTGGTATTATTATAAACCCGCTTTGTTTAATTGATGTCTGTTCTAATGAATTTGACACAGTTTAAGAGTGATTTTAACGGTTTCACAGAGTAAATTGGTTACCTATGTTAACATAGGACATTGGTTTGAGTGGGAACTGATGATTAAATCGCAAGTGGAATTGTTTTATTTGCAACATATTGGCTGATATGTGTCAATAATATACTTTTAATTGCCTTTATTTCTTTATAATGAATAATGACTTAATTAATGTGAAAATCAACAAAGTGACAATTCAAATAGAGCTGGGATGCTGGTTGAGTGGTAAATCCTATTGGCAGTACATTCAGTGGCCCGAGTTCAAATTCAGTTAAGACAGGATGCATTTGTAGCTTTGCTGCTGATTTTGATGTATTTTTAACAGTTTTCACAATGGTGCTGTGAGTATAAGTTTTAACTTACGAGTACACATTTTTTTTGTACAAGTTCTCAAATCCAATTATGCAATCTCTCGAGTTTTGCTACTGATTTATCTTCATATTCATCCGCTACTACACTTATGCACAATATATGGTGATGTAGCAATAAATGTAAGTGCAGCGTAGTTCTAGCGGGAAGACTAGCAGCTGTACATCATCGCGCCATTATCTGGGTAATTCCCAGCCAATCACATGTAAGCCGTTGCAGTGTGCTAACACAGCAACCTCCTCCACCCCACCACCACCAGTTGAGTCCTGTCCTGTATGGGGGTAGGCTCCTCGCCCCTGCCTCCTATTTCTGGCAGGATATGACGGTTCCGATTACAATTTCTTCGGACCGCCAGACGGGGCTTACTCCAAAGAGTGACATAAATGTTCTGTTTTATATTCATCAAATAAATGTTGTCTTAAATCTCACTCAAGTCTGCAAGTCTTCCTGATAGAAGTGATTTGATTTTGAAAATACATTTACAGAGTAGCAATTCTGAAAAATTTCTCTCTCTCACGCACACACACACACACACACACACACACACACACACACACATGTTGTGTTTCCATGTTTTATGGGGACTTTCCATAGACATAATGGTTTTTATACTGTACAAACTTTATATTCTATCCCCTAAACCTAACCCTACCCCTAAACCTAACCCTCACAGAAAACTTTCTGCATTTTTACATTTTCAAAAAACATAATTTAGTATGATTTATAAGCTGTTTTCCTCATGGGGACCGACAAAATGTCCCCACAAGGTCAAAAATTCCGGGTTTTACTATCCTTATGGGGACATTTGGTCCCCACAAAGTGATAAATACACGCTCACACACACACACACACACACACACACACACACACACACACACACACACACACACACACACATGTTTGTTTTCCTCTCCTTATGAGGACTTTCCATAGACATAATGATTTTTATACCGTGCAAACTATAGATTCTATCCCCTAAACCTAACATAACCCCTAACCCTAATCATCACAGGAAACTTTCTGCATTTTTACATTTTCAATAAAACATTGTTTAGTATGATTTTTAAGTGATTTGAAATATGGGGACACTAGTCTATGTCCTCATAAAGCACATTTATAGCATAATAACCTTGTGATTACCAGTTTATAACTTACAAAATTGTCCTGGTATATCACAAAAACGCGCGCACACACACACACACACACACACACACACACACACACACACACACACACACACACACACACACACACACACACACACACACACACACACACACACGTTGGTCTATCATTATGAGGACTTTCCATAGACATAATGATTTTTACTCTGTACAAACTATAGATTCTATCCCCTAACCCTACCCCTAAACCTAACCCTCACAAAAAACTTTCTGCATTTTTACATTTTCAATAAAAGGTTTAATATGTATTTTTAAGGTATTTAAATTAGGGGACACTAGAAATGTCCCCATAAACCACATTTATTGCATAATACCCTTGTAATTACCAGTTTGTAACCTAAAACATTTTCCTCGTAAACCACATAAACCTGCCCACACACACACACACACACACACACACACACACACACACACTTCAGGCCTACATTCACACCTTGCACGTTTTCATTATGCTAGGCTAAGTGGGCGGCACGCTAGTCCTCCCCCTTGAGCTCTCTGCCATCTTTATATGATATTTCGGGTAATAATCGCTGCTATCAGGCCGTCCTCTCTCTCTTTGTTTCATTTCCTGTTCATCGGCAGGCATGCCGCCTCTCTCCGCTCATCCCTCTTCTCAGCTTTGTGTAGCGCGGGCCTTTACAATAGAGAGGCGCGGCAGAGGAGGCGTGCGGCTGGCGCAGCATGTCATTAACTCTTTACTGCTGCTGGAGAGCCAGACAGCAATCTGACTTACTGCACACGATTATACCAGGCCTCTCTCCGCAGCCTAACAGTATTTATTAACATGTCCCTCCCTGTCACCTATCAACAGGTACTTAAGGGCCTTTCACCTCGTGGAGCACTTAGCTTTGAGAAGAACACCTGTGTTAATGTGTCACTCCCAAGCTATTTCTGTGAGTTAAAAGGCAGCTATTGTGCAGAATGATAGCACACGAACCATCTGTGGCAATGGAGAAGAGCAGGTGTAAGAGGACTTGCTATGATAGACTAACAAAACTAGTTAAATGTAGAAATAAAAGATAATTACTTCATTTACTGTATTAAAACTGTGTTTTGAAAGGCAAAGTGATCAACTTAGGGCTCCAAAGTAGCACTCTTGATGGTCAGTTGTAATCTACAGTATGTAAGGGACAATGTACAGTCAGTTGGTCAAGGAGCAGATAGGCTTATTTTGTGATAATGACCACATGAGTATACAGTATCCATCTTTTTACTAGTGGTGTAAATCAGACGTTTCATTACAATACGATCTTATATCGATTATCTTGGCTTGCGATCTAATAATTTCTGATCAAAGTCTGCCGCGTTTCGATTTGATTCGATTCACGGCCCTCTGATCAATATTCTGATATTTAAATGATCATGTCAAATTCAAATGGGTCGCATGTGCAACGATATTGATGGAAGCCTGAATTAATTGTACATATGAAAAAAATAATATATATATTAATATTTACGTGTTGTATCAATAACATTGGATCGTTGGTTATTGGATCGATGAATCGTTACACCCCTACATAGGCACTTACATGGCTAGTTCCAAATTAACAAAGAGATAGGCATGAAATATTGATTTTGAGTTGCTGTTATTTTAGAGGAATTGAGAGAAGAAAGAGACTGTGAAATGATATGAGAGACATGAAAATAGCACAGCTATGCAGGAAATGGTAATTTATACAGTCTAGTAGTTATTATATAAAAAATGACTGACCAATCAGAATCAAGCATTTCAGAGAGTCACATAATAAGTATTTATAAGGGTGAAGGTCAGTTATTGTACAATGCTAATTTTTTTTTAATGATAGTTCATATTGAAATTATATTAGAATTATTAGAATTATTTATAAATAAGATGAAGATTGCTGGGTCATTATCCAATAATCTTTTAATTACTGAAGCCACAAAGAATCAATAGGTCTCAAACAGCAGAATCATTTAAAATGTTCTTAAAGGAATATTCTGGGTTCAATACAAGTTAAGCTCAATCGGCAGCATTTGTGGCATAATATTGATTAACACAAACATTTATTTTCACTTGCCCCTAATTTTCTTTTTTTTTTTCCTTAAAAAAAAAAAAAGAAAGAATCTGGGTTACAGTGAGGCACTTACAATGGAAGTGAATGTGGCCAATTTTTGAATGGTAAAATACTCACTTTGTCAAAAGTATAGCCGCAAAACAAAATATAAACAATATGCGCCTAAGCACGATTTAATTTTGATTAAATCCCTTACAAACCTTTTCTGTGTAAAGTTAAAGCCTTCATTGCCTTGTCAATGTAACGTCAACAAACCCTATAATTTCTAAAAAAATTACAATTTAAACATTACAGCTCCTTTATGAGCTTTTTATTAATGTTACTGTTTTTATAAAAGTATAAGGTTCACATTTCTGCCTTTAAACCCTAAAAACTTGGCCCCATTCACTTCCATTGTAAGTGCCTCACTGTAACTCTTTTTTTCTTTTTTAAAGAAAAGGATGGATGAGTCGAAATGCATTTTTAGGTCATTTAACATTATGCCACAAACATTATTTAATATTATGCCTCAAATATTATGGAATGAGCTGAACTTATATTGAACACAGTATATTAATTTAAGATAAATAAAATACATGAAATCATAAAGGCCTTTTTTAAATATTTCAGTTTGCCTTCAATCACCGTTTGCGCTTTTCACCTACTTGAGCTTTTCAGGACTGACATCAATAAAACAAATGACCAAATAAACCGGGTGTAAGGGAGAAATATGACAGACAGACAGGAACTGATCTCCTCTTTGGCTCAGGGGAACACTTTAACTCAGACATTTTACAGGTATTTTTAACCACTCCTAAAATGTGCTTATGAAATGACACATTCAAACTCATCAACAATGACATGTGTACAACAATGACATGTTTAACATCTACAATTGTAGCATTGCAGACTGATCCCACAGTGAATTAAAAACAGTAGGTTGACATTTCTTGAGCTAAATTCAAACTGTGCTTACAGAAATTCAAAGCACTGCTCCCAGTGGCTGAAGCGGGAAGTGATTTTTAACATATATGGGTACGCGTGAGCTCTAGTTTCTCAGTCTCTGAAATGCCCACAGAGGGTACCAAAAACGAGTTGTAAAGTGGGTTGTTTTTAGCTCTGTAGTTGTTTATCTCCTGAATTATGTAATGCTGTGAGGAACGCATAATTTTTTTAACTCTACCCCTAACCCCAACCCTAAACCTAACAGTTAGTGGAGTAATAACGTAATTTTAGAAGGAAAATGGAACCTCAAAATCGCACTTGCCATGGCTTTTTCAAACGTGATCACTTCCTGGTTTCAATGCGGGAAGAGAACCCGGGTCTCCCATGCATCAGTAGCATAACAGGAGAAGGTAAACACACTGGAATGGATGCAAACATTTCTAATGGGAGATGGCACTTGTACGTATCTCGGCATAATGGGGCCGATATCAGAATATTGGAACATATGGAAGCAACATGCCGACTTCTCTTGTGATCATGTTGAGCATTCAGATCAAAAGATCTGACTCACTCCCTTTGGGTGGTCCAAATCTTTTTATACACAGGAGTTAACAATTTTATCAAGAATATAATTTAATGTCAATCTGAAAAATCTATTTCTAATAATTTTTTTGTCTGAATATTTTTGCTTAAAACAATAGTTTTATTTCCAGGTTTATATTAGATTCTGAATCCCAGATGGTCTCAGACATTTGGACCCCAAAGTAATTCTGAAGATCTGACTCACTGGTTGTTTCTTTTTAATTTGCAAGACAAATAAAAAGACTAACAACTCGTTCAGTCATGATTTAAAATAACCAAATAACATATAACAAATAACACTTAAATCTGAAAAGTGAGCAAGGCACATTGCAAACAATAAAACACCCTGTCTACAGACCATAGGTGAATATACGTGTCTTGAGAACAATAAACAAGAAACATTTTGGTGTGAACACCAACACTATATTTTGGAATTCTACATGTGTGAATTGTCTGTCCTATCTCGCAGTCTCAGGGGACAACAGGACAGGTGGCCATCATAACTGAAACAGATGCTGAAGAGAAACATTGCTGATGAGATTGTCTGGCTACTGAGAGGAAAGGAAAGTGGAGATGAAGTCAGCACTTTTGTTCTTTTTCATACACGGTCAAGGCCGCCATGTTGAGGCACGTGTTAAATCTCGGTCCCCTGTGACAAAATTAGAAAAATATCTCTTGGCAAAATGCACATTTCTTTTTTTCCTCTTGGAAAAAGGGATTTGGTTTTTGTCTGTTTAACATATGAGGGTGTTTCTCCTGCATAAAAGGCTGTTTCTGCGAGGAGTTATGAGAGGAGGCAACGCTGAATAGATAATTTGCACCATAAAATGTGTCCTTTGTCTGAATAGAAGGCTAACAACAATGCAAAGCACAACAAACAAAGTGCGGTATTTTCAGCGTCTGATGAGGAGAGGGATTGTAATGCGAGAAAAGATTTCTATAGCAACGCAGGATTCAGAACCTTAAAGTCTTTCAAGCGTACGCCAGAACTTGATTACACAATGAAAGGTGCTAAATTAAGAGATGAATTTACACACTAACAATCCTTCCATACAACAATTGCAATTCAGATGATCTACATCTGATTCTAACGAGGCATGTGAATGAGACAGGGAAACAAAGAGCAGTACAATAGTGTATGATGTTGCATTGACTAATGGGATTTATTTCAAAAGAACAGGGTCACTCATTTCAGTACACCGTCATTTATGCAAATAAGGAAAAGGGACCAACCAAAACCATGAAATCAGCCATTCCTGAAATTCTATATTCATAAACGTGTACATAAATTTACAGGAACATTTCACCTTTTATAGTGTTTTTTGTAATACATTATTGTGACTTATCATGTGTATCTGCATATTAAGGCTTTGATATTGTTAGATGGTTATATTATTGTTATATTATTAGTTAGGTTTAGGCATAGGGTTACACCTATTTAATATATATTTTATAGGGTAATGTAAATAAATTTATTGTGACAAAATTTCCCTGCCTGATTCATGTTTTATATTGTTTATAAGTGCTTAAGTGCAAAGTTATGGGAACTAAAATCCCAACACGATAGCATAATGTAACTAAACAAATATATTTATAAGTAAAATGAAAAGCATTGTGGTTAAACATGTGGTTAAACAACAAATCGAAAGATTGCTAAGGCTATGATGGAATCACCCGAACTGAGAGGGGAACAGCAAGACAAGGACGTTTTCATTATGCAGGCAAAACGTCACAACAGGGACGTGTTTGTCATGAGACTGCCCTGTTCCAAGCTTCATATAGGATGCAAAAGCTCCATAAAAGTGTCATCCAAGTAATTTTAAGACTTTTACGACTATGATTCGAGTATTCTAAACATGGAAAGCGGTGCCGACAGGGTGATCTTGGGGCAGGTGACGGAACGACATACCCCTCCATCTCATCATTGTTGCCCCACCTCTTAGAGCCATCCTTCAGCCAGGCACATGATGGGAGTTGGGCAGGAGAAGGGGAAAATTATTAATAAGCCTCGTTTGGATGAATTGGATGGATTGGATGGAGCCTCATCAACTCTGCCATAAAAATGCAGAGCGCACCTCATCTCAAGGAGTTGGCTTCTATTCTCCATGTGTGCACACACTGGCATTCTCCTAGGCCCAGATGCAGAGCGGGGAGGGTCCGAGTTAGATGCATTGCCGGACTTGCTCCCCGGACACCCGGCCCAAGTTACACTTGGTGCTGGGGAGAACAGCACTTGTTGTGGCCGATGGGCTAGGAGGCCGGGCCACCTTTCGCTCACACCTGCTACAGCCTGGGAAGGCAGGCAACCAATGAAGATGTCATCTCTCAAACTCATGAAATAGGAGGGGAGCACGTGTGGGCTGTCAGACCCCACTTATGCCCTGGACCATCCTTGGACATGTCCCGCAACCTTCATTGAGCCGTTTCACTGTGATGATGCCAGATTCCCATTTAGTTTGGACACTTCACCCCATGGACACTTTATTTTTGTCCCATTTTGAACATTTTATGTTTATTATTGTTTTCAATAAATACCTCTGCAAGGCTTGACGCCACACCCACTATATGCCTGTTTCTTGCTCAACCCGAAACAGGTTTTAATGGTGCTTCTGAATCCTTTTAAATACTTGAAAGCTCCAGTTGCCATTCATTGTAAATACTTGGAAAATAGTGAGCAGTACATTCTTCAAAATGTTCCATTTTGTGTTCCAGGGAAGAATAAAAGTCATATAAGATTAGTATGACATGAGGGTGAGCAATTATGACAGAATTTTCATTTTGGGGGAACTGTTCCTTTAAGATACTCAAATGCACCAGCTTGGATTTTTCTCCATTGTTTTCTATCAGCATACATTGTTGTTTTCCAGCTTTGCTGGGGTGTAGTCTGTGCTGATGAATTAGGATAGCTGTAGGCTGGTGTTCTAGAGGAATGCAGCAGGGGTGATGAATATTTGTGTCTTGTCTGGTGTTAAGTTTAAATTAATCATCTCATGGCTGGCAAGCACAGCCACAGTTCAGCAGCTTTACTGCTTTAGTCCCACATAGAGAATGTATTGCATCAGTCCAGCATGGTACACTGCACCCCTAAACGTTTGCTTTCCTCCTTTCCTTTTTGGTCAAAAAGAAAGACACAGAGGGCCATAACAGAGGAATGGCATGGAGATGCTCTTCATAGTTTATCACCTTGCTTTCTTTCAGAGGATTGTTTGAGGGGAAACTGAGATCAGGAGCCTTCGAGCAATGAATGTCCAATTTGGAGGCCACTGCTTGTACCTACTGATGACTACAAAATACTAGCAGCTGTTCTCACACCATTTCCTTCCTATTGGCTTTTTTCCCTCTCTCTCACACTTTCTCTCTCCCCTCCAGCGCTCTGTGGTGATAGATAGACATATGTCTGTGGCACTAAAGTGCCTATCTGGCCCTGGTGTGTCAGCTCACCTTTATCAAAGCATGCACAGGTATATCCAGCTGCCATGGCTCATTACACCACTGCACCATGCCTGAAATGTTTGAGCTGCTTCTGTCGCACCCCTCCCTCCACATCCCTCCCCCACTAACCCATTGCCCCTGTGCTCGACTAACTTTGTAGTGTGTGAGCTAAAGGAGACAATTGAACGAAGGCCATTAGACAGCAGCAGCAGAAAAAATTGTCGCGGGTGAGTGATGGATGTTAGCACAGCCGCTCTGGCTCAGGGCATGTGATCGGCACTAACAAGGGAGCCATCAGGCACGGTTCTGACAGATGGGGATGGAGCGGCTAATATTGGCAGGCGATTGACAGCAAGCACGGTGATAAGCATTGCTTAAAGCCTCCTTCACCTCTATTACAGAGGTGCCCCTCCTTGCATGGAGACTGACCGCTGGATGACACCGGCTGATTGTATTGACTGAGGGACAAAAGGGCAGAAGGGAAGTTTTCACTGGGAAAATGTTTACTGGTTTTCATGCAACATAGTTTTTAAATTGTGATTTTATGTATAAATAGAAATACAGTCTCTGGATATGTTCATGTGAAAACATTTTATGAACAAATCCACAAATACAAGGGTAGCTAAAGCAAATAAATCCATTCGGTTTTTTTTTTTTGCAGTTTAGATTAAAATGTACATAAATGTATGAGGGAAAGGGTCCCTTTATGTCCTGTTCCTAGTCACGATTTTGTTTCCCACTGTTATATTCACTTTTGCCTGCAAGTTCATTTTAAATGGTCCTGTGGTGTGACAATGAAGATTTATTTTAAAAGTGCAAATATTTAATGTAGACTCTCAATTAATGATGATATAAAAACTGCATGCATAATAATTATAAATAGGGCTACATTTTATGACATGGTGATTAATTAATCAAATAAATATTTACTGAGAAAGGCCAACAAATAACGATACTTCAATAAAAATGATACAAAACAATTCAAATAATTAGAAATATAACAATTCAGATATTCATATTGAAATACATTAAAACTTTGATTAGACATTACAAATGTGTTCTTATATATATGCTATATATATATATATATATATATATATATATATATATATATATATATATATATATATATATATATATATATGTGTGTTCTTAGATATATGCTATTTTTAATTGTCGGACTATGTACATACACAGGTGGCTAAAAGATTGGAATAATGTACAGATTTAGCTCTTAAGGAAAGAAATTGGTACTTTTATTCTCCAAAGTGGAATTCAACTGATCACAATGTGTCATATACAATACAGTCAGGAAATTAATAACATGAAAAATTACTATTACAATTTTTCAGAACTTCTTAAACTACTTCAAAGAATTCTACACGTGCAGCAATGACAGTTTTGCAGATCCTTGGCATTCTAGCTGTCAGTTTGTCCAGATACTCAGATGACATTTCACCCCACACTTCCTGTAGCATAGATGTGTCTGGCTTGTCGGGCACTTCTCATGCACCTTACAGTCTAGCTGATCCCAAGAAAGCTCAATGGGGTTAAGATCCATTACACTCTTCCAATTATCTTTCAATGTCTCTTTGTTTCTTTGTCCACTCTAACATTTTAATTTTGTTTTTCTGTTTCAAAAGTGTCTTTTTCTTTGCAATTCTTCCCATAAGGCCTGCACCCCTGAGTCTTCTCTTTACAGTTGTACATGAAACTGGTGTTGAGTAGGTAGAATTCAATGAAGCTGTCAGCTGAGGACATGTGAGGCATCTATTTCTCAAACTAGAGACTCTGATGTACTTATCCTCTTGTTTAGTTGTATATCTGATTCTTCCACATCTCTTTCTGTCCATTGTTAGAGCCAGATGTCCTTTGTCTTTGAAGACTATAGTCTACACCTTTGTATGAAATCTTAAGTTTTTTGACAATTTCAAGAATTGTATAGCCTTCATTCATCAAAACAATGATTGACAGATGAGTTTCTAGAGAAAGCTGTTTCTTTTTTGCCATTTTTGACCTAATATTGACCTTAAGACATGCCAGTCTATTGCACACTATGGCAACTCAAAAACAAACACAAAAACAATGTTAAGCTTCATTTAACAAACCAAATAGCTTTCAACTGTGTTTGATATAATGGATAGTATAGACTACTATAAAGTGATTTTCTAGTTCCAAATTAGCAATTTAGCATGACTACTCAAGGATAAGGTGTTGGAGTGATGGCTGCTGTAAATGGGGTCTGTCTAGATTTGAACAAAAATTACTTTTTTCAAATAGTGATGTTGCTGTTTTTTACATCAATAATGCCCTGACTATACTTTGTGATAAGTTGAATGCCACTTCGGTGAATTAAAGTACCAATTTCCTTCTCAAACAGCAAAATCTGTACCTTATTTCAAACTTTTGGCTGCCAGTGTATGTGTCAGATGGATGCGTTTTTTAAAAACGACAGCCCTAATTATAAATCAGCACAATTATGTTTAAAATAGTACTGTAGTGTAGCATGTCTCAATGCAGGACAAGTCAACTTCCCAAAAGTATTTAATCTAACCCTTACAAATTTGTTCAAAATTTTAAGTTTTTTTAATATATCAAAATATATTTTTAAAACTAAAGTTCCTTTATCTTTTCCACATTTTTATTTTTCAACACATTTACAAGTTCATCCTCTACCCTCAAGCAGTAGGTCACTGAAAATCCTTTACTCATCCGATTATCCATCCATCCATCATTCGCTCTCCAAAATTGTATAAAAACAATGAGCAATAATGATCTAAACCCTCTGCTAGTGTGGTGGACCCACTACAATGGCCTACGGACACGCATATCTATAATAAATCCTTCAGCGCTGGTGTGCTGTTCCGTAGGTGCTGGTTCACCTTGTTAGGAGCTAACAAACAGCCTTGGGCCTCCTGGTTAGCTGCACAACTCCATTAGTCATCTGATGAAGAGCCTATGTCTGATACCAGCACAACAGCAAGGCAAACACTCCATCTTTTCCTGGGAGAGTGCTCTGTTTGCCCTGCTAAAGTACTTTTCTGTGGTTAAAACAACATTTCTAACATATGAATATACATTTTAGGCATTTCAAACTTATGCTAATCAATAAGCTAAAATTTAGCATTTTGTTCCCAAGCACTATATCTGACAACAAAAAACAGCATTTTGAGGCCAGTATTTGCACATTTTGTTAAAAATGTAATTTTGTTTTTGCAGTAAAAAGTACCATGGTAATACTTTTTTTTTTTGACATCTGCAAAGATAGTATTCTTTGAAGCACCTTGTAGTATCATTTAAATACCTTGGGTGCATACATATGGTATTTAAGTACCATACTATCTGTCAACGTACCATGGAATTACCTTCTGTACCCTTACTTTACCATGTCACAAGTCAGTACTTTTTTGAAAGTGTAAACAGAGGGAATCAAGGATTATATACAGGTATCAGAATTTCACATGGTCAAGAGGTTCCAACTGCATGTTTTAGACTACTTAAAGGCATAGTTAACACAAAAATTAAACTTAATTTGTTATTTACTCACCCTCATGTTTTTCCAAAGCAATATGACTTTCTTTCTTTTTTTGGGACACAAAGGGAGAAATTTCGAAAAAATATTCTACTCAATGATGTCATAAAATGTCAGTGGATGGTGACCACTTCTTCAAGCTTCAAAATTAAGCAAAACTGTAACTTAGAAGTCCAATAAAATATTAGTGTGAGTCATGCCTTGTTTTGAAGGCTTACAATAAGGTTTGGTAAGAAACAATCTGAAATCGAATTTATTATTTAGTAAAAATCTTTACCAACCATTAGCCTCATGTGCCATTGCATGAGAGCAGAAGAATACACAGCCCCCGCTCGTAAGATGGGGTGTTCAAGTGTAAACTCTTGTTTGGTACAATTTTACCATCACAGAGATATTAACAACAACAACAACAAAAACATAGCTTCACACAAACCAGAGAACTGAACTTTTAAAACATGTCTGAAGAGTTTGAAGTTGAAGAGGAGATGCATTTCTGTGCCCAGATTTATATGAACCGGAATACTTAGAAATCAAATGAGAGAGTGCAGGAGGTGGAGGCAGCTACAATAACACCGTTTCCTACAAACGCTTGGTTTCTATTTGCTGCGTTGCGCCATGCCGCCCTGTCTGCTGTTAACTGGCATTGGTCATAAAAGTATATTAAAGCCAGCATCTTACTATCCAGCTAAAACAACTTGAAGGCTGGGCATAGAAATGCATCTATTTTTTTGTTCAAACTTTCAGACATGTTTTTGTAAGATTAGTTTGTGTGCAGCTGTATTTTTTGTTGTTAATATCTCTGTGGTTGTCCGGTTGAAGCGAAACAAAACGAGCACTTAAGTGGGGGAACTGCTGCTCTCGTGCACTCTCATGAACACAGACAGGAGAGCAACGGTCTGTCAAGATTTTCACTAAATAATCAATTAGATTTAGTTTGTTTCTCACCAAACCTTACTGTATGCCTCCAGTACAAGGCATGTGTCACACTGAATAATTTATTAGACTTCTGAGTTATACTTTTGCGTCCTTTTGAAACTTGAAGAGGTCGTCACCATCCACTGCCATTGTATGACATCGCTGAGCAGAAGATTTTTCAAATGTTTTCCCTTTTATTTACTGAAAAAGAAAGAAAGTCAACCTGGTTTAGAACAACACAATAACACAATTTTCAAAATTTTTGGGTGAACTATACTTTTAACATTTGTCAAAACTTAGAAAGCACAATTTTGTAAGGTAACAGGCTGCTGTTTATTGAATGAAAGCCTTGAATGCCATTTTGTTGGTCACTGAATTAGTTTAAATCATTTAAGGTCTGAGCTGTGGTGCCTCATAATGAGGCAGATAATTTATTCCAGTCTTATTTGTCTCTTTTAGTTTGGGGCCAATAGAATGACTTTGACTTGGAAACAGCCTCTGAAAATGCCAGACATGGAGCCATTTTGGGTTCAGATCAATCGCATAATCTGGTGCCTTGGAGACTGTGAACTTCCTCTTGCCTTTATGGGTCAAAGGGGAAGATATAAGCAATAGTAAGCATTAGCTTTTTGAACCTGCATTTATTTACCCTCAGTACATTTTACATAAACTTACAATAGAGCACTGTTATTGTATGTAGACATAATAATTTCCAATTAATCTTAGTTCAAAGCAAATGTCATTATGGCATTGATGGGTGAAATGCAATTTCTCTCCATTGGCTAGTGGAAAATGTTTGATGTGATATTTGGTGAGAACTGGTCACAAGGTTTTGAAGATAGGTCTGTAGAACCTGATATTGGATGTTCGTGTTGGTATTACTCTCTTCATAGAATGTAATATTTATCCTCAGAGACCCAAGCATTGACACTGATGTATTTTCTTTTTTTCCTCCTTGAAAGTGTTTTTAGGAAGCCAACAATTATAAAAATCCTAAAATGTTACTTTAGCAAGCAGTGATATTCCATGGGATTTTGCCCCACAAAAACTGTTGTTGTGATACTGTTCAGAGTGTCAGCTACTGTTATGTGTGTATATATATATATATATATATATATATATATATATATATATATATATATATATATATATATATATATATGTTTTTATTTTTATTTGTTCATACAAAATAGGTATAATTTAATTGCTTTAAACAAAAGTTGCAATTCTGCTTCACTGGGTCTTTGAGGGTTATAGATTTCTTATAAGTACTCTCCAACGAAGTAAAGATAAAAATCAAAGTGACGATTATCAGTGAATAACAACTTAAAATACATTTGTATCTGTTCCTAACATAAATGTATCAAAAGTCTTTAGAAGCCTTGAAATACAATGCAAATCTAAGATAAAAAAAAAAAAAGAGACATTTTGGCATAAGTAGTGCTGAATAACATAATACTATTAATATTATTTCTTAAAAATAAGCAGTGAAATTTTAAAATATTATTAATATTAAAAATAAAAACATTTGTCTACCAAAACAAAGTAATTTGGCTTTTGATAAATTGGCTTTTTGCTGTCATGTGACCCCCCCCCCCAATATTTTGACATTTTCATGTGAAGGCACATTTTAATCAGGCCACATAGTGTACCCCTGAGAAAACATCTTGATATCCTCGACTCAAAAAATATATTAGTAAAAAATCATTTTTACTTTGAAAAATAACAAAACCTTTTTTTTAATTAATAATTATGTTTTTTCTCTCATGTGATCAAGGATTTTAATAACTTGTACTTAATGGTTACACTACATGGCATTTTTAAAGACAGGAAAATGGTATAAAGGATTTTCAAAACTTTATGGAACTAAGTTGGACACAAAGCTTACATTTATACAAAATTGAAATGTGTGTTTTAAACTATATTTAAAAATATATTTCTAATTTGTATCATCTCAGACAATCTTATTAGTCAATGACCCATATAATATTACCAGCCTTTTTGGAGTGTGACACATGTGGTCACTATGAAATGTCCTTGTATAGATTTTTTTTTTTTTAAAGTTTGTTCAAAATGCCTCCTTTTCCACTGTGTTCTACAATAAAGTAACAGCATGCAGGTTTGGAATGTCATGAGGGTCAGCATATAATGACAACATTTTCCATTTTTGTGTCAACTATTCCCTTAAGTAACAGTCAACTTAAAATATGTACTTATTTGTTTTAGAAAGGAAACATCTGTTGATATTGGCTTTAATTAAAATACTGTGAATTTAATCATGTTAAATGAAATGTTGACGATCATCTATTGCTCAGCTTTGTTTATGGAATCTCTATGTGGGTGGACACTAAAAAGGGTTCGAGTTTTAGCTTCACCCCTCTCTCTCTCTCTCTCTCTCTGGGTTTTAATTGGGATGTGTGGAGGCTGACACTCAAATGCTGTGTGGGTGATGAAAGGAGAAGTGCATGATATTACCTTAATGCAAACACACTAAGAAGCAGAAAGGAAGAAAGAGAGCATGTAGCAGGCTGCAGGCACTCCTATGGACAGCAAGTCTCATAAATCCGGCCATGTGTGATTTGTGCCAAAGCATTGTTATGAAACTCAGTTTGTGGAAATAGAGGACACGGTAGGAAAAAAAGCGAGGGGAAAAAACTAAACAGAAATCAAAGATATCCATCAAATTAACACATCAATGGCTTGATTGTAATCTCCCCGGCACTGCACCGCAAACACTTGCTCTGCCACCGATGGGCACAGAGCTGTGATTTATCAATGCAAAGCTAATAGCATCAATATGAATCTAACTAAAAATCAATATTTCATTACTAAATTGTTGGAGGGAATGAAGAGGGATGAGAGGGGTGGGATGGTTCTCCTGGGTGAGAGCATCTGGAGTTCACTGTGACACGATGAGTGATGCGTGACTCTGAGGCGCTGGGAGAAAGGACATGGAGAGGACAGCAGGCCTGAGTCGTACGACAGCTATGTTGATACCTTTCTATTACTCTTCATTTTTTTGTCCTTTTTGCCTTTTATTTTTAAAGATGCTTCTTTTACTTAATTTACACAAATTTGTGTATATTGCATATGTTGCATTTTCTCAGAGGTTGCTTTTTCATAGCTAGGAAGCAGTGTTGAGTGTAATCTGATTTTAAAGTAGTTAGTTACTGTAAACTACTTACTTTTAAAGTAAATTAACAATGTAATAAATAACAATTTAAATTATTGTAATCAGATCACAGTTACTGACTTTCAGTTAATTTAATTACTTTTCAGTTACACATATTTCTAAAATATAATTTATTTAGAATATTATATACTTTTAAAATATTATTTATGTTCATATGTATGGCTGTTTGTGTTTCTGCTGAAGGGACAACACAAATGATCAAGGAGGACATTTAGAAATTCTTTAGAATTTGTTGGGAGGAGAAACATACATTTCTGTGAAAATTGCTTTAGAAAGTAACTTTAAAATACAGTAATTACTAATGTGATTACTTTTCAATGAAGTAATATATAATCTAACTTTTCTGTGAAAATTGTTTTAGAATGTACTTAAAACTTAGAAGTAAAGTAATTAGATTACTTCTTTGCTGAGGTAATCTGTAAAGTAATATGATCACAACTTTTAGATAAGTAACTAGTAATTCGCAGTGGATTACTATTTTTGAGAAATTTACCCAACACTACTCAGGAGACTAAAAACCCAAAATGAAAATTCTGTCATGATTTCCTCACCCTTGTGTTGTTGTGTTCCTCTCTTTCTGTGGAACATGTGTGGCAGAATGTTAGCATAAAAACAGAACAAATTGTTGACATTCAGTATGATTATAGAGCTTTAAAGGGTTTATTAACCCAAAAATGAAACTCCTCGCATGATTTACTTACCTTTAAGCCATCCCAGATGTGTATGACTTTCCTTCATCAGCAGAACAGAAGTGAAGATTTTTATAAGCACATTTAATCTCTGTTTGTCCATACAATTCAAGTATATAGGTGCCATCAGGCTGCTGGCTGTTTGACAGTCCAAAAGGCATATTTAGGCAGCATAAAAGTAATTCACATGACTCCAGTCGGTCAATTAATGTCATCAGAAGCAAATCGATAGGTTTGTATAAAAAATAAATCAATAATTAAAACCTTATTGAATTTAAAAAGATCACAGCAGTCGATGCATCACGTTGCTGTCGCGTGATGTAAGCGCAATGACGCATTCACACGAGAAGTTGGAAGCGCACGCTTTGTATACAACAGAGGAATGAGCGTCATGCGAGAGTTGGGTGGGTAGAGTACCCAAAATTTTTACTCAAGTAAAAGTACAATTACTTTAAATAAATGATTACTCAAGTAGAGTTGAAAGTAGTAATGTAAAAAACTACTTATAAGAGTAAAAATGTATCTGTAGAGCGGAGGAGGCCGTGGCCGGGCTGGAACAGCGCACGCCCGGTCCCCAGTCAGCCTGATGGGGGTGCGCGAGGGGTAAAGGCGGCTGTGGACGACAGTTCGAGAGAAAGGAAAATTACTGGCAGCTGCCCAGTGTGTGTTTGTGTGTGTCTTTTTATTTAATTAAATATTATTTATATTGTTAAGCGGTTCTCGCCTCCTCCTTGCCCATCTAAACCCCTTACAGTATCTAAAGAAAAGAATACTCAAGTAGCGAGTAACTAGTTACTTCCACATAAAACTTAATGGAAGATTACTCTCCAAAATTCCATAACATAATGCATATTTAACATATATTATACCAATAATAATAATAATTTTATTATAAATGGAAATTGTCATACCTCATGTTGTTTCAGATCATATGACTTTCTTCAATGCAACACAATTAAAGAGATGTCAGACAGAATGTTAGCCTTATTGTCACCATTAACTGTCACTGCATGTTTTTTCCTTTTGGGTTCCATAAAATACACAAAGTCACACAGGTTTGGAACAACATGAGGGTGGGAAATTATGACAGAACATTAATTTATGGTTGAACTATCACTTTAAGCACGCTTGTCGGATTTGGACGAATCTGTCAATTAGAAGTTAAGTTTGGAAACCAGTTTCTAGTAATTATAGTGAAAAATGTCCCACAGGCCCAATTATATGCAATGCTGAATAAAACGAAACAAGATCATGCTTTATTAATGCCTACTGTCAGTATTTCAAAGTCCTGTCGCTTTTTAAAGTCCCGTATGGATTCTTAGATTAGTATAGTTACAGTATTTTCAGTGTTCATAATTTAGATCATTAGTTCTATACACTATGGTTAAACTGCAACTTATCTCTGTATTTGGAAGTGTGTTGGGCTTATTTAAGTTCAGAGCTTGTTTTCTGTTGTCCATGAGAAAAACTTGCCACATTTTTCAAATGCAGAAATGCTGTGCAAGTGCAGACATACTGTCAGCTCATGCTCCAGAAGTCAAGCATGTGCTCTGCAAAGCATAAGACATTTACACTTAACGCAGATGTTTACATTAGGAACTGATATATTGCAGCACTGATTTAAAATGTATACTTATAAACTGAGGTCAAAAGAGCCCATAGTTACTGAATCAACCTGAACACAGACAAGCCCACATTATCATAATTCTTAAAAAATTGAAATCTTGAAATATCCTCTTGTCATGGTGTAAAATGAAGTCATGAAATGATAAAACTCCTCTTTTTCATGGTATGGAGCGAAGAAAGGGTTTATTTGGCGCGCTTGCTGCTGCTGCAATGGTGGACTCAAGTCCAGTGACAGAGCGCAGCTGTAAAGTTCCACTGTTGTAAAATTATCTTTCAAAAATCTCTTAATAAATTCCGCATTTATTTACACTAATTACATTACTACCTGTAATGTAACGACAGGAAGGTCGCCCATTGTAACAAAGTAAAAGTTAACTTTTTTTCATCAGAAATTTACTGAGTTAGAGTGAAAAGTACCCACCTTTAAATATACTCATAAAAATATTTTAATTCCAGAAAAGTTACTCAAGTAAATGTAACTGAGAAAATGTAGTGCTTTACTACCCACCTCTGGAGTTAGGTTATTTCAAACAGCCATCCAGTGCTGGCTTGAATCAACGATTTAAAGTTAAAAACGTGTTATATATTGATTTGTTTCTTACATCTTATCGGTTTGCTTCAGAAGACATTATTTGATCTACTGGAGAATTTGTCGTGTGGATTAATTTTATGCTGACTAAATATGCCTTTTGGACCATCAAATAGCCAGCAGCCTGATGGCACCTGTTTACTTGCATTGTATGGACAAAAAGAGCTGAAATGTGCTTCTGAAAATCTTGACTTCGGTTTGGCTGAAGAAGGAACATCAGAGTTAATATTGAAATCCCTCAATTTTAACTGCAGCCTTTTGTATCTTGGCAAATCTGAACAGTGTGAGTCACTATTGAGATCTCTTCTGAATTTCTAGAGGAGACACTTGCTGTTAATGGTATCTTTTTTCTAGATATTCCAGCAAAAATCAAAATTTTTTTTCAATCGGATTACTATCTCGGAGAAATAATCAAGATATTTAAGATATCTTATTTGTGCATTTTCTTTCTTTCTAAACGTTTGTCATATCACTTTTCTCAGTCTTTCGGTGTTTTAAACTAAATACGTTTAAAAGAATATTCTTAATTCACTTACTGCACCATCTTTTTCAGATATTAAAGCTTTTTGTATATGAGTCAAACTAGAGAATCTCCTCTTCACCGTAGACTAGACTGCCTTCTAATGTATGTACTGCTTGAAAGTGTCAATACCGAAAGATCTAAGACTGAAAAGCCTACCATAGAACTCTCCTTTTAATTCATCACTAATGAAGACACTCATACAAGCACGATTAGCCATAGTGTACGAAACAATAGTCAGAAGCCTCTTCTCCCCTCGTTTTCCTCCCTGTGAACCATGCAGTGCCTGTATCAGCATTCCTTCACTCTTCAAACGGCAAACATTTAGACTATTTACCATTTAAATTATAGCCATTTTTTTTATCTAGCAGCCTGCGAGAGTGCTTCTGACATGCACAGATTGACACCCCTATGTTTTTAATGCCTCGGGGCAAACCCTCTGGAGTTTAAAACCAACAGGGGGCAAAGTATGACAACTCCCAAAGGTGAGATCTGTGCCAATAGTTTGTTTGCTCTTCCTTCAGGGCTTCGAGAATTTTTCCTGATATACTTCCATCCTAATAATTCATCTCTTTTTAAGGTCAAGTTTCCACTAATATCTCCAAAATAAATGTCCCAAAAGGGATGAATATTGCATTCATAAAGCACTGAGTTTTAAGAGACAGCTGTAGGAGGAAGCTTTGAGAAGCAGGGACGTGATGTTGAGTTCTCCCAGTCGAAATGTTAGCTTAGTCGAGCTGTGATCAGTATTGTATCACACAGGCTCCACCAGAGACGAGCCAAGCCCCATGCCGACTGCCGTAATTATTAGCTGCAAACGGCCTCAGCTTGAGCACTATTAGAGCGGATTAACAAACGTTCCAGCCATAATTATCAAAGGTACAAAAGCAGGTGTTTAGGAACTGAATTAACGGAGGAGGAACCACAAGCTGCTGAGAGCATATCAGGGGAGAATGAGAGATGCATCAGCATGAAAGAGGGGAAAAAACCCACAAAGTTCATTAAAAATCTGTAAATTTGTTTTTGTACTTTTTGTCTGTTCATCAGATTGCTGGGACTTGCTCTATTGTCACCCGTTTTAACACGTGATTAAACAGCACCGAGGAATAAGGAATCTGTTGGAAAAGAATTGTCAGGGGAACTCTTCCGTGTTTCACGGCAGATGTTTGTTCATAGTCGGACTGGAGAAGTGTGGCCATTTCCCCAAGGACAGGCAGGAAGTGGTGAGGTTTTGAGTGTTAAAAAAAAGAGAGAGATGCTCTTATGGTGTTTGGTAACAGATTCATCATTTGCATGTATTATTCTTGTTTTCTCTGTATCTTGCTATTCTCTCCCTGAGGAAATAACCAGAAAAAAACAGCTCAAATGACTACAATATGCAGGATATTACACTTTATACAGCAGTTACATTCCTCTAATCTGATTGGACGAGAGGCTTTCCAAAAGTGATGATATTTTATAAAACAGCACTGAGTCCCTTCACTGTTTGTGAAGGCTTTTCTATAAGGCAATTAGTCTGTGCATAGCTTTGAGACTGGTTTGGGAGTATTTCACTAAATGTAGTGATATTGCTAACTTAGCATAATAGTAGTTTTCCATTTTCACAAAAGTGGAGCTTTTCCAGTAATGAGCTACATTTTCCAATGAGTGGCGCTGTAGCATCACAAAATGCTGCATTTGTCACATTGCATCGCAAACACAATACTATGTGACAGCCGAAGCAGTAATCAAACACGCTAACCTATACATCAACTATCACTCATGTAGCGCTGGGGAAACTGCAGGGAATTTAGTTTTCTTACTATGTAATAAATCAATAAACACTTGCTTGATCTAAACAAAATAGGTGTCATTTTAAAGTTTGTTTCACTCAGAGGCAAAACTGCAGTGAGTGTTAGTGTATGAAATTCCCACTGACACACATACATGTAATAATCAGTAGTGTCATTTTGTCACATTTTTCCTTATTACATCCTGAAACTTACATATAACATAGACAATGACATACCGTAACGCACAACAGACTATCCAGATTTAAATGAGCCTAAACATAACATAATATGATAAGTAGATCTTGAAATAGTCCTCAAAAAGTGTATATGGAAAGACGATGCTCAAAAGGGCGCCTAACACACGTGTGTGTGTGTGTGTGTGTGTGTGTGTGTGTGCACATGTCTGAAGACTTTGTGTGTGCAAACACACACCCATGTATGTGCTCAAGGATTCGTATGCTCCTGAACAACATATTTCTGTATTTTTTTATCTAATCCATTCATTTACAATAACCAGTCATTTTTTAACCACTTCAACATAGTCCCATTTAAAAAAAAATAATTTTCAATTGGAAAATGTGTAAAAAACAAATTCATAAAAAAAAGTTGTCCGCATCAAAATGACCAGAATATAACATAATGGTTAAAGAGATAGTTCACCCAAATTTTAAAAAAAAATTGTTCCAAACCAGTATGACTTTCTTTCATCCGTGGAAAACATGAAACTGAATGGTAACTGAGGCTGTCAATCCCTAAAATTCTGACAACATCTCCTTTTGTGTTTCAGGGATGGTAAAGTTATTTGGTATGGAAGGTTTGGAATGTCATGAGAATGAGTAAATAATGATAGAATTACATTGTAGGTGAACTATCCCTTTTTTAATTTTATTGTAAGTTTACAACTAAATGCCTATTATTGATGTAATAATAATTAAAAAAACAAGTGTACACATAAGAAAACATCCAAACGGTCCTTTTAAGGACATTGACCCTGGGAGCCATCAGGAACACCAGGGCCAGAGAGGCCGTCTGTGCCTATAGCCCCCTCTCTGCCCTGCTTTGGCAGGTGTACAGACAAGGGCCTCACCCACAGACTGTTGGCTCTTTTACATTCACGCTAGGGGAATGGATGCCCTGATGGATGCCAGTTCATGCACCCCACAATTACGGCCCACCTGCCTGAGCGTAAACACCAAAACAAGGGTCAATACTGTGATTCTGATGGGGGTAGGACCCTTGCCTTTACAAAGGCCACCAATTCCAATCTGGCGTATCTTCTGTATGGACGCCTCTGTCAGCAAACGGATTCCCCGTCTCTACACTATAGGAGATGTGGGCTGCTGTCCTTGGTGACTTTAACTGGCATGTTAGAAGCTAAAGGGCATAAAACACCAGAACAGGGTGCACAGAAGACTGGTTCGGCGACCACACGAGTCTGTCCAAATGGCGTAACATGCTGTTCCCAAACGGATCCTGACCTCTAGCTTCAGGGCAAACAGGCCGGGTTGAAGTTATTCATGTCGAGCCTGTGTCTCATCCACCATCTTCACTTACACATAAGGAGTGGTGGCTTGTTTACCACTGCCCTGGTCTCGCCTGCCAGGGACCGTTCTAATCACATTACCAATTTTACATTAGCAATTTTACCTCGTAGATCTCACATAATGGAGGACACGTATTGTAGATCTTGATTTCTATAGGAAGCATTTAGAGTACCTTATGAGCTAAGCTTAGTCTCTTGAGATTCAACCATTTGTACTTGACCCTTTTATGGGTGGCGTGATGTATTATTGAATGTTAAAGAGTGCTCATACTTTTTGAAAGTCACACATTGACATTTGCCTTCACTGACCTCAATGGCCCCGGGGACAACTGTGAACAGGTGTTATAACTGCATTTGTGTAGTTGACAAATGGACACGGACATCAACTATTTACATCAAGATATTAGGTTTTTTTAAAAAAAGGGAGAGTATGTTTTACATGCTGTAACTGGTAATAATCTCTTTTTTCACCACTTTTATTGAACCTTTTGATTTCATTAGTTAATTAAAAAATTTGACTAATGTAGGGCCCTATAAATCTGTTTTACTTTGTTCCCAAATTCCGTGGTTTCCGTGAAAAAAATGTTTTTCTGTGTTTTCTGTTTTATTAATTTCTGAATTGTGTTATCATAAATTCAATTGATTGAACTTTAATCAGAACAATTACTTTTCAACATACCATTGGATTATTTTTATCAAATTAAGTGCTTCAATACAGATCCTTACAGCACAATCCAAAGAATTATCTTTGTCAAATACAGTGCTGCGCAGCAGATCATCACAGTTTTATTATTTAATTCTTATTATAATTTATTACTACATTGAATATTACATTTTACTATATGGTAGTGAGTGACATATTTTTGTCGCAATTTCTTCAATGGCAAGTTAAGTACAGCTTTTGATTTTGCCAAACAACCAAGTGAAGCACTTTTTGTATGTTTTTGACGTATGTTTTAGCTTCTATTCTCTGCATAAGCAGTTTGCTATATGGCTTGATGTGCTTTTTAAACTGCATAAGCCTGCAATTTAACTATATACATACAGTATATAAAGTCTGCATGTGCTGCACGCTTTAAGGTTAATGAGCACTCTGTAATTAAGAGACCACTGCAAACTTATCAGTATATCTGGATTTACTATTTACAATTGTGTGTTTGAGTAAAATGAACAGTTTAGCATTATGCTAATAATGAGGTGTGTTCAGTGTATGAGCAGCTGGCTTCTCACATTCATTTTGAATCATGCAGCACAGGCAGACTGTGTATTTTATTTTATTAAATCTCAGCCTTTTGTGTTTTAAACATCAAACTAGGACAAATCTGATTTTAGCTTGAATAATTCTGCATTAATTTTATCCCAAATATGTCAAATTCCGTGACATTCTGCATTTTATATATAATTCTGTAATCATGACTCTGTGATTAATTTCCTGTTTTCTGCATTGCGGAAATCATTGGGCTCTTCAAATTAATTATTAAAAGTACAAAATTTCCAGGTAGTCCTTCAATTAATACAAGGTAATTAAAATGCTCAATAGTTATAATACACTTTTGAAAATTCTGTTTAAAGTAGTTTTAGATGGATTTTAGCATGTAAAACCACAGAATTGTTTTAACTGAGCAGGCATTTTATAGCTTTAAAGTCAACAATTAGCACTTGGCCTTCAAGTCCCTTCATGTAATTTGTGTTTACTACATAAATACAAAACACAAATAAAAATAATGCAAACAAGTTTGAATCAACAAAATAATTTTCAAGTTAAAACTATTATTTTTATAAAACGGTATAAGAGGCAAAAACATAACATCTTAAAGACATTTTATCTTAAGATTGTCCTGGACATCATGAATAAGGCGCAAAGTCAAATTCAGTTGGTGTGCCCAAAAATTGCCAGTCTACAAATCCATTTTTGCAGACATTTTACTCAAGAAAACTGGAAACAATTACTATATATATATTACAATTTTTTTACCATGAATCACACTCACCTGTACACCTACTTTTATTATCTAATCAGCCAATCATGTGGCATCAGCGCAATGCATAAAATCATGCAGATATGGGTCAGGAGATTCAGTTAATGTTCACATCAACCATCAGAATGGGAAAAATGTGATCTCAGTGATTTGACCATGGCATGATTGTTAGTGCCAGACAGGCTGGTTTGAGTATTTCTGCAACTGCTGATCTCCTGGGATTTTCACACAAAATAGTCTCTAGAATTTATTCAAAATGATGCCAAAAACAAAACACCACCAGTGAGCAGCAGTTCTGTGGATGGAAACACCTTGTTGATGAGAGAGGTCAACGGAGAATAGCTAGACTGGTTGCAGCTGACACAAAGGCTACGGTAACTCAGATAATCACTCTGTACAATTGTAGCGAGCAGAATAGCATCTCAGAATGCACAACGTGTTGAACCTTGAGGTGGATGTGCTACAACATCAGAAGACCACAGTAATTCATAATTATTACATTTTTGCTATTCAGCACAGGGGACATACTACAGTAATATGGATGGCTATATTTCAAAATTCCACTTAAAACTGAAAATGAGATATATTGAGAAAGCCATAGATGTGGAATATAATTATTCAAAACAAACACATTATTCTTTTTATGAAGAGAAAGTGAAAATGTGATGTTACGTCAACTGAAGAAAAAAAAAACTGGACAAACTTTTTAGACTTGGATAGCTCCCAACAACAGGACAAACGTATCATTTTTCCTCTTCTGTGCCTTCCAATCTCATTCTTATTTTGGCATCGCACATCCTCTGTGAGGAGTAGAGGAAAGAGAGGAGGTGAGAGAACGAACATAGGAGAGAAAACGAGAGAGAAGAGAGAGAGAGAGAGGGAGTGTCTCAAAGCACAATCGATCTTTGTTGAACAAACTCCTAGCAGATGGCGCTGTTTGTTGGTGACACATTGCCACCCACACTGCTGACTGACTCACTGTTTGCCACATTTGTGATAAATCACTCAAATTATACTTTACCACAAACATCCTGCAGCTTGACACAAACTAACTCGGATTTGATCCTTCATTCAGTCCGTTTGATCATGGAAGTAAATACTACATATCAATCAAAATAGTTGACAAGAAACTCAACAGTGTTGTCTTTCCACACCTGAAATTCTCATAGTTACATTTGTCTGTCTCACTCAGTGGAAAATGTTATTGCTCAGAGGTTGCTCCTACAGCTCAGAAGATGTAATGGAAATCTTAGCTAGAAACTAAAAGTGAAATAAATAGTTTCTAGCTCATCTGGAAATACCAAGGCCAAAAGTTTAATTCCCAGGAAATATACATTCTGAAAAATACATAACTTGAATGCAACGTAAATTTGGCTAAAATAATATGCTGTGTAAAATAGTCACAGTAATGTGTTTACACACAGAGTATAGAGCTATAAAATTAATGAAAAAGCTCAGATGAGTTAGTCTTTGACGAAATTGATGAGGAACTTACCTTTTGGTTGCAGACTTTGGAGAAGAGACACGTGAGATTACTGTGTTGTTTTTTCAGATTTTAGACATTAAAGTGATTTGTCTTTCCTATCCACATTTACAAACATACAAGCTCATATATGTGAATAAAAAATATATATATTTAACCTGGATCACAGGATTTAGTCAGCATAGTTGACTGTAATTACCTGAAATAACTTCCTGCGGCATGACATGATATGCTCCAACGTAACAATTTCAAACAACATTTGGGTAATATACAGTATATATGGCAAAAGTTTGGAATAACGTACAGATTTAGTTTTTTCAGAAGGAAATTGGTACTTTTATTCACCAAAGTGGAATTCAACTGATCATAAGTATAGTCAGGACATTACTGATGTAAAAAAAACAGCACCATCACTATTTGAAAAAAGTTATTTTTGATCAAATCTAGACAGACACCATTTCCAGCAGCCATCACTCCAACACCTTATCCGTGAGTAATCATGCTAAATTGCTAATTTGATACTAGACAATCATTTGCCATTATATCAAACAGAGTTGAAAGCTATTTGGTTCGTTAAATGAAGCTTAACATTGTCTTTGTGTTTGTTTTTGAGTTGCCACTGTATGCAATAGACTGGCATGTCTTAAGGTCAATATTAGGTCAAAAATGGCAAAAAAGAAACAGCTTTCTCTAGAAACTCATCAGTCAATCATTGTTTTCTGGAATGAAGGCTATACAATGCTTGAAACTTCCAAAAAAAAACTGAAGATTTCATACAAAGGTGTACACTACAGTCTTCAAAGACAAAGGACATCTGGCTCTAAAAAGGACAGATGTACAGCTGTAACATAATTTAAACGAGAGGAGGAGGCGAAAACCGGCTAGATAATATAAATAATAGTTTAATATAAAACTGAAACAAAAGACAACCACACACACATGACGGACATGTCCGTAAACGATCTCTCTCTCCTCGCACCACCATCTGCCATCAACCTTTATCCCTCTCGGAGGCCCGGGTGTGTATAATCACAACCCGACTCCGCCCTCCACCCTGCCACATTCCTCCCTCGTTCTCACAGGCTGGGGAGCCCCCCCCTTTCCCTGGGGGAGGGCGTGCTTTAAGCGCGGTCTGCCCCATCTACCTGGATGAGGGAGGGGACAAGTGGAGGGAAACAGAAATAATAAAAATGGGGGGGTACTTCCTCTAACAGTGTTGTACCCCCCAAACATCACTGTAAAATTTAAACGAGAGGGAAAAGGCCAACGCAGAGCGGCAGTGAGAGAGAGAGAGGAGAGAGAGATGAAAAAAAAACCTACTCGCCGGTTCTCTGATACACCTTCGCATGGTCCTCGATCACTTCTCCACCCATTCAGGCGGACGACAGCCGCTTCTCCCCGGGCGGACCGGAGTCAGACTCACGACCCCCGGTGGTCAGAACACCCCTCCGCGTTCTCGGCAAATCGTGGGGACACTCCTCCACCCCTGGCAGCGGCCCTATTGCTCCAGGCGTTCGGGGAGACACTTCCCTCCTCCCCTCGCGGATGGCGGTCTTCCTTCGACCCCTCCGTGTTTCTGGGGGATGGCAGGGGTCTCTTCCGCCCCTGGCAGCGGCTCCATCACTCCAGGTGGTAGGGGAGTCCAGTCCCCACTCGCCTCGCGGACAGCGGCCGTTCACTGCCCCGTTCCGGTCGGTCTACTCCCACTCGGCGGTCGGTCTACTCCCACTCGGTGGATGGCAGCAGTGCTCCCCTGGGTGGATGGCAGTGTCGAGGACTCCGCGATGGGCATCCCTCCTCCTTCCTGGGCTTCGGCATCAATGTAACGTAATTTAAACGAGAGGAGGAGGTGAGAACCGGCTTGATAATATAAATAATAGTTTAATATAAAACTGAAACAAAAGACAACCACATACACACACGACGGACATGTGTGTAAACTGTCTCTCTCTCCTCGCACCACTGTCTGCCAATTAAGCCTCCATCCCTCTTGGAGGCTTAATTAGCCTGATAAGGGACCGGGTGTGTATAATCACAAAGCCCTCCGCCCTGCCACAACAGCTAAACAAGAGGATAAGTACATCAGAGTTTTTAGTGTGAGAAATAGATGCCTCAGATGTCCTCATCTGACAGCTTCATTGAATTTTACCCGCTCAACACCAGTTTCATGTACAAAAGTAAAGAGAAAACTCAGGGGTGCAGGTCTTGTTGGAAGAATTGCAAAGAAAAAGCCAAAAGGTTAGAGTGGGCAAAAAAAACACAGACATTGGACAACAGATAATTGGAAAAGAGTGTTATGGATCTTAACCCCATTGAGATGTTGTGGAATCAGCTAGACTAGAAGGTGTATGAGAAGTGCCCAACAAGACAAGGCAGCCACATCTATGGCAAGTGCTACAAGAAGTGTGGGGTGAAATGTCAGCGGATCAACCTCGTAGCTTACAGGACTTGAAGGACCTGCTGCTAATGTCTTGGTGCCAGATAACACAGGACACCTTCAGGGGTCTTGCAGAGTACAAAGCTGTTTCAGAAATTCTCAAACCAGCCCATCTGCCATCAAAAATCATGCCACGGTCGAAGTCACTGAGATAAAAAAATTTCCCCATTCAGATGGTTGATGTGAACATTAACTGAATCTCCTGACCTGTATCTGCATGATTTTATGCATTGTACTGCTGTGTATCTATCTATCTATCTATCTATCTATCTATCTATCTATCTATCTATCTATCTATCTATCTATCTATCTATCTATCTATCTATCTATGTCTGTCTGTCTGTCTGTCTGTCTATCTTTATCTGTCTGTCTGTCTGGTCTATCTATCTTCATCTGTCTGTCTATCTATCTATCGTATATTATACTTATATACAGTACATTAAATATTATTTATATTGAATATTTATGCATGCAGATTTTTTGACCTTTTATGATTTGTGAAGGCAAAAAGTAAAAAATTGTGAAAAACTAAATAAATTGTCACAGCACCTAAATTATTCACTTTCCCTTAAATATTTATTTAAATTTTAGCCTCTTGATATATATAGAAATGCATTTTAAGGGGGTTTGTTTGCTTTAGCCTCAACTACCCTTAAATACAATGCACAAATCACAAGCTTGAGCTATACTGAACTGCGTACGCTCTTGCAGTCACTGTTGTACATTAATTGTCCTTTATTTAAAATGCGATTAACAATGTCTTGTAACTATTGTAAAAATAAATTTTTAGGGAGGAGAATTTGGGCTGAAGCTGAATGCATTATTCCACAGAGACAGGAAGTCTTCAGTGGCTGTATCTCTCTGATGAGTATCAACTATTAGCTGCTCTCGGCTGGATATTCTCCTGGGCTCTGCTTCTGCTGAGAGCTGGGATGCTCGGCTCTCTCCTTATCATGCTTGTCCACTTGTCACACTTGGCCTGTCCACTCCCTGTTGTGTAAACTGTTAAACACACTCACACACACATTACTCACTCATCTGATCAATCATTCAAACATACAACATGCAAGGATTTTACATGCATGTGCAAGAAAATGTGCACATGGCTGCACACACACAATTGCAAAAGTAATACCCACCAATAGTAGCGATACGTCCATGCTATCTCAGATTTTTGAGCCAAGTGGATTTTGAATGTATCTTCCAAAAGTATATTTGGGAGAAATAAAGGCACAGTTCATCCGAAAATAAAAATTACATTATCATTTACTCGCCCTCATTTTCTTCCAAACCTGTATGACATCCTTATCTCTGTTTAACACAAAAGGAGATGTAAGACTCAGTAACCATTACTTTCTTTGTATGAAAAAATTATAAAATGAAAGTAAATGGTGACTGTGGTGGTGGTTTGGAACAACATTAATTTGGGTGAAATAAGTTCCATAACTGTACCACAAGACTAATGGGTCTTACACTTATGCACTTTTAAGAGAGCCAGGAATGCCTTAAAAAAATAGGTGCATGATGCCACTGCCCAACAAAAAGGTCTTTGACATCCCCAAGGAACCAAATAATAACAGTCAAACCACTGTGCACATATGCTAATATGCATCATCATAATGTATATAATGCTTATAAACTGAATCAGATGGACACCAGCCAAAGGGCATCTTGCACAGGGCGAGATAAAGGGCCAGTGGACACGCATCGTGTGCCAAGCTGAAGCATTTATTCTTGCATTTCAAATGCTCTATCAAAAGGCTGAAAGATGTGGAAAACCTCAAGACTCTTGCCGTGACAGAGTTAAAACCACAGGTCACCCTCATGCGATCACAGAGAGCACAACTTGCTGTGACAGGTTTTCTCCTCGCACTCTTCCTCGGTGCTATTCTATAACAGCTCATATGGTTTGATGCTAATGTTTTTCCGAAGCCTCCCTTAATGACGCTGAAATAAAGTCCTTCCCCTGAGGAGACACTGGCACACCACCACAGCACCAGTTTATTCACGAGCACTCACTGCCGCTATTGACTTGGTGGATTAAGATTTGCACATATGAGCCAACCGACACATAAAGCCCACCCCCCACCCCTACCACCACCACCAGGATCCGCAAGAACAGAATGGGGTCAGAAGCGCGTTAGTACAGAACACACTGAGATGGACCAGATTAGATTATTTGAGGCCCTTTGCAGAGCTCCCGTTTTGACAACAAATATCCCCAGGCTAGTTGGAGATGGTCACTGGGCGACTGCTCGCGACGTGGCAAAACAATGTGTTGATTTTGATCTTGTGTAGATCTGCTCTCTCTGTCCATAGCTCTTATGTAAATAAACGTGTCATTTGGGAGGTTAAAGCTAATTTTAGACCCTCCGTTTTAGATTATGGTAAAGGAAGATCTGTAGAAAAACACGCTTGTGACCTTTCGGCTAAGGCTGTCTCTGTGGCTAATTTACAAGTGGTGTGTTAAAGTCTGGGGTCAGGTGTTTTAAATTGCCGGGCATTCTTTCCTTTGTCTGTTTCATTAAAAAGCATTGTGGGCTTCAAGAAGCAGAACTCTCTGGATCTGACCTCTACATCATAGAGGCATGCTCTGTTAAATTAGTCTGATGTGTTGCCGTGAGCGCTTGTAGCATTTAGTCTATTGTCCACTTTCACCTCGCAGCTCTCACATTTAACCCTTTGCTGTAAATAACGCCAGCCTAATGGAAATCTACATTTATGAATGACGCTCTGGGTCATTCTCCCGTCTTACAAGTCTTAACACATTGGAACAAATAAAAAACTCACAATTTTGATGGAAGTCACATTAGTTTACTTTTATCATAAGATCACAATTAAATGAATATGGAGTGGTTTGTCCCCTGGTGCTAAACACTTCTTACATGAAAAACGTATTGAGAAATATTACAGTTGTTTATTCATTTTTTACTTTGTATGTTTTCTTGGGAATACTGTTGTAATCATTGTATAACATTGTAATGTTGTTTCTTGTGTCCTCAGTATCACTTCTATCCTGTTGGTCTTCTTAAAAATCCCTTTGACTAACACAAGACCTTAAAGGAATATTCCAGGTTCAATAAATTTAGTTGACAGGATTTGTGGCATTATAATTTTAATTACCACAAAAATGTCGGCCCGTTCCTCCTTTTCTTTAAAGAAAGCAAAAAATCTGGGTTACAGTGAGGCACTTACAATGGAACTGAATGGGGCCAATCCGAAAACGTTAACATATTCACTATTTCAAAACTTTAGCAGCAAGGAGTTAACAATACGTGTGTTAACATGATTTTAGTGTGATAAAATCACTTTCTAGCCTTTCTGTGTAAAGTTAAATCCAGTTTTTCAACTTTATTGTCATAGCGACGTAACACATATAATACACAAAATGTAATAACTCAAATAATACACAAAAATTTTTTATGTAAGAATTCATGTAAGTGGGGGCCTGGGTAGCTCAGTGAGTATTGACACTGACTACCACACCTGGAGTCACAAGTTCAAATCCAGGGTGTTCTGAGTGACTCCAGCCAAGTCTCCTAAGCAACCAAATTGGCCCAGTTGCTGTCACATGGTGGAGTCACATGGGGTAACTGCCTCTTGGACACGATAAGTGGTTCTTGCTCTAAATGGGGCACGTGGTAAGTTGTGCATGGATTGCAGTGAGTAGCATAAGCCTTCACATGTGGAGTCTCCGTGGTGTCATGCACAACGAGCCACGTGATAAGATAAGCGGATTGACGGTCTCAGAAGTGGAGGCAACTGAGGCTTGTCCTCCGCCACCCAGATTGAGGTGAGTAACCGCGCCACCATGAAGACCTAAGCAGTGGGAATTGGGCATTCCAAATTGGAAGAAAAGAGGAGAAAAAAGAAAGAAAAAAGAAATTAATGTAAGTGCTTTTATAACATTATACCATTCATATTTCTGCCTTTAAACCCTCCAATAATTGGCCCTATTCACTTCCATTGTAAGTGCCTCACTGTAACCCAGATTGTTTGCTTTCTTTAAAGAAAAGGAGGAACGTGTCAATTTTGTGTTTGTGGTAATTAAAATTATTATGCCACAAATGGCGATTGAGGTAATTGAACTTGGAATATTCCTTTAAAAGTCCTTTATTACATCATCATCCAGGAATAGATATATTTTTTTGGTGGAAAAACAACAGCACAAAGTAGCAATGGATTTCATGAATGGTGGTATTAGTTTCACTTTAAAAGCTTCCATCATGTTAAATAAAATGATAAATCAGTATGATGCTATAATAATTTCAAAAGATTGATAAAAAATATTCAAATAAACTTAAAGTTGACGTCCTTCTGTAAGTTATCTGTAAATCCCTCACTAAGCAAACTTTAACTCTTTATTTTACTGTTAAGTTCCATCCTGTTATCCAGATAATTTTCTTGCCAATATGTAAATAATCAAATTATAAATAATAAAGTTTAAGTGACCAAGCTTAAATTAGGTATACCATTTTATAAAAACTCTTCCTTAAATTACACACATGCATAAACATCTTTAAAAGTTACAGAGTAAATAAGGTACAGTATAACAGGAAGACTGAGCTGAGCGAGAGAGAGAGAGAGAGAGAGAGAGAGAGAGAGAGAGAGAGAGAGAGAGAGAGAGAGAGAGAGAGAGAGAGCGAGAGAGAGAGAGAGAGAGCAGTTTTTTGAATCATGATACGGCGCCTGCTTTTTGCCAGCCAAATGTGGGTTTTGTCTTTCTTTTAATCTCCTCATCCATCCTTTCACTCCCTTTCCCCCCTCTTTGTTGTTCTCCTCAAAAACGAGATTTGAATTGCTCTTCGGTGTCCTATCCTATCCCTTTTGTTCTCTCTCTCTCTCTGTCTCTCTCTCCCTCCTGATTTGACTGGATTGTGGAAGAGAGATGATTGTATAGCCTTAGGTAAGATTTTGTAGCTTTACATATCAAAGTCGCTAAATATCTTTTTCTCTCACACATGAGCGTAAAGGGGGGTTTGCTTTAGCGTATGAGAAGAACAAATCCAGTGAAACAAAAGGGATTATGGAGCACTGTCGCTGTTGTGTTATTTATCTATTCCGCTTTTTTCCAGGGCGATGTGTCAATGTCAGGACAATCAACGTACAGAACGTTTGGTAAACACGGGAAACTAAACAAGGTTTTTGTAAATGGCAGAAAATGGGGTTGATCTCTCAACTCTACCACTTTTGTGTGCTAACATCGCTGTCTTCTCTCTCTCTCTCTCCGTGTCTCTTTCTGCTGAGGAAATATACAGCCGCTGTGATTTATCATCTATCCATAATGTAATACCATGAGCTTCAATGGCCCAATCTGTTATGTTATTTCAAGATTAAACTATTAAATACTTAGTGCTCACATCTAATAAAATATCTATATGATTTTGGATTAACATTCTAGATTCAGAATCAATCAACAAATAATGTCCATTAAATTAATTTTTAAGAGTCTTGGCATATGGGACTCAAGAGCGGGAGAGAAAGTGTGAGCGACAGACAAATTTAAAAGGCCGAATATAAAAGAGTTATAGTAACAATGCAACTTAACAACATTTAAACAACATTTTTCAAAAACTTAACAAAACACATGTGACAAATTGCCCTGAAATGACATTTATGAAAAAATATCCTTGTCCTTAGAACACATTAAGCATTTTGGTTAAGATGTACCTTCATTGTATAGCAAACTTTGCAAAGATTGTATCCTAGTGTGGTTTTAGTGTGTTTGCTTGTTAATGCAAGTGCTACAGCAAAATATGATTATCCTATTATTTTAGTTCCACTTCTGTCACTCACTGGACATTGTGTCGATGTGGCGGTAAACAGTTTGCCTTTGACCTAAACATTTACATTCCAAGTAAAAGAAAAGTACAAATGTCTTATCACTATAAAATGGTATGTAAAAAAAAAATACAATTTACAATTTAAAGTGTAAGCCTGTACATTTTGAAATAATTTTATACATTTACAGTTGTGCAGTGTTATTATGTGCCTAGATCGTCTTTAAAATAAACAGTTTACCCAAAAATGAAATTTGTCACATAAATTACTCACTCTCATACCACCTCAAATGTGTATGCCTTTCTTTCTTCTGCTGAACATAAATTAAGCTTTTTTGAAATAATTTATCAGTTCTCCTTTCAATGCAAGTGAATGGTGATCAGAACTCAGAAGGTATAAAAATCACAAAAATGCAGCATTAAAATAATCCATACATCACTACAATCCAGAGGTTTGTATACCTCACCCACACCTATATGATAGGTGTGGGTGAAAAACAGATAATATTGATTTTTTTTTTTACTATGAATTCTCCTCCTTGCCCAGTAGGGGGTGATATGCTTATGTAAATCACCAAAAACAGAAGATCATCTATAAAGAGAGAAGAGCACTTATGAAAGTGAAAGTAGATACTTATAGTTAATTACTTAATTATTGATCTGTTTCTCACCGCTTCTAATTTACTTGCATTGAATGGACCAACAGAGCTGAGATATTCTTCTAAACATCTTCATTCATGTTCTGCAGAAGAAAGTCATACACATCTGGGATGGCATGAGGGTGAGGAAATGATCAAATATCCCTTTAACATTCACTTATTTTTAAAACACATACAATGAAGTCTTATGACAAAGTGAAAATCTCATATCGTATAATGACATGGAGAGCTTAAATAATTTTAAAGTAATTGCATATATTGCATATTTTTGCTGTGATCTTGTTTTATTGTTATCATCTTCACCTCCAACCCCCCTTTTGGGTTTTGGCTGACTTGGACATGACATCCCGGCCCTGCCGCTGGGCACTTCAACAGTAAAAGAGCTGATTTTCCTGCTTATTCTCCTAAAAGAGCATATTTCCTTACTAAAAGAGTGGCACTCACGAAAGTGTCTTTTTCAAGATGCCTTTTAGTTTGTGTGTTATTCCTGGTTGCGGTCGTTATCTATCCGCTTCTGATAGCCACACAGAGAATGCGTTCATGGATGGTTCTCATTGCGAGAATGTAAGGCTACATTGCGGTCTTGACTTTCCTTCGTAAGAGGGAATGTCACCCCAGTGGCTCTACCTATGGGTCAGAGCCGGAATCGGTTAGCACTAGGGCCGATCTGAGGACTTCAATGGGAACTTCTCCATCGGGAAACCCCCCATGGACCTCCCATTACCCAGTACACTTGAAAGCCCTGCCCGAATTCTAGGATGAAGTTGCAGGCTCGTCTCATGGCCTTCGGAGCTTGTGAAGATGATGAACTATCGATTGCTGCATTGGAGAGCAGGCTCGTCATGTCTGATGCAGAGGACCCGATTCGCAAACTCCTCCGCACTCACTACCCTCGACGGTGGGGCGGCAATGGGGTATGTGGCGATTCCTCAGGTGGATCAGGCGGTCACGGTGCACTTGTGCCCGCAGAGCGCTGCCACCAGGTGGAACCGTCCAACACTTCCGTCCAGGGCCTGTAGGCTTACGTCGTCACTGGTAGATAAGGACTATGTTGCTGCTGGACGGGCTGCCTCTGCCCTGCATGCCATGGGACTCCTGCAAGTGCACAAGGCCAAGGCACTTAAAGAGCTGCATGAGGGTAGTCCTGACACGGGATTGATGCAGGATCTGCGCTCTGTGACCGATCTCGCCCTCCGGGTGATGAAGGTCATGGCGCGTTCTCTTGGCCAGGCGATGTCCACCTTGGTGGTTCGGGAACCTGGTTGAGTCGAGAGTGGCTGACAAGGTTTGTTTCCTTGACACCCCCATCTCCCAGATAAGCCCAGCAGTTTTCAATGTTGAGGAAGCAGACGGAGGCTACACAACACATCCTGCCCCGGTGCGGCTCTAGATCCCACACCCCATCTGCTTGTCGCCAAGGGTGTCTTCCTGCGGAGACTATACCGGCTCCACCACAACCCATCTCAACCTGTGGAAGGTTTTGCTGCATGCCCGATGGGCTGCGGTACCCACCTTCTTAATAAAAGAGCAGTTTCCGCACTTTCTGAGCACTACACTCGGTGCGCACGGCAGTTGTTATCACGACAGCCGGGCACTGTTTCTTTTTGGTGGGTTTGTTGCCCGTGCATGGATCCCCTGCTGCCCCCACGCACCCAGCTGTAGCACAAATCCATCCCTGATGTAGTTGGCTCCACAGGGGGAAGAGCACGAGAATCTTCCTCTCCCATCCCAGGCTGTTCCGGGAGTGGTCACAAGGAGCCAGGTAAGTGCTTCGATGTCCCTGGACTCAGCACAACCACAAGTGGCACCTCAGGCTCCGTCCCATCGCAAGGCCACGCCCAACAGTATGTCTGACACGATTATTCTCTTGGTTCCTCTCGCGTGGAACTTGGAGACATGACTTGCGCTCTCCAACCCATCCCGATGGTTGATCAGGACTGTCCGACTAGGCAATGCGATTCAGTTCACCAGGCACCCGCCCAGGTTCAACGGCATTCACTTCATGGCGGTAAAGGGTGAGAACGCCACTGCCTTGCGTAAGGAGATCACCAAGCTTCTACCAACCCCTCCAGCTGAGATGAAGAATAGGGTTTACAGCCCCTACGTCATCGTACCCAAAAAAGGCAGCGGGTTGCGGCCAATCTTGCACCTGCGAGTTCTGAAGCGGGCTTTGCACAGACTTCCATTCAATATGCTGACGCAAAGGTGCATTTTAGTGAGCGCTCAGCATCAAGATCTGTTCCCGGCAGTAGACCTGAATGATGCGTACTTTCATGTCTCGATTTAACCTCGACATAGACTCTTCCTACAGTTCGCGTTCGACGGTCATGCGTATCAGTACAATATCCTCCCCTTCGGCTTGTCCCTGTCCCCTCGCGACTTCACGAAGGTCGCAGAGGCAGCCCTTGCCCCATTAAGGGAAGTGGGCATTCACATACTCAATTACCTTGACGACTGGCTAATTATAGCATGCATTTCATCTCTGGCTTCGGGTCCAAGTAACGAGATGGGCATGGCACCACGGCACAAAGCGCATGCTCGTCATGCAGGCTTGTTGCCATCTTTTCAGCCCTTTTACTGACCTAGCATTCCTGCTGGCAGAAGTTCCCCTAAGCCAGGTCTCCAGGCATGTCGTGGTTTCGACGAACGCCTCCAAGCGCGGCTGGGGCACCGTGTGCAATGGGGATGCAACCGCTGGTCCATGGACTGGCCCGCGCCTGCATTGGCACATCAACTGCCTCGAGTTGCTGGTGGTATACTTGCCCTGCAGAGGCTTTTGCCAACTATCCAGGGCAAGCATGTGTTGGTCCGGATGGACAAAGGACAACAGGCTCTAAAAAGGACAGCAAGAGACGTGGAAGGCCAGATGTACAACTAAACAAGAGGATAAGTACATTAGAGTCTCTAGTTTGAGAAATAGATGCCTCGCATGTCCTCAGCTGACAGCTTCATTGAATTCTACCTGCTCAACACCAGTTTCATGTACAACAGTAAAGAGAAGACTCAGGTGTGAAGTAGTTTAAGAAGTTCTGAATTAAAAACAATTTCTTTTTAGATTGTAATAATAATTTTTCACGTTATTATGGTCCTGACTATACATTGTGATCAGTTGAATGCCACTTTGGTGAATAAATGTATCAATTTCTTTCCATAAGTGCAAAAGCTGTACATTATTCCAAACTTTTGGCCGCCAATGTATTAAGTACACATAATACTTGGTCTATATTCTAAAATCATTTTCTTTCAACATTTTAGCCCGCTTTTTCTACAGAACAACTGTTGTTTATTTCCAGACCTTGGGGACTTGTCTGTGATGTAAAGATTGTAAGGGCCATGAGACATATTGCTATTGATTTGCTTGTGAATCGTGTGGACAGCAACCATGCTGCAATCTGGGGCAACATCTGAACATGTGTGCGTACCACATCAGAGCTCTGTAGAGAGAACATGACAATGTTTTGATACGGTCATCATGTCCTCATGCCTGATGCACTGTAATGCCGACCTGAGATGTAATGGGATCCATATGGGGCTGCTAGAGCTCGCTAGATCAGCGCCACAGACAGACGGGACAAAAGAAAGTTTATGTTTTGATGCATTAACATGTGAAAATCAAACAGAAGCAAGCTTGTTCATAAAGCTAGCATTGTTGTTCAAGGCAAAGGTGCAACCACAAACTGAATAGTTCCAGAATTATTCCAATATAACTATTTAGAGGAGCATGCTAAGGTTTAGGGGTTTGGTAAAATCCCTAATCCAAGTATTAAACTTTAGCGTGTAACTTGTCCTGCACCCTATTAATGATAACTCAAATCACAAGGCCTGTTAGAGAGATATTCACATTGGAGGACAATAAAACAGGCAAAATAAAGAAAGAAATCTCATAAACTTACATTGATGGAAAGATGCAGCCCATATACTGTATCATACCAGAATGTGATAATAAACAAGCATTACTTAACTACATAGATTATTATTATTTTTTCGTAAATGAATAAGAGTGTGACATTTTTTTTCACTAACTTGTCTTTTGGAACCAAGATGAATATTATTTATTATTGTTTAATCAATCATATTATTATAATATGATACTTTTTTATTATTATTTTGAGGATTATTTTATACGTTAGTAATATATTTCTGTCGTATATACTTCCCCTTGATCTGGAGCATTTATTGTGATGGAACATTGCAGTATCTGTATTTTATAGTTATACAATGTTCATCATTACAAATTCTGGTGAAATGCTGTAACCTCCTACATTTCAATGATACTGTGTTGCTTTTTTAGATAATAATTTTAAGTGGGTTCAAATGTTTGGAGTGCGAATCTAGATTGAACAATGATTTGCACTCACACATAGAAACATACATTGAAGTCTTCTTAAGTGATATATTCATAATTCAAATGTTCCTTTTGGGTAATCTATTCTTTTAACAAGGTCATGCATCCACAGCACCAACCAAACGACAGCATTTGTGGCATAATGTCAATTAACACAAAAAATAATTAAGACTTGTACCTTGTTTATATAAAAAATTATATTTCTTACAATAGAAGTGAATGGGGCCAGTCCATGAATATTAAAATACACAATGTAAAATACAAACTGCGATTTCAGTTGAAATTATTTTCTGCTTTGCTGATCAGTGACAGATGGGGGAGTGTTCAAGAAACCTGCTTGGAAACAGTCCCTTTTTTTGCTATTCCATTTGGTGACGCTAGTGGTGCAGAAATTACACACTTCAGCTTAATTACTAGAGGGCCAAAAACTCAGCTGTGTCCCTAATGCAACATCTGTGGGCAACACAAACCAACAAGGCCATGAAATCAGATGTATGTGCCGATCAGGCCTCGCAAAATAGCCTGTATCCAATAAAAGAGAGAAAAGCATTGAGGGTAGAAAGAAGAAAGAGGCCACGTCTGGTCCCTGTCTCATTCATGTCATTCTGAGTGTGTCAGTGCTTGGCATGCTGGGATGTGTAGTCCCGTGGGCCCGCACAGGGCGCATGTAGCTTCTAATTGGACCTGTTAGGGTCAGCAATTAGTGTACAGCCATCAAGGACCACATGAAAGATTCTCCTGCCAGGCACTCTGTGGAGAGAGATAGTGAGAGAGTTACATCTAGAAGGCATAAAGAGAGAGAGAGAGAGAGAGAGAGAGAGAGAGAGAGAGAGAGAGAGAGAGAGAGAGAGAGAGAATATGATATGACATAGAGTCCTGGAGTGTAGAGCAGCTGCAATGTTTTTTTGTCTGTGTATGATAGAGGGACAAAGCTTAATGGGACGTGTTCATTGCCCAAGGCTCAAAGAGTTTAGTCAATCTGTTCTTTTTTTTGGATGCTTGAACCAACAAACCAAACCAACAGGCTCTCTAACAAAGGGCCTCTTTGTGGACCTGTCTTGCTCTTGAACTACAGTTGCTTCACAGCAGTAACACTACTGAACTGTGTTTCCTTTGTTAAATACAGAAGGATTAATTTACTAAATGAGTGTTAAGGTGTCTGGCCCAGCCATCAGGTGGCAGTCAGGAGCAGTCAGAGGTATTCCCTGGCCCTGGTTGCCATGACAGCACTCAGACAGACGCTAGCAATGCTGAGGTATCAATGGTCTAGAGTCACCATATTAAGGGTTTAATAAAATCAGCTACATACTGGCTGTGAACTCTTGCTATTTAAGTCCAAAATGCTTTTTATTTACAAAAAAAATAAAAAAATTAAAAAAAATAAAAATAAAAATAAAAAAATAAAAAATGTTTTACACAATGAAATAAACGCAGAGAAGAAGACTTTAAAATAATTATTTGATAATAGTAAAAGCCTTGAAGCACTGAATGTAATAGATAGTTGACAAAAAACATGAACATGAACTCAACATAAGGACTTTTATATTAATGTATAAATAAAAGAGTATAGTTTTCGATGCTGAAACTGGTCACCATTCCTTTGTCAACATAAAAAAGGCATTCGCAACCCATTTTATTTCCGTAACGTGAGTAAAACAGGGTATTCAACCAAAAATATAGGACAGGACTTGATTTAATTCACCAGGAATTGACTTCATCGTTGGAAGTGGGAGTTTTGTACCACAACGGAGCAAGACCTGAATGTAAGTTTGTAGTCAGTTGCAGCAGAGGACCTATGGCACCCACTCATGAGGAGGCCTTTTGACTAGGATGTGTAGGCTGGAGGTCAAGTTCATCCTCAAGAGCATCTCAACTTATTCCAGTGGTAATGCTTTTTCTATCATTTTTTACTATTCTTGTCATAACCATTATTAACACACATTAATTTACTACATTAACAATTGGCTAGACTTTGGGCTGCAGTACTTACCCAGGCCCAAAACCATGACTAAATATAGTAGTTGCAGTCTAGATGATGTCAGCCGAAAATTAAAGTTGTTTCAGAGGTAAAGAAATGGAGCATTTCAATGAAAGGTTATGAACATTTTGTTTTATTAATATTAGATTTTTTAACTAATAAAATGCATTAATACATTGAGAACAAGACCAGGAAAGTTTTTTAGAATGCGTCAATTAAAATTCACAATTTTAAGCACCCTTTTGCAATTTGAAATTCACTTTAATAAACGCACTTTGCTGTTTAATATAGTTGTAGATGGAGCATGTCACAATGCAGGGTCACTTTTAATAAAAAAATGTCATAATTTTGTCTTTATTTTAGTCAGTATTTCATCATGTCAGATTCATTAATTTGAGTCAATTTTACACTGACTACAATGGCATATAATATTAAGCCCACAAAATTAATTTTTTTTAGCTGCCAATAAAATTCATAAACTTATCAAACTGTGTAACAGACTAAACTTTAGCCTAATATTTAAACATTTTGAAAAATGTATAAACATATAATTATTTAAACATGTATCAAAAATAAAGATCAGTATCTTGACATTATTCTTGATACAATTCATTGAATTATTTCCTCGATGATGGCAAGCAGTCCAGGCACCGAAGCAGCCCCAAATCATGGTGCTCCCTCCATCGTACCGTTGGGATGATATTTTCATGTTGGCCTGAGGTGCACTTTTTACACAATACGTAGTGCTGCATGTTCTTCCCAAACAATTTAAGCTTTTTTTTGAAGTTGGCAAACTTCAGGCATGCAGCAATGTTTCTGTTGGAAAGCAGCAGCTTCCTTCGTGGTGTCCTGCCATGGACACAATGCATGTTTAACGTTTCCTCATAGTAGACTCATGAACAGAGATGTTAATCAGTTCTAATGATTCCTTCGAGTCTTTAGCTGTCACTCTAAGGTTCTTTTTTACCTCATTGAGCATTCTTCGTGTACTTTTTAAGTCATTTTGCCTGGACGGCCACTTCTAGAGAGAGTAGCCACAGTACTAATTCATCTTCATTTATAGACAATTTGCCTTACTTTGGACAGATGCATATCTAAGCTCTTTGAGATAATTAGTAACCTTCTCCAGCTTTATACAAAGCAACAATTATTGATAGTAGGTCTTCTGAGATCTCTTTTTTGCAAGGCATAGCCCAAATCAGCAAATGCTTGTTATATAGCACACTCAAAATGTTTAAGTGCTTTTTATAAGTCTAAGTAGCTCAAAACTACACCTTTAATCTTGTTTTCTATAATTGGATGCCAGATTTGTCAACTCCTGACTCTAATTAGCCTTTGTTGGTATAATTAGCCTAAGGGTTCACATACTTATTCCAACCTGCGCTGTGAATGTTTGAATGATGTTTGATGCTAAATCAACCTGTTCCCCATGAGTTGTTCGAACCCTTATCCAAACTTGACCTGAGGAGGGAAGTATGATGATGGAAACAAATCTTAAAAAAATGTTTTCCTTTTCTTTTTGGTCCCATTTTTTAGCACCCACAATCAATGCTTTGAATGTGCTGGCTGATTTAGATGTGCTCCACAGACAAATCAATATTTAGGGAGTTGTGAACAGCGGGATCAGGAGAGGTTTCGATAATTAAAAGTAACGCTGATGATGGGATATGAACCTTGTGTGACCAACAGCACTTATGTTTTGAATTAAATGGAAGTCATATATCACTTGATAGTCCTGTATGATGGATTATAACAAAGACATGAAGAGCTCAGTCTATCTGACAGTGTATGAAAGTACTCATCGTACAGAAAATCGTTCTTTTTATCTTGTCTTGTCTTTTTCCCCCACTATGTCCATTGCAGGAGCAACATCAAAAATGGTGATGTAATTGTTATGAGTGTAGATGACAGGCAGACGTGGAGTAAGGATCTATTTACAGGTTTATTGAAGAAACGTGAAAACAGACAAAACAGGAACAAAGGAAATACCCGCAATGGGGAAAATAAAACAAAAACACGGAAAACATTCAAAGGTATAACAAGCAGGATAAACATACAACGAGCACGGAAAACAGGCGTCCACAAACATCAACAATCAACAGGGGAATGAAGAAACAGCAGGGTTTAAATACACAGGAGACATGATGATGACCAAACGAGACACAGGTGAGAACAATGATGCAATGATGGCAGTGATGAGATCAGGGAATTGTGGGAAGTGTAGGTTTTTGACAGACAAGTGAAACACGGGGCAGACAACAAGGAAAACGTGACATGGAATGTGATCAGTGATGAGTGAAACAGAAAACACGGGGCAGACAACAAGGGAATCGTGACATAACCCCCCCGTCAAAGGAGCGGCTTCCAGACGCTCCTCAGAGACAAAAAGAAAAAGGGAATACTCAAAAAAAAAAAAAAAAAATCGTCCAAGGAGTGAGGGGGGTGGGGGGGAGCAAACAGACAGACCAAGGGAGCACAAGGGGCAAACAGACAGACCAAGGGAGCACAAGGGGCAAACAGACAGTCCAAAGGGGCACAGAGAGCAGACAGGCAGTCCAAGGAGGCACGGGAGGCAGACAGGCAGTCCAAGGAGGCACAGGGGCAAGAAGGCGGTCCAAGGGGAAACAGGGGGCAGACAGGCAGTCCAAGGAGGCACAGGGGGCAGACAGGCAGTCCAAGGGGGCACAGGGGGCAGACAGGCAGTCCAAGGGGGCACAGGGGGCAGACAGGCAGTCCAAGGAGGCACAGGGGGCAGACAGGCAGTCCAAGGTGGCCACAAGAGGACTGGATCAGGTGGCCTGGGAGCTGGCCACAGAGCAAAGATAGGTTCAGGAGGCCTGGGAGGCGGCCTCAGGACTGCAGCCATGGGGAACTCCGAGGGCGGAGCCGAGGTAGGCGGAGCCATGGACTGCTCTGGAGACCACGTCGTAGAAGGCTCCGGAAGCGGAGCTGAGGGAGGCGATGACTTGGAAGGCTCAGAAGGCAGAGTTGAGGGAGCCACTGGAGGCGGAGCTGAGGGAGGCTCAGGAGGTGGAGCTGTGGGAGGCTCTGGAGGCTCAGGAGGCCGCACTGAGGAAGGTTCTGGAGGCGGAGCCGTGGGAGGCAGAGCCATGGGAGGCGGAGCCATGGAAAGCCCTGGGGGCTCAGGAGGTGGAGCCGTGGGAGGCTCTGGAGGCTGGGCCGAGGAGGGCTCAGGAGGCGGAGCCGAGGAAGGCGGCACCGTAGGAGGCTTTAGAGGCGGAGCCCTGGAAGGCTCAGGGGGCGGAGCCATGGGAGGCTCAGGAGGCAGAGCAGAGGGAGGCTCAGGAGGCGGAGACCTGGAAGGCTCTGGAGGCGGAGCCGAGAAAGGCGGCACCGTAGGAGGCTTTAGAGGTGGATCCCTGGAAGGCTCATGGGGTGGAGCCATGGGAGGCTCAGGAGGCGGAGCCATGGGAGGCTCAGGAGGCGGAGACCTGGAAGGTTCTGGAGGTGGAGCCGAGGGAGGTGGAGCCGTAGGAGGCTCTGGAGGTGGAGCCAAGGGAGATGGTGCCATAGGAGGCTCTAGAAGTGAAGACCTGGAAGGCTCTGGAGGCGGAGCCGTAGGAGGCTCTCGAGGCGGAGCCGTAGGAGGCTCGAGAGGCGGAGCCCTGGGAGGCTCGAGAGACTTGAGAGATGGAGCCCTGGAAGACTCGGAGGCGGAGCCCTGGGAGGCTCGAGAGACTTGAGAGGTGGAGCTCTGGGAGGCTCGAGAGGAGGAGCCCTGGGAGGCTCGAGAGGCTGGAGAGGTGGAGCCCGGGGAGGCTCGAGAGGAGGAGCCCTGAGAAGCTCGAGAGGCTCGAGAGGTGGAGCCCTGGGAGGCTCGAGAGACTTGAGAGGCGGAGCCCTGGGAGGCTCGGGAGGCAGAGCCCTGGGAGGCTCGGGAGGCAGAGCCCTGGGAGGCTCGAGAGGCAGAGCCCTGGGAGGCTCGAGAGACTTGAGAGGCAGTGATGAGATCAGGGAATTGTGGGAAGTGTAATTTTTTGACAGACAAGTGAAACACGGGGCAGACAACAAGGAAAACGTGACATGGAATGTGATCAGTGACGAGTGAAACAGAAAACACGGGGCAGACAACAAGGGAATCGTGACAGTAATATTGAATATGTTGAAATATTGTACATTCACCTAGCTCATCTTAATATGCAAAGACAACTTAACAATAAGGCATTCATAGGTTAGTTTCCCCAAAAAGTGTAAACAATGTGGCTCTGCGATACTTTCAAAACATTTCTTTGTTTGTTTGAGTATCCCAAAAAGCCTAATGCAGCCATATTGGCTCAACCAATGACATGAGTTTGGGGCGAATTTTCTTGATTATGAAATATGATCGTACCAGGTAACATGTGCATGCAAAAGGCTAGAAATAGCATTTTAGCTTAGAGTAAAGCTGACAATTTACACAAGGTTTATTTATATTTCTTCTGCTCCAAACATACTTCGAACTTCTCTGTCTGCTCGTATGAACACATCATAAGAAAGTCTTTCACCTTTGTTCAAATGCACTTTGGATCGCATCATTTATATGTATTAATGTTTTCCATCTGAAAGGACTAAATATTAAATTAAACAAATGACAATAATTTGCAAAGTAATCTCTTCAGTAATCAAAATACTTTTTGAATGTAACTGTATTCTGATACAGTTACTTATATTTTGTATTTTAAATATGTAATCCCGTTATATGTATTTCGTTACTCCCCAACACTGGCTACAGCCTATACTGTTTGTTTGAAATAGCATATTAACATCCTATTCTTTTTTGAAGTATAGAGATATGTCAGAAACAGAAAGAGTAGTATGGTAGTGTGCCATTCTAAACTTTTTGTCATTATTTTTACAGTTCTTTTTGCTGACTCTAGTGGCGCTAAATTTCCCTCTTCACCTTTAAGACACTCAACCCAATGATAGTCCCCAGCAACTCCTAAACAACTACATTTTGGACATTTAGTAAAACTGTTGCACAAACAAAAGCTGAAATAACTTGTCACACACCCCCACACTCCTACACTCCCAGCATGCATTGCAAAGGACTACCTGACCTCCTGCCGTTGCCTGGGAGCCGAGTCACCCACACAGCTGGTGTGTGTGTGTGTGTGTGTGTGTGTGTGTGTGTGCGCGCGTGTGTGTATGTACGCAAAATACTGGCAGCGGCCCAGGATAAAGTTATCTGATACTGCACTGCCCCCACATCCATGAACAACAGTGAGGACAAGAAAGAAGAGAGATGTGGCAGCCCTCCTCCACAGGGAAAGAGAGGGAGAGATACAGATGGAGAGAGTGAGATATGTCATGAGGATTCAAAACTTTTTGAATTGAATTTTCTATGTATTATGCTTGACTCATAATGAACTGGCTCTCAGATATGTAATACCAAACAAAAAACTACTGCACACTCTAAAACCACCCACAAATACTTCAGGAGAAAAACTAACCAAAACAGCTTGTTATTACTATTTTGAAAGGACTAGTTCACCAATAAATGGAAATTGTCATCGTTTAGGCCCTGTTTACACCTTACAAACACTTTTATTTTTTCCTCAAAGTAATATAATAAGCTGAACTGCATGGATCAAGCTGAGAGATGACAGCAAACTCACATGTGCAACCCTCACAGGTACCACTCTCTCTCTCTGTCTCTTACTCTTTCCCTGTCTGTTGGGAGGTCAGTGTACTTGTGTTTTAAAGTAGAGTAAGCACACTTGGACTGAGTTGCACATTGACATCCTCCGTTTCTGTACTGTAACAGTAAAGCTGCAGTAGTCAGTACATATAATCACCTGGAGAAAGAAACAGAGATGAGAATAGAGAGGAAGAGGTACAATAGCATTCACAGCCATTTCTGTGCATGTGTGTGTGTGTGTTTTGTGTGTGTAAGAGTGAGAGAGAGTTTAATTGTCCCTTGCTTGTCCTAATTTGATACTTGCTGTCATGTGTGGGTGAGTTGCGCTTGCGAATGTGTGTGCATGCTACAAGTTACCGTTCCCATCACTTCCCCACAGTCTTCCCATAAGCCTGTGTGTATGCGAGTTGACTGACACACCTTACAGACCTAATAGAGGGCTGGCAGGAGAAGATGGCAGCTCTCAGAGATTGCCAGGGGGATATGCCGCAGGCAAACACCGCTTCATACACCACCCTCTGATGAAGCGAAGGAGATAGAAATAAATATATCAGCTCCACATAAACAGTCCAACAGGCAGTCAAACTCTTTTGCTGTCTCCACTTGCACACACAAGCACACAGTTGTGGTGGTGAAGTCTGTAGTATCTTTGAACACTATGTAGAAAGACAACTGTTATGTGTACTTAAGGTTGTGAAACTTAAGTTGAATTACTGATTAGTTGCTTGAATGACAATGTGAAGCAAAACATACGAAACAGAGTTTTGTAGTAATGAGCTGTACTTTAAATAAAATGTTTTGCCAAAACAATACCACAAACAATATTGTTATTTGTTTTGTATTTCTGTTTATTACATTACATATGTAAGGGTAGTTCGCCCAAAAATCCAAGAATCAAAAATCCCTAATCAACATGAGATTGCAATGTTGATTCAACGACTTGAACTGAATGAATTTTAATTTCAATGTTTATTCAGCAAAAGTGATGTGGAATCAACATCAGGTTCTACTGTAGATTCAATGACTTAATGTTGAAGTTTTTTTTAATGATATTTCAGTGTTGTTTCAACATTAACTAAAAGGCACAAATGTGATGTAGTACCAGCATCAGATTGTAGCAGCCTAGTCCCATGAAATTTCATGAGCATTGTGACATTTTTGCAAACCTGAAATTACATGCTTCATAAGATGTTTGGCTGCATGCAGAGGGCGCCAAAACAGAGCGAAAAAAAGTTGTAAGTTTTTTAAGGTGAATTTTAGATGGAGCTTTTAATAAAATGTACCTCCTTAACCAAAAAATTGACCCTAAACTTAACCAACAGTGTCCGAAAAGAGAAATGAGAGTTTAACAAAACAGACATCCTTGCCCTTAACCAACACCTAACCTGAACCGATAGTGTTTTAAAATGCAGAAGTGAAACGAAAAGAACATTTTCTGAGGCAACTACGTCATTTCGTGTCGCTTATTTGTCTCTGACGTGTCACGTGTTAGCTTGAGTCCAAAATCCAATGCTCAATGAGGAACGCTACTCTGCAAGCTAATCGTATTGGAGTAAGTATTTAAATGAGTTAGAGTAAAAGTGTGTCGATACCATAACATAGCAGGGTCTGAGTAATAGAGAGAAAAATAAGTCTTTATGAAGTCATAATCAGCCACTGAAGTCATGATGTGAGTGAAATTAAATAAAACACACAGTTGTTATAGCACCTCTAGTGTTTATTTCACCAGGAAACTGCAAGCAAATTATGCAAAAATGTATATAGAGTCGTGTTTTCACTATGAGACCAGGTTGGATTGTAGCTCCCCTTCGAACTTTGGGCTCTCTAGCCACATCTGTGGTTGAAACCTAAAATTGCAAGCATCTTGCAGAGGAAAATTTTACGTGAGTTTTTTCATCACTGCTCTTTTGCACTGATGAAACTTATGGTTTGCGGTTACCTGCTTTTTTTGCTACCTGTGATCACTCAGAATTGTTCACCTGCAAACCCAGAGTCATAAAGTGCTATGTTGATATTATGTTATTTCTTTAAACCAAGATATTACTTGCTTTGATGAAGACAAACAACATTCTTGTGTGTTATCAGCTACACATTAATGTTTGTATTGTATTACACATCAATTTAAGAGTGGAAACTTGTGATATGGCTGACATGAAGATACTTTATTTTTTATATTACAATCTCCAACCTCAGTGTAATTATTACAATACTACACAGTTTCTTTAATCGTTTCTTTGGAAGTTAAAATTGAGAGATGGTTACACGCTAAACAAAATAATACATACATTACTGCGCTATAAACAACTTGAGATGAGTATACATTTATTGGGAATTACCTAGTACCTAAAGTGGCTTTTAGATGAAATTTTAAATTGTCCACTCTGTTTAAACAGAGTATTATATTTCCAGGTGGTGCCACAGATAGCAGCCTCGGTGTGGAGCTCTCCAGCTCTTTTGTTGATTTTGTTTGTATGTCCTGTGCTTTGTAATTTTTTTCCAATCAGTTTTACAAGGGACGAACTGCTGAACATTTGGAAGCAAATAACAGACAATCTTTTCCCGTTTTTTGACCATTTGGACATTTTTGATGGACATTTTACTCAGAGGCGCTGTGTTGTTCAAGCGTGCTATGAGACGTAAGCAAGGGAAGCAAGCCGGTGCACTGGTCGAACAACACTGCCGAGTATTCATCTAGGGAATCTCCACTCTCTTCCTAACAAAATGGACAAACTACATCTCCTCAACCATACAAACAAGGACTTTTCAAACTCTGCTGCCTTGTGCTTCACAGAAAACTGGCTGAGTGAAGCCATTCCGGACAGCGCATTATATCTGCCGGGCTTTCAGCTATTCAGAGCGGATCGCATTGCGGACTTAACATGGAAAATGAGAGGCAGTGGAACATGCATTTACATCAATGAAAGTTGGTGTTCAGGTGTAATAACGTTAAAGAAGATGTGCTGTCCTAATTTGAAAGCACTCTTTATCAACTGTAAGCCTTTCTACTCGCCACTGGAGTTTTCCTAATTTATTATGGTGTTTATATTCCTCCACAAGTGTGCATGAATGCAGCACTGCAACAGCTGGCTGATCAGATCACAGACACAGAACGGACTCACTTATTGTTACGAACGGAGGCAGCGAAGGCAGACGAGGAGAGCGGGTCTAAATGCAAAACTTACTTTATTGGACCAGATAAATGAACAAACACAAAGGAAAACCCTCAATGGGGAAATAAACACAAGACTGAGGAAAACGGGCAGGGAACACACACCAGGCTAACAACATTCAACGATAGACCGCGACTGAACAAACAGACAGGGTTTAAATACATGGACAAAGGACAAAGGGGCCAATGAACAAACAGAACTCAAACAAGATAACAAGGGGGTAAACAGAAACCAAAGGGAAGCTAAACGAGGACAGGTGAAAACAATGAACAGTGAACACGAGGGCTAACAAGAAGTCTGTGGAGCTACACAAGGAACAAAAATGGTAAACAAAGGGGCAACGGTGAAACAAGACGAGGTAACCCTAACAGAGCCCCCCCTCGAGGATCGGATTCCAGACGATCAACAGTAACATCACATAAAATAAAATAAAAAATGTCCATAGACTGGGGGGCACAAAGGGCAGGCAGGAAATCCAAGGGGGCACAGAGGGCAGGCAGGAAGTCCAAGGGGGGCACAATGGGCAGGCAGGAAGTCCAAGGGGGGCACAGAGGGCAGGCAGGAAGTCCAAGGGGGCACAAAAGGCAGGCAGGAAGTCCAAGGGGGCACAAAGTGCAAGGACAGGTTCAGGTGGTCTGGGAGCTAGCCACAGGGCAAGGATAGGTTCAGGAGGCCTGGGAGCTGGCCACAGGGCAAGGACAGGTTTGGGGAATCTGGGAAGAGGCCACTGGACAGGGACCGGGTCAGGAGGCCTGGGAGGAGGCCATAGGACTGGAACAGGGTCAGGAGGCCTGGGAGGAGGCCACAGGACAGGGACCGGGTCAGAAGGCCTGGGAGGAGGCCACAGGACAGGGACAGGATCAGGGGCCCTGGGAGGAGGCCACAGGACAGGGGCAGGTTCAGGAGGCCTGGGAGGAGGCCACCGGGCAGGGGCAGGTTCGGGAGGCAGAGCCGAGGGAGGTAGCGCTGTAGGAGGCTCTAGAGGCGGAGACCTGGAAGGCTCTGGCGGCGGAGCCGAGGGAGGCTCGGGGGCTCTGGAGGCGGAGCCGTAGGAGGCTCGGGGGGCGGAGCCCAGGAAGGCTCGAGAGGCTTGAGGGCCGGAGCCCTGGGAGGCTCGAGAGACTTGAGGAGCGGAGTCCTAGAGTACTCGGGAGGTGGAGCCATAGGAGGCTCGGGAGGCGGAGCCGTAGGAGGCTCGGGAGGCTCTGGGAGTGGAGCCATTGGATGCTTGAGAGGTGGAGCCCTAGAAAGCTCTGGAGTCTCTGGGAGCAGAGCCGTAGGAGGCTTGGGAGGCGGAGCTGTAGGAGGCTCTGGAGGTGGAGCCGGAGAATGCTCGAGAGGTGGAGCCCTAGAAAGCTCTGGAGTCTCTGGGAGCAGAGCCGGAGGAGGCTCGGGAGGCGGAGCCGTAGGAGGCTCGAGAGGCGGAGCCCTAGAAAGCTCTAGAGCCTCGGGGAGCAGAGCCATAGGAGGCTCGGGGAGAAGGGCCGTGGAAGGCTCGAGAGGCTTGAGGGGCGGAGCCCTGGACGGCTCGAGGGGCTGGAGGGGCGGAGTCCTGGAAGGCTTGAGAGGCCCGAGAGGTGGAGCTCTGGGAAGCTCGGAGGGCGGAGCTCTGGAAAGCTTGGGAAGCTCGGAAGGCAGAGTGCTGGGAAACTCGGAAGGTGGAGCTCTGGAAAGCTCGGAAGGCAGAGCCCTGGAAAGCCCGGAAGGCGGAGCTCTGGAAGGCTCGGAGGGCGGAGCTCTGGAAAGCTCGGGAAGCTCAGAAGGCAGAGCTCTGGAAAGCTCGGGAGGCGGAGCTCTGGAAAGCTCGAGAGGCGGAGCTCCGGAAAGCTCAGGAGGTGGAGCTCTGGAAAGCTCAGGAAGCTCGGAAGGCGGAGCTCTGGAAAGCTCGGAAGGCAGAGCTCTGGAAAGCTCGGGAGGCGGAGCTCTGGAAAGCTCAGGAAGCTCGGAAGGCGGCGCTCTGGAAAGCTCGGAAGGGGGAGCTCTGGGAAGCTCGGAAGGCAGAGCTCTGGAAAGCTCGGAAGGCGGAGCTCTGGAAAGCTCAGGAGGCAGAGCTCTGGAAAGCTCGGGAGGCTACAGGTGCTGGCTCACTGACGTCGGAGGCTACAGGCGCTGGCTCGCTGACGTCGGAGGCTACAGGCGCTGGCTCGCTGACATCGGAGGCTACTGGCGCTGGCTCGCTGACGTCTGAGGCGACAGGCGCTGGCTCACTGACATCGGAGGCTACAGGCGCTGGCTCACCGACGTCGGAGGCTACCGGCTCGCTGACCGTGGCAGGCGTGGGCTCTGGCTCACTGGCCGTGGCAGGCGTGGGCTCTGGCTCGCTGGCCGTGGCAGGCGTGGGCTCTGGCTCGCTGACTGTGGCAGGCGTGGGCTCTGGCTCGCTGACCGTGGCAGGCGGAGACTGGGGAGCAGAAGCCTTTCCTCTTCTCCTCCTCGAAGCTGGCAATGCTGGCTCGTTGGCCGTGGCAGGCACGGAAAGCCCAGAGGCGGAAACCGGGATCGAGAGAGGTGGGTCCCCGGCAGCGAGTTCTCCCAAGACTAGACTCACATATTCCCTCCACGTGAGGTCTCCGGAGTTCGGCAATTCCCTCAGCTGGTATGTTGGTAGCCCGAGCTGGTAGATGGTCTTCAGGGATGTGTCGTCGAAGCTGGTGTGGATAGCAACAGCGGAAAAGAAGTGGGAGTACTCGCGGATGGTCAACTCCGCCTGGGTCAGTTCCATAATGTAAGCTGCTAGATCCATATTTGGTGGTCTATCATTCTGTTACGAACGGAGGCAGCGAAGGCAGACGAGGAGAGCGGGTCTAAATGCAAAACTTACTATATTGGACCAGATAAATGAACAAACACAAAGGAAAACCCTCAATGGGGTAATAAACACAAGACTGAGGAAAACGGGCAGGGAACACACACCAGGCTAACAACATTCAACGATAAACCGCGGCTGAACAAACAGACAGGGTTTAAATACATGGACAAAGGACAAAAGGGCCAATGAACAAACAGAACTCAAACAAGATAACAAGGGGGTAAACAGAAACCAAAGGGAAACTAAACGAGGACAGGTGAAAACAATGAACAGTGAACACGAGGGCTAACAAGAAGTCTGTGGAGCTACACAAGGGACAAAAATGGTAAACAAAGGGGCAACGGTGAAACAAGACAAGGTAACCCTAACACTTATTATTATTCTCCATGAGTTTAACAAAGCCAACCTTGGGGTCCTGGGTAGCTCAGCGAGTACTGACGATGACTACCACAGCTGGAGTTGCGAGTTCAAATCCAGGGTATGCTGAGTGACTCCAGCCAGGTCTCCTAAGCAACCAAATTGTCCTGGTTGCTAGGGAGGGTGGAGTCACATGGGGTAACCTCCTCGTGGTCACGATTAGTTGTTCTCGCTCTCAATGGGGTGTGTGTTAGGTTGTGCATGAATAGCAGAGAGTGCCGGGAGTCTCTGCGGTGTCATGCTCAATGAGCCACGTGATAAGATGCGCGGATTGACTGTCTCAGAAGTGGAGGCAACTGAGACTTGTCCTCTGCCGCCTGGATTGAGGTAAGTAACTGTGCCACCATGAGGAACTACTAAATAGTGGGCATTTGGCATTCCAAATTGGGAGAAAAGTTTTTTTTTTTTTAAAGCCAAAATACAGACCTACATTACATGACCCACCAGAGACAGAACTATACTGGATCACTGCTACACAACATTAAAGAATGCATATCGCTCTGTCCCAAGAGCAACTTTGAGACTCTCTGATCCCTGTCTGTTTCATCTTCTTCTGACCTACAGGCAGAATCTTAAAGCAGCTAAACCTGTAGTACAGACAGTAAAAAGATGGAATAATGAAGCAGAGCTGAAACTAAAAGCCTGTTTTGACTGTACTAATTGGAATGTTTTTGGAACCATCTGAATGAGCTCACAGATACTGTGACATCATATATCAGTTTCTGTGAGGAAGCCTTCAAGGACTTGTTTAACATAAAGCAAAGTCAAACCATGGTTTTCAGCAAAACTCAGGCAGCTTCGTCAGGCCAAAGAGGATGCTTACAGAAGTGGGGATACAATCTTGTACAATCAGGACAGAAACACACTGACAAAAGGATTAGAGTGGCTAAAAGAAGTTTTCAGCCAATGACCCTGTGTGGAGTGGCCTGAAAGACATTACAAACTACATGACACCATACCCCAACACAGTAGAGAATCAACAACTGGCTGGCATCCTGAATGTGTTTTACTGTGGATTTGAAAAGCCCAGTCTCACACACCACACCCAATCTGACCTTCACTTCACACAAACATCAACACCTCCTGTGAGCCCCCCCCCCCTTAAACCTGCACTTAAGATCTGGGAAGAGGATGTGTGCCATGTCTTCCGAAAACAAAAGACAAGGAAAGCACAGGACCCAGACAGCGATTCACCCGCTTGTCTAAAATCCTGTGCTGACCAGCTGGCCCCCATTTTCACATAGACCTTAAACAGATCACTGGAGCAGTGTGAATTTCCATGCTGCTTCAAATGCTCCACCATCATCCCTGTCCCAAAGAAACCCCAAATCACAGGACTTAATGACTACAGACACGTCACTCTGAAGTTTGTGGTCATGAAGTCATTTGAAAGGCTGGTGTTGGCCCACATGAAGGACATCACTGGAGCCTTTCTGGATCCCCTACAATTTGCTTATTGAGCAAACAGGTCTGTGGATGATGGAGTTAACATGGAATTGCATCATATCCTGCAACATCTGGACAAACCAGGGACATATGCAAGGATCAATTTTGTGGACTTCAGTTCAGCTTTCAACGCTATCATCCCAGCTATTCTCCATACTAAATTAAACCAGCTCACTGTTCCCACCTCTATCTTTCAGTGGATCAGCAGCTTTTTGACAGATAGGCAGCAGTTAATGAGACTCGGGAAATTCACTTCCAGCACCTGTATGATCAGCAATGGTGACCCCCAGGGATGTTTGCTCTCTCCACAACTCCCTGTACACAAATGACTGCACCACCAAGGACATCTCTGTAAATCTCATGAAGTCTGCAGACGACACTACTGTCATCGGCCTCATCTATGATGATGATGAGTCTGCATACAGAAGAGAAGTTGAACAGATGGCTGTCTGGTGCAAACAAAACAACCTGGAGCTGAACATGCTCAAAACAGTAGAGATGAGAGTGGACTTTAGGGGGAACACACCAACATTAACTTCGCTCACCATTCTGAAAAGCACTGTGGCAGCAGTGGAGTCATTACAAAGGAGGGCACTACAGTCTCACAGGACCTGATCTGGGAGACCCATATTGATTGTGAAAAAGGCCCAGCAGAGGTTGCACTTCCTTCGCCAGTTGAGGAAGTTCAACCTGTCACAGGCGCTGCTGATACAGTTCTACTCAGCGGTCACTGAGTCTTTGCTCTGCACTTCAATAACTGTCTGGTTTGGTTCCGCTACAAAATCAGACATCAGAAGACTACAAAGGACAGTTCGGACTGCTGAACGGATTACTGGTTGACCCCTTACCTCCCTTCAATGTCTACACTTCCAGAGTGAGGAAAAGGGGCTGGAAAAATCACTCTGGACCCTCACTCACCCAGCCCCCTACCTTTTTGAACTGTTGCCCTCTGGCCAGCGCTACAGAGCACCAGAACCATCAGGCACAATAACAGTTTTTTTTTCCCTTAGGCTATCCATCTCATTAACAGTTAAAACTGCCCCATTGAGCAATAATTATGTGCAATTCACAGCTTAGTCTATTTCTATTTATCCAACATATCCAACCTCTTCAGCTATTACATTCCCTTTCATCTGTATATAACAGATTTGTATTTGTACATATATATATATATATATATATATATATATATATATATATATATATATATATATATATATATATATAGACTTATATTTTCAACTAGATTTTTATTTGTATACATTTTTTTTTATCCTGTTGTTGTATTGTTTGTGCACTGGAAGCTTCTGTCGCCAAGAGAAATAACTTGTATGTGTAATCATACTTGAAAATAAAGCTCTTTCTAATTCTGATTCTATCTGCTAAAAGGGCATTAGAAAGTGACAACAACTTGTGCATGGGGTAAAAGAAATAAGAAAACAGCAAGGGAATCTAGAAATTGCAGCAATTTTATAAAAATACTCAGAAGAGGGGGCCTGGGTAGTTCAGCAAATACAGGCACGGACTACCACACCTGGAATTGCAAGTTCAAATCCAGGGCTTGCTGAGTGACTCATTAAGGCTTCATAAGCAACCAGTTGGCCCGGTTGCTAGGGTGGGTAGAATCACATGGGGTAACATTCTCATAGTCGCTATAATATGTGGTTTTCGCTCTCGGTGGGGCACATGGTGAGTTGTGCGTGGATGCTGCGGAGAATAGCGTGAAGCCTCCACATGCTCTAATTAGCGGGGACGCGCTCAACAAGCCACGTGATAAGATGAGCAGATTGACAGTCTCAGGCGCGGAGGCAGCTGAGATTCTTCCTCCGCTACCCTGATTGAGGTGAGTCACTGCGCCACCACAAGGACTTGGAGCACATTGGGAATTTGGCATTTCAAATTGGGGAAGGGAGGGGGGGGGGGACCCTTCCAAAAAACATATCAAATCATTATAGCAAGTAAACTACCTCACTAAACAATAAACATATAAACATCTATCCAGAGACAGCTGTCCTTCCGGTGCTGTCATGAACTGCGAATGACTGGACAGCCATAGCTTCCACAGCTGATACTCACACATCATGACACAGTAACTGGTCCTTCTTTTCTGAGCTTACGGATGTGACATTAATATGCAGGGATGGATGACGTAAGCCTGCAATATCACCGCAAACCACTAAGCCACAGATTCCCCAATCACAGACCATCCTTTGTTACCAGGCGACATAAGGTATGTATGACCACACAAGAGGAAACTAAAAACAAAAAAGGTTGGTCTTTGAGTTCTGTGAGCATGTTGGAGTTTACGGTCAGTGGGCATTATGCCCTCTAAGGGTTGGGTTTAATTGTAGCAGAGTCAGTTATAATAGGATGAGAGAGGTATCTATGTGTTTAAGATTTGCAGACACCTCAGGAAAGTCATGCACTAACTACACATCTCCTTTCTCTCTCATTCCCCCTCTAAGTATTGATCGGTCTGTCTGTTCTTAATGGTCCTGTTAAACACAGTCACTGGCCACTTTAGTGTGCCGAGGCTCACTTGGCAATAAAGCTCTCCAAGCTCTCTTTAAAACGCCAACTGAGACAGGACAGACTCAGGGTCACTCAGACGGAGACACATGGAATTTATCCCACACTTTGTACACATGGAAACATGGTCAGGTTTGGAAGATATTTTTTGGTTAATGGTCTTACAAAATTTCTGTCTTCTGTGAAACCTCTGTCTGGTTAAGTGGATTAAGAGGGCATTTGAGGTTTTGAGATTTTCTGCCTTGTTTTTGTTCTCTTGTATGCATTTTAGCACAAGAAAATCATTCAAAGATGCTTTTGGATGATATATTGATTGGTTTGTATCTAAACTTGCCCTCTTTCTCCCCTTTGTCTCTTTCTCAGTCTATCTTATGGTGTCTCTATCTTATGTGAACTGATCCACATGCAATTCTAAACACAATCACACTGTGAAGAAAACAGAGGAGCCTGTTGGAAACCATAGGAAATAAAAACAGACCTCCTCAATATCCCAATTGTTTCTCCTAGAAAGCAATGAGATTCATTTGAAAAAAAAAATATTTTTATAACATATATAATATATAATATTATAATGTCTTATGTTTTCCACATTTTTATTCTGATAAAAATACCTTAAAGGAATATTCCGGTTTCAATACAAGTTAAGTTCAATCAAAAGCATTTGTGTCATAATGTTGATTACCAAAAAAAAATATTTTGACTCGTTCCTCCTTTTCTTTAAAAAAAGCAAAAATCGAGGTTACAGTGAGGCACTTACTGTAAATGGTCTGCACTTATATAGTGCCTTTTTAACCTTAACGGTATTCGAAGCGCTTTACACTGTGACTCATTCACCCATTCACACACACACACACACATTCATACACATGCAAGGTGCTAGCTTGCCATTGGGAGCAACTTGGTGTTCAGTGTCTTGCCCAAGGACACTTCAGCATGTGGAGTCGTGTGGGCCGGGATTCTAACCACCAACCCTGTGATTTGTGGCCAACCCGCTCTACCAACTGAGCCACAACCGCCCCTGCACAATGGAAGTGAATGGGGGCCAATTTTTTTTACCTTAAAATACTCACTTTTTCAAAAGTATAACCAAAAGACATAAATGATATGTGTAAACATGATTTTAGTGTGATAAAATCACTTACAAAACTTTTCTGTGTGAAGTTATAGCCAATTTTACAGCTTTGTTACCATGACAATGTAATGTCAATAAAACCCTAAAACCATTTAAAATGACTTTAAAAATTGTGATTTAATCATCTTTACAGCTCAAATAATACACAAGTTTTAAGAAAAAAACATTAAAACCCTCCAAAGATTGGACACGTTCATTTTCATTGTCTCCATTCACTTCCATTGTAAGTGCCTCACTGTAACCTTGATTTTTGCTTTTTTATTTTTTTTTTTAAAGGAGGAATGTTTCCTTTTTTTTTTTTTTTTTTTGTAGTAATCAACATTATGCCACAAATGCTGTCGATTGAGCTTAATTTGTATTGAAACTGGAACACTTCTTTAAGCACAAAGTATACTTTGCATCTGCGTACAGTCAGACGCTCAGCCTTTCAAAGGATACTTCATCTGACTGTGTGCACATACACAGGCAGTTGTCGCATGCACGCAAAGACTGCTATGAAATACTGGACTATTTCTCTTTAAGAGTTCAGACCCATACATTTTCTTAATATTCCATCAGACTCAAGTTCTACAATTTCAGGTGTCTCCTGATCTCCTCACATGCGTTCTTGACGTGCACATCCCTTGTTGTTGTTTCAATCTTCGTATCCTGTTGTTTAATGGCAATAACATCTTCCAGTGCTTCTTCGTGACAGCAACAACTCAAATGTGAGTGTTGCCACCTTGTGGACCAACTAATTAGTGCAAATAATTCCAGGTGCATGTGCATACTGCATATTCAGAAAAATTGGGCCACACACGTTCAGTGCTCGAGCACTCGGCTAATTTGCATCATGCATCCTGTACGCAGACACCTAGTACTTACTTACTAAAGTATACATTGGGCTTTAGTAAACTTACTAAAGTAAACTGTATGTCTCCAGATTTATTTAGCAGAGATCTTAACAATATTAAAAACTGTGTTCAGATACACCAAGATACCAAAGTCTGCAGTCAAAAGTTAGAGTTTTCAACATGAACTCAAGTATTTCTCTTTAAAGACCAAGTCTGAGCTTTGCTCTCGAAAGGATGTAACCAAAAATTCAAGAATGGGTTCCACCAAAAGTTTAAGAATCGACCATTGAAAAACCCATACTGATCAGTAAATATAAATATTGGCGGACAAAGTTAATACTGAAAACACCAATACATCTTCTTAGCGATGAAAAAGCAACCTTTGAAGGCTAAACATTTCCTCTGGCATAGGCAGAATTTTGTTTAAGAATTTTTATTTCTGAAAGGTTTCAATTTTTTGTTCCACTTCACAAATAATCAGACCTGTCATATGATTGCTGTCTTTAGGGCAAACAGCCTTGAAGCTGATTTCAGGAGGACTTAAGTCCGGCCAATCATAAAGCAGCACAAGACTTGCACAACAGTTGTACATATAAAAGGACAAGATAATTCCACTGCAAGAAAGAGCACATTTCAAAAGATTTCTTTCTCATGAGCCAAATCTCCTCATCTGGCAGGATGGTAGCTCAGTACTCTTCAATTACACTTTATCTCAGTACTGCACTTTAAAGAGCGAGAGAGAATCAGAGAGCAAGACAGAGAAAGAGAGCGTGACTGCAAATTGCACAAAGAAGGGGAAATCGGAGGAAAAAAAGAACATGTTCTGAAGGCTATGTTTGCAATACATTTAGAACAATGCTCTTATGGGACTCTGAGTCTTTAGTAAATGGAGTTGCCTTTTATTAGTTGAATGATATAAAACATGACAAAACAGCTACTCAGAGAGGATCTGCGTTTCATACACTCCCACTGGGATTTCTATATAGGCCATGAGCTCTCCTCTCTCCCATTTAGTGGAGAGAGAAAGAGAGGGATCCAAGAACAAACGGGGGCATGAGAAAAGAGGATAGCGAGAATGAGCAAAGCAGACAGAGAGAGTGCAAATGAACACGAGGACAGATGCAAAAGACAAGGGACAGAGGGCATCTCTGTCTTACAGACACTAGATGAAATAGACTGAATGAGACATAAAGTAAATGAGTGTTTGTAAATCTTTCCTGTGTGAATTAATAGTGGGGGTATTTAAAGATTCATTAACCACGTTTCCACTATCGGGAGAGTGCGTGCCAGGGCTATCTACTGGTCAGTCTGGGCCAGTCTCGGACCTTGAGCTGCAAGACCAAAATCGATCTGCATTCCCACCATCACCCCGTAGCATTGCCCTAAAATCCTCCCTTAATATGCTGCCCTGCTGCCAATGTCACATAGCCCTCCCATTTCACAAGCAAGAGGGAAGCGCAAGCTGAGATACAGTACCAGACTCTGGAGACTAGATAGCCCTAAAAATGAACATGGTGGAGACTGAAGCTGCCGTTTGTTTGCTTATTTTGGTTTTTGCTCGGTGGAAAGCAAGACCTGACTCAGAAAAGTCTATAACATTGACTCACCTCAATCCCCAGTTGGCCTTCTTTGGCCCAAGTGTAATCGGTGGACAAAAGGCCATTGGCCCCAAGTAGGCACGATGAAGCCCGGAAGTGACACTGGGAATGCAACTGACCTTGGCATGCACTAGCATGACCTCATTTGGCCCAAAAGTGGAAACAAGGCTATTGAGCCACAGTCCTTAATAGTAGTGTTGGGAAGTAGTTCACTTAAAGTATCGACACAACTAACCTTTCAGTAGCGTGACAGTAGCTTAGCTATTTTCACAAAAGTGTACTGTAGCGTTTCCAGTAACAAGCTACATTTTCCAACGAGTAGTGCTTTAATGTCACAAAATTATTTGTCACATTCTGTTGCAAACACAGCAATGGAGCCAAGGCAGTAATCAAACACTCACCTAAACCACGCTCTCTCTTTCTTGTAGCCCTGGGGAAACCATATTATTTAAGTGAATCGGTTCTTTTGGACAGACATAGCTCATGTAAGAATTTCCTTATACAGCATAAGAAATTAGATTCATTTTAGAGAGTTGGTTCAATCAGATGGTGAATTTGAATGAACTAGTTCACATAAATCATTAACTGAATCACCTGAGCCCTGTGCAGCTTTAAAGGGAATTTGCCTTCTTTTTTTTTAAGCAAATGTTTATATTATTGCTGCTGTTTATATTTTATTTCAATTATATAAAATAGGGTGCTTTCTAGTTTCATAATTGTATTTTAAGTATACATTTAAGTTAAATGTAATGTTGTCAATTTAAATTAGTTGTTCCCTTACAAAAATGAATAATGGTATTACTATAATGTAGTATCATTGTAGTAACCATTTCTTAGTAACCATAGTTAATTTTGTGGTTACAATGGTTTACTGTAAAAAACATAGCTAGACTATTGTTTCTGTACTAATACCATGGTTAATCTTTGTAAAGAAATGTCACCCTAATTAAATATATAACTATCAGGTGATATTTGTCAGGGTTGTATATGTTTATGTTTTTTATGTCTTTTATTTTGAAAGTTTAGTTCCTGTTCCTGTTTCATGTCTTGTGGTTCCCTGGTCATGTGATTTTATGTTTTCCTCCATGTTCACGTGTCTTGCTTTCATTGATTTATTGTCTTGTTACCTTGTTATCAGTTCTGTCTTGTCATTGGTTCTCATTGTCGTGTTTCTCCCTTGTCCATGTATTTAAGCCTCATGTTAGCCATTGTCCATTGTCAGGTATTGTGAATTTAACATTGTAGGATTGGTCATGTCATGTCAAGTTTAGTCAAGTCAAGTTACGTCAAGTTCATATTTTTGTATTTTGTTCACGTTTGGAGTTACGGGTGTTGGAGTTCACGATTGATAATAAACTGCACTTGGGTTCACACATCATCGTCTTCATTGTCTCTTAGACTACATTACAGAATACCCGACCGAACAAGATGAACCCAGCAGTTCAACTTCTTCATCTATGGCAGGACATTTTTCCATTGAAGAATATGTTGAGGACTTTTGTGCTCTGGCCAGCAAGGTCGATTTTAATGAGATTGCCCTCAAGGACTGTTTTCGATTAGTATCTTCCCTGATGCCAGGCTGTCAAAGTACCCACAGCCTGGCACAGTATATTGACCTTGCCCTACTAATATGTGGTTTATTGTTCACTGTGGGGGAGGTGGCCGCCAAGCCCGAGTCCCACGTTATGGCCACCAAGCCCGAGTCCCACGTCATGGCCGCCAAGCCTGAGTCCCACATCATGGCTGCTGAGCTAGTGCCATCTTTTTCTCCGGATCCTGTTTCTGCTCCATACCATGTCACAGCAACACCTCATCCTGCTCCATGTCATGTCACAGCAATGCTTCAGCCTGCTCTATGCAATGTCACAGCCACACCTAAGCTTGCTCCATGACAAGTCACAGCCATGCCTAAGTATGCTCCATGCCATGTCACAGCCACGCCTGACCCTGCTCCATGCCATTTTACAGCTACGCCTGAGACCGCTCCATGCCATGTCACAGCTAAACTTCAGTCTGCCCATTCAATGTCTCAGGCTCACCTTTAGTCAACGAGTCAGCGCCCAAGCCTGCCATGGTCAACAAGCAAACACCCACATCTACCACAGCCAACAAATCAGCATTGCAAGACTCGTCCGTCCAAGAGCCAGCATTGCTCATCTCTTCCAGAGCCATCTCCCACTGGGTTATTTGAGCTGGAATCGTCCTGCTCACTCTGTGTTCTCCTGATCATCCGGTTCCCCCCAAGCCACTGACTCGATCATCGCCCTCTGAGATATCCCAGACATGGAGCACTTTCAAACCTCCGACTCCACCTAGACCCTCCAAGCTTGGACTCTGCCTTGGCCTGTCGATCCCTTGATATCACCTCAGCTCTACGTTCCCTCGGCTCCACCGCGGTCTTCCAGCCTATCGGCTCCACCGGGGTCCTTGGTCCATTCAGCTCGTCCTTGGTCTATCGGGCACCTGGCTCCACCTTGGCTCCCCGATCCTCTGGCTACGCATTGTCTCTCCGATCCTTCAGCTCCACCGGGGACCTCCATCCCTATGGCTACACCTTGGTCCTCAGCCCCACCGGCTCCGTCTCAGTCTTCCGATCCCCCAGCTCCACATTGCTCCTCCGAGCCTCCGATGCCGCCTTGGTCCTCCCTGCCTCCAGCTCCACCCTGGCCCTTGGAGTCTTCAGCTACTCTTCAGGTATCCAGTTCTCCATGGTTTCACCCCTTGAGCCTCTCACAGCTCTGCCTTCCATGGCTCTGCCCCTCGAGCCTCTCATGGCTCCACCACCAACGGGCTCCGCCCTGGTCTCATGCTCCACGGCATGTTTTAACCAGACCAGGCTCCACACCCTTTCTCACCAGGTCATGCCTCTACACCTTGTTTTACCATGTTTCCATGTCATGCTATGTAACCACGTCAAGTCGCCTGTTTCATGTCAAGTGGTTTCCTGGTCTTGTGATTTCATGTTTGCCTCCATATTCACGTGTCTTGCTTTCATTGGTTTATTGTCTTGTTACCTTGTTATCAGATATGTCTTGTCATTGGTTATCATTTTCATGTTTCTCCCTTGTCCATGTATTTAAGCCTCATGTTTGCTATTGTGTATTGTCATGTATTGTGAATGTAACATTGTATGATTGTTCATGTCATGTCAAGTCAAGTTATGACAAGTTCATGTTTTTGTATTTTGTTCATGTTTGGAGTTACAGGTTTTGGATTTCACGATTGATAATAAACTGCACTTAGGTTCATCACACACCATCGTCTTCATCGTCTCTTTGACTACGTTACAATATTATTTTATTCTGCAATCAGAAGTTATGAGTGCAGAAGTAAATAGCATCCGATTGTTATATATTTAAAAATATTTTCTTCTTTAAATAGCTTCAATGTAGTAAGCTACATTTTGTTTATAGCTTGAATTGTTGCTAACTACAGTATATTTAAAAGAGTAGCTTTTTAGTTATGAGTAGCTTATAGCTTGGAAAGCAACAACAGTGCTCCTCAAAACATTACAACACTATGGCTCGGTAGTGCTACCATTATTGCTCTGTTTGTTTGAGCATTCTGACCAACCCAACATGGGGCGGGACTTTCTGTTTACCCATTCAATGGAAGACAGGGGAGTGTTTAGGAAAAAAAATTTAAAACCTGTTTTCCATTGCAATTCTGACACAATGGTGGACAGTAATTGCACTTCAACACAACAACACAAAAATCTTTCAAATTGATCCAACATGCTTCATCAAATTTACACTTCCTGGCAAATGTTTTCACCCGAGACAAACCTGAACGTAGAGTCGCCATATCAAATGATGACCGTCGCACATTTATGGGCGATGCGGACGAATGGACTCTTGCTAATATTGACATATTTTGCAATAACCATGAAAGTCATGCACAATATATTATATTGCGTCCTCTCACTTTGACTGTCTGTAATGATTTTGCTCAACGCTGATGATAATAAAATCATGAGCAACATGTTTACTGACAATTTCTGAAATGAACAGTGTCGCTTTAATTATTAATTAAACCAAGGCAAGTGACTCTGTGTGTGTATACTATGTTTGTGTGCTATTGTTCCCAGCAGTATGACAGGATCAATAAGCTCTGGATAATGATGTTGTCAGTAAATGATCAGACTGTCTCCAGAGCACTCACAGCAAACACCATTAGTGGCAATGACTGCAAACGACATACTTTTGTATGTACATTGCACAGAAATGCACTGCTGAACATTTGCCTGCATGTATATAGTGTATAGTTTATAAAATAGAATAATTACATAAGGTATATTATAAAATGGAAAGATCCGGTCCTGGATATTAAATGGTCAATACAAAGTTCCAGCTGTATTAGAATTCTAGCTGTATCAGAATCTGATTGGTCAAGATTCCAATTATAATTCCATTAGCCAAGACTATATTCATAATATAGCACCTTATTGTTGAATAATTAGCAGCAGTAAGCAGATTTGGATAAGAAAATGTCTTCTAATGACAAATATCCAATAACCATGCTACTTGGAAATTCTATTAAGGAATGCTGTAATTCTTGAAGTATGACAGATATCCCAATAAATAAACAGTTGTAGTAAAATAAAACATGAGGCAAGATGTGTGTTTCTCTCTTCATGTGAGGGCTGGCCTCCTCTCCAGGCCCGTGCAGTAATATAGATATACACGTATATCCACCATGCAGGGATGTATGTGTGTCTGCTGACAGTAGATTTCTGTGGTAGTAATAAAGGTAGCCTGATATGCAGAATAATTACAGTATGCAAATGCCAGTTTTTTTTATAGATGGCTCAGTGGAGCTGTTCATCAGAGGGAGAGAGAGAAAGTGTGTGAGAGAGAGAGAGACAGAGAGACAGAGAGAGAGAGAGAGAGTCAGGGGAGGTGGCGTTACTACTTAGGATGTCTGGACACCAAATGCTGCATGACATTATGAATTGAGAATATAAAGAGGAAGATTTAGATTCCCTGGTTCAGGTTCAAAATGTCCGATGTTTAAATAAAGTAAAAATGTTTGCAGTTATGTAATTGGAAACAAACAGAATTTAATCCTAAGTCTAAATATGGTATTGTTTATTATTGTAATGTATATGATAAAGTACTGTATGTACAGTGGCTCCAATAAGTATTTAGCCAATAAAGCCACTCTTATAAATGTATGATTAGCATTACATTATATAACAAAATGTAAAACCAAGTAGCATTTATTTGAAAAGAAAGATTGAATTTGGTTAAAAGTGATTGCAAAAATCGCTCAAAAAAGCTAGTTTAGTGAAAAGGTAGTTTGATATTTCAAGGTCGCTTGTTTTGATATTTCGTTATCTAATGCACTGCTATTCAGGCATTTTTAAGCCTGTCATCCTTAGGGGGCCACTGTGTATTATTTAGTACATTTATTCTAAAAAAAACTAAACTGGACAAGGACAAGCACTCGCCTCTAATAACCACCAATGCAACATTTAGGTTCATAATGGTACATTCCCAACACTAAAATACTAGGCAAAACAATCTACCCCCATTGTGTTGAGTTTGGGCTGGCCCGGTCCCGTAGAGTGGAAAACGGCATGAGGGCTGTTTCAGTCCTCATCACTGAGCTGTTAATTAAAACTCCCTGCTATACTGACCAGCGTTCCATGTCTCCTTCCTGACATCAGCACTCCTCCCCTTTACACACATGAATTAGGCCACATATTTATTCTTCTGTCCTATCTAGGAATAAAGAGTGACAAACATTAAAACGTAAAGTGGGAAAATGGGAAAACATGAGGATCAAGCTACTTGTATCACAATATATACAGACTCATCGCTCACATTTTATTTTGTATTTATTTAAAAAGAAAAATCTGATAGACCAATACATCATTATTGAAGAGAGATTTTCTTTTCTTTTTTTATTATAAATTATCCTCCCTGCCCAGTATGTTGCGATATGCACAAAGAATGCAAATCGCCAAAAGCAAAAGAAGTGGAGATTTATAGTAGAAAAGTGCTTAAATATTGATCTGTTTCTCACCCATCATATTGCTTCTGAAGTCATAAGGATTACTTTTCTGCAGCCTTTTAATTTTTTGGGAGAATGAGGCAATGTGGACCAATTAAAACATGCTGATTGAATATAAGGAAGGATTACATCAAGAGGTAGATTGGTAATTTGGTATCCAGGTGTGAGATATTTAATTTAAATAAAGTATATACTTCTCTCTCGCATAGTGCCAATGGTGGCACGCCTGCCATAAGTTGGCGACCCCTGCTTTTACCTAAAACATTTAAAACAGCAATTTGCTAATCCTTTAATAATTATTATGTATGCCGCTTTTATGCACTCACATTTATATTTACATTTATGCATTTGGCAGACGCTTTTATCCAAAGCGACTTGCAGTGCACTTATTACAGGGACAATCCCCCAGAGCAACCTGGAGTTAAGTGTCTTGCTCAAGGACACAATGGTGGTGGCTGTGGAGCTCCAACCAGCAACCTTCTGATTAACAGTTATGTGCTTTAGCCCACTACACCACCACCACTCCTACACCACTCCACATTAAATGAGAGACTATACAGAATATTTGAACTTTAAAAAAATGCACTCGCCACACCACATGACCATTTAAAATGAACAAGTAAGGACAAAAAGATAACTGAAAATAGTGAGAATCAAAAGAAAACTTTCCTTTACACATTCATATACATTTTAACCTAAAATGAACTAACCCTGTCTCATTTTCAAAGTGTCTTTTTGTCTCGTACTATTTGGAACAGAGAGGGTTATTGCAAGTGTTGCCAGAGGTTGCGTGGCAGATGCCAATGTCACCCACCATGACAAACATGTCACACTCTGAATGCCTTTTCATGTCCCCCGATAGAGCAGCTCTCACCTCTTATAGACCCAGAATGTAAAAACTCAATCACGCATCACATTCTTCCCCTTCCCTCATCACTCTCTCTCCTCCTTTCTGTCTATATCTCCTTCTCTTTTTATTTCTGTTACCTCTTCTATTTCTCTTCTTTAACTGCCCTCTAGACATGTTCCTGCTCAGATGAGGAAGATTTCTCATGAGGGACCTTATTAAAAAAAGGCCTAGGTCTCTTCTGCTGAGAGCTTCAAGCGCAGCTAGCCAAGCATGCAAAGCCAATAGAGAAATGCACAAATGCCAGACAACATTTTGCAAATGATAGTCTGCAGTAATATAACACAGAGCACAAACAAAGAAAAGTAGAAATCAGAGACATGTCAGGTAAGCTGAAATAAGTCTTTCTTCCATTCCACTTTCATGTTTCTTTGCTACAGAATCTAGAAAGATAATAAACTGCATTCTATGTAAAGTATTCCACCTACTTAATTTAAATTTAAGGAATGTAATCAATTTCCTTAATCTTTTCAGAGAAATTGTACTTTGAAAACATAATGTAAAGTCTGTCATACTTTGTGCTGTTCCTCACTGTGTGCAGTATTTGGCATATTGCAATTTTACAATAATAAGTTCCTGTAATCTAATTAATTCTGGTATAACACATTACATTTTAAATGATCATAATCAGATTACAGTTACTGACTTTCGATTAATGTACTGTAATTACTTTTAATTACGTTACAGTTGCACAAATTTGTAAAATACATTTAAAACATGAATTATGTTTATATATTTGTCTATTTGTGTTTCTGTGACATTTAAAGGGCGTGCACCCTCTAACATGTTGTCAGGGAGAAATGTGTGGTTGTGCAACAATGAACAATGAAGGTGGAAATGTAGATGTGGCAGGGCTCCTCGTCCCCCAGCAGATAGCCGCGGCTGCTCTGTTGGGGTGGACGGTAGTGGCGAGAACTCTACTATGGCGTATCCCTCCTCCTTCCCGCATTTTCAGCACCAGTGTAAAGGGGTTAATGGAAAGGAGGAGGCGAGAACCGGCTTGACGATATAAATAATATTTTAATGAGAAACTTAAAAAAAGGACACAAACACACGACGGACATGTCCGTTAACGATCTCTCTCTCCCGCACGATCCTCTGCAGTCGACCTTTATCCCTCTCGAAGGCTTGATTAGCCTAATACGGGACCGGGTGTGTAGGATCACGACCCGGCCCCGCCCTCCGCCCCGCCACAGTAGACATTATTTTGTATGTGTTGAGCGGAGAAGTGTTTTAGAATTTAATGTACAAGTAAAATAATTCATAATGTGATTACTTTATATTAAGCAATCAGTAAATCAATGGATTCAAATTTTAGAGAAGTAATTAGCAATTTGTAGTGGATTACTTTTTAACTTACCCAACACTGACTGTGTGTAGCACTTGCACTCTGCATAACCCTCCAAAGGATCCCAACATTAGAAATGTGCGGTTTAAGTAATTTTTTATCAAGGTCCCAGATCCTTTGAGCCTGACCTTAACAGCTTGATAAACACATTTCATTGTAGCTTGTTTTGAAAGTCTGTCACAATGTAATGCAGGTTTGCAAAGAAACCCACAGCCTGTAAAGTAAATGGAGCAATGCACTTTTACTCACTTCAAATGAAAAGATGGATTTGTTTGTCTTAAAAGGCACAGTAGCAAGAAAAAAATTGTCAGTGCAAAAGTAGAAAATGGTTATGAAAAACCATAATATGACTGAAGCAAAACACTTTACTAGCACTATAAGAGGACCTCAGAGAATTAAATAATACAAAAATAATGGATACCTTTATTTTCCATAGGTCAGGACACACTAGAGCAGAAGTAAGAATGAGAAGAACAAAAAAGAACAGCAGAAAGAGACAGCATTATATAGATTGAGAAAGAGAGAGACACAAACAGAGAAAGAAACAAAGATAGAGAGGTAGCGGAAGTTTGCTATTGTGTTGCTCTTGAAGAGGATGTGTCGCATTTGACAGCCTGCCGCAGAGAGCGTGAGCTCATCTCTCCTGACAGCCCGGCATTCCCATCCTCTTCCTCAGGTGCTACAGATGGAAAGCCTGAAAGAACGGAGACGACTTACAAGACAGTTCGGAAGGGAGCATCAATATTTCATCACAACTGCATTTACACACGCAAACAAACAAAAAAGGTTGCGTATGGAACTTTCCTGCAGCGCTCCCTCCTCTCTGTCTTTTGTGAGCTTCTCTTTCTTGTCTGAACACTTGCTTTCAGACAGGTAGGGGATTCTGAATAAAAACTGATAACAGGTCATGTTTTTTTTTTCTTTTTCTTTTGTATAAAGTTCGAGCAAGCAGTAGTAAAAGAATGTTGTGAAAATAAAATGAATATACCTATAAAATAGTGATTCATGGTACATGAAGAATGCATGAGGCTGTACCCCTTAATAAAAAACGAAACATCATAAACCATAATGCTAGATTCATCATAAAGCTTAGATTACGTAATTGTAAATTAATTTCCTATTCACAAAAAGAATTTTAAAAAAGATACAGACAAATCCTTACATTTGGCCATGGTAACAATAGTTTCCACCAAAATAAGTTGCCTCAAATCTCTAGTAACCTGTCGTGGTGAGTAACCCACTTGTCTGTGACATGAAGATGAGCTGATGGCTCATAGGGAGTACAGCCTGAATCATGACAATTCCTGTCGCTCTTAATGGTCCTTTAAAAATGTAAAAGGATAAAGAGCCAAAAAATAAAAAAGGGGGAAGTTGTGTTAACCACTACTCACGTCTTCCAAAAAATAATCTAAACTACATGACAGTTATTCCAAAATCTTGTTACAGTACCCAATTCATAAGAGATCCAATATTAATGTATTACAATTTTACAGTAGTAACCACAACAGCTGTAATAACTATGGTATTTTGGCAGAGGAGTCAGTGACATGGCGCTCTTGTTTTTTTTTTTTTTTTTGTCCACATCTATTAAATTATTCAAAAATATTTTTAAAATGCAATTTACACACAACTACTTGAATACACCTCTACTATGATAAACAGGTTTTATTTTCTGCATCATTTTAATATTTCTTTCTGTAGCTTTAAAGTAAAATGTCTAAATGGTGTAACAATCTGGAGACATAAGAAATTTTAATAAAAGTCTTAAAAGTTTATTAAAATATTATAAAAATAAATGTTGGCATACGTAGTTTGGAATATTAATATTTGAAAAATGTTTCTCCACCAGATCAAATGCAGGTAGTCATTCTGTTGTCATGTGACCAAAAAACACAAAAACAAAACAAAACAAAACAGAGAAGACACCTTTAGACCCTCATGACAGTGTGTGAAGTGTCAAAATGAAGTTTGAAGTTTTGTTCATGTCAAATGGACTAACCCTAAGAAAATGTTGATATTTGTGACTCATATTTGAAAATATATTATTATTATTATGATTAATACATTCTCGTGTATTCAAGGTGCAAGGAAAATTCTTTAAATTTTATGGTTAGATCACTTGATATTTTTAAGCCTTTAAAGGGATTGTTCACACAGAAAAATAAATTCTCTCATCTTTTATTCACCCTCATGCCATTCCAGATGTGTATGATTATCTTTCTTCAGCACAACACAAATAAAAAAATTTTGAAGGATATCTCAGATTCTCTTTTTGGTTTAGGTCAGCAAAAAAGTAATCCATAACACTCCAGTGGTTTAATCAATGTCTTCAGAAGAGATATGATAGGTGTGGGTGAGAAATAGATTTAAGCTAGATTCTATTTTTGATAGGAATTCAGTAGGGGGCATATGCATGAAAAATGTGAATCACCAAAAACACAAGAAGATAAAGTGGAGACTGACTGAGCAAAGTACTAAAATATTGATCTGCTTCTCCCCCATACCTTTCATATCACTTCTGAAGATATGGATTTAACCACTGGAGTCATATGGATTACTTTTAAGCAGACCTAAGTGATTTTTGGATCGTCAAACATTTGGCGCCCATTCACTTGCATTGTATGGACCAAAAGAACTGAGAAATTCTTCTAAACATCTTAATTTGTGTTCTGCTCAAGAAAGAAAGTCATACACATCCGGGCTGGCATGATGAGAGAATTTAAATTTTTAGGTGAACTATCCCTTTTAATAATTTTTTTTGTATAAAATGCTATAAATGTGTTTGCTCAAATTTATTACAACTAGTGTGGACATATATCAGAATGGATAAATGGACAGAGCAGTGCAGAGCATGTGTATTTACTCGTGGACCGATCTCAACCACACAGTGGTGCAAGAAATGAAAGCGCAGAGTAGTTCTAGTGGGAAGACTAGCAGCTGTACATCATCGCACCATTAGCTAGGTAACTCCTAGCCAATCACATGTAAGCCAATGCTTTATAAATCTGCTCAAAATCTATCACATTGCTGTTTCAGTGTGCTAACACGGCAACCTCCCCCACCCCATCACCACCAGTTGAGTCCTGTTCTGCACAGTGATAGGATCCTCGCCCCTGCCTCTTATCTCCGGCAGGATATGATGATTCCGAGTACAACTTCTTCGGACCGCCAGATGGGGATTACGCCAAAGAGAGACATTACATTTCTGTTTTATATTCATCAAATAAATGTCATCTTAAATTTCACTCAAGTCTGCGAGTCCTCCTGATAGAACTATTAAGAAGCGTGGGAGCCGTTTGTATTCGATATGTCCAGATGATTAAACTATAGTTTAAAAAACATATTTAACAGCCCGCCATTCTAAACCGAACTGGCAAGGAAAACAGGAGAAACACTGTGCACAGATATAATGTAGGCTACATTAGAAGGCTTTTCAATCCACACACCACCTATACATAATTTAGTAGCACTAAATGTATTGTACTATGGTATTAAAGCAGAAATGTAATACATTTGTTCAAGATATTATTATATTACTCATATAGTTCTATTATATATTAATAGATAACAATTAAATAATAACAATTAGAGGATAAATGGAATTTACTTAATTTTTGTTACAACTACAGCAGTTTTAAAATGTATATATTTTGTATTTATAGTTCCTAATGTACAGTATTTATTAACATAAATGCCAGTTTATTTGATAGGATTTTCTTGTTCTTTTCTTCTTCTTATTTATTTAAAAAACATTTGAGTAGGAAAAAATTCAGTATTGGTAATAGCACTTATTCGTACAATACAATAATAATATCATGATTGTTAGTCTCTTATCTTTATTTTATCATTATAGGGGCCAAGCCCCCTAGGGGCCTACCCCCATCACATATTTTCAATGACCCAGAAACTATGTAATCAATTGGTACAATTTTGTACATGTGTAATGTGGACATAAGCTTTACAGTTATGTTGTGTCATAGTCTAAGATACTTTCTGCTGCAATTAATATTCATTTAATTTTATACTTCATCAGCCTTTAACGGCACATGTTTTATATTCGCCTTTCATTCACTGAAATTCATTACAGAAAAGTGGAAAGTATGAATTAAATACATCTGATCAGTCAGTGCGTTCGTTATTCACTTCTCATGGGATCATAACCTGCGCACACAGCCCCAGAGCCTTGAGGCTGTTATATTAGAGAAGACACGCCATCATGTCTCCAACTGCGAGTCTGATAAATATCCCTGCTGACTTCTGAAGACATCATCTTTCTTTTTTTTAATGATAATCAAGCAAATTCACTTCCCTGTTAAGGGAGAGCAGCCAGGGTCTGTCTATATGAGCGAGCTCCGACTGAACAAACTCCCCGGCGACATGTTGTCACGAATACGCACTTTGCTCAAGTTGCCGCGAAAATCTTTCTTTGAATCCATGTTTGTTTGGCTTTGAATTTGCTCCGGCGTATATCAGAGAGATAGCGGAGGAGCGGGGAGGTGAAGCGATGTAGTCTTAAACCCGTAATGTTGAAGCGAAGTTGATCCCCAACAGTATGTTTCTGAAGAAAGACACTGAGGCCCGTCGGAGAGGAATTAGGAGAATGTATAAACGAGTTGTTTGTTGCCTGTGTTTTGGAGCGTTCTGCTCCGCTTTCGTCATAAGGCTTTGAAGGTGATGAACGTCTTTTGAAGAGTGAAAACCAGTGTGTTTGTTTTACATTTGGTTGAGGTATCTGTGTCGCGTGGGCTTTAAATCCATCCTGGTGTGTGTGGATATGTATTTATTTGCATGAGCACATCCATTATTTCCCTTACAAAATATTAAAAGCATCTACACTTTTAGTACTTTCTTTCACAATCTCTTATTCTCACAAAGGAAAAAGGTCTGAAAAAATCTACATTAACCTTAAGAGCATAGTTCACCTAAACATGAATGTTCTGTCATTATTTACTCACCCTATCATTCCAAACTGTTATGCTGTTGTTGTTGTTTTTTTTTTTCCTTGAAAAGGAAAAGGAGAATTCTTTTGAAGAATCTTCCCACAGCTCTTTCCATACAATGACAGTTCATGGTGACCACAGCTTTCAAGTTTTAAAATGGACCACACACACACACACAAAAAACTACAACGAGTGTACACGTTCACATTTTCTGTTCCACCGAAAAAAACATATGAATTTCGAACGACATGAGTAAGGGATGGCAAAATGTACATTTTTGGGTGGACTAACCATTTAATATCGAGTACATAACCATTTAAGACACCCAGAACACACATGCATATATCTACTCTGCCTAAGTGGTAAAGTTCAGAGTCTTGCTGAGTTGCAGATGCAAGTGCGGAAACTGTCAACTGTTATCTCTCTTTTTCATACACAGTGCCTCCCATCATTATGCTTTGTCAGGTAGACCAGTCCTTAATGAAAATGCCCAATGCTTTATAGACTGTTGCATTTAAAGTCATCAAACTTCTGTCATCAGATACTCACACCCTCATGTAGTTCTGGGACATGAGTTTCAGTAGAAGTGAATATGAGCAATGAATTATGACTTAGTCCACATATCATATGGACTACTTTTACATTATAGTCTATTACTATTTTTTTTTAGCCCCTGGTCATTATGATCTTTCATTGTATGGGATGAGCTCTATACATATTCTTCAAAAATATATACTTTTGTGTTTCACAGAAAAAAATAAAACAATATTTAATTTATTGGGGTAGCTATTCCTTTAAATCTGGTCCCTAGTTATGGGCATCTTACATAGTGTTACCTTCTTCTTGACTCTATGCCTACACCAAAAGCTATAGCTTTGCTTGTCCCGGCAACACCTGATTTTCTGCTTCCTCATGAGTAAATGGGGTGGCTGTGGCTCAGTTGGTAGAGCAGGTCGGCCACTAATCGCAGGATTGGTGGTTCAAATCCCAGCCCACACGACTCCACATGCTGAAGTGTCCTTGGGCAAGACATTGAACCCCAAGTTGCTCCCAATGGCAGGATGGCAGCTCTGCTGCCATTGGTGTATGAATGGGTGAATGTGTCACAGTGTAAAGCACTTTGAATACCGTTAAGTTTAAAAAGGCGCTATATAAGTGCAGACCATTTACCATTTTTACCATTTCCTGCTCTGATTTCTCAACAGTCGATTGGCACTTTTTCAAAATTTTAAATGATCATTCCCCCTCACATCTTTAAATTCTCAAACGCATAGGATAAAGGACAACTGTCTAGAAGGAGCAGTCACCATTTTTCTTTCATTTATCCAGATCTTGTAAAGATCTGCACTAATGATGGAGCGAAGACCAGAAGAGGCAGATCATTTTAAGTGTTGGGATGGAGCCAAATAGCTACATTGAGCCGTTTAACAGCCATTCAACCAACAGTAAAACCAAAGTCACGTGCGGGTCTTAGAAACTCAATCAAGAACATTTATCTAAACAGTGAAGGAGAAACGAAGGACCAATGAGTGCTGGAGGGGGACGGCCTATATATTTGTCATGTATCTGCTCCTTCCTTTCATCTCTTGGCCATTGAAAAAGCCATTTCTGATCCTCTATCTTTCCGTTAATCCTCTTCTCACTGCTCGTATGCCTGCTGCCCCTCGACTAACCCCCCGTCCATGAGCACTTTGATGGTTCTCCAACTCCGTTTCTCATCCAGAGAGTTCTCAAGCCTGGATCTGTCTCATCATCTCTTTGTACAATCCATTTGCTCTCTCCATCCCTCTTCCTGCTCACATTTCTTTAGGGGTCTGAGCATAAAATGGGAACATTATTTTTTGTCAGGATTTTGTATTATTATACATTTCGGTATTAGCCTCATTTACCATTTACTTTGATTGTATTGAAAACATATGCAATAAAAGTAAATAAATGGTGACTGAGACTAACATTCTGCTTAACATCTCCCTTTCAATTCTACAGAAGAAAGTCATACAGGTTTGGAACAACATGAGTGTGAGTAAATGAAGACAGAATTTTCATTTTTGAGTGAACAATCCCTTTAACTAGATATCCAAAAGGATAACTACTCCACGTTGTTTACCACTAATGTTTATGAAATAATCAGTACTTATTATTATTTGTTTGTGAACTAACTCACTAACCCAATCTGTACCAAATCAGGGATGCATCTAGTCTAGAGTACCACTGTTAATATTTGTCAAAAACATGTTGGATGTTCAAATTCAATATGGCCGTTTGATGCCAATAAATAATGTAGGGCGTGGCCAATTTGACTAAAACGGCAATAATCTCTATACAGAATTAGAAGTATGCATGATATTTATTACATGAAACCATGCCAAGTTCGATGAAGTTTGGAGAGAATGTAGTGCTATAACAGTGACAAAGGTCCATAGTGAATTAATGCAATGTGCATGATTTGTTCTCAGCAAATTCTGGTAAAAAGAAAACAGTTATTGTTTTAGAAATATATTCGTATATGCTTTAAGAGCTGAAGGGGTTATTTGAGCTTGGACACTGATAATTGCTGCTTGCAGCTATACTTTTAGATGGCTTTTATCTGCTTTCTTTCAGTCACATTATTTTCCCATTTAGAGTGACTGCTTGCTGGCCATCATTGGGGACGGTATGTGTGTGTGTGTGTTGGCCAGGCAGCTGCAAAAGGCCTCAGCTCAGAGAGCTGACAAGATGTGACAGCTCTGGATATCTCTCACTGGCACTGACAGCTGACAGATGGATACCACTCACACACTGTAAGGAAGAAACGAGAGAGAGAGAGAGAAAGAAAGAAAGAAAGAGAGAGAGAGAAGCCCTGAGGTTCTATAGCATTACTCTCTGTTCATAGGGCCAATGTTTGATTGAGAGCTGCAGAGAATAATAAACCTTCTCCAGCTAATACTGTGCTGAGCTTCTCTCATATTCCCTCTATTTCCTTTCGTCTTCTCCATCAGTCCCTCCTTGAAAACCATCACCTGTACTGGTGCTGTCTCTGTCTTCTGTGTTCTTAATGGGGTAGGTCACCCAAAATAAAAATTCTGTCATTATTTACTCATCCTCATGTCGACCTGTACCCTTGTGCTGTTATTTGTTTTCCCACAGAACACAAAGGTATCTTTATACAGCTCTTTCCACCCACAAGTGTAAACACTGTGGCTCTGTGTCAGCATCACAACATTGCTCTGTTTGTTTGAGTATCCCTACTAGCCCAACGTCGTAAAACTGGCATCGCAAAACTAGATTTGGGGCAGGGTTACACATTTGATTAACCAATGACAGATGTTGGAGAGTTCGGAAAACCTGATTTGAAAATGTCAATATTTTTGCAATTCCGTTTGGAGATGCTAGTGGCTTGGAAATTACACACTTCAACTTCCATCACTTTTTCTGTTTATGGGTCTTTTTTCCCTCCTCCACTTTATTACCTCTCTTGTTTTTCCTGAAGGTCTATGTGCCTTGTGATAATTTAAAAGTACGGTCTGTGATTGGTTAATTCCCTTAAAACAGCATATTTAATTGGCACACAACAGATGTCCTTATGGCAACATGATTGTATTCTCACATTTGACATGAGTGACAAATTTTGGCTATGAGTGTGGTACGTTTGGCTCATCTGCTTGCACACAGACTATTGCAAACAATCTCTCTCTCCTTCTCTCTCTGATTAAAATGAGGCACTGATTCAATGTTAGCTTGGAGCCACTGAGCCAAAGACATATTGCCATCAAACGCTGCCATCACTGGCCTGTCACCCCCTGTCTGTCAGCTGTTACTTAGCAACAGAAGAACACGAGAGAGAGGCTAATTTGAGCCATCCAGAATCCATCTGCTTCTGATTTCAGCTGCAAAAAACATTACTTCCATCCCAGACAGTGGTCATGCTCATTGACGAGATGTGCTGAGCAGTGTTAACATGCCAGTGAACAGAGATGCAGTATTTAAAGGAAACGTTCACTGAAAAATCAAAATGTGCTGATAATTTACTCACCCTCAGGCCATCCAAGATGTATATGACCTTATTTCTTCATCAGAACAGGATTTAAGATTTTTAGGAAAGTAACCCAGGTTTTTAGCTTCATCCAATGCAAATGAATGGACACCAATTTTTGATGGTCCAAAAAGCACACTTAGTCAGCATCATATTAATCCACATGACTCCCGTCGATCAAGTAATGTCTTCTGAAGTGAATCGATATGTTTGTGTGAAAATGTAACTGATAATTAAAACTTTATTAACTTTAAAAAAATGTACTTCCTATAACACTGAATGCCTCACGTCGCTGTCATGTGACATCATTCCGTTGGCATTCACGTAAGAATTCAGAGGTTCTGCTCTGTTTACCACAGAGGAACGTATTTCACGCGAGAGTTAGGCTAATTAAAACAGATACAGAGAGCTGGCGGAAGCACAGATTTCAAGTTAAAAATGTTTTAATTAGCAATTACTTTTCACACAAACATATCGATTAACTTCAGAAGACATTACTTAATCGTCTGGAGTCATGTGGATTACTATGATGCTGCCTAAATATGCTTTTTGGAATGTCAAAAATTGGTGTCCATTCACTTGCATTGGATGAAGCTAAAAACCTGGGATAGTTTGCTAAAAATTTAAATCCTGTTCTGATGAAGAAAGAAGGTCATATACATCTTGGATGGCCTGAGGGTCAGTAAATTATCAGCAAATTTTCATTTTGGGTGAACTATTCTTTTAAGGCTGTGATAAAGTCGTTTGGTTACGTATGTAACCTCCGTTCCCCGAGGGAGGGAACGACACGTTGTGTCGGAGAAGCGACACTAGGGGTCTCTCTTGAGTGCCGATATTCACCTCTGATCTTATTGAAAAGGGCCAATGGGAGTTGGCAGTCGGTATTTGCATATCCTGCCCCCGGACATACGGGTATTTAAGCGGCGCAAATACGGGAGTTCATTCAGGATTTTTCTGAGGAGCCGGAAATGGTCCGGCCACAACAGTGGCTCGGTTCAGTGACATGGCGGAGGAAAGACACAACGTGTCGTTCCCTCCCTCGGGGAACGGAGGTTACATACGTAACCAAACGTTCCCCTTCTGTCGCTCTCTCCACGTTGTGTCAGAGAAGCGACACTAGGGGACCCATTCCAATCTTGCCATGCGCTGAACCTTGTACGTGGACCGCCGATACAGAGGCGGGCAGGGATTTCATCCAGTGCCATGCATCGTCTGTTCCTGGCTGCACGTACCCTTCCCCAATGCCCCATAAGAACATCGGAGTCCTTCTAGTTACCCTGGGAGGGGAACAAGGCGATGTTTGCCAACATGGGAACGGGCCAGCCTGGCTGGGCCTCTTTTCTCTCTATGTTTCTCGCATAGAGCAATCACGGCCGGGGCCCTTACACGCATATAGGGAAGGGGTCTTACCCAGACCCTCGCGGAGACCACACCTGCCCTTTTTCTTGGGGAGGAAAAGTGGTAGACACGTCACCACGGCCGTCTTAGGGCTCGTGTGGAAAGTATGGTGCGGTGGTAGATCCAGCCTTGAAAGGGGAGTTGCTACAGCACGGCTGACCGAGGCAGCTGTAACTGCCTAAGGGAGACATGGGGGTCCGCTCGTAAGGGGACAGAACCGTGGAATTACACACAGGGGGAGTCCGAACAGGAGGCCTTCTTATTTTACCTGTGGATCCCCTATACCAGTACGGGGTGGCCATCAGGGTACCCGCAGTGGCTTGGGTCGGTGAGTTCCTCCGCTGAACCGCGGACCCGGAGGGCTGGGGAGGAATCGACCAGGGGCCCGACTTCGGAGTGGGGCGCCCTGGGAAGAAGGCGCACTACTTTACCTTGGCGTCAGGAAAAGGGCTGGGTGCAAGCGATCCACCCGGCCGGTCGGTCTCACGTGTTACCGAGTTCTCACGGGCTCGGACCTGAGAAAACACGAGGCGCTAACCGACTCAACGCGGAGGTTGTAAAACCTCGCTGAAGGTGTTGGGTGTTGCCCAACCCGCGGCTCTACAGATGTCTGCTAGGGAGGTGCCCTTGGCCAGTGCCCACGAGGACGCTAACACCCCTTGTTGAGTGAGCTCGGACCCGTAAGGGTAGGGGCACGGCCTGGGTGTGATAAGCCAGTGTGATGGCATCGACAACCCAGTGGGCGAGCCTCTGTTTGGAGACGGCATTCCCTTTCTGCCGTCCCCCAAAGCAGACAAAGAGCTGCTCAGAGCGTCTGGTGCTCTGTGTGCGGTCCAGGTAAATGCGCAGGGCGCGCACTGGACACAGCAACGAAAGGGCTGGGTCTGCCTCCTCCGGGGCAGCGCTTGCAGGTTCACTACCTGATCTCGGAATGGTGTGGTAGGAACCTTGGGCACATAGCCCGGTCGCGGTCTTAGGATCACAGGCGTATCTGCCGGACCGAACTCCAGGCAAGTGTCAGCTGACAGAGAACGCTTGCAGTTCCCCGACCCTCTTAATGGAGGCGAGCGCGATCAGCAGGGCCGTCTTAAGAGAGGGCCCTGAGTCCAACTGATTCGAGCGGCTCGAAGGGAGGTCTCTGGAGTCCTGCCAAGACTACCGAGAGATCCCAGGAGGGAAATAGGCCTGGCCGGGAGGGATTCAACCTCCGAGCCTCTCAGGAACCTGAGGATCAGGTCATGCTTACCCAAAGACTTGCCGTCTACAGGATGCGTGGTGGGCGCGATAGCGGCAACATACACCTTGAGGGTGGGCGAGGACAGCCTCCTGTCCAGCCTCTCCTGTAGGAACAGAAGCACTGACCCTAATCGACGCATCTCTGCGGGTCTTCGGCTCGGGAAGAACACCAATCTGCGAACAAAGCGCCACTTTAGGGCATAAAGGTGCCTGGTAGAGGGGCTTTGGCTTGGTTGATGGTATTCATAGCGGTCAGCCGGTAAGCCAGCTAGCTCTTCAGCGTCCGTCCAGGGACCAGACATGGAGGTTCCAGAGGTCTGGGCGCGGGTGCCAGAGCATGCCCGTCCCTGAGAGAGGAGGTCCTTTCTCAGGGGAATTAGCCAGGGAGGAGCTGTCATGAGGAGTCTGAGTTCCGAGAACCAAGTCCGAGTGGGCCAGTAGGGGCCACTAGCGTGACTTGCTCCTCGTCCTCCTGACCTTGCACAGCACCGGTGCAAGAAGGCTCACTGGGGAAATGCGTGCTTGCGCGGCCCGAGGAGCCAGCTGTGTGCCAGCGCGTCTGTCGAGGGAGCCTCTGTTAGAGGCGTACCAGAGCGGGCAGTGGGAGGTTTCCTGGGCGGCGAACAGGTCTACCTGGGCCTTGCCAAACCATTCCCAAATCAGCTGGACCGACTGGGGTGAAGCCTCCACTCCCCACCGGGCAGGCGTTGTCGTGATAAGCGCGTCCGCTACGACGTTGAGCTTGCCGGGGATGTGAGTGGCACGCAGCGACTTGAGTCACTGCTGGCTCCATAGGAGGAGACGGCGGGCGAGTTGTGACATGTGGCGGGGCGTCACGCCGCCTTGGCGATTTATGTACGCCACCACCGTGGTGCTGTCTGATCTCACGAGGACATGTTTGTCCCGAACTAACGGGAGGAACTTCCTGAGAGCAAGAAGGACGGTCAGCAACTCCAGGCAATTGATGTGCCAACGCAGCGGGACCCCTTTCCAACGGCCCGCTGCTGCGTGCCCGCTGCACACGGCACCCCACCCGGACCGGGAGGCATCGGTTGTGACCAGGACGCATCGGGATACCTGCTGCAGGGGCAATCCTGCCCATAAAAAGCAGAGGTCTGTCCAGGGTCGGAGTGTTTTGAGGCAGGCGGGGGTGATCCTTACCCGATGCGTGCCGCGGTGCCATGCTTGTCTCGGGAATCGAGTCTGGAGCCAGTGCTGGAGTGGTCTCATATGCATCAACCCCAGCGGCGCGACCACCGCGGAGGACGCCATATGCCCCAGGAGCCTCTGGAAAAGTTTTAGAGGGACCACTGTGCCTGGCTTGAAGGAAGCGAGGCAGTCCAGCACCGACTGAGCACGCACGCTCGCTCGTGAGACGTGCTGTCATTGAGACTGAGTCTAACTCCAACCCGAGAAAAGAGATGCTCTGAACGGAGTGAGCTTGCTCTTTTCCCAGTTGACCTGAAGCCCCAAGCGGCTGAGGTGCCGGAGCACCTGGTCTCTGTGTGTGCATAGTAACTCTCGAGAGTGTGCTAGGATGAGCCAGTCGTCGAGGTAGTTGAGAATGCTGGATGCCGGCTACTCGTAGCGGGGCAAGGGCCGCCTCTGCGACTTTCGTGAAGACGCGAGGGGACAGAGACAGGCCGAAGGGGAGGACTTTGTACTGAAACGCCTGGCCGTCGAACGCGAACCGTAGGAAGGGTCGGTGTCGTGGCAAAATTGAGACGTGGAAGTACGCGTCCTTCAGGTCCACCGCTGCGAACCAATCTAGATGCTGAACGCCAGCCAGAATATTTGTCTTCGTAAGCATTTTGAACGGGAGTTTTAACAAGGCCCGATTGAAAACTCGCAAGTCCAGGATTGGTTGTAAGCCGCCGCCTTTCTTGGGTACAATGAAGTAAGGGCTGTAGAAACCCTTCCTCATTTCGGTTGGAGGGACGGGCTCTACTGCACCCTTGGCTAAGAGGGTCGCAATTTCTGTGTGCAGGGAACTGGCGTGCTCGCCGTGTACTGCGGAAAAGCGGATGCCCCTGAATGGGGGTGGGAGCCGGGCAAACTGAATTGCGTAACCGAGTCGAATGGTCCGGTGCAGCCAGCGTGATGCGTTGGGAAGCGAAAGCCACGCTTCCCAGCTCTGCGCTAGGGGCACCAAAGGGACGAGTATTTTGGACGTACCCGGCGGGGCCTCGCAGCGGGGCGGAATAGGTAATGCAGCGTCGGGCGGCTTCGTTGCGGCCTGAGGCTGAGGTTCTGAGAATAGACTCAAAGCACTTACCTTGCTCCGCGCGCCCGGCAGACGTCAGCTCATCATGCACCTCCGGGAAGAAAGGGACCGGGGGATGCGAGGCCGCGAACGGCGCGCTGCCCCCAGGAACCAATCATCCAACCGAGAAGGCTGTGGGGAGGATGGAGGGTTCCAGTCCAACCCCACGCTCAAGGCGGCCCGGGCAAGCATGTCGGACATCTGAGCGTCGGCCTCAGCCTGGGCCTGCTGCGCTAGGGGCACCAAAGGGACGAGTATTTTGGACGTACCCGGCGGGGCCTCGCAGCGGGGCGGAACAGGTAATGCAGCGTCGGGCGGCTTCGTTGCGGCCTGAGGCTGAGGTGCTGAGAATAGACTCAAAGCACTTACCTTGCTCCAGCGCCCGGCAGGGGCAGGTTCTTGACTGAGGAGGAGGTCTGATGTTGGCGTCCTCTGGACTCGTCTGAACCGGCCAGCCGGGGACAGTCGTGGGCAGGCGGAAGGCGGGATCGCCGGCGTCCGGTGTACTGGGACTGTTGTGATCTGAAAGCACATTGCTGTGAGAGCGGCATTTGCGGGCCAGGTGACCCAGAGGCAAAGGAAATAGCTCTTTTATTGAGAATGTGGGTACCACAGCCCCGTCAGGGGTGTGGCAAATGAAAAAACAAAGGATTCTCCTCCCGGCCCTCCACCGGGGGATGGAGCGGTCTTACCACCTCGGAGCTAACGTCTTCGGCTCTGGGTCGGCTGTCTCAGGAGCGGCTTGGGAGCCTTCCGGGTCCTGGAGGGGTTACGTGAGACAGGGGCGTCGCGCCGCCTGCGGAGTGCTTTCGGCGCTGGGGCTGAGAGCTGGGCCCAGGTTGAGGCGGAGCAGGAGCTGGTTTCCTCGCAGGGGGCGCCCTCGGTGGGCAGACGGGGCAGGGCCCGTGGCGGCAGGTCTGCGGCGGGGCATGATGTGCTGAAATGGCCTCCGTCTGCTTCTTCACCGCGGAGAACTGTTGGGCGAAGTCCTCGGCGGTGTCACCGAAAAGGCCAATCTGGGAGACAGGTGCGTCCAGGAAGCGTTTTTGTCAGCCTCACGCATCTCGACCAGGTTGAGCCAAAGATGGCGTTCCTGGACCACTAGGGTGGCCATCGTCTGTCCGAGTGCCTGCGCTGTGGCCATCGTCGCTCTCAGGGCGAGGTCGGTCGCTGAGCGCAGTTCCTGCAGCACATCAGGATCAGGTCCACCCCGTGCATGTTTCTGAGAGCTTTGGCCTGGTGGACTTGCAGGAGGGCCATTGCATGCAGAGGCGGAGGCAGCGCGTCCAGCCGTAGTGTAGGCCTTCGCGTTAAGCGAGGATGTTGTCCTACAGGGCTTGGATGGGAGTACGGGCGACCCCGCCAGGAGGTAGGGCTACCGGGGCATAGATGGTGCGCAACTGCCCTATCAACCTGGGGAATCGCGTCGTACCCGTGGCGCTCTCCGCCGTCGAGGGTGGAGAGAGTGGAGCGGGTGGCACCTAGACGGCGGAGGCGGGGCTCTCCACGTGAGCGTCAGCTCATCATGCACCTCCGGGAAGAAAGGGACCGGGGGATGCGAGGCCATGAGCGGCGCTGCCCCAGGAACCAATCATCCAACCGAGAAGGCTGTGGGGAGGATGGAGGGTTCCAGTCCAACCCCACGCTCAAGGCGGCCCGGGCAAGCATGTCGGACATCTGAGCGTCGGCCTCAGCCTGGGCCTGCTGGCCCGAAGCGGCAGTCCAGGGAGTCCTCAGCATCAGACACCGCACTCTCCGATGCAGCGGCGAGCTCATCTGCTTCGGACTCGGGAGGATAGACAGCCGGGCTGTGAGGCGAGCCGCTATCGCCGCTGGCGTGGGCGGAGACCAGCGGCGTGTCGGGAACGGGAGGTTCGCGGGGGCTACCCGGCGAAACTGCACCCGCTGCCGCCCCAAATCGCCCCAGCGCCAACCGCACCGTCCTTAATCCCGTGGGAAGAAGGAGCAATGCGGGGTGCAGCTGGGGTGGCTTGCTTTCTGTTGAAAGCGAGCCGCGACTGCAACGTGGTCATGTTCTCGCAGTGAGAACATGAACCATCCACAAACGCCGCCTCGGTGTGATCGCGGCCCAAACACACGAGACAGTGCCTGTGGCCATCTGAAGCAGAGAGCACTCTACCGCATCCAGGAACGACACAGGGGCGGAAAGGCATGTTGAAAAAGACGCGTCCTTAAAAGGACGTTCAACGCCGCTGTGTTTGCTCTTTTAGAGAAAATTACTCTTTTAGTAAAAAACTCTTTTAATACACAGTGTGTGTGTGTGTGTACGTGTCTGCGCTGTCGAAGCGCTCAGGGGCAACAGTGCACGCCGTGCACTGAGAAGGAGAAAGCCGCTGTTGTGCGCCGTCAAGATCCAACAGCATGGAGATCGTCGGAGGAAAACAGGAACGTTTAAGTGGCGTGTAACTCGCAGCAAACTGCAGACAGACCATCGGCTCCGAAGAAATTTTCTGAATGAACTCCCGTATTTGCGCCGCTTAAATACCCGTATGTCCGGGGGCGGGATATGCAAATACCGACTGCCAACTCCTATTGGCCCTTTTCAATAAGATCAGAGGTGAATATCGGCGCTCAAGAGAGACCCCTAGTGTCGCTTCTCCGACACAACGTGGAGAGAGAATCATGAATAATTTCCGTTACTGGGTGAACTATCCCTTTAAGAGAGAAAGATGAATTGCAAACCAGGATGAACCGATAAAGAGAATAAATGAAGAGTGGAGAGAGGATGTTTGGCAAGATAAAAAAAAAAATTAAGAAATGGATGATAATTAGGGAAAATTCATTTTGGAAACTGTTCTAATGAGGGAGATCTATCGGTCCCATTACAATGCAAAAAGAAGAACAGGAAAATAATTGTACAAGCGTTTGAGAAAAAAAAGAGATAAGAACAAAACAACAAGAAAGAAAAGGGGGGTTTATGTTTTACCAAAGAGCTCCATTTTCTCTCCTCCAGCAGGCGCACAGTGTGGATGAATGCCAGAGAATGTGCCCCATGGGCCCGGCAGTCTGTCGCTCTGCTCCAGATAGAGGGAGAAGGGAGCTGTGCTAAGCTACACTGATCTACACCATCCTATGCTGCTCTAAAGCACTCTACGTATGCTTTACATCTTTCTGCACCACTGAACACCAATCAAAAGCCCTTCTATATAGCTCTGTATCACTATGCATTTCACCACACATCTCTATATTCCTCTATGCAACTTTATACTGCAAATCTCACAGCTTTGTGTTACTATAGGCTGCTGTACATGAGGCTCTTTTGGCTGGACAGGGCTGGATTATTAAGATGCTCTATTTAGGGAAATTCAACTTTTTTTACTGGTCTAATTCCCCTTTAGATGTTGGCCATGTTGTTTAATAAATCCTGAAAAAAATTTGAGGAACAAGACATGTTAAAGGGATAATTCACCACCCCTAAAATTAAATTTCTGTCATCTTCTACTCACCCCCATGTTGCTCCAAACACAGTCCCCCCAATAGATTTATCTAGCAGAATATCCAGGCTTCCCTTTTCCATACAATGAAAGCAGATGGAGACTACAGTTTTCACGCTCTTAAAAGGATAAAGAAAGTACGCTAAAAGTAGAGTACTCTATTCTAAAGTGGCCATTTAGACCAAACACGCTCTTGCACTAAAAAATCTTGATGCAGCGCATCGAACAAAACAGAACGCAGTTGTCTCAAGACACATTTTTAAAAGTTGAAGTTCTTTTTAACTTGACCCCCCCAAAAAAAAAACTTCTAAAAAAAACAGAAAAAACAAACAAACAAACAGCGCGATAAGGTGTAGCTTTAAAAACGTTCTGTTCAGCGCATGTTTAGATAGGAAAAACTGTGCTTTTAACAAACCTAGACAACAAATTTCTTGAGCTAAACTCCAATTTCAGTTTCAAGGTGAAATGCTCACAGAGGGGCCCAAAAAGCAAGTTGTTTATAACTGTAAATGATATAATCAAGTGACAAGGAATGCATATTTTATTAACTAAATCCCCAAACCCCAACCATAAATCTTAAAAATTATTATTAATAATCTTAAACCCAAAAAATACTTCTGACAGATGATACAAATCTCATCATTAGCAGAGTGTGTGAGCACTGAACGCACACAGCCCAATTTTTCTAATGCATGCGCCTGGAGTTATTTGCACTAAGTACTGGGTCCACAAGATGGCAACACTTACATTTTCAGCTGTTGCTGTCACCAAGAAGCACTAGCAGAAGATTTAATCACCGCTAAACATCAGGAGATGAAGGAAAAACAACAACAGTTAATGTGTAAGTCAATAGCACGTGTGTGATGACGTCTAGAGATACCTGCATTTGTATCGCCTGACTCTGAAGGAACATAAAGACATCTTTATGGATCTAAACTCCTGAGGAGAAAGTCTAGTGTCTCATAGCAGTTGTAGCATGCATTCAACAACCACTTGTGAATGCATGCACAGTTATATAGCGTGTTCTTTGACAGGCTTGCGTTTGACTATATGCCGAAGATGAGCGTTCGTGTCAAAATGGAAATATACCTAGGGGTTTAGAGGGAAAATGGAACCTCAGAGTCACGCTTGCCACCAATTATGCAAACCTGATTACTTTCTGGTTTCAACACTGGACTAGAACCTGGGACTCCCACACTGTGCTATCAGTGGCACCACAGGAGAAGATAAACACAATTTAACTGATGAAAAATGTGTGTTGGGAGATGGCACTTGTCAGTAACTCAGCAGAATGGGGCCAATGTCAGGGCACTGGAACATTCAGTAGCAACATTCCAAATTCCTGTGTGATCACGGTAAATTATCAGAGCTTTTCCAAGATTGAAAACGCTATTAAGACAGCTATCATTTGAAAATACACTAAAATCTCACTACAGTGATAATGTATAAATGATAAAGTAAAGGTAGTTTGTGTTGCTAAGCTTTCAGAGAGTTGTGACAGGTGGGGTCCTCTGGAGGTGGCAGTGCTTTTTTGATAACTTCAGTCACTCCACTAAGCCTCAGGGCGACAAACCGTCAGAGATCCGAATCGCTGTGCACAGGGACAATATCATGTCTGCTTTAGATTATGAAGTCGGCATGGAGGAAAAAGAGGAGATTTGCCGCAAAATAAATTAAGAGATTGACACATGACAATGACCTTACAGGCTCGTGCGATGATATCATCACTTCTTCAGTGGTTGTGGTAGGGCATGGATTATGATTATGCTTGCCAGAGTATTTGATATACACTCTATCTCTCTCACACCATTGACCAAAGGAGTGGAGGACATTTAAATGGACACTATAGAACATAATCTTTTAGTATGTATGTTTATGCGGTCTATACAGGTTTATATGTACATACTGTATATATTTATTGTGTAGATGTAAATACATGTCTCGCCCTATATACAGTACACCTGTCCCTCTTTTTACTTCTGTCTCTCTCACTCTTTCCTAATCACACATGTGACACTTTCATCAATTTCAGCTTCTGTAACAGTGCTGGAGGCAACACAGCAACACATGCTCTCTCATTCACACATGCTTGAGACTTTGTTCTCGGGGTAGATCGCACTTTTGAATACATTTCTGTACTGCCTCATAAGTCAGCTCCCTTGTGACATACTCCAAGTTAATTACGACGAATAAACACAAAGTATACATATTCAAAGTGTCAATTATACAGCTAAAATCACTCTAAAAAAACTTCCGGAGGTTTTAGAAAACTCCACCAGGAATTCAACAAGAACATAAGTACTGATTATAAAATTCTGCCTAAGCTCCATCTCAATGATATTGTCGGCATTCCAAAGTATTAGAAATGTACTAATCTCTACACATAGAGGGTTTTATTATGATTAATAATCATAAATAATTTCATTAATTTAGATTAGTGGTAACAGTTTCAAAAAAGGTCAACATTAGTAAAAGGTGCACTTAGTGAATTTTTGCTGATTAAAAAAGTTTTACACAAAGACATGAATAATGCTTTTGAGAAAAATGTCTAAATTATGTTCACTCACATGAGATGAAGACTCGATTTCATATTAGTAACCCAATAAAAACAGTTTAATTTTACACTGATGGGGTCAAAAACAAACAAAGCTTTTCGAAAACGCTCTCCCAAGTGGATGAATTTGATAAAGTAGTCTTCGCGTTGTAGTGTCGATAGGGAAAACGGAGATATTAGGCTTATTTGAGATGCCAAACACCTCACCTTGAAAGTAGACGAGAGTAGACGGCTACAGTCAGGAGAGGCGTGACATACGTGCTGTCAAGTCAGACAATTCTGATAAAAGTGCATCTAATTTACATTTATCAGACGCTTTTATCCAAAGCAATTTACAGTGCACTTATTACAGGGACAATCCCCCCAGAGCAACCTGGAGTTAAGTGCCATGCTCAAGGGCCCTACAGTGGCATCTTGGTGGTGCTGGGGCTTGAACCCCTGACCTTCTGGTCAGTAACCCTGAGCCTCAACCACTGAGCCACCACTGCCCCATAATTTAATTTCTGTTGCTTTACAATTACCTGTTATTTAATTTTGCCAATAAGGTGTGTCTTTCCATCCATTTTTAGTTTAATATAGACACGTATTTTAGATATTTCCGAAAAAAAAAAAATGCATATCCCATACAGAGATCGAACTGTCGAGTGTTGGGAGTATTGACATAATTTATACACATAAAACATGATATAAGAGCTAATTTTTTTTTTTTTTTAGAAGAGAATGAAACATCACGGTTGTTTAATCCAGTGAGCGTTAAGTTGTCATTAGCAAGTCGTTTCCCATCATTCTTGCAGTTTGAGCAGCTGGAAAAATCGAACTGCGATGCATGGCTCTTACAACTGCACACGTCTCGCTCTCACAAGACTCTTTTGGCACACATCACCATGACATCACAGCAAGTCCTCAGATTTCTAACCAGCATGCACCTGTCGCTGATCATTGGTGATCGGTTCTGTGCAGAACTTGCTCATCTCAAACGAGCCTATTCAAAAACGATGATGTACTTGTTGCCATGTGGCGTAGTCATGTGATCAAATCAACACAAAAAAATCACTATGGCGGCCTATGTTGTTGCGGTGTTTTTGTGCCTCCTATCCACTGATAGTGTTGTTAAAGATACACTGAATGTTACTTTGTACAAACTTCACATTGCATTCACAAGGCAACAGGAAGTATATTTCTTCGTACATGAAAAATACACGCTTCTTATATTTTAGTCTGCATGAGCTGTAAGGGAATTAAATGGTTTTCGAATGTTTCAATGAGGACAAGCAACTTTTGGAAAATGTTTAAAAATGGCAGTGTGGACAGAGAGCGTTTCGAAAACAAAAAATACCATTTTCAAATTTATCTGGATAAATGTGTACATAGCCCGAGTTACTACTACTTATAATCTTAATCAATAACAACATGTTTATTTTATATAGTGCTTTCGGGAAATGCTCAAACAGAAAAGTGCATGTAAACAAAGCAAGCAAACCAAACAATACAGACAACAACAGAGCCAAAGTCAACAGTATAGAGTGATGGTAACCAATGGATCAGTTCAGTCCAAACAGAATGATTGCAAGTGGAAAGATGAAATGTCCAAACAAAAGTTTCCTGAAGGAGTGATAAAACAAATCACAATGACCCGCAGCTCTGATACTGTAGATCACGGATAAACCATGGCATCAATTACTGAATTCAAGGCAGTCACAGTCGCCAGACAGCTCGCAGCAATCCGATCACAGAGCAATGAGCAAAAACACGCAAACATCCATTTGGATTGAATCCACGAAGGTCCAATGCTCAACAGTCTGCTTCTAGAAGTAAAAATCCCATTCATTTTTTCCATAGATTAACTGATTTACAACAATAACTTATAAACCTTTAAAGTCAGACCTACCGTGAGCTCAGAGGTTGTTCATTGATGGTATAAGCCTTTGTTGAAACCATCAGTACATGTTATTTCAACTTTTTTGTTTAAAAATTGTGTTTAAAAGCATAATTCATGGTGAACAACTACACTACCTCTTATCCAGCAGAGAAAGATCCACCAATCAGAGAACCACAGCCAACAAAGTCTGCCAAACAAGTCCTCAAACTACATATATATTTGAATATCTCTGAATATTTTGCAGAAAACTTAAAATAAAATGTTTTTATATTTATAATCAACAACCTAAAATCAATAGTTATATATATTTCCATAGTTTTTTATTCAATTACATAATATGCAATGCTTCATGGATTGCAGTTTGTGCCCTCTTGAAAGACAAGTATACAGTCTTGCCCCATTGTTTTTTTGTCTGATTTTTTAAATACAATTTTGCTTAAAATAAAAGTTTGTAATGTTGCGATTCACTTCGGAGCTGGTTGGTTTGGTTTTTGGCTCAAAACTGTTTTATGAAGGATTTTATGAAAAGCCTGTGGAAAACATTTATGGAATAATACTTCTAGAACCTAGTCGGCTAAAAAAGTGGGCAGGCACTGTTGCGCTCTATTATGCGGTGTAGTAGACCAGGACGAGTGTTGTATGAGACAGAGATAAACAAACAGCATTTGTTTAAACAAACTTGCGAGCATCCATATTGAAAGGTGTCAGTATAGAGTCCAAAGCAACTGGTACTATTGGGACGAATAAGAGGCAGCTAGAAAACGTGTTGAGTGACCTTTAAGGCAATAGTTCATTTTCAGTTTCATAACTTCCTTGTTTTCCAAAGTATGCGTTATGGAGAGTGTTATCAAAATGTTCAATTTTCAGTGCCTTTCACTGCAGATTGTTGAAATGATTGGTCATTGCTAGTACATGATGCCTAATCTATTAAATAATGTCAATGAATAGCAAATAATTATTACCAGATTGGGCTATGCTCTCTAAACTTCATCCTCAAACAAGTAAACGAGTGGTAAAAAGACATGATTGTTCGATCAAAAGACGAGAGAATGACTAGCTGTCCAGTGGAGCATTTTCGATTCTCCATTACTGTGTTGGTCTCAGATTGCTGCGTTTAATCATGTCTGCGGATCCATTTGATATCAAAGCTGCACCCTCAGGCATCCCCGCATGCCATGGAGTCCAAATGTTTTCCTTTTATCCCACCCTATTTCCTGTCACCTGAAATGGCTTCTTTCATGTGTGAAAACAGAACGAGAGAGCAGGGTCTCCCTGGAGACCAACTATTGTGACATCACTGTTTCCAGGTATTGGAAGTTGATGTGGCATGCATGTGCAGCTGTCAATCAATGAGAGTGAGTGCAGATGGGCCGCACTATTGCAGAAACTCCTTTCACATGGAAAAGATAAGAGAGAGAGTGTATAAAAAAATAACAGTTAGTTATGTCTAATTTGACCAGACAAATGGCTTTCCAATATTGCTGGTATTAAGTATAGTTGGTGAAGTTCCAGACAGGCTGTCAATCTGTGTGTTGCTCGGCAACATGCAAGGTTTGATGTATTGGCTTTGATTTGTCTTCATTTGAAACCATTTTCATTGTCAATATACAATATATAACAAAATAACCGGCCATATTGAATCTAAAATATAAGTTCCTCAATAAATATAATAAAACAATGGAAGTGAATGCAGTCCTTAAACATTAAAATGTTTATTATTAATCAAAGGTAGTTCAAAAGTATAGCCACAAGCCATAAACATTAGATGTGTTAATATGGTTTTAGTGTGATAAAATAGCTTAATCAATCAAATATTACAATTTCGTATAATGCTGTGATGTCAGTGAAATCCCTGACTTTATCACACTTTTCCATTCACTTCCATTGTAAGTGCCTTACCGTATCAGATTTGTGCTTTACTTTTAATAAACAAAGAAAAGGTCAAATAATTTTGGTGTTAATCAACATTATGCCACAAATGCTGTCATCGACTAACTTGTATTGAACCAGGAACATTCCTTTGAGAAATAATGCACTTGCAATCGTGCCGCTGTACTGAATAGTAGCACAGCTGTGATAATGCAGCCGAATCACATTCGATAATCACAGCCGTGCTCATTTTCAGTACAACATCATCCTTCAATATTGCTTAATTAGCAAATAAAGCAGCAAAGGAATGCAGGAATCCAGCGATAATCTATAAAACTGTAGACATCTGAAACATTACTGAAAAAACAAGTAGCCAAGGGATATTAAAGGGAAAAAGCATGTTTATAGCGGACAGTGATGTTTCATAGACCCGATTAGCAAGGACAAACGTAATTTAATGAAGACAAAAATAATGTATCCAACGTTTTAACGGATCAGCAGTAGACGTTGACGATTTACCCTCTTATCAGAATAGGGCACATATACTCACACATTGTCTTTGCGTCTCATTTACTCAGTACAAATGACTGGAAAAGACATCCGGGCATTCCCAGAGGGATGGCAACACTAAGTGGCATCTCAGGATGACCACACCTCAGTGAAGAACTTTCGATGTGCTGTCTGATTGGAGTTAAGGTGAAGCGTCACTGGGCCTGAGCACACCTGAGGGCACGGAGGCAGTCACTGACTGCGGAAAAGTGCAGCGCTCATTATGCGGTGGCAAACATGCTGTCACTCATCCTCTGCTCCCCACACACTCAGCTGTTGCGTGTTACTTCTCCTTCACTTATCCTCCCTTGTTACTTGACCTTTTGAGTGCACATGAGTGGGAGAGAGAGAGAGAGAGAGAGAGAGAGAGAGAGAGAGAGAGAGAGAGAGAGAAGGGTTTGAGTTGTAAACGACCATGCAGCTGTGGAAAGCAGAGGAAAACTCAACTGGAACTGAAGGGAGAGAGAGAGAAAATGAAACACTCATGAAGGTTAAAGAGTGATTCCATCACCTGTGTAAACCCAATGTTTATTTATGCAACCAGTAATAACAATATTTACACACTTGAAGCTGATATTAATGCTGCTGCTACACAACTAAACAACAATAACAATACCTTTGTATTGTTATTATTATTATTATTATTAGCATTCATATCATTATGCACCCTTTTCACATTTTGGGGTTTGGAACATGCAGGGCTCATGACAGTGACTAAAATGCAACAAAAAATACATAATAGCATCCATAATTTAAAATCTAGTCTTAACTGGCGTCAGTCAGGGACACATAGTGTGAGTTCATATGCAGTTTCAACAAATATCAGGCCCAACTTTAAAAACACTAGAACTAAGTGCTGCACTATGCTTTAAGTCATATACGCAAAGTCAATAGGCATGACCAAATACCAATTTTTGGTATTTTCATGTAAGTCTAGATGCAAGTGGGTTTGATGAAATTGTGCACGCAAAGTGCTAATGGGCTGGGTCAAGTGTAATTTAATTCTGAGGTTTTTCTCCGGTTATTGCCTCATATTACATAGTGCATTATCAAGCAGCAGCGATAAACAAAGACAGCACATTCATAACAAGATGGTAGTGTAAATGGATTGCTATGAATTAGAAATATGGAATTGCATTCTTTTGTGCATTAACTTGTGTCCTTGTTGAATTGTCTGACATATTTCTATTACATATTTCATTCTTCCTTTTATATGCATTCTATCCATTTTGTTCTATGAAAATGTTTACTTTGTAGTGTTTATGTTGTAATACATGGTAAATGATTTTAATGCTGGGTTCCATTCAAATTGGATGTGGGATACTTGATATCTCCTATCTCCAACCATAAATGCATTCTATTGCCAGATGCTCGGAAGATGACGTTTAAGGAAACAAAACTGCAACTCTCCCGTTAGCTTAGCAGTTTAACTGTAACCAGAGATGTCTCCTAGCAACCCAATTCATAAACAATTTGCAATGATAGCCTTTGTGCTACAGGTGTACAATTATCAAAAGAGAGCATAATTGACCATGTTTTGAACACCTGCTACTGTGCTAACTTTTGATGAACAAGCTTTGATACCATGTAATGTAGGAATTTTGAATCATATCGATATTATTTAATAAAAGTAATGTTTATCACTTATTTTGTATATCTTCCTGGGTGCCAACATAATTGTGTGATATTATGCACCTGCATCTCAATGAAATAGGAGATTAAAATTTTTGTACGACTTTCCATGATGGAATTACGACTTCAAGTGGCGTTCCATTGCACTTTTCACAGTAGGAAGTTGGAAAATCCGAGGTGTGTGACGTCACACAATCATGTCGGCAACCAGGAAGATATACAAAGTGATAAACATGCGATTTTATGAAGTAATATAGATAAATGAGGCAAAGTTGTATGATATCAAAGTACACCTGTAGCACAAATGATAGCGTTGCACCATTGTTTATGAATTGGGTTGACAGGAGACATCTCTGGTTACAGTCAAAAACAAGCTAAGCTTACGGAAGTATTGCCGTTTTTATTTCCTTAAACGTCATCTTCCCAGCATCTGGCAATAGAATGCATTTATGTTTGGAGTACGGAGATATCAAATAGGAATATCCCACATCTAATTTGAATGGAACACAGCATTCGAGTGCATATTTTGCATGTTTGTGAGGGCACCAGGGAGCGCAAACATTTAAAAATAAGAGTCCTTAATGTATTTTTGGCTTATTCACAATTAAAAGTCCTGCATTTTAATTGTCATTACTTGTGGCACAATAAACTGCTTCTGGAATTTCATTCATTTTGAACTCTTGTAGTCTCTGTGTCTGGGCCACCTTGTCACAGTAAGGAAAGACAAAGAACATTGTTGAACAAACACACACATACAGTATACTGTATATCAATAAGTGAATGTGAATGGGGCCAGTCCATAAACGTTCAAATACACACTGTTTCAAAAGTATAGCCACGAGACATTTTACGTGTTAACGGGAATTTAGTGTAATCATAATCTCTCTTTCTGTGTAAAGTTATGTCCAATATTACAACTTCATTGCTATGACAACGAAACCCTGTAATTCTGGTATTGAATAAGATAAGGCTAGTATAGCAAGCGATTTTATCACACTAAAATCATGTTAACACCTATAATGTTTACGTCTTGTGGCTATACTTTTGAAGCACTGTGTATTTTAGCATTTACGGACTGGCCCTATTCACTTTCTTGTTAAGTGCCTCTCTGTAATGTGCCACAAATGCTGCTGATTGAGCATAACTTGTACTGAACCTGGAACATTCATTTAAGAAAATTCATTCTATGGTATAACCTATAACTAAACCTAATCAATGTCCAATACTGAAGAATGTTTGTTTAAAACTGGAGAACAATTATGCATTACATTGATCCTACTTTGTTCTCTATTCATTTCTTTGTTTTGGCTTAGGGAGTCAAAACTACTTTTTTCTTGACAAAAGAACGCCTTTGGCTTGTTCACTTGGTGTATATAAAGGCACTATTGTTTGTTAAACTGCTTTAAAACAATATGTATCTTGAAAAGTGCTCTACAATATTGTTAAAAGATTTGTTCACCCAAAAATGATAATTTTCTCATGATATACTCACCTTTAAGCCATCCCATATGTGTATGTTTTCCCTTCTTCAGCAGAACCGAAATGACGATTTTTATAAGCACATTTAAGCTCTGTTTTTCCACACAATGAAAGTAAAGGGTGGCTGTTTGACAGTCCAAAAGTAATCCACCAACTCCAGTCGATCAATGGATGCCTTCTGAAGCAAATGTGTAAGAAACAATTTGATAATGAAAATGTTTTTATCTTTAAATCGTTGCTTCCATCCACCAATATATTGCTGTTTGAATTTACCTAACTCTCACATGACATTCGTTCCTCTGTTGTAAACAAAGCACACGCTTCAGACTTCTCGCGTGTACGAGCCATTGCGCTTAAGTCACACGACAGCTCCGTGATGGGTCGACTGGTAGCAGGAAGCATTTTTAATTAGCTTTAATTATCGATTTATTTTAACACAAACCTATCGATTTGCTTCAGAAGACATTCATTGATCGACGGGAGTCGTGTTGTTTATTTTTATGCTGCCTAAATATGCCTTTTGGACCAGCAAAGAGCCAGCAGCGTCATGGCACCCATTCACTTTCATTGTATGGACCTACAATAGAAAAACAGGCTTAGAAAAAGTTCTGCTGAAATCAGTTCTGCTGAAGAAGGAAATACATACAAATCTGGGATGGCTTAAGGGTGAGTTGATCTTATCCTTTAAGGAACATTTGCCTAAAAATTCCACTACTGATTGCATGATGCCAATGCACTGGCTGCTGTAGCACAGTGATGCCACCGTTTGATGTCCTGCAGTATTAGCCTGTGGATGGAACTGACGATGAACCTTCCAGTGGGCAGCTGGGAGGGTTAATGCCCACTGTAAGTACTCGTTTTAAGGAAACAAACAGAAAAGAAACCCCTACTTTCTCTTCCCCCAAACTCTAAAGCCCGTTTTCCTCCCCTCCTCTACATCCATTAATTTTCCACCTCCCACACGGAGGAGGGCAATCCTGCTGTAACTCTCCCAGTCTACTGCCGCTCTCTGCCATCTGCTGCAGTCTGTCCCAGCTCACTCTGACAGCCATGTCTGAGACAGAGACTTCACAACGTCCATCCATCAGGATCTGACCACACACAAAGGTACAAATGCACGCAAACACACACACACACGCACACTTTCTGTCTCACACACGGACATGATGGCAGGCAGAGGAAGAAATCTGCCATGAAACTTAATCAGCGAGGGTCATGTCGGGGAGTGAGGAACAGATTAAATTAGCATAGTATTAGATATGGAAAATGATTTCTGTCAAAACCATCCTTACCACAATTATAATATGTTAATTACGTATTTCATTAAGGAGGTTGATTATGGCCCTGAGATGAAATCATGCGAATAGAGGCACTTGGAGGACGGCAAATCTCTCTTTTTCTCTCCAGTCCACCCATGCTCTTTCTTTTCCAATCAGTCCTTGCCAATCCGCCCCTCTTTACACCTTTTAACCCATCGTCACTTTTTCATTTCATCTCCTGATTGTCATTTATTTATTCACTAATTATTTTAACGGAGCTTGGAGCGACATGTTTACGGTGGAAAGAAAAAGAGCTTAAACTCAGCTGAGATGGCCAATCATGCCGAGCAATTTGAATTAAATGAATGGACAATAAAATGGCAGCCAAGAGATTGTTCCACAACACACACACATACAGTATATACACACATAGGGGTTGCCTCCAGGTTAACCTCAACTGAGTGTAAGGCTCTGGTGTTCGGAGGCCCTGGTCTCTCCAAATCACACATCAAAGGCTGCATTAGTACAGCACACGGCTGCTGCTTCAGGTTGAGCTTGGGCTGTTTGGACTCTGTGTTACCGAGCATGTGCTTGTCTCTGGGGAGGCATTACCCTCTACATTATCCTAGCCTTGTTCCTGTGCAGATTTACAGACTGATCCCAGAGACGCACACACAAATGTACTTGTACATTCACATACAAGCAAAATGAGAGAGAGAGAGAGCGCGAGAGAGAAGCAGAGTTAGTATCATCAATGAAAATGTCTGTTGACTAAGGTTTTTTATATATATATGTATATATGATGGTAAAATATAATTACAACATTTTTGGAAATTTAGTGAAAGAGATAATGGAACACAAATGGAAGTCTTTAATCTTGGTCCCCATTCACTTTCAATTTATGGAGAAAAAAAATGCAATTAAAATGAATGGTGAGTGAGGACATCACCCAACATTCTGTTACTGCTTATTAACTGTGTGTTACAGTTTGACGCGTTACATTACATTGAACGTTATCATCAAATATTCGTCACTATTTCTTTCAACTAGAATTATATGCTAATTCAGACAGTGTAAATGGACTAAAATGAATGAAAATAACACGATGAAAAAACACATAAAATTAAATGACATAATGTTTGGTCATTTGGTTAAAGTAATATTGGAACACATAACTAGATATTTGACAGAATGTTCAGACTATGTCACCATTCACTTTCATTGTATGGTGACTGAGGGTATCGGTCCCTAACATTCTGCCAAACATCAAAATCTCTTTCATATTTGGTCTGTTACAGACATCCATTGTCATTGTGCACATTATCGTCAACTATTCGTTAAATGCCATTTAAGTCGACTAAAAATATATGCCATTTTAGTCAGAGTAATATGGATATAAATAAATAATACAATTGCTTTATCCATCCACTACGAAAATAACCATGGCTTTACTACAGAACCCACAGATGAACTACTGTATTCATAGTAAAACCATAGTTACAAAATGTTTTTGGTCAAAATGATTATTATTTGTATTAACATAGTTTTTTCCCTGTCTCATTTCTATGGTTTAACCACAAATACCATTGTTAAAATATTAAAGTCGGAATGTTTGTGTCTACTGATAGGGCATTTGAGGTGATGAGACAATCCAAGATCCAAACACTGTGTTAAACAGAACATGTGTGATAGAATTGATGACCTGTAAACATCCAGTTTTTTTTAAAACAAGATGTCCTCTTGAAAGCGTTCGGAACCTGTAAGATGGAGGAACACTTTGAGAATGTGTCTGAGGACATCCAACAGTGGAAATACTTTAAATAAAATGTGATTTACTCCCCTATGTTGCAAACTACCATTGAGATGTTTGAAGTGTATTTACAAATATCAGGCATGCATATCAAGCTAGTTTAGAAATTCATGTCCTGAATCCCAATAACAGAGGCAGATTCTCACATCTACAGATATTCCACAGAGCAAAGCAGATCTGAGCACTTCACAGCACTTTGATGTGCACTCACAGATATGCTCTGCTGAATGGGTGCACTTTATACATTTCAAAGCGCAAGTCCTTCATGGCAAATATTTTGAGGAGGGAGAGAAATCATACCTCAAGCCATCTTAAGTTATCAGACAGCGTTTGAATTAGCTCTGAATATTCCATTAGGACTTTTAAACAAACTGCTTAGCCAACTAAGGAGTCTTTTAGTTGTTGCCCCTGATCAGAAAGGGGATATGTTTAAAAGAAAAAACTTGTTAAGAATTTTTTTTTATCGATTCCTGAAAAATACAGACAAACAGTTACAAATCATTCAAAATATATGATTATATAAATTATCGCTAACACTTTCTATGAAGCCTGCATATATAATTTATTATGCTTAAAAAAGCATTAATATTCCCTTATATGTTCTCATAAATAATTGTGGTTCAACTGTTACAACAGTTATAAATAGTAAATTATAACACTTACCTATTTTTGTTTATACTTTTAAATATTATAATGCTTTAACACACATAATCTACACATGATTTCATTTGTTGCATTGTGTTATCATGTGCTATAATGCATTATACACTTTAAAAGTGTAACCGTGAATAGGTAGGTAATGCATTATAGATTTTAAATAAAATAGATTTCTATATAAAGATATTTCTTTTTTAAGTGATAAGTGTTTACAACAATACCTTCATCACAATGCCAATGTACAATGTAAAAAGCAAATACTTTTACTGCATATATTTAGGTTTATTCAGTCATATCAAATATATATTTTTCAGTCATTTTAAAGTGAGTATTTTACAGTCGGTATATAGAGGATTCTTAGTTTTGGGTCACACTTTACAGTATTTACGTTATTGTGTATAATTGCTTAAAAAACTTTATTGAACATCAAAATCGAAGGTCAAATTTTTTTTGGACTCTTACTTAATTATGTCAAAGTAAATGCCCCTCTCTACAGACACAGATGTGGATGAACTTTGAGTCTGAGTTCAAATTGAGGTCAGGGGTCATGTAGAGTTTTTCACATGACCCCCAGGCCAGCAGGGCTTCTGTCAGATGATTATGTGTGAAAGTAGGAACAGGTTGAGCTTTTTAAAGATAACACTAAAGCAGAGAGGTATAGAGATTTTAAAAATATTTACACAAATGGGATATAAAAATATACATATATGATATACGTATATATACACGTCTCTATGGAATACTTGATTCTGATCGGTCAGAGAATCAATACAGTATTTGGTCATTAAATATGTTTATAAAAAGCATGCAAAAGTATATAATGGATTGCTATTTGATTTAATACATAGTTGTGCTAGTTTCATGTCTCTTATATAACTCTGGGGTCTCTTCTCCCATTATAAATTAATTAATATAATAACAATAATAATTATATAATCACATTATGAAACAACAATCAATAGTGAAGAAATAAGATGAACAAAGTACCCTGAATCACTTCGGATAAAAGCATCTGTCAAATACATGAACGTAGATATTGTTCAAAAATAATAATGTTCAGTGGTTAAAGAAACTTTCAATTTGTCAATAAAAATCCACAAATCCACACCAAGTATTGACAAAATCTAATGCTGACATAAAAAAAAAAAAAGAATTCCAGTAAGAGTGCAGTTTTACTAACTGTAACCATTAGTGCCATAGAGAAGTGTTTTTTTTTTATGTAGGAATGATCAAAAAAGAGTGTTTGCTTTTTCTGACAGCTTAATTGAGGTGAATTTCGAGGTCTTGAAATGTAACTGGTGACTAAGCTGCTAAAACTATTCCTCCATTGAGATTTCTTCGGGATTTTTGCAGATTCAAAGTGTTACACAAGAACACAAATTATTTTGAATATAAATTGCATTTATTTCTCGCATGATAAAATACGATCAGCCTTTTTTTTTTTGTATGTGGAATGTGTCACGATGTCTAAAGTTGCTTAAAATGACACATATCGTGAAGAGGCCTCAACAAATCTAAAGTTGCACATTTTGAATTTGGTGTAATTTAGTTGAGCTGTCCTAATTTAGCTGGTGTTCAGCTTTTTGCTAGACAAGGTTAATTGAAGCCGTGATGCAGAAATGATTGTTTTCAACCAAGCAGGACGGCAAGGCTTCTCTTAACGATGTGGTATGGATAAAGACAATATATTGTGTGATTATGTAGCAGTGTGGGCGCAGACGTGTATGTGTGGACAAGGCTGTGGACAACACTATGCCTCAGCATGTGTTCGTGAGCTCGCACTCGACTCAGTATTCATAAAGATAATAAAGGGGGTCCGAAAACAGATATTTTAATCACTGTTGTCTTGACGCGAATGGCAAATGTTGTAATCTGTACAATGATGGTGTGATCTGTATGTGTTTTCCGTTAAAACAACAATGTGTGAGCCTCAGGAGCTGTTGCCGAAGATTCTCTGTAACGCCACCTACTCAAATTATGGAGAGGGAACATTTTTGCCAGGGCGAGGTGTTAGCGGGCTGGTGAGCTCAGGTTTAATTTTGTACAACTCCAAATATCTGCAATATGCACTCAAATGTACACATTATCTACAGTTATCTCCTTTTTTTTTTTACAATTAATAGAATTATGGAAATCAGCAAACATGCACGGTCACATTTACCTTTGCACAACCAAATATCAGCGGTGAAAAATATGGTTAGTGACATTTAACACTGAAGTACCCTACGGAAAAGTGACACAATTGTTTAGTAAATTTGCCTCCGAAAATCAGTGCGCAAAGCTACTCAGAACTCACTTTCTTCTAATGACACATAAAACACAACATTCATTAAAGGCCCAGAGTGGAGAAATGAAGATAGCTTTACAACATGACGTTATACTACAAGAGTGTGAGCCAAAGGTGTGGAAGTCGACACCTTGGCCACCATGTGTGTGTGTGTGTGTGTACGCGTACGTGTTTGTTTGTTTGTGTGTGTGTGTAAGGTGTGGTTCATGCTTGGCTGCCTCAGGGTGATTGTGTGTGTGTGTGTGTGTGTGTGTGTGTGTAGGCTTGTGTAGGGTGTTTTTGTGCGACTGTACAGCCCCCAACAGTCAATGCTGGCAAACAGCTAAAAGCTTCAGCAGAGAGTGCCATATGTGAACAGAACTACGCCAAAGCAGGGGAGCCATATGTACTTCTACTGCTTTTTTTTTTATTTTTAAGCTAATTATCCCAAAATATCGGTTTTATAAAACAAATCCGTGAGTTACACTGCAGTTACCTCACAGCAAGCACTCACATGGAATACATAAAAATATTCTAAAACAACATAAAGACAATGCTGATGGAATATTTGCGTATCAGTTAGATGTCACCAAGTCTTTTTAAGACTTCACATTCATTCATTTAATAATTCATCCTATTACAAAAACTATCATCTTGATTCCTGTTTTACTGTTAGGGAGCAATCTCGAAACCAAATTCTATTGTCTCTGAACAAAATCTTGTTAACTAACAATAAACCTTAGATTAGATTATTACACAGCCCTCTTGAATATTTTATTCTGCTGCATTCTGCTGTCAAATATTTCTGTATAATGACCACTAAACTTTAAAATTGACCAATTGTTAGGAATGAGGCAGCGAGGAGAGAGGATCTAAATGCAGGCTTCTTTATTTATTAAACAAACACAAAAGGAAAAACCCTCGATGGGGAAACAAACATAAACTAAGAACTCAGGCAGGGAAACACCGATCAGGCTTGACAACATTCAACGAACGACCAGGAGTGAACAAAAAGCAGGGCTTAAATAACCAGGGAGTGATGACTGAATTAGACACAGGTGAGAACAATGAACAAAATGGCAGTGGTGATGGCAGGTGGATTCTGGGAAGTGTAGTACATTTAACAATGACAAGTGAAACCCAGGGCAGACAACAAGGGAATCGTGACACCAATGTTGCAGGTAACTGATTTGCATCAATCATACCAATCTGTGCTCTCTTTAAGATCTTTCACATCAATATTTTGTGTATTAATATATTATCAGTGTTGAGTGTAATCTGATTATGAATTAATTAGATACTATAATGTAATGTAATTACGTAGTGTCTCATATTACATTTTAAATTCCTGAAATCACATTACAGTTTCTAAGTTTCAACTTCTTTTATTACTATTAAGTACATTACTTGGGTTACACATATATATGTAAAATACATTTAAAACATTACTTTCAATTATGTTCAGATGTACGTATGTTTGTGTTTCTGTGACAATAGAAAGTGACGTATATACTGTAATGCGTCAATAGTTTCATCCGAAATTTTTTTTTACGATTTATCGCCATGCTGCTAAACAATAATGTACACTAATTGTCCTTTAGCAGAGTTTTTTTCTTAGAAATCCTATACTCACTGAGCACTTTATTAGGAATAATATGGTCCTAATAAAGTGCCAGACATTCTGAGATGCTGTTCTGCTCTCTACAATTGTTCAGAGACTCACTGGCCATTCTCTGTTGACCTCTCAACAAGGCGTTTCCATCCACAGAACTGCTGCTCACTGGATGTTTTTTTGTTTTTGGCACCATTCTAAATAAACTCTAGATACCGTTGTGTGTTCAAATCCCAGGAGATCAGCAGTTACAGAAATACTCAAACCAGCCCATATGGCACCAACAATCATGCCAAGGTTGAAATCACTCAGATAAAAAATGTTCCCCATTCTGATGGTTGATGTGAACATTAAATGAAGCTCCTGACATGCATCTGCATGATTTTATGCATTGCATTGCTGCCATACGATTGGGTGATTAGACGATCACATGAATTAGTAGGTGTTCAAGTGTTCCTAATAAAGTGCTTAGTGAGTGTACATTTACAGTTCATTATCCCATTGAAAATCAATGGCTTTATTCAAAAGCTGAGAAATTTTGCTTTCAGAGGATTTATGTGGAATTAGTATGAAAACAAGTTGCATTTCGAACTGTTTTAAAGACCAGTGCAGACAGGCAGCACACTGGTGGTTAAGTCATTCGCTAAATAGGGACCAAGGGATCATCCTATAGCTTTACAATGCAGCTAAGTGCATTCACTCCTAAAATCCAACCAAAAGTTCAGTTTTAGGCTGCAGTTGATGTTTGGACCACTCAACATGATTTGCAGACACGGAACAATGGTAATCAATATATAGATTCAGAATTTAAAATGTATAATTTTATTTTAATATGGTTGGCACTGATTGGATGATGCTGGCCATTACTTTGAATCAGATGTAATTATGCAAATTTCTGACCTAATGTCCGTAACATCTTAAAAACCTAAATAACCACTCCTGGAAACCTAAAAACTATTTGATTAAAAAAAAAAAAAAAAAAAACTTGCAGCTTGGTATTATATAAAATGTCACAACAAGCTCTTCTCATATGTTGCCATCGATTTTGAAGAAAACACATCGCTCTAGATTTTTTTCTTTATTTTATTTTATTTATTTATTATAATTATTTTGCATGTTTATTAGGTGCTACTAGTTACAAATCAAAAATGGAAATGGAAAATGCACACCGCAGTCACGCTAGGATATTTTTCAAGGATATTTGAAAAATAATGTACATAATGACAACATTATCCTTTATGTAATGCTTAAAAGATCATTAATGTACATTCAAATATATACAAATTTATTTTGATTAAAACATTTACAAATTATTTATATTTGTATTTACAATAATAGACTAAGTAGTCTCTTGAGTAGTATGAAATGTTTGTCAATTGCATATAAATGATCCAACATTTGCCCTGGGAAATTTTCATGTATGAGTAACCCCAGTGTGACCGTTTACTTTTTGGTAATTTAGTTCATGGACTTTCTGTCCTAATGCATCTCTATAGTGACTGGGACAGAGAAAATCTGTACTGTCGTTCCCTATGTCCTGGCTCTCAGTGTCAGAGACATGGACAGCAGATAGATGGAAATACCTCAGCAAGCTATCAGGGCCTCTGAATGGAGTAATACAACGGTCTCTCTAACCTGAGTTTGAGGCTGCGATAGAGATACACAACCTGCCACATGCGCGGTAGCATTGCAGTACAGCTGCACTGTTGACATGAGCCCCCTGGTGGAGCTCCACCTGAAAGCCCACAGGTGGGTAAATCCATCAGTGGGCTGAGAGGGGGAGGTGCTGCAGGGAGAGGAAGTTCAGCTTTGACCAATAAGAAATAGGCACTGAGATCACTAATATCCATTACAGAGCACACTGACCATCCAGCCTCACGGCAACCTCAGTGAGTGTGTCCAGAGGAATAAATTCTGATCTTTTAATTATATTCTGTCCTTAGTTCAGCCTCACATACATATCAGATTTTAAAGTTGATTAAATTATTTACATTTTTGTGTGTCTGTGGGAATTTATTTCTTGCATTTCACATGTTCATGCTGCTGTTCTCAGTTCACCCTGAAGATTGTTGGAACATTGCTTTTCATATATTTATACATAACAATTCCTGATCAACCCACGTAGCTATGATAGCTTTTCTATGTTATTTTTTCATACATTTTAAGAAGACTTTAGAAAGGAAAACCCCTAAGCACACACATTAATGTTCAACAGTCGTGTGATCTATTCAAGTAAAACGTATAAAAAGGGGACATATCAGAAAACAATTTTATCTTTTGAACTGAGGAAATTCAATGTACTATAGACCTACTCTACAATTTACAATGCAAATCTACCTGCCCAGTCCACTCAGACCAATAATTGAAACTAAGCAGCAAAATCAAAATCAAATGGTTAGGACATCACAACCACGAATACATTAACATATGACAGCTCATATTTACTTCTCAATGCTTATTTTGTATTCAGCAATTTAGCCCACCTTGTTGAACGGCAAATGGGACAATATTATATAACAGAGGAGATTTTCATACAGATGTCTTAAAGGTACAGAAGCAAAAACAATGAGAGGATGGAAAAGGGTCATGTAAAATTAAATTACATGGGCCATTCAACTCAACCAGTGGTGCCAGGCTCAACATTTTGCTTTTGTTATTTTATTATTATTATTATTATTGTTTAATATATACTTACACTTGCAGCCAAACGTTTGGAATATTGCAAAGATTTTGCTCTTATGGAAAGAAAACTTTTATTCACCAAAGTGGCATTTAACTGATCACAATCTATATTCAGGACATTAATAATGTGAGAAATTACTATTACAATATGAGAATACATTTCAGAACTTCTTAAACTATTTCAAAGAGTTCTCATCAAAAAATCCTCCTCATGCAGCAATGGCAGCTTTGCAGATCCTTGGCATTCTAGCTGTCAGTTTGTCCAGATACATTTCACCCCATGCTTTCTGTAGCACGTGCCGTAGATGTGGCTGTCTTGTCAGGCACTTATCAAGCATTTTACAGTCTAGCTGATCCCACAAAATTTCAATGGGATTAAGATCCACAACACTCTTTTCCAATGTCTGTGTTTCTTTGCCCACTCTAAACTTTTCTTGTTGTTTTTCTGTTTCAAAAGTGGCTTTTCTTTGCAATTCTTCCAATAAGTCCTGCACCCCTGAGTCTTCTCTTTACTGTTGCACATGAAACTGGTTTTGAGCGGGTAGAATTCAATGAAGCTGTCAGCTGAGGACATGTGATGTGTCTATTTCGCAAACTAGAGACTCTGATGTACTTATCCTCTTGTTTAGTTTTACATCTGGTTCTTCTACTTCTCGTTATGTCCTTGTTAGAGCCAGTTTTCTTATGTCTTTAAAGACTGCAGTGAATATTTTGGCAATCTCAGTTTTTTGGCAATTTCAAGCATTGTATAGCCTTCATTCCTCAAAACAAAGATTGACTGAAGAGGTTCTAGAGAAAGCGGTTTCTTTTTTGCCATTTTTATCTAATATTGACCTTAAGACATGCCAGTCTATTGAACACTTTGGCAACTCAAAAACAAACACAAAGACTATGTTAAACTTAATTTATCGAACCAGACAGCTTTCAACTGTGTTTGATATAATGGTGAGTGATTTTCTAGTACCAAATTAGCAATTTAGCATGATTACTCAAGGATAAGGTGAGTGAAGGGTGCTGGAAATGGGGTCTGACAAGATTTGGTGAAAAAAATAATTTTACAATAGTAATGTTATGACTATATTTTGTGATCAGTTGAATGCCACTTTGATGAATTAAAGTACCAATTTCCTTCCGAAACCACAAAATCTGTACATTTTCCCAAACTTTTGGCCGCCAATGTACTTGCTAAATATTAAATATCATAGACCACTATTTACTGAGTAATCCATTATTGTGTAGATGGGGGTCAAAATGTAGAGGCTAAATTATGAAGATAACAAAAAAGAAAGTTATTGGCACTCCAACTTAGGCATGTGACAGTATTTGGTAATGTGGTATATCGTGGTATTAACATGTGGGCACTTCATAACACTGTAAATAAATCTAGATTTTTTCTTTTAGCTACATTTTTTGATTTTTCTGACATTATATTTTTCATCAACAAATCAAGATTCACAACACTGTGTGAACGTGGCATAAATTACACATGCGCACTCTGATGTAAATAAAAACAACGTGGATGAGAAGAATGGCTGAATGAGAAACGCAGCCAACCCTTTATTCGCTGTCTAAAAGGGTTAAGTAGGAAGTGTGGAACTATTTTGATTTCTATCAGAAAGACTCACAGGCTTAAGTAGAGTTGGCATGACATTTATTTGATGAATAATAATAAAACATAAATTTATTGTCTCTTTTCCCATTTGGCGGTCTGATGAATTTTATACTCTAATCCTGCCGCAGATAGGAGACATTAGGTGAGGAGCCTACCCCCGTGCAGGATGGGACTCAACCTGTGGCGGTGGGGAGGTGGAGGTTTCCGTGTTGGCACACTGAAACAGCAATGTGATAGATTGTAAGCAGACTTATTAAGCCATGGCTGATATATAATTGGCTAGGAGCTACCTGGATAATGGCATGATGATGTACAGCAGCGAGTCTTCCTGCTATAACTATGCTTATGCTTACATTTCCATAAAAATGCGAAGGGATTGTTGGTCAAAGATGTGGCAGAAACATGGTAGCGAAGCACAGGAACACCTCCAACATGTTCGCTCATCTACGGGACAATCATCTCATGCAATTCCATGAGATAAAGATAAGTTGTGACAGTTCTGCTTGTTTTTCCAAACTGCTTTTGAAAACTGAGAGACAACACTCTAAGAGACAACTAAGACAACAAAGAAAGTGAACTGTTGTTGCCATTTGCTGATAATGTGTAGCTTGCTTTTAAGTGGCTAAACAGTAGTTTGCTAAAACTCTGCTCGCTACACCGCAATGTTTATATTTTGCAGTAACAACTAAAATACAGTTGTAATTAATAACGGCAATGCGGTACAATGATGATTTCAATATAATGTTCAAGTTGGAATGCAAACCAATCGTACGCTACCATACAGTGTGAGTGTACTTGCGGTTATTACATTTGTAGCTAGTGCCTAGCTATATATTTGAAATTGGCTTGCTATCCAGGAAAAAAAAAAAAAAACATGTATTAGTTTTTTAAATATTCAGGTTTTTTCTTTGTTATCTGTTCATTTAAGAGGCAACAGCTTCAGTCATGCTGCAGGCCAGTACCACCCCTCCCCAAAAACACACACACCCTCTACAGCTCTCATGTCCTTAAAAATCTGAAGAGCCTTTTGACAGCTGCAATTAAGCAAGTTAATTAGAGGCACAGCACAAAGAATAATATTTACTGTGATTGGGAGTCCTTCGACGCCTCGCCAAATCAGATCCGAGGGAGATCGTTGTCTTCGAATACACCCCCCACTTTCCCACCCCCCATGACACCTTATAGCCAATGCTCATATTTCCTATTTCTTTCACAGTATGTCAAAGCTTAAAAGGGGGAAAAATGCTTTTAAGGCATGTAAGGATTAACGTCTCTTGTGAAATAGTGAGGCATCTCAGAGTGCGGGCGAAATTCTGAGAAACCATTTCCTCTTGCTTTTGTAAGCTGAACTTTACATCAAAGTGCGTGATTAATTACTGATAAGGGACTAATAAAATATTAATGCATTTTTTAATTAATGGGACCTCTGAGCTGCATGTCCTACCACCCCCATCTAAGTCTTGTCTTTTTTGAAAATAAGTTGTATTACATTTTCTCTCAGCTGTCTAACGCCTCTGCACTTGCTCTACTGGAAATTATTCATAATTACACGTTTCTCCAGGAGGAGAATAAACAAAGTGGAATGTATATTTCCCTGTAAAAAAAATCACTTTGAAAGTGTTTGAGTCTGGAGGGCCTGAACTGAGGGTCACCACTCACTCTTTCATTCACTGGAGCTGTGGGCTAATGGAAAGGATTTTTATTAGCCACTGTACTGCATCCTACCACTGGTAAACTCATTTAAAGAGTTGTCAGTAATGTCCTTGTGTTTCATTAATAGGCAATGACAACCGTCCTCTTTAAAAAGAATATTGACTTTGAAAAACTGTGTCTTGATATGTGGGTTATGGGCTTCAAATAACAAAATGCAGACTAAAATTATCCCCCTCTGAGATCAATGTCATTTTGTGTTCCTAATGAAAACATTTTCTATTTAAATGGAGTATGGGTAACTGTGACTAAACTGTCCCATCAGAATAAGATATTTGGTGGATTTGTCTTAAATCAAACAAATTAATACTTTATAATATGGTGTTTCTTTAAATTTGAGCAATGTTATCACTGTGAACTTCTAGAATGTAATGTCTCATTAAAAACAAAATTCAACTCAATAATTATTATTATAATTTTTTTATTTTATTTATATTTAAATTTTGGCGACTACTAATTACCAATGCTGTATGGACAGGATATATGTGTCTTTATTTTCTGAAAGCTAAAATTATGAAATTCCCACCACAGTGTCATTTCCAACATATCTCAAATGGTATATTGTGCTTAATGGAATTTTGTGGGGAAAATGACAGTGATGGAAATTATGGAAATAATCTTTGCAGAAGACATCTTTGCATTAAGTGCAAATAGTGTTAGATCCCATTTAATCCCTTGTGCAAATAGTGGCAGATAGTATTTGCACCCCTAATTAAATACTAGCATTCAGTATAGAGGCATCACTTCAGTATGTTTATAGTGTTTATTCAGAGTCCCAAAGACATCAACCCCTACCCCTAAACCAAACCCGAACCTTTCCTTACAAAAAGGACCCATGGTTTTCTACATTAACCATAGTATCACCATAGTATTTTGTAGTAAAATCATAGTAATCACAAAATGTAACCTGGTAACTATATGAACACCATATTACTTTAGTAACACCATGGTCAATTGCTTTAAATCTATGGCTTCCACCTAAAAACTTGGTAACTTCAATATTACTACATTAAATCATGGTTCATTTTACCCAGATCAAACCTTTCTCTCAACTCCCCGACCTTTTCTGTACAAATCACTACGAGGAAATAAATCTATACATTCATTTTTATTTATTACTATAATTAGTATTAAAGGAAATATTAACTGAGGAGACAAAAAGGCAGAATCCAGCCCAGGTCATCTGCATGAAATAAGCACACCACCCACCCCCATCTTTACGTACAACGCCACTGAAGCAACACAGGGTGGCGCAGTTTGTCTTACATTTCTGTGTTTCTATCACGTTATTTGAGTGCAAATAGCCACGCTGTGAGGCAGGTGCTATTTATGCCTAGTGCAAATAGTCACTCTGAAATAACTCACATTTTTTATTTTGAAATTGAGTTAGCTCCGTAGTTATGAAACCCTGTTCAGGAGCTGGGTTAGCACCACATTTGATAACACAGGATTTAATATAACCATGGTTACGGATAACCCCTGTAGTCAGTTGAGCTTAAGGCAGTCTCTTTAAAGACTGCCCTCCTGACTGCACTCACATCCATCAAGAGGGTAGCGGACCTGCGGACGATCTCTGTCAGCAACACGTGCCTGGATTTTGGTCTGGAATACTCTCACGTGGTCCTGAGACTCCGACCGAGCTGTACGCCCAAGGTTCCCATGACCCCGTTTAGGGATCAGGTGGTGAACCTGCAGGCGAAGCTGCCCCAGGAAGAGGCAGACCCAGCCTTGTCGTTGCAGTGTCTGGTGCGTGCTTTACGCATCTATTTGGATCGCTTGCAGAGCTTTAGATGCTCTGAGTAGCTCTTTGTCTGCTTTGGAGGACAGCGGAAAGGGAGCGCTGTCTCCAAACAGAGGATCACCCACTGGGTCATTGACACCATCGCTTTGGCATATCACGCTAAGTGTGTGCTGCCCCCCTTGGGGCTACGAGCATACTCTACTAGGAGTGTGGCGGCCTCCTGGGCTCTGACCAATGATGCCTCTTTAGCAGACATCTCCGGTTTGAGCCGGTTTCGTCCCGTGTGTTGTCAAGCACGAACAGGTATGTTTGCGGGAGAACTGGCCAGGTTTACCACTTGAGTTTCGTGCCTTTCCCCTCCTGGAGAGGGATATGTTCCCTTTTTACCCCCAACCATGTTCACAAAGTCGTGGACCCTGGATGTCCTTCCTCCTTAGCCATGTGGCAGGCGAGTTTGCGGAGAAACTCGACACCGGCCCAATACGTGTGTTAATAGGCCATGTAGGTGCTCCATATGTGCTGGTTGCCTGTATGTAACCCTGTGTGATGTATCTTCAGCAAGATGGTGTGGTTGTAGAGCTCCTCCCCTCTGGATAGGACCTACCACGGGGACTTCTCCACATGCAGCACTGCCGTCAAAACTCAGTAAGACCACGTGACGTATTACCATACAATTTCCTCCCCTTCGGGTAGGGTGTAGTCTCCAAGTTGTCTTCCCCTTGGGAAGGGACACCTCCCCGATGTGGACATTTATGGCCCCCAGCGATTTCGATTCTTTTTGGGGAGAAAAAAGAGCTGCCTGGGGAAGCCCGTCTCTATTTTTTGGGCAGTCGACTTGTCCCAGAGGTGCGGGGGACTCTACGACACTCGTATGTGCGTTGGGGGACGTTACGTGATGGCTGGGTGCGCTGGCCATGAGGCACGCAACAGCTTGCCCGTCTCGCAACGCTAGCCCACGTAACACAGTTCAGCTAGTCGTGGCATTTCTTATAGGGACCCCTAGTGTCACTACATCGACACAATGTCTAATGAGTGACAATAGGGAACATCTTGGTTACTTTCGTAACCTCCGTTCCCTGATGGAGGGAACGAGACATTGTGTCATTCCTGCCACAACACTGAACTACCCGCTGAAATGGCCAGGACCTTGTCTCGACTCCTCAGAACAAATCCTGAATGAGTGGTTGTGAGCCAGCTCCATTTATACCCGTAAGTCTGGGGGAGTGGCATGCAAATTCCACTCGCCAATTTCCATTGACCTTTTCTAAAAGATCAGAGGTGTTGGGGCTCCCAAGTATGACCCCCAGTGTCACTAAATCGCCACAGCGTCTCATTCCCTCCATCAGCGAATGGAGGTTACGAAAGTAACCAAGCCGTTCTCCTTTCTGAAGTACATCCGAATCATTACATGATAAAAACTAGACACATTTGTTTTGCTGACATGGAGCAATCCACAAATATCAATATACACAAAACCCTGAATAAAAATGCACGATATTGATCAATTTTGCAGAGATTAGAAATCTGAATTGTACAAGAGACAAATGACGGAGAGGTATTATCGGAACGGTGCGGAGCGGACGTGCTTGCCAGAGTCTCTCTCTTGCTTTTATCTGGAATTGTGGGTGTGTTTTAAGCGTGGTCTCATTATTGTCTGATGGGTTCAGTGACAAAGCTAATACAAAGCTGTTTCATACAGACCGAAAGCATCCCTGTGAAATTAGGCCCTAGTGCAAATAGCCATGATTTTGAATGTGTGTGTGTATCAGAAAGACAGAGACAAAGAGATTGAGAACATGTGCACTTTTGTGAGTGTCTGTGTTTGTGTGCTGGTGTGTTGCAATATGATAAATGTGTTCCACCCCATAATCTATGTGTTTCAAAATATGATGTATGTGAGTATGAACTTGAATTATTTCCTAAACAGAGGGCCATAAATCTTGTAACTTTGGTGAGGAGTGTGCATTCTCTCTCTCTTGCTCTCTCTTTATATGAATAATGCATTCGAGACTGGCCAGCTGCTTAGAGTTACAGAGTGAGACTGACTGCTGATGGGAAACAAACGGCTCTTTCCTGCTCTAAAGTTGGGAAAAAAAGATACATTGGGTGGCAGATCAGACTGTCTTAGATGTTTTGCTTTCACCCAGCACCAAGGTTACGTCAGGCGGTAATCCTTTAACACAATGAGTGTGTGAGTTTGTATGTGTGACCTTGGGACTGACGAAGGTGTATTTATGTGTGGTAATCCACCCTAAATGACAGAGAAACATGTAAGCAGACCTGGCCCGGGTACACCTTTGATGTTACAACAGTGTTATGTAGCATGTTATGTAGCATGATATTCTTAGACAGCATTGCATGTATAATTTGTGGAGAGAGCAATCCTATAATACATTACAACAAGATGAATTATTAATGTATTGCAAAAAAAATTATCTAAGATGGTAGAAAAAACTAGGCAAATGGCAATTATAAATGTAGGTCTAAGTCGATAGTTCTGTTTTTTTTTAATACAGAAAGATATTGATAAAAACAAATTTAATCTAATTGAAAATGATCTATTTTACCCAATAGTGGTGTCTGTCATGTATTTACAGTTGAAGTCAGAAGTTTACATTCGCCTTAGCCAAATACATTTAAACTCAGTTTTTCAAAATTCCTGACATTTAATCGGAGAAAACATTCACTGTCTTAGGTCAGTTAGGATCACTACTTTATTTTAAGAATGTGAAATGTCAGAATAATAGTAGAGATAATTATTTAAACGTTTATTTATTTTATCACATTCCCAGTGGGTCAGAAGTTTACATACAATGTGTTAGTATTTGGTAGCATTGCCTTTAAGCTGTTTAACTTAATTTAATTAATATGTTGCTATGTTGTTATATGTTGTAATATTAATTTTGGTCCATTCCTTCAGACAGAACTGGTTTAACTGAGTCAGGTTTGTAGACCTCCTTGCTCACACATGGTTTTTCAGTTCTGCCCAACAATTTTCTGGGCTTTGTGATGGCCACTCCAATACCTTGACTTTATTGTCACTAAGCAATTTTGACACAACTTTGGAGGTATGCTTGGGGTCATTGTCCATTTGGAAGACGCATTTGAGACCAAGCTTTAACTTCCTGGCTGTTGTCTTGAGATGTTGCTTCAATATATTCACATAGTTTTCCTTACTCATGATGCCATCTATTTTGTGAAGTGCACCAGTTCCTCTTGCAGCAAAGCACCCCCACAACATGATGCTGCCACATGCTTCATGGTTGGGATGGTGTTCTTCAGCTTGCAAGCCTCACCCTTTTTCATCCAAAAAATTATAATCATTATGGCCAAAAAGTAAAAAAATAAATTCATCAGACCAGAGGGAATTTATCCAAAGACCTTTGTCCCCATGTGTTTTATACTTGCGTACTATTGTTTGTAGGCATTTCAGGCTTTTGGAAATTGCTCCCAAGGATGAACCAGTTTGTAGAGGTCCACAATTGTTTTCTGAGCTGATTTCTTTTGATTTTCCCATGATGTCAATTAAAGATGCACTGAGTTTGAAGGTATGCCTTAAAATACACCCACAGGTACACTCCCAATTCAGTACACCTCCTATCAGAAGCTAATTGGCTAATTGTCTAAAGGCTTGACATGATTTTCTAGAATTTTCCAAGCTGCTTAAAGGCACAGTTAACTACGTATATGTAAACTTCTGACCTACTGGAATTGTGATATAGTCAATTAAAAGTGAAACAATCTGTCTGTAAACAATTATTGGAAAAATGACTTATGTCAGTCACAAAGTATATGTCCTAAATAACTTGCCAAAACTATAGTTTGATAATATTAAACCTGGAAGTGGTTAAATAATGAGTTTTAGTGACTTCAACCTAAGTGTATGTTAACTTCTGACTTAAACTGTATATGCTAATCTGAGAATCTCATTGTTAACGTAGCAAGATCATAATAGTGAAGTGGTGGTGGCGTAGGAGTAGTGGGCTAAAGCCCATAACTTGTAATTAGAAGGTTGCTGGTTCGATCCCCACAGCCACCACCATTGTGTCCTTGAGCAAGGCACTTAACTCCAGGTTGCTCTGGGGGAATTGTCCCTGTAATTAGTGCACTGTAAGTCATTTTGGATAAAAGCATATGCCAAATGCATATTGGGGCTGTGGGGCTTGAACAAGCATCCTTCTGATTACCAGATTACCAGTTATGTGCTTTAGACCACTACACCACCACCACTCCATGTATACTCTAGCTGTTCATACCAAACACATTTTAGCATCTGTCTGCACTGTTTTTCAGCGTCTTGCTCAGGAGATCTGTGCGTAAAGTTAAAAAGAACTGTTAAAAACACATCTCAAGACACCTGCATTCTGCTCAATTCCTATCGCTGCATCTAGCTTTTTTCAGCGCAAGAATACATTTGTTGTGAATGGCCCCTTAGAAGGCAGCCTCCAATGTAGGCAGTAGAAAGTTGAGCTGTTGACCTGTATTTCACAATAAAATTCCAGCTGGAACAACATCCACAATGCAATGACAGCATTTGTATTATTTTTATAACAGACATGTAATGCACAGTATAATTCATCTCTCCACACTGCAGAGCAGCCCTGGAGCCCTGTTTTGTTTGTGCAAAACACTGTAATGACTGTCAATTGAGATAAATATTTAGATTAAGCATATTTCAGTCAAGCTATTGGAGGGGTTACGTTATAGCTGGATCTAGCAAAACATCTTCAGAACACCCTTAAAACGAAATAAAGCCATGATGGGGTGAAATTCACACCTCCCTTATGAAATATTAAATGAATGTGTGTGTTGATTTAAAATGAGTCAGGGAGTGAATGAGTGCATGTGTGTGATCAAACCAGGACGCTCCTGACTCTTGTCAACACTCTCTCCTGTCCACCATCATTCATCCCCTCCCAGACTGAACCCAAAGAGACCATCGCAGGCCAGTGCAACTCAGCACATTCCACCCTCATGAATTTTAATTAAACATGCTGCCTTCCCTTCACTCACTCCCCAAAATAAATGGTCGGAAAATATAAGACATCTGCCCGGGATATATCATTTACATTTCTCTGATGATAAATCACCGGCCGCTGTTTCAGATATCAATTAGATGAGTCGCATTGATTGAATAAATTCAAACTGTCTCGGGCCTTCAGGATGTATGAGGGAGGCCGGTGGGGTGGGGGTGTGGCTGCCTTACAGAGAGTAGGGAAAATCTGTGTTGATCTGATTAAATACTTTTAAATCACACACACACACACACACACACACACACACACACACACACACACACACACACACACACACACACACACACACACACACACACACACACACACACACACAAACACATACACCAATATATTGGATTGGATCTTATTTTTTACAATGGTGACAGCAGTTCTTGCCCTATCAGAGCCATTAGACCAGTGTTGGGGAAGCTACTCTGAAACTGCAACTTCCCAAGCTACAAGCGACTTTTAGGTACTACAAGACCCAATAAAATTTGAGTTTTATGGAATTTATTCCATGTGTATAAGCTTTGAGGCTGTCTTTTTGCTAGTGTACTCCAAACAAAATTCACTTTTCGCAGATATGCAAAAACAGACATAAAATGTTGATTACTCATCTTGCATTGCACAGAGTTTTGTCAAATCAAATGCTCAGTTAAGAAGAAAGCAGTTGAACAGATGCATTTACACTAAACATAACAAATACAACTTTTAAAAAAAAGAAAAGTAAAGAAAAAAACAATACTTTTGACATGAGAGGAGGAGGACATGAAATTAGGACATGAAGCGAGGATGTCAACTCCTACCGTACAACAATGGATACTTCACTGGCTACTGCCTGCACCTCGGACTTAAGATGGACTTCACCAGAACTGCCACAAGCTTCCAGCCAGAATGCCACCCACACCTCACCGACCTCTGCCAGCACCATCTTGGTCCTAGGATGTACTACACGTTCTTAAATTGGAATAAATAGACAGTAAATTAATGCCAACTTTAGAATTCATCAGCCAAATAAAAAAGGACACTGCATCTATGGCCACTTCCAAAGACAATTTGGGATGGACTTCAAAGACAATTAATCATTAATGTTACAGTTCAGTCCATATCCTTTAGTTTTAAACATTTCCTACCAAGATCTACTCAGTTTACTCAATTACTACATTATGATTATTACACATAGATAACTAATATTGGCATTATATTTATGTTGTATAGACAGAGGGGAACTGGCTCCCCAGCTCTGCCTGGTTTCTTCCAAGGTATATTTTTTTTCTCTCCATTAATTACAATCTTATGGAAGTTCAGGTTTCTAACCACAGTCACTTTTGGCTTACTCACTGGTAGCATAAAGACAAAGATGTTTTCATTTAAACTGCTCAATGTTGACTCTAAGACATTACAGATATTACAGCTTCGTTTTCTGTTACAGCATCATTTTCTGTAAAGCTGCTTTGAAACTATGTGTGTAATGAAAAGCGCTATACAAATAAAAATGACTTGACTTGACATTTTAAAATGAGTTTTAAAATAAGGCAGTTTGCTGGTAACTTTTTCGGAACTGCAACATGGTTAATACATGGTTAAAATCAAACCGTAATGATGATAACCTTGATTCAAATCAAAGAAAATCAAACCATCTAGTGCAGATCCTTGCACGTTTCCTTAAAACCTTCACCTCATAACTCTATCTAGGATGATAGTTTTGTTTGATATTTTGAATAGCAACACATGTATTTATATTAAAGCAAACTACAGTTTATGGCTGGTAAGAAATATTTTAGACTGTTAAATGTTCTTCATTCACCCACCATTTGCAGGTATAGCCAAAGTTCCTTTTGGACCTAGACTAAAAGTAGGTGCTTCACTACTGCAGTGGTTTGTTTCCCAGGAAAAACAAACTAAAGTAATGCTTTGAGCGAGCTGTTATCTAATAGCCTGTTTTGTTCTACTGGGTTCGGATTTCAATCCTAATTCCATTCCATTTCACGTTATCAGGTCAATAGGGACAGTGCAGGTAACGACCAGGTGCTTATTAGTTTATATCTGATGGAATGACAGTAGTCACTACTCCATCTTGGGCTAATTGAGTTGGTCCATGACTGTAATCTAAGCTACTCTCACCCCCGACATACACACAGGCTAATTAACAGAGGCTTCATTAGGATAGAGAGAAAAAAGTAGAAAGAGGACGGCATTGAATGAGATCCTTTAAGTGATTAACAAACAGTGTAATTCAGCATGAGATGTGATACCCAATGCTTACCAAATAGGACACAAGACGACTATGAAGTTTAGCACTTTGGTTAGATGAACTAATTTTATTTCTCTTCATTTACAGAGGATTTAGGCTTTGATGAGTTGCCTACGCATAGTTCACTAAAAGAAATGAAAATTATGTCATCATTTACTCACTCTCATGATGTTCCTAACCTGTATGACTTTCTTACTTCCTTGGAACACAAAAGGCTATGTTAGGCAGTTTGTCGGTTTCTATGTAATTCTATTTAATCGCACCTTTTCGCCATGCAATGAAAGTTCCACTGATGAAAGAAAGTTATACATGTTTGAAATGACTTGAGGGTGAGTAAATGATGACCAAATTTCCCTTCATGGGTGAAATATACTTTTAAGCAGCATCCTAACTGAAATGGCACCTCATAAAATTTGGAATGCTTTATGTAGGCAGCACCTTTGTTTAACACAAATAAGAGACTCTCTATACTCGATTCACAATTGACTGATCCTAGTTTGTCTAATCTGATGCTATGATACTTTAATAACTGTGGTGTAGTCGGGGCCATATGCACAAATACGCCATATGCTTACTTTTTCCCAGGGTGGTTTGCATATAACGACTTCTAAGGGTCAATATTTGCATATACCCTCGGTAAACCCACTTGTTTTGCTGCTTCAGAAGTCCATAATCTACTGTCATTTGTTTCTCTTTGACTGTATTGGATGCTGTTTGGTGAAACTGGAGATTCTTTGTTGTAATGTGTGCATTATCACTGGAATTCTGCCAATCCCTGCTCCTGACAATCATTGTCGCCACCATCATCAACTGATGGAACTTATGACAGTGAGTGGAGAAAGAGAGTCCCCCTTACGCTGAAGCAGTATCAGGTCAAATTAATTAACAAAATATGCCAAATGTCCTGTAAAATAAGGAATAATCCTGTAATTAAGGGAAAATTTGCATTCCATATAAAATCCATACGCAATGCCATTTGTCAAAATTTTCTAAATCATATTGCATCCGAATGCATGTTAATTGTTTCCCACCATTGGGATTTTAAAACACCAGTAAACGCACCTATTCATGACATGCTGTTACATTTTACTGCTTATGTCAGAGCTCATTCTGGAAGAGATAGAGAGAGGTAAGATATTACTGCATTAATTCAAAATAAAAGTACAGTAAAAACTTCAGTTAAAACTCTTAACAAGATTTTCTTATATTTCCTTATGATAAACACTATTTACTGCCAAAACAACGACACTAATCCAAGGAGAAATACACTATTTTCATGTTAAGCCTTTTCTTTAGCAGGGGACGTTCGCATTGAAACTGTTTTTCAATGTAAAGCAGCATCTCACGCAGGAACGCCTGTGAATATGGGTCATTACTACAATTCCGTGTCCCCATTACAAGTGTGCGGGTATTGATAATTTTTATTTCACCTGATCACAATTTTGCTTGTTTAAAAAATAAATATATTTTATAATGTTACACACTTCTGTGGGGTTAAAAGTTAAATTGTAAATAAATGAAATCCTTTTCTACAGCACTGTTATTAACTCATGTCCCAAAAACTGCACATCAGACGTCTTTGACAAAATTAAATGCTAAATCATTTGATTTCAATTTTCCCCCACATACAGTTAAGAGTCAAGTATTCTCTCAATAACATGTATTCATTTGTGGTAAATGTGCAATTTTAACACTGATATTGGAGGTTTTCTGTGTGCCCATTAATTTATTGCCTGTTATGTCATGATAACATGAACTTTCATTGAAGATATATGTTAGGAAATTACATTACACACACTGGAGGTGGACATCAGCCATTCTGCAAAATTACTTTGAGTTATTAGAGATATTACTTCTGAGTTTTACATGCCACTTTCTACGTTTTGCTGCAGTTCCCTGGTGAAATTAACACTAGAGGCGCTACAACTACAGTGTGCTTTATTGACTTTCGCACTAATCACAGGTACTATGGATGTTTATCACTTATTTTACTCATAAGTAATAAAAAAACACATTATAAAAGCCCATAGGAAAATCCAGAGGGAACCCATGGCAAAAAATAAGGTCTGTGGTAAACATTACTTGACGATACATGGACTTTTTGTTCTACAACATAAATTACACACAGTCATACCTCAAACATGAACTTTAAAGCCGTATTAAATCGTTTTAAATTAAAAAACTTAAAGGCTTCAAAATTCACATTTGAGGTATAAAAGTGTGTAATTTATGTTTTAACGTTCACGTATCGTCAAGTAATGTTCACAACAGACCTTAATTAACTCAAAAGTTCAAAAACCCCATTATAAAACCCATAGAAAAATCACAAGGAAACCCATGGTGAATTAGATTTCTGTGTTCGCCTACAAATTTACATCACAGCTCACTTGACAGAGTGTTGGACTTTGGACTCAAAGGCCGAGCCTCAAGCCCAGCCAGGGATGCTCAAAACAATGTGAAAGTGAAGCAAAAGTGCCACAGAAGTAACATGAAATTGTGTGGTTGCTTCTGTAGATGTACTTTGTCGAGTTTGCTTTTAAAACACTATTAATTAGGTTAAGACATTGGTTAAGGGTAAGGTTGTCTGTTTTGTTCACCTTTCATTTATGTTTTTAAACACTATCGGTTAGGTTTAGGTTAAAGTTTTAGGTCAGGGATGTACGTTTTCCTCATTAAATCATCCATCTAATATTCATCTTAAAAAACCTTCTCTGATTACAACATAGTTTCACATGCTTTTGGCCCCCCTGCTGGTCATTTCACTTGGAAACTGCAGCCAAACATGTAATGAAGCTGTCATTTTTGTGTGCAAAAATGTTGCCATTGTCGCGTAAATTTCATGAGATCAGGATGACCATCTTAGAAGGCAGGATAATCAGCATAACGTCTACCTTTTGGAACAGGCTTTGCTTTGGGAGCATGCCTATTATACCTAAAATTTCTGCCTACTTGGGCCACTCACTAGGTTTTAGTCTTGCACTTGTTTCAAGAAACTGTGATCGTTTCATTGATACCAAAAGCACATAGTATAACCTTCAAGTTCTCTGCAGTTGTAGTTTTGGTTGCCATATCTTGGTCAGCTCTCATCCATCAACATAGTGAAAAAGAAACTCACCGTAAACACTCTGTTAACCACCCCTGCTTTCGGTCTCTTAGCCTTTTTCAAGAGGATCCACTGAGACTTTAACAGGTCAGCTTCCTGCGACAGCTGTGTCCGAGCCTTGATTTAAAATGGTCACTTTAGGTGGGAACACATACTGACAGTGTCTGCTTAAACCCTGAGAGCACCTGGCAGGAAAGAGGCAGCAAATAAACCTTTTACCTTTAAAATGTTAACGCCATCATGTCAGCTGAGGTTGCGCAGTTTTCCTCACAATAAAACGTGATTTATTCAGTGTCGGGTGGCTGTCAGCGTGTTTCTACAAGCCTTCGCTGAGTCTAATTTATACTTAAATTGCCTCAGAGGAGATACGGTGGAACAAGCCGAGAGACCAGGGGTGTCTGACTGCACCCTCCATTCACTCATCTGCCCGAGCCCCATCCCCTCCCATTTGCCCCTACCCCCTGCCTGTCTTGGAGGTGAGGAGCTGGTGGAAGGCGTCGTAATGGTCTCATCTTCTAATGCCATTACCATCACTCTAAGGTTAAAGAGATCACTCACAGGATCAATGATGAGCAGAAGACGCCAGTAGACACCAGTCAAGAAGTGGCGAATTAATGCTTTGCCTCCTAATTGATCGAAAAGCATTGCCAAAAGGTTCAAAGGTATTAAAAAAATTACTGTTTTGCTAATTTACAGAGGCTGGCAAGCAGAGAGAATGGAGGGAGTGGAATGGTCATGTCTTGGTAATGGGCTAAGGGCAGACTTACGTAGCATGCTAACAGCACACTGTTGACTAAATGGCTGGTTTTCTGTGTATACAGGTCATGAGGACAGTAATTAATGACTTCAATTTTGAGGGTTTCTTCTTCTCTCGATATGTTCCATCCTAATGACTCGGTAGAGGATGCTGTGATGTGTGTAAACTTTAACCCTGCAGTTATGCTCTAGGTAAAGTACCCTCTCTAGTGAAAAAATAGACTGGAAATGAAATGAAGTCATTCAAGGGTCTTCTGAGTCTGTTTAGCTCAATAAAGTAGCACTAATTTGACTCTGGCTTAATAACTGATACAGTGGCCCCATACTCAAATCAAAATGAAAATCGTGTGTTCAATAACTCCCCCTCATGTTGTTTCAGACCTAGTCAAAAGCCATTCTAGTGTGGATGAGAGGTGTAAACTTAGCAAGATCAATATGTTTTAAATGAAAAGGTGTTAGAGTGGATGTGGCCTTCGGCAGAATGTCTCAGTCGCCATTCACATTTATTGCATATTTTTTCCGTACAATAAAAGTAAACAGTGGCTCAGGATGTCAGTCCTTAAATATTATCTTTTTATTCCCCATAAAAATATCGTACAGGGTTGGAACAACACAAGCAAATTAAGTCACATTTAAAAATGTATGAATGTCACTGCATTAGATAAGAAAATATAAAACCAAGTAGCATTTATCCATAAGAAAAGATTGCAAAAGCACACTTTAGAAGCTAGGACACCTGCATGAACTTGAGGGGAACTGATTTCATACATTCATGAACATTTTTTTACTCCAGTTTGTTTAAAGTAATTGCAATAATTGCAAACACAAAAAGTGAGTTCTGAGAAAAATATTTTTTTTATGCAATAAAATGTATACATTGTAAGGGTAGAAAAATACTTATGCAAGGATGAGAATGCAGATGCATCTAGCAACGCAAGCTAGATTTCATGTGTCGTTGCTTTCTGAAATGTATTGGACGTCAATTCAGAACTTTACGCAACTAAGCGGTGCATTCTCTATGTTGCCAGAAGGGGCGCTATTGCAAGATTAGTGTGAACTGTCTGCTTTTACTGTATTTTCTCTTTCAACTAAAGTAATGTCATGGCAGAACAACAATTTGAAGAGAATATTGCTGAGCAAGTAAGTTATATTTATAGCCATGTAACTGAATAATAAGACATCCAGTTTAATGACACAAACATTTGAAGGTAACACTATCACCCACTTGAGTACTGAGATTTGTTCCCACCATGGTAATGCAATAATGAACGCTAAGCATGTTCAACTGGACACGTGTTGGCTATGCAGTGGTCAAGCGGTCGCATTTGCGTTCACGTACTTGCGTAGAGTAAGTTTCAAACTTAAGTGTGGCTTAAGTGTTTCCAGAAAGGCCATGCTGGTAAACCATCTCGACCAGCTCAGTTTTGCTGGTGTAGAGCACATCTACACTGGTCTACTAGCTAGACCAGCAGCACACCAGAATGAACAAGCCTGAACTAGCACAGAAATTCATGCATTCTCTGCTGCCTCCAACTCCATCACTATCATACGAATCATGCAAATATCTTTATTTGTTTTTTATTTTTTCAGTAGCAAAGCCACATAGCATAAATACAGCCTTGGAGCAGAGACAAATTGAGAAAGATGGAGAGATATTTGGGGTATTTCTGCACATTTCCATTAGCTTATGTTTTGAGCCTGTTCCACAGCTGACTGATAGCAATCAATACAGTTTGTTTCAATCAGCCATTGCAGCCCTTACCTACTAATTTACTCTACGACCCGGTCGAAGAAAATGTGTGTGCTTGTGAGTGTGACACAAGAGAGACAGACAAACAGACAGCACAATGCTAGGGATGATCTCTCATTAGTGGATTCATTACCTAAAATGCACCTAGATTTAGTAGCCTTGCACCCAATTTCCATGAATTTCCATTCTGGTGTAGGCTGGTTTATACCAGTGAAGTCTTTTTGATGAAGATGATTACAGGGAGCATTTACCCAAACTGAAAATGCTGTGATCATTTACCAAATTATCAAATATATGCATGGAGTATGTTTTGGCCTTAAAGGATGACAGAATTTTCATTTTTGAGTAATAGCCATAATGATGGGCACACCAGTATTCCATGCTGGGAGTCCAGCATCTAATACACAACAAAAGCTGATGAGACCAGCAATGCTGTTTTTTTTCAGCAGGGCCTGGAAATAATTTCCTCGTCTTTGGTGTTGTTTTTAAATGTTGTCTCTCTCCCCCTCCATCCTCAAATTGTCCATTTAGTGAGATAACGTCAAGCCTGAGACAGATGTGGATGCAGTCTCCTTGTATTTAGCCCTGCCCTTATGCAACTGCTGGATACCGAGCCAAGATGGAGGATGTACGGCATATTCAGATACATTAACAACCTTGTTACCACTGATAAAAGCCTCACATAGCCCGGGATCTTCTCTCAGGCAAGACAAATCTATAAATAGAGTATACACTACATCTGTGAGTGAGAAAGATTAGCTTTCAACACATCTGATTTATATACAACCAGGGCGATCCCTTACAGTGAGGGTACTGCAGTCATCTCTTCATGTCTGTAATCCCCTGCATTGCCTGTGCGTGAAAGCCTCTGATACTCTTTTAGCCCCAAGGTGTAATATTTGATAATATAACTACTGCTTCTGTCAAAGCGTTTTCTGTGCAAATACATTACAGGCACCTGGGACTCTAAACATTTATATTAAAGAGCAGAGAATGAGAAAAGATTGAAAAAATGAAGACGCAATAAAAATATGCATTGATTAAAAGCTCGAGATAGTCCATCCAATACCGCCCAAAGAACATCAGTTATTTTGCATTTTGACAAGCCGATTGATAACTTATACGGGCGAAGCAGGAATGACAAATGCAAATGGAAAGTGGCTTTGACAAAAACGATAACAGCATCAGTCTCCGGGGGCCACAGAGGTACGCATGCGAGCTGTTTAAAATATTTAATCATTTTATGAAGGCTGCAAGATGATGTTTGACCCTGGAGGTGCGTGAATGTCACATGGATCAGAAAATCGCAGAGACTTTGAAGTGAGACAAGGAAGGGAGCTGTTCCTGTAATGACTCCTACTTGATGTATTGTAATTTTCACATGTAATTCTGTCTCTATGTCTGGAGGATAAGCAGAATCATCTAATCCTGAACAAGATGGGAGTGAGAGAGAGAAATTGGGGTGTTTGTGTAGGCCTGATGTGGATATCTGATCATGTTTCAGCCTTCAAAATGTTTTGCTTGTCCATTTTGTCTTCACTGGACAGAAAGCAATAAACGTTTCTACGGAAAGCACCACAGGGCTGAAGCTGTCGGTGGCAAAAAGGTATTAAGATTTTTAGCATGTTAGCTGTTAGTTTCTTACAAACATGTCCCTTTCTCAGACTGTGCCAATGATCCGTGCTGTAGTCTTTTATGACAGTTCCGTTTGTTTAGCAGGTTTTATTTATCGTAATCGACCTGTGAGTTCCTTTAATGCAGAATTTTAATGCTGTAACTTTTTTGATGTTACAGCTCTCTAAAAGTATAAAAAATAAAACAATTCTTTAAAAGTGAATTGTGTCATTTCTAATAAATGGAACTGCAAAAATGATGACTGTTTTACTAATTCTCCCTACCTGATTACACAGGTTGAGCCAGTGAGTGCATTTACATGCACAATCTTAGAACTATTATGCTTATGATTATGATTATGCATCTTAAACAGTACACATGTTAAACATATTTTTAGTGTGATAAAATCACTGAATTACCTTATCTGTGTAAAGTTATTTCCAATTGTACAACTTCCTTGCCATGGCGACATAACGCAGTAAACCCTAAATCCCAAAAACGACCGTAAAATGAAGATTTAAACAACTTTACAGCTCATATAATACATATGCAAGCTTTATGCGCAAGATGTTTTGTTTTGACATCACAGGCAGAGATTAATCCAATGATTTCAAGTCTCATGTTAACCTGTTTTTTTACATTGTCCGATTTTTTGAATAAGCAGATTTTTTAATAGATATCAGCATATCGTGAGCATATTAGCACACTCAATGTTTCTGTTTCAAGCTTGCCAGCACACTAAAACAAACAAACTTTTGATAGTGTCGCAGTATTTACACCTTTTGGGGAAATCGACCTACGAAAGGCTTACTGTACTTATAGTTGTGTCTGCACATTAAAATGGAAAAAGGTTTTAACTTAAAAAAAAAAAACATTTTAACATCGGAAAACTTTCAGATTCCATATCAAACTCCCGGAACGTGCTTCTTTTTGTCCTAGTGACAATTTTAAGGCCTCAAGCCAGGTTTAAGCATAGTTTATACTTGACGCAGCAGCTTCTTGCGAGGGGTCGCACACACAAAGTGACTTCATCATGACATTTGCCAGGCCTCCGCAAAGCTCAGTTTCTCACTACCATGCATGCCACTTTTTGTAGCTTTTTGCAAGGTGCACCCACACTGCTTAAATCCCACTGGACTAATTTGATGAAAGGGGGAGGGCAGATGTGCTAGGCTGTGACTAGACTATAACATATTAAATACTAATATCTGTAAACAAATAAAAGTGTTTGAGTTTAACCACTGACCGACAATGTAAATGGCCTACTAATGGTTCTTAAGTGTTTTTTTGTTTTGTTCACCTCTTCAAAACCAGTGAACATGAACTATTATTATAATACTTGGCTAGGTACATGTAAAGTTCAGCGACGCACTTCTTCACTGCTGTTTCCTGCTGGATTAGCAAATATTTTCTCTGCACTGCCATCTATCGTTTGAAGAAGAGTGCAACTGCGGTATGCGTCAAGTAGAAATGCCTCGAGCAGCGCACACAACACATGCTGTGGTGCCAGGCAAAAGTATATACAAGGCTTCACTGGCTTCTAAAATATATGAAGACTAATTCCATGTCAACATGCTTACAAGATAATACAGTAATATCAGTAATATTTGATCTGTTGTAAAGAGTGATTTTCTATATCATATTTCGAGAAAATCTGTAAAATCATCTCACAGTTTGGACATACATAATCCGTGAAAAGTAATTTTGTAGCCCAAATTAGCCTGGTCAGACATTAGCTAATTGGCTTGGCAACGTAAACTGGTGCACAGATGACAGTAAATTTCTAGTCTTTAAGTGAACACATGTTTGCTCTCTCCTACCCCTCTTATTCCAGACTTAGCCATAAGTAATTTTACAGACACATATCAATGAAGCATTAATTTGATTTGTGTGTTTAAAGCCCCGCAGGGCAGGTCGTAAAAAACATATGAAATCCAAGGGAATAAGTAGTTCACTTCCCCTCTTAGTCAGTCCCGGTCAGTGTGGGATTTTTTGCTGCTTGTCCAAACACTAGGCTGGTCTCTGTCCATATGGCTTTTCCACATTCTTGTCAGCAGGGTGCGGATCATATCAAAGAGTTTCAATACCATGTCCAGTCAGAGGCCCTGTCCCTCTCTGATCATTAAATCTCAGTATGCTAGCAAATTAGTCCAACAACATCCTCTACTGCAATCGGCTTAGGCTAAATCTGATGTCTGAGAAGAAACTCTGATAATTAAGAGACATTTGTTAATGAAGAAGATTAAAGGGAGATATTAAAGATTTAGAAATAAATAAAAGAACGGGTATTGAGTTTTTAGCTTAAGCATCATGCCCATTCAAATGTGCCACACTCAGATTTCAGAGGCAAGTTGATTTTGAGTGCAACTCCCAAAAAGATGATTTCAGTTGATGGTAACAGTATAAACAAATTAGATATATTTATCTCTGAATAAACAGGTTATAAAGATGTAAAATGAGAATGACCAATAAGACAGGGGACTGAAAATGAGAAGAGTTTAGGACATGTTCGACATCAACGCTTTGGAAAAAGACTGATTTCCATTTTAATGTGTCGATGGTCATGTCCTGGGGACGACTCAAAGACTCACCACGGGCTATTATTCAGGAACAATCTCTTGCGCTGCTATGCCATGTAAATCATTGCACCGGGCTTAAGGATATCTGCAAATAAAGGCTTTCAAAAGAGATTGATAACAGCTAATGTAGCCCTCAGGAGTCAAGAGACAAGTAGAATGCTATATTTCCTAGCCCGAAAGCTGGGCTGTTATTATACACCCATGCTGCGTATGGAAAAGGCTCAAAGCAATTCAACATCCACTTCATTCTCAGCACAATGTGTTGGTCCAGGCTGTCATAATTGATGTACATTTTATATAAATGCCTTTGGACAATGGTACGGCGGGGGGACGTGTGGCAGATTTCTGCAATGCTGAATAGCAATCCATTTCACTGTGCTACACTGCACTGGAGAGCTATCGTTAAAGTCACATGGATTCAGTTGGCATGCATGCCCACTGATGGCACACATCTTCTTGAAACGGATAGCAGACATGCACACATAATTAAATGCATCTGATAAGCTGGGCTATTATGGTAATTAGGAGATGTTATTACTGTGGATGTTGATATGAGATTTTCCTCTAGGCCAGAGTTACCCCCCCCCCCAAACCCCACCCATGCCCCCGAATGTGATACACAGACCCACCCTCTGACCCAGTTACAGACACTCAACCTCAAACTGTCGGCACATTCTGATCATTCAGATTCACAAGTGATTGACTGTAGTTCTTGCTTAAAATTTTTTAAATACATGTACAGTATATTTAGTGGTGTTTGGTTCTTTTTACAAATAACGGAGTGAAACACTGGAGTTTTATGAACATAATGGTTGCAAGGAAACACTAGATTGAAATTCTTCAAACATTCTGGTTAGGGCTTGTTCTAAACCCCTAATTTTAAATATTAAACTTCTGCAATAGATTCAGTCTGAGCCGCTAAACAATTAGACTCTATTTTGTAGATCATTTTATCCTAGGGGCCTTTCAGACCAAACGAGTTTTTGCTAAAAAAAAAAAAAAAGCTAGAGACAACGCAAAACAGAACTCATGTTGTGACAGGGTGGAGGGAGGGGCCGGGCCCCTAATTAGATTAATCAAGTCTCAGAGAGGGATTTGTGTGTTTGTCTTTTTGTTTAGTTCTTCATTAAACTATTATTTATATCGTCAAGCTGGTTCTCGCCTCATCCTTTCCATTAATCCCTTTACACTGGTGCCGAAATCCAGGAAGGAGGAGGGATGCGCTGTAGAAGAGTCCTCACCACTACCATCCACCCCAACAGAGCAGCCGCAGCCATCTGCCGGAGAATGGAGGAGCCCGGCTGCCTGGAAGCGGAGGAATGGGTGCCGAACGCGAGGGGAGGAGGAGTTCCCAACCAACGGTTACCGCTGCAAGGGGGGAGACCCCTACCTTCCACCAAAAATGCGGCGGGCCGTTCCGTTCGCCAGGGGTTGGAGGTCTGCCTCCGATCAGTCCGGGGATGTGCGGCTTTCATTCATTAGAGGATGGAGGAGTGTTTTCTTAAATCTATTCACATACCAAACCATATGGTCACCTTTGATTCTTGTACACAGAGTTATTTCTCATGCAAAGCTGCGGAAACAAGATACGAGAAAAGCAAAACAGCTCTTATGTGTCATTTAATTTTAACACAACAAAGACTATAACCAAATCCTATACTGTTGCTACATCGCAAGTGCTGATATTTCCTTCAGCTGCGCAAAAGTAGTTTGTATCAAAACAAGTTGGGAATGTATGCTAATTTGTCGTCTGATAACTCAAGTTGAATAATACAGAGGCACAATGAATTTCAATGCTCCGTCATGCAGGAAAACAATACAAATTATACAACAGAGCCTTGTTCAGTTCAAACAAACACAATCAGTCTTCATATCACTGCTACTTACTAGAAAACCAGAACAAAAGTTCCATGTTGCTTTTTCCAGATCTATAACGGACCAGTCTATATGTTAGCTAGCAACTTCTGCTATGGCACAATCTCTCTGCATTCTATAAATGCACTGTACGATCTCTGTACCTAGAGTCCCTCCCCTTGTCGTTTGCAAAGGAAGTGCCATTCTGTCCACCCATCCTTGCTGTGTGCCACTTTGCCTTTCTCTGTGAGTTCTGGCCACTCTCCCTCCTTACCCACTGTGCCCTTCAAAATGCCAGCCCTCTCTCACACCTGCAACGCTTTCACAGTGAAACTCGTAAGTCCTTATATTGACATACCGACTATGTGTGCAAGCGAATGTGTGCATGAACACTTCTTGATGTAAAGTTACATAATTTTTCATTCAAAGGAATATGCTTTATTAGTTGGGCCAAAACCTACACTCAGTCCTAACTAAACAACTTACTCTTAAGGCCCCGATATACTTCATACAGAATCGAAGAACGAACGGGTGTGACATCATTTAGAAAAAAACTTGTCCAAAAAGAAGACGTTTTGAGATAGTTTCGCTGGGGCGAACATTTAGGAAAACTTCTTACCAGCGCTAAACACATTAATGCCATTGGTCCACTTCATCAGTAGATGTGACCTAAAGCTCCACCAATTTTGAGGCCGACAGGTAATTCCCGTTCAGTCAGTTAAGATCACTCAACATGAACACACCTGCGTGTAATGTTATTAGCGAGATGGTGCAAATTTACCAACATCTGTATGAATGTTCACATAGATACATTTTCAAAGACCATACCATGTGATTGTTTGTTCCCTATCTGTCACTCACTCACTCGACGATATGTCGGTGAGTTGACACTAGGGGTTGCTCATGGGGAGCCCAGACATCTCTGATCTTGAGAAAAGGCCAATTGAAATTGGCCCTGTACATACGGGCATAAAAGGAGTGACACTGCAAATGCAGATATCTTCTTCGGAGCCGAGCGAGCAAGTTCACAGAGCTGAATTCCTCTGCCGCCTCCATTCATTTCTCTAGGCTGTTGGATCTACGGTGCTTTCCAGCGGTCCTCACCCTCGCACACCACAGTTGTGCTGAGCAAACACGCCTGGGGCTTCAGCAGCAGAAAAACTTCACTATATATATATATATATATATATATATATATATATATATATATATATATACAGGTGAAACTTGAAAAATGTGAATATCGTGCAAAAGTTCATTAATTTCAGTAATTCAACTTAAAAGGTGAAACTAATATATTATATAGACTCATTACAAGCAAAGTAAGATATTTCAAGCCTTTATTTGATATAATTTTGATGATTATGGCTTACAGCTTATGAAAACCCCAAATTCAGAATCTCAAAAAATTTGAATATTACATGAAATCAATAAAAAAAAAGGATTTTAAATATAGAAATGTCGGCCCTCTGAAAAGGCATATGTACTCAGTACTTGGTTTGGGCCCCTTTTGCATTAATTACTGCCTCAGTGCGGCGTGGCATGGATGCTAACAGCCTGTGGCAATGCTGAGGTGTTATGGAAGACCAAGATGCTTCAATAGCGGCCTTCAGCTCTTCTGCATTGTTTGGTCTCATGTCTCTCATCTTTCTCTTGGCAATGCCCCATAGATTCTCTATGGGGTTCAGGTCAGGCGAGTTTGCTGGCCAATCAAGCACAGTAATACCATGGTCACTGAACCAGGTTTTGGTACTTTTGGCAGTGTGGGCAGGTGCCAAGTCCTGCTGGAAAATGAAGTCAGCATCTCCATAAAGCTTGTCTGCTGAAGGAAGCATGAAGTGCTCTAAAATGTCCCGGTAGACGGCTGCGTTGACTCTGGACTTAATAAAGCACAGTGGACCAACACCAGCCGATGACATGGCTCCCCAAACCAACACAGACTGTGGAAACTTCACACTGGACTTCAAGCATCTTGGATTGTGTGCCTCTCCATTCTTCCTCCAGACTCTGGGACCTTGGTTTCCAAATGAGATGCAAAATTTGCTCTCATCAGAAAAGAGGACTTTGGACCACTGAGCAACAGACCAGTTCTTTTTTTCTTTAGCCCAGGTAAGACGTTTGACATTTGAAGCCCATGTCCAGGACCCGTCCGTGTGTGGTGGCTCTTGATGCAGTAACTCCAGCCTCAGTCCACTCCTTGTGAAGCTCCCCACACATTTGAATGGCCTTTTCCTGACAATCCTCTCCAGGCTACGGTCATCCCTGCTGCTTGTGCACCTTTTTCTTCCAAACTTTTCCCTTCCACTTAACTTTCTATTAATGTGCTTTGATACAGCACTTTGAGAACATCCAACTTCTTTTGCAATTACCTTTTGAGGCTTTCCCTCCTTGTGGAGGGTGTCAATGATGGTTTTCTGCACAACTGTCAGGTCAGCAGTCTTCCCCATGATTGTGAATTCAACTGAACCAGACTGAGAGACCATTTAAAGGCTCAGGAACCCTTTGCAGGTGTTTAGCTGATTAGAGTGTGACACTTTGAGCCTACAATACTGAACCTTTTCACAATATTCTAATTTTCTGAGATTCTGAATTTGGGGTTTTCATAAGCTGTAAGCCATAATCATCAAAATTATATAAAATAAAGGCTTGAAATATCTTACTTTGCTTGTAATGAGTCTATATAATATATTAGTTTCACCTTTTAAGTTGAATTACTGAAATTAATGAACTTTTGCACGATATTAAAATTTTTCGAGTTTCACCTGTATATATAAAAGCACATAAAAGAGTTTAAGTTCTCTAAAAGAGTGGCGCAAACAGAAAGCATCTTTTTCTGATGGAGGGAACGAGACGGTGTGTCCCTCCTGCCACAACACTGAACCAACCGCTGAAATGGACGGGTCTTTGACTCGGCTTCACTCCTTTTATACCCGTATGTCCGGGGGAGTGGCATGCAAATTCCACACGCCAATTTCCATTGGCCTTTTCTCAAGATCAGAGATGTCTGGGCTCCCCAGGAGCGACCCCTAGTGTCAACTCGCCGACACAACAAAAACCTTTCACATATCTGTCCAAATTAAGATATGCCTATCATTATTATTTTGTCTGTTTTCTGTCCATTAGCACTCTTTTATTCACCCATCTTTGCAGTAGTATCAGTGCCATCGTAAATTACAATAACAAAGGTTAATCGGTGCACATAATGGCCGCGTATAGTGTTAGCACATTAGCTCCATGAACTCAGAATGTAAACAAGACAAATTAAACTATGTACTGCATATACATTACTTTAAATCATCATCAAGTGGGTAAAACAGCTTCTTTTAATGACCTCATGTGAATTCTACACATAGAATGAGGCATAATGACATTGCTAACACATTTTAATGTCACATTATTTAAGTTTTTCTTGTAGTCTTAAATGAGCATCCTCATATTTAAATGTATTACTGAACACCTCCCAGAGTGGTGTGGCAGGTGTCTGAATGTTCGCAAGCAGGATACTGTTCGTCGGCTGTTTCGAACTTCTTTTTTACCCCTGTACGAAGAATGAAAAATAACTTCTGAAATATATCGGGGCCTTTAAAGTCAAGCATTTGCAACCCATTTTAACCTGGAACTATCAGGGATATTTTTACATTTTGTGATTTTCAGGCATGGAAAAAAATGGCTATACAAATCAAATACATTTTTCTATCTATGCTCAGCTCTAAACTATTCCATTGTCTAGAAATTTCATTTTGAGAGTGCAATCTTAATAATTCTTTATCCATTAAATCACAGTTGACTGGAAAAGTCATGAAAATGTATTGGTCCAAATGTTTGGAAACCCTGAGAATAAAAAGTGGGACTTGATTTTATCTATTGGGAATTTATTGGATTATGAAAAACAATCATTACATACCAGAATGGAGCCAGGCGGTTGGAGGGACAGGGATGAAAAATCAGAGGGAATTTGGATATCAGCCGATAAGGAAAGTAATTTCAGAGGTGGAGCATGATTAAGGATTATGAAGACAAACTTTCTTTTCTTTGAAATCATGTGCAATGAAGAATCGTGCACAATAAGACTAAGAACGAGTTTTGAGAAAGTAAATATGGTCAATTTGAGTTCATGTTGACCTTAAAACTGCTTATGGGAATTAAGAATACTATATTTTATACAAAAGACAAAAACTTCATCTCCATATACCGAGTTTAAAACAAGTTGCTTGTGAATGATTTGCGAAAACAAACATTGAAGTAAAACCTATAAAACTGTTATGTTGAATGGCAAGTGGTAAATGCATGTGACATTGGAAGACTATAAGCTCCTTATTGTTAATTCCAACCTGGGCTCATATTGTTCATTATCATTATTCGACCAGCTAAGAAAAAGCAAGACTGTAGACAGTAAAAACAGAGGGTTGAGGGAAGGCGAGGATAAAAATTAATAAATAAACAAGCAGCAGACGTAAAGATATTGTAGGCAGCAAAACAGCGAGAGACAAAGCGTGAATGAAAATTGATTTTTGAGTTTTGTTTGTTTCAATAAAGGCAGCATGAACTCAAAGCTCCGGCTTCAGAAAGACTTCTCAGAACAAAATGTGCTATTAAGACAATAATAGGATTATTATTCCTGTTTGTTTGTTATGGTGGATCAACTAAATCAGGGTTAAAAGAGAGGAGATTAACTTGGCCCTGTTATCGGCGCTTCATGAAATTAACACCAGACGCAAGACTCATCTCCATATTCATTTATTGTTGTGAGAATCTAACCCTTTAATTATACATTGAGTGGAGATAGGCACTTGTTTGCGATAAACACGCAGTGACAAGTACACACCCAAGCACTGAATATGATTTTTTTTTTTTTTCAGATTCGTTCATTACATTAAATACTCAAACACACAAACTCTATGAGGTCTGAGAAAATCAAGTAGGAGGTGATTCTTCTCAAGTTGCGTCAAAGTTGTAAAGCAGACAGCATGTAAAGGAATGTGACTCATAAGTGTGTGTACATGTCTATAGAAAACAAAAATGACCAATAAGATCTCTTTAATATCTCAGATAATATCAGTTGTTTAGATTGTTAACATCAATCTTAAATATCTCAAATGTAGATTTTTATTTTTGCTCATTTTTCTCCTCAGAAAAAGATAACAGTAATATAATGTCTCCACTTTCAGAAAAGATAAACATTGTCTCAGTGTCTGTGCTCTGCAATCATACTGTATCTGAGATTTCAATATGAACAACCTTTCACATCATATTCTTCCAAGACCAAATTATCAGAGCTTTGATATCCACACTAATTTTATAGATCTAACTCTAACTGTATGTCAACAATTGTCTTTTTAAAATCCATTTAATCATTTTTAAGGCAATTTAAGAGAAACATTTGAGAAGTTGATAATTAAAAGAAACTGAAATCACCATTAAGTCTCCTGAGCTAAGAAAGAGCGAATTCAGAGCAATAAAATGTTCTCTGTATGAGAGAGACATTGTGTGTATATTTCTGTTTACACTCCATTGTGCTTACCTGAGCATATTTCTGCAAGGTTTGTTGTAAACGAGCAATTAAACAGTCAGATTAAATTGTCATTTGATTTTAATTACCATTTACAAATTGAGACAGTCCTTGAAGTCAGCTGTGTTTTTTTTTTTTTTTTTTGATGATATGTTGTTCAATGTGAGAGGATAATTATACAGGCTGTTAATTAAAATCCCTCGTTATTGTCAGGCAGAGTGACTGAACATCGTCTATACCATCACTGAGTAATGCTGCTGACACACAATTTCACTCAGACTAAATACATTAAATCACACCTGCAGTAATTAGAAACACACCTCTCATTCAAAGCTTAATATATCTGACCTGAGATCAGATTCCCGTTTCTCTAATGCTAATCAGCGCCAAACAGGTCACACAGAAACAGTGTTTACAAAACAGATGACGCTGATTATTAAGCAAAACAAAAGGAAAACAAATATAAGAAATTTAAACAGTTGTTTTAAGTTGTCCAGTAAGCCATACATGAATTATTACAATTAAATTCGAATACTATACATATTATATATATATATATATATATATATATATATATATATATATATACACACACACAATGTTGGTGAGTAACGGAGTACATGTAACGGGATTACATATTTAAAATACAAAATATAAGTAACTGTATTCCACCACAGTTACAATTTAAATCATTGGTATTTAGAATGCAGTTACATTCAAAATGTATTCTGATTACTGAAGAGATTACTTTGCATTTTATTGTCATTTGTTTCATTTAATATTTAGTCCTTTCAGATGGAAAACATTTATACATATAAATGATGCGATACAAAGTGCATTTGAATAGCAGTGAAACACCTGTGATGTGTTACATTCATACGAGCAGACAGTGAAGTAAGTTTGAAGTAAGTTTGGAGCAGAAGAAATAGAAATAAACCTTGTCAGCTTTATTCTAAGCTAAAATGCTATTTCTAGCCATTTACATGCACGTTACCAGCACGATCATATTTGTTTATCAAGAAAATTCACGTTGGATCATAATTTTATTTTTCTAGAAAGTAGAAAAAATGTACCATGGTAACTATAGCTTATGTCAAAAGCATGGGGCTAACAACGCCAATGCAGGTTCAATCCTAAGGAGCACATTGATAAAATATATACCTTGAATGCACAATAAAGCACTTTTGATAATGCATAAATAGAAATATAAATTTCTTTACGGGAGGTTTAATAGTCACATTCTCCTTTACACTTTACTGAAACACCCCCAAACTAGTTCTTTAATTGATTTTTTTTCCTGACTTTATTTTCTGAGCTTTTGAGAGGTCTGAGAAGTGAATCTAAACCCAAAAGATTTCAATTTTGTCCTGTTTTCAGGATGACTTTTTAAAAAGTGAACAGAGCTCTTAAAAACCTCTAATGTGTATTGCACTACATTAAATTTGACTTTTTTTATTTCCTCTGCTTAACTGCTTCCTTTCTGTCTCTCTCTATAATGTAATGACCACTTTGGACTCATTCTGGGAGAGGGTTCTGTTCACATCACTGCACAGAATGGGTTGGTACAGCACCCCCCTCCCTTCTACTTGCTCTCCAGAGAGAAAAATCACACGCCAACAATCTCACACAACACTCGGCAGACAGACGGCTGGAACATCAGAAGATGGACAAGATGCCATGCTGCATGTCTTTCCTCCCTCTATCTCTCTCCTTCTCTTCCCCTACTTCTGTCTAGCGCTCTCTCCCTACCCCTCTGTCTCTCTCTCTCTCTCTCTCTCTCTCTCTCTCTCTCTCTCTCTCTCTCGTTACATGCTCTGCCCTGCTGCTGTTGAATATATGTCCATCAAACAGATCAAAAAGCTGCTCTCCTACCCCGCAGCTTCATTGCCAGACTGTTCAGATTAACCCTTTCACTGCTGGGGCAACAACAGTCTTTTCTGTCACACCTCAGATAAAATTCATGATACAAACAATATAGGGGAAACTGGGGCTAGTTGTCACACCTTTTACTCCAGTGTATATTTTACAGGTTAGGTTTATTTATAAAAAATTTTTAAAAAAAAATCAGTATAAACATACATTAATGTATTTGCTACAAAAAAATATATTAAATATTTCCACCCTTATTGGCAAGGTAAAAACACAGCTTATTGAATACAAATTGATCAATAGTGCATGTTGCATGTTGTTGCGCAAAATGGGGCAAGTTTTCTAAATGGAACTGGTCATTAACAAGAGCCAATTAGAGACGTTTCAGAAAAATTTAAACAGTTCCAAGCTTGGAACTGAGAACCGGCCCTTATTCAGAACCAGTTCCATATATATATTGGTTCAATTGACTGTTCTCAAATGTGCATTCTTCTGCTGATGTGGAAGGGACACAGTGCTAAAATACTCTGACAGTGTTTGTTGCACTACCATTTAACGGCACTGCAACACTGAATCAGCATCACGAACATAGAACGTGACCTGTGTTGCCTGGTTCCCAAACAAATGATTCTAATGAGTCGGTTCTTTTAATCTACAATGCGCTACAATTCCCCCCCAAATCAATTACTCTTAATTGTCTGTTCTTTAACCTCACACGAACCTGATGGACATTGTATTTTGGCTTTACTAAATGCAATACATAATTTAAACTCATTAAAATGGACTCAGGTCAGGACAATTTGTACTGTCAGTAAAGGGTTAAACTTTCGCCACACGGAGTCATGTGACCAAACAATTTGCCGCAGATCACAGTGGAGTGTGTCTTTGGGAGAAATGGCAACAAACTGGTAAGAAATCGAATTAAGCTTTTACATTGAAACCTGTTTGAGTAAAAAGATTAGCGTCTCTATTTTCATCCGATATGCCATTTTTTAAATGTTTGTGATTTAGCGTGAAATGCCATGCTGATTAACACTAATGTGTATTTCAGTGCAGTTTTCCTTAGAAATCCTATATTTATTGAGCATTATCACAATGAGAATCAATGGCTTCTTTCAAAAGCTGAAAAATGTTGCTTTCAGTGTTTTTTTTAGAGTTAGGATGAAAATAAGGTACATTTCGGACTGCTCTGAGACCTGTGCAGACAGACAGCACACTGGAAGTTAAGTCATTCACTAAATAGGAAGCAAGGGAGCATCCTATAGCTCTTTATGCAGCTAAGTGCATTCACTCCTTAAATTCAACCAAAAGTTCAGTTTCAGACTGCAGATGAGATTTGGACGACTCAACATGTTTGGCAGACATGGACCAGCGGTAATCAATATATAGATATAGAATTTTATTGGTGTAGGCAAATAATTTGAATCAAAATGAATTATGCTAAGTTCTGATGTAATGGCTGTAACATCTCAAAAACATAAACAATTTTATAAAAAACTATTCTGCTATCCACATATTTTGCCATAAAGTCTGCTCTAAAACTGTTTTTGCATGTTTTAGATGATTAGGTGCTGCTAGATACAAATCAAAAAGGGAAATGGAAAATGCACACAGCAGTCCCACCCGGGTCTCAGGAGGTTAATTAATGAAAATTGTATTGAAACTATGTCATTCATATTGTCATGTCACACTTGAAATGAACCAAGATCTCTTTCTGGTGTTAAGTGTACTTAAAGGAATACTTCAACCAATAATTTAAATTCTCTCATCATTTACTCACCCTCACGCCATCCCAGATGTGTATGACTTTCTTTCTTCTGCAGAACACTAATGAAGATTTTTTGAAGAATATCTCAGCTCTGTGGGTCCAGACGATGCAAGTGAACAGTGACCAAAATGTGTAGCTCCAAAAAGCACATAAAAGTAAATCAATAAGACTGGGGAAAAAAAAAAACCAAAATGTAACTCCTTTTTTACAGTACATTTTGCTATTGCAGTCTCTTGGCAAAACTCATGATCACTAAGGAGAATGCTGATGTCAAGATTTATAGAGAAAACTGAGTTGCAATTTTTGGTGTGTTCTTAACCAAAATCAAATAGATCTCTTCAGAAGACATGTGTTAAAACACTGGAGTCTTATGGATTACTTTTATGCTTCTTTGCTTTTTGGAGCAAAAGTTTGGTCACCATTCACTAGCATTATATGTATGAGAGAATTTTTATTTTTGGCTGAATAATTCCTTTAAGGCTTGTGAGACTTATGTATGAAACAGTATGACAATGTGTAGTTTAAGATACACATTATGAGTGTTGTTGTAATTACTGATATTTTAGACAAATTAATTATTAATAAAAGATCTTACTTAAAACATCTGTGTAATGCACACCTTTTTGCTAAAATCTGTTCTGTAAAAATATAAACATCATCTGATCACTTGGTGACAGGCTGGTGAGTGCAGAAATACAATCAAATATTTATTTCTAAAAATAACTAAAATTATTATTACAGGAACCGCTAAGGGTTCGGAATCATTAAAAGGAATGAGAACCTGAATTCCTTACTAATTTTAGGGGGGGGGGTATTTGCATTTTAGTAAAGATAATAATGACAAACACTATTTAATTTACACAGTAAGGATACAGTACATTTCACGAATTATTTGCAATAATCAATGCTCTATAGTGCGAGTGTTTTTCTCGCATTTGCAAGTGAAAATTACTGCTTGCGAATGCAGAAAATTATGGCATGAGTAACAGCTGATCTAACATCCACTTTTTATTTCAGCCTACCATCAGAATAAAAACTCCCTAATGTATCTTCACTCATATACCAAATACTTTTTAAAGAGGTGCGTTAGTTATTTTTGCATTAAAAGCACCTTTTTTCACTCACACATGGATGCGAGCACTGTCCTCTCCCTCTCTTTCTTTCATGCACACGCAGAGGTCGAGGGAGAGATATACCACGTGAAGGTGGTTTAAAAATTACGGACCGCATTTTGAATTATGACGTATTAATCCCACGCTCACGTGCAAGATTCTGAGAAAAAATTAAAATTAGCAAATCAAATTAAAATGTGTGAATCCATAATATGCGCAGTAACTGTAAACAACATGTCAGCGTCCTCATCTAACTCAACGTGAGCAAAATCTCATAAAAAAAAATAATTTTAATAAAAAAAAATCACTACCAATAACAGCCTCTTTGCACAACTGCGTGAGGATTACGCACACCAAATTTACAGTATTCTGCTTCTGACGCAGGTGCTCTGGTGCCTCACGTGGACAAGTGCTTCGGGTTTGTTTTTCTTGGATCTTCAATGGTCATTAAAATCCTATAACATCATAACCACGCACTGCAAGACTGTAAAAGCCTCTTAAAACGGCATACCTTGTTGATGCTTTATAATGAGACCATCAAGCAGCTGCATGGCTCTGTGTCAATGTGTAATAGACCAGTAGATATGTCAACCACTAGAAATGTATCACGTATCATGTCTATCACGGTTATGCAAAATCCGTGGCAATGCACGTTCCCAAAGATCATTGTATTATAATCATAATTTTGCATTTCTCACAGCCATCAATTATAGAGCTCTCTAGCACGCACACACACAAGCAAACACATAGTGCTCGAGGAGAGAGAGAGAGCGTGCATCCATGGTGGTGATATATATATATAAGTCTACACATGCAGTATAAGCAGAGGGAGCTTCAAGGTAAAAGGTTGGGAACCACTGGTCTGGTGCATATTTTCATAGAAAAACAATAATAAAAAAACCAGTATATAGATACATACAGCCTAAAGATGCAGAATTGCTTCTTTGTGGTAGTTTATGTCATATAAAATATATCAACATTATATGACTTTCATAAATAACCCATTAAGCATTATTGCATTATACAACGCTTAATAGACAGTTAAAACAAAAAATACATTAATGTAGTGATGACTGTCATGAAAGCCCCTGGAGTCGCTAGTTCGAATCCAGAGTGTGCTGAGTGACTCCAGCCAGGTCTCCTAAGCAACCAAATTGGCCCAGTTGCTAGGGAGGGTAGTCACATGGGGTAACCTCCTTGTGGTTGCGATTAGTGGTTCTCACTCTCAATAGGGCACGTGGTAAATTGTGCGTGGATTGTGGAGAGTAGCATGAGCCTCCACATGCTAGGAGTCTCCGCGGGGTCATGCACAATGAGCCACGTGATAAAATGTGCGGATTGATGGTCTCAGAAGCGGAGGCAACTGAGACTTGTCCTCCGCCACCCGAATTGAGATTAGTAACTGCGCCACGACAAGGACCTACTAAGCAGTGGGAATTGGGTATTCCAAATTGGGGAGAAAAGGACATCAAAATAATGTTATAATAAAATACAAATAAATCATGTTGATGAACTAGCTACTAATCTGTTAAGAATTAGGGCTACCTTCAGTATAGGTTTTTGAATGGCAAATGGAAGTATACAGTGTGTCACGATGAAAAATGATGGATCCAAAGGCAGAGACGACAGAAATAACAGTCTTTAATGAAGATATAACGAACAAAGGCAGTCTCTCGTTAATGCACAGAGAACTGGATAGAGTAACTTAAAGAGAAGAGCAGACTCCTGTCACGATGAAAAAACAGATCAGGACTCCCTTGGAGCAGGCTTGATGACAGGAGTAGAAGTCTCAGTCGGGGAGAGAGAACCGAACAGGTTCACATGCAGCAGCAACGGCAGGGCACGGATAATACTTCGAAGCAAGACTGATCCAGAAAAACAGGACAAGACAGGGTAAGCACTAAACTGTTCAGACGGTCCTGGAGGAACGTTGTCTCGTTTTGCTGTGTACTGTACTAACTGTATATGGTTGAAACGACAATAAAAACCACTTGACTTAACTTGACTTGACTTGACATGAAGGTCGTAGAAGAGGTAACGTGTGACATGCAACAATAATCCGACAAAGAACCAGAACAAACACCAGATAAAGGGTGCGCACTTAGGGAAAAGTAGAAACAGGTGTCAAAGCAAATCAGCGCGAGCGCTGATTGCAGTGACTAACAGGTGCGGGTAGAGAGAGAGGCCTGCAGAACGAAGCAGAAGAGAGAGAGAGTGTGTGTGTGTGTGTGTGTGTGTGTGGGTGTGTGTCTTCGTGCGTGCGAGTGAGTGCGAGAATCAAAAAGGAAGAAAAACCTGACTCATGACAGTACCCCTCCCTCAACGAGCGCCTCTAGGCGCTCGAGGAAGGAGCCTGACGGAACCGGTAGAAGTCATGAATCAGCGAGCGGTCCAGGATGTCCCGGGCTGGAATCCACCGCCTCTCCTCAGGACCATACCCCTCCCAGTCCACCAAAAACTGGTGACCACGCCCCCGAGGGCGAACGTCGAGGAGCCTGCGGACTCTGTAGATAGAGGCCCCCTCGTCGATGGGAGGAGGGGGGATAGAGGGGCGGGCGGGCGCACGAATAACGGGTTTAATACAAGAGACATGAAAGACCGGATGGACGCGACGCATCTGACCAGACAGTCTAAGCTTAACAGCGACTGGACTAATAACCTTGGTAATAGTAAAGGGCCCAATAAAACGGGGCATGAGCTTACGAGACGTCTCTTGAATAGGTAAATTGCGGGTGGATAACCACACCTTCTGACCGCAGACATATCTGGGAGGTCTAACTCTGCGGCGATTGGCGGCTCGACGTGTACGTTCTCTAGTTTGACATAAGGCAGATCTCACCCTCCTCCAAGTACGTTTACACCTCTGAATGAAAGTTTCGACAGACGGAACAGAGGCCTGAGACTCCTGCGAAGAGAAAACAGGCGGTTGGTAACCGAGGCAACCCTCAAACGGAGATAACCCAGTAGCGGACGATGGAAGAGAATTATGGGCATATTCGGCCCAGGGTAACTGATCGCACCATGACACGGGATTCTGAGAGGTGAGGCTACGCAACATGCGACCAAGAATCTGATTGGTCCTTTCGGCTTGCCCATTGGTCTGTGGATGGAATCCTGATGACAGACTGGGGGAAGCCCCTATCTGGCGACAGAACTCCCTCCAGAACTGAGAGGTGAACTGAGGGCCTCTGTCAGACACAATGTCCGAAGGAAGACCATGGATCTTGAATACGTGATACACCATAATCTGGGCGGTTTCCTGAGCCGACGGTAATTTAGGGAGCGGGATAAAATGCGCAGCCTTGGAGAAACGGTCCACGACGGTGAGAATGACCGTATTACCAGCCGAAAGAGGAAGCCCGGTAACAAAATCCAACGCGATATGAGACCAGGGACGCGAAGGAATGGGAAGAGGTCTGAGAAGACCCGCCGGAGGATTGTTACTAGACTTGGTCTGGGCGCAGATAGAACAAGCAGCAACAAAACGCCGACTATCGCGCTCACGAGTGGGCCACCAAAATCTCTGACGGATAACCGCTAGCGTTCCTCTTACCCGGGGTGCGCGACTAATTTAGAAGAATGCCCCCAGCGAAGAACCGTCGAACGAACGGCCTCGGGTACATACAAAGTTCCCTCAGGAGCACGGGGTGGTCTAGTAGTGTGCGAAAGAGCACGCTTAACCGCTTGTTCCACTCCCCAGACGGCTGCCCCGACCACACAGCGCTGAGGTAAAACCATCTCATCGGTCGAGGCGCCCTCTGACGAGTCGAACTGTCGAGAAAGAGCGTCTGGTTTGAGGTTCTTGGAACCGGGTCTAAAGGAAATAGAAAAATCAAAGCGATCGAAAAATAATGCCCAGCGGGCCTGACGAGCGTTAAGACGTCTAGCAGAGCGAATGTACTCCAGATTGCGATGATCCGTCCAGACAATGAATGGTACACTGGCTCCTTCAAGCCAGTGTCGCCACTCACCAAGCGCCAGACGGATCGCCAGGTGTTCTCGGTTACCAACATCGTAGTTGCGCTCCGCGGGCGAAAGACGGTGGGAGTAAAACGCGCACGGATGAACCTTGTCATCCTGGGAAGAGCGTTGCGACAAGACAGCTCCTACCCCAATGTCGGAGGCATCGACCTCAACGATAAACTGACGTTCGGGATCAGGAGTGATCAGGATGGGCGCGGAGGTAAAGAGCCTCCTTAGATGGTCATACGCATCCTGAGCCTCCTCTGACCAAGCAAACTTGGTCTTGGACGAGGTGAGAGCGGTAAGGGGAGCGGCAACCTGGCTAAAGTTTCGAATAAAACGCCAGTAAAAATTTGCAAACCCCAGAAATCGTTGGAGCGAGACTCAAGAATCAGGAACAGCCCAATCGAGAACTGCTCGAACCTTGTCAGGGTCCATACTAATCCCCTCCGCTGAAACAACCGAACCGAGAAAAGTAACCGATTGGGCGTGAAACGCGCATTTCTCAGCTTTAACAAAAAGGCGATTCTCTAATAAACGCTGCAGGACATGGCGAACGTGTTGAACGTGTACCTGGAGAGATGGTGAGAAAATTAAGGTGTCATCCAGGTAAACGAAAACAAAAACGTTAAGCATGTCTCTCAAGACATCGTTGACTAAGGCTTGAAAAACAGTGGGAGCGTTGACCAGACCGAAAGGTAAAACCCGATATTCAAAGTGCCCGACAGGAGTGTTGAACGCGGTCTTCCACTCGTCTCCCTCTTTGATACGCACCAAATGGTAAGCGTTGCGCAAGTCTAACTTTGTAAATATCTTTGCGCCCTGTAGGATCTCAAAAGCAGACGACATAAGAGGCAAGGGATAACGGTTCTTGACTGTTATGTCGTTCAGCCCTCGATAGTCGATACAAGGACGCAAAGACCCATCCTTCTTCTTTACAAAGAAAAACCCAGCACCGGCGGGAGACGAAGAAGGAACAATGATCCCCGCGTCGAGGGACTCTGTGAGATATTTCTCCAAAGCCTCTTGTTCGGGCGCCGAAAGAGTACAGTCTACCGCGAGGAGGCATGGTGTCAGGTAGGAGTTCGATAGAGCAGTCGTACGGACGGTGGGGCGGTAAAGAAACCGCCCGGGAGCGACTGAAAACTGCCCACAGATCATGGTACTCCTCCGGGACTCCAGACAAATCCTCAGGCTCTTCCTGAAACACAGAAACAGAAGACACCGGGGAGACCGCAGATACAAGACAATCTACATGACAAGATAATTTCCATGAATGAATAGACCCCTTAACCCAGTCAATCTGAGGATTATGTAGGATAAGCCAGGGATGTCCTAAAACAAGGGGGGTAAAGGGAGACTGAAAAACATAAAAAGAAATTGTCTCTTGATGATTGCACGGAACACAATGAGACTAACCCGGACTGGTGGACACTGGTGTGAGTGAACTTGAGCAGTGAGATTCTCTGCCATCCAGGGCAAAGACAGAGGCAGTCTCAGTCAAATCGACCAAGGGAATCTTGTGTTCACGAGCCCACTTCTCATCGATAAAATTGCCCTCAGCACCTGAGTCGATGAGAGCAAGACCAGTCGCAGAGAACCCAGCCCTACGGATAACAGCGGATATCGTAGTTCCAGACCTGGGTGATGAGGAGATGACAGAAGCGCTCACCAGTACTCCTCCGTCTACTGGCGAGCCTTGGCTTTTAAACTGCAGGATGAAACAAAGTGACCAGCCGTACCACAGTAGAGACAGAGACGGTTAATTATTCGCCGCTGTCGTTCCTCCGAGGAGATGCGCACGCTCCCAACCTGCATGGGCTCAACATCAGGCTGGTTCTGAACGGGAACAGCAGCAGAAGAAAAATTATCACCTGATGTGGAAAAGGGAGAACGAACTCGTCGCCTCTGCTCGAAACACTTGTCCAGGCGAATGGCCAGATCGATGAGCTGATCGAGCTGAGTTGGCGACCCCCGTGCGTAAATCTCCTCCTTAAGGTCTAAATTCAACCCTTCAAGAAAGCGAGCGATTAGTGCAGGCTCATTCCACTCACTAGTAGTTGCTAGTGTACGGAACTCAATAGCGAAGTCGGCCACAGATCTTCTGCCCTGACGTAGGACAACAAGAAGACGTGAAGCTTCACTGCTGAAGACGGATCTATCGAAGACCTTAATCATCTCATCCTTAAAAGACCCGTACTTGCTACAGCATGCAGATTGTGCCTCCCAGACCGACGTTCCCCACTCGCGTGCACGTCCCGTGAGGAGAGAGAGAACATATGCAACGCGAGCCCGATCCTCCGCATACGTCTGAGGCTGAAGAGAAAAAACAATCTCACATTGAATGAGAAAGGCTCTGCACTCAGTAGGCTCACCAGCATAACAGGATGGATTGTTGATTCGCGGCTCTGGGGGCAGCTGTCGGTTGTGAGATAAGGAAGATTCCTGGTGAAGTAAACGAGCAGACAAGTCAGACACTTGAGCTGTAAGACTCCTCACGGCCTGAAGAGCGGCGGCTAACTCCTCCTCGTGTCTGCCGAGCATAGTTCCCTGGATCTGGACCGCCGCCCGGACGGGCATCTCATCTGCTGGATCCATGTGTGTGGTCGGATTATTCTGTCACAATGAAAAATGATGGATCCAAAGGCAGAGACGACAGAAATAACAGTCTTTAATGAAGATATAACGAACAAAGGCAGTCTCTCGTTAATGCACAGAGAACTGGATAGAGTAACTTAAAGAGAATAGCAGACTCCTGTCACGATGAAAAAACAGATCAGGACTCCCTTGGAGCAGGCTTGATGACAGGAGTAGAAGTCTCAGTCGGGGAGAGAGAACCGAACAAGTTCACATGCAGCAGCAACGGCAGGGCACGGATAATACTTCGAAGCAAGACTGATCCAGAAAAACAGGACAAGACAGGGTAAGCACTAAACTGTTCAGACATGAAGGTCGTAGAAGAGGTAACGTGTGACATGCAACAATAATCCGACAAAGAATCTACCAGAACAAACACCAGATAAAGGGTGCGCACTTAGGGAAAAGTAGAAACAGGTGTCAAAGCAAATCAGCGCGAGCGCTGATTGCAGTGACTAACAGGTGCGGGTAGAGAGAGAGGCCTGCAGAATGAAGCAGAAGAGAGAGAGATGTGTGTGTGTGTGTGTGTGGGTGTGTGTCTGCGTGCGTGCGAGTGAGTGCGAGAATCAAAAAGGAAGAAAAACCTGACTCATGACACAGTGTCATCAATATATTATTAGTTTATTAATGGCTTAAGGTGATCCGTCAGGACTGATGTAGTTTGGTCCTGCCTGTAAGGTTCATTTAAGAAATAATCATTTGAAAAAGGTTTAGCAGAGAAGACTTCCTTTGTCATGTATGAAGAATCTTTTGTTAATGAATTCTGCAGTCATTTAATGCATGCATGCTCTGTTGTGATATATTACCAGTTGTATCAACCTGAACACCAACTGTGCCCCTAAATACTGCTAAGCCAACAAATATAGTATTGAATAGTTGTAATTGTATTTATTAATTAATAACATTTAAAACACAAGCGACAAATTACCCAGACCAGACATGATGTGAGAAAACTAGCCCACATCTCTCCTATTTCATAGTCAAAATATTTCTGGCACTTTGGTTAATGGTAATTACCAGCAGTATCAACTTTTCTTACCATGCCATTCAAAACACAAATAGTGTAATACAATAGCCTTTACTACCCTTTCATAGTCATAATATGTGGTCCATAGCTGTGAGAAAGGCTATCATTTTCTGATTTCCATAGCCCCTGGTACGGCCACCTGTGGTAAATTTGGATTGTAAATCTGGATGGTTTGAATGATGTTTTGAATGAATTGAGTGACTTATGGTCAGCATCAGGACACCTATGTGGGGCCATATGATCATCTGTAAAAACAGGTGGGTATATTAAAGGAAAACCCATATGTTATGTTGAACACAAAACGTTTTTAATAAATATGCAGGTCCATCTTTCCAATACAATGACACATCTTCTCTCACAGTGCTCACAATGAACACGCAATGGACGTCAAGATTTTCACAGAAACATTACTTAAATTTCAGGTTGTTCAACTAAACTTTCACCACACAAGTCTCATGGACTATTTTTTATGATGAGTTTGGGTCTTTTTATATGTAAATTATGACAGAATTAACATTTTTGGGTGAGCTATTACTTTTAAGGTGCTGCAAAGGATGTTAGCAGTTTCCTTAAATTCAAGAAGACTGAATTAGACCTGTACCTCTCTCTAAAATCCCTCCCTTCAAAGACCTGTCAGCAAACCCAATGTCAGAAAATCTAGAATGCTCAAAATGACTGACAGGCAGGAAGTGCCTCAAAGTTTTTTGACTGGCTTAACAATAGCTTCCTGCGATCAGATTCTTTTTTGCTTTTTATAGGGCCAAGGGCTATGTCAGGTGTAATTTCTTAGGACACCTATTTCAGTGATATCTGTCAGGTAGTGACATTTTCAACATGTTATTCCATAACACACACACACACACACACACATATCATATATATATATATATATATATATATATATATATATATTAAGAGATTGTGTCTGGTTGGGGCTTAAGTTAAGTAGAGGTTCTCATAAGGTTGCTTTCGAATGCCCCCATACACACATAACTTTTCCTATTCTTACATGTGAAAGACATGGGTTTATGCCTTTATGTAACTGATTTTCTCACAAAAAAAAAAAAAAAAAAAAGTTACAAAAACTGCTTTTTTGGACATGTACTAAAAAATTATTTTGCCGTTAAGTTATCATAACTTAAAATGTAGAGTTAGAATAACTGCCTTGTATTGATCCAATTGGGATAACTGAATTATCCATGTTTTTGTTGGCTGAACTTGTGATAAGTTATTGAACTTAGAAAAACTATTCAGCAGAAATAAAAAATCTACTCTGATTGAAAAGAGCTTTGCACATCACACTCACGTTTTCAGATTCCCAGAATGCACTGCAGCATGAATAAATTATGCACATTGCCGTTTTACTGTCCTTATTTATATTTTTTACTGTTTGCTGCTTTTATTTAAATGCTGTTGGTTGTTTTGTTTGTTGATACTTTCAGTAATTTCTCAAATAGCAATAATTCATAACTCATCTTTTTTCTAAATTATGTGTTTGATGATTGTTTGTCACCATCACTCTCATTTACATGCAACGTGTTGAGGCCCATGCATGTCTCCTTGACAAACTTTTTCTGAATATGATAGAGGGAGCAGATGTCGCTCTGATTATCAACTATCAGCCAATTATCAGCTGATTACCAATTATCTAATGGAATTTTATATATTTAGTTCAATATAGACTAATTAGTCTAAGTTGATTGAACTAAGAAATTCAAGTTTACTTAAAAAGACTCATTAAAAAGCTCATTATTAATTTTAAATAGTAATTAAATAAATTTTAAGGCTGCATGAACACTGTCTTTTTTAAGTTGAAACAACAAGATTTTTTATTTTTTATAAAGAAAATTTTACGGTGTGCATGGTAACACCATGGTATTCTTTAAAGTGCCTTGAAGTACTAGATATGTAAATACCATTGTAAATGAATATGGTATGAATTCAGTACCATGGTATACAGTATATTAAAGCACAATGACATTGCCATAACTACACTCACAGAGCACTTTATTAGGAACACCAGTACACCTACATGCCTTGCTGTCTGTATCACTAACTCTGGGAGTCACATGGCTCTTCTGACATGTCTGATTTGTTGGCTTTCAACACAGCCGAGTGTGTGTGTGTGTATAAATAACAAAAATGACTCTTGCAACAGTGCTATATGTGGAGGAAGGTGAGGATTGCCAGTCCTCGGCTCATCTCCCAGCTGCCTTGCCACTGACAGTTCTGATCACAGAGTGATGACAGCGTATGATTGTCAAAACGCATGTCACTGACTGGCAGCCCCAGTTTTGGCATGTGCTGAAGCTCAATTTTCCCTTTCTTTTTTTATTTTAATATCTCTCTCTCCCTGTCCCTATCTCTCACTCTCTCTCGCTCTCTCTGCGGCATCCTTGGGTTTGGTTAACACCAAGCGAATGTGGAAGAAGAAACATACGCAGGTGGGAATTAACTCAGTGTGTGTGTGGAAGAAGTTGCACTCTGTGTCACATGTTCTGGTTGGCATCTGTGTGTGTGTGTGTGTGTGTGTGTGTGTGCGTGTGTGTGTGTGTGTGTGTGTGTGAGGTGACAGGGAACAGCATGGGGACGTGTCAGCCCTGGAGTAGAGACCGTAATGTCGGAGACAGCTTTCAGATAGAGCTAGATCTACCTCTCAAACTCCAGAGAGCGAGGATAAAACGTGATTGACAGCTTGCCTTGTGGTTGTTGTTCTTCAAAAAGTGTCCATTGAAACAGAAACAGACCACAGATGGAGGTATAGAAACAGGTTTTAAAAGGTACAGTTCAACCAAAACGGAACACTCCGTCATCATTTACTCACCCTTATGTCATTCCAAACCAGTCTGACTTTCCAAGAAACACAAAAGGAGATGCTTAGCAGAACGTTCATGTGGATCTTTTTCATATAATAAAAGTGAACGTGGACTGGGGCTGTCAAGCTCCAATATGGACTAAAAAGCACCATAAACACATCATGAAAGTAGTCCACTGGAATCATACACTATATTCCATGTCTTCTGAAGCCATATGATAGCTTTGTGTGAGAAACTGACTGAAATGTAATTGTTATTTACTGAAAATCTAGACATCTGGCTCTTAGGTCCATTCATTAGAAAATTAGTAATGTCCGATTCATGAACGCATCATTCTGTTGAGTCAGATCGTTTAAATAAATCAGTTGATCCATTTTCCAAAACGGTTCTGAATGATTTGTTCACAAATCGGACTGATCCAGTTCTTCAGATAAACTTAATGATCCGGTCACAGCTCACTGGAAGGAGAGATTATCAGTGACTTAATCTTCAACATTTCAATTGTGTAAAGCTCTTGAATGAGTTCAGAAGATATGCAATATAGTGCAAAAGTCATATGGACCACTTTTATGATACTTTTGTCAGCTCCAGTCCTCATTCACTGAAACTTTTGTTTCTCCATGAGAAAGAAAGCTATATGGATATGGAACAACATGAAGGTGAGTCAATTATGACAGTTTTATTTTTTGGGTGAACTATTCCTTTAAAGATGATGACATAGCTCTGCTGATGTGCCTATATAATTACTTTTTCCACAGCATTTTCTGTGCATGCAATAAGCTTTAATGATTCTTATTCAAAAGTTAGAAACAAATTAGAAATGTTATGTGCTTCGCAGAAGGTAGAACCCCTCAAGAGACCACACGCTGCATTCTCAAATGGCGTATAATGGGCCGCTATACCATGGTGTCCCATGAGACTCTTGTGAAAATTATACATTTGATAGGTTCCATGGTACAACAAACCGGAACAGTGTTACCTACCCCAGGTTTGTGGCAAGTCCCACTGACTCATGTTGCTTGGCACAAAGTGCTTTTAGCGGAGATGATTAGGAAGTTTGAAGTGACAGCCATCCAATCTATCTACTCTTCAACTTTCCTATTTATATATTTATATAGCCATTCATATTCATGAGGGATGAAGCACCAGTGCATTTAATGTTATTGCAAAGATGAACTTCACCCTCTCTGGCAGCTGACGGAGAGAGATTACTCTGGCAGACTGACAGTCAAGTGGCAGGCAGCGTGCTAAATCAGAACATGGACAACGCCCATGAAAGCGAGGCTCATCTACAGACTTGTAAAAACGCCTCTCCCCTTCACTTTGGGCATTAAGTGGATTGTTTGCCTGATATTACATCTCATAGGAAAGTATACATCCGAGCAGGCCTGTTAAAGTTGGGATAGACGTGGCGCTCGATGCCCCTTAATAGGCCTTGCCATTATCTGGCTTGACGTGCACGGTGGACTGTGATAAACTTGCGCTCAGTGATGATGGTAATGTTCTTAGGTGTGCTAAGCCTGAGTGTGTGTGAGAAATGTACTCTTCACAAGCAAGAAGGCAGTTAACCTTTAAACAGATGGATAATTCCAAATAGCACTGTAAAATTAATAGACTCTAAACATTGCCGCTCAAAGCAGCCAGCCATGTCATCCCAAGCATGCATACATCATTCCAAGCAAGCATCTGTCTGTGACAGTTATGGAATGTGTGCTTTTGAGGAATAAAAATAGCTAACGATGAAAATGTTTATGAATCTCAAGTACATGCCGGGCATACCTGAGCACGAATAGGGCCATCATGCAGCTAAGTGATGCATCGTTCAAATCATGAGGAACGCTAGGACGAATTCTCAAAATGTAGCACATGGATGACTCTATGTAAAGGGAAGAGAAGGGCTACTAAGCCAGAAATAAAAAATGGTTAACCTATACATTCTGTATATTAGAGTACCTGTCTCCAAACCCAGTAAAATCAAAATGAAATGTATGGCCAAAATTATGTGTATACCCCCTTGTAATTAAGAGATTTGAGTTTTCCAGCTTCACCCCTACCTACAAGGTGTATAAAATCAAGCTCAGATAGTTTCAATAACACAATTATACGATGCCACCAGTCATATACAGTTTGTGGTTTATTGGGTTTAGTGTGTAAACGGAGAAACATACTCTACGCAAGAACGTGAACGCTGACATATCTTGCAATGCAAGCTTGATTTTACGTGTTGTTGCGTTCTAAAATATGCCAGACCTCAATTCATAATGCCACGGTAATGCAAGAATGCACATTAAGCATGTTCAACCGGACTGCGCATTGGCTATGCAGTGGTCAAGCGCTCGCATATGTGTTCACGTACTTGTGTAGAGTATGCTTCAATCTTAAGAACTACACAAAGAACAGACCTAAATCACTTTTAACTTCTTTGGGATGAATTGGAATGCCAACTGTGATCCTGGTCCCAAAAACCAACATCAGTGCCTGACTTCACTATTGCTCTTGTGTCTGGATGGAAGCAAATTCCCCCAACCACATTTCAACATATAGTGGAAAGCCATCCCAGAAAAGTAGAAGACGTTGTTGCATCAAACAGAGGACCAACTCTTTATCAATGCCTATGGTTTTGTAGTTAAAGCAAAACAAGCACATATGGGTGTGGTGTTTGGGTGTCCACATACTTTTCGGCCATATTGTGTAAACATAATCTACTGTATGTGAATACTAGTTCCAAACCTCTTGTAAATTCACCCTGGAGTGGAAAGTAATAGGGTACTGAAAAATGTAGCTGGCGACATTGAACATCTATGGAGGGAATTATCTTAGGCATCATAAACCTTTATGACCACACAGAGCTGGTGTGAGCTGCCTAAAGCATCACTTCTATCCCAGCTTGTCCAAGAAAATTCCACTCAGCACACCATTGGCGTGATATTAGCCAATTCTGTGCAAAGCTAACTACCATTTAACAGATGGAGTCCATACCCTGCGTCAAACACAACCCCAAGCCAATTTAGTAAGTTAGAGTAATCAATGAACTCTGTTGGTGCAGTATGTGGGATTTCCCCATCGGTACGGCCTTGTCAACCTCACTGCGGTCAGAGCAGGACCCCCAGCTGCCCCAATAAGCCCCTCAGCCTGCCTAATCTTGTTATTACAGCTAAGATAAGGATTAACGCCTCTGCAGGGGAGGCAACCGCCAATATGACCTCCGATATGCATAATGCATGGATGGACTGATGGATGAGGCCTGTAAAATACCTACAGAGCAGTACTGCTGCATATATTAGCACTGAGCTGAAAAACATGAATAGTATTTTTGACCTTTGATCGATTGTGCATGGATGCAACTTGAAAGGTAATGTACTGTCCACAAAAGCAGAACTCTCGTTTCTCATGAAGACATGACTCAAGTACAATTGAGTTTGATTGTTGGTAATAGAATTATGGATCACCCATAATGGGTTGGGGTATCCAATCGTGCACTGGAATGGTTGGTATTCAACCTCCATTTTCAAGGAGTTCCTATGAATCCATGACTTCAGACCTGCAATTACAAAAAGCAGTATGTTTGAAAACCATGTTAGTTTGTAAAAAAAAAAAATATCCAAATTTACAATTAGCCTATGCATTTGGTAGACACTTTTATACAAAGCGACATACACCGTGTCTTAACCAGATGCAATCAAATAAGATTCCATTGGTAAGCAATATGTCCACAATGAACCTGATATTACTGTGTATCATGGCAAATTCACAGCCAATCAGAAATCATGTTTCATGTATGGTTATAAACTTAAATTAAACTTGGATTTTGGACTGATAAGAGTTCACAGTGGGCTACCTGGTGCGACAATATAGAAATAGAAACCAAGCAATCAACAACATATCCTCTTGTCAAATTCTAACCCCTGATCTTGGAATTCCAAATATAATGCTCTTCCAGTTGAGCTACAGAACAATGATAGAAACCGTTGAGTCTTTTCCACCAAACTCCAATGACAGTGCCAGAATTGCTTGACGTTTCTCACTTGTCAGAAGGTGAGTTACGTTTAAGCTATGTTAGAAAAAGAACCTCACAGTTACAGTATGTTCCTTCTCGAAGACAGTGCAATTGCTTCGGCAGGTATGGCAAACACAGCCCACTCCATGTAATAAGGAGGCAGCCATAGAGGGACCACTACAGCTCTCTGGATACATTTCTTCCCCTTCTCTGTCTTTCCTTGCATTCCCCCACCCAGTGTCCCCTGTTCTCCGTGGACCAGTGACAGCATGCCTGCACACAAATGTGGCGTTACCTTCAAATTATGCAGGAGCGACTCGTGCTCGTCCGTGGGTTGGCTGCACGCTTCTCGACATGTGTCAGGGCCGCCACGTCTCTGCTGAGCTAATGATGCTACACCGGACAGCCCACTGTCCTTCTGAGGGTGCGTGCCTGTGTGTATGTGCGTGTGAGCCCAGACGTGACATCGTCAGAGAAGACCCTACATCTGATTAAAACAAAACCAAACCAGAAAAAGCAAGCGGGTAAAAAACACAGCACAGACCTGTGTCAGGTTAAGTTGGCGTTGGGGTGGACATACTAGCGTTATTTGTAGAAGTTGGAGGTGGATGGTGTGGAACAGAGTTTTGAGTGTTTGACTTGCAACACAACATGGAAAAAACACATTAGACATCTTGTAAGGCAGGATGGTGTGTGACCTTATCTGTATTTTATTCAGAAAAATAACTGGACTGAAGACAAAAAATTCAGATTTTCTAAGACTGAGGCCAAAGTTAAAGGAATATTCTGGGTTCAGTACAAGTTAATTTCAATCAACAGCATTTTGGAATAGTATTGGTTACCCCAAAAATGTCTCAATTATTTTTATGTGGTAATCAACATTATGCCACAATCGCTGTTGACTGAATTTGACTTGTGTTGAACCTGGAATATTCCTTAAAATGTACAATTCACAATTTCAAAACAGTCAATCTTAAACTAACAAACTCATTTCCAAATTGGCCAGCGTGTCAACCATTTTTGCTGGTGTGGAAAAGTTCAAAAAAGTTCCCCTTTTTAAATAAAACTTTTTTTCATGTTGAAAATCATTCAAGCAAGAATACAACCATACTTGGAACAAAGATTGCCAGATGTGCAAGCTAGATTTAGAAAAGGAAGAGGTTCACGGGACCATATTTCCAACATCCAATGGATATTTGAAAAAGCCAAAGAATTTCAGAATTACATCAAAACTATTTCTGCTTCATTGCTCTAATTGCAAGAGTGCCGAAAGTCTTTAAGCAATAATTGTCAGGATCAAAGAAAACAGTGCCACACCTGCACTAAAATGTAAAAAAGACAAAAATCATGTCAACAGGAGCCTTACAAAACTTTAGCATTGGCAATGAAGAACTAGAGTCTGTCAAAGATTCTATTTTTCTGGGATTGCAAGTATGTCAAGATGACGATTGCAGTGCTGAAATCAGAAGACGACAGAGCCTGGACAAATTGATGAAGTGCAAGGACATCATGGACAACTAATATACATATCGTCAAAGCAATGGTCTTCCCTGTAACACAAAAGTTGGAGAGTCGAGAAAAATGATCTTCAAAAAAACTTCTGGTGTTGGTAGAGGCTTCTGCACATTCCTTTGACTGCCAGGAGTACAAACAAATAAATGATTGATCAAATCAAGCCAGAACTTTCAAAAGAATCATTTATGACCAAAATAAAGCTCACATATTTTGGGAACATAATGAGGAGAGATGATCCCTCCGAAAAAAAGAAGAAGAAAAAACCTGTCATGCTTGGGATAATGAAAGAAAAATGTAGAAGAGAGAGATCAAGATCAAAGTGGTTGGACTCTGTCAAGAATGACATGAACAAGAGTTTCCAAAATCTAAAGAACGCCATCAATAACCGAGACAGTTGGAGAAACTTAATCCATTGGATCACCAAAAGTTGGACACAAATGAATGGATAAAACACAAACACAATTATATTTGGTCTTATATAGCATGAAGTCTGATCCACTTTGCATCTTATTCTGGCTGAAAACTGACCAATTAGACAGGAACTAGCCGTCCTGAAACAATGGACAGGTGTGCATCAAAATGGTACAGAGACAGACCACATGTAATAAAGTGAATGGTAGAAATTTGAACATCCAATTTGACAGTCCCACCTTTAAGGTAAAAAAGGCAATTGCCTTTTAGATAGAGACATATCAGTTAACACATGCGCATTATTTAAAAACAAATGTATGTTCCCATTTTTGTCAGATTTTACTGGTGTTTTCAGTCTTTCCCCATTCAAGTTCATAGGAGCTGTACTTGTATGCCACTTGTATCGATAGGAAATAGCTGCCTAGGAGTGTTTCAAAAATGGCCGCTAAGTATAGTGACTTGCCACAAACCTTGCATATTCCGTGACTTGCTCCTTCTTCAAAGTGCTCATTTTACCAGCCTGTTTGCAAGCATGATTTGGTCTCATGACTAAATTTGTTTTTGTAAAATATACATAATTTAGTCAATGAATGAAACCAGTTTCTCACTGCCAATTTTGAATGTCTCTGTTATTGGACACACCCAATTCTGGGCATTAAGCCTCTAATATTTCTAACAAGTAATAACAACAAAAAACTAAACTAATAATAGCAATACCCTACTTGACAGATTCTTTTTCAGGTGGTTATTGGCGAATTAAAAGGCACTATATAATGCACTACAAAGCACTATAAGGGAGACATAAAATAGGGTAGCATTTGCAGTACTTTAGGACCAAGATTGAGAAACACTACTAAACAGAATCCCTATGCAAAATGAAATGGGCTCCATTACTCTCTTAATACATTCAGCTTCAATTTGCCTGTGGAGAAGAGGTTAGCCTGACTAAGCTGCTCAATAGCTTGTTTTTCACCCTCTACTAGCCAACTTGACATATCGGACACTGTGCTTGACTCTCTTAACCTCTACATGAAGAAAAAATCATAGAAGAGCACTTGGGGCAGGTTTTAGCCCAGGCTGTGGTGGTGACACTCCTCCCTTCTGCTTTGAGTCTTGTGTAATGGCATTATGAGTGGATTGGACTGAAACATAGCCGGTCCTTTCTGCTCTGCTTGAGTGATGAGTAGCAGAATAGACAGGCTGTCACAGCACACCTGTAGGCCTGGCAGCCAAGTCCATCACAGAGCTGAGCCTTCAGTGAGATCAAAAACACTGCATCCATTAGGCCCAGTGTCAGCCGTCATTATTCTCTAAAGAAGCGATTTTGTCACATCTCCATTCTTCAGGCCGCTATCCGTACGCAGATGAATAAGTAGGACGTTCCATCTCCAAACACGGCTCACATTTGACAGGAACACAACCATTTGTGATGCCTCCTACTCAACATTTCAAACATCCGTTGGGAAGGAAGCATCAAATAAGTCTTAATGCAATGATCTCGCAGTCCATCACCTGATGGGACTCAAAGTTTTCAAGCCATGTTTTTTCTATAAAATGCACATTTCATCCTCCAGCTGCCAATCAAACAGGCTCACAATTTATTCTGCCATGTGCATTTATCTGACAAGCCTTTGTTTTCCTTCAGTTTTCAACTGTTATTCAATTTTACACACTCTGCCTTGTAGTTTGACAGCTGTCATTTGACAGAAACATGGGCCTGATTGCAGAGAGCTTCAGAATAACAAATTCACTCTCAAAATAGTCAGCACAGCTGGTGGCAAATGAGTTATAAAAGGCTTAAAACCTTTACCATTTAAAAGAGGAACACCTTAAGGTGTCATTGCTGTTACATTTCAAACTGTACTGTATGTTTTCAGAACTATGCATTTGAACTTGGATTAACTGAGCTTGATGATGACTCAAGGAAGCTCTGATTTGGGTAAAGGTTATTTAGACCACTGCCTTGGTTTACAACAGTGATTTTCAACTGTTGGGTCACCGGTCTGTTCTTATAGGGTTGCAAGTGGACAGCAGGTAAAAAACAATGCTAAATGCAATTTATAAAATGGAACTAACTACATAATTGTGTATAGATAGACAGCAAAAGTTAGGCTTAACCCTTCCCATACATTTTGTTGTTGACATCAAAGGTTGTGTTCAAATAGATATAGTAGTGTTTTATTGTATTAAATATCACTCAATATTAATATTAATTTTAACAATTAACAATATTTATGTATACAGTGCAGGCACATACAATAGACCTGTTTCACACTCCAGGTTTTGGAACACAGAAGTAAAAGTTTGCAGGGTAAACTTCGACCGTGGTGAATTGGTGTGAATGGGAGTGAATGGGAGATCACAGCAAATATTATTTTCACTTACCCATTTGCTCCAAGATCAAAAGAAAAAATCCACTATTACATTTGAATGACTTTCCAGAAGAGGGGAAATAAATAGATAGCGGTGGATTAAGCAAGTTGGGAGAACATGACAAATTTACTGTCACTCTCTCAGCAGCTGTCATAGAAACCCCCTCGCAGCTGTGGTAATGAATTTTTTTATGATTAATTCCAGGGTAATATAACAATATGCATAATGTTATGAATTTACACTCAATATTTAAAAAATGTATAATATATAAAACAAAATGCGAGATTTATAAATAAGGCAGAAACGCGTCATCACAGTCTATGAAAAAGGTCTATAGAAGTAAATGGAGCCAATGTTTGGAGGGTATGATGGCAGAAATGTCAAGCTTATAATTTTATAAAAACATTTCCATTCATTCTTATGCTAAAACTTGTGCAATATTTGAGCTGTAAAGCATTTTAAAATGTAGCATTTACTGTTGTTTTAGGTTTTTAGAGTTAGGTTGTCAAGAAAACAAAGTTGTAAAATTGAATATAACTTTACACATAAAAGGTTAGAAAGCAATTGTATTACACTAAAATCACATTTAACACACATGTTGTTAACGTTGTGTGGCTATGCTTCTGAAACATTGAGTATTTTTAAGTTTACGTTTACAAATTGGCCCCAATCACTTCCATTGAAAGTGCTTCACTGTAACCCAGATTTTTACTTTATTGCGATTCATGCGTTAAACAATGGACATCGATAAATTGTTTTACATCCCAGGAACGTATTCACCTTTTTCCTGAATGCAGAAGTTTTTCACGATTCATAATGGAAGCCTGATTTCGTTTTCCGGTCTCCAGTGTTTTTTAGCGTGATGTGAGCTAAAGCATAATTTATGATGCTGTTGTTCTCAGATTTAACTGGGGGTTTAAAAGATATGTTCTTTGATCGTAATCTTGACCAGTCGTTTTGGAGATTTCATTCTTTCTCCATTCAACTAGATAGGAGCTGTACTTTTATGTCACTTGTATCCATAGAAATAGCTGTCTGGAAGCATTCCCAAAATGGCCACCAAGTGGACTGACTTGCCTCGAAACTTGCCTTGAGTTTGAACTTCAGTAAACTGACTGTAAACAATTGGCAAATTAGAAAATTAGTGAAAACTAAATTGACCAGTGATAATTTGAAGTGAAAACCAGTCCTCCTTTCCATTCCATTTGACATCTCTCTTGCAATCTTCAGGTGTGATTGTGTAACCGAAGGCCTTTACCAGGTAGGCTACAAATAAAAACATTTGATCGGCCGATGATTCTGACAATCTGGAATTTAGATTCCTATTAATTTACACTGTTGAAAGAAAAAGTCTGAAGGCCCTAACGCTTGTAAATCTATATAAATATTTTTATATTATATTATATTTGCCTATATCATATTGTATTGTATTATATTAGCTAAATGGTAAATCTCACTTCTTCCATTATATTTTTACAAAAATGTTTTATGCAATTATTCAGTATGTCTTTGGGCCTATGCAGTTCATCATAATATTACTACATTTCCATTTACTTTTGTAACATTAGCAATTTTGGTACTTATTTAAGTCTGTAATTCTTGTCTAAATGTCCAATGTAAAATCTGAGACCTGAATAACACCAAGATGAGACCCATTGGTTTACTGGGTCCAATTGTTGATTTCATGTTTTTGACAAATCAGTTGTCCATGTGTTTGGATGAATGGATGAAATGTTGTAAATGTCACTTGTTGGCCTTCATAATCATATTCTATTGTATATCCAGAAATTCTGTCAATCATGGACCATGACATGTCATTTTCCAGATTTATTTTCAATGTCAACTGATTCTTCTCAGTGAAAGTGTGTAATTTTAATAGGTAACATCTCACGTGCCTTTTGAAAACAGCAAATTGTAACCAGGTAAAATTGATCATTGTCCCACTATCAATCGATTCTATTGTGTGGAATCGTATTTATGATTCTGTCTCTTTCTGAGCGGTCGAGAGGTAATGAAATTGTCACAAACACCGACGAGGGCGTCTCTCTCCCTGTCCAGCGGCGATCGCACTCGCCCGAGTATTAATTGCCCTGATTGTTCCCAGCTGCCTCTCATTGCCCCTGTCTATTTAAACCGTGCCTGTGAATCCCCTCCTCGCGAAGTCTTGTTAGCCTCGGCCACATTTCTGAGCGTTCTTCCCGTTGTCTTGTTTATCTCGTGTACCAGTCCAGCCTGTTTCTCCCGACCTCGATAGTTTGCCGCCTGCCTAGTTTACTCTGCCTGTTCTCCGCCCACGATCGTTCGCTGCCTGCCCTGACCCACTGCCTGTTCTTGTTACGAGCCTGCCCGTCCTCCTCTCACTGTGTGTGTCTGCGGACTCCGTCTGCTCGTCCCGAGTTGACACCTCCCTTAAACCGCACATGGATCCCAACCAGCCAGAGTCCTCGTCACAGAAGACTTCGCGCCCATCGATCCAGCGGTTATCGCCACGCATGTCAGAGGAGCTTGCTACCCAAGCAAATCTATTGGCCGCTCAGCAGCACCAGCTCGGAAGACTCACTTCCGCCATGGAAGAGATTATGCGCACCGTTCAGGCTTCCCACCAAAACCTCCCGGCGCCTGCTTCCGTGCCCGCAGCCGCCGCGCCACCGCCCAACCTCGCGTCCTCGGTTTCACCGGGCCCCCCCTCTTCCGCCACCCCTCGTCTAGCGCTTCCCGAGAAATTTGACGGCACGCCCGCCAAATGCAGGGGCTTTATAATGCAATGCTCGATCTTCCTCTCGCAACAGCCAGCGCTGTACCCCACCGATGAGAGCAAAATCTTATTCGTCAGCTCAGTGCTCACTGGCCGAGCGCTCGACTGGGCGACAGCGGTCTGGACCAACCAGGGGTTCGCGCAATTCACATTCGACTCATTCATGCAAAGCCTGATAGATGTCTTCGACCACCCAGAGAGCGGAAAGAGCCGGGAGCAGCTGCTGGCGCTCCGCCAGGGAAATCGCACAGCAGCGGATTACGCCCTCACTTTCCGTACCCTCGCCACACAAACCGGCTGGCTCGAGAGCACCCTGAAACTCCTCTTCCGCCAGGGGCTGAATACGGACCTCCAGTCTGAGCTGGCCTGTCGCGACGAGGGGGTCTCCCTTGCTCAGTTCATCTCGCTGGCCATCCGTGTGGATAACCTCATCCGCTCCAGGCGTCCAGGCAGACTGACCTTGCAGCCCGCGCCGACACCCCAGCATCCCGCAACCTCGGAACCCATGCAACTCGACCGAGCCCACCTGACTCAGGAGGAGAAAGAGCGCCACCTGGCCAACCACCTCTGCCTGTATTGCGGCCAAGCCGGACACGTCCGCGCAACCTGCCCGACGAGACCACCCGACCCTCAGCACCCCGGGGTGAGTTTACTGCTCTCTTCCTCTTTAGCCGGGGACTGTCTCGAAGTGCCCGTTAAGCTCAGCAATCCATCATTTAGCGTGAACACCCAAGCTATGATCGATTCTGGTGCAGCGGGAAGCTTCATTGACGAAGGGTTTTGTAAACGGCATAATATTCCCCTAACGGCTTGCCTTCCTCCATTGACAGTGGCGGCGCTAGACGGTCGCCCCCTGGGCACAGGATGTGTGACCTACACCACCTCCGACGTCCTCCTGCAGGAGGGCGCACTGCACACTGAGACCCTGCACCTAAACGTCGTCACCTCCCCCCACCATCCAGTAATCCTCGGCTACCCCTGGCTCCGACTCCACGACCCACGAATCTCCTGGCAGACCAACCAGATCGCTCAGTGGGGGACTCACTGCTCGACTAGATGCCTGAGGACCGTGATTCCTCCCACCTTGGGGGCACCAAGGTTCAGAAGGTCTCCGACGTGACCTCACTGATACCCCATGAATACACCGACCTGAGCTGAGGCCTTTAGCAAAGCCAAGGCATCCCTTCTACCGCCCCACCGCCAAGTGACTGCGCCATAGAACTGAAACCCGAGCCTCGCCACCCCGTGGTCGAATCTTCCCCTGTCCGAGCCTGAGTCCCTGGCCATGAAGTCCTACATCGAGGAGGAGCTGGCCAAGGGGTTCATCCGGCCTTCCACTTCCCGGCGGCAGCCGGATTCTTCTTCGTGGGCAAGAAGGACGGCTCCCTTCGTCCTTGTATAGATTACCGGGCCTCAACGACGTTACTGTCAAATTCCGGTACCCCTGCCCCTAGTGCCCGCGGCCCTGGAACAACTACGAACCGCAAAAATCTATACCAAGCTAGACCTAAGGAGCTCTACAATCTGATCCGCGATCCGGAGGGAGACGAGTGGAAGACCGCCTTTTCCACCACCAGCGGCCACTACTGAACACCTGGTTATGCCGCTCGGATTATCCAACAGTCCGTCCGTGTTCCAGTCCTTTGTCAACGACATCTTCCGGGACATGCTCAACCGATGCCTTATAGTGTACATTGATCGACATCCTGATCTACTCCGACTCGCTCGAGGAACACGTGAGTCAAGTCAGAACAGTGCTCAAGCGCTTAATCCAACACCAACTCTACGCCAAAGCCGAGAAGTGCGAAGTTTCACCAGAGGTCGGTAGCCTTCTTGTGGTACGTGATCAGCCCAGAGGGAGTGGCCATGGATCGACAACAAAGTACGGGCCGTCCAGGAGTGGCCCCAACCCACCACGGTGAAGGGGCTCCAACGCTTCCTGGGCTTTGCCAACTTCTACCGCGAGGTTCATCAAGAACTTCAGTACCATCGCCTCCACTCACCGCCATGGTAAAAGGGGATGAACTAGACTCCACTGGTCCACCGAAGCCCTCCTGGCCCTAGCCCAACTCAAGGAGCCGATTCACCACCGCTCCCATCCTGCATCACCCAGACCCTGACCTCCCGTTTGTGGTTGAAGTGGACGCCTCCAACACCGGCATAGGCGCGTGCTCTCCCAGCGCCAGGGCTGACCCACCGAAACTATTCCCCTGTGCCTTCTACTCCGTAAACTCACTGCCGCGAACAAAATTATGACGCCGGCAACCGCGAGCTCCTGGCCATTAAAGCCGCCCTGGAGGAGTGGCGACACTGGCTTGAGGGGGCCAGGCACCCTTTCCAAGTACTCACCGACCACCGCAACCTCGAATACCTACGCTCAGCCAAGCGGCTCAACCCCAGACAAGCCAGATGGGCCTTGTTTTTCACCCGATTTGATTTCACCATCACCTACCTCCCTGGATCCAGGAATACCAAGGCCGACTCGCTCTCCTGGCAATACTGAATCGAACCCCAGAAAACCACGGTCGAACCCATCGCCCCCGGCGCCATCCTAGCCCCCGCCCAGTGGGACATCATGGCCGACATCGCCGGGCCGGTGCCACTGCCCCGACTCCTCCCGAGTGCCCGCCGGACCGACATTCGTGCCCCCAGCCTCCGGAGAGAGTACTCCGCTGGGTATATGACGCTCCAAACTCCGACACCCCGGCATCACTGCTACCACACGCCTCTTGAGAAACCGCTTTTGGTGGAAAACACTCTCTGAGGACACCGCTGACTTCGTCCAGAGGTGCCGACCGTGCAACCTAGCAAAGGTCCCCAAGCAGTCGCCGGCCGGACTTCTTCAGCCCCTGCCTACACCTCGGCGTCCCTGGTCCCACATAGCAGTGGACTTTGTCACCGACTTGCCCTGCTCTCGAGGACACACAGCCATACTCACCGTCGTGGATCATTTCTCAAAGGCGTGTCGCCTCATCCCTCTTCCCAAACTGCCCACCGCCCTGGAAACGCCGAACTCCTCTTCCAGTATGTGTTCCGCCTCTACGGCCTGCCGGAGGACATCGCCTCGGACCGGGGCCCCAGTTCACCTCTAGGGTTTGGAAAGCCTTCTTCCGCCTTCTAAATGTAAACCTCAGCCTCTCGTCCGGCTACCACCCTCAGTCCAACGGCCAGGCAGAGCACCTCAACCAGGAAATCACCAGGTTCCTACGCACCTACTGCCATCAAAACCAGTCAGATTGGAGTCGGTTCCTCCCATGGGCTGAGTACGCCCAGAACTCCCTGCTCAAGCCTTCCACCAACCTGACCCCCTTCCAGTGCGTCCTGGGGTACCAGCCCCCACTATTCCCCTGGTCCGGCGAGCCGTCAGAGGTCCCTGCGGTCAGGGACAGTATGGGACCAGGCGCACGTGCACCTACAACGAGCCATGAACCGCTCCAAGACCCAGGCAGACCGACACCGCCGACCCGGTCCAAACTACACTCCTGGCCAATGGGTTTGGCTATCCACCCGCGATCTCCGTCTCCACCTGCCCAGCAAGAAACTCAGCCCCAGGTATGTAGGTCCCTTTAAGATCCTCAGAAAGATCAATCCTGTCTCCGTTCGCTTACAACTCCCACTGATTACCGCATTTCTCCTACCTTCCATGTTTCCCTACTCAAACCGGCCGACCCCCCGTGGGCAGACGAAGAGGGTCCTGCTCAAGCCTTCCACCAACCTTCCTTGTTCCTAGACGGCGAGGAGGCGTTCCAGGTACGAGAACTACTTGACTCAAGGCGACGCCGAGGTCGGATCCAGTACCTGGTGGACTGGGAGGGGTACGGAGTGGAGGAAAGATCCTGGGTCGACACCGACGACATCCTCGATCCCAACCTCATCACCGAGTTCCACCGAGCCATCCCGGAAAGACCGGCCCCTCGACCTCGGGGAAGACCCCGGCGCAGGTCTCTCAGGAGCCGCTCGCAGGGGGGGGCTCTGTCACAAACACCGACGAGGGCGTCTCTCTCCCTGTCCAGCGGCGATCGCACTCGCCTGAGTATTAATTGCCCTGATTGTTCCCAGCTGCCTCTCATTGCCCCTGTCTATTTAAACCGTGCCTGTGAATTCCCTCCTCGCGAAGTCTTGTTAGCCTCGGCCACATTTCTGAGCGTTCTTCCCGTTGTCTTGTTTATCTCGTGTACCAGTCCAGCCTGTTTCTCCCGACCTCGATAGTTTGCCGCCTGCCTAGTTTACTCTGCCTGTTCTCCGCCCACGATCGTTCGCTGCCTGCCCTGACCCACTGCCTGTTCTTGTTACGAGCCTGCCCGTCCTCCTCTCACTGTGCGTGTCTGCGGACCCCGTCTGCTCGTCCCGAGTTGACACCTCCCCTTAAACCGCACATGGATCCCAACCAGCCTGAGTCCTCGTCACAGAAATAGTCCAAGATGATTTATTTACTGTTTGCTTAAAGTGAAATAACAAAACATGAGACACAAGGTCAAGCTGATGAATGCACAGTGATGAGTTGCATCAGTAATAATGACATTGATGTTTGACATGATGTTGTACAGAGATTTGTTATTCGAAATTCTGTTTTCCTCCAACCCAATGCCCTGTCTCAATATCAAATGTCTCAGTGCATTGACAGAGCAAGCAAAAGTGGGCATCTTTCTTCACATATAAACTACATATTTTTTGATGAATCAATAAAATGTTCTTTTCATGTTTGATGCATTTTAGTTTGTGTATGAAAAAGTAAAATCTTGAAGCAGATCAATGAACATGTTTGTCAACAGACTTGAGTAAGGACTAAGAAAATATGTTTTGAATTCCAAATGTATTCATGCACAAACAGAAATGTATCTCTATGCCGATTAATGTCCATAGAATGGATGTACTTGGCAGGGATGCATACAGACTGATTAAACATGGGCTGTTACTTGTTTACTGCTTAAGAACTACAGTATTTGCCAGTTCTTAGTTGCAAGAGTGTTTACCTATTCTGTCTTCAACATATTCTCACCTAAAGCTTTGTGTTTGCATTTGCATTTAACTGGAGATTTTAAAAACAAATGCATGCTGTGAAATGCTTTGGCAACCTACGAGTATAAGATATCTGCTGGAAGGCAGTAAGTCAAGAGAGAACTGGCATGGCCCTTTATCTCTGTGTGCGTCAGGATCCCAGATGTTAAGGGACATGGAAGGCTTAATTTCACAATACACTTGAATCTGCTCAGTACTTTAAAGGTATGACTTCAATAACAATATTGCTTTTATGTTATTATATTGCAGATATTCCAAATTGTGGAAAGTTCAGCTAGAATTGACTTGAATAAATTCATAGTTTTAAATCAACTATGTAACATTCTCTAAGCCTAATCTTGCTTCTTTGCCGCCCATGTAAGTAACAGTACTCTGTATGACGTATTTCACTCAATATATGCAAAGATACTTCATACGATTTATACACCTTATTTCTTTTTTTCATAGTTTGCACCAATATCCCACCACAGTGCTCTTCAAATGTAAACTAAAAAGTGCAGTAATTGAGGAAAGCGAAACTACCAGATGGAGGCTCAGAAAATTCTGTATGGGACCACCGGGAAATCAAAACAGGCAAATCTGAGTGAGAGGATACTCTCAAATAGGGCAACTAACAAGGGCTTTGATACTGCAACTCCTCAAAGCGGCTTCAAATGGAGATTGAGATTATTGTGCAGACACTGCATATTTCAATCCTTTGCCCCTTCTTGTTTCGTTTCCCTTCAAGCCCCCTGTGTCCACACGTATAATCACTCAGTAATTGAGCTGAACTGAGTCAATCTTTGATTCCCATAAGAAATTGGGTATTTATTTCTTAGTTTGGAACCCTGTGAATCACTTGGAAAGCAATTGGCTGTTTACCAGCAGGGTTTGTGTCTGGAAACATATCTCTCATTTACATGCAACACAGAAAAGGTAAATCTGCATTTCTTAAGACTAACAAAGGTAAAATGGAATATAAACATTAGAATACTTCGCCAAAAAGGAGTGCTAAGTAGTTAAAATAATTCATGAGCAATTCAAAGCATGTTTTTAAGGCAGAAGTAGCAAGTTCAAGAATTAAAACGCAAAATGAACTCAATAGCTGATTGTTAGTTTGGCTTCCTTAACCAGAGTATTATGGGATAAAGAGAAAACGCATGAACAAACAAGTGGAGAACAGCATTAATCAAAAAATGCTTTAGGTTTTATTTTACAATTAACGGACAAAAACATTTTTTCTTTTTTTTTTTAATTAGGGAATTGTTGGGACTTTTCAGAATGGCATGATAAAACATTGCAATGTACTGCATTTCATGTTTTGCGTTGCTTGATTCTCCCTCACACACCATGCATCAACAGAGATGCAACTCCTTCAGTCAATTAATATTTACCACATCAGAAAACTTGGTTCATGGAGACTAAAGGATGAACTGTGGTTCTACAGCACATATACTGCATATACATCTCTGTACATATTATTTCCTTTTTGTTTACTATATATAAAATGACAATATAAAAGAATGCACACCATACAAACAATGTTGAGCTGTGGCAATTGGCAAGATATGATGATGAAAATTTACACATCTTTGTTGATCGTTTAAATACATGTGCTGTATATAAGATTTCAATCAAGTCTTTACATGTTGATACTGAAGCAAAACCGTAGAAAGAGAAATAGTGGTACCAAAGCATACATTTCAAATTGCTACTGTATAAAATTATACTTAACAACAAAAAACAATGATTATTAAAAACTTAAAGAAATGCATTTGAGAAAACAAAGTGTATAATCATAGGCAGCTGCCTATTTCAGATATTGAATGACCCTTGAGGTTTAGAAGACTCAATGAAATTTACGATGCATTGTTTTCACTTCACAAGAGTTTGGAGTTATTTCAAGCCAATTTCTGAAATTCTGAGCTCAAATTAACAAAATAGGTCTGTCTCATTTTGTACAACATTCAACACTACAGAGTGCTTTAATGACGTCAGTATATTTTGATGAATAGTAAGTGTTCAGAACGCAATGCATTCTAATCAGAAGTTCTTTAGTCATTTTGTTTTAGACCATGCCCATGGATACCATGTTTGTTTCATTCCTAATTCAACAGAGTACAAACTGTAAATTCTGTTTGAATATAAATTTACTCAAAAGAAGAAAAAAAAAGAAACATGCACATAACCGACACATATCAGATAAATACATTACAAAGCAAGAGATAGAAATCAAGAGACTGAAAAACAAGGGGGAAAAAATCGAAACAGATCGAAACAGATCATGGTCCAGTCAGGCAGTTTCACAACATAAGTTGGACTGAATTTGAAGGCTCAGTTCAGGCGCAGTGCAGTACAGTGATGTAGTGCAACGATTCTCAATCCAGTCACTTCACTGCCACCAGCTTGCTTTCTTTAGGCCTTTTCTAACTTTTCCAGCTCAGTAACAAAGATCAGGTGGTCCTCTGGTGACTTTCCATGCGTTTTGCTGAGGTGGAGTTTCACTGCGTGCTTGCTGACAAAAGTCCTATTGCACAGTTTGCACTGAAATATGGAATTAGAGTCCTCCTCAGTCAAGCCAAGGGCACTGAATGTCTTGTCCGTGATCATTTTTGTGACTGCTTGCTGATCTCTTATGAGGTCTATTGATAACTTTGACAGGTCTTTCAGGCTAAAGCCCAAGTGGGATTCTAAGTGGTTTATGTATGTGCAGGGAGTTCTGAACTGGGAGGCACAGTCACTACACAGGAACAGTGGCTGGCCCAAGTCCATGTTCTTCAGAAACTTGGTCCCACCTGTCCGCCTGAGCTGGTACTTGACATTTGCCAACCAGTGTGAGATGGTGGTCATGGAAAGGCCTGTAAACTTACAAATATGTACACGCTCCTGAGGACCTAGGTCTGTTATTATATACTTTCCGTCAGGGGTTTCTCGGAGGCTGGATGCAAATTGAGCTTGGAGAATGAGCAAATGCTGAGGGTTCCAGTTTGACTGCCTGCCTTTCCTCTTCTGAACAGGGCAAATATCCTCCAAGCCATCCTCAAATGCACAGCCATCTGCATCCGACTTTTCGGAAATGGAGGAAGGTGTTGATGACTTTGGCGTCAGGCGACCTGTGAGGTTCTTCACCATGTCAGAGATGTCCATTAACGCGTTCTCCCGAAGAGGAGACGAGACCGATTCAGCCAAAGTTGGTAAGATGGGCCGGGAACTGTTTGTGATGCTGCTGTTACTGTTAATAACAGTAGATGAGCAATTATTGGTGGGCCCATTGCCACTTTTAGACTTGGTCAAGTCCATGGGCTGATCATTGTCATAATATCTGTGGATGGACTCAACTTGCTTGACCTGAGCTAGACTGTACATGGGTTTCTCCATCATGTTGTTGCTGATTTTGTACAGCATTGCTAGTGGGTCCAGGAGTGGACTTATTGTTTTGGAAGCCTTACCCAAATGAGTGTTCATGATAGACTGCAATGCGCAGAGGGGGTTGACTAAAGGCTGTTCTGGTGAATGGTCAGTGATAATTCCTAAATTACTACAACCATTGCTGACTGGTGTTTTGAGGGCAACTGTTCCATTCTTTACATGATTATCTGCATGGCTTTCCTTATATTCTCCTTCCCGAAGAGGAACATGCTCTTTATCTAATGTGCCATTCTTTGTTGGCTTGCTAAGATCATCTGGTCTTGGCAAGTCTTTTCTGTCTATCAGGACAGGAGAGGGTAATTCAACATTCAGATGTTTGGAACTGCGTTCAGTGGATTTCTCATCCCTGTCCCTCTTGGAAGAAATTTTGCCTGTTACTTTCTCCACCAGCTCCTCCATGGCTAGAACATTGCTTTTATGGTTTGGAGGTGGAGATGGGCTGCTTGGAGAATGTATCAAAGCACTGGAGTCAGATGTCAAAGATTTCATGCTGCTGGCATTGAATGTTGGCTGGACTTGGACACTCTGAATGGTAGGGAGAGATTTCACAGACCCTTGGAGCTGGTAGGCGGCATGAATGCTAGGATATCCACCCCAAGTTGGTGTACCTGTCTGAGCCTTACTGATTGCGCTGGAGACTGTATTTTCTAATGACTTGAGAATATCTATTCCACCTTTAGGAGCCTCTTCAAGATCCTCCTCTCTTAGATATTTGTAATGGGTAGGTTTGTCCGTCTTTTCTGTCTTCTCAGAAGGATCTTCCTTCTCTTGTTTGATTTTCTTCTCTTCACTTTCCTCTATTTTCTCCTCTTCTATTTCCTTTCTTTCATCCATGGTGCAGGGGTGTATTGGTGAATCTGGTTGGGACTTGATAGTGGGAGCTGGTAAACGTGTTGTAGTGGGTGGAAGAGGAATGGATTGGATTTTCTCTTCTACCACAGGGTCAAACACTAACTGCTTTCCCTTTTTAGAGGCAGAGTTTGTGACTTTGAGAAAATGTCCAGTCACCATCATATGGGCCGTCAACTGTTGTAAGGTGTCATGGGAACTCCCACACTCCATACACTTAAGAATTTGAGCTTTTCGGGCCTCAAACTGCCAAGTATAACTTGCACCATTTTGGTAACCATAACGGTTATTAGCCGTGACATACGGGTTGGAAATCTTCGGATCTTTGGTGGCCGTTGTTTCTGCCAATGGAATACCAGGAGTGCTCGAGATGGACTCAGGTGAGCATGGAGACATCAGATCATGGAATGCTCGCTTTTTGGTGGAGGGCACCAGCTTTGAGGCAAGAGCTGGCATTGGTTCTTTGAGAGGCACTTTCTGGTAATGTTTCGTTTTGATCATGTGGACACTCAAGTCCTGCAGGGATTCGAATGAGTGGCCACAATACATGCATTTCAGGACCTTCTGAGCATCTTCTTTGCCCTCCATCTCCATCAAGGATCGCTTCCGTGGCTTGGACCATTTCTTGCCCCTGTCCTCCTCCTTGTCCTTATTGTCATCACGGTAATGGCCGGTTTCATTCATGTGCACTGTGAGACCTACTAGTGTGTCATAGGCTGCACTACAGTCCTTACATCTGAACTTGCTGGCACCCGTAAACACAGGCCCATACAGCTTATTGTTTTGCCGGTAAAGCTGCACTGTGCTGAAGAGACTCGGTTCAGGCATGAGGTGGTAGGGAGTATGTTGTAAGGTTTTAGCAAGGGCTGCTTGGTGCCAGTCGTATGCAACACCCCCACTATTAGCACCATTCATATTTCCATTGTTAGCATTGTTTAAAGTGATGGTTTTTGTCGAATTGCTGCTTGCTGTCACATTTGTCTTAGTGCTAGCGCTAGCATTGCTGCTGCTGCTGGCTCCACTGCTAGTAACATTACTTGCATGGCAGTTTACAATGCTATTGTTCCCCTTGTGGCTGCTTGGAGTACTGCTTGTAGTGCTGCTAGCACTAACCTGCTTGCTTTTCATAATGTCTCTAGTTATACTTGACCAGGAAGCATCTGAAATCAGGTTTGCATAGACGGCTTTCATCTGTGCCAGGCTGTCCTGCAAGGACAGTCTTGCATCTGTCTCCATGTCTTCAACCTCCTCTTTATCCTGGCACTCTTTGGAGGAGGTGCTTTTAAAGTCAGCCAGGTGATCGCTGGTTTCGCTAAGGGGCGAGCCATACCCAGCGTCTGGGTTGGTGCCATTGCTGAGTGGGGAGTTCTGGTAGCTCAGCTGTTCGCGGCCATCGTCATCTTCATTGCACAGGTACTCTGCATCCTGACCATCTAAGGAAAGACCGTCATCCTGCAGGTGCTCCTCATCGATCTTAGCTGCCTTAAGCTCATCCTCTGGCATATAGGCTGTGAAAACAAAGCAGAAGGGAAAAAAGAGATGATAAGACAAAAGAGCCCTCAAAATGTGCAACTTCAACATGGATTGTGATGTTGAATAAGTGCATTCACTATAATTTATTTATTTATTTTTTCAGTCCAAAAGGATTGTAGGGTGTTATTGCAAGAGAGAGTGTGTGCATGCCTACATAATGATCCTAAAGAGATTTTTTGTCAATAGTCCTGGCAGAGGACACAGGGTTGCAATTATAAAGTGGCAAACATCCATATCTTGACTATGACAGATAGCACCCTTCACTGCTGAGACTAACAAAGCTATCCTGTGTAAAAGCTCAGCAAGGGTAAAGAGGGCAAAGGAGAGCTCTCCTTCAAAAAGTAGTCCTCTAAAGCAATAAAATGGGATTTAGAAAAAGAAATGGTTAAAACAGGTGAAAGTTTTTAAAGGGCATGCTGAAAAAACAAAAACAAAACGAAAAAAAATATAATGTCATACAAAATATTGCACAAGTGGAATTGTGCTCAGACAGAATTTAAAAAAAAAAAAATCACAAATGTTTCCAGCAGGATTGTTTAATTTTTTTTTTCATGTAATTGCAGACAATAAGTAAGGTTATCTTTATGAAAGCAAAAGCTCTTATCCAAAATTTGAAAAAATATCTTAGTAAAATCGACTGTCTGTTCTCAACAGTCGACTCGTTTACAAAACATGAACTCCATATTGACTACTTTCTCATTCTCTCTCTCCTTTTCCTTGTAGTTAGAGGGCACAGGCTGTGTGTGACATTGATCCACTTCTCCCATCCCCAAGCCAAGCTAGAGTGTGAGATTGCATCTGAATTATTGCCAGGGATGCAGCACGGGGTGCAGCATGGCTCAATACTGTTGGCAGAGGCGATGGAAGTTATCGCAGCGAATCATGCTAAAATGCAAGTGGAAATGGCATGTCATGTTGTCATGGTCCATGCTGTACTAATTTTAAGGGAATCAGGAGTGTGTGCAGCCACAGGGGAAGAGAGAGAGAGAGAGATAAAAAGACGGAGGATGTATAACAAAATCTGTAGTTGCCGTACATTTTAATAATAGATCAACTGGCCAGGACAATTAATTGGATGATATTTTATTCAACCAATATCCAAGCCTGGTTGTGTGATTAACAGAAAACGTATATGTGTCAGTCTTAAAATCAACTTACAAATATTGGCAAAAACGATTTGTCCACTGGCAAATCGTTATTAATTTATTGAATGTATAAATTGTGTACTTTTTCCATTTTCATTAAATTGTAAATATATACATATACATACACTGTATGTATGTATGTATGTATGTATGTATATATATGATATTATTTTGATTTTAAGCTTTCTTGTCTACATTTTGACCAAAAGTGTCCCAACGGATTGATAAGAACCAGTAAACACATTGATTTTTAGCATAAGCAGAAATAGGCCACAAGTGTGCTATTCAGCACAGAAATACGCAATCATGCCGATTTGTGCAAATCGGGCTTTCGCACAGAGTATTACTGCTAAGTGCACATTATTTCTCAAGGTAAAAAGATGATACTCGAAAATGTTGCCTATGCAAAACACCAGAAAATGATTATTTTTCTCTAGTAAATGCGTGGTAATAAGATGTACTGTCAGATGTATTACACTAGGGGAAAGGAACAGAACAATAATGTTCACAAATGTAAGGTTTCATGTTTCAGCCACAAAAAGCTCCTTCACTCTATTGTGTGCCGACAGAGCTGACAGAAAACGAAGTGATAGCCCACTGTCTGCACCCGCAGCTGCAAGACAAAAACAGAGAGAGAGAGAGAGAGAGAGAGAGAGAGAGAGAGAGAGAGAGGGAGAATGCTACTCTTTAATTCACTTAATGAAAAGAGAATAAAGGTCCATGAGACCAAGTGTGTAATGAGGAGCGGTAGGATTAAATTCCTGTTTCATCAGCTGCTTTCGATCTGTACTGGGATATAAACAAAATGAGCGCTCTCCATCATTGAAAGACATCAAAGTACCTCTTTTGAGTGTGCTTGTGTTTGTAACTTCACAGCATGTCCTGCTATAAAAAAAAAGCCTCCTATACGCTTTGTAAGAGTGGCATTGTAACTATCAGCCATTTTGAACACAACACGTGAAGCAAAACCACAACAACAGCCTGCACAACTCTGAAGCCAATAGGAAGAGACAGAGCAGGAAAAGAGGCGAGCGGAGGAGGAGATGGACGGAGTAAAGAGAAGAAAAAGAGACAGGCAGAGCTTGAAGAGTTGTTCCTTTATCTCAGCGAGCCACCAGGAGATGTCTGTCCGAGATGCCAGGATCCGTCTCAGTGGTTGAAGCAGATGTGCTGTCAGCTTCAAACAGCGTGCAGCTGAGCACACGTAATCAGAACGGACTCCGTACCTGATGTTTGTAAGGTGCCATTTACTGCTGCATGAAGGAAGCTGTAGGGGCGTGAACAGCTGGGAATGTGTGTGTGTGTGCGCGTTTGAGTGTGTACATGTGACGTTTGCATTATTTGCATTTGCACTTGGATATTCGTAAAGGACGGCTTATGATCCGGCAGAATCTCACTCTGAGACGGATTTCAATCTGTCAATTCCTTCCAGAAATCAAGTAGGCAGTATTAAAGTGAAAAGGATTTGGTTGAAATAAACATTACAAACTGTCAAATATATCACTTACCCAAATATCTCTTTAAAAGAAATGTTCACGCCGCAACACGGTTCAGTAGATTGAAGCCCTGATAATTCCCTCAAGTCACTGCAGCATTTAAGACATCTTATCACATTAAAACAAAGAGAAGTTTTTCATCTTTTCTATAATTACAGAGAGTGATAGAGGGCTGGATAGAGGGGCAAAGAGAGAGAGAGAGAACTGAGATGGGGGCTGAGAAGAAGAAAGCAAAAAAGGGCTTTTTCCTGCAAAGATATGGGCAGAACCTGACACTAAATCGAGCGCATCTTCTCAGCCCCTGACACCGCGTGGCATCTGACAGGCATGCGCATTGGCATGTCACTGTCCTCACATCAAGCCGTCAAACTCAACTTGGCAATTTTTTGCCATCTGCATAAAAAAAAAAAAAAAGGAAAAAAATTAAAAGGAATGGCGCCAGACGACTGCAATGACAGCTCACACTTAATAACCCAATCAGAAGTTTGACTGGTGACATCTCTTATCAGGGGTCTGCTTTTAAACATCACGGCAAACAATGAGAGAGGGATTAAGAGGAGAGGAGAGGGGAGAGGGGCTTGTTGTTTTTGTCAGTCAAAAATAAGCTCTCATTGTACTGTCGGAAGAAAATGGCAGAGATAAGTTATTAAGAATACACACAATTAAGAAAATCAATAGTTGCTATAAAAAGATGCTGCTTTTGATGTGGAGGAAAACTAAAAAGATGTGAAGAGTTTGATTCACAGAGTGTAGCTGATTGGGAGGCATTCAAATGCGCAAAACTATACATAAAAAAAAAAATGGACTTGCCAGCAGTCGTTTGTGTGAATGACTAGTAAACGAATCAGTCTAAAAGGCAGGCCAGTATATTTAGGCTGGTTTGGGGCTCACCTAACCCAGATCGAACGCGTTTGGGGTCCGTTCACGCAAGTTGTGTTCTTGTTTTCAAAAACAGATAGACAGAGTGGCGGGACAATAAAAAAACAATGTGACAAAAGACATCTGTCTAAATATGCATGGCTGAAGCAGCTGTGTTTTAAAAGAATGCAACTTTTGCAAGAGGGTTTTATCAGGCAAACTGCTAACGCAAAAGCACAGCATGTCATTAACATGCTAATTGGAGTACCAGTAATAAAAATATAGAAATTACTGATGGACGGACAGACAGACAGATTAGACATATTAGTCGACATCGCTAATTGACTAATTAGTTGATGGCCGACAAGATGATCATTGTGATCCATTCCTAATTCAGGCCATGTCCACACCAATACATTTAGTTTAAAAGTGCATTGATTTTGCTACATTTACAACTCACACTGATATGGCGTTTTCATCCAACAAAAATGAAGCATTTTGAAAATGTGCTACATAACTGCATACTGCAAAACATTTTATGTTTGAAAATTGAAAACACAGTTTAGTTATACACTACTTCTTAGAATGTTTCTTTTGTTCCCCACCACTACTGAATATGTGTTTGCATTCTTGCTTTCAAAAATCTTGCAAGCAGGAAGACAGTGTATGACTGTCTGTGTTCTATCAAAAACAACACACCAATATGGACAGAAGGAACAAAGGTGTATATGTTCCGGAGTGCCCACCAACATCTAAAACAATCAGCCGGAGCACACAGGCCTTGTGGTTGTGTGCATGTATGCGGTGTGTGAGATGTGAAAGGTGTGTGTATGTGTGTTGTGCAGGAGAGCGTGGCCATCTGTGTCCAGAGTGGAGCTGTCACTGTGGCTGCTGAGATCTCACTGAGTTTAGACAGGTGTCACAGCAACGGGACATGAGCAAGACTCACACACACTCAGAGCAGAGCTCACCCAATCTCAGCCAACAAAGATCAGCCACAGAGTAAACCTTCTTGCTATAGACACCCATGACACCACACACAAAAACACAGCCAGTGCCAGCTCTTAGAAACACTGCCCACATATGAGCACTCAAGCTTTGTGATTTCGCATACAGTAGCCCAACAAACATTTGAGGAATTCCTAGCCTTTACACTGAATGGTCTTAGATGATTTCTGCAAGCAAAAAGTCTTACAGAAGTAACCTATACTTTTTGACAGAACATTATGGAAAGAAGAGGAGGGAATGGGATCAATCATGTTGTGGGCCCGATTGGAACCCACAACTCTCAGATGAGCACCATGGCTCAATGCTAAGCCACAGCTCCGACGTACAAATACACACTAAAAGACAAACTCTTTCACAAAGTGATAAAGACTTCAAAAAAGTTAATGTTGGCCAAAACATTCGTACACATCTCATGTCCTTTATGCCACTTCTACACGTTCAGCTAGACAAACCAGGTCTGTCTGATTGTTGTGGCTGGTCTGCTTAAAACTGTCAGGCCTAAGTGTTCCAACTCCAAGTGAGGAAAGAGAAGAGAATGCTCATGGACAGACCGTAGATGCCCTCTCCTTCCCCAACTGTCATTGCCCACCATCGTACCCCTCTCCCCCCGCCTCCTTGTTCTTATTTATTTTATCGAGGAGGAGAAGGGGCAATCACTACAGTCATTTGCACTACTAATGTCCAATTCTGCCTTGCCTCAGTCCGCTGATTTAGCCGGTCAGAGTGGTTTTGTAGTGCGCAGAGGAAAGCCGCGCCGTTTACCCGACATTTTAATGGGAAAACTGGCAAGTCTTATTTGGCTGGCCGATGTGGTTTGTCACTGGGTCTCCATTACATGCCACTCAACTTTGATGCCTTTGGACAGGGCTGATCAAACCATGTCTTTTGACCTACGCAGCATGCTGAAGGCAGAGAGGAAGCGAGATGGAGAGAGAAAGAGGGGGTGGGGGCAGGACACTGAAGGCTGTAAATAAAATGACATTATTATTTCCTCTGTCCTATCATGTAGAAAAGCCAATTATGGTAATGCTCTGCATGTCAGTGAGAATGCAGCAATCTCTTTCTCTCTCTGTCTCTCTTCTCTCCCCCTTTTCCAGGGCAGTTAAAACAAGGCTTCGGTAGCATGATGCTGTCTGCCCCAGTCCACTTATGGCCAGCTGCAACCTGCCAGGGCTTTCTGCAAAACTGGCAACGCCAACTGTGCCACTGTAAAATGCGCCATTTACAGAAACATGTCGACTACATGTACATATATATATATATATATATATATAAGGCAAAAACTTGAGCTAAAATCATGGATTTTTGGGGTTTAACAGATTACAGGGTTTACTGGAGATACATTGTCATGACAATGAAGTTGTAATATTGGATATAACTTTATACAGATATGGTAAGTATCAAGTAATCAAGTAACACGTATAATGTTAATGTCTTATGTGTATACATTTGAAACTGTGTATTTTGCTTAGAACTGGGCAAAAGTATTGATTTTCAGATGCATCGCGATCTTTGTTTGAATGATCACGATATAAATGCTTAAATCTCAAGATCGATATTTCACTTTATGCTCATCTCTCTACAAAGCAAGTCAATTACTCACATATGCCACCAAATTTTGCTCTAAAAAAGTATTCGATAAGCCACTGGATGGTAACCTTCAGATTTCACTCACCAGTGATTGAGCATTATAGTGGTGAATAAGTTCAGCAGTGAGATCCTTTCACTGCGTGTTGAAAGTAAAAGTTTGGTTTTACTCATTATGTGTACAAATATTAGATTCACTCAATTAATTTGTCACTGAATAATTTGTCTCTTTTAACATTCTTTATGCTCTTTAAAGTGAGCTGATTCAAAACTAAAATTTATTGTAATCGCACATAGCACGGGTGTGGATCCTCTCGTTGATATAAAAATCCCCTTCAATGCAAGTTAGTTCACCAAGTGGCCAGCTTTGGAATGCTCCCAGGCAGAATGAGCAGCTATTTTCTATGTTAACAAGCAGCATTAAAGTACAGCTCCTATCTACTTGAATGGGGAAAACCGAAATATCCAAAATGTTTAAGATTCTGATTAAAGAGCATACAAAATCTGACAACAATGGTATCATAAATTGTGCTTCTTTAGCTCAATCATAAATTGTGATTTTTTCAGGCTGGTTCAGCAAATACGCATGCACATCAGGCGATGTCTGTATCTAAAATGTTATTGGCTCTTTGCATGCAAGGCGGGGCTTCCTTCTCTACATCTTATGGGCGTTGGGAGTTCCAGTTTCTCCCATTAATTATTTATTAATTATACATTTTAATACCAGTGGTCTGACTCTGGCTAAATAGTCTCTGTTAATATGCACCCACTGCCTGAAGCCGGTAGTCTTAAAGAGACAGTATAGATTTAGCAGTTGATCTGCATATCAACGTATATACTTGTAAATAGTACAAATTATGCATGTAAACAATAAACATGTAACAAAAAGTATATAAGCTAGACATTTATGGAATACACTGAATTTGAAAAATTTTCAAAAGCTAAAATGTGACAAATATGGTGAAAACTGCTGAAAATATAATTGGTAAAATTTATATTTTTGAATTGTACTTAAAGGGTAACCTAGAAGGTAAGAAGCACCCCTGTATAATTAACAGAATTAACTAAGATAAATTCTTTCACATTAAGCAAAATGACAATTTTAAACATATGAATCCATATCAAAGCTTGTGAATCGGAACTGAATCGGGAAATCTGTATCAATAGCCAGGACTAAATTTACTGCTTATGGACTGGCCACATTCACTTGCTTTATAATCACGATTATTTATTTTTAATTTAATTTGAACTCCTTTTAAGTCTAAATTCGTTTTTGTGGTGATTAACATTGACAAAAATGCTGTTGACTGAGATTAAACCACATCTTGCTTCCATTAATCTATTATTTTCTTTCGGGTTTATAAGTTTAACAAAGCAAATTCCAAATCTTTCCAAGCACCCACTGGGTAAATTTAACCCTGGATGGGAATCACACATCAAAACAACTGGATGAAAAAATAAGAAAAAAAGATCCCCGTTAACCAAAGTAAAGTGAGAAGCACAATATGTTGTGTAGGTGTAGCAATCTTTTGCGGTTCCTCCTATAAACCTGTTAGCAGAGTTCCTTTAGCAATTTTTTTTCCATTCAGGTTATTTTGAACACTGAATAATGATCGTTGTTTCTATTCTGTGGATGCACATTGATTGATGGCTGCTGTTCAAAGTAATGAGGGCACTGCAGAGATGGACACATTTTTTTTGAGGGGGGGTTGTAGATCTGACCCCCACCATCTTTTTCTCTCCCTCTCCGTCTCTGGCACATTGTGAACCTACAAGAGTAGAAAGCCTCCACATTTTTCACCATCTCGCACACAATCGTCCTCTCTGAGGACTTTCTTTGTGCTCTGTCTCCAGGTTTTTTTCATCCCTTTCTCTGCGAGACACATCTAACTTTATTACAGACTAAACAAAAGAAGGCTTTGAAGTGCAGACGGGCGTTTTGCATGGACCCTGCCCACCTCTCCGTATCCGCTGACAGTGATTTGTGCTCCTGCGGACACTGGAGTAGGGTCTCTGAATTAATATCTGCTTTGCCTCTTTAAGCATCTCTTGAAAAAGGCTGGCTCAATGTACCCACCCTCCCACCATCCTCCGTGTGGAATAGGCCACCATATGGCAGAATAGCTTCAGGCCCCCGAAGAACTGGTGTGGCATTCCATTCTGTGCTGCAAATTCATCTTTTCGCTTTAAATACTTCCGGATGAGTATAGATGGAGGTATAGAACAAGGACAACAGACTGCTCTGTAAAAATCCAGTGTTTTGCATCAAATGGAGAGGAGGAAACGAAAATACTAATAATTGCACAGTGATGACAGCTCACAGATATAATGTACGCTGACTTATGCTATTAACTTTGAATTACATTAGATTCCCTGCCAATTAACCAAACAGAAAAAATGCTAAATCTTTTTCCATTTTACTTTTAAAAGAAAACATTTTAATAGTAAAATAGTAAAGTATATTTTAATGAAAGAATTTTATGGCTCATGTTTTTAACAAATATTTAAGAAATACATAAACATAAAATTACTCAAATGTAATTCACTGTTTACATCAAACATACCAGTCTGTTCCTTTAAGTCTATAAGCCATTAACATAAAAAAAAGACATTTCAAATGTAACACATGCCTTCTGTATCTTTAAATAATGTTAAAAGTCAGTAATTGCGAAGTAGATGAACGAACTAAAATACTGTGTCAATGCTTTCACCTCACCTTGCACTGACACACACTGCAATATCAATCACAAACTAACACACACTCACACACTCCAATGTCAAGTCCATACTTATGCAAAGTGCGGCCTACTTTGTCATTTAATTTTTAAAAACCCTAAGGTCGTATAACACACTTTCCCTGTCATTTGCAAGTACATTAACTCAGTGGCCATGCGACAGCCAAATTATGTTAATGGGCTGCTAAAATGGGTCATATAGACAGTGCGTTTTACATTAACGTCAAACAATAGGGAGGGAAGAGCAAAGCAGAGGTGACAGCAGCACCGGGGGAGTAAGACGGGGTCTGTCTCCTTTGCCCGTCGTTACGTCCTCATTCAGAGCAGCTGAGGAATGGAGGTCTCGCGGCCCTACGAAACCACAAGGCGCTCACGTCCCATCATCCCAAAAGACTGCCGAATACGGAGATCAAAATGCTTGCTTGAAGAAAGGGCTCAATTAACGGATTATTAACAGCAATTTACTTTACTTAGGTAATCTGCCCTGCAAGAGTACAGCAAGGACGGACATATTTTAAGGAAGTGGAACTGTGGTGCTATTGTTCGTTCAGCTCAATAAAGCATGAAACCATCTACAGAAAAATAAATAGAAGAACTTTAAGAGTGTATAGTTCATATTTATTGTTCCTTAACACCTTACTCTTAACCTTACATGATAGGATCCAACTATGCCATCCTAGAAAAATGTTTAACATGAACCATCACACAAGCTATTGTCATATCGCCGCTAAACCAGATAAATAGTGTGCAAAACTAAACAATGTGCTCCTGTTATTGCAGAACAGTTAAATAACTAATATACAAAACTACAACAAAAATATGTGTAGTTTGAAATTGTATTTTTTTAAATTAGCATCAAGATTTATGGTATAATTTATTTGAATGTATACATTGTATAATATCTTAGGTCCTGTTACCGGTTAAGTTATTCACCATTTTTAATCCCCATATTCCCTTTTAATGGTCCTGCTGTGTGAAAAATACATTATTTAAACCTACAAATATACCACGTAGTCTCTCAATTACTAATACGAGGTCATAAAAGTTGCATGCATATTAATTATATAATAATCAGCAAAATGTATAGCATATCACAATGCAGGACATGTCAACTTTCCAAAAGTAATTTGTGTCAAATACTCATTTGCAAATAATAATATGAATCGAATTAAAAATCTTCAGTTGGAAAAACAAAATCCAGCTTGTATTGCTGAACATTTGTTGTGAACTAAAGCAAGAAGACATTAACAGACTGACTGAAACAGCTGTGCTGTGTGTTGCCATTGCGAGAGCTTCTCATAGTGAATCAAAGAGAGCAGAGTAAACAAGAAGAGGCTAAACAAGTGCAAGTTAGCTAATTAAACAGCACTCATGATTGCGGAGCAATTGAAGGTGCCTCAATCTTCACCTGAACACTTCCACAAATAATTACCTTCTTGTAATTAGCATTGTTAATTGACTGTTTGCATGCAACACACTTCTGAAACACACACACATTTGTCAGGATTTGTGGAAGGTATCAAATTAAATATTTGAATGGCTTGGAAATGTATGAAAATTTGAGATCAATTAAATTTATGTTTGTAAACAGTCATTTCACATTATTTTAAACACGTTATTCATATACAGTGGGCTTCAAAAGTCCTCATTGAAAATCGGAGATTAAATATCTAATTTAATCCAGGAAATAACATTTTAAGATAAAAAAAATAAAAATACAACAACAAAAACAAAAAGTCATGACAAGGGATATTTAAGATTCTGCTCTATATCTAGGTCACTAATCAAATAAGCAAAATTGTGACATTGACAATATGAACTTAGTATGAAAGTTCAGAGTTTTCATTGATTGATCATCAGGTATTGTACAAACTTTAGGAGTCCATGCCAGCTTGAGTCCAAACTGTCATTAAAGCAAAAGGGGAACAAACCAATTAAGAAATTCTGAAATTCAAGTTAATTTGTCAACATTTAAAAATCAGTTATGCTGATAATATAAATTGTAACAAAAAAAAAATAATATTAATATAAAAAAAATGCAAAATACAAACATTTTCTCAAGTGGACTCTTGGACTTTTGAACCTCAATGTATGTAATGAACATTTTTTATTTATTTATTGCAAGACATGTAGGTTCATATAAACTCGTGATGATGAGCTATGCTACGAGTCAGATGTGAGAGGAATGCATTTAACAGGCCCAATTTCAGGGGTTCTGCTTGATCCTGATATCTGAGGGGGAAACAATGAGCATGTGCATTGCGATCAATAGCGCCTTAAATATAAAGGAAAATAAATGATTTTCCAACCATCTACGCAGTCTTGAATAATCTCCTCAGCTGTAAAATAACACAAATGTTTCATATTGTTTGCTTATATTTGTATCCTTCCACTGCTTGTTTCTGCATTGCAGTGCTTTTTTTGTTTGCTTCTTTATACTGTTCTTTCTCTCTTTTTTCTCCATCCAGGTTTGGTTTTAGCGGTTGGCGGGCCGTCATGCCGTCAGGCACAGTCAATAAATCACCTTTTGCCATTGTCATAAAGGGAGCAGCCCAGCCGTGAGACAATGGCCATTATACCCTAAGCACTGCAGTCTCGTCCCCATCTGGCCCTTTACAGGGGAACCTCGCTTTCGCTGTTGGGTGGTGGGGTGATAAAGTGCTCACGTTCAGTCATGCAGGTTTGAGGAGCTTCTTAAAGGGAAAATTCTGTCATCATTTACTCACCCTTATGCTGTTCCAAACCCACAGTAAAATGATTAACACAAATAAAGTTCAGTAAATAATGACTTACATTTCTGTCAGTTCCTCATTTTGAAAAATGAGGGTGAGTAAATGACATAATTTTTATTTTTGGGTCATCTATACCTTTAATCTTGAGCACAACTTTAGTGCAGCATCCATGCCTCCCTTATGCCATGCCCTCACCAAGAAACAGATAACATGCCATCCACCCCAGAGCTCTGAGACACAACAATGTCAGAAAAGACAGATGTGGAGGAAGCTATGGAGGAAATAAGTAAGAGAATGAAGGAAATAATTGTTTTACTTCTTCTGTTTAAATACACCAGCACAGTCTCTCCACCAGGCCATCACCTGAGCAGAGTACCTGACGGAAAACTCACCACACACACACACACACACACACACACACACACACACACACACACACACACACACACACACACACACACACACACACGCGCGCATGCTGCTCCCATTGCCTAGCAACTACCAGTTGATAGATGATTCTAAAGAAGGATAATTACCATAAATCAGGTTGCTCTGATTAAGAGGAGATGAAAAACAGTACTCTTGTCGTACCATCGCTGGACAACACTAAACAACATGCTGGGATCTTGCTCAGCTCTTCCCCCATACTTTTCCTCCCTCATACCTGTCAGACCACCATCAGGGACTTCAGCTCTAACAGACAACTTTAAGCCCTCGAAGGTCTTACACATCAACAAACAACATATACGTAAAGTTTGTCAGTTTTTTCGAGGTTAATATACTTAATCCTAGCTTAATTTCAAAAGACAACTATAAGTAAACAATTTGTAGGTTAATTGCCAAAAAGGTAAACACTGTGCTATTAAAAGACTGCTCTGTGTTTAACTGTATCCTGACACAGCAACTTTGGCTCAACCAATGTCATGAGTTGGGCCGGGGACTATGTGCGCCAACACATTGAGACTCAATTCTTGTGTGACCAATGCGAGATTAAATCCAGTTTATGCCATTCCCCATTATTTCCTGTTCTCTTTCCACATCCATAAATACAAAAGTGGCAAAAAAGAAAATAAATAAAAAGCAAGTTTTGAGCAGGAATGTAATATATAATGTTTGTTTGTTTGTTTGTTTGTTTGTTTATTAACACCATGCCAGCATTGATGGTTATTTTAATGGCGAACACCAGGTGAAAATAATAAAAGTAAAACTAAAGAGGCTGTTTAAGATTATTTTTTTTTCTAAAAACTCAAACTAAATTTGGAAAAATTTTGTTAAAAACTTTTTGAAAGGTGTCAACAGAATAAAATATGTTTGATAGACAGTGGGCTCTGACATGATGCACATATGGGGGATTTCCTCATGATTGTACAAATTTGTGTGCGAGTCATGAGAGGCCTATCCGACATCTTGTACAAGCGACTTGGTGTTGGGTTTTTTTAAAAGAGAGGTTGTTGTCATATATATCACAAGTTAAAAGATTTCCTGTCCAAAGTCTCTCTGTGGAGAGATGTGTGTTGTTTGTGATCTAATCTGGAGTAAATCTGAGGAAAAACAGCAGTGAAGCCGAACACCGTTCAAAGCTTGCAAGTGCGGGTAGGAGTGTCCAGCATTCTCTCAGTGTGATAAGTTACTAACTCTGAGGGATAAACTATGACTGCAGCAAAGTAAAAACAGGGTTTGATAGCAGATCATAGATTAAGGTCTAAACCATAACAAAAGGGATTGCAATGAGAGCACTTTGTCGAAAAATTTTCTTGAAAGAGGACACTTGTGATGAATGGCTATAATCAACATGCAACTACAGAAAATAATTCATGAAAAAAAAATCTACAGGAGGAATCCAGGTAAGCGAGACAAAGAAAACAGAAAAGGAGAGGAGGGATAGAAGATGCTCAGTGAAAGTAAGAAAGAAAAAAGCTAAACAAAGACTGAAATAAAGCAAGACAGCAAAAGAAAAGAAAAATAAAAAAGCAAGAGAAATCGAACAAAAGTGGAAGAGATTAAAAAAACAGCACTATAGAAAGAGTAAAAATAGTGAAATAGAGGAGGTCTGGAAAAAAAAAAAGAGCAAGAATAAATAAAAACAAGAGAAAGAGTGAAAGAAATGGCAAAGCAAAAGAAAGAGCAATAGAAAGCGCAAAAGATAGAAAGCAAGTAAGAAGAGAGCAGCAGAAAAAGATGTGGAAGAGAGAGAAAAGGAAGATTAAAAGAGAAAGGTGCAGGAGCAAGTAAGTAATAAAGAGAAAGAGATAATCGCAAAGATGTTCATGTCACCGAGAGGGACAGGAAAAATCGAGAGAGCAGAAAGACAAAAAGCACCTCCTCTCTCGGGCCATGACCTCACCAGTTCTGTCTAGCTGAGTCTGGTTGCACAATTCCCCATCAATCAAATGTGCCAGTACCGTCATCCCACCCCTCAGCTAACGCACACATACATTCCCAGAGCCTGACCCTTCCCTGACCGGAAAAACCCTGCAGATGCAAGGTACAAATATGGGCTGTAGCCTGTTTGCTGGAGATCTATGGATGCACACGTATACACGTACGCCAAAACTCTGGTCATTGACATGGATCCTACAGGATACAGACAAATATGAGCAGCCATCATTCACTGGAGACCCCCTTTTACTGTATGCTGGAACATTGCCTTTTAACATCCTGTAATACACGATTGGAGTGCTGATTTATAAACATTATTCCTTATTTCTTGTTTTATATGATATGTGATGATGATGGTAGGGGGAGGACCCTTGTGGGTCAGCTCACAGTAAACTTTGGCAGCTCTCTGTAGACCAGACCGTTACTACTGGGTGTCAGGTTGCGCTCCATAGAACATCTCCACACTGGGGAGAACGGGCAGGCATCATAAATAACCCTCCACATTGCCCCATTAAACAGACAGCTCCACTCTCTGCTGTCTAATCTTATCTCTGTATTGGTTCAGTCTGCCCAAACTACTAAAAAATGAGTTTAAATTTTTTTTGGCATATCATCGGTCCACTCTCGCTTTTTTGATCCATGCCTGCATCTGAGAGGGGTTTGTTGGTGTTGTATTTGCCCTTGGTCTGATAAGGGGGACATTAGAAGGATGGAAGATTAAGTGTAAAGGCATCCGTTGTTCTGAAACAGAACAACAATGTAAATTAAAAATATCATTAGTTGTTGTTTTTTTTAATAGTAAGTGTTTGTGTTTGTCATCTGAAGTCAACACAAAACAGCATTTGCATCACTTTTTACTTTCATAATATGTGAAATTTTAAGTTAAACAGGACATTTCACAAGAAAAAATATATAGAGTGAAACTTGAATTCATCCAGAGGGAATTGACTGGATCATGAAAAGTGAGTGTTACAACATACCAGATGGTGGAGAAAAATAAGAGATGAAAAATAACAGGGCTTGGTGATGTCAGCCATAAATGAAAGTCATTTTAGAAAGAGAGAACTTTTTTTCCTTTGGAGTCTAAGAATTATGCATACAAATAAAGTACATTTAGATTTCATGTTGACTTTAAGTCTAATATTATCATTGGAAAACAACAGAACATATTTGAAGTAATAATACAGTTCCACTAATAAAATTTTTTTACAATTATTATAATTTATAATAATAAATAAAACAACAATTTGAAAGAAAAAAAATGTGTGTCCATGGCTTCATGGATCAAAGCACTTACACCAACCTCTAGGCCATAGTTCTAACACTTTTGTTGTTTTATTGTTTTTCACATTTTATAATAAGGAGTTTGTATTGTTTTAAACATCCCATCTTCCTAAAGAGAGAAAAAAAATCAATTAAAGTAACTTGCGATGTTGCTATCAAAAACTGCCTCACCTAACCTTAGACAGATTGAAAGACTAAGGCTCAGGAAGAGCTAATGATAAATTTGTTGCCAAGAGTCCTGAACAGACACCCTCCTCTGACCCCGGGCCCAGCCACACAAAGAGCTGAAAGTTCTTCTTTTTTTTTTCCACAAGCTTCTGTGATGAGGTGAAAGTGGGCTGAGAGAAGAGAGGTGGGTATGGAGGGTCCTCAGAGGAGCACTAAATCATGCAGAGGCCCACATCACACACAATCAATAACAACACATCAGAGAGAGAGAGAGAGAGAGGAGGGGGGTGGAGTCAGCAAAAAACTCATCCTTCAACACAATATGATATTCCTAGGCAGAAGCGAAAGCATAGCAAAACTCGCTAAACCTTCCCGAAACAAACGACCTCTCCTTCCGCATACACGCACGCACACACACACACACACAATTAAAATTTCACAGCCTTTCAATTGCCCTCTAACAATACGCAGTCCCCGCACATCTCCTCACTTGTTCTTGCCCTGCACCTAAATAATATTCACCATGATAAATGATGCCATAACTCCGATATCCACAATCAATCTGGCCTTTAAAGACACATCTATCTTGTGAAATGTTGATGGGGACTCAAACGGAGAGACGTGACTGCTTTGCTGACCTGAGAATGGGGGGGGGACGACCAGCGGCCCTACTGACTGATGTCTGTCAGCCCACATCTGGCTGCAAAAATAAATTAGGCTTATGAAGACAAATGAAAAGCCTTGCCCTGCTACAGAGAGGGAGGGAGGCAGAGATGGAGGGAGGTTGAATATGAGGAGAGGTGGAAGAGAGAGAGAGAGAGAGAGAAAGATCGGCAAACTGCTGAGAGAATTTTTTCCTAAAAGGAAGATGTTGCAGTAGCACACAATGTACAAGATACTATTTTTTTTAAAAAATGATTTAATCTTGCTTTCAATTTTTAGATCCTGAGGAAAAGAGCAACAAAACGACCAACAAATGAAGTCTCGGAACAAAGATTAGTATTTGAACTGACGGGGATTATGGTGTTAAACATTAAGTCACAGCTGTTACACTTCATTGTAGTTTTATTATATTTATATTTTAAAATAAGGACATTATGTCTTTATTTTTATCATAAGGATATTGTCTTTTATAGCGCAAGTCTCAGAAAAAACATTCTTGGAACATAGATTTAAGTATTAGTATGTGGAACAAGGATTCATATTTGACACGAAGATTTGTACTCAAGATGGGAAGATGAGAATGTTGGGGAGAAAGGGGGTAATGGGATTGACAAATGATACAAGCCAGATACAAGTTCACATCACCCGAATGATCACTATTGCTTGACATGTCAGAACACATGCCTTAACTGCTAAACTATGGCTCCAACACTTAATTATCGTTATATTACTGTTAACATGTCATAAAGATATTAGATGTTTCTTAAAAGTCTCGGAACGAAACATTGCACTAGGAAAAACGATTTGTAATTAGGACTAGAATTAAACTCGGAATGAAGATTCGTAATTGGCAAAAAGATTCACACTCTAAACAAAGATTTCTAGTTAACAAAACTAAATGTGCTAATTGGGAACATAAAGGACCTTCTTTCTAACATTTTCTCTAGGCGACGATTGAAGATTCCCCTGATATTCTTTGCATCAATAAATGTTTACAGTGTGAGGATCATTACACACCACATTTTCAGAGCTCGTTTAAAGGGTCAAAGGTCATCCGCAGAGCACCGGAACCCAGCATTCAGAGTCTGTGGAATTCATCTATTCCCACCCCTCAGAGTGAGAGACAGAAAGCACATTTTGAGTGATTGGTGAATGTGCCCTGTAGAGTAGTACACAGCGGTGTGAACTATCTTTGACCCTTCTCTTTCCCACTCTCTCTCTCTCTCTCTCTCTCTCTCTCTCTCTCGCTCTCGCTCTCTCTCTCTCTCTCTCTCTCTCAGCTGGTGCAAGTAGACTTAAGAATGAAGTTTGCTCAAAATGATGAATGGATTCCAACACAGTAAAGCTCACACAAAATAAAATATCTGAGATGTTCAGCTGCACAATATAGTTTTATCACTTAAAATACACACAATTCTAAACTAATTGAAGGAATTAAGTGTTATTAAAGAAAAACAGCTTTAAACAACTCTTTAAATAATAGTATAATAAATAGTAAAGAGGGAAAACTTATGTCTTTTTTGAAAGAGAGAGTGAGAAGAAAAAAAGCAAGTTGCTGTGTAGATGACAGAAATATTACAGGCCCATTTTTTGGCAACAGGCAAGCAGCGAAAAGGTGGGAGGGAACTGTGTATGTGTGAGAGAAAGAGTGAGAGAGTGAAAGAGCAAGAGAGAAGAGAGAGATGGATTATGTGTGTGTGTGTGTGTGTGTGTGTGTGTGTGTGTGTGTGTAGTGGATAAGGGGGAATGAACTCTCCCAGGCTTTGTCATATGAGTTTTCCCAAGCTCTGGCCTCTTTGATAAATGACACATGTCATTCTGTCAGTGTGTGACAGTCCAGCTGGGAGGGCCTCTGATGTATGGCCACATTGCAAAAGGAAATCAGGCTTTTCTGGCATGGACGCAGACCATGCCCTTTATATAAGGTCCCTGTTTTCCTACACGGCTTCTTTTTTTCTCCTTTTGTGAACGTGAATGGAGAGACTTTTATGAGCAGACACGGAGCTGAATTTGTAGATTGATTTAAGGTTTGTAGTGGGGAATAGCAAGCGTAGGTCAGATGGATTATGGGTTAAATGCTTTAATTCCACAGCTCTGGGGTTTCTCTTTACCTGAGAGGAAACAAAAACACAATTATGCAGACAATGACTCTCCTACATAACTACCGTTCTTTAATATTCTTGTATGTAGAAGTTCACGCATTCTTGTAAAAAGACATCAAATGGAGATGCTATCTGCATGTATTCATGTCTTCACTGAATACAAACACACATCAGAGGAAGTACTATTGAAATACTCAAATCAGCCTCATTGTCTTTACAGCTGTGACCTAAATTTAGTATGAGAAAAGAGGATACTGTGGAAAGGAAGAGAGAGGGAGTGAGGGAGGGAGGGAGAGAGAGGTTTCATTTTGCATTTTGTAAGTTGACAGTTTGCACGAAAAGCAAAAGAAAAGGTGTGGGAAAGGATTTTTGTGCAAGTTGCTCAAAAATCGTTCGCTCAGATGATTCACAGACATATTCTTGCACATTCCGTGGTCCAAACAGTACGTTTTCCTTTGAAAACAATGATTTCGCCAAGCTTACGAATAGAGAGTTTTGAAAACACTCTTTATAACGGCTTACTTCAGAAAATGATAAAGTTAAAAAACTGAAAATTGCATTTACAGTGAAAAACATTTTGTATGGATGTACCCTGAATCTGCAGATTTTGGGAAAAATCTGTGGAATTTGGCAGAAGGTTCCTGTAGCCCAATTGACTAACAATGCCAAGGTCACTGGTTTGATTCCCAGGGAAAACACAAACTTATAAGTTGCTTTGAAAGAAAGCATCTATCAATTGTTAAACAGAGCTGAAAGTACCACACTTTCACTGGTAGCGAATGATGTGATGCGAAATTCTACAGACATCTGCAAAGCTTTTGGCGAAGTTCTGCAGTCTATTCCAAACAACAAAACTTACCCAATTGTGAATATTTTACATGTCCACATCTACCAATCATGAAATATATACAGCCAGTTATTTACAATCAACAGACACCTTTACACACACACACAAAAAAAAGAACAGCTGACACATTTTTGTGACAGGAACAGACAGACTCTTTTCAGCTATTATACCACAATAACAGCGCAGAGGCAATAAATCTGCCACTGAGCTCAAAAAACACCTTACATGCACACGTGCCGCAAGACTGACACCAGACAAACAGACGGCGAGACGAAAAACAGAATAAGACGTGAAGCAATGATGATAAAGCTATGAAGAAATCACCACCTGGACAACAGTTTAGGGAAAAACATACAGACTCGGTCTCTGTGGTAGCACTTTCCTGACCACCTGGAGGTCATGAACTGTGGATGAACCCGGGTTTGATTTGTGATGGGTAGGGCTGCAACGAACGATTATTTTGATAATCGATTAATCCAATGATTATTAGAATGATTATTGTAATGATTAATCATTAGCTCTTAAACGATTAATCAGCTTGTGCCCCGACTTAAAGTTCTTACTAACAATGAAGATCTTTTAAAAATGCCTCTAAATGTCATTCACTAAGTGTCACACTGATAAAAATCCTATTGTAATCATTTGTTTTTGTCTTTTTTACCATTTAAAATTGCCTAAAACTCCTTAAACAAGATATATTTCCTTTAGAAGCAACATATAAGATATTTGGACATGCTTTGGACTTGCTAATTGTATAATTATAATAATAATAATAATAATAATAATAATAATAATAATAATAATAATAGGTGTTTTGTATAAAAGTGTATTTATTCACTGTTTTATACTTCTACGAGTGCAGTAAAGACAAAATATATTTATATTCAAGATCTATTCTCTAAAAGCCAGTCTAAATATCTTATATGCTAATTCTCAGGTGAATTAATCTTTTTTAAAGGATTTGTTTTATATTATATTCAACATTCTCAGATAAAAAAAAAAAAATGTCTTTTGCAGTATAGCTACTAAAGAAAATATACATTGTTTTAAAGAAGTTTTAGATATTTATATTGGAAAACAAGCCAAAACAAAAACTAAACAAAAACTTATTTTGTTGCAGTGTATAATGGGGCAAAGACTACACCCCCTCACCTTTCTGTTCACTTAAATCTATCTTTAACTCACTAAAAAACAAACTCTCTCTTATTAAGAAAGCTGCATATTGCATAAGAAATGCATAGTGACATATTATGATTCAATAAGTCGCGAGCCACCACGTTATAATCTAGCTGTATTAAGCATGCATACTCGAGGAACGTGCGTCCCAGCGACAGAGTGTGCCTCAGCCTGGTGCAGTTTCAATCCGCCCCACCCCAGATCGAGACGTTTGTGCAACTCATAGAAGAGGCGCTTCTATGAGTTTCAGAGTTTGTAGTTATTTACATGATCTGCTTCCATATTATTTGAACATAAATAAAGCTATAACTAATTAAATATAACTGCATTTAAGATGTAACACAGGGGTGTTTCATTTAAAGACACTTAAATTTTGCTTAAGTGGAGCAGCAGCTCCAGCTCCTCTTATTCCACAACGAGAGAGCTTTTGCATTATAATTCCTTCATACTTTGCGATCTACATCACCTGAAGTTGTTTGGAAGGTTTAGAGGGCATCTGGACTGTGAGCTGTGTAATTCTTCCACTCTTAAGTCCAGCGCAAGCTGCAGTGCTGCTCTCAAGCATCGTCATTAGAGTTTAATGTGATCTCATGTTACGTTAAATGAGATCAAACGACTATTCGTCAACTAGTCTTTTTTATTGTCGACGAATCGTTTCAGTTCTAGTGATAGGTTGAGAGAAGGAGGGAATAAGAGAATGTTGGTTCTAAATGAGTGGAGAGTATGGAGTGTGATGAGTTTTAGACAATGTGAGCCCCTCCATCCTCTGTGCCAGAAGTGTTCTAACTATTAGCTGCTATTCACGTACAACCCCTAACAATGAGACCATTTTGATACAATGTCCCCCCTCAGCCTTCAAAGTGGTAGGGAACACAGACTCTTTAAAAAATAAATTACAACTTTTTTGGTGCAAGAAACCTTGCCTAATTTTATATGTTGAATTTAGGAAGAAAAAAATAAGCTAAAAAAAGGGTTAATCTTGCCCCTATAAAAAAAAAAAATGGTGTCTGTACCTTCCTGACAGACACAACTAGGCCTAATAGGAGCTGCTGCAGTTTTCTGCTTCGATTCCCAGTGCATGCACCTCCTGAAGCAGCTAGGTATCTCCCCCTATGTGCAGTATTGATGGATGACACTTGAAACCAGTATATTTACATGAAAGAAACGACACCTCAGTATTTATGACACGTCCTTGCTGAGGCTCGGCAGCTGCTCTGATGGCTCCAAGTAGGGCTGGATTGCGCTGCCATAACCAATTTAACAGGAGATGGTGTGGTAGTGAAGAACAGCTCCACACACACAAATACATATATGCACACACAAAAACATGCCAACACACACATATGTCAACGCTATGTTTCAGCAAAACACTGAAACTACTTGTCTTCTATTTTCAATCAATGAAGAATTTACTGGCACATTTCTGATGTTTTTGCAAAATATGATTGACACATTGTAATGTTTCAGTCTAAAACCGGTTTAGGCCTAACTGAGATATTAAACTTGTGAAGAGACATGTCATAACAATCAAGGCTTTCAATCTCATCTGAGATTCAAGGCGTCTATTAGCTCACTGATGATTTAAAGGGATAGTGCACCCAAAAATGACATTTCTCATTATTTACTCACCCTCATGTCATTCCAAACCCATTTGAGATTCTGTCTCCATGGAAAACAAAATGAGATGTTTAGTACCGTTCATGCTTCTCTTTTACATAAAATGAAAGTGAATAGTGACCAGGTGCTGACAAACTTAAAAATTGACCAAAAGCACCATTAGCATAAATGTATTCCATAGAAATAGTGAGTTATATGCATTTTAAAAACAAACAATAGCTTTGTGAGAAAAAATAAAATCACCACAGCTCACTTTTATGGTACTTTTTAAAGCTTAACAGCCCCTGGTCACCATTCACTTTCATTGTATGGAAAAGAGGATCATGAACAATGTGCTGAACTCTCTTTTCATGTTCAAAGAGAGAAAATCCTAAAGATTTGGAATGGCATGAGAGTGAGTAAATTATAATTTTTTTTGGTGTACTATACCTTTAATTCTTCCCCGTGAACATTTACTTGATAGGGTTCGTCTTGCTTGTATAGTGTCCAAATATGTTGATGGAATAGTAAATATTTGCATTTCTCTTTTTGTCACCAGACTTATCTTCTTTACTGAACATCTGCTCATCAGATCTGAAAGTCAGTTCCCAAGCTCATAGACTTTTCAGGCAGAGTAGAACAGGTCAATGATCAATGAAGCGTCCCTCGGTTAAAGTTCCACCAACCGTATGGCTTTCAGTCAGCTGGACAAGGTTAATAGCTGATCCTCATATGTGTTGAGCCATTGGTGTGTGTGTGTGTGTGTGTGTGTGCACATGTTGAAGTCTAACATGTTAGCATGTCTTTTTCTTTTTTTTAAGAAAGCAGTGGCCATTAGTGAAGAGGGCACAAAAACAGGAAAGGGAGGGGAAGTGGGGGAGATTGGAAGGGGACACCCCCACTGGTTTCTTAGACACAAGACTCAGTGCAGGCTTAGTCGTATATTTGACACTGTCTGGGCGAGTCCGTCTCCAAACAAGCTTAGAACATGTGGCATTTGAAAGTGATTGTGTCCGATTCACTACAAATACCTATAAAGTTGAGTCTGGGAGACAAGTCAAGACATGTTAACCCAGCTATTAACAGATATGAAAAGAATTCTAAAGCAGTACAGGGCTTCTGTATGTGAACAAAATAAAAACCAGATGTTTCAAAATATATAAATATTATGGCTATTCTCATAGCTACACAAGTTATTTTAAAACAGATACCAACTGCATCGATTAAGCAAAGCTTCTAAAATATGAATGCAAGTGACTCATATTTTAGGAGATTGTCCTGAGACAAGAATAAAATATATAAAATATTCACAATTCATTCTATAATCATTCTGTTGACGATATACATTTAATTTCAATACAAAAGTCCATTTAAATGAATCGATTCAAAACTCTGATTCACTGACTTGTTTGCATCAAAGTATGTTTCACCACACTAAAAGTTTAATTTAGTTTAAGTTTAAAAGTTCACACACATTTTTGCTTAGGGCCCCCAAAAGACTAGGATATGCACTGCATATTGGATTACGCATAGTGTATATGCTACCTGGGCCGACAGATGAAGACTATAGCTCAAGAACTCAAAAACTCAAAAACCCTTAGTAGATTGATTATAACCGCACACATAAACATACAGACTCAAATTTTATTTTTCTCTGTGTGCGCCATTTTTTATATTTTAATGTTTTGGTTCAAATATATGTATGTAAATATTTCAGTTTATCACCAAGTATTGTAAAATTGGTGCATATTAATGAAAATTATTTTATTTTTTTCATTAATTTAGTGAAAACCAGTGTGAATGGCTATAGCCTTATACAGCAATAATATACAGTGGGAGAGGAAAAGATGTTAGATGTTGTCCATCTAAAAAAGAAACTATACCACTTTGATGTATACTTCCCCTGGATGCCTTATCAACGCAATAAAACTGGGGACAAAAAAGAAAAATGATTTTCATTACTTTTCAGCTTCCTATCAGTTAAATAAAACACTTAACACAGAAAAAAATATTACAGTCACTCCTAGGACCTACCAACCATTGTCTACATGTGCAGACAGGCTTTTATCGATGAAGATAATAAAAGTAACCCTCTGCAAGAGATGGGGGCTGACACTGAGCTCTTTACCTTGCTTTAGGGGTGATGGACTGCAAATACGGTCTTAAAGACTGCACGAAAAACGAGCAATGAAAGTGTCAGGGTAAAAACACAAGAAAGTCGAGGCGTTTTGTGCAACCATTCGAAGACAGTTCGTAAAAATTGAGGCGGGTCTTTATGAGAGTGATCCAGAGCAGTGCATTATGGGACTCAATAAGAATGTCAACACAAGCTGGAAGCTTATCTTTATCCACTCATTGTGTGTCCAGTGGCTTAGTGCTCATAGAGGAGAATCGTAAAGCCTCTGATCAAGAGAGGAGGGAGAAAAACCTCTGGTCTTACATCTCCACATCAGGGGAACCCAGGGATTAGGTTCTCTTTTCAGTTCCTCTAGGGCCAATGTCGCACTCGAAAAAACACGAATCCCTCTCTTGAATGAAAAGGACATAATCCACCACTATGCATGGGAAAGAAATTATTTCAGTTGGGAGTTTGTTGTCACCTCCCCCTAACGCATATGCATGGTTTGTTTACACAGGTGACAAAATAACCCAGTTCTTATTCAGCTTCCGAATGCACAGTATACAGTTTGATAAGATATCAAACCAAGTGGCATTACATTTTAAGAAATATAGCACAAACACACTTTTAAGCAAAACATTTAACTAAATAATTTTGTTTCAAATTATAAAAGAATAGATTCTAAATTATGCCACTGTAAGACAATTTACAAATACACAAACAATCTCTGCAGTATTTTACTTTGCTGCATCACACTTGTTGCAGTATGAAAACATGCAAAGTTTGTGACAACGGCTTTAAGTATTAAATAACTGCAGGCATGAAAATAAATGTAGTGAAGGAGCAGACATTACCCAGAAGCCTTCTATCTGGTCAGCCATAACTCTCTGTAACCAGGAGCACCTTCTACAACAAAGCCATTAATTTAGCTGAAACAGACCACGACACCTCACTAATACTCTTGCCTTTTACAAGCCTCTCTCTCGCACACATACTCATACCCTATCAGTGTTCAGGCCTGCCTGAAACGGGGCTGTATTTCAACCCCCACAGAGGTGTTGTACATGTTTGTGTGTGGGTCTGCATGAGAGGACCTAAGAGGGGTCTGTCTCTGTGTGATGGAGGGCCCAACAGGGCCACTAAGACTGTGCACTAAGACAGTTCTAGACCTCGGGGCCCCGGACGAAACATATATCCACCTGGCAACAGGGCAGCATGCTATGAATGTTTGTGTGTGGGCAGATCTAATCAAGGGCTAATAACAGAGTAGAAGTCGTTGGCCCTCGTAAATCAATGTGCAAAATAATTGCTAATACACTGGTTATCGATTAGCATTGGGGCGACTCATTTTCGGAGGCTATGGCTAGGAAAAAACAAAGTGACAAGGGTAAAGTGTTATTTCTCCGTTGCGCAGACAGCTGGGCTGCGCAGAGGAGTGAGGCAGGCAGTAATTCTTAATTGACACCTGTCAGGATAATGACTGCAGTCCCAGCTGCTGCTGGAGAATTTCTCCCCACTCCTGTTCATCTGTCAGCTCTAATACCTTTCTGAGCACCACTCATTTCTTCTCTCCCTCTCTTTTTATTTTTTCACTTCCTCCTATTTTTCTCACATTCTGCATCTCTGTCCATCGCCGCTCCTCCATTAATCCCTCATTCTCTCGTTCTCAGTCTTAATTCCAAGGTCCTTCCTCTGCTAAATGAGATTCAAAAGTGAATCCAATCACTTTCATTGAATAGAAAAAAAAGTGACTTTACGTTTTGACATCAAAAATATATAATCTGATGATTTCAAGTCTCATGTAAACACACTTTTGTTGTATTGATAGATTTTTTTTTTATTAAAGGGTTAGTTCACCCAAAAATGAAAATTTTCAGAATTTACTCTCTTATGCCATCCCAGATGTGTATGGATTTCTTTCTTCTTCTTTTTTTGTGCATGTTCACGTGAGAACTGAGGTGATACAAACAGAAGTGCAGATCGATTTGTTCAAAAGAGAATGCCGTTCACAGGATTCATTGTTTTTGCTTTCATTTGAAAATGCCAGCATGCTTGTTACGTGGGAGGCGGCATGATCCGAGTCTCCTTGTGGACGGACTTTGGAGAGTGACCAGAAGTAAACAATATTTTTTGGGAGCTTTAAAGTGTTGATGACCATTCACTTGCATTGTATGAACATACAGATCTGAGGTATTTTTCTAAAAACCTTTGTTTGTGTTCATCAGAAGAAAGTCATACACATCTGGGATGGCATGATGGTGGGTCAGTGATGAGAGAATTTGTATTTTTGGGTGAACTATCGCTTTAAGCTGATTTGTGGTAGTTATCAGCATGTTAGTGTGCATGTAAACACACTTATTTGCTCAACCAATGTCACGAGTTTAGCCTGGGGCCATCTGTTTTTCAGACCAATGAAAGATGGGGAAGTGTTCGGGAAACCTGTTTGAAAACAGTCAAGTGGTATAGACATTATACACTTCACCTTTAAAACAGAACACAAGAAAATAAGTTGAAGGAACCAATGGACAAAAAAAATAAATAAACTTGTTTCTTATTTCATCTGTTTTTGCAGGTCTTTTGTGTACAGACAGGCAGGATATTTTTAAATCACGAGAGTACAGTGGTTTGAGGGGAGGTGGAACAGCAAGTCCCCGGATGTGACTACCCCGAGTTTGAGGGGATACATGGGAGTTTACGTAACATCAAAGAGCTTCCTTTCGTTTCATGTTGATATGTCAAAATTAATGTTGTTAAAGGTTGACTTGATCCTTAATACACCCAGCCTCCTTTGCCAAAATGATATCAATTGTTGGAAAATCATATCTGGTAGGTTATCTACAGGGTTCCCACACATTTTGACCAATTAATTTCCATTATTTTTTATTATTTTAAAGATTGCACTAATGAAGAGGAATTTCTAGCAAACCAAATGTTTTTGAGCACAAATAGAACAAAAAAAAATATTTTAATTATTACTATGGTTAAACTACAAATATCATGGTAAAATATTATTTTACTTTGTAAAACCACAGCAAATTTACATAACGTATGGATAAAGCTATCGCAAGGGAAGCCAAAATAGTTGTGAGGAATAGAAAACATTTTGTGAGGGAATGCAAAACTTCTGGTGAAAGAATATAAAACTCTCATATAAATTTCCATTAATTTATTACCATGACTTTCCCATGCCTGGAAATCACCATTTTAAAATTAAAGTTTTTGATTAATGTAGGTACCCTCTTTCTATGAATGCACCAAACTAATCAGCACACTAAACAATGTCACAAACTCTCGCAAGAACATCATCCTGTTCAAGACGCTACATGCTCCTCAGATCCTACAACACAGACATCAAAGCTCAAACTCCTGCTGGCCCATTATAAACATCGGCGCAGATCTGTTGGCCATGGTTATTGTGTTTTAACTGACGAGGATGTATACAGCACACCATGAGGAAAACATCATACTGGGATGAGAAAACTCCGGCCAGCCTCTAAAAACACCTCATCCTTCCACGAGTCATGAAAAAAAGCAGCAACAGATGAGTGCGGGGCAGGCCAGATAGGAGGCAGACGTGGGCTCCCCTGGGTACACGTTGACCTCTATGTACTCCTCAAGCTTGGAGACTCCCATTGCTGGGTCATGACTCGAGCTTTTCTCTCTTTTGTCTACCCCCCCCACCCCACTCACATTTTTCTGACTCACTGTGGATTAAATTAGCTGAGAAATGAAACACTGGGGATCAAAACAGACAGGACGAGAGAGAGAGAGAGAGAGAGAGAGAGACTAAGAAAAAACACAGCTGGCCCTTTTGATAGTTTTGAGTCCCTATAACGCTACAGTACCTCTAATCCAAACCTCCTTTGGTGACACACTAGATTTTTGTGGTCCCATGTGTTCTCGTTTTTCAAACAAGGCATTGAACAACTATCAGCGGACACGCTCGCTTTCTCACACACCACATTTATGTATACACTTACACACATAATGGACAAGTCTGGAAGTATTCTTAATTTTAGACTCTGCAAAAATTTTAGAAACCAGATAACTCCCAAATGTGAATAAACTCATTAAACAGAGCTGTGTTTACCGCAGACAGCTCCGGGCTGTGTCCCGTCACACACTTGGCTCGTGCTAAGCTCGTCGCAACATATTTTCATTTTGATCCACTCTTCCCATAAAACCAGTCATCGATCTTCATTACTCAAACTCAACCTCCACATTCTCGGACAAGGGGAACGGCAAGCTTGGGATTCAGAATAACTTGATACTCTTTGATTTCCTATAGGCCACTGGCTTAATCCCCACATGCAAATTAGTTGTAAGTGGTGGGTCCCAACATGAATATTGACTAAATGGGTCAATGTCACCTGTTAATGAGATGAAACTGTATGAGTCTACCCTCCAGTGAAGGCAACACAAGGTGAGCCCTGATGACATGCTACATAGTTCAGTTAACATCTTTCAGAAATAGTGCAAGGTTTCAAAAACTTTGCCATCATGAAAATAGGTGTTGAAGGAAACAGAAAGACATGAAATATGACATCTAACTGTATCCAGTGGTCTTATTCCATTATTTGTACTGAACATACAGAACAAATGGTGTCTGTCAACTCCTATCTCTATGAATACAAATACATTCAAGTTGAGAAATTATTATTCTGAATATTTTACATTTCTCACCAGGTATGATGATGAATACATAATAAGAGTATAGCTTAGAGGCACCGCACGTTTAATAACCTACAACAAAACCTGAACATTTTTAGCAAATGTGTCTTGAAAAACTAAGTGAATAAAAGCTATTAACCTCCTACACGTTACAAAAACACACATAATCTCAAATGAACTATAACAGCACTGCACATAAAAAATAATATACTAAAGCATCTGTAAATGCAGCTTTCAAAAAGAGATTTCATCCAAGCATGATTCTCAACACCAATCAAATTCTGACAGTATTCAGATTTCACAAGCTTGCTAGGGCGGTTATTGTCAGCAGGAGCTCGGTGAGGCCGTGCACTCAAGAGCTTGAATACTAGTGTGACCAATGACATAGAACAGTGGTATTTCCATCAACACAGAGACTGTATGATGGTGTGTTTGCCATGCGCCAGGTCTGATTGGTTAATGCAGGGGCGTTCTGATTGGCTGCTTCAAATGCTTTCTGGGACCAGTGGTGCGGTTAAGAGCCTGGATTACTGAGGTCATTAGGCAGCATTGCCACGGTGACATGATTAGTCAGGTAGCAAAGTCCATTTGTCACCTGCACCAGAATATTGAGTTAATTCAGCACTACAGGCTAAAGGGACTGTATAATATCAACTTGATTACATCAAGGCAGCTGCAGACCTGACACTTCGCTGAATTTGTCAGCTTTAATCGTTAGAGCCTGTCACAAATCCATCAGGAGCTCAGATAATTAGGGTTCCTCCCTAATGAAGCCAGCAGAGGAACCTTTACCTTCATGTCTGATAATTAAGAAGCCTCTGGTGCTGAGGAAAGAGCGTGTTTTAATGACTCCCCTTGCTGGTTTGTCCCTCAACACTTTTTATTTTTCTTCTTTCTAATGTGATCGTTTGTGTTTTTTTTTTTTCCTTTTCAAATTTGGATCTATTTCTCAAATATGAATCTAGAAAAATACAATTTAATTGCCATGCTTAAACATAAAAAAGAAAATATATTTCCAATAAAAAATAAATAATATCGTAACCAGCTCACGGCAGCTTGCTCGTTTAGGCCTCAGCTATCCCAAGGACAGAGGTGCGTGGAATGGACTCAAACTAAGCGCGTCTCTATCTGTGTGGGAGGTTGTGAAAACACAAAACCAAATGAAACCTGGAGCAGCAGAGAGATACCGCATTCATCACTTGAGTCCTCCCCTGGCTCCTCTCTCCATGAGCTCAAACTCACAGACACAGTCAGTGCTCTACGTGGGAGGCCTGTGTCTGTTTCAGAGAAAAGCCAGCAAATAAATACAAATGACTGCAGCAGCCTAACACAGAGAGGGCCACTCCGATCCCACTGCACCAAAATGACCTGAACCGAGAGGCAAAGCTCACAGTCGATACACTTAAATCACTCAGGAGCAAACAATGGCAATGATAGCAACCACACTGAGGCAAATTCATCCGTTAAAAGAGGTGGAGCATAACAGAAGGAGCATAGTTTTGATAGAAATGGGATGGTGTCAGGCAGTAGGAATAATGGAAAAAATGTGCCTGCCAACTTTTGAATGACCATTAAAGCAAAAGATGAACATGACTGTCAGAATAGAGAAAATTAAATCAATATTCAGCTGAGGTGAAGGGGGCTGATGGCTTGTTTTTGTGGAGGAGCTGCCAAGTCAGATTACCAGGTATCATCTCACCTCTGTAAGCTTTCAAACTCCCCATGTCAGTCTCTTAAAGGCAGCCCAAACCACCAGGAAGTTTCAATGAAAGACCAAGATCAAACAATCCCTCCAAAATGCAATTCCCCTTCATTTAGCAGAGAGGTAACTGAATATGAATTAATAATAAATATTGGCATATAGAAACAACTGAAATATTATCTATGGATTTCACTTGGGTGATAAAACTAGAAAAATCAACCTTGGTTACAGCAATGTGTCTGGTATGTCTGTTTTTTTCCTCATGTTTCAAATATCTGGGCCTAATTCTCAAGATTGGTATTTCGTCAAACTCTGCAGATGCTTGAACTTGAAAGAGAGCCTTCATTTGGGAGAGAATGGACCTGTTAGTTACAGAGATTAAAAGAAAAACGAAGGAGAGAAAAAAAAAAAAAAGAAACTCAAAAAGGAAAAAGTGGAACTCTCTTTGTACATACAACACAATGGTTAAATATATAATGCCCGTTTTTTGTTTCATCAGTCCACAAGAATCCCAAACAGCATTCATCACAAATCAGAGGTCCAGTCTTTTCATGTTGATAGAAGATTAATTAAAGATTTCAGCCCTCTTTTATCTAATTAAAGATTTCAGCCCTCTTTTAAGAGCACAGGTACATTTCACATGAATAGATTGAACCGAGAGGAAAACAGATCTTAGTACAGAGGCCTTGCTCAGTGACATCTGTAAGGGAAAAGATGTTCTATCCGCTACATTTTGTGCACTCGACACGCCCCAGCAATCACTTGTCCCCATTTTCTGTCTTTCTCTCCCTCTCTCTTTGAATGACGAAAAAAAGTAGGCTACTGTATAACCCTGCCTAAAATTTCTCTCTTTTTTCCCGCACGACGGGGGCAAAAGTTGTCCTTTGAGTGGCTGTGGCCGCACGGCGCATGCGTGTTTCCATGGTGAATGATTTACTGATGTTTATTAGGAATGAATAGATCAAAGGCGGCCACATGACAGGCGATCAATCAAGCATCAAATCAAGGATGGCAATCCGCATCTAAATAGAGGAACTGGAGCACTTTGAACCTCCATTTTCACTCAAAAATACAGGCAATGGTGGAATGCGAAGTTTTAATTCGGCACAACTTCAAAAGTTAATCCGGCATTATTTTGAAAACTAAACTGAATGCATTTTAAGGAGCCTTAGATCCTCCGTTAAGTAAAAAAAAAATAATTAAATAATAATAATATATATATATCTTTAATAATTTCGAATATTTAAAGCATTTAATGAGGTGTATAAGTTTAGGAGTATTCAAAATGCATCTATTCACTATTATTCATACACTAGAATGATCCATGCATGCACCGCTTACCTGAAGATCGCCTCGGCGCTTCTTGCTTTCTCCGCGGCATGCTGTTGTCCCACTCCCTCCACTTGACTTCTCATACAGAATCAAAATGCCAGTGACGGGAAGAAAGAATAAATAAAAATAAAAAGACTGTATTACAAAGCATGTAATACAGCGTTCCTCTTTTCATCAAAAGCAACCAGAGTCTGTTTTTATTTATCCCACCTCTTTAAAAAGTCACGATGCAAAGTCTAAGAGGGGTCAATAGGTCTTGAGAGGATATCGATTTCTACAGACCAAAAATGTCTAGTAAGTCATTGCATGATTGCCAAGAGCTAAGATATATCTCCCCGTCCAGTCTAGCGGTGCAAAAAACGCTTCCTTAGGTTGCCCGTACTGCCATCCGGAGTATGGCAACACTTTGTAGCAGATGTTCATCAACAAACAAACAGTATCAAACGGAAGAAACTTCCACTGTTATGGAGAGCCCATCCAACTGTAACTTTCCGTCCTCTCACTCCCCTGTTCGTTGAAAACCCTAAAGAACCGGACGAAACGAAGTTAGAGAGAGAGAGCGAGAGAAAGAGAGACAGAGAGAGGGGCAGACAGGAGATAGTTAATGTCAGTCACAAACAGCTCAAACGGGGCTCGCGCTCAGTGTGTATTTTCCGCGGACTAAATTCCCAACGCGCGCGACAGCGGAGTGTCTCTGTGCTCGTGCTCCTCCCGAGATTCATCAACACTGTCTGTCCATGCTCAGGGAAAACATGTGGACAGTTGATTTGGGCACGCGTGACGCGTTTACTACAAAGTGATATATAAACAAAAAGCACTCTCTCGCGAAAATAAACGCGAGCGAATAACTCTTTAGAAAAAACAAATACTCCAGGGAGCTAAAACGAGGGTATTGGTGTCGCGGGTCTTCGCTGAAATGTGTATCGCGCGTTCAGGACGCGTGAGCGGTTCAGACAGTCTCAACTGATAGACAGACACATCGAGTTGCCTTTCCTGCCTCTCTCTCTTTACTCCACCCCTCCGGAGCGTCACTCTGACAGTGAAAACCCACCTGTCAATCTTTTTAATTGTTCTGTTTTTTGTTTGGTTTTTCCTCCCCGCAAAACAGGATCGTTTGAAAGACAAGGAACTGCCTTTTTGCAGAAGACATCACTTGTTTCTGTTTTGTCCATTCAAAACAAGTATAGGCTAATCAAAACGGTTTTATATGAAGAAAAAAATATATAGGCTATTACATTACTGACTTTCAAAATGAAACCACCATTGCATTATATGAACTGTTATGACTTTCTCAGCGTCGTATTATAAAAATAATAAAATAAGTTGCTCACTCTTGGGGACGTCACGCACACAAAAACCTTCAAACGCATAAAGAGGGAGCGTCAGCTGCAAATTATTTAAGATAGAATAATTTATATTCCTAATAGTTTAATTTTCAATACAAAAATCATTCCACTGTCATTTCTTTCTTTTAGTTTGTTTGCTTGCTTTAAACACGTAAGACGAAGAGAACGAGAAATACATATGAACTATTCCAGATAAGCATGTGCTATGAGGAGGAAATTATTTGCAATTTTTTTCCACCGCCGAAAAAAAAAGACAGTTGGAAGTTACAGATTGATTCGTTCCACCTTACTAGGAAGTGAACACTTTGCACGGGAAGGGGAGGGACTCCTTGAACAAGTTGAGTAGACCGTAACAAGCCTCTCTACAACGCGTACACATTACTTATTAATCAATTGCAAAACATCCACAAATTAAATAACGAGTACACGGTGTTAGACATTTTAGACCATGTCTATTAGGCAACGAACCGTAATAAATCCAACACACATCTGCTCTTCGGTACTTTGTTGACACCGGTTTACCTGGCAAACCGCAAATCACACTTAAATCTCAACTTTGTTGTTGTCCTTATACCAGCGTTGACGCAATGTCCACTCTTTCTGTAAGTTGGCGAGTGGGTGGGTGTGCTTTTTTTTAAGCGCACGGAAGGGGAACGCAAAAAACGCGAGTGATTTCTTTGGGGTGGCTTTGACTCGCTCTGGTCGACTGAGAACAGCGCGCGATGTTCCTCGTTTCTGGATTTTAGGTTCGTAGTCCCGCGCGTCCTGCCCCAGCACGCGAACACGGAGATGCTGCTGTGATTTGAGCGGATAATTTTGCCTCTGGACCGACGTGAGTGGTTCTTGCCTATTGCATATGGCATCCCGGTGAGTGTACACATTTGTTAGTACAACGAGACACACTGAACGCGTAAATGTACGAATAAATGAGGCTAGATTATTACACACCACCACCAAAACGTTGATATTTCTGCACAAATGGGAATCGGACGCTATGTTGAAATGTTTTTCTTACCTTTGAATGCGCTGCGCATCCTTGAGCTATTGCCAGTTGCTATCTAACTGATCATTTATGCTGTACGCCTGTCGGTAGGGGCTAATAATGTGGAAATATGTCCAAGTTCCGCCCCAACATCTGTCCATCTATCCATCCTCGCGACTACCTCGATCAGCCTGTCGGTGTTGATGGCTCTTACGTCACCAATCTCACATCAGAAACTAATCGGGCTCAAACAAGCCGAGATTTCTCCCGCTACCGGGCAGGAATATTCCTGGGTTGAAAATGCTGCGATTTTCCGTGACTAGTGTGTGCAGAAACGTATCTCCCTCTGTTTGAGTGCAAGACAACGGTGGCTACTATGATAATTAGCTTGTAATAATAAAATAAACATTCTTTAGAGAGATGCCGCACTATCGGAATTAAAGTTTATTTATAGTAGCCTTTATGAGACAAAAAAAAACAACAACTTTAAAACATTTTTTTTAACAGTAATCATCTTTGTAACATTTATAAATTTGTATTTTATTGTAATATTTATTATTTTCACTATCATGATTATTATTACTAGCAAATGGCATGCAAAATCACATTTGATGAACAAATGTATGTAGTTAGAATCGTATAGTACAGTCCCACTTAAAATCTGTTGCATTTCTCAGAAATAAATGTTTGTGAGTGTGTGTGTGTGTGTGTGTGTGTGTGTGTGTTTGCATGTTTGCTGCTGTATGTTCGTGTGTCCGAATATGAGTATATTATGCCTCTTTGAGTTTATAGTGATTGTATGACTTTAAAATAAGTGATCTGATTAGATTGTTTTGAGCTGTTTTTCCAGAAAACGCAATTCTCCTCACAGAAATACTGTTTGCTATGTTCCTTTTAAGGTGTCATTATGCACTGTAAAAATTTTACACATTACGGTGTCTATGCAACACATACTTTTATGTACTTTTATTCACATACTGTATTTTATTATAAATAATTACATGCAGCTACAATAATGAGTACATACAATCATTTACACAAAATAATGTGTATGCATTATATTGATTATTGGTTGTTGAATAGTAATCGCTGTTTAACATGATCACTTTTATGTATAATGTGACCAAAAAAGAATGCATCTAAAAAACATATATATATTGTTCATCAGTTTTTCCAAACCTAGATCAGAGTGCGCCATGGCATGGTGAATTATCAGCTGTGCTCATTGTATGCTGACATGGACTGCGTAGTGTTTAAAAATAATTTAAGAAAGATTATTATCCATTTAGTTACAGCTTTTTTTACAGTCTATGTTATCTAATAAAGGGAAAGTGTGTGTGTGTGTGTGTGTGTGTGTGTGTGTGTGTGTGTGTGTGTGTGTATATATATATATATATATATATATATATAAAATACAATTTTTATGCATTTTGTATAGTTATTCTATTAACGTGTGGCTGTACATGTTAGTAACAGTTAACAGGTCGGTGTATGCTTCTGTGTTTGGGCATGTGTGTACATTTATGTGTGTGTTTAAGGATGGTTATCCATATATATACTATAGAATTTAATCTTATTCTGCATCAGGCATCTTGTTCTTTAAGGTCAAACAATACTGCCATGCAAACATCCAAATTGTAATGCCAACGAAAGGTTAGTGTGGAGTCTGAACCATGCCATTTTTCAGCCTTCCAGTCCTGGTTAAAGCTACAATAAAAGAAACATTCATGTTTGACTTTCCTGCAGATAAGTTTGGTGATTCTGCCTTATTAACTTAATGACTGGAAATGATTGGAAAACATAAGCGTTTTAAGCATCAGTGAGTAAAGCAAGAGCTCCTTCCACGTAGGACAAGTAAAAAAATAATAGCGTCACTGAATGTACGTCCTCATTCACTATGTGCATAAAAAAGAAATGTAACTATGTATTTCGATTTTTAATTTATCAACTTAATGTATTTCAAGAGAGCAGCAGCAGACTGCGAGATAGTAGATTTTATGTCTTTTTTTTATGATGTTACAAGGTTTTAAACTGATTCTCTATATCTGTTTTGATGTGTTTGTAGTTTGTATTGACCGAGTGGAACCGATTTGGTTCATCTCTCTTATCTTGTGAAAAATAACCTCAGATTTGTATGCTTTTCAGTCAGATCTGCTATTTACTGCAGACATTAAGATGGCCCTATTTGCATTAAAATACCATGGCATGTTGAAATGAATATTATTTGTTGTAGATTTTTTATTTTTTTGTGTCAATATTAAGCTGTCTGCTTAAGGGATTGCATATGTATCTTACAAGACTGGAACTGAAAAACAGATGGTGATTTGAGGTGATAGCTTTTGAAGTAGTTTTTTTTTATGTGTAGCATGTCACATCACATCAACAAATTATGATCTAAATTGCTTGCACGCCACACGAGGCGGGATGCCATCAAATGTGTTCTCGGACATGTATGGCGAGATCTGAAGACATATAAACATTAAAATAGCATGCTGTCATTACTGTATTTGAAAGTGGAATAACTGTAGACTGTCACAATGACAATGTTTTCTTAGACAAAAAACAAAATCAATATTTTCGCAAGAAATGTGATCTAACAGTTGTCATGTGTGTTGGAAATACATGCTTATTAATTGTGGACTGTGTGTTTGGATGTACACGTTTTGTGGAGTATACATTAACCAATCCTACCATTCTCGTAAAAATGCAATGCACTGAACCCACTTATGTGAAATGCATATATGTGCATATCATCTTTTTAATAATCATGTTACTGTTACAAAATCAGCATGCAAGATAAATGGCATTTACAAGATGCTGCTGCTTTTTTTTTTAAAACAAAATATCTCCTGTGGGCTTACAGATAGTTTGCTCTTTAAATCATGTAACATCATTTAAGTTGTTACTCTGATTTATTGATTATGTTTCCAAAATGTTTTTCCTGTCTTGTAGGTGAGGATGCCAAAAAGACGATATTGCAACCAACAGGTCAGAGGTCAGCAATACTCCTTTGTTTCAAATAATTAGATTTATTTTATTTTTTTTCTCTAACTTGTAAAATATTTGAAATATTTTTGTAAAACTGTATCTTTTAGAGTTCTCACGATTGCACATGAAACCATCAGATGTTGCCACTGATAATCACTTGGGCATTAATGTCAGTACTGCTTAAATTTTAATTGCACACTTAAGCACGGCCACCCTGTTAGTATTAATAATACTCCAGATCGGCTGTGGTGTAAACCTTACATCTGTAATCTCGATCAAAGCCATTTTACATTCCACTGCTGGTATTATCATTATTAGAACTAATATAATCATCTCTAGAAGCATTTGCAATACTGAAACTATTATTGCAGTCTTAGATCTCTAGAACTACTGTTGTTAGTAATTTTGCCACTGATGATTCAGTTCATGTGGCATTGCTAATTATGGATCTGTGTTTTTTTTTTTTTTTTTACATTTCACTGTATTAATCCAATACACGATTGTATTTTTCACTTTATTTACATTAACTGTTCGTTTTAATGCTTGAAATTAAATAAATAAATAAACAATTTGTTGATAATTAATTTGTTTTTATTAATTTTATAACCATATAAATAAAGGATAGTGCACACATGGAATTGATTCATTTAAATTGTTAATAAGATGATTTAAAAAAAAAAAAAAAAAATGTAAAAAACCCTGCAGTTTCGAACACTCAATAGAGAGCAAGCGAGTTCGATAATACTCAAGTCAGAAATCTATTTTATCACAATTATTCCTTTTTATAAGGATGTTTTTTTTTTCTTTGTTATTAAAGCAGAAGACACTTCTCGCACTTCAGAGATTTGAATCTTTTCATAAAAAATAAAAAAAATGATTTTATAACATAAAAACTTCCATCTTCAATCAGCAACTGGGTCAAATGAATTTTTTACAGTCATTGACAGGCGAAACTAAGAATATATAATACAAAAATAATAAAGAAGGCTTTTACTGGAAGAATATCTTGAAATCCATCAGATAAGGCAGGATAATTAAAATGTCACATTCCTCTGGAGGAAGGAGGCCCATCACAGCTTTACATAACTCATTATTTCTGTACTTCTACTAAATGCTGATCCCAAAACTTATTTGATGACTTGAGAATCTGACACTGAATAGAATCAATCTTTTTCAATGGCTATTTTTATTATACTTTTCATCACTTCAACTAATAGAAAGTTGCGTTTTATGGTTTGATTGACAATTCATGATGAATAATGAAATACTTCTGACTTAATTCGCAGTACACATTAATTGTGATTAGATGGAGAGAAGCTATATTATTTTTTGAAATGGTAATTCACTGAAAGCCACACTATTTAAAAAGAAATATAGTTTAAATGCTACCGATGCAATGTACTGATTTTATATATGATTAGGTGCATAATATTCATCCTCAAATTAATGAATCGTAAATACTAGTATTTTTATTTATGCATTTGTATGTATGCAACAAGTCATGGTATCATTGTTTGTGACCAAACCAATGTTTCCATATTTTGCAAATAAAAATCAATGACTGGGACATTTTAGATACTGACTGGATCAGTATGTAGATTTCTATCAGGACAAGGTTTCTTCATCCAGATTTCATATGTCTCTGTGTGTTTGAATGTGGTTATTACCTCATAAACATCTCTTCCCGCTCTACTGCACCTCCAACATTCAGGAGGGGCTTTCGTTCCTCGATTCTCCCCTCCAAACCCCGTGCAGTTGAGCAGGAGTTAAGTGACACATTTCAAAATACCATCCTCCAACATGAGCTCCGCTGCCTGCCATCCCACCTCTTTTGTTTTCTTTGACACATGCGATCTCCTTCCAATTAGCATTTTTCAGCCATTAAAGAGGAGAGAGGAGTGCTGAAATGTTTTCCTGTTTCAGTACCACTGACTGCACCTCTTTGATTGGTTGCAGAGGGAAATGTTCTGTAAAAACATTATTTTCCACGGTATCTTGGAAGAGAGTGGCTAGACAGTGCACATAAACTCCTGGAGTCATATTTAAGCAAATAGGATTATTGGAACGTTTCTCTCAGCATTCTATTGACTGGATGAATTGTTATAGAAAGTTAAAAGATCGAGATTAGACACGAAAGCTACAGACCGTGATTTACATTCAGTTTTTAAAATGGATATTTCCCCTCTTTACGCATCTTGTCATTAAACAATATAGCAGCGCAGCTCTGTCAGTTTTTATTTATTTATTTGTTTGTTCCCCAGGTCCTTTTTCACACTGTAAAAAGCAAGGCAAATATGGTGAACAATTTTGAGCGATACAAGAGTAAAAAAACACTTGGTTCTTTCATCTTTCTAACCCGTAATTATTAAGATGTAACCATTTTAGATCAAAGACATGCATGAAGTACCTTTGATAATGTATGGTTTTTAAGAGAAACAAAATATGATGTTTTTTTCCGCTTCAGTCAAACTCATAGCCTGAGGGTTTCAGTTAGAGAGAGAGAGAGAGAGAGAGAAATCTTTTCAGTTCTAATGCAACAAAGAGAAAAACAGCCCCCAAAAGCTGATCGGTCTGCTCTACTTCTGGCAGTCATTGGAAATGTGTTTGTTTTTATAAAAGATCTAAAAGCATTGATAAGAACAACAATTCTTTTTTCCTCTTTTCTCCCTTGACCAGCTAAAATATCCTGCATGATGCCAACCTGTTATGATAACACAGTGCATTAGAGTCTATTCTAATACAGTAATGCATTTTTAACTAATCTGGGGCATTGTAGAAACACCCGTTAAATTGCTCCAAAAATTATGCAATCGTTACTTAACTCTCATGCTCTGTTCAGTTTGACTTTACTGTTTTTATGTTTGGGGTCCAAAAGTGCTATAACCTATTTTTTACAACAAAGTATGCACTTGTGTACCCATTCTAGTAATGTTGTTTCAGTTTGGGGTCAGCTTTTTACACATTGCAAAAAAATCAATAAAATAAATCAAGAAATCAATTCATTCCTATTTTATAGAGTACATCTCGGAGTAATGTAACATATTTATTGAGGATCATTTAAGCGCATTATTAAATTGAAATTTGAATTCTTGTAAGATTGGGAAAAGTCATGAAGTATCAACCTGATATTATATTAACCAGCAATGTCAACCTGATGATAATTATAAGCATGTATTTCAAGCTATTAATAGCCTTAGGGTCTCTAAGACCCCAAATAGGACATGAAGGTTAACCTAAAAAAACATCTCGCCTGGCTAATACACATCTCGCAGCCAAACCTGCCATTCTGTTTATTTTAGTAGATATGACTGCCTATCAAAACATAATTCACAAGTCAGGAGGTGTTTTCATAGGGTTTTGGTTTATTTAAGACTGAGGAGGCTCCGTACGCACCATTTCATACTGAACGTCCCTTCACTCTCTTAGCCAGAAATAGATGAATTCAAACAAACGGCCTCTATGCACTCTCACCCTTTGATCCGGTTGTTGAACCAGACCAGATATCCGGCCCCTTGTTGTCCCTCAACAACCTGACAAGCCTGAACGCTGCCTCTGTCCTCCAACACCTGAGAAGCACTGGCTAGGCAAGGCACTGGGAGTGACCAAAGTCGCCAGCCTCAACTCTATATCAGCAAATCAGACGTACAGTATGCGGCACTGCTCCACCCTGACACGTATTCTTTCTCAATTAGTTATTTTCGCTCTAATGCTGAACAGGTCACATGCTTCAGTTTGTCTTTGAGCTATTCAACTAATTTTCACATTTATTTAATTAAATTAAAAAGGTAGTTTTGTGGCTTTTAAACGGTGTGTACTAGCTTTAGGTAATCTATATGCTAGCATACTCCTAAACATTGACATAATTCACTTTTAGATATATGCATTTATTATTTAAAAAATGTTCTCTTACTGGGAAAATGACCAAAATAAAATGACTTATCTTGCACCACACAGATTTTTGTCTAATCATATTCTCTCTAGAATGAGAATGTTGCTCCTCTCAGTAGAGTGCAACAGTCTGGTTCCAGAAATAAAAATGCTGTACTTTTTGTCCATAGCAGAATTTATTATTAACAATCATTTCTAAACCTTTAAAGGCAGACATGCCATGAGCTCTGAGGTTGTTAAACAATGGTATATGCTTCTAATGAAGTCATCAGTCTGTTTTTTTTTTTTTTTTTACTGTTTAATAGCAGAATTCTTTGTGAAAAATTACACTATCCATGATACTAAAGGGAATCCAATCAGAGAATCGTGACAAACAACCACGACAAAAGAGCTCTGCAGCGAACGCCCACTTCCAATGATCCAATCAAGTCTTCCTATACCTGTAAAATGCTTATTTATCGGAATATTTCGTAACATATTTTCACTATATTGATTCTATACCTATAATCAACAACTTTAAATCAATAGCTTTATATGCTACTATCGTTTTTAGTTTGATTACGTCATTAACCATGCTTTATGGGATTATAGTTCACAGCCTCATTAAAGACGTTAAAGGAATATTCCGGGTTCAATACAAGTTAAGCTCAATCGATAGCATTTGTGGAATAATGTTGGTTCCCCTTCTGTCGCTCTCTCCACGTTGTGTCAGAGAAGTGACACTAGGGGTCTCTCTTGAGCGCCGATATCCACCTCTGATCTATGAAAAAAGGCCAATGAGAGTTGGCAACCAGTATTTGCATGTCCCGCCCCCGGACATACGGGTATTTAAGCGGCGCAAATACGGGAGTTCATTCAGAAAATTTCTTCGGAGCCGATGGTCATGTTTGCAGACTGCTGCGTATTACGCACCGAGTTCCTGCTATCCTCTGCTGCATGCTGTTGGATTCTATGGCACACAACAGCGGCTTTCTCCTGTTTGCACGGCTGTGCACTTCCTGCCCCTGAGCGCATCGACAGTTGCAGATAAGAAAGATCTCTCGCGAGTCTTTCATTCATAAAAGAGTGATTTTATTTAAAAGAGTAATTTCCTCTAAAAGAGCAAAAACACAGCGGCGTTGAACGTCCTTTTAAAAAGATGCCTTTCCGCCCCTGTGTTGTTTCTGGATGCGGTAGAGTACTCTCCGCTTCCGACGGCCACAGGCGTTGTCTCGTGTGTCTGGGCAGCGATCACACCGAGGCTGCGTTTGTGGATGGTTCATGTTCTCATTGCGAGAACATGACCATGACAACGTTGCGGTCGCGGCTTGCTTACAACCGTAAGCAAGCCACTCCAGCCGCCCCCCGCGTCGCTCCTTCTTCCCACGGGATTGAGGACGATGCGGCTGGCGATGGAGGCGATTCGGGATGGCAGCAGGTGCAGCTCCGCCGGTACGCCCCTCGGACCACCCGCGCCCGGCACGCTCGTTGACTCCCGTCCCGTTCGAGGTGGTGGCGACTCGCCTCACAGCCAGTCTGCCTACCCTCTTGCGATGGAAGCAGATGAGTTCGCCGCAACATCGGAGGGCGTGGGCTCTGACGCTGAGGGCTCCTCTGGGCTGCCGCCGGGCTTGCACGCCCAGGAGGAGGCCGACAGCGCAGATGTCCGATATGCTTTCCCGGGAAGCCAACAGCGTGGGCCTGGATTGGAACCCTCCATCCTCCCCACAGCCATCACGGCTGGACGATTGGTTCTTGGGCGTGGGGCGCCGCTCACAGCCTCGCCCCCCCGGTTCCTTTCTTCCCGGAGGTGCATGATGAGCTGACGTCTTCATGGAGAGCACCCCTCTCCACTCGTCGCACCTCCACCTGCTCATCCGCCCTCGCCACCCTCGACGGCGTAGCGCGCCACGGGTACACGGAGATCCTCCAGGTGGATAGAGCTGTTGCGCTCCACTTATGTCCCGGAAGCACTACCACCTGGCGGGGCCGCCCTGTACTCCCTTCCCGGTCCTGTAGAGCAACATCCTCGCTCACCGCGAAGGCCTACAGCGCTACCAGACGCGCCGCTTCCGCCCTGCATGCCATGGCTCTCCTGCAGGTCCACCAAGCCAAGGCACTTCGCAACATGCACGGGGGTGGCCCTGATCCCGACACGCTGCAGGAACTGCGCTCAGCGACCGACCTCACCCCGAGCGCAGGCTCTCGGGCAGGCGATGGCCACCTTGGTGGTCCAGGAACGTCAGCAATGGCTGGACTTGGTTGAGATGCATGAAGCCGACAAGACTCGCTTCCTCAATGCCCCTGTCTCCCAGTTCGGCCTCTTCGGCGACACCGTTGAGGACTTTTCCCAGCAGTTCTCCCTGGTGAAGAAGCAGACGGAGGCCATTTCGCACATCATGCCGCGCCGCAAGCTTGCCGCCATGGCCCAGGCCCCACCTGCTCGCCGAGGGCGTCCTCCCGCGGCCAGAAGACCTTCTGCTCTGCCCCAACCTGGGCCCAGCTCTCAGCCCCGGCCAAACTCCCGTTCAAAATGCTTACCCAGAAACAAATTCTGTCTGGCGTCCGGCATCTAGATTGGTTTGCAGCGGTAGACCTGAAGGACGCGTACTTCCATGTCTCAATTCGCCCTCGACATCAACCCTTTCTACGGTTCGTGTTCGACGGCCAGGCGTATCAGTACAAGGTCCTCCCCTTCGGCCTGTCTCTGTCCCCTCACGTCTTTACGAAGGTCGCAGAGGCAGCTCTCGCCCCGATACGAGGAGCGGGCATACGCATACTCAATTACCTCGACGATTGGCTCATTCTGGCCTCCTCGCAGGAATTACTACGCGCACACAGAGACCAGGTGCTCGAGCACCTCGGCCGTTTAGGGTTTCAGGTCAACTGGGAAAAGAGCAAGCTCACCCCGGTCCAGAGCATCTCTTTTCTCGGTTTGGAGTTAGACTCAGTCTCAATGACAGCACGACTCTCCAACGAGCATGCTCAGTCAGTGCTGGAATGCCTCGCTTCTTTCAAACCAGGCACCGTGGTCCCTCTGAAACGTTTCCAACGGCTCCTGGGGCATATGGCATCCTCTGCGGTGGCCACGCCACTGGGGTTGATGCATATGAGACCACTTCAGCATTGGCTCCAGACTCGAGTCCGGAGACGAGCATGGCGCCATCGGCACGCGACGGGCGTGGAAGTTACCACTGCCTGCCTCCAAACCTTCAAACCCTGGACAGACCTCTGCTTTCTACGGGCAGGAGTACCCTTGCAGCAGGTGTCCCGTCGCGTTCTGGTTACAACCGACGCCTCAAGTTGGGTTGGGCGCCGTGTGCAACGGGCGCAGCAGTCGCAGGCGGTGGAACCGAGGCCCGCTGCGCTGGTACATCAACTGCCTAGAGCTGCTGGCCGTTTTTCTTGCCCTGAAGAAATTTCTTCCATTGATTCGTGGCAAGCATGTCCTAGTCAGGACAGACAGCACCACGGTGGTGGCCTACATAAACCGCCAAGGCGGAGTACGCTCCCTCCACATATCACAGCTCACCCGTCGTCTCCTCCTTTGGAGTCAGCAGCGGAGAGTGGAGGCTCCACCCCCAATCGGTCCAGCTGATTTGGGACAGGTTCGGCAAGGCCCAGGTAGACCTGTTTGCCTCCCAGGAAACCTCCCACTGTCCGGCTCTGGTATGCCCTCACAGAGGCTCCCCTTGGGACAGATGCTCTGGCGCACAGCTGGCCCATGCGGGCTGCTGCCAAGCACGCTTTCCCCAGTGAGCCTTCTTGCACAGGTGCTATGCAAGGTCAGGGAGGACAAGGAGCAAGTCACTCTGGTGGCCCCCTACTGGCCCAACCGGATGTGGCTTTCGGATCTCACGCTCCTTATGACAGCCCCTCCCTGGCGAATTCCTGAGTGCGTGCAGCCTGATACAGTTGGTGCGTTCTGCACGTAGGAATACCTGCTCGCTCCTGTATCAGCAGATCACGCATTACGGCTCAGCGCATGGCTCTTTTAAGTGGACCCCTAGTGTCGCCTCGACACAACGTGGAGAGAGCGACAGAAGAGGAACGTCTAGGTTACGTATGTAACCTCCGTTCCCCGATGGAGGAACGAGACGCTGTGTCTCCCCTGCCACGTCGCTGAGCCGAGCCCCTGTTGTGGCCGGACCATTTCCGGCTCCTCAGAAAAATCCTGAATGAACTCCGTATTTGCGCCGCTTAAATACCCGTATGTCCGGGGGCGGGACATGCAAATACTGGTTGCCAACTCTCATTGGCCTTTTTTCATAGATCAGAGGTGGATATCGGCGCTCAAGAGAGACCCCTAGTGTCGCTTCTCTGACACAACGTCTCGTTCCCTCCATCGGGGAACGGAGGTTACATACGTAACCTAGACGTTACCACCAAAAACATTTTCAACACTTCCCTTCTTTTCTTTAAAAAAAAACAAAATGCAAAAATGTGGGTTACAGTGAGGCACTTACAAGGGGAGTAAATGGGGCCAATTTTTGAAGGAGTTAAAGGCAGAAATGTGAAGCTTATAATTTTTATAAACACACTTAAATTAATTCTTCTGATAAACTCATGTATTATTTGAGCTGTAAAGTTCTTTAAATCGTAATTTATTTTGTCATTTAAGTGTTTGTTGACATTAAATCATCATGGCACAAAAGTTGTGAAATTGGCTATAACTTTACACAGAAAGGGAAGTAAGCAAATATATCTCTCTAAAATCATGTTAACATGCATATTGTTGATGTCTTGTGGCTATACATTTAAAACAGAATATTTTAAAGTTTACAGATTGGCCCCATTCACATTCAAGTGCCTCACTGTAACCCAGATTTTTCTTTTTAAAAAAAAGGATGCACAAGTCGAAATGAATTGTTGAGGTAATCAATATTATGCTACAAATGCTGTTGATTGATCTTAACTTGAATTGAAAACAGAATATTCCTTTAAGTACACAGTCTTGTGCCTTTGAAGTTTTGTCAGATTTTCAAATACTTTTTTGCTTCAAATCAAAGTTTGTAATGTTGTGATTCACTTCTGGTGCTGGTTGATTTGGTTCATGGCTTCTAAGTCTTTTATGAATTACTTTATTAAATCCTTAGGGAAAAAATTAACGGGGAAATACTTTCAGAACCAAGATGGCTGAAAAGGTAGGCAGGCACTGTTGCATAGTCCCTACAGCTGACAAGCAAATCCTCCCAACGCCTTAGCAGCACTGGCTAGGTGAGGCACTGGAAGCAACCAATGATGGCAGCTTAAAGTCTGTATCAGCAAATCAGACGTATGCGGCCCTGCTCTATTCCAACACCCATTTCTTTTTCATATGACTAGCAAGTACCAAATCAACATTCATAGCTGTGACATCACTAACTAGCTCCCCCATCTGAGCCTGGTTTCCCCCAAAGTTTTTTTTTTCTTTCTCTCTATTAACTAACATCTTAATGAGTTTTGAAGTCCTTGCCACAGTTGTCTTTGGCTTGCTCACTGGGAGCCTAAAGACAAATCATTTTTAATGCATGATTTTCAATTGCATTTTTAATTTAAACTGCTCAATGAGGACTTTAAGACATTAAATACATGCAGCATCATACTTGTCTCTAAAGGGCTATACAAATAAAAATGACTTGACTAAATTTTTTTTTATAATAAATACAATTAAATATGAAGGACAAGCCCTACAATGTGTCCTTCCCCAACATAGGAAATAAAACTTTGCATGTCAAGTGGTTTCATGGGGCTTTAAATACAATTGCACACACACACACACACACACACACACACACACACACACACACACACACTTACATTTCTGACCAAATTGCTCAATCTTACCAAACTAATTAATCACTGAAGCTTAATCACACTGACAAGGTTGGCTGGGTGATATTCTCCAAAATATATAATTTAGATTTTTTTTATCCCACATGATCTCTCGCTCTTGACCACTCATTCCAATAATTTCTCAAGGTTAACAGGTAGAAAATGTTTTTGCCGTGACGAGTGTGTCGAGCTGCTTTAAGTCGAGAAAGCTACGGTGGGGTGTGGTGGGCAAAGAAGGGGCGTCTCTCCTGGCTGCATTAATCAGAGAAAATGACAAAACCATATCTGTGACGACAGCGACGGCTCAGCTGCCCGACTGCTGCTAACGGAGGCGGTGGAGGATAACTTTATTAATCAACATTGCTTGATTAATTGTTATAAAGTGTCATCCATAAATTTTCCTTCGATTTAATAATTCTTGTGGAAGACTTAACAATCTCCCTTGTGATTTGAGTTTTATTGAGGTCTGTAGCGAGCGAGGTGTGCTGACATAAATAGCATCTCTGTGGCCAGTCACTTCCTCACTGACAGATATGAAATACAATTATCAGTGTGATCTGTTTAAAAATTCATCATCAGCTTACACATTACAGCAATACACATTCACATACACACACAGAAAGCATACACATGTAGAGGGGTCATAACTGATAAGCTGTTCTATCCGTTGTAAATTTCATTTCTCTCTCTCCCTCTCTCTAGCTCATTACGTTGTTTTAACTGTGGATATTGTATTATGTGCTCTAGTGCAGCTCCCACCCCCTTTATATTAAAACATAAATCACAGGATAATCAATCAGTAGGCCTAAATGACAATGCTGAGGCAAATCGCTGCTATCATTGTTTCCACACCGAATATCATTAATATAACTCTTATCAGAGATGAAACAGACAAATACACTAGAAATGAGTCCAACGTGTGGCGCACAATCCATTTTTTTTTTTTTTAAATGACCTCATCCTAACAATGCTTTTATAACCCTCTTTCCTTCATTTTTCTGTGATTATACTTTTTATAGGTGAGATTGGGACTAGTTTTCACACTTTTTACTTGGGATAAGTTTTGAAAGCCAATTTATGTAAAGGCATATACCTTAAAGTATTTGCTACATAAAAGCTATAGAAAAATGTCCACTATTGTCCCAGGAAAATATATGTCCGACTATTTAAGGGAAGTTGTCTCAGTGGGAACTTGCCATTAAAAATACAGCTAAATTTAAACTATAAAGACATTTTTGTCTAAAAATCATAAAGTTACTGCTATACAGCCTGTTTGACAACTAGCCCCGGCATTCCCTTTAATAACTGATTTTTCTAATGCAATCATGCAATATCTTCGAGGCTCGTAGAATGTCAGTATTGATTGCTATTTACATCTGTATTTTAAACAAAAACGACCTCTGTGGATGCTCACAAATGGAGAGGTACAGCAGAGACACCCCACGTATTTCTTTAATTATGGCTTTGCCCTGTTATATCTCCATTGTCTCCATTGCTTTGACACAGCTGTATGGCAAAGACGCCGCTGTCCTCAGCAGACTGCTGGTTGCCAATTAACCAGTGAAAGGGACCCGGTGTCCACACCCACCTCAGCTGGCAGCGGGCCAATTTACAACTGGTGTGTCACCATGTGTCTGTAAGTGGGCTGATCTACACGTGTCACAGCTGAAGTTTCCAGTCTGCTGAGACTGCGATTGGACAGGTGGTGCCAACCCAACCCAACCTCACCCAGCCCCCTCCTTTTCCACGGCTGATCAAGGACGCTCTTATCAGCATGAGCGCAGAGAGGGCCATCCATCAGGGCAGATGGGTAATAGAAACACTGTGTGACAATGGTCATCAGCGTCGAAAACTACAGCCTATAAACATCCTGTGACACACGCTTCGGAGTGGGGGGTGTAAAATCAGGAATTGAGACAGGGAGAGAGACATCATGACAGATTATGGAAGGAGAGACAGATAAATTATTTAGAAAAACAAAGGATGGTTAGAGAAATACGTTTGTGACTATGGCCACTGGTGAACGGAACACTGTTGCAGCCTCTAGGGTGTGGGGAAGGGCTCGACATTATGAGGGAACACCCTCACGACATTATTAATTAAAATATATGGTTACATTTGCCTGTTCACTGTAAAAATAAAATTAATGTAAAAATGCTACAGTAAAATGTTTTAAAGGAATATTCTGGGTTTAATACAAGGTAAGCTCGATTGAAAGCATTTGGGACATAATATTGAAAGTCACAAAAAGTTATTTCAACTTGCCCCTGCTTTTCTATAAAAAAAATTAAAAAAGAGGCAAAAATCAAGGTTACAGCGAGTCACCTGCAATGGAAGTGAATGGGGCAAAAATATATATATATATATATATAATAATAAAGGCATATTAAAGGCAAAAATTAAAATCTTATTAAAAGCTTATCTTTTTGTAAAAGCACTTACATTCATAAAACGTTCTGTTAAAAGTTTTAGTTTTTTATGGTCATTTTAGGGTTTACTGTGATTTATTGTTTAACATTTTATTTAAAGAGGCCCCATTATGATTTTTGTGATTTTACCTTTCCTTTAGTGTGTAACATAGCTCTTTGTGCTTTGTAACTTTGCGGACCATTTACATGCACAAAGTCCACACAAAAGGGAGTTATTCTCTCCCACAGACAACACTGCTCAAGTACTACAAGAAACGGCTGTTTGTAGTCCAGCCATTTCTTCCGTAAAGTACTATGTAATACATTTGCATAATGCCCACCTAAGGGCTGCTTTGGCCTGCCCTCAAACAATCGTAGTTATAGCCGAGGCCAGGATGAGTTGGGTTAGTGTTGTCGCCATGTTGAGAAGATGCTGTTTTCCTCACTGAGAAAGCAAAACCTCTTTGTTTGGACTTCCAAAGGCAGACGAATTGAAGTATCAGTGGTTAAAATGTATTTTTACCACTATTCCTTAGCAGTACAACCACAACCAATGCCAGATTTTCAAGACGGTTACTCCTGAAAGACGGTGCAGTTCCCACTTTGTTGGGACAATCTGGCACTTCAGGATCACAACCTGTAAGTATGTTTGGTTATTTGTGTATTTATCTTCTACCGAGAGTTCAAATGCGGAGTTTTGTGTTGTACCTACAGTGTAAACCCACTGCACAGATGTAGGCCTCTGCTAACCTGTTAAGTAATGTTATTGTGTTTGAAAAGAGTTGCTAATCAGCTGCGGGCCAACTTTAAACCTACAATTGTGTAGTATTATGCAGATTGTTTGTCATTCTTACTATCATGAATAGTGATCAAGTGTGAAGATGGATACATTTTTTTACAAACGGTAATTTTACATCTGCAGTCCACGGTAGTGCTCTGTTAACTTGCTATGTAATTTTACTGTTTTGGTAAGGGTTTACTATTTAGCTGTGGGCCTGCTTTTACCTAAAACTGTGTAACAAAATGGTAGATCTCAAGAGTGTTATGTAATTATATGATTACAAGCTGTAATGTTACAGCGCGATCAGTAGTCCACGGCTAACTTGCTCACTAACTCTCTAATAAACCCGGTAATGTCCAAGCCTCTGGCTGAATGGAGAAGCCTCTGTTCTCCATTCATAGCTTGGGTGAAAAAAGTTAGGCTGCACCTATTCCTGCCAAAGATGACTATTTTAGATGCACTATGTGTCTTTTACTTGAAGCTTTGTTACGTTCACAATAATCAAAAGTGTACTTGTAAGAAAGCAACAAAAATCAAACTTACCATTGTGAAACTTTCTACTCAAGTCGTGCTTGCGAAGGTAGTTTGGGGCTATCAGCTTATTCTTCCAAACTTTCATTATTTCATTCATTATCGGACTTGGGCTAGAGCTGGTGTGGCAAAAACCGACGCCACTGTTACCATATTACAATAGCGTTTACAGCTGCTCACGAAGCCTCGGGAGCTGAAACTTGGTTATGGTAAGGGGCATTACATTTCCGACACAAGCTCTAATCGGTTGACCAATCACAACAGACTAGGCCAGCTGACCAATCGAGTAGTCTGTGCTTTTTGGAAAGGGGGACTTTAAAGAGACAGGAGGTAAATCAGAGCATTTCAGAGTATGAAGAGAGGGGAAAAGAAATGCACGGTATGAGAAAAATTAGTTTTTTGAACATTAAAGCATGTAAACCTATTCTAGTAGACCCCCAAAATAAAATTTAGAACCTGTAAATTAGCATAATATGGGCACTTTAACACGGAAATGTAGTATTTTATGGTAAAATAATGTATATATACTGTATAAATATAATATAATGGTAACTTCATTAAAACTAGTAAGGATAGTAAAAACAAATAAAGCTCAAGTTGGAACAACAATTTTTTATTTTATTTTATTATTATTTGAGATAACTATTAGTATTAATAGAGTGTGTTACCCTGAGGGTGTTTTGTATTTGTGTGATTGATACTGTAAAATTTTAATAAAATTCAAGTCATCATCTGGCCTTTTGTTTTTCCACCTGTGTTATGTTGGTTAACATTACATTTAAAAGTGCAAATCAGTTTTTTTGTAGTCCCAGCAGGTTGGTATACTAACATTTTATAATGTAATGATATATACGGCAGATATCTGTAAAATATACAGGCTCCAAAATAATATTCCATAATGTCTGAAATTATGGCAACCACAGCTGCCGGATTTTTAAAAAATGTAAATTTAATCCAATTTTTTACAGTTCAAATTTTAGTCTGCAAAGAAGCCGCATCTAAACTGCAAATATACCATTTTGTATAGACTTGTTGTGGTATATTTATGTCCATTTTAGTTATAGTACATTAATACTGTATATTGTATAACAGGAATTTTTAATTGACTTACAATTAATGGAATATAATAGTACACACAAGCTGGTAGTTTGTATTACTTTACAATGCCACATAGTCACCATGTACTATTAATTTGAGTTTTATTTACAGACATATTTTTAAATCTGACATGTAATAATTGTAATAAAATTATGTTCACTTAACCTAGGAGGTGGCATTTATTTTATTTTATTTTATTTTATTTGTTTTTTCATTTTTATTCTCTACTGGTACTATTATTTAAAATAACATAAGCCTAAGCAAATAATATATGAGGTTTATTTTATAAATTAGCCTTAAAGTGATAGTTCACCCAAATATGAAAGTATCTCATTATTCACTCACACACATGCCATCCCAGATGTGTACAACTTTTTTTTGTTTATTTTTTTTGCAGAACACAAGCTAAGATTTGTATAAGAATATCTCAGCTCTGTAGGTCCATACAATGCAAGTGAATGGTGACCAGAACTTTTAAAGTAAAAAAAGCATATAAATGCAGAAATAAATGTAATCCACATGACTCAAGTGGTTAAATGAATATCTTCAGAAGCAATATGATAGGTGTGGGTGAAAAACAGATCAATATTTAAGTCCTTTTTTAATATAAATTATCCTCCCTGCCCAATAGGTGGCGATATACACAAAGAATGTGAAAGTGGAGATTTGTTTCTCACCCACACCTATTATATCACTTCTGAAGATATGTATGCTTTTTGGACCTTCAAAATTCTGGCCAACACCCACTTGCATTGTATTAACCTACAAACCTGAGATATTCTTCTAAAAATCTTTGTTTGTTTTCTGCAGAAGAAAGAAAGTCATACACATCTGGGATAGCATGAGGGTGAGTAAAGATGAGAGAATTTCAATTTTTGGGTGAATTATCCCTTTAAGTGGACCCATGAATGATTAGTTTTGTCTTCTTTCAGAGGTCTTGCAGAAAAACACAACAAAATAATTGTGACTTTTGACGCCCAAGGCTTATATATTTTTTCACTTACCAAATAAAGACTAATAAAAGGGGTGGAGATATTTCAAAAAAGGAAGGCTGCCTCACAAGGTAGAATTTTTTCTTCCTCTTTTCTATTTTTTTTTTTTTGTCAGCTTTTTTCTCTCCCCCATCAGTTTAATTAGCCAACATTTGTCTCCATTTTCCTGAGCAGCATTTGTTTATCCTAGTGTCACACCTGACATTGGCCAATTAGTGCAGTGAAATTGTTTAGTCTCAATAGCACAAGCAGTGGAAAACACCTCTGAGATGTTTGCTCTGAGCTCAAGGGGAGATAGAAGATTTGGAGGAGTGTAGGGGATGTCAGAGCATTTCGGTTGATTATGAAGAATCATGATCGCATTAGGTTTTTAGTTTTTGCTTAATTTTGGGAAAGATGTCGTTGGCTGTGGACAGTATTGTGATGCAGTGAAATGTGAATAGTGTTTATGTAGCGGTGTGTTATCTGCATTGTGTTTTGTTGACAAAAAACTCTCAGAACTCCAAAATCCTTGCCATCATGTCCTCATTTATTGAATCTGGACAACACATAAACAGGCATTTGATGACTCATGCAGCAATTAAATAGTGTATGTTAGCAATGCACAACACGCTTAGAAGGATAAAAATGGATTTGTCAAGAAAAACTTTGATTTTGGCTTGAGAAAGCCTAGCATGAAAGATTGATGTAGCTTTAAAAGCTTGAAGTTTGAAGGTTTTAAGTTTGAAGTAGTTATAAATTTAATTAGTAGTTTTAAAAGTTCAAAGTTTAAGGATTAGATGGATGGATGGATGGATGGATAGATAGCTCATTTTGAAAGTACTCTGCTCAGACAAGGATCAGCATGTTGTAACACCATCAGCTCCTGCCTATAGAGCACTGGAACATCCAACAATTGAGACAGAATCTTTGACACAATTAACTGTGGAAGCAGGTAAATATATGTTTGAACATGATTTTCTTGTTGTCTACTGCTGCTCAGAATGGCAGAAACTTCCTCCTGAGAGACAAAAGAATTTCTAGAAAAAGCAGCATGACTCACCTCAATATCTGAACAGGGCTTGTCTAGTGCTTGTTTCTCGAAAGGGTGACCGGACTTGCAAAACACATCTTGGACATACTCTGGGTTCAATGTTTTCGACTCTTTCAAAAGAGCACCATATGGTACCCTGGTAAATTGGTGGAACACACTGGGTCTCACAAACCGTTTGCATCTGAGGGCATCTGTGACTACATTCTTAGGCTCAAGAATGTATTTGATGTTAAAATTATAAGGGGCAAGCCTTGCCAGCCATCTTTGTTTGCAAGCATCCAACTTGGACTTTGTAAGAATGTAAGTCAGTAGGTTGCAGTATGTCCACACTGTGAACTGCTGACCTCTGAGCTAGAGACTAAATTGTCTCAAACTACCCGTTTTAGAGCAAAACACCAACCTGTGCACTGGATATCTTGATTGGGCATAATTGAATGACTTGCTAGAAAAGGCTATAGGGCGAGTGACCTCTCCAACCTCTACTACTTGAGAAAGCACTGCCCCAAGCCCATTGCCTGCAGTCAACTATTTCTGGCCTTTGCTATGCCTTGGTCTCCTCACACCTGATGTCAATGCAAATAGGGGCTAACCAATTCGAGAACACCATTCAATGTACTGCTGGTAGAAAACCACCATGCCCAAAAACAACCTTATTTTTGCCTGTGATTGAATGTCAGTGCCATCTTTTATAAGATCCTATTCTATGATGTCATCAACAGCCCTGACCTTTTCAGGATCTGTAGCAACGCCTTCACTACTCACAATGTGCCAGAGAAACTTAACAGAGGGTTTAATGAAATGACACTTCTTTTGTGACAGCTTTAGATTGTGAGCTTGGAGTCTTTGGAATACTATCTCAAGTCATTTCAAAGCGAGCTGTTCATCAGGAGCGAAAACGAGTATGTCGTTGAGATTGCGCAGCATGCAAATGAAGTTCTGCTCAACAAATATGCTCTTCATCATCCTCATGAAGGTTGCAGGGCTATTGCACAGACCCTGTGGAAGCCTGTTCTATTCATAGAGTCAAAATGGCATAGTAAACTCAGTGAATCTCATCATCCTCATGTGATTCCATGTTATAATAACCTGATGTTAAGTCTATTGTGGAAAAGGCGTTACCACCCAGGGCTGAAAGTGCATCCGCTTGATGTGGAAGAGGATGTGCATCCTTGATAGTGTGTGCATTCAGCCAGCGGAAGTCTGTGAACATCTTCAGATCACCATTCCTCTTCCAGACTAACATCAGAGGTAACATAATCACTCATCAAATTTCTGATTGTCACACTCCTCTTTGTCATCCAAGTCCTCAAGCAGCTTATCATAGTGTGAAGGTGACAGTCTCCTGCAAGGAAGTCTGAAAGGTTTAGTGTCACTTTAGTGTCACAGATTCTATGAACAAAGCCTTTGCCTTACCACAGTCCAGTTCGTGACGTAAAAATATTGACTCATACTTAGTCAACGGTTCAACCAACTTCCCTCTCCAGTAAGGAGTCAAAGAGTATGAGCTTATGTCGATATCCCGAAGTCCCAGAGAGAATCTGGTCTCACAGTCACGCACTGCTCACTGCTCCATTTAGTCTGGTTATCAGTCTTCACTACATTACACTGCAAATCAGCTGTCTGTTGAAAAGACATGTCAAGACAGTCAATATCAAAGTCTTCTAGAGCTATGCATGTGTACACGTCAGCCAACATGCAGTTGTGTTTGAGAAACACAGGCTTTGTTTGATGGGTTAATAACTTTGAACGGTGTACAGCGATCTCCCAATAAAGACAACTATCCTGCCTACCAACACATTTCTCAGTGCTGGGCTCCATGACAACTGTACTGCCAGAGGATAGACTTTTGTCACTTACCAGCTTTCCCCACACTATATATTTTTTCATGGGCTCTAGAGTAACAGCATGTTTCAGTTTTACAGTCCCTACTTTAGTAGGTGGATCTGTCCCTTTCCAAGATTCGGCATTGCACAAAAGTTGTATCAAAGCTTCTGTATGAGAATCACTGCCTTCCGTGCCTGATTCTCTCCCCCAGAAGTTATGTCATGAATGAGATATTCAATGACATTACTTCCTAAAATTAGTTCTGCGCTCTGTCCATCAACAATTAGAGCAGGTACAGAGAAACAGCAACCAAACACTTTAATCTGTAGATCACACACTACCAGTGGGCTTATTTGTAGACCACCACAACCAATCAGTGTGAGCATTGTTGGAGGCACATTGTCTGTGGTAAGTACTTTTGTTTCCATGAGTTAGGACAGGGCTTGTGTACTCGTAGTACATGCCATAGACCTGCCGTCGAGCATGCCTTTAAGCAAAACACAGTACGCTGTTCATTAACCTGAGATGGCGCTACAGCAGTAGCTTTCTCCAAGTCCCAACCATGAGCACACAAAATCTCTGTGGACTGACCATGACATTTAATGCCACTCACATGTGCATTAGACTGGCGTTGTTGGAGCTTGTTCTCCCTCTGATACTCATCAAGTCTAACCTGCACATCAGCTACAGTCCATTCATCCAATGGTTTACACTTGAATATAAGAGCCTGCTCTGGATCAAGACAGTTTCGAATGAACATTACATTAACTTCACGTAAAGGTCATCAAGAGTTTCCCCTGTCTTTTCAGTCCTCCCTCAGCAATATCAATAGCTTTGTGCAGCCTAAACCAGTAGTCGAATGGCTTCTCATTTCGTAAGGGCAAAGTGGCATAGAAATCTGCCAAAGGCATGCACGAATACACAGTGTCACTACAGTCTTGTTTGAGCAGGTCAAAAACTGGTTTTGGACCTTCCCTGTGGTTAATCGTTGGGTTAATTCTCAGTCCCACCTTCACTACATCACGTGCTCTGCCCTGCAACTTTGTCAGTATTTCAGCAGCTTGGCCTTTTAAAGGGACTTCTCGCTTTTTTAAGTACACTTTTAGTGTCTCCACCTACTCATCAACAGAATTGGTCTCTTCCCCATCACCTCTGAAGTATGGAGGGTCAGTAACATCTTGCTTAACAATTAAGCTAACATTTGACAGTTCACTCATATTAACAGTCGAATCACTTTGCTTGTTTTGACCAAAAACCCCAGACTCAAGACAGGTGAAAATGTTCTGGCCAAGTTTCACTATGTCATTAATCAGGTTCACTGGCACAGCATTTAGATCAGGAAATTGCACAGAATCATCAGATACAGCACAAGACTGAGACATAGTAGGTGTCTGTACATTAACACTTCTTGTGTGGATTGGTGTTGAAGAAAGTGGACAACTTTTATCAGCCCCACCACCTACCTGACATACCTGCATAAATCTTAGTACACTTCTCAAACTACCTATATTCATGTTACTATCAGAACCCTCCATATGAGTCAAAGTACCACTTGCAAGCACTTTTTGCAGAGAAACAATACATCTGTAAAATAAAATCGACAATAAAACATATAATTCAGAATTCATGAAAAAGTCAGCATTTTAGAAAATACCGAAACAGTATTTGAAGTTCTCGAACAATTATTCACCTCGATCTCTATTTTAGAGATATTTTAGTTCACGATTCATATCATGCTCAAATGCCAAACCTCTCAGGGATGGATGGACGATACCACTTATCTTATATATAAAATGCATCTTATTACCAGTTGTAAACAGGGTCTTAAAATGACTGCAGCCAGAGCAAGGGAATGCTATAGAACAACTTCCGGTGGAAGTTCCACCCACATTAGTTTCCCCAGTAATACCCCCAGGAAAAATATAGCCTAATCATTTTTATTTCACTTTGAAGCTTATTATTATTGTTCATGTTCATGGTAACCTAATAATAATATCCCTCATTTAAAAAAAAATGTGAATCTATATTTTTGTGTGAGGATCAGTATTTTTGATACCACATCAGTATTGGAAGTATTGATACTTTAGGATCGATCTACACATCCCTACTGCCCAGCCAGTCCCACGAAGAGTGAAGTGACAATCACAACACCAGTTGTAGCAGTGTTATATGCGTTGTGTTTTGTTGACAATAAACAATCAGAACTTCAAAATCCTTGCCATCAGGTCATCATTTATTTAATCTGGACAACACATAAACAGGCATTTGAGGACTCATACAGCAATTAATCGGCATCCGGCAGCAATGCAGTATGCACTGAGAAGGATAAAAATGGATCAGATTACAAATGATAATAAAACTGACTAAGAAAAAAAAAAAAACAACAACACAGCTAAATAGAGTGAAATCGGCAGTTACACGAAATATGAGGATAATTGAAACACCACGTAAACTCTCACAACCTACTGCTGCAAAAGCTCATGCAGAAGGAGCAAAGTGCGCAATAAAAGAGAAAGAAGAAACACAAATATGGTCATGGCAAGTGGAATCACAAAATATTCTCATCTAAATGCACACCTGCTACATTTAGGCATAAAAAATGTCTTTTAAATATTAATTAATTTAAAAATGTAAACAAATAAGAAACATTATTTCAACATTAAATTCTCATTAATTATTATTTATCAATAATCATATTTAGTCACTTGGCAACACTTTACCATGATAAAGTTATCATGAACCACAGTTTTATTGTAGTAGCAATAACTGTAATATTGTATTTTGGCCGAAAGTATGGTTATCATGGTAAATACAGTACTTGGCTGTACCTTTTACATGAACAAAAAAAACAAAGCAACAAACGTAGACACTTATGCCAATCTATCCATTCAGTATTAAAATTGATTGGTTGCAAATGCTCTCAGGGAAGTCACTACAAAACACACATACAGTCTATGAACACTGAGGCCTACGGTACTAATATAAAATGCCTACACTATTAATAGTCTCTTTAGGTCGTTCAAAGCCATTGTTGTGCCGAAATTGGAATATTTATTTTGTGTAGACTGACTGATGTGCACGACATGACATGCTGCAGCTTTGAGTCTATGGATATGAAGTGCTAATACATCCCCCGCTGGATAAGTCATTTTGACTCATTCTTGCATGCATATGCATGTCGGAAAGAGAGAATCTACGTGCCTCAAAGAGAGAGAGAGAGAGACAGAGAGAGTGAGAGAGAGAGCGATTGACTCGACACACCGCCTGCCCTCAAACAACAATTACCGCAGTCAAGGCCCACTGCAAAGATAAATTAATGTCTCCTCACCAGACAAAAGATTTTCTGTTCAGTAAAATACAGAAACTATCATGTAATACATGTTGAGAGCTTGTATATGATTTAAAATGTCTCTTGTAATAACTTGTTTAACCATTTAAAACCTGAAGTGTGAAGAATTTCTCCCTTTTGCGCACCTAATGTCACAAAACTTAATTGCAAAAATATTGTTTTCAAAAAGGTTTCCTGAACACTCCCTTTGTCTGCCATTGGGCGGAAAAGCAGGTAGTCCTGCCCCACGTCACTGGTTGAGCTAATATTATAATGTCGGACTAGTTGGCATGATAAAAACAACCATAGCAAAACAAAACCTATTAAGTTAGGATTTAATTAATTTTTTAACATTGTAGTTTAACATTTTGTACTCTTTTATTATTACTCATTTCTACTGTTCATGCAGTATGCTAAGCAAAAAAAACACTATTTATCACTGCAGTTCACAAAGCAATGCCATATTTTTTTTAATGGCTTATTGCCAATAAGAGGAACGGACAGGAAAGTGGTTAGAAGGGGGATATGACACACACTGCAAAAAAACAAATCTGACTTTGTATTGTTGCCTTGTTTCCAGTAAAACTAACATCTGAACATCCTTAAAACATGATACATTTCCTTGAGAAGCCATAAGAGGTGCACTCAGCGATTCCTGAGAAACACTTGTTGATTTTCGAATCCAACTGCCAAAACAAACACACCCCTCCATTCAGTGCTCCTTTGGGAGTTCTGCTCTCGAATTATCATAATCCTCTTTTTTTTTTTTTAGTTTATATTCATCTGACTTTTTTCTGTTGGTCTGTTTCTCAGCCATTTTTCCACCTTGGAGTTTAGACCGTCTGCATCAGCCAGATTTGCCATCGCTCGTCTAATGAATTTCCCTCTCGCTCTGACCCCACCCCCCATCCTGTGCACATGCAAGAACCACCCCCTGTTGCTGATTGGCTTGAGAAATGTTGTGTGGATTGGTCCAATCCACTTAGTTTTTTCCCATTTACAGAGCCAGGGCTGTGAACAAATACAATTTTTTTTTCAGCCCACCCACAGAATGGACAGTTAGCAAACTGTGAGGAGATATTTGCAGAATTTGACAAAAATTTTACTGGATTAGAATGACTGAGTGCACCTTTTAAGGCTTGCTTTTAGAGAAACATAATTTTTTTTTGCTTAAAACAAGAAAAACCTATTTGCCAATGGGGTAAGCGAAGTTCTGTTAAACTAGACTTAATATTTTAATATGTAATTTGGTTCTTAAGAAAATAAATCGTGTTTTAAGGAAGTTTATATATTTTTACTGGAAACCAAGACACAAATACTGAGTAAGAAAATTATATTTTGCAGTGCATGTCGGACATAACCTGACACGTCATCTTAAAAATGCAGTGATCCTGCACAAGATGCTGAAAAAAATAGGGTGAGTCATGGTGCAGCGGTTTAAGACGTCTGTCTAGTGCATTTTTACATAGGAAAACCATTGAAAAACTGCATGGACAAAAACGTGTTCAGTGTGAATGGCCCCAAACTATTAATGGAAGGCCAATAATAAAAAAAAACCTCTTATGTCCCTAAATAAATAAAGATTGTGTTGTTGTTATTATTTTCCCTACAGTAACTACAAAAACACAGTTTCTTTTTCCATTGATTTTTTTTCATGGTGTGCTCATTATAGTGTTTAGCTAAGAAGCTCAGGCAAGACTAAATAAAGGCAAAACAGCCTTTGTTGTGCCATATTGTGTGTATACTGTATACAGGGCCCTTCCTACAGGGCTGGGTAGTTCTATAATGCAAGAGGTGAGTATGTCTTTGATGTTGAGTTTGCGAGGGGGCGTCAAGTTAAGACATTAAGATACATCGAGTTCACACAACACAGAGCACAGATTCAATTTAGCACTTCCAGAAACCACATGTGAGGCGTTTCAAACCGCAGACTCCCAAACAGCGGCCGACACTTTAATGCCAGCCTCCAGTCTTTCTTATCTATCTTCTCATCTGTATCATCTTCGTCTGAGTGGAACAAAGATGAGCAGCACAGCTGAAGTGGCACTGACAGCTTTGCAGGGTAAAAGTGAGGCTTCTCTGCAGGGAGAACTGGGAAAGTGTGCAGCCTGTGGCGTCAGGGAGACACCAGCAACTCTTTCATGCCGCCCTCAGCCTTGTGCTCCGGGCTCCCACTCAGAATCACACACGCTCATGTCACCCTAAGGCAGCAGTCTCAAACATTTAGACTCAAACCCAGAGGTGTTTATGGAACTTTACTGCTTAGCCCATGTGTATAATATAGTGAATGAAGTGCCCACACACACCAACCACAAATAGACATACGCATATGCACACACACAGTATGGATGTAGAAGCGTTATGACAATTCAAACTGAGAGGGTATGTGATTTTTGAGTCAAAATAATTTTTTATGCAACTTCCCCCCAAATTATAACTTTTGCCTTTGATAATACTGTAAGTTGCATGATTAGGTAAAATAATTGACTGGTCTAATGCTTCACATACTCACCCTCATGTTAATCGAATGTTGTATGAGGACCTATTATTAAAATGCTAAAGCTGCTCTTTTCCACACAATTAAAATGCATGGTGATAATTGGCTGTCAAGTTCATTTGCAGTTTTTCTTGGTTTTATTTTAAAAAATAATGTCCCTTGCATGCTAAATGAAATTCGCACATTGTCTGTCCCTTAAGGGACAACTAAGTTGTTATCTTACAATGACGTCCCTGTGCACACATAGCTCTGTTTGAAAACCTAGTAAGCTGCCTTCTAAGGCACCATCCTAAATGACATGAACTCTCATAAGTGACCATTTATAATGGTCAATATCGGCAACAACTCCACACCAAACAAACAGCACTCCACACGGGACACTTGATTTGCAATTGATTTTTACCATAATTTGACGTTAGCATGTTGCTAAGCTAATGGCAAAATAGTCAACATAAAAATACACAGCACACACAAAGTTTTTTGTTAAATAACCCATTTTAACTGCACTAAACTATTTCATTGATAATTTTCAGTTAAATATAATTGATTTATAATGAGCATTTCTCTCGCTTTGTCATACATTTATTCAGTGTATTGGTAGCTACCTTCTAAGTTAGCATCATAACCGTCATGGGCCCTCATTAGTGACTTATTTGGAATGCTTTACACAGACAGCTACACACCACGCAAATAGCCCTTAACTTGAGAGACTCGACTAGCAACTGATTTCAACAGAGTTTGATGTTAGCATTTTGCTAAGCTAAGAGTCTGATAAATTACCAAGCATAAAAATACACAGCTCACAGAAAAATTGGGCTAAATAATCAATTTTACCAACACTGATCTATTGATAATTCTCAGTAACGAATGGAATATAACTCTTTTATTAAACTAATTACTAAACCTTTATCTCGGCTGGTCAACATTTGTTTTATGCATTCTATGGTAAAAAGGATACATACGATTCTGACTTAGAATTTGGCCAAAATAAGGTATCTTAAGGGGTCGAATAATTAAGTTGCCCACCTATTAATTAAAATGCTGCCTCCATCGGCAGCTCACTAGGTTTTGACATAGAGCAATAGTATACACAAATTTGGGACTATATGCTTAAATACTCACACACACATACACACAAATATTTACAGAAACAAGCGCACACACAAACACACCCACAGACAGATACCGTAGAAGAGTGAATTTCACAGCCAGGCAGCAGATGCTTGCACGTGTGTCAATGCGCAGAAATGTCAGATATTAAAATCTTGTGACTCTCTGGGGATCGGAGGGTATAATTTTGTCATCGTTTCATTATAACTGTGAGATTGTAATTGTTGTGGCTTACCTGACATGAGTTCGATGGCATATGTGTGTGTGTTTGTGTGTGTGTGTGTGTGTGTGTGTGTGTTGTGTGTGTGTTTTTATGTTCACACGTAAACACAATCTTGGCTTTGGGAGTGATGATGGCAGGCGGTGGGGGGGGGGTGCAGGGTTCAGACGGATCACCGCGCCGTTCGCCCGGTGCCACAGTTTGAGACGGCAGCACGCAGATGGACTGTTGACACTGGCACAAGGAGAAAGTAGAAAGTCGAGTAGACAGGAAGAAAAAATGAGGGAGTCAAAAAATACATCATCATCATCCTCGCTGACACTCTGTTGGTCTTGACCTTAACAGGCTGGAGTGTTGTCAGAGGCAGCAGAAAGGCCTGATGGGAGAGTCAGGCATGTCTGCAGGCACAGGGCTTCATTCAGCTGCAAGGGCTGCGCTGCATCTAAACATGCACAAATAACATAAAAAACAAAAAACAAAGGGGAGGGGGGGGGGGGGTGATATTAAATATTTCAGAGGACTGTGATAAGATAGTCTCCACATTCACTGTGTTTTACACAATTTCTGGTGCTTTCAGATACGTTTTACCTGTAACGTCCCAGTTTTGTGAGGTACGGTGTTTCTCCCTTCCACAATAAAAAAAATGGTTTGTCAGTTCACCTAAAATGTACTGCATCTAAATTAACTGGTTTTATTAAAATATATTTTTTTTAATTTCTTTTAATATGACTATGTCACAACAATTAAATAATTTTAAAAGGGTTAGATAAGATAAAAATATCACCTTAAAGGAATAGTTCACCCAAAAATCTAAATTCTCTGCTCTTTTACTCACCCTCATCTTGTTCCAAACACACACAGAATTATTTTCTGTCATCAGTGGAAACAAATTGAGTTCAAGCTAATCTCTGACACCTTACTTAAGTTTGAATTTGCAGAAGCACAAACCTGAGCTTTTTGTACTTTTTTGGAGCTAGACAGTGTGAACATTCTCCTTAACAAAAAAAAAAAAAAAAAAAAAGGGTCATGCAATGACATTGGGCATCATGACATTGGGCATCTATTAATGACATCTGCCAATGAATGGGTGATTGGGACACAGTGTAAAGCACTTTGGTAAACTCTAAGGTTAAAAAAACACTATATAAGTGCAGACCATTTAGGGTGAGTAAATCATAGCAGAATATTCATTATTGCATGAACTACTCATTTAAGGTAACAATTTCAAATTTTAATGCAAATTTTATGCTATGCCAAAGAGCAATTTTTAACCAACATGTAATAAGGACACACGAAAAACAATATATAAACAATCTCTAACACTGCAATCTCATGTGGTGTACAAAGAATTTCTCAATCTTGCATCTTATTGTGTCACCCAACAACAAATATAGCATGTACTCGCTTTCTCAGAAAGTCGCAGAGGACATTGGGACCTACTCTCCCATAGGAGACAAGACCAAGCTATGATCTACCCAAAGTCTCATCTGATCAGTGCATAATACAGACCCTCCATTCCTTTGTTGGCCACACTGATTTTACATGCATATACACACAATGGTGTACACTCACCTAAAGGATTATTAGGAACACCTGTTCAATTTCTCATTAATGCAATTATCTAATCAACCAATCACATGGCAGTTGCTTCAATGCATTTAGGGGTGTGGTCCTGGTCAAGACAATCTCCTGAATTCCAAACTGAATGTCAGAATGGGAAAGAAAGGTGATTTAAGCAATTTTGAGCGTGGCATGGTTGTTGGTGCCAGACGGGCCGGTCTGAGTATTTCACAATCTGCTCAGTTACTGGGATTTTCACGCACAACCATTTCTAGGGTTTACAAAGAATGGTGTGAAAAGGGAAAAACATCCAGTATCGCGGCAGTCCTGTGGGCGAAAATGCCTTGTTGATGCTAGAGGTCAGAGGAGAATGGGCGGCTGATTCAAGCTGATAGAAGAGCAACTTTGCCTGAAATAACCACTCGTTACAACCGAGGTATGCAGCAAAGCATTTGTGAAGCCACAACATGCACAACCTTGAGGCGGATGGGCTACAACAGCAGAAGACCCCACCGGGTACCACTCATCTCCACTACAAATAGGAAAAAGAGGCTACAATTTGCAAGAGCTCACCAAAATTGGACAGTTGAAGACTGGAAAAATGTTGCCTGGTCTGATGAGTCTCGATTTCTGTTGAGACATTCAGATGGTAGAGTCAGAATTTGGCGTAAACAGAATGAGAACATGGATCCATCATGCCTTGTTACCACTGTTCAGGCTGGTGGTGGTGGTGTAATGGTGTGGGGGATGTTTTCTTGGCACACTTTAGGCCCCTTAGTGCCAATTGGGCATCGTTTACATGCCACGGCCTACCTGAGCATTGTTTCTGACCATGTCCATCCCTTTATGGCCACCATGTACCCATCCTCTGATGGCTACTTCCAGCAGGATAATGCACCATGTCACAAAGCTCGAATCATTTCAAATTGGTTTCTTGAACATGACAATGAGTTCACTGTACTAAAATGGCCCCCACAGTCACCAGATCTCAACCCAATAGAGCATCTTTGGGATGTGGTGGAGCAGGAGCTTCAGTGCCCTGGATGTGCCTCCCACAAATCTCCATCAACTGCAAGATGCTATCCTATCAATATGGGCCAACATTTCTAAAGAATGCTTTCAGCACCTTGTTGAATCAATGCCACGTAGAATTAAGGCAGTTCTGAAGGCGAAATGGGGTCAAACACAGTATTAGTATGGTGTTCTTAATAATCCTTTAGGTGAGTGTAGATCACACAGTGTTAGTACAAAATGTACTCTATCCCTTAACTCTCTGAGCACATCCCACATTACATCTGGCTCGTAATTTATAATTCCTTCATTTGGACATTCGTTTTACGATTCACTCTTTCATTTCTGTGCCCTTCTCTGCATCTTGAGGAAGTCCCAGAAGATGAGTGGAACCATTAAAAGTGTATTATAAAAATATCATTGACCTTTGAGATGTGACACTAGACCAGCCTCACACTGGGTTTTAAGACTTGATGCCAGTTGCTTAGATTATCAACATATGCCAGTCTTAATAAATGTCCTGTCACTTTATTAAAAAGTTTTAAGTACAACAGTATAATTTTTATAGTCCCATAAAGGTGAAGGTAGCACATATTAAATTTTTTTTACGTGCAGTGAACTTTCAAGCACTCTGCGATAGGTTACACAATTAATTTCTGCTTAGCCTGAACTACTGACCATATATTTGAGCTTTTTACATGCACTCTTTTTAACAAAACTTTTTATCAGACCTTACCTTAGTGCTTTTTGAGTGTTACATTGTATGTGAGGGTGTTTACTTCAAAAGCAGCTAAATTTGATAAAACCTTCTTTATGCCGAGTTTACACTACACGATTTTAAGCCTGATTTCGCTCGCCAACAGTTTTGTGGAGATCGCCGACAAAAGCCGAAATTGTATGCCAAATGGAGCTCGCACCCGTGAACGACAATCGCAATGTCACGGTATTTAATCCTATGTCTCTTCCTTGTCTCGTGCCTTGTTCTTAGTGTGTGTTGTGTGGGTGCGTGAATGTGTGGGCGTGTTGTTTGTACCATGATTAGCGCTCTGCCGCAATCACTCCTCTCACCAGCTGTTACTCATTCCCATTCCCTTTAAATTCTCACCACTCTCTCATCTCCTTGTCAGATCGTTGTTTGTGATGTCGGTGTTGTTAAGCTCTTCAGAGTTCCAGTCCAGTTCTCTCGTTGTCCCTGTTTAGGTGTCCTGTTTGCTGTTACCGGATTACGCGTGTCTGTTCAACACTTCTCTTCACTCTTCTCACCACGATCATCTGACCATTGGAGACTCTGCGCCACTAGACCATCACCCGGACTTTTCCCTATCTTCTCAATTTGACTGTCAATAAACTAATTGTCAACTTGCAACTTGCTTCCTAGCTTCATTCGTCACAGAACGATCTGACCACAAGATGGAAGCAGCGAGTAACAATTCAGACAGCCTAGAAGAATTAAGTGATGAACAGCAGACTTCGTATGGAGAACCAGGAGAAGAATCTCAATGACACGGCTCAGCTGTCCAGGCTCTAGTGGGCGCAGGTGTCGGACTCACCCAGCAAATTCAACTTCTGCGAGCTCCCACTGCGCCACCCGCACGCTGATTCCTCAACCACCACCAGCGCCCCCTCCCAGTCGGAGCCCGCCTACGGTTCCAGAGCTATATTCAGGTGAACCTAATTTTTGCGAGCTTTTCTAACCACGATGCTCAATGCATTTTTCTTTACAACCCAGAACATTCTGTGATGAAAGAACCAAGGTAAGCTTTTGTCCTGGCGCTACTTTCTGGGAGAGCGGCCCTTTGGGAACGGCGGTGTGGGAGAATCAAGATGAATGCTGCACCTCTTTTCAAGCACTCTCCGCGGAGATGAGGCGAGTTTTCGACCGTGCTGTCTCGGTAGAGAGGCAGCCAGAGTGCTGGCCGACTTGCGTCAGGGAGAGATCTGTATCAGACTTTTCTATCGAGTTCGGGCTAGCTGGCGGAGAGCCAATGGAGCGAGGCGCCAGTGGGACATGTTCCTGCATGGGCTGGCTGATCGGCGTCCAAAAGGAGATATCGCCATGGATCTCCCCACCAAGCTAAGCGATTTGATCGCCTTGAGCTAGAGTGGGCGCAAGGTTATCCAGAATGGAACAGCGAGTACAAACCAACCGCCCCTTGAGAGGATTAGGCGGTCAATGTTCTGGAGGCGGGGCAGCGTTCAGCCCGTCTGTGATCCGAGCCCATGCAGGTGGGTCGAGCCCGGCTTTCCGGGAGGAGAAGGAAAGGCGGAGATCCCAGGGACTGTGTTTGTACTGTGGTGGTGCTGGACATTTTGCCTACAACTGTCCTTTAAAAGGATCCGCCCGATAGCAAGTATGAGGCTACTATCGGGTGGGATCTCCGCCAGAAGACCTCATCCACATCTACCCTCCTTCCGGTAAGTCTTCAATGGTCTAATCACCGTCCACGACTGTCGAGCACTTCTGGATTCTGGGGCGAAGGAAATTTCATGGACTACACTTTTGCACTCAACCACCAAGTCCCCTCAAGTCTCTCACTCACGGATCGCTGTTCACGCCCTCAATGGCCAGAAACTTCCCACCATTTCCCTAGCCACTGAAGACATCACTCTCGTCCGTCAGGCAATCACACGAGACCATCTCCTTCTACATACTGGACACTCCTCTTGCCCCCATCGTCCTTGGTCATCCCTGGCTCACCCATCACAACCCTAAAGTGGACTGGCAGTCTAAGTCTGTGTCAGCGTGGAGCACTCAATGTCATAAGTCTTGTCTTGTTTCTGCCTGTTAGGTCTGTTTTTGTCCCTGTTTTTTCAGGAAGAGGCGGTGGATTTATCTAGCGTGCCCATGGAGTACCTGGACCTGAAGGAGGTGTTCAGTAAGTCTCGGTGACTTCTCTCCCTCCACATCGTCCCTATGACTGTGCCATAGAGTTATTGCCAGGTACATCTCCGCCTAAGGGCAAGTTATATTCACTCTCGATTCCAGAGAGGGAGGCTATGGAGAAATATATTTCTGATTCTCTAGCTAATGGATTCATCCGCCCTTCCTCTTCTCCAGCGAGTGGGATTCTTTTTGTGGGGAAGAAGGATGGATCTCTGCGACCTTGCATTGATTACGGGGCTGAACAACATCACGGTAAAGAATACTTATCCTCTACCGTTGATGTCTTCAGCTTTTGAGAGGTTGCAGGGAGCATCCATCTTCCACGAAATTGGATTCACGTAATGCTTATCATTTGGTCCGCATCAGGGAGGGGATGAATGGAAAACCGCTTTTAACACCCCCAGGGAGTACTTTGAATACTTGGTCATGCCGTTCGACTTGTCCAACTCCCCAGCGGTCTTCCAGGCACTTCGTCAATGGCGTGCTGCGAGACATGGTTGATCAGTTCATATATGTTTACCTGGATGACATATTGATTTTTCTTCTTCTCTCCAGGAACATGTGCAGCACGTCCGGCTAGTGCTTCAGAGATTGCTAGAGAATGGGCTTTTTGTCAAAGCGAGAAATCGCTTTTCATGCACAGTCTGTTCCTTTCTTAGGGTACATCGTGTCGGTTGAGGAATGCGCATGGATCCTGAGAAGATCAAGGCTGTGGTAGATTGGCCAAGTCCAGAGTCTCGTAAGGCCCTACTGAGATTCCTGGGGTTAGCCAATTTCTACCGGCGTTTCATTCGCAATTTCAGTCAACTAGCCACACCTCTGACCGCCCTGACCTCCCCCAGAACAGCGTTCAGGTGGTCAGAGCGCAGCTGAGGCTGCGTTTGCCAAACTGAAAGGTTGCTTTGTTTCAGCCCCCATCCTGATAACCCCTGATCCATCACGTCAGTTACGTGGTGGAGGTCGATGCATCAGAGGTGGGGGTAGGCGCAATGCTATCCCAGCGTTCTCCTTCAGGCGACAAGATACACCCTTGCGCGTTTTTTCTCATCGCTTGTCCTCGGCGAGCGTAATTATGACATTGGTAACAGAGAGTTGTTGGCAGTCAAGTTAGCTTTGGAGGAATGGCGCCACTGGTTGGAGGGTTCGGGGTACCTTTTATCGTCTGGACCGATCACAAGAATTTGGAATATATTCGCACAGCTAAAGATTAAACTCCAGGCAGGCTCGGTGGGCTCTTTTTTTCGATCGTTTTGATTTTACTCTCTCGTACCGCCGGGTTCCAAGAACATCAAACCCGATTCTTTATCACGTATTTTTGATCACTCCGAGCGCCCGTCTACTCCGAGTGCATTTTACCAGAGACTCTATTCATCTCTACACTCACATGGGAGATCGAATCGAAGGTCAAGACGGCCTTAGAAGGAGTGCGCCCGGCTCGGTGCCCACCGAACCGTTTGTTTGTGCCGGAGGGTTCACGGTCCAGCGTTATTCAGTGGGGACATTGTTCTAATGTGGCTTGTCATCCAGGAGTTAATCGAACTAAGTTTTTAGTCAAGCAACGATTCTGGTGGCCTTTGATGGTTCAGTGGCGTTCACAGTTTTGTTTTGGCTTGCTCAGTCTGCGCCACTGGTAAGAGTTCCAATCGACCCCCAGGCGGGTTACTTCAACGCTGCGGTGCCATCGAGACCCTGGTCCCATATACGCTCTAGATTTTATCACCGCCCTCCCACCCTCACAGGGACACACGGTAGTTTTAACCGTGGTGGACCCGGTTCTCGGCGGCCCACTTCATTCCCTTGCCCAAATTACCCTCTGCCAAGGAGACAGCGGTGATTGTCATTGACCACGTCTTTCGGCTACATGGCCTCCCGACAGATGTGGTCTCTGACAGAGGACCCCAATTTGTGTCCAAATTTTGGCGAGAATTTTGTAAATTACTGGGAGCGACTGTTAGTCTGTCCTCAGGGTTTCATCCCCAGAGCAATGGTCAATCTGAGCGAGCCAACCAGGATCTGGAGAGAGCGTTACGATGTTTGGTATCCAAGAATCCTTCCTCATGGAGTCAGCAACTGTCTTTTGTTGAGTACGCCCACAACACGTTACCAGTATCATCCACGGGCCTATCTCCGTTTGAGTGTAGTGTAGGTTACCAGCCACCTATTTTTCCTAGTCTGGAATCCGAGTCGCGGTCCCCTCCGCTCACGCCTTAGATCCAGAGGTGTCACCGCACTTGGACTAGGGCCGGGAGACTCTACTCCAAGTGGGGTCACGCACCAAGGCCAAAGCTGATCGCCACCGGTCTAGGCCTCCCGTATACGTCGTTGGTCAAAAAGTGTGGCTTTCTACTAAGAACATTCCTCTACGTTCATTATCTAATAAACTTGCACCTAAATTTATTGGCCCGTTCAGCTGTCACCAAGATCGTTAGTCCGGTGGCAGTCCGCCTCAACCTTCCTCCAGCGTACAGGAGAATTCACCCGTATTTCATGTATCCAAAATAAAACCCGTCTTTTATTCCGCATTAACCCGCCGGTTCGGTTCCCCCGCCGCGACTTCGTAGGCGGGGAACCTACTTATTCGGTCAACCGTATTCTGGACTCAAGGCGGAGGGGCGCGGATTTCAGTACCTGGTGGACTGGGAAGGTTACGGTCCGGAGGAGAGAGGTTGGGTACCGGCCAGAGACATTCTGGATCACTCCCTTATCGATGACTACAATCGGCAGGTAAGGGAGCCTGGGAGCGCCAGGAGGCGTTCCTAGGGGAGGAGTACTGTCACGGTATTTAATCCTATGTCTCTTCCTTGTCTCGTGCCTTGTTCTTAGTGTGTGTTGTGTGGGTGCGTGAATGTGTGGGCGTGTTGTTTGTACCATGATTAGCGCTCTGCGCAATCACTCCTCTCACCAGCTGTTACTCATTCCCATTCCCTTTAAATTCTCACCACTCTCTCATCTCCTTGTCAGATCGTTGTTTGTGATGTCGGTGTTGTTAAGCTCTTCAGAGTTCCAGTCCAGTTCTCTCGTTGTCCCTGTTTACGTGTCCTGTTTGCTGTTACCGGATTAGCGTGTCTGTTCAACACTTCTCTTCACTCTTCTCACCACGATCATCTGACCATTGGAGACTCTGCGCCACTAGACCATCACCCCGGACTTTTCCCCTATCTTCTCAATTTGACTATCAATAAACTAATTGTCAACTTGCAACTTGCTTCCTAGCTTCATTACGTCACACGCAATGCATGAACTATCAAAGACGCAATTTGCGAGAAGCGCCGAAGCATCGCCGATGTTAGCAAGATATTTAGAATGTTAAATATCTGGACCTGTCTGCGATTCCAAATCGCACAATGTGAAATATGTTCTGACTGAATACAACTACAGCGTTGACCTACAGCCAATGAGAGATCAAGAAACAGGGCATCGGAAGTTTCAGGGTGTGGAGTCCTGGTGTACCTGCAACAGAACATCAATTAGCATGGCTGCGGTATCAAGAAAGTCTCATTAGACCGAAGAAATGGAGGAAAAATTTGTGGAACATTGGCAGGAGCACCAGTGCATATTTGATGTTTCATCTGAACTGTACCACAACTGGGTGGAGAAAGAGAAGATTTGGAGAGAAATTGCCAATTCTCTTGGACAGTCAGGTAAGCAAATGGGTAGATTTTTCAGTAGGAGGTACTTTTTCATATTGTAACTAATAAAATATATGATGCCTTGAGGCGATTAAAAACATACACATCATATTCTGAAATGCATAACATATGATCATGCATCACTTCATGCGTGTACTCTGTTGTTAAACATAATTTGGAGTTCAGGCAGAGTCGTTGGGGATTCGTCAATAGTGAAATGTCTTGTAATATGTTCACCCCTATCGCAGATTCATCGTGTAATTTGAAAATGCTACGACTTCAGTAACAAGACAGACAGATGTGTAATATGAACGGTACAATGATCCGACATCTTTGAAAGTTGTGTTGTGTGTAGGAGCCATTAGGGACACCCAGGCGTAAAAGGGGTCCTCAAAGGTAAAACGATTTATAAACAATGAAGGGGTAGGTTTAGGGTTAGTCTGTATTAAATTAGCTTTATATATGAACAACTGAAGTCTATGTTATGATCTGTCAGGGTCAGTGTTGGGCAAGTTCAAACAAATTCAAAATAATGTCAATATTTCTTTCTTACCTCACATTTCTACTTTACAATGACTCGTTACAGGGCCATTATTCTTGTATTCTACATAAAAAAAAAATATTAGAAATAAGCATAACCCTATAATGTACTTAAAAAAGTAACTGTTTTCTGATTACAAGAATTTAAAATGTAATGCATTACACTACTTTTTTGACTAAAAGTAATTCGATTACAGTAACGAATTACTTTGTAATTGAATTACACCCAACACTGGTCAGGGTGATCTCATTAGTATTCCTAGATATTTGTGTGTAAGATTTTCATGTACAGTAAATTTTTATATGTTTGAATAGACACTAAAACGTAACATACAGTTTCATTGTATTCACACCATCTGAATCTTAAGCACTTTGCATGTACATCTTTATATACAAATTTATTTATTTATTTATTTATTTATTATTTATTTATTTATTTGCACATATAACATTTAAAATACTACTTTACAAATCCATTAACGGAAAAAAAAAAACCAGAAAGAAAAAAAACATACTGTGCGGGAGAGAGTGAGAAGACCATGAGGTCTTATAAAACCACCTCCCCAAAATCTCATTAAATGGACATAAAATTACATGATCAAGCAAGACAATACAATCAATACATCAATCATTTGAACAATTATATGTTAACATTTTTTTCAGCTCTCTTTTAAAAGAGTTTAGAGTGATTTTAGTCTTTAAAACGGGGTCTAAATGATTCCAGAGGGAAGGCCCTCTGTATTTCAGTGTAGACTGATTAGCTGTAGTTCTACAAAAAGGAAGATAAAAATCCTTACAACGCCTTGTGGAATAGGCATGAACATCCGAAGAATAAATGAAAAAATTATTAAAAATACTAGGCATAATATTTGTCATATTCACATACTTATACAAATCTTTACGAATCCACTGATAACTGGATGTAACCAGATTTAATTGCGGGACTGATAGAACTGATAAGATCCCATTGCAAGTCTTTTATTTATCAGTGAATGAAAGGGAAATATGTAAGATAAAAACCTTTTTAATGGCATATTTATCTATAAATGACATCCAGATGTGTCTAATAAACATATAATAATTTATGTGTTATAACTTTGTATGATTTTATTTAATTACCAAACCTTAACAACTATGAAACAGAAGTGAAACACTGTGATGTTATAGCATAGTTATAAGTTATAAGTGATGTTATAGCATAATATTAATGTGTGTTGTGTCTGTGGGCTGTCACAATTTTTACGAAACATAGACATTTTTGATCCTCTAAGGATTTGTACACAATTTAAAGTCTTTAAAGTTGTTGAAACTTTAAGGGTTTACATTTCAGATGTTGTCAATAGCCTTCATTCAATATTGTATGTTTCGGCATCCATGCAAATGTACGAAAGTGTGACAGAACCACACTTTAGATATGAATACCTACTAATACTAAGATAGTATTCTAATTCTTAATACTAAGATATCACATTGGAAATGTCCTCATTTAGATAGCTAGGTAAACATGTGTGTGTGTATCTACAGTATGTGTTAGTTGGAGGTTAAGTGAGTAAAAGTGTGTGTGTGTGTGTGTGTGTGTGTGTGTGTGTGTGTGTGTTTCTAGTTACAATTTTATATCTGAAAAAGAGGGTATCGTGATGAGCATATTAGTTAGAACTAGAGTAGTCATGCTTTCCCTGATTTTTCCAATATGGATTAATATTGTTGGTCCTGGAACACACATTCCTGTCAAACAGTCATAAACCAAACAATAACCAACCCCTGAAATCAGAGGAAAATAATAAGATTGATTAGGATGTTATTCAAATGTTTAACCCCAGCCTTAAGCCTAACCCTAACCCTTAAATCTGACTGGCTCATAGGAATATTGTTACAGAACCAAGGATGTTGATCCATGTCCACATGTTAAGTAGACTGATTGTGGTTCATAATTGGATACTGACTAAGATCACCAGTTACAATTGTGACCTTGAGTAACACACTTAACCCCTTTACTAACTGTACTGCACTCTAAGTTACTTTGGATACAATCCATCTGCTTAATAACAAATAACCATATCCACCAGCCTCCTCGGTCCCTGCCCAGCTTCATGTTGCACTGTAATGATGTTTCAGAGTTCTAAGAAAAAGATCCTACTCTCTTCTACTGTATATCATCACATCTCCTTGCACACAATATGCAAAACACGGCCTTAAACAAACTCATTTACCGCTCATGTCCCCCATGTAGTTCAGTTGAGCATCTGTATCTAATCATTTGTCCACACAGAGCATAAACGAGAGAGAAACAGCAGGGCGATCAAAGGCTGCACACCACATGACAGCGTGAGATTGGGTCGAATTTTTGTACCAACAGGAGTCGGGGAGCCCAGGGCGAGGTTTTGGTTTAAGGCCCCCCTCTACAGCACAAAAAGAGAATGAATATGGGGTGGGGGGTAAGTGTGGTATGAGTTAGATCCGGTTCTCCATGGTAACGGGTGGAGAGAGAGATAGTAAGTGGACGCAAGAGAGGGTTTAATGAGAGGTCATCCACAGGCCAAAGAAAGGCCACAGGGACAAGAGGATGAGGACTCCCCCTTCCCATGTACCCATGTCCTCTCTTTTTTTCTCCATACTGTTTTTCTCCATGTCTTTGATCTTACATCTAAAAGTAAGCTGGTATCTCTAGCTCAAATTTTCTCTTCTTCAATGTAATATAGAATGAAAGGATGAGGTCTCTCACTTTCAGTCAAACCCATATGACTTTCTTTCTTCTGTGGAACACAAAAGGAGATTTAAGGCAGAATGCTAGTTTCAGTCACCATATACTTTATGTGTATTGCAGAAAGATATGTTGTTGGTCGTTACATTTTTTTAATCATAATTAATCACATAACTTTTTTGTAGTTATTCACAATTAATCACATATTTTTAAAGTGCTGAAATTTTACTCTAAATATACTTGTATATTCTTAGGAAAGAAAACAAAACATTATGTAACAATATAATGCTTTATTAAAATTTTCCAAACAAAACCTTCCACAGTATAAAGATAGAAATGCACTATAATATCATCAATTCAAGTAACATTAAACATTTCCCAAAGTCTAAGTGGGAGTTTGACCTAATTGCAAGAACTAGTCACCACATAGGTTGCATATTCCTTCCAGTGGGCATTAAATCTCTTAAACTCTCATCCTCCACAATATTAATCAGCTGGCAGACTGTTTTGTTACCGCAATTGTGAAGCAGTGTTCATTATTCGCGTTAGGGCGTCAGCACCAGTGTCAAGCACCGCTTTGAACTCCACATGTCAATGCGCTTGCATACAAAAACATCTCATTCTGTGTTTTGGTGATAGTTAAGACTTGGTGTGCTTCTGTGGTAATTAAAATGTGACCTAGGCTGTAAAATACTTGATTTCTGTCAAAGGTTCCATCTAGGCTTGTTTTGTACAACAAATACCATTAAGAGCTCCATTCCCCACCCTTTGTGTGCGCATCAGTTTAATGACTCCAGGAAGACACATTGCAAGGTTTCCGCCCTTCCAACCAGTGTTTATGCTGGTTTATGCTGTATTAAGGATAAATGCGTTAATCACGATTATTTATATATATACTGTATATATATATATATATATATATATATATATATATATATACAGCCATGGTCATAAATTTTATGTTTAGCAAAGTTTTCTGCTTCAGTTGTTTTGGTGTTGATTCACATTGTTTCTAGATTATTGTGCAGATTGATCAGATGCATTGTAAATAATTGTAAAAAGCTTAATTGGCCAAAAAAGTTAACTGTATCACAAAAACCCAAATTTCACTGTTTTTGGCTCTGGCACAAAATGACCAGCTAACATCACTAATCATATCAGCAGCACCTGGTGTGAACGAGTACTAGTCAGGTGAAATCACTCTATCATTCTGATTGGAATATAAGAGCAGACTGTTTGCTATAAATGAGTGAAGAAGTGCTTCCAATCATTGTGTTCTTGTTTGCAATGGTTACCTATAAAGAAATGCATGCAGCCATCATTGCTTTGCATCAAAATGGCCTCACATGAAAGGAAATTGCTGCAAAGAATATTACACCTGAAAGAACCATTTACCGGATCATCAAGAACTTCAAGGACAGAGGTTCAACTGCAGTAAAGAAGGCTTTAGTATGTCCCATAGTGTCCAGCAAAGCGCCAGGACCGTCTCCTCCTGAGGAGTCAGCTACGGAATCTTGTCACCACCAGTGCAGAGCTTGCTCAATATTGGCAGCAGGTTGGTGTGAGTGCATCTGCAAGCACAGTGTGGCAAGACTTTTGGACAATGACCTGGTGTCAAAAAGGGCAGCAAAGAAGCCACTTCTCTCCAAGAAAAGCATCAAGGACAGACTGAAATTCTGCAGGAAGTACAAGGATTGGACAAAAGAAAACTGATGCAAAGTTATTTTCTCTGATGAAGCCCCTGATCGATAGTCCGGAGAAGAAAAGGTGAACGCTACCATAAGTCCTATGTCGTGCCAACAATGAAGCATCCGGAGACCATCCATGTGTGGGGTTTTCATCCAAGGGAGTGGGCTCTCTCACAATTCTGCCCCAAAACACTGCCATGAATAAAGAATGGTATCAACATTTCTAAAGAATGCTTTCAGCACCTTGTTGAATCAATGCCACGTAGAATTAAGGCAGTTCTGAAGGCGAAAGGGGGTCAAACACTGTATTAGTATGGTGTTCCTAATAATCCTTTAGGTGAGTGTGTGTATATATATATATATATATATATATATATATATATATATATATATATACTGGCAGCCAAAAGTTTGGAATAATGTACAGATTATTTATCTTATGGAAAGAAATAGGTACTTTTATTCACCAAAAAGGCATTCAACTGATCACAATGTATAAAACAGCACCATCACTATTTGAAAAAATTCATATTTGATCAAATCTGGACAGGCCCCATTTCAAGCAGTCATCACTCCAACACCTTATCCTTGAGTAATCACGCTAAATTGCTAATTTGGTACTAGAAAATCACTCACCATTATATCAAACACAGTTGAAAGCTATTTGGTTTGTTAAATGAAGCTTAACATTGTCTTTGTATTTATGTACACTACCGGTAAAAAGTTTTGAAACACTCATTCTTTATTTTATATATATATATATATATATATATATATATATATATATATATATATATATATATATATATATTTTTTTTTTTACATTTTAGAATAATAGTAAAGTCATCAAAACTATGGAATAACATAAATGGAACTATGGGAATTATGTTGTGACTTAACAAAATCCAAAATAAATCAAAATGGTTTTATATTTTAACATTTTCAAAGTAGTCACCCTTTGACTAGAATTTGAAGACATGTACTCTTGACATTTTCTCGACCAACTTCTTGAGGTATCACCCTGGGATTATTTTTAAACAGTATTGAAGGAGTTTCGTCTATGATGGGCACTTATTGGCTGCTTTTCATTATTATTTGGTCCAAACTTTTTTTTTTTTTATAAAATTGTAGTTTTATAATTAAATAAATTAATATGGTGGCACAATTATTTTTTGTCTACAAAACTAATTTCAAACATTTCAGTCAAGTGTTTCAAAAGTTTTGACCGGTAGTGTATATACTATATGATTGTTCAGGTTTGAACCTAGGTCACCTACAATGTTAATCAAAAATGTAACCACTAGACTTTTATGTCTTAAAATTTTTGTATGAAATACTAAGGTCCAAGGGGTCTGCCTTTGTTGCCCCCTCAAATAGCAACCTGACTGTGGCAACATTTTTGCAAAATGAAATGGCTTGGTTCCTTACATGCAGCAGTTCCGAGGTGAAATTTCTACTCAGTGCCGATAAAAGTAGAATTTCTCCCAGACATGTTTTTTAAGGTTAATAACCTATCATGTTTTAAATTAAAAAAAAACTACCTCCCTACCCTAAACCTAACCAATAGCATCCAAAAATAAAATGTGACATGATAAACGAAATTTGTGCTCTGTAGGCCTCTTACCCCTCTCCTTCGCATTGCAAATGCAACGCTCAACAGTTGAGCTACCGCACAATTTGATAATACTTTAACAAGCTTATAAATGTATTTAGTTATGTAATACAAACATTGCAATGTATCAACTTACAAGTCATGCACTATAGTAAAAGTGTTTGCATGTCATAAGATACACAATGCGTATTCATTTTTATAAATTAATTTTACGTGGCTCATTGTACAGCCACGCAAAATTCATTTATAAAAATGTAGGTATAGCAATGTAATACTATGAGACTAGGTAGTTAACAAAGATGTCACCCTCACTCATGTTTTCTCTCTTTTACGACCTTTGTCTACTCCTGCAACATTTAGATTGTGCATTGAAAACATAAATTCTTTCTCTCTCTCTCTCTCTCTCTCTCTCTCTCTCTCTCTCTCTCTCTCTCTCTCAGTAACTTTGTTCATCCCAGCTAGCGTCAATCTGTTACATGCTGAAAGAGAGCCCCACATTGGCACCAGCTGAGGACTTCAATGGCAGACCACTCAGGGAAGCACTCCAGAAAGAGTCCCCATTAATCTGGGATGTTTCTCTTATAGCTAAGCTTCAGAAAGGGACTCAAAAGAGACTACATTAACTGCAGGTGCAGCTTGAGCAGGTTCAAGTGTTCAACATAGGTATGCTTGAAAGCTCTCAAGGTGTTTGTCAGAGAATTTTATGGAACCATGATTAAGGATCTGCATTTCAATAAATAAGCATTTAGTGAGGATTAGTGTGTCGATTAATGGGATAATAATGATTATAATAATAATAGCCAGAGGAAGAATATTTAGCTAAATTTTTTCCATGGTTATTAGAAATACTTGATCTTTATTGGTCAAATATTTTTGTATAATGACTGCTAAACTTTATGATTGACAGTTGTCCCAGGAAACCAATTTCCTACATATTGTAGCTGTGTTAGTTTGTATGTCTCTCGTCCACAGTCACTTTCTTCAACTCAAATCAATATTTCGTGTCTATTTAGTTATTTATTTGGTAAGCAGCCATGTAATAAGGGTTTAAAGTCTGCGGTCCTTATAACCCAGTCAGGGTATATTTTGCGATAATGACCAGCTGATACAGTAAGTACATTATCCCTTACTTTTTGTCTCAGTTGACACTTTTTAATCAAGAAAGAAACTGGGATCTGTGGCCTAGCGGTTAATTCTCATACGAGGGATGCAAGTTTGAATCTTTCTTTCAGCTTATGCAGATCCTGCTTTCTCTCCATCATTTTATGTTCTCTCAATACTGTGCATATTAATATAAATGTCCAAAAACAATAATAAGAAACATTTACTGGATGTATATTTTGAATGAACTGTACAAGAAAGTGCTTATATTAGAGAGCACGTTAGTGACAACTACGTAAGTAGAAGAAGATAAAGTAGATTGTAGACAGAGAGAGGAGGTGAAAAAAAAAACATGTAAAGAAGTTATGTTTTGGCATATAATTGTTATTTATGAACATGTTTTAACATACCATAAGTACTTGCTAAATCTGGTTCCTTCAGGTTCCACTGACAGATAGCTTTATCAGTTTCACTAGTGTCATCCAATGTGTGATCCCTGCTGAGGCCCAGCACTGCACTGAATAACTGCTAACAGGATTTCTGCCTTTCAACTGGGAGACGAGACAGACCTTGTTGGACAAACAGCGCTGGGTGAACAAATGTCGGCAGTTTAACTTAACGAACAAGCTAATGAACACAAGAGGGGATTTAAAAAACACGTTAACGAATGAGAAAGTAGAAAGAAGGTGTAATCAGTAAAATGTGACGCGCATTCTCTTTTGTGTGTGAAAATGCAAAACCATTTTAATCCGCTTCCTGTGATAATTGGTTTCTGATGCGCCATTTATCTTTATCTTCCCGTCTCCCTCCTTTTTCTTCTTTTCTCAGTCTCGCTGACATGGTTAAGTCTCCATCCCCTAGGTATTTTAATTAGTGTAACAAGATCCAATTTGAAAAATCTCAAGATGTGATGAAAACAAAAAGTGTTTAGTCTTGATATCTTGTTACACACCTGACAATTTCCTTTGTCTGACATTAAGTGGCACAGATCTAAAAGCAACACTAACACTTATTGTGAGGTTTTCGCGAGAGATTAGGGAACACATGTATGTTGAGCATGTAGTGCTTTGAAATGTCACAATGACAACTGTTTCCTAGAAATAAAAGTAAGCTGCAGTTCTATCAGTGTATGTGATCACAGAATTAATTGATGTACAGTAGTGTATATAGGAAAAAAAGAAACCAATGTGTGCTTAATGAGCAATGTTGGATATTATTGGATGACACAGTATTTAGTTACTGTAATCAAATTACTTTTAGGCACAAAAAGTAGTGTAACGTATACAATTTGTAATTCTTGTAATCAGATTACAGTTACTGACTTTCATAGAAAGTAATTACTTTCAAGTACATTACTTGGGTAACAAATATGTCTAAAATTAAATATGTCTACAATTAAAATTAGTATTTGTTGAGCATAAAACAAAAAAGTGTTTTAGAAAGTAACTTATAAGTAAAGTAATTAGTAATGTGAACATTATTTAAATTAAGCAATCAGTAAAGTAATGTGAATAGAATTTTAGAGTAGTTAGTAATTTGTAGTGGATTACCTTTTTTAGTAACATACCCAACACTGTTAATGAGTGACCCATGTAAAGCTTGCATATCACAGGGATTTATCCAAAATCAGGAGGACATTTTTGAAACTATACATTAGTTCTCCGATTATGCTGTGTTACAGTGATAAAAGCAAAGTTTGAAACATTGAAGTCAATGTGAAATAAATCTGAAACTCATTTTAATTCTGTATTGTATTAGATAACATACAAAATTGGATGCTATAGATGGAGCCAGATTTAATGAAAGTTTTTTAATGATAGTTACAATTTCCCTCTTTACCAGGAAGTAGAGGCTATTTTTAGCAAATTACTTTATTTCTTTGTTGCAGTATTATTAAATTATGGCATTAAATATAAACAATATATTAGAAATGCTGCATTATCTACAAATGTAGCCAAAAACAATTTTGCTGTTGTTTAACCAATAGCATGTATGTATATGTGACATCAGCTTATATTGATTGTATACAATTACAATTGTATAAGTAGTCGCCACTTAATTTCAGACATGTGTTAAAATAAAGATTTGGTTCGGTAGACGTCTCTCAGCCCGCAGTGTCTTTGTGACGTGTCGCCAACAAACCGTCCCTGACAGCCCTCAGCCCCACTGGCCATTGTTACCACTGATTAATTGAGATGCGCAAACATTGACAGAACTCATTTACTGTTTTGGAGAGGTGTGTTCTCCCCCTCTGCATTACAGAAATTGTTTCAACAATACAAACACACTTGCGAATGCACATTCACACACACAGAAAGCTGGCCACACCATTCCTTCTTGAGACACTGATTGCTTTTTAAGCAGAGAACCTGTTTGAGGCATTTATGTGGATGCTGAAACACGATTTGAGATTGATTAGATTTAAAGAGTGGCAGGCTTTGAGGAGAGCTTCCGACACTATTTAGACTGACAAGCTGTGCGGTGTGAATGGGCCCACGAAGTACGACAGTGCAGCTAATGCAGAATTTTAATATCACCATTTCACACCTCAGAGCAATTGATGCTTATGGGATTAAAGATCCCATGAAATTAAAACTGGGGTTTTGTTACTTTTAGCCAATGTCTATTTTCTTTTCTTTACCTATATGCTAGTATAGCATTTACAATTTACAGTCTTTCACACAGAGAAAATGGATAAAACAATATTGACTCATGCAGCAGTGTTGGGTGTAATTGAGTTTTACTACACAGCTTTTTGTCAAATCAAATGGCCTCTAAAATGATAATGTTCTTCCCCCTAATAGCATCTGCAACCACAAAAACACCATATTAGCTTACCCACTTTTTCAACCATCCTGGTTCCAGAAGTATTTTGGGGGGTTGGAAACATTGTTATTCTATAACCATGCGCTACACGGATGGGTTTTGCCATTGCACACCGCCTCGGTGTTTACATCACCATCTCACACTGAACGCGTTTACATACACATCCTCCCACAAACGTCGACGGGGGAGAATAGGGTGGTGGATGCAGCAATTGGGCTTCCCCCTGGGAGGTCGGGGCCCCCCTGCAGCCCGTGCCTTAATGCGACCCCGGTCATACCACATACCACGGGTATTGCAAATGGGACCTGTCGGTGCGGCTCAGGTGGCTATCCAAATCTGTGATCTTGCCACTGTACAGACAGAAGTTACAAAGGTATTTGCACTTCTGCAAGATGAACAAAGTGATGTCGATAAGGTTTCAGGATAATGTATGAAACCACTACAACTGTGCAAACTGAACAATTAGATATGGAGATGTCTATTATGCAATTTTTCTATATTTAGCCATGCATAGGCTTCATTCCAACTCACAAACAATAAAAAGACATACTTGTAACTGAAAATACATTGTGTAGGTTACTTGAAAGATACAGTACTCTGAGTGGTGCTCCGTGACACAGGATTTTGAGCAGCCCCCAGAGCTGAAGCCGGGTGTTGTCGATAGACGCCAAGCAGCGGTGGTGGTGTGCATACACTGATAGAAAACTACTTTTTCAAATTTTACAATGCGCCATGTCATCCACCAGACCAAGAAGGTGTGTGACCCCCTTTTGTGCATCTTGGGAGTATGCGGTAATTGCAAAGCTCTTTTACCGTGCTGTGTTTGCCGCAATTCTCTGATTAGTGGATCTTTCTCTGCAGGATCATGGGTAGTGTAGTTATTCAGCACAAACTCTGCTTTTTACCGTGATTTAATTATTTAATAATAATTATGAAGTTGAAATAATGTAGACTTATAGCTTCAACAAAAGCATATACCATCGACCTTGGAACTTATTATTCCTAATGGAAAAATTACTTTCACAATAAATACAAATGTGATCGGGGTCAGAAATTTAAAGGATTTGCTTCCCGGAATTGATTTCAAAGGGCATTTTTCGAACCTTTTAAAATGACTATAATGCTTCAGTTTATCACTAAATTCAATTTGAATAATAAGATATTGAAGGCTGTTACTAATAAAAATAAAAGAACATCAACTAATATTTTAGGGATGGGTACTGACATTTTCATTCGATTCAATATTAATTAATTTGGGAAAATTTTAGATACAATGTCAATAGACATGTTTTAATAATAACATATTGCCTGATCTCTACACTGCACAATGTGCATTCTGACTAAAACATATTCCGGGATCACTTTTTTTTTCTCATTCGCATATTTCAAAATATTAGGGCTAATAAGTTAACAGCCTACAAAATGAATATAATGCAATGACAAAGAGGAGATGACAGTATTTCTCCAGATTTGGAAGAGGAGCTTATTAAACTAAACTGTTATCAAGCCCCTCATGCCAACTGAATAAAACAAGACAAAAAACAAACATTTCACACAGTGTTTAGGCAAAGATATAATTTATACAGTACAATTGATAAATGTTCTATAAGTATTGTTGTATTATTATTAAAGTTTTATTTAACATTAGAGTTATTAAACAAATTCAGATTAATATATTCATATTATTATTAAGTAAATTGTAGCATTTGGTTACATTTTATTTTGTGATTTCTCATACCTGATTAACTTACTAAATAAATAACATCTATCCCTCATGAATTTTTGGCCTCTAGTAGGTGAGGAGGCTTTTCAGATGGATAATGGCATAAGTGAGATTAGCTGAAGGGCAGGGAAGTACGTATAGCTTAGCAGGAACTCGATGTGGGGTTATTTTTTAATTCTTGTTTAGAATTTTGGGGCAATTTTGTCAATATCGGTAGCATTTTTGCCCCTAGCCCCCATTCATTAGGATGTGAACTGACTTTGACCTTAGTGTCATTGATTTCAGTTCCCAAGAGTAATACTCCACACTATTATATTATATAGAAATGTCACCCACTATCAATATCCATTGCAAACCTCTGCCACTCTATTGTTTTTCAGTCTTTCCTACCTACATACTTCCTGTACCATGGCTGCACCAGGTCCTCCACTGCTTCAGCACTTTTTTTTTTTTTTTTTATCAGAAACAAAGACCTCCATGCCATTCTTTTCCATCTACCCTTTCTCTCTCTTTGTCTCTCTTTTACCCCCATCTCTACTTTGGCTGCTGTCATACTCTTCTCATTAATTCCAACCTGTCATCCGGTCGCCTGGCTGTATCTCCCTGCCAGGTGACAGCTTTCCAATGACTGACAAAGGCTCTTTAGGTGATACAGAAGATCTTTCGCAGAGCGAGTTTTGTAAAGTGCCCCTCAAATGTCACTTTTTTCTCCCCCTTCAGAGCTTGAAGCTGAGGCAATGGTCCTCACTCGTGTGCTCAGCAGGCCAGAACAGTAAACAGAACAGAGGCCTCTTATGCTGGTCTGAGAGATGGATGTCAATCAAATCTCATCTCCACTCTCACAGGGCACAGCTCTTCCATGATAGGTTTGCTTTAAAGGTGAAATGTGTAATTTATGTGCCACTAGTGGAACCAAACAGAATTGCAAAATTAATAAACACTCCCACTGTCTTCCGTTGGTTGGGCAAACAACCTTGGTGTACTAGCCCAGATTTTTAAACACTACACATTTACATTCATCCATTTGGCAGATGCTTTCATTCAAAGTAAATTCAAGGTATACATTTATTAGTATGCATGTTCCCTGGGAATTCAAAACATGGCCTTGACATGTTAGCATTATGCTCTACCAGCTGAGCTACAGAAATATTACAAAACATCAACAAATATGTCTATTCTCAAATTTCCAGTGAATAAAAAAACTCCATAAAACATGTGACGTGAAACTTTGTTGTGACTAGGACATTACGACATGAATGAACTGTACTTCTGTTACTCACAGCTTCGTTTTCATTCATGTCAAATTAAATATGCAGTCTACTCTGACTAAAGTATATCAACCTTAAGCATAGAGACAAAGGAAAGTAAAATTACCCCCCATACCCTGACAGCACCTTGGAAGGGCTCACAAAACTGCACTAATTTACATCCCAGCAATGATTAAAACAGTACAAGCAAAGACAAAAAAAAAAACGATTCAGTATGAATTCAAAACAAGGTGGAAAGGTCCAAAAGCATTCACAGAATCATACATTAACATGTAGCCACAAGAGGCATCTATGAGAAGTTCATAAATTCAACTTCAAAGCCATTGGTAATTGTTGTCATCCCTAGCAATGGCATTTTATTTTTTTCATCTCTCTCATCAGCGGTGCTCCCACCAGTCTCCACTTTGTTCTGGTTGTCGGCATGTGGAATAATGGGCGAGTCGCATGTGTACGTTTATCTAATTAACATGTGACACACACTGAGAGTCAAATGAAAGGCACGGCCGGGCATCGCCGGTAAGCTGCAGAAGAAAAGCCACTTCCCACCGAAGTCACAGTCGGACTAAAGTCGCAGTTTGTTAACAGATCTCTACATTTGTTTGTGCCAGGATTTGTTTGTTATTATATAGAGAAGTGATGATGGAGGGAGGAGGGGATGACAGGACTGAAGCTTTCTTTCTCTTCTGAAGCTTTGTGGTAGTGATTGTGTATAGTTGGACTGCTATTAACTGCTCAACAGTTATTCTTCCTCAGGATGGGAGACCAGATAGACAAGATTAAGCAGGCATGGAGACCAGCTAAACCAGCCAGGAGCAGATTAGCCAGGCTGGGAGACCAGCTAGACCAGTTGATGACCATCTTAGCTAGGCTGTAGGCCACCTAGACTAGTTAAAACCAGCTTTACCAGGCTGAGAGGCCATCTTGACCAACAAAAACCAGGTAAGACCAGCAAGCCATCCTAGGCTGGTTTAAGTAGAGTTCGATTTTGGATGACCCAGTGGCCGAAATGGAAGGTTTTATAGATTTCACAATTATCAGCACCTTTAAAATGACAGTACAATTACAAAAACACCATATTATTATCACATTTCCTTCACAGCTAAACCTTTGGGTTTGTAACAAACAACTTCCCCTATAAAAGTCAGCATATTTAAAAGAGATGAACGCCAAAGAGGACAAGCTTCTAAAAAGTAAATGGAAGAGGAGAAAGGGAGATGAGCAAAAAATGAGTCAAGTCAAACCCGAAGGGAGATGCTGATTTAAACAAGTAAATCTTGGCTTGTCTATTTTCAGCAGATGCAAAGAGAGAGAGAGAGAGAGAGAGAGAGAGAGAGAGACAGAGAGAGTATCAGTCGAGTGAGTTTATCAGCATGGCACCTGCTCTGGTACATTCTTGATGAAGCAAAGGTTGTCTTCATTAAGGGCATTAATATTCATGACGCATGGTAATTTTGACACAGAAAAGGTCTCCGTAACCTTTTCTTGTGTGAGAATTTTTTACTTCTCAAGGAAATTACAGTCCGGCAATGACTTAATTAATGCTTGCTTTCTAGGCTGCAGTTTGAGGGCCTGTCAGTTTGGTGCTGCCCAGGCTGTCAAGCAGGCACACAGCTGGGTAGGAGAGACAGATTGAGAGAAGGAGGGAGAGATGTAGACTACACCCAGAACAAGACCAGGTTTTCTCTCTCTCTATCTGTGCTTTCATATGAACTTGGAGGATTTCAGCATTTGTATTTTTACAGTCACCCATGACCTTGTGCTGTATCCGAAATGATTAAACTACAACCTTTTGGGGCCGTTCTCACAGAATTATTAAGCATTATTGTGTGAAAAAAGCTTTTTAAAAGTTACTTTTAACAGCTAAGTGTAGGACACAAGATGCTAAAACAACAACAAGGTGTGTCGCAATGTTTGGCCAAAACTTGCATCCTGTCTGAACGGCCCTTTAGTCACCTTCTATACAAACACACTTTTTGCATTGCCAAAGTGTTTGTACAATATAATTACCTATTTATTTAGTCAAATGTGAGATGTAAAATTATGTAATGCTGGATGAGTGTGGCTATATGATGCATAGCGGTGAAAATACATCTTAGCAAGCTAAATCTCTTTCCTGTGCCACAGACGATGTTTTCTCTGGCAAATCGCAACCGTTTTCACCCACCAACATCAGACTGTAAAAAAATGGGAACATAAGGTAGCATTTCCTTTATCATGTCTCATAAAAATAGCAATTTGCAGAATCTTTTGTAGCACAATATGGAAGGCAGTGTGGCTTGCTGATAATGTTGAGATGACAGATTGTCCTATACTAGGAGGTTTCAGTTGAATCTGTTGGCTGGCGTAATAAATTGTGCAGAATGAGAGAGGTAGAGAATGAAAGGCTAACGAGGGGTGGGGAGAAGAAGAAAGCACTCTTTCACGCCAAAACAACCCCTTTAGTCAACAATGAAAACTGAGCTAGTGGTGTAATTACGCACAAAAAGAATCTGCTTGTAATTAGGTTGTTATGGCCTCATCGCTAGCAGCCACTTCCTTATAGACACTGCCATTCATGGCTAGACAGAGCTAAAGTGAGGGCTAAGGGGATTCCAGCTCCAAGAGCACCTCCCTAACTTCCTCTCAATCCATTCCTCCTTCACCTATTCCTAAGAAGAGAGAAAGGCTAAACAGTAGCTCTGAGAATGACAAGAAAGACTTGATTAGGCACTAACTTAATTGGGGGGAGGGGGGGGGGGGGTTTGGGATCAAATACATCTCAAGGACAGAAATAATTAGACAACTTCTGACAGAACTTGACTAGAATATCCTTAAAGAACTCAACAGCACATTGACAACATATTTTGGTAAACAAGTCTCTAACTTTCCCATCATGTGCCTATGAAGCACAAACAGAACACTGCTACACACAGTATCCATAATGACAACTCACAAACACATCACCACTAGCATACATTGCTGGAACATTTCTAGCTTACATTTAAACAGTAACCAAATATTTAAGATTCGGGGGACAAAATGTAATATATTCGGGGGTTCAAAAACATTTGGCACTTAATTAATGGTTACTAACACAATAGCGATGAATAAGTACACTAATGGAAAATTCTTCTGATGTTAACTAGTTTTGTCTGGTTTCAAGCTAGTCAAAGCTTAGCACTTATGGTCATTACCTGGTCCAGCCATGTCCAATCTGATTAAGGTGGTTGATCAGCTAGACTACCAGCCTGTGGGGCCATGATCAATCTGAAAAATCATCTTAGTTAACATTGTTATGAATGGTGGGCTAACTTGTTAAGTCGGTAGGGACACAGGCAATGACAAAGCTTGCCTTTACAGTATGTACAGTATGTAAGAAAACCTGGTTTACTGTAGATGTAAGCTAGTCTAAGCTTGCACCTTACCTTGTAGGTCAACTGGTAGATCATTGTGCTTGCAATGCTTAGGTCATAGGTTCTATTTCCACTAAATACACAAACCAATAAAATATACACCTTGATTGCACTGAAAGAGGTCTCACAGACCAAATTTATTATTTCGCTAAAAAATGCCAGATGCAGCACAACAAATAGAACAGAACAGAACATAACAGAACGAATGTCTCGATACATGTTTTCAGTCTTCAATCAACTTCAATCCTTTGCTGTCATAGGTCATGAAGCGCTAACAAAACTTATAAAAAAATTAAAAAGCCACAATATGGATGTTAGATCCAATACCATCTAAGCTTTTAAAAGAGGTATTTAGAATCAAAATCAGAATGAGCTTTATTGCCAAGTGTTCTCATGGGGGATTTCTCCTGATTTCTCAGATTTCTTCCACAATCTTCTCACTATTTTGAGTGCGTTCTGCTCAAAGTTGTTGTGACCGCACCAGAAAGCCTGCTGATAAACCTCCCATCTTTATGCACACCTGTCACAGTTGTGGATGAGGCAGATGACCATAGTGTCGTCTGCCAACTTCAGGTGCTTGACATTGGGGTCTTTTGCAGACCAGTCATTTGTGTACAGGGAGAAGAACTGTGGAGAGAGAATGCATCCCTGAGGAGCACCAGTGATAATAGTGAGGGTCCCGGATGTGAGTTTCCCCAGTCTCACTAGCTGCTGCCTATCTGTCAGAAAGCTGGTGATCCATCGACAGATTGGGGTGGGCACAGAGAGCTGGGTCAGTTTGGTTGAGAGAAGATAAGGCATGATGATATTGAAGGCTGAACTGAAGTCCACAAATAGGCTCCTTGCATAAGTAATGCAGTCCCATATTGACAGCATCATCCACAGACCTATTTGCTTGTTAAGCAAACTGAAGGAGGTCTAGCAGGTGGGTCTCAAACATGACCACAGACATGAGAGTGACAGGAGATGTTTTGGAGATGGCCGGAATGATGGTGGAGCGTTTGAAGCAGCAGGGAACTTCACACTGCTCCAGTGATCTATTGAAGATCTGTTTGAAGATGGGAGCCAGTTGGTCAGCACTGACTTTCAAACAGGCATGTCTGGGCCTGAATATTTCCTAGTCTTTTGTTTCCGAAAGAGCCAGCACACATCCTCCTCACAGATCACAGATCATAAGTGCAGATTGAGGAGCAGGAGGAGGAAAGATGGAGGTTCCAGGAGGTGTTGGTGTGACTGTGTGTGTGAAGTGAAGATCAGAGCGGGGGAGGGTATATGAAACTGGGCTTTTCAAACCTGTAGTAGAACACATTCAGTCCATCAGCCATTAGTTGAATCTCTACAGAGTAAGGGGAAGGTGTCTTGTACTTGATGATACTTTTTAGGCCTTTCCACACAGATGCAGGATCGTTGGCTTAAAACAGTTTGGTTTTTTTTTTCAGCTTTTCAGAGTAGCTGTTTATAGCCACTCTGATTTCCTTAGTAAGTGTGTCCCTGGCCTGTTTGTACAATATTTCATCCCCACTTCTGGGCATCCTCTTTGGCAAGACAGAGATGTCTGAAGTTTCCTTTAAACCATGGTTTATCATTATTGAATGTAAAAAAATGTCCTAGTAGGGATGCACATATCCTCACAGAAACTGATATATGATGTCACAGTATCTGTGAGCTGTGGCTGCAGCCTCAAAAACACTCCAATCAGTGCAGTCAAAGCAGGCTTGTAGATCCAGCTCTGATTCGTTGGTCTATCTCTTTACAGTCCTTACTATAGGCTTAGCTGATTTTAGTTTCTGCTTGTAGGTCAGGAGAATATGAACCAGACAGCTCCCTGTAATTCCCTGTAATCTCAGAACCTCTTCTTAATATTATTAACTCCTCGCTATCCATAGGACATGTCCCAAGAAATTTAAAATGGCAGTTATCAAACCGCTTAAGAACCCATAGCTTGATCCTGGCGAATTGGCTAATATAGACAGATTTCCAATCTCCCATTTAAGTCGAAAATACTAGAAAATGTAGTGTCCTCCCAACTATGATAATTTCTACAGAGAAATGGTATACATATATATATATGAACAATTTTAGTCAGGATTTAGGCCCATCACAGTACAGAGACTGCACTTTTAGAGTTACAAATGACTTGCTTTTATTATCTGATCATGGCTGCATTTCTCTTCTAGTGCTTTTAGATCTTAGTGCTGTCTTCAACACCATAGATCACAACATACTCTTGAATACGCTGGAGAATTATGTTGGCATTAGTGGACTTGCATTAGTATGACTCTGGTCCTATTTGTTAGACATCTCCACTTTGTATGTGTAAACGAGGAATTGTCAAATCAAACAAAAGTTAATTATGAAGTGCCACAGGGATCAATTTTAGATCTGCTTTTCTCCTTATATATACTGCCCTTTGGAGATATTATCAGGAATCATGGAATAAGTTTCCACTGTTATGCCATGAAACCCAACTTTTATTTCTTCTAAACCAGACAAATTTTCTGTGTGTATCAATTAAATCAAATATTGCATGGCCAGAAATTTCTACTCAATTCAAAGTATTAATTATTGTACCATAAACCTCTAAAAATAAGCTGCTAAAATATAATTTGTCTCTCAATGGATGTACTGTTACATCATCTTCTACAGTGAAGAACTTAGGTGTTTGTAGAATTTGTAGAACAGCGTTCTTCCACCTCAGAAATATTGCAAATTTATGACACATACTGTCATAACTAATATTGGCATTATATTCATGCTGTTTAGACAGAGTGGAACTGGCCCCCACAGTGTGCCTGGTTTCTTCCTAGGTTGTTTTTCTATACTAACCAACATCTTATTGAGTTTTGTGTTTCTTGCCACAGTCACCTTAGGCTTGCTCACTGGGGTTCTAAATACAATTATTATTTAACTAATATTTTTATAAACAATTCACAATCATATTTAATCAAACTAGAAAATGATGACTCTTAGACTTTATAGATATTACAGTTTCATTTTCTGTACAAGCATGATTTTCTGTAAAGTTGCTTTGAAACGATGTGTTGAAGCACTATGCAAATAAAAATGATTTGACATGTTTAACTTTGTTTAACATTACTGCATATCTAAAAATGTGGTGCTACTGCGCAAGATGCTGAAAAATAACAAGAGGTAGCGCAATGGTCAAAGACGTCCACAGTGCTGGGTAGATTACTTTTGATTTGTAATGATGCAACTGATACTGATTACAAATGACATGAATACAATTTCTAGTCAGTAATGTAATCTCTTTAGGTAATCTACTCTGATTTCTTTTTAATTAATTTCAGATTACTTCTGACCTAATTCTTGTTTTTTTGATGTTACATGCATTTGAGTAGGATAAGATGGTACCATACTGTAATGTTGATTAAATTCATAAAAAAAAATAATATGAAAATTGATTTGATTTTTGTGTAAGTGTGTGTGTGTGTGTGTGTGTGTGTGTGTGTGTTTTACTCACTTCTAAACGTTCTTACTTATGCAATTTGGCATTAAAAATGCCATTGATGTGTGGTAGCAGATCAGCCCAATTACATTTGTGAATCAATCTCTTAGAAAAATAGTCTCAAAAGTTGTTACAAAAGCAAAAGTGCATTCACATACAGTTTTCAAGTCAAGGATAAAAGTAATTTGCGAAACTAAAACTTTACTGCACTAAAGAAAATGGCTCACCATTTACGTGTGGATTACTGCATCTTCAGTATAATAATGGCTGGTGGCTAGTGTCAAGTTTTTAGAAAGTATTTGAAAAGAGGAAAAATTAGAGGGATCAAGTCAAGTCAAGTTTATTTGTATAGCGCCTTTCACAACACACATCGTTTCAAAGCAGCTTTACAGAAGATCAGCATTAACAGACGTTAAAACTGTTATGTCTATGAAGTCGATGAATCATCATTGTGCAATTTAGATAAAATACGATTCTTAATCGTGTTCAATAAATCATGGGATCAATAAATTATGAACAATTATACTTTGTTATCACACTTTAGTATAATTTGGTATACTTTTTAAATATGTAATCAAGTAATCCACAAAACATTGTAACCATAATATGATTACAAGTATTTTAAAAGGTAATTTAATCTAATTACATGAAATCCATTACTATGCAGAACTGGATGTCCATTTAGTGAATATTTACATAGAAAACAATTGTAAAACAGTGCAGGTCGTACTGTATTACTTATTTAGCTAAAGCTATTTATGTTTTTTTTTTATAATATCAATAAATATTATCACTATTGGTTATTTTTCAAAGACTTGTCTGATTAGTTAAAGCTCTAAGGCAGCGCCCATAGTCTTTCCACCAGAGATAGAATGCCATGAAGGTCACACAACACTTAAAACCAGTACTAGCACATCCTTAAGATCCCAAACAGGAAGTGCTCACCCTTACAAAAGCTGAGAGTCCATGGCAAACTTGCTGCAAATTCGTCACTGATCATTGTCACGTGCAAGTGAACTTTGAGACAAACTTAAAGCAAATTATCCATTGTTGCTAAAGTTTTGCTGCAGGTTCACCACTACAGTTGAAGAGCTGCAAACTCCTGACAAAACACAAGCTCATTTGCATGGGAAAATGAGTGGCAAGTTTGCCAGAAAAGTTTTTGTAAGGGCCACCAGAACGTTGCTACCTCATTTTACAGAGCAGTTATTAGCAGAAATCTGCTGCCTTGTCCTTATAGAGCACCTAACACTAGATCGCTGAGGATTTTTACTGCTTTTCCTCTCATGGTAATGATACATTCCAAGCAGCAAACACCTCCTACCACAGCTAATTTCCTGTAAACACACAATGCAATGTCTCAGTGTCTCCACATCCGCAAATTCATTACGAACAAACCTGCAGATGCTGCCAGCCTCTGCTATTTACTGTAGGTATTTATATGTGTTTGAGAGAAAGAGTGAGAGTGAGAGAGAACATTGTCACACATCTCTTGTCAGAGACAAAGAAAATAAAAATATGTAAATTGTATTGTCACAGACATTGCAGATGATTAGGTGTACAGTGTTCTTAAGGAGAGGAGTCCTCAGTGCCTTCTGCAGTCCTGTCACAGAGCGAAGAGCCTGCTTTGATCACTCGCATCGCTCAAAGTGAAATCTGTCTCTATGACTTACTGTGCTGAGAGAAGGATTAATGATTTCTGCAGATGGAGGGAGAGTGAGTCCTGCTCTGTGTGGGCTGCAGGCTATGTTGGGTTTTAAGGGAAAAGGCAATCATGGGAAGATTTCAGATGCTCTCTGGGTTTGGAGATCACTGTTTGGGCATGGCCTACACTAAAGGCTGACCACTGCTTGGCTGAAGTAACTGTAGTGATAAATAAATATGTAAAGAAAACCATGGTTCCCTTTCGTAGGGGAGGGATAAACTTATTGCAAGGAAATTCAACATTGTGAATAAAAAAATAGAAACAAAGAAATTCTTTCCCTGTCCTCTAAGGTTTAAGGAAGTTTTAATCACATTTAACTTTTGTATTGTTACTTGTCAGTATAGAATAAAATAAACTAATGCAATGCTGTCAAATAATTTAGCCAACATGAAGTATCTTAGAAGGCATAACAATTTTGGAGCCTACTATTAGGGACAGCTTTCGTATTGGGATTCAGAAGCAGTATTTTTAATGCCTTAAAATGCTGTCTAGATAGGCATCTCATTAGGTTTTTAAAACAGAGCTTTTGCCTGTCATCATTACTTTACAAGCAATACCAACTCTGACCACAATCAAAATCTCTGTCTCTCTCTCTCTCTCCCTTTATCTTCTCCAATCTTGTGGCTAAAGGGAGCATTGTCCCAGACCTCTTTAGCATAGTCTGTCATGACTATCAAGCCTTATTTCTGTTCATAGAACAGAAAGGCTCATAATTTTCTAAACAAAAGTCCCTCTTTCAAATCTGCAAAACTTCATAAATGAATTTGTCCAGGCTGTGAAAGCTGCTTGAGACAGTTGGATACAGGGCCATCTGTCAAATACACCAGGATATGTCTTGCCTGATTCATTCGGCCAGAACAGAGGCCTCAGTAGAAATCAAATAGGCAATGTTCTGGTTAGATAGTGTTCATTGTGGTTATTACATCAATCACAGATATACACACACAGTGATACTGCATCCCTGTTGAAAATACCACCACTGTTGCTGGTCACCATGGGATACTGGTGTGCTAGTGTTAGCAACTAGTTTCTTAACTAGCTTAAATGGACAGTTCTCCCATAAATTATCTATAACCAGCAGCGATACAAATGCACTTTCTTTAGGTCATGGCCCCTTTTAGCCGAATTGCATGTACCACTGACATAAAATAATGCTTTTTGCAGGCCTAAGTCAGATCTTAATATAACATTGACTGTAAAATCTTGTTCTGAAGGAATCCCGAACACCCTTTTTATTTTTCATTTTCAGTCTTTCATGATTGTTTCCTTTTGTTTCCACAGCTGGACCACTTGAATCTTTCTGGTCTCCTACCAGCATTCTCTCTCTCTCCTTTGTCTTCCTCTCCTCTTTTCTTTTACATATGTATCTATCTATAGTCCGGCAGATGCAAGCCCCATTTGTACTTCCCCTGACACTCCTGCAGGGGCTTTGCTTAGGGATGCGGGAGCCACAGCCAATCCCGAGTGCAGCTCATGGATCAACCTGACACTTGGTCAGCATCAGCAGATTATGAGCTATAGGAGCCTGACAGTGCTGTATTGTTCTCCCATCTAAATATGAACAATACGGTACGAGCAGCGCGCCACTGACAGCTTATTCCCTCTTATCACTCCTGTGGTGTGGCGGGACATGATCTGCTAGGCCTCTCTCTCCACATACACACAAACTCTCTCTCTCTCTCTCTCTCTCTCTCTCTCTCTCTACACACACACACACACACACACACATACACACACACATATGCACACATAGAAGCTCTAAGGTGGTTTGCTCAAGCATGGAGGAGCCAGACACCAAAGATTCAATTGCACATATCTAAGCAAATATTAAGTGGACACACACGTAAATAACAGCGTGAACACTGCTTAATCATTAAAAATAATGAAAGTTCTTAAAACAATCTACATTTACTTGAGAAGAAAAACAGAATTGTTTAAAAAATATATATATTTAATTAAGTTTATTTTTCTATTAAGTAATGAGACCTGAATAAGCTACATAGCTCCTGGTCCAAGCTCTGGACCAGGAGACAGGACTACTGTAATGCCCTGTTTGCCTGCCTCCCAGCTTGCACGTTTAAGCCATTGCAGTTGGTCCAGAGCAGGGGTTCTCAACCTTTTGCAAGCTGGGCCCCCCCAAAGCTAGTTCATTGCAGTTGGGGCCACAGTGCCCCCCGCCCCGCCCCATGCTTTATTGTTGTTGTTATTATTATTATTATTATTATTATAATTGGCAGTAGCACCAGACTTCTAATGTGAGCTTGCAGGCATTATTATTATTATTATGAGTAGTAGTAGGCCTATCATCATTACTAGGCTATTGCTATATAATTATATGAGGTTACATGCTTTATTGTTGTTATTATTATTATTATTATCATCATCAGTAGGCCTATTATCATTACTAGGCTATTGCTATAACTGGGAATTGGCACCAGACCGCTGATATTAATTTATGCTTTATTATTGTTATTATTACTAGGCCTAATAGTAGGCATCATCTGCATTTTTTACAGAAGCTTGCTGGTAGGTGATGTTAATGTGAGACCTGAGCCTGCTTTGCCTTGCAAAGATCCTCAATTGTTGGCTCAGTGTTTGATAAACATAGCCTCAAATCATCCTCGATTTGTGCACGATTGCGGTATTTCGTTTTGAGTGCAGTCATTTTTGAGAATCCTGCCTCACACAAATATGTCGACACGAAAGGAAGGAGAATCTTCAAGGCGACGTCACAGAGTTCAGGGTATTCCTGCATCAATGCTGCCCAGAATGACGAAAGAGGACAGGAGCTAAAGATTTCCTTCAGACTACTGTCACTCTTCAGCTCAATAAGCTGTTCCTGCATATCAATTGATAGCTTGTTTGCTGTGCACACAAACGGATCTCGAACCCACGCAAAAGAGCGATAATCCTCTTTTAAAGTACGTCGCAAATTGTTTTCTCATTGCTGACAGGTGCTCAGAGGCTGATTGAAATAGGGAGGAGAAATCGTGTGACGTGCCTGCATCAGTGATAAAGTCTGCAAGGCTGGGGAACATGTCGCAGTTCCCTCGACTGATGCGGCCATGCCAGAGGTCTAGTTTTTGTGTGAAGGCGTGCGCTTTGTCTGCAAGGAGCAAAATATGAGTTTCGCGGCCTTGCAAAGACAGGTTGAGGCCATTCAAGCGGTCAAATATATCAACCAAATAGGACAGAGACGCAAGCCACATAGTGTTATCCAGATGCTTCGCCAGATCTGATTTGATTTCTGTCAAAAACCACTTCACCTCCTCTCGCAGCTCATACAACCGCTGTAACACCCGCCCCCTGGAGAACCAGCGAACTTCAGCGTGCAGAAGCAGCTGTTCGTGCCCTGACCCCATCTCCTGGCAGAGGACCCCAAACAAGCGAGAGTTTAGCGGCCGTGATTTGATGAGATTTATTATTTTCATGGATTGGTTCACCACAGAGTCAAAGAGAACCGGCATTTTTTTTAGCAGCTAGTGCTTCGCGATGGACCATGCAATGTGTCCACTTCACAAGTAGAGCTACTTGCTGAACGCGAGCAGCTAGGCCACGCTCACGCACCGTCATTGCCTGCGCACCATCCGTGCATAGGCCAACGCATCGGTCCCAAGCCAAACCATTTTCACGGATAAAAATATCAAGGACATTGAAAATGGCTTCTCCTGTAGTGTGCGACTGAAGAGGCCGGCAAAACAGGACATCCTCCTCAATCGCCTTGTCCCGCAGATACCTGACATAGGTGAGGAGCTGTGCCTGCCAAGCAATATCAGTGGATTTGTCCAGCTGCAGCGCTTAGTAAGGACTCTTTTTTACGAACTCTATCAGTTGCTCTCTGATATCATTGGACATGTCTACAATTCTCCTAGCGACTGTGTCATTGGACAGTGGTACTGCATCGAGTTTGGCTGCTGCACTATCGCCTATCATTATTCTGCACATATCTTGCGCTGCCGGCAAAATGAGAGTATTACCCAGTTTACCGATCCTTTTGGCCACTACATACGATGCCTCCAAACACTGTTTAGACACAGTGCTGTGCACTGAAATGGTTGCCTGTTGCTGATGGAGGCCATCAAGCTTTCTTTTAAAATATCCAGCTGGTTTATTTTTAATGCCAGCATGCTTTGTTTCGAGGTGCCTTTTTAATTTGCAGGGCTTCATACTGTCGTTTGCCAGCACCTCGGCACACACGACACACTGAGGTCTCAGATCAGCCGTGACTGTAAACCGAAATTGCAGGTATGCTTCATCGTACCTTCGAAGCTTTTTTGCAGCTGGTGGTGCGTCGGTTGGCTTGTTGGTCCTCACAAGAAATTTCTCCATTTTGATGTGTTTTCAATAAAGTTTAGGCAATATGTAACTGTGTGTGTGGTGTATGTTGAGAGACGTATCAGGGGCTAATCAGTAGCGACTTAGGCACAATCTTTAATTAAACGAACAAAATAATTATTTTGCAGACAATTCAGATTTTATTTTAATACTTAACAATTGTAGTCCTCGTCAGTGTGTGTGTGTGTGTGTGTGTGTGTCTTAGTCGTGTGGATAGTTTTAGCTAAGTGTAGCTACTGCCTAGCAGTTAAAAAAAAAAATACTGGCTAGGGCTGAGATTTGATCTAATCTTAAAAAAGAATGTTTGTGGGTTTAGTCTTTAAAAATAATGTTGGGGTTTTGTAGTAAAGGCCTATGTAAATCGAGATTGATAAGACTAGCGAGAGCTGGCACAAGCGAACTTGGCAAGAGACTAGACTAGAGTGAATGGAAAGCTATATCGTGAGTCAATTTAAATGCAGTGATTTATTTTTGTGTGAGAGTGAGTGAACATTTACATTTATACCCCGCTCTGTAAGCCAGGGCGGGAACGGCGGCGGCCATGCGCATGCGCGATTCATTTGCAGCCTGGACGCGGAGGGGTGTGTGTCTCCTCTCTGCTCTGACTGCTGCGCGAGGCATCTGAGAGACTGACCGCCTGTGAGTGCTTTTGGACGGGAGAGGGGATCACGGCAGCACCCGCTGTTCGTTGAGCACAGTAGGCCTAACTGCAGAGTGATTCATGCTTTCGAGTCTCCAAACACCACAAAAGTCTCCAAAAACACCAGTAAAAGTCGCTGTTTGTCGTTTTTGACATAAAAAAAAGCCGCCAGGAGTATGATTTGTTTGTGTTATAATCAGTGCTAATCTCTTTGCATTGGCAAATCATGACATTTTTACAGTGAAAAACAAAACTTGGAGATATTGCTGTTACAACAATGTATTGTTATTTATTTAGCATAGCGCATCTCACAGCAATACTCAATCGTGTTTTGAATGATTCAGTGTTGTGAACAAATCGGTTGAGTCAAAGATTCAATGACCCATTCACAAACATCTGTCTCATTCTTGATGAATCGGTCGTTTGAACGAATCATTTGAATGAACGACTCAGTGACTCGCTTAATGAAACCGCTTATGCTTATAACCTGCATTTGCGCTCACTATCGACAAACCAATCAAATTTGTTCAAAACTTTTTTTTTTAAATCAGTCCAAACACATTTAAATTTTTATTCAGGAGTTATGTATATACAAAACTATAACTTTTTATGACAGTAGTTTAGTGATAAAAAAAATGTGGCCAAAAAAAATATTTTTCCAGTTTTTTTTTCCCTTCCATCGTAGCCTACCGGTGGGGCGCGCCCCCCACTCTCCCGGGGGGGGGGGCGCGCCCCACCGGTTGAGAACCACTGGTCCAGAGGATTGCAGCGCATCTGGTCTTCAATTAGCCAAAGAGAGCTCTCATCATCCCATTCTTGATTTCAATCCATTAGCTACAATCAAGGCTTTGACTCTGGCCTTCAGCACAGCCAATGGAACAGCATTCCCTTTCTGCAATTCACTCCTCCAGGTCTAAACATTCAAGAACCAGCTGAAAACACATCCTTTCCGTGAGCACTTAACCAATCCACACTAAAAGAACTTACTATTTAACAATTCACAAGTAACCATTAGGGCAATTCAAGAACGTCTTCTGCGCTAGTATTTTTACCACTCCAGCCACTTTGAGAACTTGGCAGTGCGATACTGAAGATATTGTTGATTTTGGTATGATGAATGGCTTGTAAGTTGCTTTGGATAAAGCATCTGTTAAATGATTAAATATTAATGTATGGAATAGAGCAGCATTGAAATTCTACTAACCTTTTGTGTTCCACACTTTTACATAATGCATCTGGTAGACAGTTGCATGCATTCAATCTACACATTTTACTGTCATGTTTACTTCTTGGTTGACCTTGACATTGCTAGCACCATGCTCTACAATTTGAGCTACAGGAGTACAGAAGTTAGGAAAAAAAAAAAAAATGTATTTTGGTTGCACTATTCCTTTAAGTACTGTAAATGAGGATTATGACATCATATGACATACATGTAGTGCATTGCAAATACATTACTGGCCTGTCTAATTCAGTCTGGACCAACGGCTGACTAGGGACACTTTCCTTTGAGAACACAGGCATGGCCATTCCTGCATGTCTGTGTCTGCACTTTTGACTTACAGGCCACCATTACACAGCTGAATGAATGAATGAGCTGTTTCACTGGTGCTTATGCCTCCAGCTTTCATCTCATAGCAGTAATCCACTCCAACACAGCCAACATGGTGTCAGTACGAGTGTCCCTCCAAAGAGAGGGGGAATTTGTGCACAGGGCCAGTCTATGGTAGTACATTCTACTGCGATGGTTATCAGCCGCTATCTACAGCAATGTGTTTGTGTGCAGTAGACAGGGGAGAGGCTCTTAAAGGCTAAATGAATCCTGATTCCCCTGATATTTCTCTCCAGCTGGGGACTTCCTTTCCCAGTCTGCCACTGGCGATGTGTGATGCGTTCCTCGGGGAGAGAGTGGTAATAAGCAAGGAACACACAGCTCCTTGACTGATGCTGGTACTGCTGAGCCATTGTCGAAAGCATACACATATTCATGCGGTCTCCATAATGCATATGCACTAATAGATGCATTGGCATACTCAAGCACATATGCACAGATATGTGCACGCACAAAACTTTTGAATGAGAAGAAACTCTATTAGGAGGCCTTCTTGGATGCTTTGTATTTGTGAGAGAGTGTGGAGACCCATTGGAGAGAAAAAGGGCAATTATAAAACGGATCAGTCAGACTGTAAGTTCTGATTGGATGAGTCATGTTATGTGGCAGCTGGACAACACAGCGGTTCTTAAAATTTAAAACCCTTGTTTTCTATGAATGTCTTTTGTTTGCCCAGCTATGACTTCTAGAGCTGCTTAAAGTTCTTCCAAGCCACTATTAAATTTGACCCAAAATGTGACTAAATGGTTTTGAGGTGACACAAACATATCGAATATCTTATTGTTTCAAGTTCCCAGTCAAGTACATTGATAATTAATATGGAACTTGTACTTTAACTGCTACATAGCTTCCTAGAAAACAGAGATGTAAATTCAATGGTAATATTCAATAACAATTTATTATTTCATTTATATTTATGGACCCTTTTCACATATCTGCATTTGGAATGCAGAAGTAAAACAATAGCAGGGTAAACTGGCATAGCGGTAAATGGGAGACCACAGCAAAAAAATTTTGCTTATCCATCTGCTCCAAAAGCTAGCTGTGTGTTCCTTGCTTATTAAAACTTGACTACATTAAACTACAAAGTACAATGTTATAAATAATACAAAAAATACTAATGTAAAAAGTTTGCTAAATTTAGTCTGCTAAATAATGTCAGAATTGCATCATCACAGTCTGTGAAAAGGGTGCATCGGAGAGAGCGTGTAAAGTTAAAGCTTACAAATGTTGAATCTCATCAGGAGAGAACTTGAGCTAACTCTTACAGAACAATGCCTTCAGTGCACGATTCCTGGGTTTTGTCCTAACTGTGATGTGAAGGTGTGCAAACCTGTTTAAAAGCTGTTGTAAAATTACTATAAATGCACATTTGTGAATGGACATCCCGTATTAAAATATCAAGTCACAACATTGCTTTCCATGGGTAAGGGGTTTTTAGCTACTCCTGCTCACCTACCAATGTTAGAATCCCTGCAATGCAACACCTTAAGTGGCTTATTGCTTTAAAAGGATAGTTCCCCAAAATATTATGTAATCAATAACTCACCCCATCCCTGATGTGTATGACTTTATTTCTTCTGCTGAACACAAATTTAATTATTTAGAAGAATATCTCAGCTCTGTAAGTCCTTTAAATGCAAGTGAATGGTGGCCAGAAATCTGAAGGTCCAAAAAGCAGATAAAAGCAGCATAAAAGTAACTCATAAGATTCCAGTGCTTAAATCCATATCTTCAAAGGTGATATGATAAGTGTGGGTGAGAAACAGATCAATAGTTAAGTCCTTTTTTACTACATATCTCCACTTTCACTTTAACATTCTTCTTCTTTTGTTTTTAGGCGTATTGCCTTCTTTCATATCGCCACCTACTGAGCAGGGAATAGAATTTGTAGTAAAAAGGTCTTAAATATTGATCTGTTTCTCACCCACACCTGTCATTTTGCTTTTCAAGTCATATGGATCACTGGAGTCATATGGATTACTTTTATCTATTTTTTGTACCTTCAGATTTCGGGCCACCATTCACTTGCATTGAAGGAACCAACAGAGCTGAGGTATTTTTCTAAAAATCTTCATTTGTTTTCTGCAGAAGACAGAAAGTCTTACACATCTGGGATGTAATGGGAGTGAGTAAATGATCAGAGAATTTTCATATTTGGGTGAACTATTCATTTAATATGATGTGTAAATTAATATTTCAGCAATGTCATTACATGGAGCAAATATAGACTGTTGCAAAATATGTTGTAGTTGTAGTCTCCTGCTTTTTCATTTTATATTCTGAGAAAAATTATCCTGGTATCAAAATTCCAATATAACCTCAAATATTAAAAAATAATAATAATAACATTAAAAAAGTTAAAAGAAAACAGAGCACAAAGTCTCCTAAGCAAAGAAAGTGCAACATCTGAGCAGTAACATGTTTCACTGGATGTGCAGATATCAGTATGTGTTAGAGGGGAGGGTGGGTGATGTCACAAAATCAAGTCAAATGTCCCATTTTGGTGATTACTTTAATCAGAGAGAAAGGCAAGTTCCAGTGAGTGAGAGTGTTGTCAGTCTCTATATTTGGAACTGAACATATGAGCATCCGTAGGGCCAATTTATCATGCACATTATTCTTATGTTAAGATAAATATGTTTATCGTAACCCTGCTGGGATAAATGAAAGTGTTTTTTCTGGAGAAGAAAGGACATGGTTTAAAGCATGGGAAGAGTGTGGTGTTTCTCTGTGTGAATGGTGTTTGTGCGGTGTGTAATCTGCAGGTTTGTGTGCCAAGGTCATAACGGTCAAATGTGTCCTCTCATCCACTCTGCACACCTGAATCAGAGCTGACACCATAAAAAAATCCTCACAGTCTGCACGCACACGCACACACATTCAATGTCTTCCTCCCATTTCTCTGTTGCTATACCAAACACTCTACATACACACACACACACACACACACACACACACACACACACACACACACACACACACACACACACACACACAATCATTGAATGTAGGATGCAAATCACATTGTAAATAGACTATTTATGACAAGTATTTTTATGACTCAGTACATGATTCGTAGGGCAAATGCATTTTCAGGGTAAATAAATAGATATACATTTACAGTGATAGTTCATCCAGATATAAAAATTATGTCATCCTTTACTCACTCAAATATAGTTCCAAACCTGTAAAACGTTCTTCTGAGAACACAAAAGGAACTGCTGTCTTCCATACAATAAAAGTGTACCATAAAACTAGTCTTAAAGGGATAGTTCACCCAAAAATTAAAATTCTCTCATAATTTTACTCACCCTCAAGCCATCCCAGATATGTATCAATTTCTTTCATCTGCTGAACACAAACGAAGATTTTTAAAAGAATTTTGCTGCTCTGTAGGTCCATACAATTCAAGTGAATGGAGATCAGGTCTTTGAAGCTCCAAAAAGGAGATAAAGTCATCATAAACGTAAACCATACGACTCCAGTTAATTAATTAATGTCTTCTAAAGTGATCCAGTTGGGTTTGGGTTAGAGCAGACCAAAATATAACTCCTTTTTAAACTGTACATATTGCCATTGCAGTCTCTAGGCACAATCGTGATCATGGCAGTGAAAGGGGGCAGCCACGCAGGGTCCAAAATTAACTACTAATAGCTAGTGAAAATTAACCATTAGTAAAAAAAAATATTATCATCCCCAAAAAATTTTTTTGCATTAGAACACTATTTTATATATATATATATATATATATATATATATATATATATATATATATATATATATATATATATAAACACTTAAGTTGAAGTCCTACAAACTTTTTTAACCAATCCACAGATTTCATATTAGCAAACTATAGTTTTGGCAAGTCGTTTAGGATATCAACTTTGTGCATGACACAAGTAATTTTGTTTGCAGACAAATTGTTTCACTTTTAATTAACTATATCACAATTCCAATGGATCAGATGTTTACATGTACTAAGTTAACTGTGCCTTTAAGCAGCTTGGAAAATTCCAGAAAATGATATCAAGCCTTTAAGCAATTAGCCATTTAGCATCTGATAGGCTAATTGGTGTCAACTGGAGGTGTACCTGTGGATATATTTAAAATTCTACCTTCAAACTCAGTGTAGGGATGGGGGCATCGATACTAATGTATCGATACTTCCGATACTTATGTGGTTTAAAGCATATCGATCCTCACATAAAAATATTGATTCTGAAGTTTTTTTAACTAGTGATATTATTATTTAGATAACATGAATATGAATGCATCTCATCTTCGAAGTGGAAAAGAACAATTAAATGAGCGAATTGTTGCATGGCACCGGATATGTAAGCGCAGCATAGTTCTAGCGGGAAGACTAGCAGCTGTACATCATCGCACCATAAGCTGGGTAATTCCTAGCCAATCACATGTAAGTCAATGCTTTATAAGTCTGCTCACAATCTATCACATTGCTGTTTCAGTGTGCTAACACAGCAACCTCCACCACCCCACCACCACTAGTTGAGTCCTGTCCTGCACGGGGATAGGCTCCTTGCTCCTCGCCCCTGCCTCCTATCTTCGGCAGGATATGACGGTTCCGAGTACAACTTCTTTGGACTGCCAGACGGGGGTTACTCCAAAGAGAGACACTAATTTTCTGTTTTATAATCAAAAAATGGTCATCTTAAATTTCACTCAAGTCTGCGAGTCTTCCTGATAGAACAATATTTTCTTCCACGCATCTTGATGTGCAGACATGCTAAAATACACCAGCAGACAGTGCTCACCCTTTCAGTCATAGTACTCGTTCGAAGAGGAACCAGGGCTTTCCTGAGGTAATGACAGAAAAAAAGCATCTGGAGTTATTCACATCAAGTAATGACAAACCGAGACATGTATTATAATGGGCCTGTGTGACCATTTTTACAGGCTTATTTAAATTCAGGTGTTAAAACATTGATAATGATCTTTAATCCTCATTAATAAATGATACCCTTCTGAAAACTACCCATGGATTTACTATAGCAATATTGTATTTACCATGACTAGTAACCAAGACTGTAGTAACCCTGTTTTTTTTTTTTTTTTTTGCAGTAACCAAGGTTTTGCTATTATTAACCATGGTTTTACTACATCATTACAGTAGTATCCTATTGTAACTTGGGTTTAGTAATAGTAACCATATAATAATATCTATGGTTAATTTTGTGGCTTTATATTTTGCTTATACTTACAATTTTTTAAAAGGTAAACAAAGCAGCCTAATCATTTTATGCTTAGGCCTATAAATATATATAAAAAAGTAATAATTTAAGTTATTAATTTTATCCAAAGAATTTGTAAAAATTCTATTTATTCGAGGTATTGTATTGGTAAATGTACTTGGTATCGGATTGAAAAGAAAATAAGTGGTATTGCCCATCTCCAACTCAGTGCCACTTTGCTTGACAGAATGGGAAAATCAAAAGAAATCAGCCAAGTCCTCAAAAAAAACTGTGGATCTCCACAAGTCTGGTTCATCTTTGGGAGCAATTTCTAAAAGCCTAAAGGTACCATATTCATCTGTACAAATGACAGTACGCAAGAATAAACACCATGGGATCACGCAGGTAGCATACCGCTCAGGAAGGAGACACATCTCTGTCTCTTAGAGATTACAGTAGTTTGGTGAGAAAAGTGAAAAGCCTGGGTGTGGCAGAATCATGTTGTGGGGGTGCTTTGTTGCAAGAGGGACTGGTGCACTTCACAAAAGAGATGGCATCATGAGGAAGGAAAATGATGTGGATATATTGAAGCAACATCTCAAGACATCAGCCAGGAAGTTAAAGCTCAGTCGCAAATGGGTCTTCCAAATTACAAGAATTTCACCTACTGTTGCACTTGTGTACATGGTAGTGTGACAATAAAGTGATTTGATTTGATTTGATTTTGAAATGGACAATGACCACATGCATGCCTCCAAAGTTGTGGCAAAATGGCTTAAGGACAACAAAGTCAAGGTATTGGAGTGGTCATCACAAAGACCTGACCACAATCTGAAAAATGTGTAGGCAGAATTGAAAAAGTGTGTGTGAGCAAGGAGGCCTACAAACCTGACTCTGTTACACCAGTTCTGTCTGGAGGAATGGGCCAAAATTCCAGCAACTTATAGTAAGAAGCTTGTGGAAGGCTTCCACAAATATTTGACCCAAGCTAAACAATTTAAAGGCAATGCTACCAAATACTATCAAAGTGTATGTGAATGTCTGACCCACTGGGAATGTCATATATAAAAATAAATAAATAATAATCTCTACTATTATTCTGATATTTCACATAAAATATAGTAGATATCCTAACTGACCTAAATCAGGGAATGTTTTCTAGGATTAAATGTCAGGAATTGTGAAAACTGAGTTTAAATGTATTTGGCTAAGCTGTATGTAAACTTCTGACTTCAACTGTGTGTGTGTGTACATACACTCTATATATGTATATGTACTATAATGTATACAGTAGCTGTTCTGGACCCACTTTAGATTAGGTGTCTTTATCTACTGTGTAATTAAGTGTTTGATACAATGTACTTATTATGTATATACAAGTTGTACTTACATTTAAAGTACCTGCATTTAATTACATATTTAGTTATTCTGTTAACCTTACCCCTTATCCTAAACCTAACCCTACCAACAATAACAAGAAAACACCTCACCACTCTTGGCTAAATAAATGTAGTAGCTTTAAAAAGTATTCATGTATTAGAATCATGCAGTGATTGCCAGTAATTTAAGTAGTTATTTCCTAAATTTCTTACTTTATTACTCAAATTATTATTTTGTTTTGGTATCAAAATTGGTATTGAGAAAAGTTTTCATATGTTAAAATGGATATTATAACTGAAATAAACCCAAATTAGTCAGAAACTTATCAAATCTAATTAGAATCAAAATGAGAGCTTGTGAATCAGAATCAAATTGAATCTGAAAATTTGTATTGGTTCTCAGCCCTAGCTTAATGTGAAAAATATGGAGTTCAGGAGGTAGAATCATCCTAACATAACTCTGTTAAAGCTGAGAAGCCAGTTGCAACATCTGTTTTCTTTAGTAGACCATTTGTATATACATCTTTGATTTGAAAAGTTCACGTCACTTACATAAGTGATATTAAGATTATTGTTCTTTCAGTTGACATTAACCATATATTATGTTTAAATTCATAATAAAGTCACCAGCCACCAGTTTGCATTTGAGTGTTACAGTCATTTTGGTCTGTGCTGCCAATGGTCCTTTTTGAATGCTGGGACACATCTGAAACTGAAATGTGTCCTACTTTTCCCACACAGATATGGCGAACGCCCAATTTGTTTACTTTGATTATTTCAGACTATGGTTTTAGCAGAAAAGTTATGAAGTTATGATGCTTTTTTTGCTGTCCCAACAGGTAGAGTTAGTGTAGATAGTGTACCCCACTCACCCTGCCCACTACCTTTTTGAACTGTTGCCTTCTGGCCGGCGCTTCAGAGCTCTGAACACCAGAACCGTCAGACACAGGAACAGTTTTTTCCCTCAGGCCATCCATCTAATGAACAATTAAATTGCCCCATTGAGCAATAATTATGTGCAATACACAGTTTAATTTTAATTTTAATTTATATTATCCAACATATCCACTTCTGCCATTACTTACATTGCTCTGTACATAATATACAGTTTTTTGTTCTTTATATAACAGATTGTATTAGATTTGCACTACGTGTGTGTATGTGGGTATGTATGAAGGTGAGTGTATGTACGTATATGTATAATTATTTATTTTGTGTTCTTTTTTGTTTTTAATTACCTATGTCTTGCTGCTGTTTTTGGTATTGTTTGTATTGTTGCTGACTGGAAGCTCCTGTCACCTAGACAAATTCCTTGTATGTGTAAGCATACTTGGCAATAAAGCTGATTCTGATTCTGATTCTGATAAAATAAGTAATTTATTTACAATTATCCAAAAGATTTGCATACAGATGATAAGATCTGACACTCAACAGAGAGATGAAAAGTTCATCAAAGTTATCAAATTTTGGATGATTCCCCTTCAGGCTGCCAAAAGTTTGATCAAAGTCTTAAGAAAATAAATACATAAACTAGGGCTGTGAAATACTAAACATTTTTTTTTTTTTTACTAATTCACTGCACAGTTCTGATTAATCACGATTAATTATGGCACATAAAAACAAACATTAAAATATTAAATATATATATTTACTTTGGTCAGTTATGTACATGCTTGGTCTCTCGCATGGTTTCGCTTTTAACACTGGTCAGATGACAGTGAGTGAGTGTTTTTGACCGATGCGAAGAGATACAGTACAGCAGCTTTCTCACTTCTCTCCCACACCTGGCTCACCGCTTAAAGGTGAAGTCTCCATTCTCTGTACAGTAAATCCACTTCCGTGTTTATATGAGCAGGACATGTGTCACACATAATGAATAAAGTACTGCTCCACAACCAGTTTCTGTGCTAGGATTTGCAGCCAAGTCAAGCATGTTCTGGAAATGTATATATGGCAATTTAAGCCACAGGACCTGGGGGGAAACATTAGTAAAGTTTGAGGAACACAAAAACAAAAAATGGATACTGCGTTAATTGCGTTTAACAAAATTTGTATGCGGTAAACAGTCAACTGCTAAACACAGAATATACAGTGTTAAATTTCCCAGCCCTAAAATAAACACAAAATTAATCAACATGTGGTAGGAATAGAACTTTCCGCAAGTGAATTAGCACCTTCATTTTTGTGTCAAAAATTAATTGTATCCCTTTGCAGCTTTCCCAATGAGATATTAAAATGGTATGCAAAGTAGGGGAGGTGGAGACCACTGATTGTGCTAATTGATGTGTTCAGAACACTGTGTGGGACCTGGGGATGCTACGCCACACAGGGGATGTCAGTGGCTCAAAAGATGGCAGCATATCTGCCTCACCATTTTAAGTTTTAATCAAAATCTACAAGTGAAAATGTGTCGTACAGACAGCGTGGGTTCCCTAATTCCAAAGCACCATGGGGCTTCGTTTTAAGGGAATAAAAAAATAAAGAATAAGTAAATCTTCCAAGCATTCATTCTGACTTGTTTTTTGCATGAATTTTACCCAGGCTGCATAAAGGAAGAAGCGTTGACATGAGCATGAAAATAACCATATGTTCCATTCATACTTCGCATGATATGAGCAATTTAGAAAGTGGAATAACTAAAAAGTTTGATAACAGTTACTCAGTACAAATATGGAGAGTTTGGTAACTTTACTACTAGATTAAAGGTGAAGTGTGCAATTTAACTTGTGTCACCAAAAACAAATGCATTAAAGGGGTCATGAAGTGCTATTTGTTTTATAATTGTATTATCTTGTCAAATGATAATGTTATAAATGTTTTTTGCCACCAAAACAGCCACAATATAGTAATATCTGATCATTTTCTACCCTGTTTTTGCCTCTTTGTCTGAAACGCTCGGTTTTGGCCTAAGCTCCTCCTTACAACTTCAATGTAAACGTCCACTGTAATGATTGGCTAACATTATGCAGCACCTAAAATTGGAAGAAAATGTAAAAGCCCCTCAACATTTTAAAACAAAATTGCTGGTTTCCACATAACGCACATCCAACACATTGCATCGGAATATATTAAACTGCTCATCTCAAGCACAACTGTTAACAGTCAGCACCATAAACTATCAAACAGTCATGACATTTTAAATATTCATGAATTAAATGGATTACTTAAATGTTTAACATTTTTAACTGTCCCATCCTTCAGTAACTGTTCCTTTGCAAATCTGGAATCATATTGTAAAGGGATATAATGGAAAGGAGGAGGCGAGAACCGGCTTGACAATATAAATAATAGTTTAATGAAAAACTAACGACACAAACACACACACATGACGGTCATCTGACCGTAAACAATCTCTCTCTCGTCGTACCACCTTCTGCAGTTGACCTTTATCCCTCTCGGAGGCTTAATTAGCCTGATAAGGGGCTGGGTGTGTAACAACCGCCCTCCGCCCTGTCATATTTCTACCTTGTTCTCTCAGACTGGGGAGCCCCCCAGCATGACGTAGAAGGAGTTACATTTAATAATATTGGTCATTGATTATGGATATTGATAAAGATCAGCCTAAAGGTGCTGTAAGAAATTTTAGCCATTCTGGAACTTCCATCAGACTTAGCCATTGATTAGCCACATTGGCTCCTTCCAAAACTCCACACTCCAAAGCCACGCACACACAGACACACTTGGAGGCCATTGTATTAGAGCAGATGGTTGGTAGTGGGTCCTCCTGAGCAAAAATGAGTGTTTTGCGGGAGCAGGACACCGTACCGGTGCTTATCCGAGCATATATGGACTGAACTGTGAATGTGCATAATGTTTGCCAGGCAGAAAGTCTTATGATTGGTTGAACAAACAATCTGACCCTGACCAGATGGACATCTTTTTCACTGTTATTTACTGAGCTTAGGGCTGTTAGAGAGACAAGTTTTCTCACTCCCTTTCTCTCTACTTTCATATCTCTATATGTTACATCCCATAATTGTGAACAATACACTTATATAACAAAAAGAAAACACAGATAGAATGAGAAAAACAGAACGACTTATCTCAGGCCACTTCTAGAGCTTCATTCGTAGAGTGTCAAGCAATTTGTTTAAAGGCTCAAGTCACGAGTCAAGGAAAAAAAAGGTGTGTGGGGTGGGGGGGTGCGTTAATAAAAATTCATAGAATCTGCTCAGCCACAGAAATGGATGGCGACTGCAGGGTCACATTGCATCTGTGGTGGGAAGGTCAGAGGTTGCGAACAGTTCTAAAACAAGACAGTGTGTTTTCATACATCATATAACAGATAAAGATTTTGAGTGTCGAGCCGGGGGGCAGGAGCAGGGGTTCTGGACTGGCGTTCACCATCGTGTATTAATTCTGTCATGGTGTCATCCCTCTCTCGTTCTTTCTCTCGCTCTCTCTCTCTCTCTCTCTCTCTCTCGCCAATGTCACACACTTCATCTTCTCTCGGCCTGCAATGTTCCCTGTGTCATGACACACATGTAAACGACACACTTTTGTACCAGACGCAGCACATACTAAACACGGTATGTCACGGCTGTTTTTTTCATCATCCTTTATTCCAACTTAATGTGATTATTCTACACAAATGGTGAAATTGTTTCGGGCCAAAAGTGTTGCATGGACCCAGTGCTTGGGGCTAGTATTCGTCATGTGTAGAAATTATGTATTGAATGTGTTCTTCTTCAGGACATCATTCAGCAGGATGAAACAGAAGCAGAGATTGGTTGCCATGATTACCGTAAGCTGCCAGTGTTTTCATTACAAACAGCAGACGATTTCTAATAAAAAGATTAGGTGTATGGCAGCCTCCAAATCATGTCAAGGAGTGAATTTATCAAGACCAGGATACCAGCGACCCCATTTTCCATTTCTGTAAAATAGATGTACGGTACATTAAATTTTTTATATTCTTATAAAAATGGCCTAGTACTCAAAAAGTACATAAAAACGTATTTTTTGAAATGATGTTAACATTCGTAGTGAAGGATCAGAATGTAATTTCTTGCCCTGTTATTTGCCATATTACAGTATGCATGCTTTATTGTGCATCGCTTTGGTCAAACAAATATCTGCTATGAATGAAAGACATTACCAAATATTCAAAATTGTTGGTATCAAATGTACATTTTAAGAATTGTTAACTGAAAATCACATATTAATTGAGCACATATAATATATTTAGGTAGAAGTTATGTAGAATTTAGGTAGAATTCTTCCTGCAAATACAAAAAGAGAATTTATCTTTTATATATTAAATAACATTACTAAAATGTTTTATTGTTTTAAACATAAATCTCAAAAATATTTAAGCTGTATGTATACTTAAAAAAAGAACAAAAAAAACTTAATTCAATATATACTGTATTTTCTGTAAACAAGTCTAATTATCTTACAGTTTTGCTTATCAAGTGAAGTTTTAAGGATGTAGTTTTACTGTTATGCAATACAAAAGTATTTATATACTGATATGAAGTTTGTGTTTGCACCATGATTCTACACATTGTTGGAAGGTGTATAAAGATACAATTAGAAATCAAGTTCAAATTGTTGAATCTCATTCATTTTAACTGATATCTTTCAGTCACAATTACTTTTGTTACTGGATCTGCTATTGATTGCATATTAACAGCTTATGGTTTGTGATTACTGCAAGACTGGTCTTAACATCTCTATTCACTGATCTTCCATTATAAAACCATGAAAAATGGAGCTTATCTATGCTCTAAGGTGTGCGACTTAGACAACGCCTGGACGCCCTGCAGCCGAGCCATAGGCCTTTCAAAGCATTCTTTGAGTTTTTGTAGTCTATCTATATCTGTGTCTTTTGCTTGGCTCTCATTTAACATCTATCTTATCTATTTACTTATCTAGTGCCTGTGCTTGCTCAAAAGACATGAATGATTTGTAAATGACTGAGGGGGAGATTATGGTAAACCTCGAATTTGTTTTGCTTGGAAGAAAGCCTCCGCAACGTTCCGCTCAATTTTGACAATACGCGATTGTAATGGTAGCATAATGCTAATTGGCTATGGATAAAGAAAGGGAAAACACAGATTATTTATTTATTTATTATTGTCCCCTAAAAGCTGAGCAGTCATGCTGTGCGTATCTACAAAATAACTTAAACTGGCATCTGATCGCGTATATATACGAAGCAAACGGTAACTGCTGATTGTTCAAGAGAGTTTTACAGAGATGCCATCTCTAGTGCAGGAGGAGAGGCAGACTAGCATTCGCCTTGAAGCTCCATCCTAGAAAACTGTGACATCAAAGAACTTCTCAGCGCACATCGGTCTCTGCCATCCTACGACTGGCAGCAGTTATTAACTGTGAAGTCATTAAAACTATGAAATAACAAAAATGGATGTATTGGAATTATATTCATTTTATTAATATTATATAGAGATTAAAAATGTTCATCAAATCAAAAATTTTTGAATCGTAAAAAATAATTACGATTATGATACCTGTTTTCTGTATAATGTTAACAAAATGTAGTACAATTTAAGTGTAGATACATATACAATGTTTTTTTTTTTGTTTGTTTTCTTAGAATATTGTAATAAAAAATATTGTATATATTATTAAATGGTATAATATATATTATAATATATCTTTATATAATTTATGTGAAACTGTGTCTAAACATGCGATTGGTAGTGTATCCCTTTAGTTATCAGCTAATGTTTCTGTAATTCCATAAAACATAATATTAATTTGATTTTGTTATTATTCATTGAATTAAATGGGGAATGTTAAAAAGGACCTGGTATAGACTATAATTACATGAATGACTACGAATCAGTAAGTCACTCAAGATCCTAACAAAATAGACAGAGAGAGAGAGAGAGAGAGAGAGAGAGAGAGAGCATTTTTGCTTTCTCCTCCGCCATCCCTGTCTGCTGATTTATGAGTGGACACCACACTATTGTTTACTGTTAATTGCTATTAAATTATACCATAGTTCCATGCAAGATGACATTTTGCCTCAAGTAGATATACTGCTGGCACCACTCTCACCCAGCCTGTAAATTTGAATGTAAATACGTCCATGTAGGACAGATAAAATATGAGACCAAATCATCAAGTGCCGGATGTGACAGACACAGGTAAGATCATCAAGGGAGGAAGCTCAGCTGGTGAGGAGACGAGACCTGGATAAAACAATGGACCTGGACAGCACCACAATAGCTTCATTAGAAGGGCTAATGTTATCATGGCTTTGAGGAAAGAGTGGAAATATCAGACCCTGCTTAATATGGAGACTTCTAGAAGACACGGCTGTCATAAGGTTCCATTGTTGTGAAGGCAGGGTGATTATGTTTTGTAATCTGACGCTCATTAAAATGTAAGCATGATATGGTGGAGGAGAGGGGCATCAGGAAAAATTACAGGAAAAGACGGCGCGATGCTGCTAACACACTGCTAATAATCACAAAGGCTTAGTGAGCCTTGGAGTCAAGTGTGTGTTTCAATCCAGTTTTGGAACCTAGCTTATATTACAAGTAATAAATATAGATTATTTCACAAACTTACCTTGGAAAACAAAGTAGACCATTATGCTTGTGGGTATCAAGTTATAGGCATAGTTCAGCCAAAAATGAAAATTCTGCCATCGTTTACTCACCCTTGTGTAGTTCCAAACATGTATGCCTTTCTTCCGTGAAATGCAAAAGGAGATGTTTTGTATGGGAACAAAAAGCAATAAAAGTGACTAACATCTAACAACTAACAAAGTCTAACATCTCCTTTTGTGTTCTACAGAACAAAGAGAGTCATATCGGCTCCGGTATACTTCATATGAAATTGAAAAATTAACATGTGTGACGTAATTTAGAACAAAATCTGTCTAAAACAAAGGTGTTCTGCTAAACACCATCTAACTGCCTTTGGTCCATGTAATCGGTAGGTGTGACCTGGACCTCTACCTGCCTTGAGGACCACAGTTAATTCTGTTTACTTTGTTCAGTCAGTCCAGTATAGTCAACATGAACACAACACCATGTAGAGTTATTAGCGAGCTGATGCAAATTTACCTACAGTACATCTGTACAATCGTTTGTTTAGAGACATTTTCCAAGACCATGTCATGCGATTTTTCTCAGTAGTCTAACAAAGGAATCAAATCTACTCAAATACTTTCAAGTCACATAACAGAGTGTAACCACAGCATATTATGAATGCGTATAGCATGTTAACGCATTAGCGTCATGGATTCAGATTGTAAACAATGCCAATTAAAAAAATAATTCTGCATTCATATTACTTTAAATCATCATCAAGTGGTTATAACAACTTATTTTTCTGCTCTAGTGTGAATTCTACTCATAGGTGGAATAAAGTAATTGAAAACACATTTCAATGTCACATTAGTTAATGTTTTACTGAGCATCCTAATATTTAAATGTAAATATTTATATCTAAATGCCTCCCACAGTGGTGTGACCAGTGTCTGAATGTTCGCAAACAGTATACCGTTACTCAGCTGTTAAAAACGTCTTTTTACCCCTGAACGTAGAAGCACTTCTCCCGAAGTATATCGGGGTCTTATGGTTTGATATGAGGTCAGAATTATTATTATTTAATTTTTTTTGGTGAAATATCACTTTCATTTACTACTAAGTGTCATAAATAAATACCTGGGTATCTTTCAAATATTTGGTCAAACAAAATCTTTCAATACATTCAAAAAGTTGTGTAAAAGCCAACCAATCATAACAGAACTGGTGTTTTCAGACAGTGCTTGCCATTGTTGTGTCCAATATGCATCAGATGAACAGACTTTGGGTGGTTGAAATTATTGATTGAAATGTTTTTTTCTGGTCCTAAACCAAGCCATAACTTTTACCCAAATCCTACCCAACCCTAAAATACATCCAACGCAGCCCTACCCTGTTCGGACAGATAATGTTTTTCAAGGACCAACAAAGCATCTTGACCCAAGTTAAAATACATTAACATTTCTGGGTTTGGCAGATTTCTTTTTTTTTAAAGTGACTTACTTATCTAAGGTCTACATTTTATTTAATCGCCCCATGTTAATCAAAAACATGACCTTGCTGTTGTTAGGGCCACGATCTACCAATACTCTGCAATACTTGTAGAGTATATTTCACATTATGCCAATACTTATAAACAACCCAGAAGTACCAAAGTACCAGTCACATGACATCAGCCACACTGTAAACTCTGAGAATACGTCCCTGCATATTTAGAGCCGGCAGTCATGTTATTGTAGAAATACAGGAGTGTCTCTCTCCATTAGAACTGCTCGAGAACTTCAGCTGTGCTCAAGAGCCTGATGTAAAAGAGTGAGGATCGATGGGCCGGATCAATCGCCTCCCTGGTGGCTGAGTTTTAAGTGCCGGGGCCCATGCTTGTACATCCACATCAGGAGACCTGTCACGCTGTACTTACAATCAATTAAAGAAATTAGCCTCTTCACCCCCAGCCCTCCCCCTGCTCTGCTCCCAACATGCGCTGACGGACAGGGGAGCAGAGACACCTCTCCCTCAACAGCTGGCTCTAAATGACATCAGTGTGGGAGAAACATCTGGAACGACACCTGCCAGCTCTACCTCAGCAGTCGTTTGCATGGAGAGGAGAGGATGAACAAATTTACCCAGCACTCGGTAAACAGGATATTTGCAGTCAATGAGAGACACTCATTGTGGTAAAGGAAAGGTAAGCGACTCCATGACAGAATATGGATGGATATGGAAAACATCTGTGTGTGAATCATCCAATTGAGCATTAGCATTAGAATGGTTTATATGGATAACATTTTGGTTACATAAACTTTAAAGGTCATGAAACTCCCCTAGATCAGCACTAGTCACATCTTAGACTTGAAAAGGCTCATGAAATGGGCTTGAAAATCTTTAGAAAGGTATATAAAGGGAGGAAAGGAAGTGGTACAAAAATTTGCAGTCACATGTTTGAAGGCCTAAAAAGTGACATTCCGCCATTCGTTGTTACCTTTATTCTCAGTTGCTGATAAACCCGCCCATGTAACAGCCACACCCCTTGGTTCACAGCTGCCCTGCTCAATGGTCCAGATCAGCCGTGTATCTCATGCTCCCTAATCGCTCTGACTGGACAGGTAGGAAAGGTTGTCAGTGTTTGCAGAGTTTGAAAGTGACATGGATAAGTAGATAAAGCTTCAGACTGGTTATTCAGGCCACTGGTGAAGCATCCCAAGAGCCTTTAAACACGCACTGTATCTCTCTCTCTCTCTCTGTACTGTATACCCCCCTTTCTCTTCTCTTGCAAGGGATGGAAGCCTCCGGCAGGAAAACGACCTGCAAGGTCAGAACCCTCGGTGGACGTGCCTCCGAATCACCGAAGTAACCATATTCTAATTTGAGCGCTATGTCGTTCCTCTCTGGCATGTAATAAATCTTGTTTGGTGACAAAACGTCCAATTAAGAAGGAATTGACACAAATAGAAAGGTGTGTGAGGAAACTATGAAGAAAAAAAACTGAAGAAGGAATGCTGCCTCAAGGACAAATTCTACTGCTAATGAACGTCAGTGGCATAATAATCAGAGTGATTGGGAAATAAGTTCTCAGGTTATGATGGAAAACGGGTGGTACACTTAGTAGAATTTTGAAAGCTCTACACCTCTACATGTAAGGTGAGGAGAAAAGAAGCAGTATTAAGCAAAACTCAACTGCTAAACCAACTGACATCTGTAAATTATTAAATCATCACCACTTCAAATATTTAAGCACATCCAGTTTATATTTACCAACAAAATACACAATGAAAAGACATGATCCTGTTGTATTTGTATAGACACAGGCAATGGAGCTCTTTCTTTCTTACCGGCAGATCATGTGCTGAGATTGCAAAGTCAAGAAAATGTGTTTTCCACATTGTGTGTTAATCTCACAAAAATGTGTCCAGGTCATGTGTGTGTGTTTGTCTTTTGTTTAAGTTTATCATAAAAATTTTGTTTATAGTGCCAAGCCTGTTCTCGCCTCCTCCTTTCCCTTGAACTGCTTTACACTGGTGCCGAAATCCGGGAAGGAGGAGGGATATGCTGTAGTTGAGTTCTCGCCACTACCATCCACCCCAACGGAGCAGCTGCGGCCATCTGCCGGGGGACGAGGAGCCCGGCCACCTGGAAGCGGAGGAACGTCCGCCGACCGCGAGGGAAGAAGTTGTGATTCTACACACCCGGTCCCTTATCAGGCTAATCAAGCCTCCAAGTGGGATAAAGGTCAACTGCGGAGGATGGTGTGGAGAGAGAGATAGTTTACGGACATGTCCGTCGTGTGTGTGTTTATCTTTTGTTTAAGTTAATCATTAAAATATGATTTATGTCGTCAAGCCGGTCTCGCCTCCTCAATCTGGTTTGCAGCATTTAAAATGGACGTGACTGGGGCCAATTTATAAATATTAAAATTCTCACTGTTTCAATAGTATAGCCACGAGAATTTTTTAATATGTGTATTAACACGATTTTAGTGACAGAATCGCATACTAACCTTTTCTGTTTAAAGTTCTATCCAATTATACAACTTTTTTGCTATGACGTCATAATGCTGCAAAGCCTAAAACCCTGAAACGACTGTAAAAACAACTATTTACAGCTAAAATTATACACAAGTTTTAGTTTAATAATTAGTTTCAGTGTTTTTATAAAATTATAATTATTATTACTGTAATTCAGTAGCTTTTTTTACTGTAAATTCTGTAATAGACTTTGTATTATTAAATCATAAATAAAAAGCAGTACATTAAATAAAAAATGTTTTATCATCATATATTTTTCAGCATAACAATAATAAGAATGAGATTTTTTTGTAGGGATGTCCTATCAGTCAGATACCATTCTCATGTAGCCTACTGGTACACCTACTCGTAAAAATGCTCCAATACCAAACACCAATACCATCTAAATGTCATTATGTAAACATTCAGCTCATAAATTAAAATCACGTTATGTCCTAGCTAGATTATTTTACCACAAAAGCTACAATTTAATCATATAAATATATACAGTAGTTTGCATGAGCGGCGTGCTGCAAATGTGAGTACTTGTGAATGTGTGAAGGCAGTGTTGTGCGATGCCAGCTGCATGTACACTTTAATCCTCCTTGGTTCATACTGGGAACACTGTCATGAGCATCGAGTGTTCTGTTTCAAGCAGATGACACCGAACAGAGTGAAAATTTACTTTGTAGTGCGAGGCACAAACAAATACATACTTATTTAATTAAATAGCAGCCTTTGCAGTTTAATAATCACTTTGTGTCATGTACCAACCGGCATTTCTGGTGTGGGAAGCTCGTCAAAACATCAGAACTCCTGGGTCAAAACAACACAAAACACTTCAAAATAAAACCCTCCGCCAAAATAAAAGCTCAATTTTGTTATACTATTACTACTACTACTGCAACTAATAATAATAATAATAAAGTCAATAGTAATTTTATAATAATTAAGCAATATCTTACATCTGTGATCCTCTGTAGTGCAGCACTTTATTTGATCAAATATAACTCCAATGATTGTGCTGTGGGTTCTGAATGAAAGCACTTAAAAAAAAGAATACAATATCATGCTGAAAAATTTTTTTCTACTTTAAATTGATTACTTTTTTAATGAATGTATTTATTTAAACACCATTTTCCTTTCATTTTGGGGTGAAATCTGACCCGAACATAGTCTTGACAAGTTTCATTAGATTTTACCATAATAGTTGATTGTGTATAATGCAATTGTTACATCATGACATTATAGAGAATAAACTCTCTGATGAGCAGAATACAAAATTCTAATAAAATCCACTAATTGGCGTTGGGAGGTCTAATCAGTCACTTATTACATAGGCAGACACTATTTGTCCAAAGCAACTTACAGCACTAATTGCAGGGCCAGTCTCCATGGAGCAACATGGGGTTAAGTGCCATGCTCAAGGGCATAATGGTAATAGAACAGGGTTGCAATCTCAAGTCAACTCCCAGGTCACCCCTATTTCAAACTAAAGCCTGCAAGCCCAGCTCTTTAACTGTTAGGCTACACCACTAAAAACTATTACTGTACATCATTAGGAGTTTATTGTATGCAAAGAGACTTAAAGGGACAGTTAACCCAAAAAAGATAATTCTGTAATGACACACAAGACAGTATGGTTGAAACACTGTGTATAGGCTGTAAAGCCATCTATTATACATCCCATGCTAGTCTAACATGAACGCCATAAGTCTGATAACACATATTAAAAATATTACCATTCTTCTGGAATGTGTTAATGTAATTCTTTCAAACCTAAATATTTTCACATCAGAATGTATCTGTAGACATTTTTTAACCTCAAGTGCTAAAGATGTCACTGTTCGGCGTTATACCTTGAACGTATCATGAATGTTTCATGAGAGGTGAGACTCTAGTCTGTGGAAATGAAACAAGATACATTTGCCTATATTTTCCCAATGACATCAAAGCTTTTTAAAGGACTGAGTAGCACTTATTGTGTCAATAAATGCTTTAGATTTTAAAGGATTGTTTTTCTAATTTCTAGTGCATTTTTAGTAGCTATTGCATTCAGTAATATCTATTTCAATAGCACCTACATAAAAAAGAATATCGGCAAAAAACCTTATGCACTGTATATCTGTGCATATGCTTTATATTATGAAACTTGCTGTTACAGTCATTTACAGTACATTTCTATTTGGATATGCATGATGCTTTATAATTGATGTAACGTTCACTGTGTGTACACTGTGTGTCTCCTCTCTAGGCACCGCTTGTCACTATTGCAAGTGATCTGGCAGCATTTTATCAAATGTTTTTGGATAATTTCCATAAAATTCCACTTAAAACTATTCAAACGCACATTACTCCCATAGACTAACATTGGAAAACAGCAAATGCTTGTCAGTGAAATGGCGGACGGCAGACATTGCTAAGATAGGATTGGTCAGAAACACTTTTAAGGCAGGGTTTAGTGAAGATAGCAACGACCCAAGCTCATGTGCCATTTTTTCTATGTCAGGTTCAAACAATGGTAAAACAAACAGAGCAATGTTTTGATAGTGCCACAGGGTCACAGTGTTTACAATTTTTGGGATTTCAAGCCACAAACGGCTTACTTGTGGTTGTCTCTGCATATTAATATGGGACATGATAACATATATTAACATCTAAAAACAACTTTTATTTCAAATTGTGAATAAAAATGATCTTTGATCTGGTTATAAAACATGCATCGGGCCAGAAATAACAAGCTGTTTCAACGTAATTATGAAGGTCTGTACAGAATTATAGCAATTATTTTTTAGTTTGCTTATCATAACACAAGGAGTATCTACGTACATCTAAGAAGTGATATTTGGTACAAAAACAATGGACCCACTTTATATTAGGTGGCCTTAACTACTATGTACATTTGATACAATGTAATTATTATGTACATATATGTTGTTTCATTGTAATTACATTTAATGTACTTGCATTTAATAACATTTGTACACTGTTTTCAACTTTTCTCCCTACCCATCTCTTACCCCAAAACCTAACACTCACTCCTAATCCTAACCTTACTCCTAAACCTACCCATACCTCAACCTCAGTAGCAGCAAATGTCAGAATTTTGCAGAACAACTTGTGTTTACACAGTAAATACATAGTCTTGTATGTATTTAATGTTAGTAGATAGTAGTTTAGGCCACCTAATATAAATTGTGATCAAAACAATTATCTTGGCTTTGTTGGAACTGCCTAATTCAATTCACATGTGCTTATCTTGCGCTACAAAAAGTAAAAACTCACATTTGCAAAAGCGAATAATCTGTACTAAACATTTTCCTTCAAGTCAAAACAATCAGTTATTGCCAGATCAATGTACAACAGAGTTGTCAAAATCGAAAAGATCAAAACTCCTCCCTTAGCACTGTGATATCACTTACATGTTGTCATCGTGACAACGCTCCCCCATGGTAACAAATGGAGCCATCAGTGATGCAGTGAGGAGGCTGGTGCTCCCTCCCATTTACAAACTCCTTCATCAAATCCCACTGGGCCCTGCGTTGATTACTCCAGCAATTAGCTGTGTCAACTCCGCGATATGGATTAAGTGGTCAGGTTTGGGTCTGGGAGCTAATTAGTCGCCTCTCTCTTTATGATTTGTTGATTAATTATGAATATTTAGTTAGGAAAAGGGATGTTAATTATTAATCAAAATTAAATTATCTGGTGTAATTAACCACAAAGTTTCTTTTTTTTTTTTGTCTCACAGGGCATGTCTGCTTATTGGATGTGAATGGGAAGAGTTGAATGATGAGGGATTAGGTGGGGGTTTTGGGGGTTATGACATGCAGCAAACTGTAAAGGTTAACACAATGTTTACATTGCTTCTGTGACACACATCACATTCTGTCATAATTTACTCACCAATATGTTATTCCAATCCTGTATGTTGTTTATTTTTTTTCTTCCCTGTGGAACAAAAGGAGAATTCTAGAAGAATCGTACAGGTCTTTTCCAGTCTACGACAGTTTATAGCGATCACATCTGTTAAGGCAAAACAACTGGATTAATACATGACTCACTTGACGCACTTTATGATACGTTAGTGGTGCTTTTGTCCATTTTAGAAGTTGACAGACATAGTCTGTTGTATAGAATAAAACTACACAAGATTTTTCAAATGCCTATCCGGTTCTACAGAAAAAATTACAGCATATGGGTGTGGAACGCATGAAGGTGAGCAAAACATTTCGGAATTTAAATTTTTGGGTGAAGTATCCTTTAATGGCTGAGTGGTTACATGAGATACCATAGCCTTTCTGTCAGCTTGAACAAGTTTGGCCATTCTCCGTTGACTTCTCTCATCAACAAAGCATTTCCATGATTGAAATCACTGAGATCACATTTAGGCTACTGACCTGTATCTGCATGATTTTATACACTCTACTGCTGCCACACGACTGGCTGATTAGATAATCACATGAATAAGAAGGTGTACAGGTCTTCCTGATAAAGCGTTCAGTGAGTGTAGTAATGCCAATTTTTGATAATCCAATGATTGAAATACTATACAAAAGAAAGATACTTTCTCATTTGATTATTTTCTCTCTTAAACTTGATGGATGCAAAACATAAGATTATTCATAACAAGTAAATTATTATTCTGGCATCAGAGCAAAAACAGCTTTACATTTGGTAACACTATCAAAAACAGTTTAAAAACAGTAATGTTGTGATATTTGATAGCAAATATAAGCATGCATTTAATACATTCATTGAATTCTATATTAATGTGCCAAGTGGCAACAATGCAACTGTAAACAATCTACAGTTACACACACTAAAAAATAAAGGTTCTTTATCAGCATTTATTTTTCCATAATAATCATCCATGCTGATATCCATGGAATCATCCCATTGGACAAAAGGTTCTTTGGGGAACCAAAAGTGGTTCTTCTATGGCATTGCAGCGAAACCCCCTTTATGGTACTTTTTTGTGTGTGTGTGTGTTTTCACTAAACATGAGAAGAGCATTGTAATGGGTCAAATCTAATTTTGCTCCTTAATTAACAATAAAGCAGTCCACAACAGACAATTTGCAAATTACACTGCATATACACTCACTGAGCACTTTATTAGGAACACCTGTACACCTACCTTTCACGTGATTATCAAATCAGCCATTTGTGTTGCAGCAGTGATTGAGATGAGAGAGGTCAAAGGAGAATCGCCAGACTGGTTGCAGCTGAAACAAAGGCTATGGTAACTAACTCCAGATAACCCCTCTGTACAATTGTAGTGAGCAGAATAGCATCACAGAATGCACAACATGTCGAACCTTGAGGTGAATAGACTACAAGAGCAGAAGACCACACCAGGAACTTTATTAGGACACAATAAAGAAGAGAGGTTTGGAAACATTTTTAGTAATTATTACAGTGAAAACGTGAAAATGTCCCACAAGGACATTATATATAATGCTGAAATATAATGCCTTCTTTCACTATTTCATAGCTTTTAAAGTCCTGTGTGGATTCTTATTTGAGTGTAGTTACAGTTTTCAGTGTCGTAAGTATTTAGATTGTTAGTTCTGCACAGCAGTACCACTGCTCTCTAAATGCAAAGTACACAACCAATGTAGGGCACCAACCCTGATCGTGGAACACTTGTCTGAAGCCGCCCCTATCCACTATACTATTTCGAGTTTTCGCTATTTTATAGGAGCGTCTGAATTCTGAGTGAGCCACTCGTTTCCTACTTTTGTTCACTCATTCTTACCCACAATGCACTCTAATTTGAAGTGTACATTTCAAGAACACTCTATGACGGTTCATTTCCCACAATCCACCATGGGGAAGACATACGAGCTAGGAGTTTACTGCTTCTGTCCCTCCCCGTTTTATTTCATGCTGAATGAAGTAAATTACTTTTTGATAAATTATTACTTGATTAAAATGACATAATAACATAATGATGCATTTTAAAATGTACTCTTTTTATATTAACACACAGTAAATATTAAAAATGACAAACAGAATGAAGATTTATTGTATTCATTTATAATTTAATAAGAATAACAAATAATTCCAAGTATTTTAAAATTTCATTTGTGATGTTTCTGCACCAGCCCCAGAGCTCAGACACTCTTGTCCGAAATTCACTCATTTCGTTCACTTACTGCTGAGATATAGTGCACTAACTGCCATTCACTATATAGGAAACAGTGAATGAGTGAACGATTGCAGACACAGCCACTCTCGTCACCACGATCGCTTGGCGCCCGGACATCTAACATGTGCGCGCCCCCCCCAGTACCCCCGCGAGGGCGCAGAGTAAATGCATAAGTACTGCTTATGACATGCTGGACAAAGCACACTAATATATTGTTGCACTGATTTACACATGTTATATAACTAAAGCATGTTAGTTTTAGGGCTGGGTATCGTTAAAAAAATGTCTTTATTGATACATTTTCCAAAACGATACTTTTTTCTATACCAATTTTATGAAATCTGTTTTAACAAGATTACAAACATTACACATAACCACAAAAAAAAAAACTGGGTTTTATTTTCTCAGTTTGTTGACTTTTTTTACAGACTCAAAGTTTGTTTGTTTGTTTGTTTGTTTGCTAAATAATAACCTTACCTGTCGGAGTCCCAGTAATAGCACCGCTGCATTCATCAGTAGTTTTGATGTAAAAATGAAGCCACACTTTTGATCTTTTCCCATCTTATACATCTACGGGGGTTGGCACGCATACACACAATAGCCTCACGTGTGAGCCGCGTCTCTGGGCGTAACCGGTAAACCGTTTTTTCCTTGATGCCTAAACACAGCAAATCATTGGCACTTTTAGATTTGGGCACATCTAGCATACTACATGCTTATCATTGATGTTGACGAGATTAACCCCTTAGGTATCGAAATTTGGTACCGAACAACAAGACAGTTTTCAATACTCGATTGTTTAGAGGTAATTTGGTCGGTGCCTAAAATGTATATAACTCAATACCCAGCACTAGTTAGTTTACATGTTAGCATAGCATGTTAAATTAAATACTAAATGAAAAATAACATCAGCTGTGTGAGCTTTTAAAGTAATGTCCTATGATTATTTAAGCAATATCACACAAGCAAGTGTGTGATGTGGCCCTACATCAGCACTGCAGTGATTTGGCCGCAGGCCGGGTTCCATAGGTAGTCACAGAAGTGCTGATTTAGGGCTATATAGCATGACTGCGATTGTGATATTGCTAATATACAAAAGTTCAACAAACCAGTCAATTAAAAAATTAGTACGGTCATAAAAACGCATTTGTGCATGGAACTACTTTATTACGTGGCGGATCATAATCTGCCGTTGCTGGTTCAAACCAAATTTTGCGTCCAAACCTTCGTTAGTAATTCAAAAATGTCATTTCAAAAATAGTATCACGGCTTGTGCTGTTTCGAACAAGTTATTGGATAATCAAGGATGGATGGATGATGGATGTGTGTGCATGTGTTTGTGAGAGAAAGAGAGAAAGAGAAAGAGAGACGAAGCGGGTGCGATCACCTGTTGCCACACCCAAGCAGAGATGCTGTCAGCTTTCTGAAGATCAGCTTTCTCAGTGGAAAAGTAATTCTCCCCAGTGCGCAAGAGTCTTTCACTATAGAAACCGCAATGTCCGCAATTTCAGTGTTTAAACATTTTTTAAACAGTGTCCCACTCCAATGTGGAAAGTCCGATAAGAGGTAAACAGCCTTCAGTTTGTGTAATTAATCAGTCTGTAGTGTCTCTCAGGTGTGATGAGCAGTAATGCTGAAGTTGTTAGTTTAAAGCCATATCCTAGCTTTAGTAGTAATACGAGTGATCATGGAGTGCTGTATGTAAACACTGGCTGAGGCGAAGTTCACTTCACGTCACCTAAATGGCTCATAATACACATAAAAATAATTGTTTGCCACCACATGCTGGCTAACATATATAATGTAAAACAAAATACATGTAAAAAAAAAGACAAACAGTAGCTCTAAACACATATGCACTTTTCTTACACTTTAGTTTAGAACGGCACGAACACAAGCGATACACACAGTGATAGCGTTGGAGTGATGATTGTGTCAGACCCGCCATATTAAAAAAGTAACCTGTATTTAATGTGTCCTGGGTCGCATTTCCTTTAATGTTGCATAGATTTGTTCATGGTTTTCAAGTACAAGGACATACATCAAGTGACATTTTTGTTGTTGATGTCAACAACAAAAGCAACAGGATGTTTTCTCTCCCATCTTTTAAAAATTGAAGAGCATATTTATATGAGTCCATTATTATTCTGTTTGTTTCCTAATTTCAAACATAATTCAAACAAATCATACATATTACACAGTAAGAAAGGCTTACCATGGTTAGGTCAGTTTAGCTGGTCTTAAATAATAGTAATAATAATAAATTATAGTATTTATAAAAAAATAATAATAGCTGAAACACATCTTGAAACTTTAACTACAATTTACTCTCTCGCATTGCTTCTCTCTGACATTTCCTCCGCTGCGTGTGTGTGTGTGTGGGGCAAGTTGACGAGTCTGACAGGCAGTCGAGGAGGAAAGGAGATTTGCACGTGCAGGTGAGATTCTCCGTCCGGTTGCATTTTCATACCGTCAATTTTCATACCGTGGAATAGCGTGAAACCAGTAAACCACTGAAACCCTATCAGTGAGTGTATATCACATTCTAAGTGATAGAATCTTTAGCGGTTGACACATTTCTGCTATTGTATGGTTTTACCATAATACCGCCCAGCCGGCTCCTTTCTAACATGGTAAGAAGACATTGTGTTTATTGCATTGACCAATTTGATGTCAACATTACATGGGCCACAAAACATGAGCGGGTCAACTGTTGAGTAGAGCTGCTTTAGATTTAAACAGTGTCAAAGCTGCAAAAACACATACACACATACAAGCTCATCTTCAGTCATCCTCTTTTATTTACATTACCTATGAATCAACCCTACAATTAATATCTTCTGTTTACCTACATAGAGTAATACGGCAATATTTATCGTTGTGCTAGGGCTAAATATAGAAGTGTAGCCATGGCATCCTGTGGCACTGTGGGAGGTTTGGTTCAACTGTTGGTCTTCAGGTTGACAAGAGGCAGAATTCCTGATGAATGCTTCTTTTCATCTGTGTGGGTGTGTGTATTTGACTGAGTAAATATTTAGCCACATTGGAGTTGGCTGCTGATTCTACCCAGATGGACGGATTGATGCCTTAGTGGCAAGGATTGCCAAAGACAATCCAGAGACCTTATGTAAGTACCGCCCGCTTCTCCAGAGCAGCTTGAGAGCAGAGGTGAATAACTGCTATTTACAACTGAATTGGATTAATTTAACTCTCCCTCATCCCCAACCATAATGACTAACGCTACATAATTCTGATTCAGGAGACCAGATGATCCATCATAATGTAAGAGATTGGTCTTTCATACTAGAACAGTAATTCTCAACTGGGTTATTCCATGTCAAATCAAACAACAATTTCAGAAACATCCCCAGCTGAAATGTTTACTTTTTCTGAAGGCAAAATTTTAAATGCCATGGATCAATATTTACCAAGTAATCCATAATTTTGACAGAGTCATTATTTTTGTTTACACAGAGACAGGTAGGTCTATTAATAAAATCAGTTTACTTCAGACTCTGTGTTGCATTATATGACAATTGTTCGAGTTTAGAACACTTTTTGTGTTATTTTTCCATAGTTGGAGTGCCTATAACACCAAAAGTATTAAAGATTTAATTTCAGATCATGGTTCAGAACAAACTTTCATTAAGGTATCTTAAGGCACTATGTGGTAAAATGACAGAGATATGGGGCTCTCAGTGTAACTCTCTGTGCAAATTGATACATTTTACATATTTGTAGTGGTCAAAAACCAAATGTGGCCACATTGTATAAAGCAATTTTTTTCTTGTACAACAAAACAAAAGGTCTAAAGTGAAAACAATGTTGAAACTAGAGATGCGCCTTCATTTATTCACATAAAAACAATAATGTCAATGCTTGATTAAATGCATCAATAAGAACTTTGCAACAACTCTTCACTCAACCCTGCTGGATTTTCTTCTTCAGCCCTAAAAGTCTCTCGCCATCACAGACACAGTTTGATTGGCCACATTGCCTTTGACGTTAACAACACAATTATATAAGAAACTCCTTTTTAAAAATTCATAAGCCTATTTTTCCCCCTATAAATTCTATACACAACTACATGGTATATTATTATTTATAATAATTTATTTGCTTACTATTATATTGCAAGCTATTATTTGCAGTTTTTCCCTGTTGTCCATGACAGACTTCATTAGTGGGTTAAAACTCACTAAATGAGAAGCACTGCTGTAGAGTTTATGGTTCCAGGACTAATTGCAAGAAAAGGACAGATAGGTATTGTGGTGACTGAATTGCCATAATATCAGATGACATCGTAAAACTCTAATTCAACAAAACCACTCTGGTCTCAGGCTCAGTTTTAATCTTATCTTGACAATGTGTATATTTTGTCAAGAAGGACAATCCCTTAATGATTAAACAAATAGCTAACCATCATATTCATTTTCTTGCATAAAAAGGCACATTTCTCATTCACATTTATATCAATTCCAAGTAATCACAAACATATTCTGATACATTCAGAGGGTCAATAAGTGGAGATATCAGCACTTTTGATCAATTCACCCTTTTAAATGCATATCTTCATATATTTCTTACCTTAATTTTCATTGCAGACTGTGACAAGATCAATGAGATAATTGGATTTATTATAATCACCAAAACCTATGCATGACGCGGCCAATTTACATGAAATAAATATAAGCAGGGATAAGTCTTGCCTCTGAGCTGTGCTTCATAAAATCAGAACTGCAGGTAAATCTGAATGACAGAGCATAAAGACGGGAAACAAACAGAGATGGGGGGGTGCTTGAGACAGAGATACGGCGAAGTGTTTGCAAATCACATTTATTACTTCCAAATTATGAAAATTAACAGGAGATCAGGGGCATTTGTATTTTGATTACTACAGATACAGATTTACTTTTCCATCTTTTGGTTTATGAAGCATTTATACACTCATTGAGCACTTTATTAGGAAGACCTGTACACCTACTTATTGATGTGATTATCTAATCATCTAATAATATGGCAGCAGTGTAATTCATAAAATCATTCAGATACGGGTCAGGAGCTTCAGTTAATGTTCACATCAACCATTTCTGTAACTGCTGATTTCCTGGGATTTTCACGTACAACAGTCTCTAGAATTTACTGAATGGTGATGTGCCAAAAACAAAAAACATCCAGTGAGTGGCAGTTCTACGGACGAAATGCCTTGTTGATGAGAGAGGTCAACAGAGAATGGCAAGACTAGTTCAAGCTTACAGAGAGCCTACAGTAACTCAGATAACACCTCTGTACAATTGTAGTGAGCAGAATAGCATCTCAGAATGCACAACACGGTGAACTTTGAAGCAGATGGGCCGCAATAGCAGAAGACCATGTTGGACACTTTATTAGAACCATATTTTCCCTAAATTAATGCTCAGTGTGTGTACATGGGACAATTACATGATGCATTTTTTTATTTATTTTTTTTCGGATCTATTATTTATGAAAATACATTAAAATGCAATTCACACAAAATTACTACAATAAAACTACTATGAATGCAAAGAGGTGTAACCATCCATAGACAGAAAAATATAAAACACAATAAAAAGTAAATTAAAAACAAAAGGTCTCATTAAAAACAAAAACACTTTAATAAATGCAGGCATAAGTAGTTTGGAAAAATCTTTTATTATTATTTCTTACAAAATATATATATATATATATATATATAAAAAAGTAGCAGTGATTTTTTTTCCTTTAAAATATTATTAATATTTAAAAACCTTTTGTCCACCAAATCCAAGTGAGGTGGTGTAATAAACATGTAAGTAGGCATTCTGTTTTCATGTGACAAAGAACCCATAAAAGAGGACCCCAAAAATGTGTAATATTTACAAAATATATATAACCTTGAAAAATACGTTTGCAAATTTTTATTGACTCTTAATTAATGAAGTTGTGAACACTCACAGTGTGTATTCAAGGTGCAAAGTATTTTAACACACTTTACTTGGTATTTACAGTTGACGTTTTTGAAGTCATTAAATGATTTACATTTTTGTAGAATCTGCTAAAAAATTTAAATAAAGTGTATGAAACCAACATGGAAACAGAGATTACATTTAAACAACATTTTTAAAATATTTCCGATTCATCAAATGTGTAAATTCACATCATTTGGTAGTTGTATTCCTTATTTAGAAACTTCTTAGTAACTTACATTCCCCGTCTGTCGCTCTCTTCGACGTTAAGTCGGAGAAGCGACACTAGGGGTCTCTCTTGAGCACCGAATACACCTCTGATCTATGAAAAAAGGCCAATGAGAATTTGGCAGCTAGTATTTGCATACCCCGCCCCCGGACATACGGGTATAAAGGCGAGGAAATATTATGAGTTCCTTCAGAAAATTTCTTCGGAGCCTATGGTTGTGCATGCTGTTCGCTTAAAGTCACACCAGTTCCAGTATTCCTCTGAAGCTCTGCATGCTGTTGGATTGATGGCGCATTACAGCGGCTATTTCTCCTTCTTGCACAGCAGTGCAATTTTCCCCTGGGCGCTTCGACAGTGCAGAAACCAAACTCTAAGAGAGTTATTTAAAAGAGTGATTCCTCTAAAAGAGTATATTTTCACTAAAAGAGCAACAATACACAAAGGCGTTGAACATCCTTTTCAGGACGCGTCTTTCTAAAGATGCCTTTCTGCCCTTGTGTAGTTCTGGTTGCAATAGAGTACTCTCCGCTTAAGACGGCCACAGGCGTTGTCTCGTGTGTCTGGGCAGTGATCACACCGAGGCTGCGTTTGTGGATGGCTCATGCTCTCACTGCGAGGGCATGACCATGGCAACGTTGCGGTCGCGGCTCACTTTCAATAGAAAGCAAGCCACTCCAGCCGCCCCCCACATTGCTCCTACTTCCCACAGGATTGAGGATGGTGCAGGTGGAGCTGGAAGCGATCTTGGGATGGCAGCGGGTGCAGCTCCATCAGGTACCCCCCCTCAGACCACCCATCCCCCGGCATGCTCATTGACTCCCGTCCGTGCTCGAGGCGACAGCGGCTCGCCTCACAGCCAGCATGCCTATCCTCTGGAGCTCGAAGTGGATGAGCTCGCCGCTTCATTGGAGAGCGCGGCATCTGACGTGGATGACTCCCATGGGCTGCCGCCTTTGGGCCAGCACGCCCAGGCTGAGGCTGACGCTCAGGTGTCCGATATGCTTTCCCCGGCCGCCGCCAGCGTGGGCTTGGACTGGAACCCTCCGTCCTCCCCACAGCCATAGCACTTGGATGACTGGTTCCTGGGGTCTGGGCACCGCTCAAGGCTGCACCCCCCCAGTACCGGTTTTCCCGGAGGTGCATGATGAGCACCGCTCTCTCTAGACTCAACGGCGGAGCGGCCCATGGGTACACGCCGATTCCCCCGGTGGATAGGGCTGTTGCGCTCCACCTGTGTCCCGGAAACCCTACCACCTGGCCATGCCCCATCTGCTCGACGAGGGTGTCCCCCTGCGAAGAGACAACAGGCTGCTCCACCTCAACCTGGGCCCAGCACTCAGCCCAAGTGTTGAGCACCCCGCAGGAAGCAGATGCACCCCCGTCTCACGGACCCCCTCGAGGACTCGGAAGGCTCCCAGGCGCTCCTGAGATGGATGACCCAGAGCCCGAGATGTTAGCTCCGGAGATGGTAAGACCACTCCGTTCCCCAGTGGAGGGCTGGGAGGAGAATCTGCTGTTGAATTTATTTCATTTGCCGCTCCCCTTAGACGGGGCAGCGGTACCCAAATTATCAATAAAAGACCTATTTCATCTGGCCTGTAACAGTCTGACACATCTGGTCAACTTGTCACATAAAATTCCTGCCCGCTCCTGTGTCAGCAGAACACGTACACGGCTCAGCGCATGGCGTGATTTAAATTGGACCCCTAGTGTCGCTTCTCCGACACAACGTCGAAGAGAGCAACAGACGGGGAACGTCTAGGTTATGGATGTAACCTCCGTTCCCTGATGGAGGGAACGAGACGTTGTGTCCTCCTGGCCATGTCGCTGAGCTGAGCCGCTGTAGTGGCCGGACCATTTCCAGCTCCTCAGAAAAATCCTGAATGAACTCACAGTATTTCCTCGCCTTTATACCCGTATGTCCGGGGGCGGGGTATGCAAATACTGACTGCCAACTTCTCATTGGCCTTTTTTCATAGATCAGAGGTATATTCTGTGCTCAAGAGAGACCCCTAGTGTCGCTTCTCCGACACAACATCTCGTTCCCTCCATCAGGGAACGGAGGTTACATCCGTAACCTAGATGTTTTTAAACAACACAGCACTTGAAAATTACACACAGTGACCTGCGTTACACACATTTTCATTGAAAAATAATCATGAAAGTCTATCCACAGACTTTATTTTACACATAAATCGAAAACTGCTCTGTAAATACCTAAGGAAACCCATGACTTGAAAATGCTAATTATTTTCCCAGCTTTAGGACTACAAATGGAACAGCTCTTTCTCTGTTATCAAAACATTGTCAGGGCCTTGAGGTCAATTTCTGATTTTATGAAGTCATCAGAAACTCAGTATGTCTCTTTCATAAGATCAAATCAATTCTGTCCAGCACAAACTTGATATTTATTAACCATCAGGTCTTAGAACATGCCAGAACTTGAGTTTCTCTTTGTGCTTGAGCAGGGCCACACTGCAGACGCATCAAGCATCTGATTGGCTCTGTGAAATATGGAGCCTGAGTAACGAGTGCGTCCTCTAAACCCTATTAAAGGCGGGACCATTTTGTCTTCTCTCCTTTGCTTTTCGCTAATTACACAGAAGCTTCAAAAGAAATTATACACACCGTGACTGACCCCAAAGTGATGGCTATAGAGCCGTGCCGTACTATTGGTGTGTTGTGAAATGACAGTATTATATTAGAATTAGAGTCCAGACGTGATTCCTCACAAAGTACCATTGTGCTTAATATAATTGCTGCAGAAACATACAAATGACGGACTCTCCGTATCATTGTTTCATGATCAAAATGAAATTACTACAGTGTCTTCGGCACTGCTCTTCAAGGCTTCTTTTGTTTGCCTGCCCTGTTCCAGCCGCATTGATTTCCTACAGGCCTGAATTAGCATTCGTCTTTCTCTCCCTCTCATTAATCAATTTACACACTCTCCCTTTCTCTAATTGCTGGCCGATTCTGGTTATTAAAAGCCCTTTCAGAATACTCTATGGATAAGCTGAGCACAAATCCCCGCTCCACTGCAGCAAAAGCGTTTTCTTTTTCCACTGTTGTTATTCTTCTGTTATTCTTAAAATGTCTGCAATATGTTTGGAGAATTGTAATGCACAGCCCACAATTGTCCATAATGAGGTGAATGTGAACATTGTAAGTGGCAAAGCCCTTAGGAAATACAGTCCAGTCACATTTGGAAATTGCAAGAGCTGAATGAATTACACTGAGACAGAGGATGCAGAAGAAAGCTTTAAGTCACGTCAAGTCAACATTTATTTATAGAGCACATTTAAAAACAACAGAAGTTGACCCAAAGTGCTTTACAAATCATTCAAATAAATATACAATGACAGAATTATATAGGCTACATAAAAAATAAAAAAAAATAGATACAAATTAAAAACTGCATCAAGTATTTACCTAATTTAACCTATTAAAAAGTCCTACTCAAATGCTTAAGAATATAAATACGTTTTCAAAGAGGATTTAAAAATGGCTATTGAAGAAGCTGACCTCACATGGTATGGGTGATTATTCCAGAGTTTAGGACCTACCACAGAGAAGTCACGATCACCCTTAGATATTTAGCGACAACGGGGAACCCTCAAAAGAAGTTGATGAGAAGACCTGAGTGCTCTGGTAGGGGATTAAGGGACGAGAAGATCATATATTTATTTGTGTGCAAGACCATTTAGTGCCTTATGAACATAAAGCAGAATTTTAAAAATCGACCCTGAATTTTACGGGAAGCCAGTGTATTGATGCTAATACATGGGTAATACAGGCTTTCGTTTATTTGTAAAAATATATATATAAAATATAATATAAAAGCATATAAAAGGTCAATAATAAGGGCCCTAAAATTGACATTTGAGGAATTCCTCCTGATAAATGAGACAATTCCCAACATTTACAGAAAACATTTACTATCTTTTAGATAGGAGGCAAACCACTGGAGGGCCATACCCTGGATGCCAACCCTACACTTTAGACGACTGAGATGGTCGATAGTGTCGAACGCAGCACTAAGATCTCTTAAGACTAAGAAAAAATGTAAGCCTGAATCCATGGAGAGAAAAATATCATTAGTAACCTTGAGCAATGCATATTCAGTGATGTGTAAGGGTCTGAAGCCAGACTGAAATGTGTCTAAAATGTCAAATGTATTTACACTGGAGTAAAGCTGCGAATAGACTCTCTCCAAGATCTTGGAAATAAAAAGGAAATTTAGAGCTTGGCCTATAATTATTGTGTATTGCCAGATTCAAAGAAGGCTGTATTAGCAAGAAAATTTAGAATTGCATGCTTAAAACTGCTTGGAAGAACTCCAGTATTTAAGGAGCTGTTAACTATCGCTGGCACACTGGAACAAATAGTTGTATCGAATATCCAGCTTGTAACTGGAACGCTTCATCTTGGAGACTACATATGCTAAATGTTCTGACGAAAGTGGTTCAAAGTGAGTCAGGGAGCTGGATGGGGAAGGTATTAGTGGTTGATCAAATTGTGAAGGTACAATAGCACCTTTAACCCTCTGGGGTCTGAGGGTGTTTTAAGTTTTGACATGCCTTGACATTTGTTTTTTTCAGTTGCTTAAAAACACATTAATGGCTAAAGTCACAAGCACAAACTTGGCTACAATAATATGTGAGCAACATGTGTGTACATGTTTGTATTTTTGAGAAAATAACGTTTATGCATGGTTTTTGAAACAAACAAAAAATGTAAGTCATTGAAATAAGGCCATATAACACATACTAAACATTTGTCCACAAGCCTTTTGAGAACTAGTAGCCTAGGGTTTTTGCTACAAATGACATGAAAACCATCCTGATCACTCATTTGTACAAAACAATATAGTAATTTAACTTTTGTAAGAAACTTTTAGTGTTAGAAATGTCATATGCAAGGAGGTGTGAACTATCATGAATATTGATTGCAATTCTCACCTGAGGAGACAAAGACCCCTCCCCCGGGGCCTATCAATGAGGTTTAAAAGAAGTCTCTTCTGCTCACCAAGGCTGCATTTATTTGATCCAAAATACAGTAAATATAGTGATATTGTGAACTCTTTTTACAATTTAAAAGAACAGTTAACAGTTAGTTTAAAATATTGTAAAATGCAATTTGTTATCAAAGCTGAATTTTCAGCATCATTACTGCGGTCGTCCGTGTCACATGATCCTTTAGAAATTATTATAATATGCTGATTTTCTAATATGGGCATATTTAAAGCTATCCAGGTTTAAAAGAAGTTATCAAAGCTTAGACTTCTGGACCTCCAATCAAAGATATTATAGTTTTGGATTGATTGATTTTATATTCAATTTGTCATTTCAGTTCGGTTTAGTTTTTATTAGTTTTCACACTTTGTTAGTTTAAATTTTCTTTGTTTTCTAGTTTAAGAATTGTATGGCTGCCAAAGCTAAAGCATTTACTGATATCATTTAAAATGTCTAACATCAATAAATTTTTCAGGGAGGTGTTATGTCCCAAAATAAGTCTTGGGTATAAACGGACGCAACAAAGATTACAAGTTTAAAGATTATTAGTCTGAGCCCTGCCACAGCACCACAATCAAACAAATGACTGTTAAGGTCTTTATTTATAATTACAGAAATAAGGACAAGGTATTGGGAGTAAACAAGAAGAGGGAAGCAATGGCTTCAGGAGAGGGCAAGGCCAAAATAACAAACAAACAAACCTAACTGAAGTTGTAAACCTCTTATCACTCAACAAAGTAAAGAAATAACACAATAATACTCTAGCTCCCTTCCTGGCCTCAAAACAGGACTCTAGCTCCCTTCCTGGACTCAAAAACAGAGTACAACAAAAATGGCAACCACCTCCCTACAGCTTCCAAATAAACAGACAATAACACATGTTAGACACTTACAACAGTCAAATAAATATAGGGATACAATACCCAAAGTAGAAAGTTAGGCAGTTATCATGTTCAATAACTAACTCACAATCTGCTTCAACAACCTGGGCAGGACAAAGACAACGCTCTGGAGAAAGCTCTTGTTGCAACATTTCTCTATCTCTGGCAGTTTCTTCTCTGCTTTTATGCTACTTCTGCATGGGCTGGTAAGCAGGCACAGCTTAAGACAATCAGCTACCTGAGATGGAGTAGGAGGAGCCAAAGGGAAAACAGAGGAAGAAACACAGGAAAAAGCAAACAAAAACACATGAAAGAAAACACTGTTAAAATCAACCTTTTTTAATACGTCACTGGACGTAACAGATGCCTTTTTTCCCCTCTATCTACAGTAGTGGCATTTTCTTGTTTAATTAAGGTGGATTGTAAATGTGTCAATTTTATAATATAGGGTGAAGATGGGTAAAGTGGGACAGTTAAGCCTGATCCCCATTGTATCCATATGTATTTCATTAAATTGTTAAAATCATTACGAAACCAATATTTAAGAAGTAAACAATTAAACAAAAAAGTAAACAAAAGTTTTTAATTGATGATTTTACACAAGGATATGTTGCAGATCTCATTTCATGACCTCCGGTGGGAGAAACAATGGTAAAGAAATTTGAGATAAATATTTTTAAGGTTATAAAATAGTAAAGGTTGAATTAATGTTTGTAAATGTATGCAGTTTGATGACTTATGATGCAAAAGTGTATAAGAACATCTAAAAATTCTAAATAATTTGTAAATATTTTCTATACAATAATTTTTAGATCCTTTCTGATCTGGGATTTGGTCAACCGAGGGACCTCTAGGTTCTTCTTCCCAGTCTTGAGTTGAGTATTTTTTCATTTTTACTTTTGAGTAAATTAGGAGACATCCTAAGCATTCTTTAAATGTATATTGTCAGGCTATGTGGCATTTTGGTCATAATTAAATGTGCCATTAAATGTGTCCACTTTGCCCATTTCACCCTACTGTGTATCAAAAACTAAAATGTCCTGGTAAATTTGTAACCTTCATTCCCTTATGGAGGGAACGAGAGGTTGTGTTGATGTAGCGACACTAGGGGTCGCCCTTGGGAGCCCCAAACCCCTCTGCTCTTTGAGAAAATGCCAATGAAAATTGGCAAGTGGAATTTGCATGCCACTCCCCCGGACATACGGGCATAAAAGGAGCTGGCTTGCAAACACTCATTCAGGTTTTGTGCTGAGGAGCCAAGACAAGATCAGGCCATTTCAGTGGGTAGTTCAGTGTTGTGGCAGGAGGGACACAACGTCTTTTTCCCTCCATCATAGAACGGATGTTACGAAAGTAACCAAGACGTTCCCTATCTGTCACTCACTTGATGTTGTGTCGATGTAGTGACACTAGGGTTCCCAAAATGCCACGACTAACTGAACTGTGTTATGTTGACTGGCGGTGCGAGACAGGCACACCTTTTTGTGCCAAATGCACTTACAGGTGTCATACGTCCCCTGCACCTCACAGACCAGTTGACTGCCCCAAAAATAGGGACCGGCTGGCCCCTCCTTTTCTCCCCAAAGAAATTAAATCGTTCAGCTGGGGGCCATATAGGGTCCACTTCGGGGATGTCCCTCCAAAGGGGAGGACACCACGGAGACCACACCCTGAAATTTGAGTGGAAATACGTCCCTGGCAACACATGGGACCGGCTTGTTAAACCCTGCAAAGGTGTTGGGTGTTGCCAAGCCCGCTGTTCTGCAGATGTCTACTAAAAAGGCGCCATTGGTCAGGGCCCAGGAGGCCACCACAGTCCTAGTAGAGTGGGCTCGTAGCCCAAAGGGGGCGGCACATACTGGGCAAGATATGCCACAGTGATGGCGTCAATGACCCAGTGGGCGATCATCTGTTTGGAGACAGCGCTCCCATTTTGCTGTCCACCAAAGCAGATAAAGTGCTGCAAGTAGGCTCACTGGGGGATACGCATACTTGCTCAGCCCCAGGGGTCAGCTGTGTGCCAGCGCATCTGTGCAGAGGGGAGCCTTAGTCAGAGAATACCAGAGCGGGCAGTGGGAGGATTCCCGGGAAGCAAACAGGTCAACCTGCGCTTGACCAAATTGAATCCAAATCAGCTGGACCACCTGGGGGCGGAGTCTCCACTCTCCCCTGAGCATGACCTGCCGTGACAGCGCATCCGCTGAGGTTGCCCGGGATGTGAGTGGCTCGCAACAAATTGAGCCATTGCTGACTCCACAGGAGGAGAGACTCCGGTCGTGTTGTGACATGCGATGAGAGTGCACGCCGCCTTGGCGGTTGATATACACTACGGTCGCCATGTTATCCATCCGGTCCAACACATGCTTCCCTAGATCAACGGCTGAAGCCTCCACAAGGCAAGTAACACATTCAGCAATCGAGGGCCAGTCCAAGGACCGGCAACTGCACGTCCATGCACGTGGCACCCCAGCCATGCTTAGAGGTGTCCGTCGTAACCATGACACACCTGCAGACCTGTTCTAGGGGAAACCCTGCCTGTAGAAAGGCTAGGTCGGTCCAAGAACTGAACAGACGGCAGCAGACTGGCGTGATGAGCATGCGGTGTGCCCCATGGTGCCATGCCCATCTCGGGACTTGAGTCTGAAGCCAGCTCTGAAGCGGTCTCATGTGCATCACGTGACCGCCGCTGTGGACACCATATACCCCAGGAGCCTCTAAAATAGTTTTAGTGGGAACACAAAACTATTTTGTGGTCCCACTGTGCGTATGCTCGTGACAACATGACAACTCGTGACAATCGACACAACATCGAGTGAGTGACATATAGGGAACTAAAAATGCATGATTCATTTTATTTAAAATAATTGTATTTATTTTAGTTAGTGTTGGAGTTATGAAAAATTATTTTAGATTTTACCAATCATTTCGGATTTCATTTTTATTTCAGTTAACAAAAACATTTTTATTTAGTATTTAAGGTTTTGTTAACAAAAATAAACTGCCCCAAACACCCCCTAAACACCCCTACATTTTCTGTAGCGCTCACACGTGTCTTGAAATCTGTAGATAAGGGAACAGATTATTGCATCCAGTTCCAAATTGACAGTTTTGACCTTTTCTTGGTTGATGCATCCTCATAACGCTGAAGATTTTTGAGAGAATGATTCCATTATGCGGTGGCTGAGGTGGAATGTGTTATTGGTGACAAACTGTGTCCCTTTACGGACTGTGACATGTGAGGATGACAGCAGAAACTAAGTTGAAATAATCAACAGAATAAGGCACCCAAACACCCCCACCACCCCCCGCAACCCTCACCCAACACCACCCACTTCATCTCCTTCCCCAGTTGTCGGTACAAGAGAAATGTGTCATACTAAAGGGCCATTTTCTCCATGTGATCGAATCAAATCAGTCATAAATCTATTTGTTATTGACGAGGTAAAGAACACTTGCAGCCTCTGGCAAAATGCATGAGCACTCTTTCTCATTTTATCTTTCTCTGTCTTTCTTTCTCTTTCTCAGTACATCACTCTGTGCTATGCTGAAGGCTACAAACCAGAGTTATGTTCCTATAACAAAATATTTTCCAGAGGTCTAACAACTCATGATGGCCTGACTGCCCAAGTAATGGAAGGAAATGAATCTATAAATAATCCCTCTTTCTGACAACAAATTGAACTACCCACAATTCCCTCTTCCATCCAAACCTGTACACAAACACAACATACTACTACTGCCAGCTGCTCCGCAACGCATGCACGAAAAGGCCAAGAGACTGGGGCAAACTTTTAAATAAACCACACTGTTTTACTAAAAATGTGTCATGAGAGAGTGTGTGAATATATTGGCCCTAATCAGCCAAAATGGGTGATTCATTGGTTAATTTCAGCAACTGGGGCTATACATTATCCCATGCCTGCCATGGCTAATTTCTGCCTTTACAGACGGCAAGGATGACAAATGAAACGTCCGACCAGCTACAAGTGAAAAAGCTCCATCATGCTCGCTTTCCCACTTGAGTTTTACTCACACTAATGATGTATACTAGCCTGCAACTACACTTGACCTGCGGATTATGTGGTGATGGAGGAAAAAATAAATGTTTACCCAGAGGTTTATGAGAGAAAAAAGAGAAAGCAAGCATGTATTGAGGGGGGAAATATGAATAGCTGTCGTAAAGGAGGGTATAGCTGTGGTTAGAGGTATTTTGTCAATATGTGACCATTCCATTAGTGATAACCTTTTGAAAGTAAACATAAAAGAAAATCCTAAAGAAAACTGTAAAATAAAAATGTGTGTAGAGAAATTTCCATTAAAATCATGAATATCTACATAAGGATCTATGTGCTGATAATGCATTAAAAAGTCTTATTTTACTATATATTAAATGGGCCAGTTGCCACAGGGGAAACTATAAAGTTTTGAGTCAAAGTCCAATTACACAAATGTGTGGTTCTTCAAGGCTAGCAGTGCTATTTATGTTGGCTTCAAACATCTAGTTATAAAAAAAATTATTTAAAATGGTTTTTTTTAAAATAAAGTCATTTTTGTGAATTCTGTCCAACTATGTATGTACCACCATTAAATATTAACCAAAATGTTCAATTAATTATAATTTCATTTGGTCAAATTGTTTTGTGCTTCATAATAGTTTTACTGTCTAACTTGAGCTGAAAAGACAATAATAGGCTTTTTAATGCCTGGCTTATTAGAACACCTGTACACCTACTTATTCATGTGATTGTCTAATCAGCCAATCATGTGGCATCAGTGCAATGCATAAAATCATGCAGATATGGGTTAGGAGCTTCAGTTAATGTTCACACCAACCATCAGAATGGGGATAAAATGTGATCTCAGTGATTTAGACCATGGCAGGATATTTGGTGCCAGACGGGCTGGTTTGAGTATTTCTGTAACTGCTGATCTCCTGGGATTTTCACACACAACAGTCTCTAGAGTTTACTCCGAATGGTGCCAAACCATAAAAACATCCAGTAAGCGGCAGCTCTGTAGACGGAAACGCCTTCTTGATGAGAGAGCTTAATGGATTGACCAGACTGGTTAAAGCTGACAGAAAGACTATGGTAACTCCATTCTGTAAAATTGTAGAAATCAGAATAGCAAAAATCAGAATAGCATCTCAGAATGCACAACACCTCGGACCTTGAGGCAGATGGGCTACCAAAGCAGAAGATCACGTTGGGCACTTTATAAGGACCATAGTGTTCTTAGTACTCAGTGAGTGTATACATTAGTGTGAAAAGTTTTCCTCGCTATTGGGTCTTGTTGTCAACATGTGTTCATTGAACTGTATCTTTTTTTTCCTGGGCCATAACAGTGGAAATGTTCAATAGCTTATTTGAAGTTGATATTTTAATGTATGTGCCCATACAGAAATTGGATTTTAAAAATAAAGCAACCCTTAAAAATATTTACTGGCGTAGGAAGTATAGCCCCAACTATCCAGTCTCTCATATTCCTCAAAGATGAGAGCTTAAGAAATGAATGAGAAATATAGCCAAAAACGATTATTTAGACATTATATCCAAGGCCTCACTCATTTCCCTCTGCAATATATAATGGGCCATGTTCATCTACATGTACCCTCTCCCGGCTGCTTGAGCCAAGCTCTGAAATACCATATCAAATCAATGCGGACAGAGGCAGTGAGGCGCCAGCTACGTGACCGCTGCGAGGTCAGCATGGCAGAAAACAGACATAACAAATGCAAATGCTAAACAGGGATAAAGGTGAAGAATAGATGCGTCTCCTGAGCCCTGATAGAGTGATGCAAAAAGGAGCTGATCTCAGAAACAAGTACAGGATGAATGTGCTATCAGCTACACTAATGGTGCTCGTGGAAGCAGATATCTGAGACCAGCACCCAACTTTGGGCCTCTCAGAGACGGACCGATCAATCTATAAAGCTTCATCAAACAGTGATCGAATTATGCATCAACTTGTGATGAACTTTTCATCTATAAATACAAGGTGACATTTGTAAATCCAGAAAACTAGTTCATATGATGACATTAAAAACAGATGTTACCAAAGATTCACAGAACAGAATAGATATACAAAAGACAGTTCTGTCTCGGTGTCACACTTTAGATGCATCTATCTATCTACACAGTAAGTATGTATCTATCTATCTATCTATCTACAGTAAGTATGTATCTATCTATCTATCTATCTATCTATCTATCTATCTATCTATCTATCTATCTATCTATCTATCTATCTATCTATCTATCTGTCTGTCTATCTGTCTATCTATCTATCTATCTATCTATCTATCTATCTATCTATCTATCTCTAGTCTAGTCTAGATGTCAATTCTAGACTATTTACAATTATTTTGTCTCTCAAAATGACCCCTTCATAGGACATCAGTCACACAGCTCAGATGTCACTGGTGCACCATGTTCTGATGAATAAAACTACACTTTCTAAAAAGAAGAGAGCTGATGGGCCTTTAAACAAATGTATTTAATTACAGAAGAAAGGCAGTGCGTGCACTGACGGGTGACCTTTGATGGAACAGTCAGTGCTGGATGCAAACAAGCAAATGTGGAGGTTTCTATGAGTACCTGACTTTATTAGGTGGGGACAGAATTAGAAGGTGGAATTAATCCATAACGTCAAGAAAAAAATAAACTTCTTTGGAATCATGATGTAATTCGAAGAAAGAGAAGGTGAGAATTATTTACGTTTAAAAAAAAACAAAAGTATCTTACAGTATTAAAGTTGAAGTGCAGAATTTTCTGCCTCAATATGTCCAAAATGAATGACTGTTTTCAAACAGGTTTCAAGAACACTACACTTTTGGTTGATCCAATGTTGCCATGTTGGGCTGGTCAGTGTACTCAAACAGAGGAAGCAATTTTAAAATAGCAACAGCGTTTAGGTATTTGGGAGAATCGACATATGAATGGCTTACTTATAGTTGTGTCTACATATTACGCTACAGTGGCCTAGGAAAAAGTATTTAAAAAAAAAAAAACAATTTAAAAGCGGATGCAAAGTTAATTATCAAATTAATATGAAAATTGTACACATTTAAATAATGAATTTTCTCAAACTGTGCACTCTAGTGTACAAACTCTTCACCTCAAATGCTCTTATTTTACACCACCTTCTTTCTCCAAATGGATAGAGGGAGGGATAGAGAGATGAACAGAATGGAAAGAGAGAGATAGATAGGGATAGGGGGATAGAGGGAGGGAGAGTATCAGGTGTGAGCTCGTCCTCAGCTGGCCCAAGGTACTCTTCTCTCGCCGTGGGGTCAGCTATTATTATTAACATCATATGTCTGTATCATTCACCCAGCACCTTTGCTTTCAGCCGGCGCTATGAAGATGACATGTTAATAAACGAGTACAGCCGCCATTCTGCCATCCGACCTGCTCTGCATCCTTCGTTCCTGTGCATCCCTCAACATCCCCTCCCCTTCCACACATCCCCAAAAGGGACAGAATGCCGATTTGTTTTCCAGCAGGCTCCCCCACTCCATTGTTGTTTGCACTAAAGGGGACAAATTCAATTCATTCTTATGACAAGGATACACTGATACAGAAAAAAAAGAAGGTGAGGAAGAGGAGGAGGGGTCGGACTGCCCTGGAGGGAACAAATAACACAAAAAAGATTACAAAAAAGGAAAAAAAGTTGCTGAATTCGAGATATTATATATGGAAGACAGGGAAAGAAATGTGGAAAGTGGAGGGGAGGTGGAAGAAGATAGATACACTGGTTGTGTTTCCCAGATGTCGATTGATGGGGTGGGCTGATATTGTGGTCTCTGTGGACATGGTCATCTAGAGCGCAGGTGAAAAAGCTGTCTGCGTTCAACCCTACCTTAGACGGGGGTCTTTGGCCCCAAGAACAAATATGTCATCCTTAATATCACTTAAGAGAAACAATAAATAAACAAAACACATTGATGCTAAGTCAAGGATCTGTGATAGTGAATGGCGGCAACTAGATGAAGTTCAAAGAAACTAGATTAAATGAAACCCTAATCCACAGCTGGTGTGGTCTGTACATACTGACCTCAGTGGGCTCTCTCGATGTGTACAGGTGCTCTGCGGTTCTGCCTTTGACCCACTGTTGTTGCTCTCCACAGCTTGCTTCGTTCCAGTACAGCATGATCCGACAAGCCCATTAAGCTACTGGAGGCCTAAACCTAGTGCACCATTAGAAATGGAAATCGTAAGGAATTTAAAGATTCTAATTTCTTAATGGTACCATTAATTATTCATAAAGAATCATTTATCCATATATATATATATATATATATGGATAAATGATTCTATATATATATATATATATATATATATATATATATATATATATATATATATATATATATATATATATATATATATATATATATATATGTTATTTATTAATTTTTCTAAACTGATTTCATAAATATTCTAACGTGTAGGCCAATCTTTAACTACACATTGTCATATGAACAACCAGTAAGTAACTGCATTGCTTGTCTCAGGAGTACACTGGTCATGTAGATTAAAATAACTGACTCATAAGAGTTGTTCGTTCAGGAATCGGACAATGCTGGACTCACTGTGTGTTTTGCTCTCTAGATTCAAAAGAACCAGATCATAAGAGTAATTTATTCAGGAATCGAACTGCATTGGTCACGCAACTTGTTTCGCTCTTTAGATTCAAATGAACCAGCTGATAACAGTAATTTGTTCGGGAATCGGACTACACCGGTCACGCTTATTGTTTCACATTGTTAATTAAAAAGAACTGGCTCATAGAGTAATTTGCTCAACAATCAGACTACACTGTATGCACCATGTATTTGCTCTGTAGATTCAAAAGAACTAAGTGATAAGAGTTATTTGTTCAGTAACCAGACTACACTAGTCATGCTGTAGGTTTTACGCTGTTAATTAAAAAGAACTGACTTATGAGAGTAATTTGCTCAACAATCAGACTACACTGATTGCACTGTGTGTTTTGTGCTGTGGATTCCTGATATAGCAACAAATATACAGTTTTGATGGTACTACATGTATGTTTCAACAATTTTTTGAGAATCCAAGGAGGTTTAGGTCAAACTGTCAGGCACAAAGCACTTTCCACCAATGAGCTTTAAAAAAAACAAAAAACAGTTAACACTCCAACAAGGAAAAACTTGCACCTTATTTTACTGATAGCACCACACTTTTATGGATACTGCAAAGTTATTGGTACTTCCTGGATTATTGCTAAACTTTCCTGTTCATAATGTCCCAAGGTGACTGTCCAAACACAGTATGCATTTTCTTGTAAGTTACTTTGGTAAGAAGGAATCAGCCAAGAAAATAAATGGAAATTTGTTTATTAGGTTGCACCTTTGGACCATTGATTTTAATTACATTCTCATGTAAAAGTGAAACTTAACTAGAAATTGTTTTTGGTTTCACTTTTCTAAATCAGTTAAATGTGCAGAATGAGAAAGTATACTGCATTATATCGGTTTGCTTCCTTGCTGTAAAGTAAGAAACTTGGAGAGAGACAAAGAGAAAGAGACAGAAAAAGAGAAAAGTAATAGAAAAGAATCAATGTTACCACTCTCTGCCGCTGTACAAATTAATCTGCATCCAACCGGAAACGTGCCACAATAGTATTGAGTTACAAAAATACTGTATATTACAAAATGGTAAACAATAAACTAATGCGAACTGAATAACTAAACATGCATTTTCTAGCATAGCCAGTCAGGCAAGGTAATATCAGCAACAGAAATGAATATTCCAGCTCTGCGCTGGCTTGAAATGACAAAATAATTAAGGGTTAATTTAAATGCATGTCTTAAGCTCAGTTGAGCTTGCAAACGTATGTGGTTCTACATTTCCAACTTGTCACTTTTTCATGTTTTAAAACTTTTCATTTTTTTCACAAAGTGTAAACGAAAGAGAGTGAGAAATAATAAAAAGCTGGTAAATCCCCATGAAGCTCTATATGTGAACTGTCACATTAATAACCCTATGCTAGTATTCAAATTTTCTGTCGAAAGCTAAAGAAAGATTGAGTGCCCTGCTGTTGCGCAGCCAAGATTGAAGACATGTCTCATTGACATTGTTAAAAGTTTATGAAAATATATGAATCCTCAAATGCCATTGGCTCCACCGCTCCCAACTCTGCCCACTTCTATAAGAAATCGGTCTTTTAATCAAAATGATTGAATACTGCAAGGTTGAACTCAGGAATATGAATAAAAGTGAATGTAGAGGAGGTGGAGGGGAAGAGATTGGTACAACAGTGTAGTTGCATGCAAAGAGAGAAATTCAATGTCTTATTTCAAGGTACAACACTTGCCCCCTCTTTATTTTGGTCTAATCGTATTGTGTATTGCCCACCCATCTTTAGAGTCTGAGTGAAAAATAAGTGAGTGCTTGTAGAAGCCATGAAACTGCAGCTACAATCTAAGGCCATGTTCACACAGCAGAATACAGTTGTCAGTCCTGTATTTGAGTGCTTAATATGATTACGGCTCAAATGCTGCGCTCTGCACTCTTTAAAAATAATTCAAAGCCGCTGTCGGTTAATAATGATTTGACACATGAACTTGCCCTTTAGTTATACTTGTTTATTTAAAAACACTTCGTCAATTGTGATAAGACTTGCCGCTGGTATGGACGCTGCCATCTTTGGTATTTACTTGTAACAGTTGTTAGAATACCACCACAGTAACACAAGAACGCATTGTTAGCCTGACGTTAGCAATGTGTTGACCAAGGGCTCAAATCTGAGTACGAGTACCTGCTTAAAGTATGTTTCATGCCTGACAGTACTGACAAATCTTTTCTACAGCTATGTTTAAACATAACCTATTTTTGTCTTTCTTCGACACACTAAGTAAAAGGGCTGAGGCATGCATGTATGTTTAGCTTAAACTGTCATATGGCTGTCACGGTCCTGTAACACTGTCAGTCTGGGTCTTGGTCTGACAGGAACGTGGCATCATCGTCCCATGTCTGTTTTGTGTTTCGTTGTCTGTCTTTGTGTGAGCGTGCGGTCTTGGTTGTATTCCATGCCATGCACCTTTCAGTCCTTCTTGTTTCATGTCGGGAGCACGGTGTCTGAATCCTGACTTCCTGTCTGGTATCTCCCTGTCGTGCACCATGTCTGTCTGTTATTGACGTGGGTGCATTGCGCTTATGTCATCTTGGCAGCATGCACTCGTGTCAATAGTTTGTCTGTCTTGCTATCACTGGTGCACCTCCCATCGCGCTCGCGCCGCATTGCACACCCGGGTCGCGAGCTTTCTTCATGTTGTGCTGATGTTCGGTCACTTCGGTTTAAGGTGTTGGGTGTGTGTGTGTGTGTGTGTGTGTGTGTGTGTGTGTGTGTGGCCGAACTCTCACACAGGTGTCCTGTCTTTTTTTTTTCGCCTGTTGCGTACATCGCGTGGTGTTTGCCTTGCAATGTACGCTTAGGTTTCGTTTAGTGTGAGAATGCTTGGCATCGTTTTGTTTGACATTGCTACGCATTCTCTCGTCTTGTTTTTCAGTTGGCATGGGCGTATATTGCCTTATTGATTATCGGGTGTTTTGTTGTCTTGTGAGAGCATGTGGCTTTGTTTTGTTTCTGTATTGCCGCCTGTCTCTCTCTGTCTTACATAATACGCCACCTCCTTGTTTGCCCATTATTAGTTTATTAGTCACACCTGCCCTGTCTTGTTAACCTGTTGATTTCTCTCCCTATTTTAGTCTCCTCATGTTTGCTGTCCAGTGCAGTTCATCTTGTTTCCAGTCTTGTGTGCTAGTGTTTCTAGTCGGTCTTGCTTGTGTGTTCAGTCCCTGTCGGTCCTGTTTCCCCCACATGATTCCGGTTTCGGTCCGGTCGGTCCTGTTTCCCATTGCCCCAGCCTGAATTACCCTTTTTCCCTTTTGGGGTAGTTTATGCTTATTTTTCCACCTTGTAGGAGTTATATGTTGGATTTTTGGGTTTTATTTTTCACTATTCATTTGGGTCCTGAGCCTCTTAATCTGTGACATAACAAACTGGCTAAGATGGACCCAGTAGAAATGTTTCTTTTTTTAATGGTTCTCCAATACAGAGCATGCCAAGATGCTGCGGTGGGTAAGGCAGGAGGGCAAGTCCATGTGGGAATTTGCCATTGCCCACGCAAACGACCATGGAGGTCATCCCCCTGTCACTGCCTGTGCTCACAACCACTGAGAATGTTCCACTGTCCCTGCCAGTGCTCACGTCCAAGGAGGCATGTTGATGGCGTGCATAGGTGCCACTTTTCCCTTCACTGCCATCTGAGGGAGGTGAGCTTGTTGAAAGGCCTCACACGCCGGCGGCGTGGCTCAACTGCTGTCAACCACAGCCAGATAACCAGCCATGAAATACACAGGGCTGAACAAGCTAATTAAACTATATGATTCCCACTGGAGCATTGGATCAAAACACAGCTTCAAAACCTTTCCTGGCAATCATTGTCGTCAAGTGCTCAGATTAGACTAGCAGCCTCTTATTTGGTTGTCAAAAGGAGAACAGCAGCTGCCGAGAATAAAACTGGGAAGCAGGCAAAATGCTTGTAAACTCAAAGATTACAAATACCACCACAAACTAATTGATACAATGAATAGCATGTAGTTAATAATTGGCACAAAAATTAAAATTCTGTCATTTTTACATACCCCCATGTCATTCCAAACCATATACTTCTATTTTTATCAATAGAACACACTGGAATATATTTAACTACAACCATCTGATGATTCTATATCAGCTTTGAATATATGTTTTCAAATTCTATGGCAGTGTGCGTTATGTTTCATGTCTTCTGAAGACGTGTTAACTTTGTGTGAGAAACTGAATGAACTTCAGGTTGTTAATCATATAATATTTTACCCTCCATTGCAGCTCCCAAATAATATTCTTAATTCCACATATTCTTATTTGTAGATCATATACATAGTCAGATATGCAGGGGTTTAACTGGGGCAGAATTGTGTGGAATATCGTTTCGCATAGATGTTTTGGAGTCAGTGATGTCATTTTTTATTTTTAAATCTGAACACAATTGAGATATCTCAGCTTCGGCAGAGGGGAAGATTATCAGTGTATAACGATTTGATTATCTTTCTGTTCATCACACAAAGCTATAGCATGACTTCAGAAGACCTGCAAAATGTCATATCATTTGTATAGACTACTTTTATTGTGCTTTTCTGGGTCTTTTCTTTCTTTCTTTTCTTTCTTTTTTTTTTTTTGGAGCATGGCAGACATTGTCACTATTAACTTCCAATGGCAAATAGCTGCATAAAGATTTAGCATTAAGCAACAGCAAAAATTATTTTACCTGAAGAGGCTGTGGCACACATTCGATATGGCCTTAACACAGCTTATCAGCAAAACAGGGTATCTGCAATTTTTAAATATTCATGACATATATGTACCAATATATCAATACAAATGAATTAGTGGTTGACCGATACTGGATAATGCAGATATGATAATAATGTTTTGAAAGAAAGGCAATATTGTTTTTTTTATCTGCAAATAGATTTTCAAACTGACATCCTACATTGAATGTAAAACAATGTTTTTAGTATTTTCTTCCTGTGAAAGTTGAATCAAATCAAATTGAATCAAATCCCAGATAAAGTGGGACTTTTGACTAAATCAACAACTCAAAATTCCTCCAAAAATAAACACCTTTGGCAAAATGTATGCCATTGGCATTAACACAGTCACAATGATCGAAAAAAAGAAAAATGAAAAAGACAAAAATGTCCTGAAAGTCACACAAGGGTTAAGTGTCATCTATCCTTGTAAGACAATGTCCCCGGACATTGTTTTGATTGGGAGTAGTCCCTTTTGAACATGTCTCGGAATCTTTTTAAGGCCATCAGATTTGAAAACACATCTTCAAAGCTGCAAAAGAAGCATCAGTAATTGAGGTGATAAATCTATTTTTTTCCTTCATCGCTGTCTTGCTCCGTGTCTTTTGAGTGTGTGGCTGATGAGTGGTAAATTGGAAATTATTCAGAGAGGTAACGGCACTCTTAGATGCAGTTCCATTATATTCTGTCAGTCATAGGAGACAGATAAATTACTTGCATGTCAATCTACCCATCAAATGGCAGACAGGGGATTGTGGGACTGATCAATGGAGGAGAAAAAAAGATCCACTGTAATTCCTCTCTGTGTGACGGCATGAATAATTCTGAGCTCTTTTATATTTTGCGAACATTAACTCCTTCTTCACCTGAAATATAACACTTAATACTCATAAACTGATCAGCCACAGCAATAAAACCATTGTGAATAAAATGTATTTATTATTTATTTGAAGTGAATAACATTTATTATCTCATTACAATAGCACCTGTCAAGGAGTTGGATATATTAGGAAACAAGTGAACAGTCAGTTCTTGAATTGCATGTGTTGGAAGCAGGAAAAATGGGTAAGTGTAAGGAACTGAGCAACTTTGACAAGGGCCAAATTGTGATGGCAAGACGACTGGGTCAGAGCATTTCCAAAACGGCAGGTCTTATGGGGTGTTTCCGGTGTGCAGTGGTTAGTACCTACCAAAAGTGGTCCAAGAAAGGACAACCGGTGAACCGGCGACAGGGTCATGGGCTCATTGATGCGCGTGGGGAGCGAAGTCCAGTTCATCTGGTCTGATCCAACAGAAGAGCTACTGTAGCACAAATTGCTGAAAAACGTAATGCTGTCCGTGATAGAAAGGTGTCAGAACACACAGTGCTTCACAGCTTGCTGCATATGGGGCTGCAAATCAGCAGGCCGGTCAGAGTGCCCATGCTGACCCCTGTCCACCACCGAAAGCACCTACAATTGGCATGTGAGAGTCAGAACTGGACCATGGAGCAATGGAAGAAGGCGGCCTGGTCTGAAGAATCATGTTTTCTTTTAGATCATGTCGGGACGGCCATGTGTTGTGCATCATTTACCTGGGGAAGAGATGGAAGTAGGATGAACCATAGGAAGAAGTCAGGCCGGCAGAGGCAGTGTGATGCTCTGGGCAATGTTCTGCTGGGAATCCTTGGGTCCAGGCATTCATGTGGATGTTACTTTGACACGCTACACCTACCTAACGATTGTTGCAGACCACATACACCCCTTCATGGCAATGGTATTCCCTGATGGCAGTGAACTCTTTCAGCAGGATAATGTGCCCTGCCACACTGCAAAAATTGTTCAGGAATGGATTGAGGAACATGATAAAGTGTTCAAGTTGTTGACTTGGCCTCCAAATTCCCCATATCTCAGTCGATTGTGCATCTATGGGATATGCTGGACCAACAAGTCCGATCCACGGTGTCTCCACCTCACAAATGACAGCGACACCTTCAGAGGTCTTGTGGAGTCCATGCATTGATGGGTCAGAGCTGTTTTAGTGGCACGAGGAGAACCTAAACGATATTAGGCAGGTGGTTTTAATGTTGTGGCTGATCAGTGTACTCTCCAACGCACAGGAACAAAGGACAAAGAATGATTGCAGATCAAACCAGGGCAGGATGAAGCGTCACATGAAATCAGAGAGATCAAAAACACCGTTAAAACGTATTTGGGTTTGGCTCTTACGACCTGATGAGATATTTGCTGTGATGTCAGAGTTTTCTGTGTGGCTTTTAATGGGAGCAAGGTTGTGTTCGATGATGTTTAATGGTAGAGGAGAGAGGACACACCTCTCGTGTTCAATAGCAAATTAATTGCTACGATTAGTCATTGGTAGACTTCTCAAATGCAACCCTTTGGAAAGTTGGATTCAGCCTCTCAAATCCTCTAATTCGTAATTGGCTGTCTGTTTGAATAATTGATTGGAACAAATGTGAACTGGATGAGAAAGTCTGAATGTCCTCCATCATACAAACACACACACATTTAGAGTTCACTCCTGGCTTAACATTTATGCTAGCTAAAGTATTAGAGTTTAAAAAAGCAGTTTAGCAAAGATTATCATCACTATACTATGCGATACAAAAGTATAAATATTTTATACCATATCATACCACACCAGGGGTCAGCAACCTATGGCATGCATGCCAGCATTGGCATGCAGAGGAGTATTCACTGGCACACCAGCAACGGCAAGGGAGCAGTAGACTATTTTATTTATATAAATTATATAAATTCACAGACACTTCTAGGGAGAGTAGACATGATACTAAATCGTCTCCAGTTACAGACAATTTGTCTAACAGTCTATTTGTCTAAATGTGGACAGATGAATATTTAAGCTCTTTGAAATAAATTTGTAAACCTTTCCCTAATTACATTTACATTTACATTTATGCATTTGGCAGACGCTTTTATCCAAAGCGACTTACAGTGCACATATTACAGGGACAATCCCCCCGGAGCAAACTGGAGTTAAGTGCCTTACTCAAGGACACAATGGTGGTGGCTGTGGGGCTCAAACCAGCGTCCTTCTGATTACCAGATTACCAGTTATGTGCTTAGACCACTACACCACCACCACTCTAATTAGCTTTTGTTTATATCATTAGCCTAGGGGTTCACATACTTTTTCCAACCTACACTGTGAATGTTTGAAAGATGTATTCAATATGTACAAGAACAATACACAATAGTTTGTGTGTTATTCATTCTGTTTTTTCATTATTGTAACTGCAGATGAAGAGCAAATCAGATTTTAAGAAATTTTATATTTAAATGCAGTTAATTCCAAAGGGTTCACATACTTTTTCTTGCCACTATATATCTTAATATACTATACTATACTATACTATACTATACTATAAAGTACTATATTCATATCATACCACACTATACTGCATTGTACTGTACTGTACTATAACATGGGATACTGCACTAAACTATATTGTAACACTGTATTATATTACACAGTACTGTACTGTCCTATACTATATTACATTACATTATACTATACTGTCGGTACTATACTGTATAGTATACCACACTATACTATTCTGTACTGTACTATGCTATACCATGTGATACTATACTGTACTCTATGCTGCACTATACTACATTGTACCTTATTAAACTGTACCGTACTATATTATACAATATCATATCATACCACACGCGGCTGTGGCTCAGTTGGTAGAGCGGGTCAGCTGCCAATTGCAGTGTTGGTGGTTCGATTCCCGGCCCACACAACTCCACATGCCGAAGTGTCCTTGGACAAGACACTGAACCCCAAGTTGCTCCCAATGGCAGGCTAGCGCCTTGCATGGCAGCTCTGCCACCATTGGTGTATGAGTGTGTGTGTGAATGGGTGATTGGGAAACAGTGTAAAGCGCTTTGGGAACCTCTTAGGTTAAAAAAAAAAAAAGTGCTATATAAGTGCAGACCGTTTACCATTTACCACACTATACCACGCTGTACCATACATTACCATGCCATACCGTATAATCCCTTACTACTGTATACTATACTGTATCATATCATATCATGCTAAACTACACTGTTCTGTACTATACTATCCCAAATCATACCATATCATACATTGCAATACTATAGTGTTCTATTCTACACAGCACTGTACGATACTGTATCATATACCATACTACACTGTACTATACTTTATGTACTATGCCCAGGGTTGGGAGGGTTACTTTTTTAATGTTATCCATTACAGATAATCTAATACTTAACAATAAATGTATACTTTTGGTGTGTATTTCAATTACTAATTCCTAATAACTATAAATGTTTAACATGTTATATTTGCAACAATGTCTCCGTCACCCAGACATTTGAACTGTCCTCAACAATAATTCATCAAAATCAGAAATTAAAACACATTTTCAATTAATTTGGAATTTGTGTGTACAATTTAGATTTGTTAATATTGATCAGGGATGCAAAAAAAAAGTGAAAAAGGAGAGAAACTCATAGCAGGTTTTCCAGGGGTATATTTTCAGTTGACTTTTGTATTGCTGTTGTATTCAAAACTTTTTTTTTCTTAAATGATGAAGGTTTATGTACTGTTCACCTGGGGGAGGGGTCATTTATTCCAGGACGTCCTTTATGTTATTCCGTTCAGCTTCGATACGGAACGGAAGAACATACAGGATGTTCTGGCTAATATAGTACAGTTTGCATTTGCAACCATGCAAACCAGAGGATTTCTATGCCTACCAGCAATGATGTGCAAATCGTGTCATTTTTGGCAGCAATTCCTGCTCCCGCCAAATGATGAGGGCCACGGATATCTTTGAGCACTAAGGCTCATTTTAACACATTTTAATATTAATGTTAGCTAACCTAGCTAATGTGATTTCTGTGTGGCTCTTATTACCTTAAATTTCTCTGGTCCTTTGGATAATGAGAGCATCTTCACAGCTGGAAGGCATACATTCCACTGAACTTTAATGTTGTTTCGTTTTTCTCTTTTAAAGAGTGAATAATGCATGTTCTTCCGTGGCCATCACAATGAAGCAGATGTTTGCCTCGAGAGCAGAGTGCTGATGTGAGACAGTTGTTAGTTGCACATCTAAACGATCACTCATTCTAAACAAATGCAGTTTGTATTACTTTATGTCAGGAAAATTCACTATTTCTTTAGTAAGAAATGAAAACTTGCAATCCTGACAGTAATCAAATTTTCTTTTTTATGTAATTTTAATCTGATTACGGTGGCAATTTATGTAACATATCATACCAATATACTACATTGATGGTCTCAATAATTCAGCAAAACTAATGAGAAAATTATGCAAAACAAATAAGAAATTAGTTATTAAAATGTGATGTTCTTAAATGTAATGAGATTACCATGAACATTGACTCCTTTGCATTTTTAATGATCTCAAATAGCTAGTTATGCACTCCAGTCTTGATTCTGTCCATCTCCTGATTTAAAAAAATCCACGTTCAACAAGCTCAAAATGTTCCTCATGGCCCTTACAAAGGTGAGAACAACAGAGGGTTTGGAGACTGCATGAAGGTCACAACAGGTCACTCTTAACAATTTCTGCAAAGTTTAAAGGGAGCACAGAGATGTTCTTATTATGTTTGTCTTTGTTTTGTTTTTGTCTGTTTTTTTGTATCTCAGGCCTTAGAGCAGAGTGATAAAATATTTATGGTACCATGATGCTGCGGAACATGACAACATAGGCTCATTTTACAGTATTTTAGGATGATAACATGCAAGTAAAACATAATCTTTGTTTCTTTGTTAATTGACCAATCAATCTTTGTTGCAGACAGGGCACAAATACGCACACGCACGCAGCCCATTTCCTGAGGTTCTCACGTGAACAAAACTGCGTGCAGGGAGGGGGTAGATTTAAAATTCATGAGCAGTGATTTTAATGTTTTCTTTGCTACAGGCAAGTAAAAGAAACAATTAGTGTAGCACTGGTGCTAAGGTTCAGCAAAATCAATAGTCCCTGATAGTATTGTAAGCCTGTTGACCAAATCCTGCGGTTCACCCCAACCCTGTGCTGCAAAAGACACCCTTACAGGGGATTAAGCATCTCTGCCTGTGCGTATGGGGAAGGATAGCTGCGCATAGTTAAACAGCCTTCAGGAACGATAGCAAGCAGAGAGCTGCTGGCTGAGTTAGACTGACAGAAGACTGGCTTGATGTGAAAGCATTTCAGAAGATGAAGGCCCCTTAAGGGTGTACCGTTCTGTAATACTAAAGTGCTAACAACGCATATGTGTTTATGCCTATATGTATTAGGGGTTACACTTGATATTACAGTGTACATGTTACTTTGTATTTAAGTAATGAATACTACTAATAATGTACATGTACTTGAAGTCTAATTATTTACACAATAAATGATCATAATTAATGCATATACTGTATTTATTTATGCAACATCATGCAAGCAACAGTGCAGTTGTACTGTAATATCAGTATACCAGTAAATGTCAGTACATCTGTGATTCTTATATTTAGTACAACAGCATGATTGCAAGTGTTATTTTGTTTAAGTTAAGACATGTTATTTGCACCCTGGTGCAAATAAATGTAAATGCTATTTACACCTCGGTGCAAATAATGGCAAATACTCTTTGCACAAAAAATTACAATAATACTAACAGTATAGGGGTATCGCTGCAGCGTTTTTATAGTGTTTATTTAGAGTCCCACAGACACACAACAACAACACCTAGCCCTAAACCTAACCCTAACCATCCTTTCCAAAAAATAATCATGGTTTTACCTCAGTAACCATAGTATCGCCATGGTATTGTTAAACAAATTTAAACATTGTTACTATATAAAAACCATATTACTGTAGTAACACCATTGTTAATTGCATCAAATTGATTGTTTCTGCCAAAAAAAAAAACATGTTTACTACAATATTACTATTGTAAAACTACCTTTATAATAATTATACAGTAGTATTAAATTAAATATTAAGAGAGGGGACAGGAAACAGAAGGGGAAAAGGATGCAACAATCGCAGAATCGAAGCCGAGTCGAAAAGGCACAGTCTCATCGACGTTACGCCCCACACAGTTGAAGCGACACTCAATGGAGTTTGCCATAAATTTCTATGGTTCACCTATCGTGGTGGGACCTATCTTCCATGTGTGGCTGCTGAGCCCCTGTGTAGTATTACCAAATTTTGACCTCCCCTTTTGGGCAGGATGTGGTCTCCGTGGGGTTTTCCCCTGAAAGAATAGGAAAGGAAAAGAACATCTTCCCCGATGCGTATGATAGCGTTAGATGCTAGTTACGCCCCGGGATGCATCAGCAGTTCATATAACACGGTTCAGCTGTTGTGGCGTTTTTCTATAGGGACCCCTAATGTCCCTACATGTCACTACATGTCACTATAGAGAGAGAGCTCTGCCCAAGGGAGACGCGGGTCCACTGACAGGGAGACCGTACCGCGGAATATACATTACAGGGGTTTGTAAAATCTCACGACGGTATTGGGTGTTGCCCAGCCCGCTGCTCTGCAGATGTCTGCTAGAGAGGTGCCATTGGCCAGTTCCCACAAAAGTGTGCTCGAACACGCAAGGGGGCGGGCAAGGCCTGGGTCTGATAAGCCAATGCAATGGCGTCCATAATCCAGTGGGCAAGCCTCTGTTTAGAGACAGCGTTCCATTTCCGCTGCCCACCAAAGCAGAGAGCTGCTCAGAGTGTCTAAACTCTGTGAGCGATCCAAGTAGGAGCGCAAACCTAACGCACCGGACACAGTGCTTGCAAGTTCACCACTTGATCCCATACCCTGGTCGGGGTCTCAGGATCACGTGAGAATCTGCCGAAATCCAGGCAAGAGTCGTTGCCAGAGAAAGCTTGCAGGTCCCCCACCCTCTTGATGGAGGTGTGCGTAATAAGTAGGGCCATCTTTAAGGAGAGGGCTTTCAGCTCGACTGACTCTAGCGGCTCAAATGGGACTCTCCGAATGCCCAAGATGACCACAGAGAGATCCCATGAGGGGAACAGGCATGGCCTGGGAGGATTCAGCCTCCAGGTGCCTCTGAAGAACCTGATGATCAGGTTGTGTTTCCCAAGGGACTTACCATCTACTGCGTTGTGGTGTGCAGCTATAGCAGCTACATATACGTTCAAGGAGGACTCCAGCCTCTCCTGCAGGAAGGAAAGCCCTGACCCAACTGCGCATCTCTGGGGGTCTTCGGCTGGGGAAGAACACCAATTCTCGAACAAATGCCACTTCAGGGCATAAAGCTGCCTGGTAGATGGAGCTCTGGCTTGATTGATCGTGTCTACGACTGCTGGTGGTAGGTCACTTAGATCTTCCACGTCCCGTCCAAGGGCCAGACGTGGAGGTGTACGTCGCCTTGGCGATTTATACATGCTACTGTTGCTGTGTTGTTGGACCGGACCAACACATGCTTGACCTGGATCAATGGCAATAGCCTCCACAGGGCAAGTAGTACAGCCAGCAACTCTAGGCATTTGATGTGCCAACCCAGTCATGTCCTGACCAGGAACCGGCGGCTGCGTGCCCATTGCACAAGGTGCCCCAGCCCAGTTTGGAGGCGTCTGTGATGACCACGACACGTCTGGACACTTTCTGTAGGGGAACTCCTGCCTGTAGAAATGCAAGGGCTGAATAAGTGGTGGCAGAGAGGCGTGATAGCTACGCAAAGTGTGCCGTGGTGCCATGCCCATCTCGGGTCTCGAGTCTGAAGCCAGTGCTGAAGCCATCTCATATTCATCAACCCGAGCGGCGTGACTGCCGCTGAGGAAGCCAATGCCCCAGGAGCCTCTGAAAGTGTTTCAGTGGAACCGCTGTCCTCCACCTGAATGACTTCAGGCAGTTCAGCACTGATTTCGCATGCTCACTTGTGAGGCGGGCTATCATTGAGACCGAGTCTAGCTCTGAACCGGAGAGAGCTTGCTCTTTTCCCAGTTGACCTGAAGCCCTAGATGGCTGAGGTCCCTGAGCACCAAATCCCTGAGATAACGACCGCATCCAGGAATCACAAAGACGGAAAGGCATCTTTATAAAGACACGTCTTTAAAAAGACATTCAACGTCAATGTGTGTGCTCTAATAGAGAAAATATACTCTTTAGCAGGAATATACACACTTTTAGTGCTGCTGAAGAACTCGACATGCAGAAGGAGAGAAAGCCACTGGAAATGTGCCATATATTCAACAGCATACGCTTCTTAAGAGGTGAATGGAATAGTAGTGGTATTCAGCTCGCTGATAGTACAACCGCTCGGCTCAAGAAAAAAAATATGAATAGAATCGCATTTCAGCTCCTTTTATACCCGTATGTCCGGTATGTTGGCATGCAAATTCCACTCACCAATTGGCCTTTTCTCAAAGAATGGGAGGTGTTCGGGGCTCTCAAGAGCGACCCCTAGTGTCACTACATCGACACAATGTCGAGTGAGTGATAGAAGGGGTACAAGTAACTTGCACTTTAAACACAACATGGACAATTACTTTGATTATTTTTGCTCTATTTTGTCTATTTTTAAAGGAGGATCAACCACTATATGAGTGAAACAACTACAGTGAGGCGTTCAATCCGATTAGAGGAGTGGAACTAACTGTTGAATAAAATGAATACAGTTTAAAAATATAATATAAAATATATTAAAATCTAAGTAAATATCATTTAATGTCTCAACAATAGGGTTACACCAACGAAAGTCATTTTTCACATCAGGTAGAAATTGCTCCTTCAGGTAAGAACTGCATATGTTCACTTTTTACAGTAAGCATACACAAATGGACACATTCACATACAAACTTGAAGCAAGTAGCTTGATGCAGTAGTTTCAGACACCTTTTAGACTTATTGATACTTTGTACAGTTCTAGAGGGCGTACAGAATGCCAGCAGATGGACTTGTGCAGGAGGATCTGGTTCTGTAGGCGGCGGAACACAATCAATGGCTCTACGTGAGCTTTGAAAGAAACCTGGTGGGCTCTCAGAGGTCCTGTAGCCTGAGTCCAAACAGATGTTGTGGAGATGGAATGAGAGAGCAGGCAAACAGGTGTTATGCCCATCTGAGTGTGTATAACCCATCGACCCTAACGCCCACTCCTGTAAAACACTTTACCCCACCCCTCAAACACACACGAACATGCACTAGCATAAGGTGGGGTCCAAAAGGAATCAAAATGGAAAAATCTGGGATTTAAAATCTGATTTTAAACCTGTAAAAAACAGAAAGTTAAAGGATTTTAAAAAATTGTAAACAAAGATTATGATGTAAAATGAATACAAATTATTTAAGATTCTGCTCTATTTCGAGGTCATTATATAAATGTAAGCCGTCTATTGAGGTGCACAAGATGCTCTTTGGAACATTCTCAAGTCATGCTTGGATAACATGGATCGTCAGATTTTGCACAAACATTTGGAGTACATGCTAGCTTGAGTGCATGCTGTCATTTAACCAAAAAGGGGGACAAACAAAATACTAAGAAACTCTGAAACATTTCACTTAATGCTGAAAATGTCATTTGTACTGGGAAAAAATTGCGTTCAATTAGAAAATTGCAAAATGGAAGCATTTTCACTAGTGGTGTCAGACACTTGAACCTCACTGTAAACAAACATACTTGTATGCATACAATAATTTACACATCATATATATATATACAAATTACACACACACACACAAATAATCAAAATCACGCTCGCTCCCTTTCCTCTTTCAACTTCCCTAGCCGTTCCTCATAATAAAGTCTGATGCCTGACAGGTTCTTGTAAGCAAAAATGACCTTGAGGAATAAAGCACAGGATTTCATGATGGATCTGTTTAAGGAGCTCCTCAAATAGCCTTCAAGCTTTGTGACTCCTGGTGTTGCTATGCAGGTAAATTGATTGTTTCCATTTCCCAGTGCATGGAAGGTGATGTTTCCTTCTTTAGGGTGGCTAAACTGGGTGCATTTGCATCATTCCCCATAACCACCTTGTACTTGCACTCAGAAAACTTACAGAACATGTCACCAGATGCCATTTCATGCTGCACTGATACGCAGAGCCATCAGACAATATAAATATATGCAAACTGCCAATTTAGATTTGTCTGGTGCTCTTTTGCTGTGATTTCAGAGAAAACCCCCAAGAGGCCAGCGTTTGAGCAACATAAGATTCACTCAGTGCCCTCAACACACTAGGCAGACTCACTAGATGTCTGTGAATGCAATACATTATGAATGCAGCTGCAACGCATCTCAACAAAGACATAATCTATTATGTAAATGTGCATTCGGTATGTCTGTTTTAAGTGGCTGTAAGCATGACTGTTCTGTCATGGCAAGCCCCTTTTATTGTTTTATTGTTGACTGATGACATTCACACATAGTCTTCTGCAGTATAATGATATATTAGATGTGTGTATTTAGTTTTTCTACTTATATTCAAATAAAACAAGTGTAATAAATTAGAATTAAAAGGTATGGATCATGGATTTTCCTTGCTTTGATTTTAATGAAAGAATTTTACCTTTTATGTAGACGTTTACAATGCAAAGCTCCCTAACTAGTTCACAGATCATTTATGCAAACTAAGAAGCAAAATGGGCAACCTGGTCTCATAATAATAGTATACGAATTGTTTATTGTCACACACCCTTCAGCTATTACAAACATGCTAACGGACGTACATATGAATTAATATTTTAAATGTATTATACATATTACTTTAGTGCAATAAATGTAATTAAAAGTAATTTATTTTATTGAAAGTAACTGTAATCTGATTACAATATTTTCAAATGTAATTTTTTTTATTTCATATTTTACTAAAAAAGAAATTATATTACAGTAACTAATTACTTTGTAATCTGATACACCCAAAACTGCATATGAGTGGCCACATTTATATATACAGTAAATGCTACTTCAGCAATTTGACCTACCCTGATGAACAACAAGAGTAGTAATGGTGCACAGAGGTTTTCAATAAAACTAGAGGTCATTTACATACAGTGTTAGAAAGGTACAGTAGCAAAATCAGCCCATTTAATTTTAAGGGTCAGAAAGAGGGTGGAAATTGTGGTATAAAATTATATTGCATCTGTTTTGGTACGGGGGAAAAACCTTGACTGACTTAATAAGCAGACTTTAAAGGGATAATTCACCCAATTAAAATCATTAATTCAAAACCCTTATATTTTACATTGTTTCTTATATGGAACTCAAAAGAGACTGTAAGATTCAGTTACCATTCACTTTTGTTGTATAAGAAAGAGCTGCATCAACATTCTTTACAATTTCTCCTAATGTTCCACAAAAGATAGTCATACAGATTTGGAACGACATGAGGGTGAGTAAATTCTAACATTTTTACTATTGGGGTGAATTAACCCTTAAAAAAAAAAGTGACAAAACTGTAGAATGCAGCCTCTTAAAACACATAAGAATGGACTATTATGTGGCATTAGCAGTAAACCACTATGCTTTCTGGAAATAAGAGAGATTTGAAAGTCACCCCACAACAAAAGATCCTTGTCCTAATCACAGAGCTGCACTTCAGGAGTGATAGATTCTCTGTCTTTCTGTCACTCTGTCTTTTTTCTCTTTTACCGATAATAATCCATAATGCAACCCAGATACAGTACAAGCCCTTTTGCATTATTCAGAGAAACTTTCTCATTTGATTTATGTTCTCTCTGTCTCTCTGAATCCCTTCATTCTTAAAGTCCTTCTATGTCGTCATGCAGCAGTTGCAGATAATGCAGTTGTGGAATGAGAAGATGAGAATACAGGTGCTCAATGTGTGTGTGTGTGTGTGTGTGTGTGTGTGTGTGTGTGTGTGTGTGTGTGTGTGTGTGTGTGTGATGTCATCTCATCCTGAATAAATATAGCGGCTCAGCCCAGGCAAATCCTCCCCAGAAGGCAGTGCGTCTGCAAGTCTTCCACCTGCCACACACTAAACACCGCCCCATCCATCAAACACCCACTTGACAAATACATTCCATAATAGAAGTTTATTTTTATGGGGAGGCCAAATCACAGACCTCCCCATGCATACCAAATGTGTCAGAATTATTTATGAGAGCTGCTGAGATGCACAATATGTCAAATCAAAGTCTGGATTCTCTTCTCCGCCCCACATGCCCCTGTCAATACAGGCACAAGCTATCAATAATGTGAAACAGCACAGAGATAAGCCCCCCGAACACAGGGTCACTCCAAGAGGGGAGGACGGCCTCCAAAGATGCCACACACCTGCATGCACGCATAAACACAGGTGTAAATCTGGGATAGAAACACACAAACTGCCACACAGAGATACATAGGAATCAAAAAGGGGGGATAATTTACTCCAAAATGCCAGTCCTGTCATCATTTAATCACCCTCATGGTGTTCCAAACTCATACAACTTTTTTCTTCCGCAAAACACAAAAGGAGATGTTGGCAAAAAGGTAGGGAGTCACAGCCTGAGTCCCATTCAGTGTTATTGAATCATTTCAAAGAAATGACTGACGAAAATGTTTGTTGACATCTGGCTTTTTGATTTTACTGAACATTAGCTGCTTTTCCACTACCGGGCAGGTGTGAGCCAATGCTATCAACTGGCCAGCCAGGACCAATAGCCTCGGACCACAAGCCGCAAGACCAAAATCCATCTACGTTCCAACCATCGGGCCAATAACACAGCAGTTTTGCCCAAAAACCCACCCTTAATAAGTTGCTGCAGTGCCACCGTCAAACACCCTACCCATTTCACAAGCAAAAGGGAAGCTCAAGCTGAGGTATCATGTTATCTAGTTATCTAGAATATCGAGAATATATCTAATGTAACCAGCTAGATAAATTAGCATTGACAACTCAACGACTGTAAATGTCCCGTGTTGTCTCTCCACTAACTGCGGACGATGTATTTATTTGAAATTTTTGTATTTATTTGTACAGTTGTGCACTGGATACACAACCTGGGAAGCTCAGCGAAACTCTTCGTTTGATATTGTCCGTGCCTCAATTCCCAATTGGCTTTGTTTGACCCAATGGTAATCAGCGGCCCAAAGGCCACTGGCCCTGAGAAAGCTACAAGGAGGCACAATGAAGACCTGGAAGTGACAGTGGGAATGCAGCTTTCCCTGGCACACACTAGCATGCCCTCATTTGGCGCGATAGTGGAAACGCAGATATTCCAGAGTTATTGCTGTGTTTGTTTCCTTAACTTTCTATCAAGACATGCAGCGGAATTGAGCAGCAATAGCGGGTTTCCCTCCTACATAAATCTCTGGGATTATCCCAATGTACGATTGCATATCCGCAAATGCGTGGGCCTGTCAGTATTTAACATTAGTGTGTATAAATGGGTATACTGTAGTTTATATTGTATGTGCTTAATGCATAAATGTAGATTACTAAATTTAAATGACATTTTCATCAAAAGACAAAAATGATGAAAGCAAAAAACTATAATAATTAACACTGGAATCAAAAGACCCATACTAGCACGTCCTTGTAAGCAGGTGGCAAATCTGATGATAACTGCAGGTCTGGTTCATTGAAATGTGCAGTTGTGCATTTTATAGCTTGTACAACCTACAACATTGAACACTGAAGGGCAATAAATAATCATTGTAGCATCATTGTATTTTACAAACATTTCAACTAGAAAGGCTCTAAAACTTAGTAAGTCCTTGCTCAAAGCATTTACCTTCAAAGAGCATCACTACTTTTATACAGTGGGGCCATATGCATAACAAAATCAATCCTGTCTTTTGTGATGGCCCTATGACATTGGGCAGCAAAGAACCATCTAAAAGTTTATTGCAATTCAATGTCATTGACAATTCCATGTTCTTGAAGGTGTCAAAGCCAATACTGTTTCTAGGTCAGAGTCTGAAATTCTTTTCAAGCCCAAGTGTAATCACCTGTTTCATGTGATTTAGTACGCCGCTCTTGTAGTATGCCTGTCAGAAAGGCTCCCGATACAGTACACAATTGGTTGGGTGGGTTTATCAGACAGAGTCACTAAGCAAACCCCTGCCATCTTCTTTTTAAAATCCTCTTTTCAGTTGCTTGATCCATTATCACTCTGTTTCACATTACTTTCTTTTCATGTTCCACCCATCCTTTCCCAAAGCATGCTGGGATCAGTGGGGGACAGCTGAGTCGTTGGCTTGTTTGCACACTGCTGTGTTGGCATGGTAAACGATAGCTGACTAAAGATGCTTGTTAAGCTAGTCGTTGTTGTGTAGGAAATCCCTCTTGCTCCTTAATTACAGGACAGAACACAAATTCATATGTTGTGTTAAAATGTAGCTGTCTGTCGTAGCCTGGTTATCCACAGCATTTATTTATTTTCTCCGCAAATGGAGGGGGCAGGGTTTGAAAAAGAGCCTATGTGCAAACCATCTTTCATGAAGCAAGCTGATGTATTGTTCTAGAGAGATAGCAGCACATAAATGATTACATGTAGCCTGCCTGGGCTTTGTAATAAAAAGCAGGATTATCAATTCACAGGTTTTTGGGCAGATAGCATTGCTCCAGCTACAACGTGATCGCAATCAGGAGTTCGAGACACATCTGTACCCCCGAGCACATCCAGAGACGAAGGAGAGACGGAGCATGGCAAAGAAAGAAAGAAAGAAAGAAAGGGAAGTAACTAATATATGGTTCGATATTTTGTAATCTGATGCAATGTGTGGCTAAAGCGTCCAAATACTTTTAGGGGCCACTGTATCCAGACTGCATTAGCCCCAAAATCTCCCTGTGATTTAATCTCTTCTATGGCATCAAGGGTTTGTGGCAGAGCCCCCTATTCCATATTCATCTCCATGGTGCTGAATTTAGCAGGACGCCGAGCAGAACAGCACAGTGCCTCGTCCTCATCAGGCCTCTCCGTCCGTGCGCAGCGGCAGAACGAATTACGGATAAAGACTGGAAGTGACGCCTGTCTGTGTATTTGAAATCATACTCCCCTCTCTGACAGTGAGGAACATTTGGCTTCATTTGTCTGCAGGAAAGAGCGCTACCTGAGTTTATTATGCACTCGCACAGCATGAAGGCAAAGAAGGGATATGGCGAAAGGGGAGGTGAAGAGATGTGGAAGAGGGTAGAGAGAGACAGAGAGAAAGAGTAAAAATGGAAGAATAGTGAAAGGAAAGACAGGAATGAAGGGATAGATTGGGGAGGCCTCTCTGACAGGCCCCCAGCAGGCCCCTGGCAGGACTGGGGGGGCGGCATGTTACACTGGTGATGACTGATGTGATGGCTCATCTATCTTGTTTCATAGACAGGAAGGAACTGCCCCCCTCCCACACACACACATTTATTATACACTATCTCTATCTAAAATGTTATTCAAGTCTCATGTCCAGGCCCACACAGATTTGCACATGCATAACTACCTGGAAAATTCAGCAGATCTTACACAATAGGAATACATCCCCTGCTTTCAGCTTCCAATAAGAGTGTGGTGAACGCAGCTTAGATTAACACATGTTACCATTTTTATTTCCAATCCACACTATAGAGCACAACAGTCTGGTTCCGAAATCACATTTGTTTTCTCCATAGGTGAGTTAATTTTGAACTATAACTTATAAACCTTTAACTACTGTGTGCTCCAAGTTCGTAAATCAATGGCAAATGCTTCTGCTGAAGCCATCAGTCCATATTATTTCTACTTCATTTATAAAAAAAAAAAAAAAAATTTACTAGCAGAAGTCCTAGTGGAAAAACTACACTATCCATGATCCAGCAGAGAATCCACCGATCGTGGCCAACAAACCACAGCAAAAGAGCTCTGCAGTGACCGCCCACTTCCACAATGCACAGCAGATGACGCAACCAAGTTGGTGTCCCTACAACCTCAAGCTACTAATATATTTGTACATATCTGAATATTTTGCAATATATTTGAAATATTTTGATTCTATACTTATAATTAACAACTTCAAATCAATAGCTTGATATTTTTAAATCATTTTTAATTGATGTAATTCACAATGCTTCATGGAATTGTAGTTCAATCCCTCATGAAAGATCTTTATGTACAATCTATTGCCTTTTTCTTTTTCGTCCAAAAATCAAAGAAAAAAAGAAAGGAAAAGAAAGTCTGCCCACTCGTGTACATTAAGTCAGGCAACATTCTCTTCTGCCACCTCACTCTTGGGCAAGAGTAGATCTACCAATTTCAAGCTAATTTTGTTGTAAATTTGTTGGCTTTTGCCCTTTTTATTGACGTAGAAAGCAGAAATAAAACAGGAGATTGTTTGGCGAGAGAGATCAAGAATCAGGACATTATGTAGGCCATATTCAAACCTATGTTACCTAAATGAGCACCATGGCTCAACTGTTCTGGAGCATGTGTAAAAACCCCAGCAGCATGGCTTCAACTGAATGTATTCTTGATCCATAGTTAGTTCTCACAGATAAACCAGCTGCAGGGAGAGCCGGAAACCAAATCCACATTTAGGTTTCACTGATACATTCATCAGGTCTGTTTAGTCTAAAATGACAAAATGATGGTTCTGTCTATCATCACACACCCTGTATTTTGGAGTTAACGGCACGGCATGCTAACATCTTCATGGAGATACAGCGGAAAATTAAAAAAAAGCAATGGACTGGCTGACACTGCCTTCCTTTTTTTCTTTCTTCTCTTTTCCTTCTATCCGTTCCGTCTCTTTCTTCTTGACTGATTCGGTTACAGCATTGCCCATTATTACACAGGATCACAGAATGGCACGATGAATGAGCTACATTCAAACTCATACATGTGTGAAAAAGGCCCCTTCCACCTTAGTTTCATCTAATGTTGTAATCCCCCCACACTTGCTACACTAACCACACCTCTGCTATTTTCCTCTTTGATCTCATGTCACCTTGGTAGTGTGTGTGTGTGTGTGTGTGTGTGTGTTACAGTCATGCATGATGGAAACCGCTGCAAGTATACATTTTTTAAACATAGGTCTTTCTTTCTCTCTTCTTCTTATAAGCCCACATACAAGCATTCAGGCTACACGTTTAGCCACAAGCAGCCCCTCAGTCATATACAACTGTAAATCATATATCCCTTTTCCAGTGATGATCAAGCGAGCTTGTGATACACTATATTCTTCAATTAAAGGCATAGTTCAACTTTTTGTTTTTCCAAAAGCATTTGACTTCCTTCTGTGAAACATAAAAGGATAAGTTAGGCAGAATGTGCACAATGCAAGCTACAATAGCTTCTTTTCCACTATCGGGCCAGTGCAAGCCAGGGCTATAAACTGGCCAGCTGGGGCAATAGCCATGAGACCAAAATCGATATGCATTCCCACAATTGGGCTAATAGCCCCTCAGCGTTGCCCTAAAACCCACCCTAAATAAGCCACTCTAGTGCCAATGTCACACACCCCATCAATTTTACAAGCAAGAGGAAAGCTCAAGCTGAGATAAAATGTTATCTAATAATCTAGAATGTCGAATTTATATAATTTGTAAACATTAGCTAGCTTGCAAGATAAGTTGCCGTTGACAGCTCACCGACTGTAGCTGCCATGATGTCCCGAGTGGTCTCTCCACTAACAGCGGGACGATGCCCCTGCACACCGTCTATGTCCTCAAACTATGGAAAGTTCTTTCTTTGGGCACTGCTTTGTCCATTGTGCATTTTTTATTTTCCCTGAACCTGTACTGTTGTGTGCTGTATACACAGCCTGGCAAGTTGGGTGAAACTCCACCTTTGACATTGACCCTGCCTCAATCCCCAGTTGGCCTTGTTTGGTGCAAGTGTAATCGGCAGGCTAATAGCCATTGGCAGGGGCGGACTGGGACTAAAAATTGGCCCTGGACTTTCTGGCCCAGAGCAGCCCACCAAACCCAGCCAGCAACACACCACACCATAACACATTGGCTCGTTGATTGAATTTTCAGACTCAATTTAAAATTTTTGTGTTTGAAAAAAACAGAAGACATTTCTATTGACTTCTAGTCATGACAACAGGCCCCATAGTGCAAAAATGGTCATAACTTTAAAACATATAAATCCACCGTAAACTCAGACATGTCTAAAACGTTTTCCCCAAAATACAGATATTAGGTTAAAATGTACATGAAAGTACAATGGAAAGTGTGTATTTTAGGTGCTGTGACAGGTCAGCATTTCTTCAAAGTTTTTAAGATCTTAATCACCTTTCAACTCTTTTCTAGAAGTGCAAATAAACTATTGTCTTAGTTAATATGAGGTTGTGGAAAGTATAATAATAATATATTATATATGTATATATATATGTAATAGCTATACAGGATCATAACATTTTGTTTAAAATAGTTAGATGAAGAAAGTGTCACACAGCAGGACACTGATTACAATTTTCATGTCAGTTATTACTTTGTGTAAATGTTTATAAAAAAAAAATCTATGGAAACAAAATTGGCCAGAATATGTACATATATAAATATGAACATAAATATATAAATGTGTGTGTGTGCGTGCGTGCGTGCTGTGTGTGTGTGTGTGTGTGTGTGTGTGCGTGTGTGTGTGTGTGTGTGTGTGTGTGTGTGTGTAAAATATAAATAAAAAACATCCAACAAAAACTCTTAAAGTGTAGAACTTTGCAGATATTTTGCAGATTGAACAATTGCAGAATATCTGAACAATTATATTTTTACTGTATGTGAGTTTGTTGCATCTATATATCTGCAGTGTTTTAATTCCTTCCCAAGATTATTCTTGAGAAAAAGTGAAAAGCCCTTTGCTTTGACAAGCACAGTTTCTGCTATCCTTTAAACAAAGTAAGCCTCAATTACTCAAATAGCCACAAAGTAATATTCATGACTTATTTTCTGCATTTTTATCTGGCGTGAGCATCATTCTGCAAGCCACACATTAGCTCCCTGCAGTATGAATAATATTATGCAAATTACTATTACTGATTCCAGATTTTATATATGCTGTTGTTACTGTATTTGTTGTAACTTGCAGTTATTTGTCATTTTGTGATTATTCAGAGCTCATCTTATACTTATATAGATTTGTGAGCTTCATCAGAGGGGAAGATTACTAGTAGACAAAAAAAAAAATCATGGGCCTGTTTCTTATAAAAAGGCATCATATAGCTTCAGAAGACTTGGAATATAGCACACAAGTCATAAAACCACTTTTTATATAATTTTATGGTGCTTTTTTGTCGTTTTTGAAGCTTTGAGATATATATTACCAACCGTTTAAAAAGAAAAACAGCTTGGAACATTCTGCTTAAAGGGCCGTTGATATCACTTTTTTTTTTTTTTCGACTGTACTCTTCCAATATTTTTCTATGCAAACATGTGCTCGATTAACTTCTTTGACCATTGTGCCATGTCAAGCTGTTTGTGCAGAATCACTGTGTTTCATGCCATGCCAGGTAAAAAAAAGAACGTCCACTTTTCAAATGCATCTCGAGACACTTGCATTCTGATATATGTGTTGTGCTGCATCTAGCTTTATTTCAGCACAAAAACATGTTTGGTTTGAATGGCTCCTAATATGTCTTTTGTGTTTTGAAGACAGGGTTGGGGTGCGTAAATGCTCAATTTAGCTATTCCTTGAAAAACAAAGGGACAACATTGAAAAGTGTTCCATAATCATGACAAATTCAGGTCTTAAGTGGTCAAGCACTACAGTCAACAATCAGCTTGCATAGTAAGGGTAACAGTTAAAGTAAAGAAATATAATAAAGCTGATTGATAGGGACAAAATACCTTGTCAATCTCCCCCTGGTACACACACCCCATGTGGTTGATTCCTTACAAGACATTCTCAATGTATATTCTTCCTTAACCACCAGAGCAAGCAGATCATGTGTTTGTGTATGTGTCTCTGTGCGTTTGTACCTGCGTAGCTCCTCTGAGGCTCATGGCTGGTGTCAGACAGGGGCTGCAGAGGGTTTGGACTGGTAGAGGACTTAGAGACGTTGTGTCTCAGTGTGGGGGGATATTGTATTGTTGTTGAATTATGCATGGCCTCTGGAAGAGCGGGCCAACGCCTGGCCGTTGTCTTATGAGAGCTGACGGAGTGTCACTTTACATCATCAACGCCCTGGTACCGGAGCACGGGATGGGCCGCCTGCCCGCCTCACGAGCAGATGAGAGGAGACGAGGCCCTGCCTGCCTGCCACACTGAACAATGGCCTAACGTCAGTGGCACTGTCATTGACAGAATCATCTGGAAAGACACCAGCCGTCCCACCAGTCCTAATGATGTCTCACCCTGCACCCCTTCCTCCAGAGGCAACACAAATACACAGGACAAGAAAAAACAATGCTGAAAAGCAACGTTGTGTAATGTCGAACAATGGCATATTCTGCCGTGTCTTGGATGCAGATATGTAGCGCCTTCACGTCAAATGAATTAAGCAAATTTATATACTGTACCAACCATTATAACTATGGATGTGTCATGGTGGTCAACTAGTCCAGGGGTTTTCAAAGTTTTGGTGCCAAGGACACGTAAATATGATGATCCTTGCGAGGGACCCTCTTCATAATATATTGTGAGCAACTATCTGTTTTCATGTATGAAGAACCATTTATAATATATAAGAAAAATAGTAAGTTTGATATTATAAAGACAGTATGTTGTTTGCACATTAAATTGGCTTTTATATCATCATTGTACTAGTTAAAATAAATGATTAAATATTATATAGAAAATATTTACTTACTGTATATAATTAAAATAATGGTATATGTCTAAACCTGAGGGGGAACACTTTCAATTCAATTATAATTTATTTGCAGTCCTTATGAACCAGAAAAATTGTTATGTTAAATTTTGAGAAAAAAATTATGATTATTTTTTTTTTACACTTTGTTTTTTTCTGACATTTTCTGTGGATCCCCTTGCAGTCCCTGGGCCCAGGGCTGTAGCAAGAAATTCACCCCACTAGTTAAAGCCCTGCCTGGACCACAGTTTGAAAACCAACAACTAGTCGATTTTTAAGAAAGCACATCAAGTTAAAAATGGTCCTTATATCTGTTTACTTAATGTATGAACCCCCCTACAAAAGGGTCAGAACGAAAACCAGCATAATTATTCATTTTAATTAGTTGACTAAACACGCAGATAAATTACCCATTAGAGATACATTTTTCTGGCAGTTGAACGAACTGACAAAGAATGCAAAATCGTAAGCGGCAATCCTAATATATATCCAATATTTTTCTGGAAATCACTTAGGTCTACTTGGCGAACATTACATCACCTAATTAATATTCATAAGCTAGGCTGATAAGGTTTATAATGTGCCCCACCCAATTTAGATCAGTTATACACCCCTGCTAATATTAAACCTTTTCTTGAAATGTTTTGACACATTGTGACAGCAAGGTGACACCATGAGAGAACTTTTCAAAGTGACAGACATGGCAAAATTTTTCATCCTGCAATAAACAACAACTTCAATCTCCAATTAATGTCTTCAACGCTAAACCAGTTCAGTTAATGACTGCGACACAAGTATCTCTTTCAAATACCTGGAAATTTGGCAGAAATCTGCAGGTCTGAAGCCTTGCGTGGGCACCAGAGATCTTCAAGGGGAATTTACAGTGAATCGTGGGTGTAAGCCATTTTATCGCTCATCTGCTCGGCAGCCTTCACCGACAGTATCCTCTCACCCGGGTGATTGACAGGGCAAGGAGGGGGAAACGTTCTGCTGATTCTGACTTGCTCTCCACTTGTGCAGATGTTGATCACAGGGCTGGCTCCACACGTGTTTCTGATTTCCCAACATATTATCAGGAAAGAAACGTGTCCCCAAGCCCCCAAAATCTTGTCCTACAGATGGCTTATTTAATAGGCAACAACACATCCCGATAAAGGTACAGTCACACACAACTGTCATTTGTAACACGTCCTTATTGGAAACAGCTGCTTATTTTCACAAGCTTCCTGACGACCACTGTCAGAGATATTGTACATATTTTTCGAGGCTCTATTGTGTTATTTGGAGTGTTATTTTTTGTTAACAACTGATTTAGCTGTTTGTTCTGTGAAAATGATGGGGATTGATTGCTTTTGTGTCTGCTGATTATGAATCAATTTATTTGTGTATTTAAAGGGATAGTTCAGCCAAAAATGAAATTAATGATCATTTACTCATGTCACTTCATGCTCGTTTGACTTTTTTTCTTACATGCAACACAAAAGGAGATGTTTAGCAGACTGTCCAAGTTTGGATTGTGTTCTTTGCATAAAAGAAACATGCCATAGTATTCATAATTAAAAACATGATATAACATTTTTGGTTAAACTACCCTTTAGGCCAGCTGCAAACGTAATACCTCAATTTAAAATGAAAACGGCCAGATTTTGGATTTCCAAGTCAACAAGTCTTTTCCTCTTCCTCTAACCGTATGGATGATTTCATAAAGCATGAATAACATACCAACAATCTACCACCAGCAGGAACTTTAAAACTTTATGTACCTTGCGATCACGATGCTCCACGAAGATCAACACGCCAGCAGTATGGCAGTGTGAAACTTTGGCAGACGCTGTATTTTCAGAAACAGACGTAAAAGTGTTTTCCAGCTCCCTTTTCGCTGACTTAATAGCCCCTGATAAATCAGTCAAAACCCAGGCCTGCGTCATTAAACGTAGCGTGAGTCGGCTACAGAACAAAAACAAACATGCCAGACAGGGCGGGAGACATTTAAACGGCCCTCAGGGGCACCAGGGGGCAAAGCAAATAGCTAAACCTCAGTGCTTGCCACACAAGCTAATGCCGACCTCCACATTAAAGAGTAGGAGATGGGTCAATTTTCACAACATGGACTCTGTCCTTCCCCTATGAGGACATCATAGAACTGTGGATGTAGCCCCAAGCCTGCAAGACGTGGAACTGCCTTGCCTGGATCTTTATTGATGAGTCCAATAGTGTCATAAAAAGTGTGATTTTGGTCATACCAAGATTTGCCATCATGGATCATATTCAGCATTTCCAGCTGTGCTCTCATCTGGCACATTCTTTGGACATCGGGTAAACTTGACCTTCAGACAAAAGGCTACCTCAAAAGTGGGTGCAGGGGAGTTGTCCTCCACAATCAATAGCAAACTTGCATTCAAGTATGGCTATATTCTGGTATGGAACTCCCACTTTTCATAATACAATTCCTGATGAATAAATTCAAGACTCTCCCTAAAAAATAGTTTTTTTGTGTTACAGTAGAGACTGTTCACAATGAAGACCTTTTTGCATCTGTTAGCACTGTTTTTCAATTGATTTCCTATGAAAACATGCACTAGATGGATATCTTTCTTTGTTGCGCTGTGTAGTCGCAGAGGACTGCATCAATAATGCTTTTTTTCCCAATTCAATTGCTTTCATATGCACAAATGTCCAATTTGGAGAGAAGGACTAAGAGAAAGGACAGATCCAAAAATCCAAGGAAGTGTCTCAGCTTTTCCATTATTACACAGCAAAGACTCCTTGTTCACACTCACGGCCGTAAGTAAAGGCAGCCTTGATGAAATGCCACTCTCAGTCTGTTGATGCTTCTCTCCTGCTGGCTCTATATGAGAACTTTGACACCAAACAGCCTCAAAATAACGGTGAAACTGTTCTGTAGATATGCTCGGCTGTCTCCGCTGGTTTCACTAAACACTTATGATATTGCTCACCGAAATTACATAAATGTTGCCAAATGTGAGGATAAGATCTTAAAGAAACACTTTCCTTTAGTTTTTTCTTTCTCTGTTTGCTCTTAAAATCATCAACATGAAATGAAGAGTTCTATGGGTTTTTTCTTTCTTTTTTCAGTAACACTTAACAACAAGGTTCTGTACATTAACATCAATTAATACATTTCATAAAATGATTCATGAACATCTGGTAACATCGTGTTTTAACTAACAAAAATATTTCCTTTTCCAGCATTTTATAATTTTTGTTTATGTTATAAATGTATTAGTATGTTTAGAAATTAACACTAAGATTTCAAAATCCTGTAAAAGTAATGTTCAGTGTTAGTTCATGTTCACCATTACATTAACTACTGTTAACATATATAACCTTATTGTAAAGTGCAACCATTTCCTCAACATTTAAGAACAAATGGGCTATGTATCAGTATACAAGTAAAGATAAACATATGACAAGACTTCACACTGAATATAGAGACAGTGAGGAAACGTTTTGAAAACAGTCCTCTTTAAATGTGCTAGTCTTGGCACAGGCAAATCAGGCCTGCATGGGTCTGGACAGCATCAATCATAATCTGCCTTGAGTTGTCTTATTATGCCTTGCCTACATACACAATGCACACACACTCAAGGCAGAAGGGTTGGTTTTGCAAAAGTAAAGAAAATGAGAGTAAGAAAGATAACTGAAATAGAAAGATGTATGGGGAGTTGATGCATTTAAATCAAGATTTTAGGTTAAAATGTATATTAATGTATAAGGAAAAGGTTATATCTTAGGTCCTGTAACCTTTCTCACCATTTTAAATAATCTTTTCACTGGTTTACGATTGTCATTGGCTCAGTGGTGTTGCATATTCATTTTAAAAGTAAAAATATTCCATGTAGTCTCTCAGTTAATATAAGAGCTATAAAAGAGGCTGTAAGAGACTAATAAAAAATATACACTCACTGAAAACTTTATTAGGAACAGCTAGATATTAATGTGATTATCTAATCAGCCAATAGTGTGGCAGCAGTGCAATGCATAAAATCATGCAGATAGGGGTCAGGATCTTCAGTTAATGTTCACATCAACCATCAGAATGGGGAAAAATAATGTAATCTCAGTGATTTCGACAGTGGCATGATTGTTGGTGCCAGGCGGGCTGGTTTGAGTATTTCTGTAACTACTGATCTCCTGGGATTTTCTCTAGATTTCACTCAGAATGGAGCCAAAAGTAGAGCAGTATTTCTGCGGATGGAAACGCCTAGTTGATGAGCGAGGTCAGCGGAGAATGGTCAGACTGTTTCAAGCTGACAGAAAGTCTACGGTAACTCAGATAATCACTCTGTACAATTGTAGTGAGCAGAATAGCATTTCAGAATGCACAACACATCACATTTTGAAGCAGATGGGCTACAACAGCAGAAGACGTCAGGGGCTTTATTGGGACCATAGTGTTCCTAATAAAGTTATCAGTGAGTGTATGTTATATAATATAGTTTATAAGATGTGATCCTTGTTCCTCTAAGTTATGTCATATACTGTAATATATGTATCTACAAAATAATATAATGTTAGATCAGATAATATAAGGGCCTTATAAAAGCTGCATGCATGATAATTGTAAGAGAAATAGCAAACAGCTGTTTTACATGTCACACTCTAAGACATGTCAACTTTCCAGAAGTATGTCATGTCAACTGCCCATGTATAGCACAGATCTACAGTATTACCTGTGAAAGGTTAATGTTGACCACAGATGTACGTTCAAGGCATGCTATTTTGTGAAATATATCCAGTTATTGATTAAAATTACATAATTAAAAAACATCATAAACCTACAGAAAAGATCCACATTTTGCATAAGTGGGTGCACTACTGGAGTCAGTAACTACCAACAGATGCATCCAGAACACAAAGCATTTGTCTAAAGACAGGTCACAGTGTAAAAATGTCTAAAGTTCATTCTTGATTAAGTGTTCTTGCTTTAACAAGGATAAGATCCAGATTCATATCTAGCTAAGGAACCACCCTCGTTGTAAAAAAAGTGCCATTTATGGAGTGCAATCATTGCGTGCATGTATATTCAACTCCTACCATTGAAAGTTCAATTACAAAGCGACACACCAATCTATTATCCAGCTAAAATACTGAACAGATCTGCTTCTACCAGAGAGATGCAGGTGGTGGCATACTTTAACCAGCAATGTATGGGCAAATTCAATGGCTTGATTTACGAGAAAATCATTAAGCCACCTGAAAAACACTTGACACAAATTGGCTCTAATATACTGTCAATTTACTATGGCTTATTATTTAAAAGTTTGGGAAGTGCACACTACAAGCAAAAGATCTCCCTGCAATTTTAGTTTCTTTTCCGCCTCTGCAAAACCAGTAAGATGCATAACGTGCTGAATCTAAATAGTACTGTGAACAAAACACTGGAATTACCCAACCACTCAATTAAATACTGTATGTGTACACAAACCTCTATGCCCTGCGGTCCTTCTGTGTAAAATGACCCTCATTTGGAAGCTGTGTTTGGAGACTGCAGTAATCAATCAAACATGATTAGGTTAAATGACATATGAAAGCTATGGTTGAGCTTGGCCGTGTGGTGACTTTCCTCTGCGCCATGGTTACCAGCCTGCTCTGTAATTAAGAATGTGTCTATTGTGCCCCAAAGCTGTGCAATTAAGAAGAGCATTTAGTGAGTCGAACCTTCCTAATAAACGCTTGCTCATAATGACAATGCAGAACTAAATTCTGGGCCTCTTCGATAATGCTGCCATGCTTAAGAACAATGAAACTTTTTAGAACCGTGGCTTGGCAGTAGGCGCATATACTCATTGAGCCTTGGGGCTCAAGTGGGTGAGGTCAGTCTGAACCCAGCATGCAACATTTCCTAAATCCATTCCGCCCCTTCTCGTCACGCTCTCTCCACTGTTCACAAGGACAAAACAAAATGAATCTGATCTAAATTTTGGAAGAGAGTAAAAAAACAAGACACATTTTAATCAATGATTCTTCATCACTTTTCTGGTCATTCGTGAATTGGTTAGTAGGGGTGTAATGGTCTATCATGGCATAATGCATTGTGGTTAAAAAAAAATGTACGCTATGCATCGTGGAGATGGGACTTTTTTTAACTTCTTAAAAATTATCTAAGTGTCTGTTCTATCCAATACATGCGATGTCCTACACCTACGTAATGCGGGCATTCAAATGAAAATCGCGTCACTAGACACAAGGAGCTCATTGCACACTAGCAACCATAGGTGTTGTTGAAAGTGAAACCAGTAGTGGGAGAGAAGACGTGCCTTTTAAGCGTGAGGGATCAAGTGTCCAGAGACTGATCTGCTCTGACAGAGTGAGAGAAAATCAAGGGTGTAGCAGCCGGGGGGGACCTGGGGGACACGTCCCCTGCACTCTTTAAAAAGGTGATTTTTGTCCCCCACACTTTTCCAAGTTAAACTTATTTGTATAGAGTATTGGATTCGTATACAGTATTCTTTGTATTTTGTTACTTTGGGCTGATTGAGGGACCATCCAGCTATTCACAGGTGAGTTTCATGAGCCGAAACAACCCTTACAAAATAGTCAGTTAGACAGTCTAATCAATGCAGCTCCATTAATTTCTACAAAGTTGCTTTCAACAATGCTCATTTATCCACGTTTTTTTATCGCCATTGATGCTGATCTAAATAAATAATCTAGAGATGAGGACCACACAAATGAGAGTTATTTATCGTCATATCGTTCTTGATTGGCAGCATTACGTGAATTGCACTGCAGAAATAAAAACTAAGGACCATCCTTCATTTACACATTGTAGGTGGAGTTTATATCAGAACATGAGTCTTCATTAAGTTATGCTTTTTACATTGTGTTTGTGAGGTAAGAGTTTGATAGTTGTTTTTTTTTTTTTTTGCAAATTAAAGCAGATTACTAGATCTGTGTTATATATGTAAAGCTATTTATAATATCACCTCCAGTTTTTTACCTCTATTTTGTGTGCAGTTGACAAACTGTAGGAAAAATATAGATCTTCTGTGTTCTTAGAACATATTACTTAGGGGAATAAATATGTAGACACACTTTTTTTATTCCTGAAAATTTACAGCCTTTATTGAAACTCGTTATAATTATTATAAGACTATTATTGTTGTCTTTTGATAAAAGTCATTCTCAGCAGCTCACAAACTGTAGCTTTGTTCTTATAATGCTTAAAACCTCTTCTAAATTCTCTTTATAGGCCTGTAGACATACAAATTTGAAAGTATTATAATTTTCTTTCGATCATTGATTAAGTGAGTAACTCATTTCACACAAGACACTCATTTGTCACCACCTTCTGGTATCACCCGAAATGGTCACTGAATCATTAAATGAATCTGAACGAATGTTGGTGAACATACTGTAGTCAAAACACTCAGGCCACGTGGATTCATTTAAATCCCACAATGCACAAGCACAGAGTAAAAAATTTAATTGTGCACATGCACAATTGTCATTGTTGTAATTGATTACATTATTTATTCAGGACCAGCTTGTGCTCAGTGTTTTAGTGTCATGTGTGAAACAGAAGCAATACGCCCTTTATTTTTGCAGCTAATTTAGCTACATTTTGCAATTATTTTGCAATACTTCAATATTTAAAATGCTCAATCCCCACACACACACACACACTTTTAAAATGACTGCTATGCCCCTGTCGTTAATAATGCCCATTTTGTAGAGATTGCACTTAAAAACAGAGATTTATAGCTGATGAAACATTTTAAAGCTGAAGAAAACTAGAAAAACACTTTAAAATTGTTGTATGTGTTAACATTAGTGATAGTAACAGATAACTTACTTTACAGCATTTATAATTTCTTATTATATACTGTATATTTATATCTTGGTATCTTAATTTCAATTTGTACTAAATCAGTAACACTTTACAATAAGGTTCCCCTTCTGTCGCTCTCTCCACGTTGTGTCAGAGAAACGACACTAGGGGTCTCTCTTGAGCGCCGATATCCACCTCTGATCTATGAAAAAAGGCCAATGAGAGTTGGCAGCCAGTATTTGCTTGTCCCGCCCCCGGACATACGGGTATTTAAGCGGCGCAAATACGGGAGTTCATTCAGAAAATTTCTTCGGAGCCGATGGTCTGTCTGCAGTTTGCTGCGAGTTACACACCACTAACGTTCCTGTTTCTTCTGACGATCTGCATGCTGTTGGATCTTGACGGCGCACAACAGCGGCTTTCTCCTTCGCATTGCACGGCGTGCATCGTTGCCTCTGAGCACTTCGACAGCGCAGACACACACACATACTGTGTATTAAAAGAGTTATTTCCCTTAAAAGAGTGAATTTCTCTAAAAGAGCAAAACACAGCGGCGTTGAACATCCTTTTCAGGACGCGTCTTTTTCAAGATGCCCTTCCGCCCCTGTGTTGTTCCTGGATGCGGTAGAGTGCTCTCCGCTTCAGACGGCCACAGGCGCTGTCTCGTGTGTTTGGGCCGCGATCACACCGAGGCGGCGTTTGTGGATGGCTCATGTTCTCACTGCGAGAACATGACCATGACCACGTTAGCGGTCGCGGCTTGCTTTCAACAGAAAGCAAGCCACCCCAGCTGCACCCGCATTGCTCCTTCTTCCCACGGGATTGAGGACGATGCGGTTGGCGCTGGGGCGATTTGGGGCAGCAGCGGGTGCAGTTTTGCCGGGTAGCCCCCGCGAACCTCCCGTTCCCGACACGCCGCTGGTCCCCGCTTCACGCCAGCGGCGATAGCGGCTCGCCTCACGGCCCGGCTGTCTATCCTCCCGAGCCCGAAGCAGATGAGCTCGCCGCTGCATCGGAGAGTGTTATGTCTGATGCCGAGGACTCCCTGGACTGCCGCCTCGGGCCAGCAGGCCCAGGCTGAGGCCGACGCTCAGATGTCTGACATGCTTTCCGGGCCGCCGTGAGCGTGGGGTTGGATTGGAACCCTCCATCCTCCCCACAGCCTTCACGGTTGGATGACTGGTTCCTGGGGCAGCGCGCCGTCAGCGCCACGCATCCCCCGGTCCCGCTTTTCCCGGAGGTGCATGACGAGCTGACGCCTACGTGGAGAGCCCCGCTCTCCGCTCGTCTAGGTGCCACCCGCTCCACTCTCACCACCCTCGACGGCGGAGAGCGCCACGGATACGGGGCGATTCCCCAGGTCAATAGGGCAGTTGCGTACCATCTATGCCCCGGTAGCCCTACCTCCTGGCGTGGCCGCCCCGTACTCCCATCCAAGCCCTGTAGGACAACATCCTCACTCAACGCGAAGGCCTACAGTGCGGCTGGACGCACTGCCTCCGCCCTGCATGCGATGGCCCTCCTGCAAGTCCACCAGGCCAAAGCACTCAGAAACATGCACGGGGGTGGACCTGATCCTGATGTGCTGCAGGAACTGCGCTCAGCGACCGACCTCGCCCTGAGAGCGACGAAGGCCACAGCGCAGGCACTCGGACAGGCGATGGCCACCCTAGTGGTCCAGGAACGCCATCTCTGGCTCAATCTGGTCGAGATGCATGAGGCCGACAAGAACCTTTTCCTAGACGCACCTGTCTCCCAGATTGGCCTTTTCGGCGACACCGTCGAGGACTTCGCCCAACAGTTCTCCGCGGTGAAGAAGCAGACGGAGGCCATCTCTCACATCATGCCCCGCCGCACACCTGCCGCTACGGGCCCTGCCCCGTCTGCCCGCCAAGGGCGTCCCCCTGCGAAGAAACCAGGCTCCGCCTCAACCCGGGCCCAGCTCTCAGCCCCAGCGTCGAGCACCCCGCAGGCGGCGCACGCCCCCTGTCTCACGAACCCCCTCTAGGACCCGGAAGGCTCCCAAGCGTTCCTGAGACAGCCGACCCAGAGCCCAAGACGTTAGCTCCGGAGGTGGTAAGAACGCTCCGTCCCCCGGTGGAGGGCTGGGAGGAGAATCCTTTGTTTTTTCATTTGCCACACCCCCTGACGGGGGCTGTGGTACCCACATTCTCAATAAAAGAGCTATTTCCTTTGCCTCTGTGTCACCTGGCCCGCAAATGCCGTTCTCACGGCAATCTGCTTTCAGATTACGACAGTCCCGGTACACCGGACGCGGCGATCCCGCCTTCCGCCTGCCTACGACTGCCCCCCGGCCGGCCGGTTCAGACGAGTCCAGAGGACGCCAGCAGACCTCCTCCTCAGTCACGAACCCGCCGCCTGCCAGGTGCGCGGAGCAAGGTAAGTGCTTTGAGTGCTGGTCACAACCGACGCCTCCTGGTCCGGGTGGGGTGCCATGTGCAGCGGGCACGCAGCAGCGGGCCGTTGGAAAGGGGCCCCGCTGCGTTGGCACATCAACTGCTTGGAGTTGCTGACCGTCCTTCTCGCCCTCAGGAAGTTCCTCCCGTTAGTTCGGGACAAACACGTCCTCGTGAGATCGGACAGCACCATGGTGGTGGCGTACATAAATCGCCAAGGCGGCGTACGCTCCCGCCACATGTCACAACTCGCCCGCCGTCTCCTCCTATGGAGCCAGCAGCGACTCAGGTCACTGCGTGCCACTCACATCCCCGGCAAGCTCAACGTCTTAGCGGACTCACTATCACGACAACGCCTGCCCGGCGGGGAGTGGAGGCTTCACCCCCAGTCGGTCCAGCTGATTTGGGAACGGTTTGGCAAGGCCCAGGTAGACCTGTTTGCCTCCCAGGAAACCTCCCACTGCCCTCTCTGGTACGCCCTAACAGAGGCTTCCCTTGGGACAGACGCGCTGGTACACAGCTGGCCCTCGGGGCTGCGCAAATACGCATTTCCCCCAGTGAGCCTTCTTGCACCGGTGCTGTGCAAGGTCAGGGAGGACAGAGCGAGTCACGTTAGTGGCCCCCTACTGGCCCACTCGGACTTGGTTCTCGGAACTCAGACTTCTCGCGACAGCTCCTCCCTGGCGAATTCCCCTGAGAAAGGACCTCCTCTCTCAGGGACGGGGCACGCTCTGGCACCCGCGCCCAGACCTCTGGAACCTCAACATCTGGTCCCTGGACGGGATGCGGAAGAGCTAGCCGGCTTACCGGCGACTGTTGTGAATACAATTAACCAAGCCAGAGCCCCCTCTACCAGGCACCTTTACGCCCTAAAGTGGCGCTTGTTCGCAGATTGGTGTTCTTCCCGAACTGAAGACCTGCAGAGATGCGCGATTAGGTTAGTGCTCCTGTTCCTACAGGAGAGGCTGGACAGGAGGCTGTCCCCGTCCACCCTCAAGGTGTATGTTGCCGCCATTGCCGCCCACCACGATCCTGTAGATGGCAAGACTTTAGGTAAGCACGACCTGATCCTCAGGTTCCTGAGAGGCGCCCGGAGGTAGAATCCCTCCCGGCCAGGCCTAGTTCCCTCCTGGGATCTCTCGGTAGTCTTGGCAGGACTCCAGAGACCCCCCTTCGAGCCGCTTGAATCAATTGGACTCAGGGCCCTCTCTCTTAAGACGGCCCTGCTGATCGCGCTCGCCTCTATCAACAGGGTCGGGGACCTGCAAGCGTTCTCTGTCAGCGACACTTGCCTGGAGTTCGGTCCGGCAGATACGTCTGTGATCCTAAGACCACGACTGGGCTATGTGCCCAAGGTTCCTACCACACCATTCCAAGATCAGGTAGTGAACCTGCAAGCGCTGCCCCGGGAGGAGGCAGACCCAGCCCTTTCGTTGCTATGTCCAGTGCACGCCCTGCGCATTTACCTGGAACGCACACAGAGCACCAGACGCTCTGAGCAGCTCTTTGTCTGCTTTGGGGGACGGCAGAAAGGGAATGCCGTCTCCAAACAGAGGCTCGCCCACTGGGTTGTCGACGCCATCACACTGGCTTATCACACCCAGGCCGTGCCCCTACCCTTGCGGGTCCGAGCTCACTCAACAAGGGGTGTTGCGTCCTCGTGGGCACTGGCCAAGAGTACCTCCCTAGCAGACATCTGTAGAGCCGCGGGTTGGGCAACACCCAACACCTTCGCGAGGTTTTACAACCTCCGCGTTGAGTCGGTTGCGTCTCGTGTTTTGTCAGGTCCGAGCCCGTAGAACTCGGTAATACGTAGACCGACCGGCCGGGTGGATTGCTTGCACCCAGCACCCTTTTCCTGACGTCAAGGTTAAGTAGTGCACCTTTTTTCCCAGGGCGCCCCACTCCGAGTCGGGACCCTGGTCGATTCCTCCCCAGCCCTCCGGGTCCGCGGTTCAGCGGAAGAACTCGCCGACCCAAGCCACAGCGGGTACCCTGATGGCTACCCTGTACTGGTATAGGTGCTCCACAGGTAAGGCCTCCTGCTCGGACTCCCCCTGTGTGTATTTCCACGGTTCTGTCCCCTTACGAGCGGACCCCCGTGTCTCCCTTAGGCTGTAGCAATTCCCCCCTTTCGAGGCTGGATCTACCACCGCACCATACTTTCCACACAAGCCCTAAGACGGCCGTGTGACGTGTCTACCACTTTTCCTCCCCAAGAAAAAGGGCAGGTGTGGTCTCCGCAGGGTCTGGGTAAGACCCCCTTCCCTATATGCGTGTAAGGGCCCCGGCCGTGATTGCTCTATGCGAGAAACATAGAGAGAAAAGAGGCCCAGCCAGGCTGGCCCGTTCCCATGTTGGCAAACATCGCCTTGTTCCCCTCTCAGGGTAACTAGAAGGATCCCGATGTTCAGTATGGGGCATTGGGGAAGGATGCGTGCAGCCGGGTACAGACGATGCGTGGCACTGGATGAATCCCTGCCTGCCTCTGTATCGGCAGCTCACGCACTACGGTTCAGCACATGGCAAGATTGGAATGGGTCCCCTAGTGTCGCTCGCCGACACAAGCGTGGAGAGAGCGACAGAAGGGGAACGTTTGGTTACGTATGTAACCTCCGTTCCTCGAGGGAGGAACGACACGTTGTGTCTTTCCTCCGCCATGTTGCTGAACCGAGCCACTGTTGTGGCCGGACCATTTCCGGCGGCTCAGAAAAATCGTGAATGAACTCCCGTATTTGCGCCGCTTAAATACCCGTATGTCCGGGGGCGGGACATGCAAATACTGGCTGCCAACTCTCATTGGCCTTTTTTCATAGATCAGAGGTAGATATCGGCGCTCAAGGGAGACCCCTAGTGTCGCTTCTCCGACACAACGTGTCGTTCCCTCCCTCGGGGAACGGAGGTTACATACGTAACCAAACGTTTTATTTGTTAACATTGTACTCTTAAAAATGACAAATATTTGTGCCAAAAGTTTCTTTAGACCATACAAATTTCTCCACACTCAATAATCTCAGATAATGTGAATATTTTTTTTTTTTAATTAAGTAAAGTTAACTCACTGCAAATTAATGGTGTTCTTTCAACAAGATCTGTTTCTAATAAACATTATCAAAATGTTATCATTAAAAAAACAAACAAAAAAAACATTTATTTATATTGAACAAGGAATACACAGAATACAGTTAAAATATCCATGTTATTACGCAGTTTCACTTGAAAAATATAGCTTGTAGAGCGGAAGTGAAATACAAATGATTAATGATGAGGAAGTCAACATTTAAAAAAATAAATACAAAATAAAGTTAACATTAGTTAATGCATTATGAAGTAATATTTACCAAGATTATAGATATTTTGTTCATTTTTAGTTAATGATACCTAATGCATATACTAATGTTAATAAATAGAACCTAATTGTAAAGTTTTACTTTAACATTACCTAACAACATTAACATTACTTCATGTATTACGAACTAACATGAATTAATAATGAACAATACATACTGTGTAGAACATTATTGTGAAGTGCTACCAAAATGTATATTTCATTTCCACAACTTCCCCATGGGTTTTTGAGATTTAAATAATTTCCATGATTTTCACAGGCCTGGAAACCACAATTCCCTGAAATGCCATGGTTTTCCATGACTGTGGGACCACTGAGTTTCTGGTTAATAAATAGGAGGAGTGACATGCAGTTCGGAGTTTGGAGAAAATATCACTGATAAGGAGATTAAAAGAGTCAGAATACAATCGCACCATTGCCATCTTCAGAAACAGCCCTTACACATACACACACATATATACAAATAAATGCATACAGGCATGCACACACATAGTAAGAAGGAGCAACAATGTGAACAGGAAAATAGATAATGACAAGGATAGAGAGTAGAGGGAAACCAACGAGTGCAGTATAGACACAGAGAGAGAGAGCTGGGCGGCAGTTGAGAGAATTGAGGAGGCGAGTTGTCGTCAGTATGAGTGAGTCTGTGAGTGAGACAGAGCTGTTCTCTGTGTCTGCTGCCATGATGGTGGGTGATATAGATTAATGAGCAGTGCTGAGGGTTGCTGCACACAACCGTCAACACAGCCACGGCCTTCATAAACGATGCAAGGCACACAAACACCCCATAAGTGACTACAGTTACAGCAGTCCTTACAACAGATGCCTGGACTGGAATGGTGTAAAACTACAGCATCAATCTTGACAGCATTGATGGGTATTATGGACAGCACATGGCAGGGAAAGCTATATGCCTGATTTTTAGCACTGTTTGTATGTTTACAGAGTGATATAAACAAACAATTCTAAAATGGATTGTTAAAGCTCTAAAATCTGATCGCATGAGCCCCATTAGGAGAACTTGTTAAATGACTATAAACACACATCTGTGACAACACATTCTATATTAGTGCTGCAAATTGCTAAGCTGCTTGGTAAACGTAATTGGTAAACGTCATTTTTCTGTTGCAGAAATTTCATTAAATGTCAGTCAGCGGTTTTAGGCTCAAGTCAAAACTTCGACAGGGTTCACACTCTTTTCAAGAAACAATTTTCCAGGACATTTGCAGGACACTTTTTATGCCCGATAAGTGTAATATTTAAGCAAAAACACATGAGAGGTTGTGATGTATGTTTTTGTTATTGAATGGCTATTTTTTCTGAATTGATTACACATTTATTTTGAAGCAGATAGCACACACAGATTATATCATTATTTCATTAAATCGCAGCATTTTGAAGTTTAATAATTACACTAGGACACGTTGCAATATAAATATGATTATTTCTGTATTCAAACCTACTTTTTAACGAAAATAAGTATTGGTTGTATCGGCTGCCGATATTTATCGATCAATTACTGACCAAATTAAAACAATCGCAATATCAGTTATGAGCATGAAAACGCTGATTTGAAAAACGATAGGTGATTTAGTTAATTATTAACACTCTTTGTAGAATCTATGAATTTAAATGCACAATCCAGAAATAATTATAGACACAATATGTAGAATGGTTGGCACTCCTAAGAGCATGTAATCTAAAATTTTCATTCTGTCTTGTTCTCACGTTAATGTGGAAAACATGTCATAAACTGACTTGACGGTTGAAAAAACGGCACTTACCTATAGGCTGAATCATAAAGAAACCATCCAAAACGCTTTGAAACCAGCAGACTTTGACATGATGACAGTTTGGCCTGTCATGTGTTCAATAAATCCAATCCATGTTCAATAGAATGTATCTATTGTTAGAACAGTGAAAAAGCTTTTGTACCTCTTTGTACATTTTTCATGTATTTTTGATAATCTGATGAATATTATATAAGGGGCAAAATATCATTATCTGCTTGTGTTTTTTTTTTTTTTTTTGAAAGAAAATGTTGGCCAAAAAATAACATAGTGGTGCATCCCTAGACAAAACCATAAATTTGTATATTTGACACTGTGACACTTCCAGGTCAGTAAAGGGGGAAAGGAGGAAGAGGGTACCAGCTTGCACAATTCACACACTTAGCTTTATTTTTCACACAAAACTCTTCAGCTTTCTTATAGCTCAAAATAAAGTCCTTATTTGAAGTTTCACACCAACATAAAGGCATGCTCTTTTATCACTCTCTGGCTTTCACTGTTAACACAAAACAGCTGTCAGAGATAATTTTCCCCAGGTGTCAATCCTTAGCACTTTCTCTCTCCCAGCCTCGCCCTACACAGACGTCGCTCAGCCACACACATATCACCACATACCCCCATTGCCCAACTCAGGCCAGGGAGCCATCCAGCCTGTCACCTGTCACCCATTTCTAGAGAGGAAATCTACTACAGCTATCTGTGGCCCCGGCCTGTGGATCACCTCGAACTTAAAAGACTGGAGAGCCAGCTACCATTGGGTGATCCGTGTGTTGGTATCCTTCATGCGATGGAGCCACTGGAGTAGGGCGTGGTCCGAATAGAGGGTGAAAGCACGCCCCAACAGATAGTACTGGAGGGTGTATTAAGCTGCATGGTGAATTTGGCCACTTGATGGCCAAACACTCCTTCTAAACTAATTTACAGCACGGGGCGCTCCTTCACATTCACCTTCTGGGAGTACCGCTCCCAACCCCCTGTTCGATGCATCTGTCTGCAAAATAAACTTTTGTGAGACGTCAGGAGAGTGTAATAATGGCCTGCCACAAAGTGCAGCTTTCACCAGCATGAACACCTGCTGAAACGGCTCCATCCACTGTACCAAGAACTGTCTTGCCTTCTTTTTATCTTAGGTCCCGTGCAGGCTGCAATTGTGCAATTTGGGGCTGCACCTGCCCATGACCCAAGTGGCAGTCCAGATACCATACTTCTACCTGCCCATTTGTGCACTTCTTTGGGCTTACTGTGAGTCCTGCTCATCTCAACGACCTCAGGACAACCTTCAGATGCTGCAGGTGCCGCTGCCAATCATTACTGTAAATAATGATATTGTCCAGATAGCGGCTTAAGCAGTGTGCGGTCTGATGATTCGGTCCATGAGCCACTTAAATGTTGCTGGGGCACCAAACAAACCGAACGGAAGTGTCACAAATTGGTGTAATCCGAACAGTGTGGAAAATGCTGTCTTTTCATGGGGGTTGAGGGTATCTTCCAATAGCCCTTTGTTAAATCCAGTGTTGAATAAAAGCGAGCAGCACCTAACCGATTGAGCAGTTCATCAGTCCGAGGCATTGGATATGCATCAAATTTAGACACCACGTTGACTTTTCTATAATCCACACAGAACTGGACCAAGACGTCACCCTTCAGAACCAGCACCACCAGGCTGGCCAGTCACTGTGGGATTATTGTATTACTCTCATATCCAGCATGGCCTTTAATTCTTACTGAACCACTTTTGATGGGATGACTGTGTACTATTACCCCTGGGGTCATTTTGAATTAAGATTTGTACGACTGGGAAGAGCCGAGAACACATCGGATAATTCTTCATACACCCTCCATGACTTGTGATGTTTACAGGTGGACTCTGCAAGTGACCAGGGTGACTCAGTCGGTGCCTCTGCAATACTACATGCTGAGATGTTGCGCAGAGGCAATGCTTCTGGATATCGCATTGCATATTCCAACAGAACCAACACAAAATGTTGCCCATGTGCCATCTACTCTAATGGCCCAACTGAGTCCCGATCGTTACCATGTTATTATACATGTAACAAAAACCACGTTCAGTTTTATTATATTTAAACATTTCCAGGTCAAATAATTATTTTCCAGGACATTTAGGTATTTTTCTCATTTTCCACGACTTTTTCATGACTGGAAAACTGCATTTAAAAATTTAAAATTTTCTAGGATGTGTGGGAACCCTATTAGAGTGGCTTATTACCTATATTATCATGCAAAAGTTAAAATTATTTTGAGGACTGTCTCATTGTTTCTCCATGTCATTTTAAGATGTTATTTTGCATGGAAATCACAATTTCTCAATGACATTTTAAGATGTTATCGTGCCTAGAATCACAATTTTAAATTTCCCTGATATTTCCCCGAGGTTTACTCTGACGATGGTTACACTGATCATATAGGTCATGAATAAAAGGAAACACTAAGTTATTTTTTCAAAGTTCATAAGAAACATCACTGATCATGTGTAATTTAAAAAAATAGATCTGTATTGGCCATGGCTAGAGTCCCTTCTACTGATCTGAGAGGCTTTTGTTGGAGTGTCAGAGCTGGTTAGCAAAATCCTTTGGATCAGATCAATATCTTGCTGGTTAAGGGAAAGGAGAGTTTCTTAGTGGCTGTCATTTTCAGGCCTTTGGCTTTTGTGTTTGTCAGTGTCAAATCAGCACTTGTGCAATATCTGCCCTTACAAGGCTAAATACAATCACAGAGATCCTAAAAACAACAAAAACACCTAGTTCCGGTATAACCTATAAAGTTGTTGTAAGACCATACTGATTAAAGATGAAGTGCATTTTCATTTCCAAATGATATCTTGTATGTTGCTAAGATAAAGTTTAACAACATCTAATAATAGTTCATTTTATGTGTAACTCCATAAAAATAACCGATGTCTTCTATCATGTACTGGCGATGTTCAAGATTACTGCCCTGCATGTGGTCTGTCGCCAAACCGCTCTCAACCGTTTTGTGTTTACAGGCTCTTTTGATGATTAGCGCCTCTGTTTACAGTGCTCGCGTTTTATGTGCGCTGTCTCATAAAACAACATGAGTAGCTAAAGCCCTGGCTCATTTATTAACACGTCCCCAATGACAACAGTCTCCCATGTCACATTCGCTTCAACTGAAACAACACACACTTCTGCTTTTAATTAGCGTATAGCATGCTATACGGGTCTTGCTAATGTTTAGAGCATGGATGAACATCGGCGTACTTAAGAAAGCATTTACCAGGGCTCATCATTGTAATTGCAAATTGATAATTAATGCATAATTAATAAAAAAATTCCCCCCCTTGGTTATCAATACTGCTGTGTGGGGACGGGTACAAAAACAGTTTGATCAATGTCTTATTTTATGTAAACATATAAAATTTAGCTCATCCGCAAACAAAGGTAAAATGAAAAGAATATTTTAAGGTCACAGTGACAGCATTGCCGAGGGAACAACTTGATTTCTAACCTTGGAGTTGGAGAGATCATGAAATCCACCATGTGAAATGACAAATGTGATTTAGACACATATTCTAGTAGTTAGAATGGGTAACAAGGTTGCAAATTTAGCCTAAAAAAAAACATTATTCCATAGGGCCAAGCTACTGTAGTATGGGACACAATGTTGATTTGCTTTAATTGATAAAAATATTTCACACACAAATATAAAAAACACAAATTCACAAAATGTAAAATATTTAACATTTTTGTAATGGGAGGAAATCACATGGTAACAGGGTTGCTTACAAAATGTGTGACATAGTTAAAATTTTTGGTAATCAAAATTGGTTAACAATTTTGTCTTTCTAACAATTAACTGATTATCAGATCAACAATATGTCACAATTAACTTGGATACTGTCAAGGACGACAAGATATCTGAATTGAGACAGGCTACAATCACCTTTTTTATGTGTTTAACACTATCTACTTGGCATGGTAGCTTAATTTTATATTAGATTATAATTTGTGTAACATTTATAATAGTTATCGCAAAAATACTTTAAAGTCACCAAAGTGTACCCTATTCATGGAAAGTGCCAAGTGTAGAGAAGCCTGTCTCTGGTAGAAAAACTTTGAAAAGACAATTGTCATCACAATTTTATCTTGAAAAAAGCTGAGCCATCAGTAATATTGAAGATCCTGAATTGATATGATATTCCTCTCATCCCCAATCATAACCTCCCCACCTATCATTTCAGTGTTCCGAGTCCATTTCCTGGTGTTACAGAGTCGAGTCTTTCATCCCAGGTGGAGGTTTAATTCATAAAGAGATGAAAAATATTAAAACAGAGCGTGCGTTCCTGTTAGTCAGTCCTCTACCTCGCCCGATAGCTCCGTGGTGTGGCACTGACAAGAGGCAGCTTATTTGATCTGTGGCTTTCAAAGGAACAGAGCAAAGAGTGGCCATCAGAAATCATTTAGCTCACCACAGGAGACTCACGGATTCTGTGACAGCCAGCAATCAAATGCAGCTTAATTTAATATCTGCTCTGTTAATCTTTTTCTTTACAATATCACTCCATGGTTGTGCTTTTGTCTGCAAGAGAAAGGAACTTTGAAAAATGTTATAGAAGTTTGTCTCAGGGAGGCTGTGCTTGTTGATCTACGATTTCATGTGCAGACCCGTTGTCTGTGGTTCAGTGCACGAGTAAAGGTCACAGGTCAGGGTTGCAGGCCGTCATTGTTGGCTACATGGGTAATATATACCATTTTTTCTTTTCTTTTTTTTTATGGGGCACTTGTAGCAATCTTGGCCAACACTTGGTGCCATAGGCAAGATAATATATAATCAATATGTGTGTGTGTGGGCATTTGTGAATTCCCTATCACAAACCCCTTTGACAACACTTTCTTTAACAGCTTATTGACCTTTACATTAGACATGTGTGATGATCAGGGTGGGGCCACATTACATCTGGGCATCTGGGCAATGCCAGGAAGATAAGTAGTGAATGAGTTCCACCTTTGTGCCACACTAGTTTCACATTCCAGTGAGGGGTGGTGGGAGTATTTAAGGAGAGGAGACATCGGCAGATGGAGAGAGAGAGATGCTGTGTAAGCTGTGTTTGTCGATGAGTTTGCGTGATATGTGACACTGAAAAGTGTATAGTGTTTGTACAATAAATGTCTATGTGTTGTCAAGCCGGTCCCAGCTTCCTCCTTTGCCATCTTTGAATTGTTACACTAGGGCAAAAACCCAGGAAGGTAGGATGCGCTGTCGTGAAGTCCTCACCGCTGCTGTCCACCAGGAGCTGGAGGAACCGCTGCCATCCGCCAGGGGACGGAGGACTCACTGCCATCCGCTGGGAGGCGGAGTTACTGCTGCCGTCTGTCAGGGGACGAGGGAGCGGCTGTAGTCCACCGGGGGCGAAGGAGTAGCTGAAGACCAGTCGACAGCGTGTCCGGGGCCCGCGAGCCCATCTCTCTCTCCTCCCTCTCTCCTCTCTGCTTTCTTTTCTAGCAATATTCTCCATCCCGCTCCTCTCCCTCGTTCTGTTCCCACTCCCAGGTACATTCAGGTCGGACCCAGAGACCACCCTGAAGCACCAACGCCCTCTCACTAGAAATGGGGGGGTGGAGTAGGTCACAGCTCGAAGAATTCCTTGGCCTGAGTTTGGCGATGGGGGTATGTGCAATCAGCGCGGTGCCGAGCGGCATCTGGGCAGAGCGAGGCCAGGAAGATATGTGGTGAATGAGTTCCACCTGTGTGCCACACCGTTCTCCCGTTCCAGTAAGGGCAGATGGGATTATTTAAGGAAAGGAGACAGTTAACGGAGCGAGAGAGAGAGATGCCTGAATCTGTGTGTTTGTCGACGTGTTAGTGTAATATATGTCACTGAAAAGCATATAGTGTTTGTACAATAAGTGTCTACGTGTTGTAAAACCAGTCCCAGCTTCCTCCTCTGCCATCCTTGAATTGCTACAACATGTTAGACTAGTGGTTTAATTTTTGTGTAGCAAAATAATTCCTCTTTATTCATACAAGAGTCAAAACATTATGACAACTCACTGTTGAAGCAAATAACATTGATCAACTCCTAACAAGGTGTGGTAGGGCGGAGGGCGGGGCCGGATCGTGATCATACACACCCGGTCCCTTATCAGGCTAATTAAGCCTTGGAGAGGGATAAAGGCTGATGGCAGACGGTGGTGCGACGAGAGAGAGATAGTTTACGGATATGTCCGTCGTGTGTGTTTGTGTCTTCTGTTTTAGTTTATTATTAAACCATTATTTATGTTGAAAAGCCGGTTCTCGTCTCCTCCTTTCCATTGAATACGTTACACAAGGCCACATGTCAAGGTCTGGGTAGATTAGATGGTAAGTGATCAAATCAGTTCTCATAGTCAATGTGTTGAATGCAGGAGAAATGGACAGGAGTAAAGACCTGAGCAACTTTGGCAAGGGACAAATTGTTATGGCAAGGTGACTGGGTCAGAGCATCAAGCCTTGTGGGGTGCTCCCAGTCAGCAGTAGTGAGGACATACCAACAGTGGTCCGAGGAGGGACAAACCACAAACCGGTGACAGGGTGTAGGGTGCCCAATGTTTAGCGATGCAGAAGGGCAATGAAAGCTATCCCATCTGATCCGAACCACCAGAAGGTCTACTGTGCCAAATTTGAATTTGACCCCTGTCCACCATCGAAAGTGCCTACAATGGGAACACGAGTGTCAGAACTGGACCTTGGAGCAGTGGAAGAACGTCGCCTGGTCCGATGAGTCCCGTTTTCTTTTACATCAAGTGGACAGCCGTGTATGTGTGCGCCGTTTACCGGGACGTGATGGTTCCAGGATGTACTGTGGGAAGATGACAAGCCGTTGGGTGGAGTGTGATGCTCTGGTAAATGTTCTGCTGGGAAACCCTTGGTCTGTCCATTCAAGTGGACATCAATTTGTCACGTGCGACCTACCTATACGTTGATGCAGACCAGATACCCTGATGGCAATGGCTTCTTTCAGCAGGATAATGCGCACTGCCACAATGCACACATTGTTTGGGAATGGTTTGAGGAACATGAAGAGTTCAAGATGTTGCCCTGGCATCCATATTCCCCAGATCATAATCCGATTGAGCATCCGTGGGATGTGCTGGACCAACAAGTCAGATCCACAGTGGCTCCACCTAGCAAATTACAGTATTGAAGGATCTGCTGCTACTGTCTTGGTGCCAGATACAACAGGACAACATCAGGGGTCTTTTACAGTCCAAGCCTCGGCAGGTTGGCGCTGTTTTGGTGGCAAGCGAAAGACCAATAGCATATTAGGCAGGTGGTCATAATGTTTTAGCTCATACAGTGTATATTGATTAGTGCTCTACCAGACCCTCTGATTAATTTTTGTTTCCTCTTTTCCATTTTTGTGTCGAATAAATTCTCAAAAAGCCTTAAAAAATTTACGAATAAATAGCTTTCTTAGGTGAAATAATTTGAAGTCGCATTTGTGATGGCCATGTTAATGCATTACTGCCCTACCTGAAAATGGCAGTAACAATAAAGTTAACAAAAGAAAACTTCTCTATACACAACCCAACGTGAGACAAAACAGACATCATAATAGTTACCTTAGTGAGGGCTGCCTTGTCTCATTACTGCGGTACAAACAGTGACATCTCTATCAAGCCCGCTTCCATTTCCATTTGACTGCCTGGGAGAAAGAAGGAGCCTGGCTCCAATATCCGCAATTAAAGGCTGATCACCAAATCACCTTGGTTTCCATTCAGGAGGGCTTAATTATCTCAATTGCACTGTTTTTCTCTTCTTCACAAAGAATCAACATGCTGCCAACCTCAAGTGTGGTTTTTGACTCCGTTTAAAAGCCGCCATATTTGTGGAGTGTTAGATGTTGCTAATTGCTGAGCATGAAAATGTAGCAAGACTAATAAGATTCATAAAAGGAAACTTTGAAAGCAATGACCCAAATACAAATACATACATACATATATATACATACATGTACACACACGTATTGTTATATACAAAGCCTGTATTACATAATCTTTGTGTCTCAAAGCTTTATACCATACTGGAAAAAAAGTGGTGGAGTCCCCCCAAATCCTGTTTAAAATCAGCAAATAGACCAGCCTGACCAGGTCCGGAGACAGCTAAGACCAGCAAAGCTGGTTTAATATATTTTTTCAAAAGGATATAGAGATGTCTATTTTAAAGAGACATAACAGTAGAGAGAGGACTTCAGCTCGACTATATGCTGGCTGGATGAAATGTGTTGTGCAGGCAGAAGGAATGTCTCAGGGGATACAGTGTTGTAGTTTAGCCTGCTGACAGACAGACTCCAGACCTGAATCAGAGTCATGCTCTGGGTTGCAATTACTGCAGAAGAGAAGAGGGACAGAGGAAAGTGGAGGTGGCTTCAAGCACAGCTAAGATTAGAGAGGCCCAGTGGACCAGCAAAGATCACTGCTCTGCTGAACAGATCAGCATTGCTGCATATGTTGCTTTATGAAAGATTGTGCCCATTTTGGAACTGGTTTGGTTGTGTCCCCACCAGGCTTTTTAACTAGCTTAAACAGCAAGACATTCTTGGTCAACCAGCTTCAATAGGAAGACAATGCAGTTACCAGCTTGACCAACTTAATGACAAAAGGATGGCCAACTCTCTCTTTCAATATATGCTGCCGTTTTCTATTATGTATGAGAAACATTAAACCACAAACACTCAAAAAGTACAATAAAACAGCGCTAACCACTACCCGGACCAATTATCTGCATAACTGAATAGACAGCGTGAGCACAAAGAGGGTGCATTTAGTCGCAGAATAGTCTCTACCGCGTCAGCGCAGATCATTATAATTAGCGCAGCAAAAAACAGTGAGGAAAATGACATGGTTCGCAAATATAATTTTAATTCGGCACAGAATTCCCTATCACAAACCCCCTTTGACAACCCTAAAGGTTTAGCTTAAAACATACTAGCTTAAAACCATACTAAATGGCACACCATTCCTAACAGCATTGATAAGGAATGCAAGTGAAAACACTGCTATGCACAGACATAAATTAGAAGGCGTTTAATCCACACATCACCACCCTTACAAAATGTTACCAAGGATTTACTACTGTAACTAAAACTATATTAAAGTATTATTAGGGCTGTGGATTTAAATTAACACATGAAAAAAACTTGATGTACCAACTGTTTTCTCCAGGGGGCAGTGAGCAAAAACTCCAACTGTATAGGCAGCTTATACAGAGAACAAACAACACTCACGACAGCAGACAGCAAAAGATGATAACACATTCTTACACACAAACAAAGCTTGATGGAGTGCAAACCTGAAAGCAGGGATCTCAAGAAGTGTTTTTCTAAGTTTAGGTAACTAAATTTAACTTAACACAGCCACCTAAAAATTGTATGTTTAGGGCACAACGCAACCAAAGTGAGACACTCCAAAATCCCTTATAAGTCGACCTCAGACTGACTGTAAAGCTGGGTGTAGAAGTAGGACAAGACAGACAGAGGTGCGGATCCAAATGCGGTATTTATTATTTAGCACAGAATAAAAAAAAGGGTAAACACAAAGAAGAGTCCACGAGGGGAAAACAGGTAACTGAAAACACAATGAAACAGTCCAAACACGAGGGAACAGAAACACGAAACTGTAGACAGCAGGGTAACCTCAGACGGAACAGACAGGGAACAGGGTAACTTCGGATGAACACGAATGACACAGCATAGCATGGGCACGGACATGAAACGTCAACGATCGACAGTGACTAAACAAAGAAACAGGGTTTAAATGCACGGACAAAGTGGCGACTGAACGAGACACAGGTGGAAACAATGATGAGTGCAGGCAGTGGAGGAGGCCGGGAATTGTGGGAAATGTAGTCAAACACACGGACAGTGAGACTCAGGGCGGACAACAGGGAAAACGTGACATGGAACGGGATCGGTGACGGGTGAAACGGAAAACACGGAGCGGACAACAAGAAAACGTGAAATAAACGTGATAGTGAAACAAAGAACAGAGGGCAGACAACACAGGAACGTAACATAACCCCTCCTAAAAGGACCGGATTCCAGACGGTCCTAAAGCCAAAAGAAAACCTACACAGAAGAACAAAAACAAAAGATTCAGGGAGTGAGGGGGTAGACCCGGGGGAACACAGACAGAGAAAAGGGAGCACAAGGGGCACAGAGACAGACCAAGAAGGCACAAGGGACACGGAGACAGACCACGGGGGCACAAGGGGCAATTAGGCAGTCCACGTGGGCACAAAGGGAAATGAGACAGGCCACGGGGGCACAAGGGGCAATTAGGCAGTCCATGGGGGTACAAAGGGACAGGTTTGGGTGGTCTGGGAGGTGGCTATCGGACAGGGACAGGTCCAGGAGGCCTAGGAGGCGGCCACAAGACAGAAACAGGTCTGGGGGGCCTGGGAGGTGGCCATCGGACAGGGACAGGTCCAGGAGGCCTGGGAGGCGGCCTCAGGACAGGGGCAGGTCTAGGAGGTCTGGGAGATGGTCGCAGAACAAGGGCCGGCACAGGGGTCCTGGGGAGTGGCTCCGGGACAGGGACAGGTTTAGGTGACCTAGGGGGTGGCCACAGGGCTAGGGCTGGTTCAGGGGGCCTGGGAGGAAGAGTGGCCCCTAGGGGAGCTGCAAGGGGCTCTGGAGATGAAGCTGAGGGAGGCTCTGGAGGCGGAACCGATGGAGGTGGCACCGTAGGAGGCTCTGGAGGCGGAGGCCTGGAAGGCTCTGGAGGCAGAACCGATGAAGGTGGCGCCATAGGAGGCTTTAAAGGCGGAGGCCTGGAAGGCTCGAGTGACCTGAGAGGCGGAGGCCTGGAAGGCTCTGGAGGTGGAGCCGAGGGAGGCTCAGGAGGTGGAGCCGAGGAAGGTGGTGCCATAGGAGGCTTTAGAGGCGGAGGCCTGGAAGACTCTGGAGGTGGAGCCGAGGAAGGCCTAGGAGGCGGAGGCCTGGAAGGCTCTGGAGGTGGAGCCAAGGGAGGTGGTGCCGTAGGAGGTTTCAGAAACGTGGCCCTATAAGGCTCTGGAGTCTCTGGGAGCAGAGCCATAGGAAGCTCGGGAGGCGGAGCCATGAAAGGCTCGGGAGACGGAGCCGTAGGAGGCCTGGGAATTTCTGGGAGAAGAGCCGTAGAAGGCTCGGGGAGAAGAGCCGCAGGACGCTCCGGAGGCGGAGCCCCAGAAGGCTCTGGAGTCTCTGGGAGCAGAGCCGCAGGAGGCTCGGGAGGTGGAGCCGTAGGAGGCTCGGGGAGAAGGGCTGTGAATGGCTCGAGAGGCTTGAGAGGCGGAGCCCTGGAAGGCCCGAGAGGCTTGAGAGGCGGAGCCCTGGAAGGCTGGAGAGGCTTGTGGGGCGGAGCCCTGGAAGGCTCGAGAGGCGGAGCCCTAGAAGGCTCGAGTGACTTGAGGGGCGGAGGCCTGGGAGGCTCGAGAGGCTCGAGAGGCTTGAGAGGCAGAGCCCTGGAAGGCTCGAGAGGCTTGAGGGGCAGAGCCCTGGAAGGCTCGAGAGGCTTGAGGGGCAGAGCCCTGGAAGGCTCGAGAGGCTTGAGGGGCAGAGCCCTGGAAAGCTCGAGAGGAGGAGCTCTGGAAAGCTCGAGAGGAGGAGCTCTGGAAAGCTCGGGAAGCTTGAGAGGCGGAGCCCTGGAAGGCTTGAGAGGCTTGAGGGGCGGAGCCCTGGAAGGCTCAAGAGGCTTGAGGGGCGGAGCCCTGGAAGGCTCGAGAGGCTTGAGGGGCGGAGCCCTGGAAGGCTCGAGAGGCTTGAGGGGCAGAGCCCTGGAAGGCTCGAGAGGCTTGAGGGGCAGAGCACTGGAAGGCTCGAGAGGCTCGAGAGGCTTGAGAGGCGGAGCCCTAGGAGGCTCGGGAGACCGGAGAGGCAGAGCCCTGGAAGGCTCGGGAGGCGGAGCTCTGGAAAGCTCGGGAGGCGGAGCTCTGGAAAGCTCAGGAAGCTCGGAAGGCGGGGCTCAGGAAAGCCCAGAAGGCGGAGCTCTGGAAAACAGGTAACTGAAAACACAATGAAACAGTCCAAACACGAGGGAACAGAAACACGAAACTGTAGACAGCAGGGTAACCTCAGACGGAACAGACAGGGAACAGGGTAACTTCGGATGAACACGAATGACACAGCATAGCATGGGCACGGACATGAAACGTCAACGATCGACAGTGACTAAACAAAGAAACAGGGTTTAAATGCACGGACAAAGTGGCGACTGAACGAGACACAGGTGGAAACAATGATGAGTGCAGGCGGTGGAGGAGGCCGGGAATTGTGGGAAATGTAGTCAAACACACGGACAGTGAGACTCAGGGCGGACAACAGGGAAAACGTGACATGGAACGGGATCGGTGACGGGTGAAACGGAAAACACGGAGCGGACAACAAGAAAACGTGAAATAAACGTGATAGTGAAACAAAGAACAGAGGGCAGACAACACAGGAACGTAACATAACCTCTCCTAAAAGGACCGGATTCCAGACGGTCCTAAAGCCAAAAGAAAACCTACACAGAAGAACAAAAACAAAAGATTCAGGGAGTGAGGGGTAGACCCGGGGAACACAGACAGAGAAAAGGGAGCACAAGGGGCACAGAGACAGACCAAGAAGGCACAAGGGACACGGAGACAGACCACGGGGCACAAGGGGCAATTAGGCAGTCCACGTGGGCACAAAGGGAAATGAGACAGGCCACGGGGGCACAAGGGGCAATTAGGCAGTCCATGGGGGTACAAAGGGACAGGTTTGGGTGGTCTGGGAGGTGGCTATCGGACAGGGACAGGTCCAGGAGGCCTAGGAGGCGGCCACAAGACAGAAACAGGTCTGGGGGGCCTGGGAGGTGGCCATCGGACAGGGACAGGTCCAGGAGGCCTGGGAGGCGGCCTCAGGACAGGGGCAGGTCTAGGAGGTCTGGGAGATGGTCGCAGAACAAGGGCCGGCACAGGGGTCCTGGGGAGTGGCTCCGGGACAGGGACAGGTTTAGGTGACCTAGGGGTGGCCACAGGGCTAGGGCTGGTTCAGGGGGCCTGGGAGGAAGAGTGGCCCCTAGGGGAGCTGCAAGGGGCTCTGGAGATGAAGCTGAGGGAGGCTCTGGAGGCGGAACCGATGGAGGTGGCACCGTAGGGAGGCTCTGGAGGCGGAGGCCTGGAAGGCTCTGGAGGCAGAACCGATGAAGGTGGCGCCATAGGAGGCTTTAAAGGCGGAGGCCTGGAAGGCTCGAGTGACCTGAGAGGCGGAGGCCTGGAAGGCTCTGGAGGTGGAGCCGAGGGAGGCTCAGGAGGTGGAGCCGAGGAAGGTGGTGCCATAGGAGGCTTTAGAGGCGGAGGCCTGGAAGACTCTGGAGGTGGAGCCGAGGAAGGCCTAGGAGGCGGAGGCCTGGAAGGCTCTGGAGGTGGAGCCAAGGGAGGTGGTGCCGTAGGAGGTTTCAGAAACGTGGCCCTATAAGGCTCTGGAGTCTCTGGGAGCAGAGCCATAGGAGGCTCGGGAGGCGGAGCCATGAAAGGCTCGGGAGACGGAGCCGTAGGAGGCCCGGGAATTTCTGGGAGAAGAGCCGTAGAAGGCTCGGGGAGAAGAGCCGCAGGACGCTCCGGAGGCGGAGCCCCAGAAGGCTCTGGAGTCTCTGGGAGCAGAGCCGCAGGAGGCTCGGGAGGTGGAGCCGTAGGAGGCTCGGGGAGAAGGGCTGTGAATGGCTCGAGAGGCTTGAGAGGCGGAGCCCTGGAAGGCCCGAGAGGCTTGAGAGGCGGAGCCCTGGAAGGCTGGAGAGGCTTGTGGGGCGGAGCCCTGGAAGGCTCGAGAGGCGGAGCCCTAGAAGGCTCGAGTGACTTGAGGGGCGGAGGCCTGGGAGGCTCGAGAGGCTTGAGAGGCAGAGCCCTGGAAGGCTCGAGAGGCTTGAGGGGCAGAGCCCTGGAAGGCTCGAGAGGCTTGAGGGGCAGAGCCCTGGAAGGCTCGAGAGGCTTGAGGGGCAGAGCCCTGGAAAGCTCGAGAGGAGGAGCTCTGGAAAGCTCGAGAGGAGGAGCTCTGGAAAGCTCGGGAAGCTTGAGAGGCGGAGCCCTGGAAGGCTTGAGAGGCTTGAGGGGCGGAGCCCTGGAAGGCTCAAGAGGCTTGAGGGGCGGAGCCCTGGAAGGCTCGAGAGGCTTGAGGGGCGGAGCCCTGGAAGGCTCGAGAGGCTTGAGGGGCAGAGCCCTGGAAGGCTCGAGAGGCTTGAGGGGCAGAGCACTGGAAGGCTCGAGAGGCTCGAGAGGCTTGAGAGGCGGAGCCCTAGGAGGCTCGGGAGACCGGAGAGGCAGAGCCCTGGAAGGCTCGGGAGGCGGAGCTCTGGAAAGCTCGGGAGGCGGAGCTCTGGAAAGCTCGGGAGGCGGAGCTCTGGAAAGCTCAGGAAGCTCGGAAGGCGGGGCTCAGGAAAGCCCAGAAGGCGGAGCTCTGGAAAGCTCAGAAGGCGGAGCTCTGGAAAGCTCGGAAGGCGGAGCTCTGGAAAGCTCGGGTAACTCGGAAGGCGGAGCTCTGGAAAGCTCGGGTAACTCGGAAGGCGGAGCTCTGGAAAGCTCGGGAAACTCGGAAGGCGGAGCTCTGGAAAGCTTGGGAGGAGGAGCCCTAGAAGACTTGAGAGACTTGGGAGGCGGAGCCCTGGAAGACTCGGGAGGAGGAGCCCTGGAAGGCTCGAGAGGCGCTGGCTCTAGGACGGGCACGACCACTGGCGCTGGCTCTTGGACGGTCCTGGCTACTGGCGCTGGCTCTTGGACGGTCACGGCTACTGGCGCTGGCTCTTGGACGGTCACAGCTACTGGCGCTGGCTCTTGGACGGTCACGGCCACTGGCGCTGGCTCAGGGACGGTCGAGGCTACAGGCGCTGCTCAGGGACGGTCGAGGCTACAAGCGCTGGCTCAGGGACGGTCGAGGCTACAGGCGCTGGCTCAGGGACGGTCGAGGCTACAGGCGCTGGCTCACGGACGGTCGAGGCTACAGGCGCTGGCTGGGTGACCGTGGAATGCGCTGGCTTGGGTTCGCTGACCGTGGCTGACGAGGACTCAGGCTCGCTCACGGTGATGTGCGAAGACTCAGGCTCGCTCACGGTGATGTGCGTGGGCTCTGGCTCGCTCACCGTGACATGCGTGGACCGGGAGGCGGAAGTCTTCTCTCCCACCTCCGGGCAGGCGAAGTGGGCCGTGCTGGCTCATGAAAGGCGACTGGGGTGAGGGTGACCTCGTTGACAGGCGGGACTGGCATGACAGGAAGCGCCATGGGTGACTGGAGAGTCACCACCGAGGGAGGCGAGGTAGGATCCTCCTCAGGGACGCCCACGGTTAACGGTGAGCCGCCGATCCGCAACGTTGCCTCCACAAATTCGCAGAGCTTCCACCTGCGCGTTGCCGGTGGCAACCGCTCCCTCAGCGAGGCGTTCAGGTTGCCCCTGAAGAAACTCACCAGGATGTGGTCCGGGTAGTCAGCGGCATTCGCCAGCACAAGGAAGTCACCAATGTGGTCTTCGAGAGGACGGTCCTCTTGTTTGAGGCAGAGCAGGCGATAGTTGGCCAGTTGGACCGCTGGATCCATTGTTGGGTCGATAGTTCTGTAATGCTGGGTGTAGAAGTAGAACAAGACAGACAGAGGTGCGGATCCAAATGCGGTATTTATTATTTAGCACAGAATAAAAAAAAGGGTAAACACAAAGAAAAGTCCACGAGGGGAAAACAGGTAACTGAAAACACAATGAAACAGTCCAAACACGAGGGAACAGAAACACGAAACTGTAGACAGCAGGGTAACCTCAGACGGAACAGACAGGGAACAGGGTAACCTCGGATGAACACGAACGACACAGCGTAGCATGGGCACGGACATGAAACGTCAACGATCGACAGTGACTAAACAAAGAAACAGGGTTTAAATGCACGGACAAAGTGGCGACTGAACGAGACACAGGTGGAAACAATGATGAGTGCAGGCGGTGGGGGAGGCCGGGAATTGTGGGAAATGTAGTCAAACACACGGACAGTGAGACTCAGGGCGGACAACAGGGAAAACGTGACATGGAACGGGATCGGTGACGGGCGAAACGGAAAACACAGAGCGGACAACAAGAAAACGTGAAATAAACGTGATAGTGAAACAAAGAACAGAGGGCAGACAACACAGGAACGTAACACTGACTGATTGCTGTGTGGAATCATGACCCGGCCCCACCCTCTACCCTGCCATATATATGTATATATATATATATATATATATATATATATATATATATATATATATATATATATTGCAAATGATCTAAATATAATTAATAAGTATTTAGAATTACTGAACAATTATTTATTAATTTATTGTTATTAGAGGGGCTTTCTCAGCAAATATTTGCGATTAACTTTAGTTCACTTGATTAATTAATCGGCATACCATGCTTAATTAATTCTATTTAAACAAATATATAGATTCTATATTCTAAGTCCTTCTTACTATATTAGTATTATTTTATGGAAGAAATGTGGTATACTTATTCTTAATATTATTATCTAAATATAGTTCCAGTAAATATAATATAGTTTTTTTATTTATTTATTTTGCATTTATAGCTTCTACACAAACTTTTTAAAGATTAATGTTGTTAATAACCATAAATTTACATATGCATCTTAACTCAAAATTGGTGCTTTATTGTCAATTGGGCATTTCAGTGGGACAATAATGCACTGCAATACAATAATAACTCTATTATTCACTATTATTATACATTTCTTATATTTTTTTCATTTTTCCACTGGTGCTACCAAATTTGTTGCTGGCGCCACCATCTGTGGAACTTGGTGGTACTGGTGCAACTGCTCTCATATATTAGTTAATGTTGATCACAGCTGTTCTTTTCACCAGCAGACCACAAGCTCATATATACAAACACACGGCCAAACATACCAACTCCCACAACTGTTGGCCAAAGGCATGTATTGTACTGCTTCTCTATGATAAATGAGACAGAGGCAAATCGTAAGGAACCAAACAATAAACAATCCTTCTCTCTTATCACCTTGCCAGCCACAATAATGCTTCCCGGTCCAACTATAGTTCAAATGGATAAAAGGAGAATTAGGACCTGTCCCAAATGGCACCCTCAGCCCTCGCTTTACTCCTCCTTTTGGGTGGTAGTCCCATATAAAAGCTTGACAAAAGGGCATATTGAGGATGTATAAAGCGGCCATTTGCAGAAGTAGTTTTTTTGCTGTGGATAAGTGTTTGTCCCCCAACATATTTTGCAACATACCCCTGTATAGACACTGAGACACTTGCAGTGTAGACAGCTTCATTGATTATAACGGTAGTGTAGACAAGGTTTCACACGTACTGCGCAGGCCTAAATCAGTATTTTATAGGAAAGAGATTTTCAGTAAATAAATTAATAAAAACAGAAAGCATTGCTACTTATTTGAAAAAAGTAACTTGGGTATTGTGGTGTAAATGTGTTACTTAACTACAGTATAAGAGTAACATGCTCTGACTGTAAAATGTTGCCCAAACACTGAACAAGAGAAGGTCTAATTTTAGTTCGAATTTCTCTAAGTGCATCTATTTGTGTGATAAATCCAAAAGGCGAGACTCTTAACAAGAGCTGATGCATTTTGTGAGTCTTAAACAATTCTGGAAATATTTTGCGATAACGTCTAATCTGGCAATGCTTAAAAATGTGAAAAGGTCTCAATGGCCCAATATTCCACACATTTATAGGTTAACGTGATTCATCTATGATGGAAATATAATAAAATTCGTCCAGAATCTCTTTAAGTACGTCACTTAACGTTGTCATAACATTGAGAATGCCAATCCAAACTAGTTTAACAGTGTATCTCTCCCACTCCAGTCCACAGATTATCATGTGAATCCAAGTATTTCCATTAACTTTTAGTCTGTGGAAGCACACTTGTGTCTTCATTAAGGTTCAGCAGTTACTAGGCTCATTGTTAAAGTTAACAGGCTCCCCTGATGCTACTGCCTTATAAACAGGTGCTCCCTTAGGCTTGCTTAAAATTGGAGAATGATAATGGCTTTGAGATCTGGGAGATGTAATTGAAGCAAGTTTATCCCAGAAGAATTAAGGGAACCATATCCAAAATAACTCAGTTCCTGAAGGACACACAAACACAGTAGGGAGAAGAAAAATATCCAGTGCGGCACTAGCGTGATTAACTGAAGCAAAGCAGGAAAATAGCTGCTTAAATTTTACTGCCAGCTGAAAGTTCATTGCTGTGCGCATGTTATAAAATCGTGCCACAACAAGGATGTTGACAAAATGTATTTTAAGACAGCATATTTTTAGTAATATCTGTATCTGATATTTGAAAGTAAAATGTACATTGGCCACAACATGTATTTGAAAAAGTTAAGCCACGAATAAAGTTTCAAATTTCACTGCATGTAAAATGTATGAATTTCATATTTTGCCAATGTGTCTTAAGTAACAAAATACTTTTGGGGGCCTCTCTATGATTCAGTGGTGCCTTTACATTTACATTTATGCATTTGGCAGACGCTTTTATCCAATACAACTTACAGTGCACTTATTACAGGGACAATCCCCCCAGAGGAACCTGGAGTTAAGTGCCTTGCTCAAGGACACAATGGTGGTGCTTGTGGGGATCGAACCGGCAACCTTCTGCTTACCAGTTCTGTGCGTTAGCCCACTACGCCACCAGCCACCTTACCTGGTTTGTGTGCGTGTGTGTGTGTGTGTATGTGTGTGTGTGTGTGTATACTTAATTAGCTTTAGTTTATGACAAATTTGTACCCAGAAGTGTGCTAAATCAGACACAACCTCCCTTTGGGGACATTTTGGGATGTCCTCATTTGGGGAAAACAATGCATACATAAGCTAAATAATGAATTTTACAATTCTAATAATGCAAAAGATTTTCTGATAAGGTTAGGTTTAGGTTGTGGTTTAGGGCTTGTTTACAATAATTATGCTATAGTTATCTTTATATAAAAACAAAATAAATATATGGTTGTCCCCATTTAGATAACTGAGCAAACATGTGTTTGTTATTAATTATTTTATTATATTTTTTTCCAGGTTAGTCAGGGTCACTAATTATAATCACCTTTATATAAAAACAATCAAAGTCTATGGAATGTCCCTATATAGATGTACAGGTACTGTAAAAGGATACCCATTATGAGTCTGTAGTCCATGAGATGACCGTTGACATTGTTTAACCTGTGTTTCACTTACATAAATAATATAATTGTCATATTTATAAACTTAGAAAGTAAAAGTTGCATGTCAGTTGCATATCAGGGTGAAGACAATAAAAATGTAATTGGCTTAGTTAAGTTCCCAAAGCGTGACTGCTCTTTAAACAAGCAGAGAAGATTAGCTACTGTCTTTTCAACCGATGACAGAAAAAGAAACAAAAATTAAATTTGAAACCCTTTGGAATTAGCTTTCCTCTCTCCTTTGTTTGAATGGAATCGCAGCCGCTAATTAGAGTTGAAAAAGTGTGCTTCTGAGTTTGAAAAATCAGTGAAGTGAGGAGGGGAAGACACAAGGAGGCTATTTGCATTTTTCTCAGCCTCACCAGTGTGTCACAACAAGGTCAACAGTGCGCTCTGTCACTAAGCCGGTGATTAAAACATTCTAAACAAATGTTTTTTGGGACAAACTTTTCTAAAAAGGGACAAAATAACTCTTTGCATGTTCTTTTCCTGGAACGTTACTGAAATGTCTATTTGCCCCTGAGTAAATGGTTCTAAATGAGTCGACTTCAGCAGCTAGTTTGAAATTACACAGTATGTGTACTCAGTTCATAAACATTCAGTGAAGAAAAGCGTGTTAATTATCCAAGCAAAATTCATGCATATTTAAACATAAGTACTGTAAGCTTGCTCAAAATATCAAAGGAATGAAAGAAAATGAGGAGGAATAAGAAGGAGACACTGTAATAAATGCAAAAGTCACATTAGTGGGAAGTTCAGGCTAAAATTTAACAGCGAAACATTCATTATCAATGTCAACATCATATACTGTAAAATATCACTAGTTTGCATGAATTTCCCTGTATTTACAATGTCTTAAAATTACTGACATGTTGCACCATTTCGAGTTGCAAAAAATCCCTTGGTTATAAAATCAAAACAATATTATTCTGGCTCAGCTGATTTAATGCTGATTGGTTCGTTTAAATTAGATTAAAATGTATGCAAGCAGATTAATGAGAATGCTGGTCACATGACTAGGCTGTCTGGTGCCCATGTACGTTTTCCCCACATGGATGTTGCCCAACCAGCTGGGCCCCAAACAGCCTTGGGCTAACAAAATGTTAATTGGGCTTCAAATATGCTATTTTATTTGCCACGATCTGTATATATCATTTACCATCAGCAGAGAAACAAAAGCCGCTTTGACCCAAGCATTTGAGCACACTGATTGGATAAGACCATCCCTTATTTCATCGCTTCCTTTTATATAATTGTATTCATTCATACGCAAGCCACTTGACACATCAATTAGAGACAATAATCGCATAATAATCTTAATGATTGTTTTAAAATTTAAATCCTGTTGCGTCTGCCTTGTTACGAAAACTGCACAGGAGGTTGCGTGACCATTGAAGCATGTTCACGGACACAAAACTAATTTAAGCCCAAAGGTTAATGAAATAAATAAAAATCAACATGCACTGCCACCCTGTAGTCAGCATGGATATTTGTCTCTGTAAAAAATCTTGCTGCAGTAGCTCCTTTTCTTGTGATCCAGATGAACAGCATCTTTCCAACTTTCCACTTTTAAAGTAACAGTGGCTACGTTTAAAGTCAATGTTTGGGATTGACGACCATATATATTAACAGGTGTGAGTATCAAAATGTCCTGTTCACACAACAGCTTACAGTAGCGACTTGAATACTGTCTGTATGAACGAATAACCAAAGTCACTACCGTAATTTGTTCTCCCGATAGCCTTGAGCATCCCCTTGAACCATAGTGACACACTGTAGTAAATATCAAAGATGACAACGTCCATAACACCAGAAAGTTTTATCACAGTTGGTGCAATGTTATTATAAAACAAAGGCAATCAAGGCGCGAGATCACTTATCAGATCATTATCCAACAGCGGCTTTGAATGCTTTTTAATCGAGTACAAAGCTCAGCATTTGTGCAGCGCATGCAAGCAGATCTTGTGTAAGACAGCGGCTGGATCTTTGAAACCCCACATGACACACACGAGACATGCACATTTACAGAGTACCGTCCCTCTCACATTATATTCACACAGCATGGGTTTGCCGAAAATGTGGTGGTGAGTCCTGAAAATTAATGGTGTCAATTCGATTATAGAATGCAGCTGTAAATAACCAAACTGTGTGTGAACATAATTGCATTAAGCACTCAAATACAGGACTGACAACTGTATTCTGCTACTGTGTGAACATAGCCTAAGTTACTTCTTCACTGCATTTTATGATCCATCTCTGCAGTGCACACCAGTTTAACTTTAGCCTATTAGCAATGTTCTAACTACCGCACTGAAATCTCCCATATCTATCTGTCCTGTACTGTACAGTATCTCAGTTTGTGAAATGTTGGTATTTTGCACATTGTTTTGTGTTTTGCACTATATTGTATATTGTACTATATTGTATAGTGTATATATCTATTTTGTTTTGTTTTGTGCTGTGTCAATCTGTTCAATTCTATTATATTAGGTTCTGTTTTCTTCCATTTTGTGTTTTTCGTCCTAATATGTTCTGTTCAATTATTTTCTGTTGTGTTCTTCTTTTCTCTTCTGTTCAGTTTTGTTTTCCTTTTCTATAATATTCTGTTTTCTACTGTATTCTGTTCAGTTCTTCTATTCTATTCTGGACGGTTATGTTATGATCAGTTCTGTTTTGCTATTTTATTCTATTGCCTTATGTTCGGTTACAGTATGTTATTCTATTTGATTCTATTCCTTTATATTCTGTTGTTCTATTCTATTCTGTTCAGTTGTTCAATTCTATTCACAATAAAAATTATAAAATCAATTAATTAAATGCTAAAGTTGTAATACTTTAGGAAGAGCACTCTGAAGGCACAATACAGATAAATGTATCTGATATTTGTAATCCAGCATTTCAGAGAGATTAAGATTGATCTGTCTGTGCTTCAGGACCTGCCGGACTTCACTCTAAACTTAAGCTCAATTGTAGTGGAGCAAAACTATTGTGTGACGTTCATCAAGCTGACAGTAATGCACCGAAATGGCCCATAAACAGCTCCAACTTTCCATCTCCCTACGACAACCAATGGGGGTTATTACTGTACATTAAGACTTAAAAATGTGTGGGGAATTCCATTAATCCATCTCATTGCATAAAATTTCCATTTGATTTCCAATGTTGAATTTTAGATGAACAGGAAAGAGCTAAGAAACCCTCATTACTTCATATTCAATCAATCAGTCAACTGCGAAAGCATCACAGCAAGCGTCTGGGCACACAGTGAGAGGCTTCAGTCTGATTATGGAGATGGACGTCGGATCATTAGAACAATGGCTCTGTGTGTTTGTCCGTGGTCATTTCTGAGAATGTCATTGCTTCATTATTATTGACATGCTGCATTACTTAGCAACTATGAGTGTCCCTCTGACAGGCATAATGCCCATAAACTATGCCTGAGTGGACCACACTAAGATCACAGAAATGTTGCAGGGTGTAAACATTGGCATTGTCTGGGTTTTTAATTCTGAATGTGGATGGATGTGGGGGGGGGTTGGTGTAATCTACATTGTAGGGACCAGCCAATGGTCCCTAATAAACTTTAAAATTTCTTAATGGCAGTGTTCCCATGATAGTGGAAAACCGGTAAATTACAGTTGTATATTTCAATCGTAATTTCTAGGCCTCAAAAATCATGGAAATTAATCACATGTTTAAAAGTCAGGAAAACCCCATTGCCATTTCTAGTGAATACATACTGTAGTTTATTTTCATTATTTTCAGCTGTAAATGTTTAATTGGTTAGAAACTGCTTTTTGTGAGTGTAATCTCTAAAACAATATATTTAAATCAACTGGAAATATCAAGGAAATCTATTGGTCAAAGGTGTGGGAACCCTTTAATAAAATAAAAAAATAAATGCCCAATAGAAGTCAATGGAAAGTCCCCACCACTGAAAAACAAATATGATTTTGTGCACGTACTACACGAGCCATACAGCAGCCTGATATAATATACAGACCACATGCTAGATGATGCCCATTTAAATCTATTTTCTAGCCAGCCATTCGGAAATTTCATTTGAAAGTTAGCAAATGTAGTAATTTGCTAAATATCCCAAAATTATCTATCAACAAAGACTCAAGACACTATAAAGTGTTAGAAGATGATAATGGATAGGGGGAAGAGAGGAGAGGCCACCGTTTGCATGGAATGCGATGCACCTTGCTGCCTGCATTTTGTCGTCAAGCTGTTTCTTTATCAGCAGCTTCAAATGCGATTGTCACACTAGAGGGATCTCGGGAAGAGAAGACAGGGAGGAAGTGCCACACCGGTCAAAGTTTTTCAATTTCACTGCCAATTTCCTGCGTAATTACTGCTGCTTTTGATGGTCTTTTAACGGCATGGACCTGATTCTGCCTCTCAGCGGTGGGCAACGGGATGATCACACATACACACACATCGCCATCAACTCCTGCCGTGGCCCCCTATGTGGGGGTCAATGAGGTAGTGCTAATGTTGCACTGCAGAGAGGTAGCAGGCAAAATGGCCGTTGGGATATGCTAACTTAGATGGGCCAACACTGACTGTCCTCTGTTTCAAAAAATCTAAAGTAGTGTTTCTCAACCTTTTTGTATTATGTACCCCCACAGGCCTCCATCAGTAAGGCTCAAGTACCCCTTTCATCGACACCACATGACAAAAACAGATTCATTTGTGAATGAAATACAGTTAAGTCTTTTGTGGTGCATGTAAATACACTCACTGAGCACTTTATAAATAACACCTGTGCACCTATTTATTCATGTGATTATCTAATCAGCTAATCGTGTTGCAGCAGTGTAATGCATAAAATCATTCAGATATGGGTAAGGAGCTTCAGTTAACGTTCATATCAACCATAAGAATGGGGGGGAAATGTGAGCTCAGATGGGCTGGTATGAGTATTTCTGTAACTGCTAATCTCCTGGGATTTTCAAGAACAACAGTCTCTAGAGTTTACACAAAATGGTGCAAAAAATAAAAACATCCAGTGAGTGCCAGTTCTATGGACAGAAAGGCCTTGTTGATGAGAGAGGTCAATGGAGAATGGCCAGACTGGTTTGAACAGACAGAAAGGCTACTGCAACTCAGATAATCTCTATCTGCACTACATGTCGAACCTTGAGGCAGATGGGCTACAACAGCAGAAGACAACATCGGGCACTTTATTAGGACCATAATGTTCCTAATAAAGTGCTCAGTGAGTGTATCAAAGCTTAACTTATTAAATAGATATTTTAAATCTATTTAAAGCCTTTTATTAGGTGAGAAATTTAGTTTTGTAGGTTTTCCAAAACAGGTACCCCCTGGAACCTGCTTGGGGAGCATGTACCCTTTGTACAGTACCATTTTACCATGTACCATTTTAACACATTTTAAAAGATCAGGTTAAAGATTCAGGGCAATTTGTTAGGAATCTAACAGTTTTGGTAATCGCATAACATCTAATCCCAGCCTTAACTCTGTAAGACTACACCAAGGGTATTGTATGAACATATCTGTACTGATCCTGAAATTAATCTCAAATGATCCTAAAGTATTTCAACTTTTTATGGCAGTCCTAATTCATGGTACTAGCCTAAAACCTACTTAGCACTCAAAACACACGATTCTCTTGGAAGAGTAGGAGCATGTGATTTACCTGCACCCAGCTGCTGTTTTTTGGGGACATGTGGACAGAGGTCAAACAGGAAGTTGCTGTCCCAGGGGACAGGCAGAAAACAGATGAGAGGTCACAGATCATTAAAACATATCTATCAAGCCTTTCGTGGTTACTAATTCTCCCAGTCAAATGTTGCCATGTAAATATGTCAAATGGGAATGAAATTACCACCGTGCTTTATTGACTGTGATAAAATCTGAAAAGCGCCACTGAACATAATTACATACTTGTCAGAGCCGTAAAAATTAGCTTTATTATCAATGGAATGGTTTTGTACAACTTCATTCCTGTTCGATGCCTTCCAGATGGGGCTGCTTTACGCACTTGAACGGTTTTTATGCAGATCTCCTTTTTTTTTAACTCTCTATCTTATTCTCTCTCTCTCTCGCTCTCTCCCACTATCTCCCTACATCTGTTTGTGCAATGAAGGGAAGGAGAGATTGAGAGTGAGGGAGAGAGGCTGATGCTGAATGCTACATAAGCAAAGGGCTTTTTACATACTAAAACATTTGTGTATGGCCTTGACAGAATCACTACAGAGCTGTACTTAGATAAAAATAGTCTGTCTTATTTTTATTTTATAATATATTTGACCTGACATACTTTGTAGATTGTTTGAGCATAATAAAAAAATAAGTGAAATCAACATGTGTAACTTAACAGGGGTCACGTTTTGTCTGGTTAGCTTAGGCAGTTAGCCCCTGCTGGTAAGATTCCATCACTGCACCATGAGAGAAAAAACATGTTTCTCCATTGAAGACCATTGAAAAGAAGCCATGTACCCTTTTGTAGTATATGTTTAATTGATTTTTGATGTGCTGCTTTTTTATAGTCACTAGTGAAGGGCAATCAGCCTATCAGCAGTTTCAACATACTAAATATCAGTTCACTGTAACTCCAGTGTGATTAATTGCATGACATTAATGGCACTTTTCTTTTTTTTCTTTTTTTGCATTGAACAAATAGAATTACAATATAGTAGAACAGCATAACAATGATCAATACAGAAATCTCAAGTCCTGGGGTTTCCAAAAATTTGAATAATAACAATAATATTAAATTATTACAAATAATTTTTTTAATAAATAATTAAATTAATTAAAAACAATAACAAAAAAGCACAAGCAAGTGATTATATAGTTGTTGTTTTTTTGTGTTTTTGTGCAGAGAGTGTTTCAAAGTACTACTTAATTTTATTGACAAATGGCATAAAATGGTGTTTGTGATTGGAGAATTTACACTTATGTATTTTGTGAAACTTTGCCAAAAGTATTAAAAGATAAATTTATTACTTTTAGGGATAGGACGATATGGTTATCTCACAATTCGGTTTGTTATACTATTTATGAGGTTCTCTATTCGATAAAATAACACTTAAATTACAAAGTATGACAGAAAATTGTGTTTATTTGTTTGTTTGTTTTTTTGCTAAATGCACATTATAATTTCTCATCAAAATAAAGGTTTTTAATATGCAATATAAACGCTCACATTTTAAATAATTAGAGTTTCTCATATTCCTTTCTCTTTAAGAAAAGATCACATACAAATAAACCTTCAAATATAGTGGTTTTTGAATAAATTCAGGCTGATTAGGTGCAGAACAAGCCATAGAACTGGAAAAGTATGTGAACATTTATATTAATTTTTTTATATAATTTGTTTGTCATCATTATTAAAAATCTAATTTTAACTTTTTAAAAATATAAAAGTCCTACATTCAAATAATTTATATTCTATCATGAAATTTTATTCATAATAATGATATGAGTAATCAATATTTTAAATAATATGTACAACTTACAAGTGATAACATTTATTTGTATTACAAGTGCTAAAAAGGTTACTGTCACTTTAAGAGGTCAACGAGCATGTCACTTGCACACACAGTGTCCGGTTTATTAAGGTGAGAGAAGTCTCTCGGCATCTGTTATATGTGAGATTAAATATAATATTTATTTTCACCTTTTTATCTGACTGTAAAAAGCAGAAAGGATATTAAAGAAACATTTAATAAATGTTGAGTGCGTGGATTTCATTTTTGATGGGTCACTCATTACATGGTAGAAATGGTCCATTTTAATTTCAAGCACTTTTCAACAAAACAAGGTGATTTTCCAGGTATTCCAGTACTTAAATTTCTACAAAATGTCTAAAATTCACTTTAAGCGCTTCACGGACCTTATGCAAACCCTGTAAACAGTGAAAATAAAGTACAGCTGTGAATCAAGCGATAGAGTGATTAGGCAGGTCATTTAATTCATGATCACATGGACAGAAAACAATGTTGCAAATTTCAAATATCGAGTTGCGCATTATTTTTCCTGTGGTATATATCGAAATTCGCTTATTGGCAAAGAATCCCTTGTTTCTTCACACGCATTGTCAAAGCCAAACATGGCCTTTACAGCTCAGGTGATTGGCTCAAAAAAATAAATAAATATAAATATATGTATGTATGGAACTGAATGCCCATGAGCAAAGATGGTAGCATGCAGGTTGCATACTTCTAGGGAGATCTAACACGATGCATACTTCTAGGAATTTCTAACGCGATGCGCCAGCCGAGCAACTGCCATTAAAATAAATGAGAATCTACACAGAGAGCTCTCTCCAGTTATTACAGACATCTTTGAGCGAAACAAAGATGTAATTACTTTGTGCCTTCAGACAGCCTTACAACAAACAATGAAAGGAACAGAAGTCTGATATATTATTGATATATAGTTTGATATACAGAATTAGCAGAATAATCAGACCTAAGATTACAAATACAAAGCGCATTCTGGTTTATATTTCATGGCTGTGTAAAAACACAAAATCATAGAAGCTCACATGATATTCTTATGCTGAGTGAAAAGTCTCACATACACACCAACTCACACACCAGAATCCCAGTGCATGTGCTGAGAGACATCATCACATCCCGTCCCATCTGTGTGCGCTGTGTTCCTCCGCTGCACCAACAGTTTTACCTCCATCATTTATTCATACTTTAATTATTATTTGTTGCTGTTGTTCCTGTTCCTCAAGCCCCATTATCATATCAATTATCGTCACTGTCTCGGGTCTACTCATGTCACATCTATATCAGGACCATAATGCACCTCTCTCAGGGTCTGAATTATTGAGGTAACAAGTCTCAGCAGAAGTAGATGGATTCATATTTAAAACAGACACCAATGCTTAATGGCAGTGCTCACTGAGTCCTTGAAAAGAAAATGAGGCGAGTGGCAAAGGACCCTCAACACACACTTATTGTACATACACACAGTTTTTAGGGTACTGTAATGAAAGTAAAACATTTTAGCACAAAGGTTCCCCCCAAAAATGAGTCTTTATAAAAATAGGGTAATAATGTTATGTGCAAATTATACAATAACAGCCATATAAGTTAAGAAAACATTTAGCAAGCCGTGTAGGCCTAAATAAAAAATTTTGGATGTAGTCCAGGTCTATATCAAAAGTTTTAATTGTGTTTCAACTGGTTTTGAGACTTGACATTTGAGACCTGACCTTGACATTAGTATAAGGGTAGTCAAATTATTGCATGATTTAAATATTTCTGTGCCATCGTGCCAGATAGCCCCACCAACTGCATACTACGGCAAAATGATTAATCAAAATAAAAATGTGCGATTTAATCAAATAAATAAATTCTCTGCATGTGCTGCCGTTGTGCTTACTGTGTGCATAGCTCTGTTGTCTGTAAACATACTCAAAGCACACGTGAGGCTAAAGAGCTGAGCATGTTATATTTACACCGTACATTTTCCATCTCTTCAAATATGAGACAAAATCACAGATAAACAGAAAACAGATTCAAAGTGTAAGGAATCTGTTTTCCTCCTCAGTGTTTCAATAAAAAGTTTTTTTTAATTTATTTATTTATTTAGTCTGTTTTCTTTAAGATGACTCAAATGTGAACACCCTTCCTTAAACAGTATTTCTATAGAGCTGTTCAGCCATGACGTCAATTTGTATGCGAACCTGGAAGTCCATCGTTTCCCCCTCAGGATATTCCTATGAGTTTTTATTGGGGGGTATTTTTGAACTTATGTGTACTTGTTTTTTGCTTTTTTTGTTTTGTTTTCGTTATTTGTTTTTTTAAGTTTGTATTTCAATAAGGCTTCAAAATTCACATTTGTGGTATGACTGTTTGTAATTTATGTTGTAGGAAATAACGTCCAAGTATCGTCAATTTATGTTTACCACAGATCTTTTATTACTTTTTAGGGAACCCATGGCGAGTTCTCTTCCAGATTTTTGGAATAAAAGCTAAACAGCTCTTCTGGCAGAATAGCACATTTGCCCTTTACTTACTTTTGGTAAAACAAAACAAAAAAAATTATATATATATATATATATATATATATATATATATATATATATATATATATAAAATAATCATATCGTAGTTCAAATGACAGTCACAATATTTTCAAAAAGTTTTTTTGTCCAAATCGTTTAGCCCTACTGCAAACTCTCATTTGGTCCAAATCCTGCTCCTCATAACTGTACATGTTCTGCATCACGCAGCAGTTGTGTTTTACTCATGTTAATGTTAATTAGTATGCAAATTCCATGGCCAATGCAGTTCGTGGTAATATGAATTTTCAATGTTTGGTTTTAAGTATATTTTTTGATACAGTGTTGGGCCTGAAGCACAACCAGCTGAAAATCAGTGCTTTAGGTTAATACAAGATACACAAGCCTTGCACACACACACATTTAGATATACTGTATAGTTTGAAGCCTCACTCTCAGCTGCATGCAATCTGTTCTGCTTCCAAATCTAGTGTTCTTAACTGCACTACGCACAGTTTGAGTCATGGCTGATGTGTTCAGGTCCCAGAACAATATGCTGTTGTGTGCTGCTGTTCTGTACGATTTGTAAGGCCTGCAGCCAGTCCACACGGCAGCTGTTTCTGCTCAGGAAAGTGGCTGTTTCAGGCTGCTTGAGTCCACCAGGGACCCTTAAATCCAGTGTGTACACCTCTTATCCATTTCCTGTTAAAGACTCCTTAGTGGATTAGTCTGCCTCTGCTGCAATCACACGACTAGCACACTACAGTGATGCCACAGATGAGGGAGGCCATTTTTAGAGCAACCAGTACGGCAGATAGTTTCACATCATCACACGCACAACTGTCTATCTCATCTTTTGACCGAATGCTTTTGAGAATGTGTATGTGTGTGCGTGTCGGTTCACACGTAAACGCGAGTCCACTCTCCTTCACTTGTCCATTACAGTTCGGTCACATTGTCTCCACTCCCCCCATTTACACAGAGGCACTACAAGACCCTGCGTCTAAAAATCTATATGCTATTGATCTACAGGCAGTTGCTACAATTATTCCTGTGAAGGAAACACTGACAATAAATTACATGAGTGCAGGCTTTTCAGCTGTGATTCGCTGTCTACTACATCGTCCAGGTGCATGGGAAGAGAGAGTGCAGAGGCCACTAAAATACCTTCTTATAGAAACTTCTCTGCTGCATCTATATTTGCACACAACGCAAGTCTGATGTATTGGGAATTTCCTTTTCAAATATTTTGGTGCAAAATAATTTGTCACTTGGTAAAACATTAATTGCTTTATTAGGCAGAACATGGGCAGGTTGAATAACAAAACAATAAAATCCATGAGTAAAACTATAAGGGGATAAAAAAAAATATGCAACCAGACTACATTAAATAGAAGTTCATTTGCAACAAAGATAAATATGGCTAGTTAAGATAACTTTTTTATAACATTTATACTTGGTAAAAAAATTCATATTTACAAAAACATGTTTTAGATGGTTACTAAATCAAACTAAACAATGTTTGTAACCCATTTAATTTCCCTGTGACACATTTTTGAGTGAAACAGGATATTCAATGTAATGTAATTGGGAGTTGATTGGTATTTTGTTTGGTCATGAAATGTAGATTATGAAATTAATGGTTAATACTGTCTTTCCCTGATCAAGTAATCTTGGATGCATTAGCCACAAAGAAAAGTCAGAATTGATTGGATTGTAAGATATGGGTGTTACATACCAGACTGGAGCCAAGTGGTTGAATTTGAGACATTAGCTGAAAAGTCACTTCTGAGGAGGTGAGACTCTAGAGCTTCTTCTGGGGAGTGTTTTAAATCAAATGCCATGTTAAAGAAGACGGAAACACTTTATAATAACACTACATGAATAATCATGAATGAATACCTGAATTAATAGTTACTTATGCATATATTAATGATGAGTTAAGGATAGGACCACTAAGGAAATAATGAAAAGTTCAAATGAACTACAACACAAGTCATATGAATTCTTGCATTAATAACGGTCACGTTAATTACATGTTAGTACATGTTTGATAGTTATTTTATTAATTAACGTTAGGAAATAAACTTAATCAAACAGGCTTTATAAGAAAGAATGTGAAGTACCTCAACCTTGAATTAATTTAAAATGCTCAAAATTAAAAACATTTATAACTTCAGGTTCGCCACAAACATCACTGTATGATGCAGGATTATTCTGCATAATTTCCATGGATCATCCTTATCAAATGTTGAACATATTAAATTATTATATAATATAATATTTCTCACATCTTTTACTCACCCTCATGCCATTCCAGATGTGTATGACTTTGTTTCTTCCGAAGAACACAAATTACGATTTTTAGAAGAATATCTCAGCTCTGTAGGCCCATACAATGCATGATGAAATTGAATGGGGACCACATTTTTGAAGTTCCAAAAAGCACAGAAAACAGCATAAAAGTAATCTAACTAATTTTTCACTGTACATCTTTCCATGCAGCCATTTTAGAAAACCCAACTGCCATATTTCAGTCTTTTATTATGAGGTTCTTTCTCCTGTTTTTTTTTTTTTTTTTTGGTTTTGTTTTTCTTTTACCCTCAACCCCCCTGAGGAGAGTGTATGTGACTCTAATTGCTACTCTCATTATTTCTGTTTTCATAGGAAAAAGATGGGGACAATTAATTTTATCACTTAATTTTGTCACAGAATCGCAGCCCGGCTGTATTGATGCGCTCGCCATTTTGGGCCTCATTTTTCAAGAAAATTAATTGACAAAGTGTGAAAAAATTTTCAACATATCAGTAGATTAAGCGACAAATTGAAGCAATGAGGAAATCAATTGTGGAGCCTTGGACAGGAAGCAATCCCACAGTGCTGAGTGGAGCTGCGAGCTCGCTGTGAGACTGACTGTTCCTTGCATCTCATTCATTTATTCAGCTCAAACTACCATTAATCAGAATGAGTTACAAATGACCCTCACATTTCACAGCAGGTGCACACACACATGCACATGGCGTGCACACGAGCACGAGTGCACACGCACACACACACACACACACACCAAATATAAATACACAAAAAAGTACCACATATTTAACCTCTTTCAGCAATACAGTATTCACACAGATACACACACTTACACACATGCGCATGCCTATATAACACATCCACATACTCTCTCAGACACAGAAACTTACCACATGCATAATGCACATAAGCCTAAGCCCTCAACTTATCTCGGTCACACACACAAAAGGATACTCAAAACAGCCTCCATGGGGTAATAATAAACAAATGCAATCTGATTGTGTACCGATGTGTACGATAATGTCTATTCAAAAGCAATCACTTGTGCTATTGAGATGTTATCATCAAATACATTTATTCTAAATAGATAAATCTATCTGCACACATTTACAGTAAATTTGTTTGATCTTTCGGAAGCAAATAAAGGTGCCTGGTGGATATGAATATTTATAATCTCGTTCTATATTTTGACGAAAGGACCGCTGAGATAGAAGCACCACATCTCACTGATGACAGATTGAAGATACAGTATGCTTTAGTGTACGGGGGGGGGGGATTTGTCTAAGAAATGGAGGAAGATACATGGGGATGGCAACTGGTGTAGTAAAGAGAGGCAGTAATGTGTAAGCAGATGCTCTGTGCTCCCATTATTACAGTAATGCCTCAGTCGCTGCGGCTGTCTTCTCCTCCACTGAAAACTTTAATAGCAGCTAATCAGAGGAGAGGAGGGAAATGGAAGTAAAAATGGGAGCAGAGAGGAGAGGGGAAAGTACAAAGAAAAGGGGAGGAAAAAGAAAAGAGAGGAGGGGAGAAGAGAAGAGACGAGAAGGAAAAGGGGAGGAAATGGAAAAAGAGAGGAGAGGAGAATGGAAATGTAAAAGGAGAATGGGAGGAAATGGAAATAGAAAAGGAAGAGAAGAAAACAAAAATCAAAAAGGAAAAAGTGAGGAAATGGAAATAAAAAGAGGAGAGGAAATTGGAACTTGAGAAAACAGGAGAATGGAAATGGAAAAGGGAGGAAATGAAAATAGAAATGAGAGAGGAAAGGAGAATGGGAAGGAAATGGAAATAGAAATGGGAGAGGAGATGTGAAAATTGAAAAGGAAAAGAGAGGAAATGGAAATGTGAGAGAACAGGTGTTACGAATGAGGCAGCGAGGAGAGAGGATCTAAATGCAGGTTTCTTTATTTAGCAAAAACAAAACAAACACAAAGGAAAAACCCTCAATGGGGAAACAAACATAAACTAAGAACTCGGGCAGGGAAACACAGATCAGGCTTGACAACATTCAACGAACGACAAGGAGTGAACAAAAAGCAGGGCTTAAATAACCAGGGAGTGATGACTGAATTAGACACAGGTGAGAACAATGAACAAAATGGTAGTGGTGATGGCAGGTGGATTCTGGGAAGTGTAGTACATTTAACAATGACAAGTGAAACCCAGGGCAGACAACAAGGGAATCGTGACATAGCCCCCCCCCCCCTCAAAGGAGCGGCTTTCAGACGCTCCTCAGAGAAAAAAAAATAAATGAAAAAAAAATCGTCCAAGGAGTGTGTGGGGGGCAAACAGACAGACCAGAGGAGCACAAGGGGCAAACAGACAGACCAAGGGAGTACAAGGGGAAAACAGGCAGTCCAAGGGGCACAAAGGGCAGACAGGCAGTCCAAGGAGGCACAGGGAGCAGACAGGCAGTCCAAGGAGGCACAGGGGGCAGACAGGAAGTCCAAGGGGGCACAAAGGGTAAGGACAGGTTCAGGTGGTCTGGGAGCTGGCCACCGGGCAAGGATAGGTTCAGGAGGCCTGGGAGCTGGCCACAGGGCAAGGACAGGTTTGGGGAACCTGGGAGGAGGCCACAGGACGGGAACAGGGTCAGGTGGTCTGGGAGCTGGCCACCGGGCAAGAACAGGGTCAGGAGGCCTGGAAGCTGGCCACAGGGCAAGGACAGGTTCAGGAAGCCTGGAAGGCGGCCACAGGGCAAGGACAGGTTCAGGAGGCCGAACCGTGGGAGGTGGAGCCGTTGCAGGCGGAGGCGTGGAAGTAGGCGCCATAGGAGGCTCTAGAGGCGGAGACCAGGAAGGCTCTGGAAGCGGAGCCGACGGAGGTGGCACCGTAGGACGCTCCAGAAGCGAAGCCCTGGAAGGCTCGAGAGGCTTGAGAGGCGGAGCCCTGGGAGGCTCGAGAGGCTTGAGAGGCGGAGCCCTGGGAGGCTCAGGGGGCGGAGCCGAAGGAGGCTCGAGAGGCGGAGCCGCAGGAGGCTCTGGGGGCGGAGCCGCAGGAGGGTCGGGAGTCTCTGGGAGAGGAGCCGTAGAAAGCTCGGGAGGCGAAGCTCTGGAAAGCTCGGGTGGCTCGGAAGGCGGAGCTCTGGAAAGCTCGGGAGGCGGAGCTCTGGAAAGCTCGGGAAACTCGGGAGGCGGAGCTCTGGAAAGCTCGGAAGGCGGAGCTCTGGAAAGCTCGGGGGGTACTGGCTCTTGGACGGTCGAGGCTGCAGGCGCTGGCTCAGGGACGGTCGAGGCTGCAGGCGCTGGCTCAGGGACGGTCGAGGCTGCAGGCGCTGGCTCAGGGACGGTCGAGGCTGCAGGCGCTGGCTCAGGGACGGTCGAGGCTGCAGGCGCTGGCTCAGGGACGGTCGAGGCTACAGGCGCTGGCTCACTGACATCGGAGGCTACAGGCGCTGGCTCACTGACATCGGAGGCTACAGGCGCTGGCTCACTGACATCGGAGGCTACAGGCGCTGGCTCACTGACATCGGAGGCTACAGGCGCTGGCTCACTGACATCGGGGGCTACAGGCATTGGCTGGTTGGCCGTGGTTAGCGGAGGCTGGAGAGCAGAGGCCTTTCTTCTCCTCCTCCTCCGGGCGGATGAAGTTAGCAGCGCTGGATCGTTGACCACGGCAGGCGTGGGGGTTGGCTCACTCACCGTGGCTGGAGAGGAAAGCCCAGAGGCGGGAGCTGGGATCTGGAGAGGTGGTTCCCCGGCAGCGAACTCCTCCAAGATGAGTCCCACGTACTCCCGCCAGGTGCAGTCTCCGGGAGTTCCCACCACCGGTGTTTGGGAACACCGAACCGGTACGCCACCTTCAGAGTGTGGTCATCCCAGCCGGTGCAACTGGCCACGTTGGTGAAAAAGTAGGAGAACTCCCGGACAGTCAAGTCCGCCTGTGTCAGCTCCATGAGGAACCCTGCTAGATCCATAGTTGGTCGTTCGTTCTGTTACGAATGAGACAGCGAGGAGAGAGGATCTAAATGCAGGTTTCTTTATTTAGCAAAAACAAAACAAACACCAAGGAAAAACCCTCAATGGGGAAACAAACATAAACTAAGAACTCGGGCAGGGAAACACAGATCAGGCTTGACAACATTCAACGAACGACAAGGAGTGAACAAAAAGCAGGGCTTAAATAACCAGGGAGTGATGACTGAATTAGACACAGGTGAGAACATGGCAGTGAATGAACAAAATGGCAGTGGTGATGGCAGGTGGATTCTGGGAAGTGTAGTACATTTAACAATGACAAGTGAAACCCAGGGCAGACAACAAGGGAATCGTGACAACAGGAGAATGGAAATGAAAAAGGGGAGGAAATGGAAATGGAAAATGGGAGAGGAGATAATGAAAATTAAAAAGGAAAAGGGAGGAAATGGAAATTGAAAAATATGAGAGGAAATGGAATTGTGAGAGAACAGGAGAATGGAAATGAAAAAGGGGAGGAAATGGAAACAGAAATGGGAGAGGAGATATGAAAATTGAAAAGGAAAAGGGAGGAAATGGAAATGTGAGAGAACAGGAGAATGGAAATGAAAAAGGAGAGGAAATGGAAATAGAACTGAGAGAGGAAAGGAGAATGGAAATAAAAAATGATCTCCTGTTTGACTTGTTTTACACTGCACTGCTATTTATGCACTGGCAAATTGTTGACACTGTATACACACAGTGATTGAGGAAATCTTCCATCTCTAAACACACTCAAGTGCCTGTACATCACACACATTAAATACACACTCTGTTTTATTAGAGTATATAACATATGCACTATACATGAACTGTACAGAAATTACACCCCCCTCTTTCTCTTGAACACTCGTCCAGTGACGGCAAATGATGGAAAACAAAACAAATGAAAGTAAAAAGGCTAATTACGGCACACCTGCCTGGTATTGCATCACTGCTCAGACGGATTTACGGAAGCATTTATTACAGCAAAGCATTAGAGCTCTTTCACATGTCTGCTCAGATCTGCATTCATCAAGGACAGCAGCTTGTGAATATTGATCACTGGTTTTATACACTGTAACATTATGAACATATTTATTTCAACATTGCTTTTCAAATTAGTTTAATAGTTATTAAGTTTGTTTGTTTTCAGCTTGTGGCCTACAAATCTGACCCTATTTTCTTTTATTAATAAATATTCTTAATTCCGTATTGTGCACAATTCATGCACTTTTTTGGCCTTTTTGACATCTTTTTTCATAAAAACAGTCCAGGATAATATAGGAAAAGACAGGGAAAAGATGGGGAATGGGACCAGGTGACAAACAGTGCCACAACTAAACATGGGTTGCCCGCACAGAAGTGCCACTGTGAAGCATGTTGATACAGCTGCACTGCCAACCAGACCACGTATCCTAAAAGTTATTCTAAAGAACAAACTGTTTGTTTTCATAATCTTTAAACAAAATATAAGAACTTTTATCACCTCTGAAATGCATTTTCTTTTCTTTTTTTTCGTTGCTCTAATCAAGGTCGTGAGGTCAGGGAAATGTGATACTAACCATACTTTCACAATCCTATCAAATCCTGACTGTAAAAATAAAATCCCACCCTATTTTACTTCCTGATTAATATTCTGTTCACTCTGAAATATGTTGCATTGAAGAAATTAAATGTGTCTTCAAAGCAACACTGTGTTAAGTGAAAAGTGTGCTAGGATATACAGAGAGATTGGATGCAGGATCACCCGAGGGTCTATTCTCACCTTTGTGAGAGGTTACAGAAGACAGTTTTGGTGTGACAGAGAGAGAAATAAAGCTGGAGAATGGAAGAGTGTGTGGGAGAGCAGGCGGGCGGCCAGGCCGATTGCAGGGGCTCCTGGACTGTCATGTCTGTATAAACAGGCATTGATTTTTCTGTCCACTGCAGCCACCTTCACCATTTATTCTCTGGCTTTGTGGTGGGAACCAGAGGGGCCAAGAAACTCTGTTACATTCCACACACCCCTGAGGCAAATGTGAGAATAGATTTCACCTGTAAAAGTCGCAAAGCTCCTCTTATCTGGGCCAGGGGTCTTGTCACAGCCCAACGCTAAATGAAGAGCTTCACACACACACACATACACACACCTTGCTGTTGATGTGCTAACCTTCCACTGGATCCCCTGGTGGCCTGGACTTCAAGGCCCAGACATGGGGCCATCAGCTGGGACAGCTCATCAACATAAGCCCCCTGTAGATGGCAAGGTGTCAGGTGATATAAAAAAAGTCCTAGAACACAGAAAATATCCTGCACCACATTGTTTCAATGTCCTTCAATACTCTGCTTTGTCAAACTTACCTATGAATGTGGAGGAGACACGAACATGTGCTTTACATCTAAAAAAAAAAAAAAAAAGCCTTAAGAAAGTTCAACCAAAAATGAAAATGATGTCATCATTTACGTAACCTCATGTTGTCACAATCCCATTACAAGAACAATGAAATTTAATGGTGACTGAGGCTGTCAGTCCGCAACATTTTCTTTTGTATTTCATGGAAAAAAGAAATTCATATGGGTTTGGAATGACATAAAGTTTAGTAAATGATTTCAGAATTTTCATCTTTGGTTGAACTATCACTTTAAGTCAAAATCCCTAAAAAAACATATACTTTATTACTGGGGAAAGAACCTCACATAAAGATTGATTGAAAGCCATGAACAAAGACTCTTCCTCATGAGAGAGAGAAAATGCCAAGATTTGCTGTACATACTGGCCAATCACAAGAGTGGATTACTGTGTTGGATAGTCTGAAAACAAAGCCTTAAATCTAAGGATCACACATATTCACCTTTGTTCAGTGTTTCATCAAAATTCAAAATCAAGCCTTTTCCCTTACATTAATAAGACAAGTTCAATATTTTGACTTCTGGGCATTCTACTTTAATAGAAAGCAAAGGTATAATAGAACATCCCCAGTGCCCCAATAAGTCCATAAAACTACCTCTCACACAATATAACCATCATTTACACAATGTAAAAAAAATACCAGGATTGTTCACAAAACAGGAGCTTTTTAGGTCCATAAATTAGGGTTGTCAGATGTATGTTTAATATTATATTGTGTTCTTAAGTAATTCTGGTGATGTAATTGGCCATCGTACAGTAAAATTTCAGATGTTTTCAATGTTTCCAACATAATTATCAAAAACATGATTTAAAACACATCTGATTTTAATCTGAAACTGTTATGACATTCAGTTTCTCCACACAAACACAAAAATTGAGTTCAGCTGAATGCTATATCTAACTGCAATCAACCCTCAAGTTCTGCTGAGATTGAATCAAAAAAAAAAAAAAACAGTGGACAGACACTACATAACTGAAGAGTTAATCTATCTGTTGTTTAAAAAAGTAACTATGTGCTTTTCAGAAATGTAACTGTGTTCCAATATAGTAATGTTTTTTTTGTTTGGGGTCAATTTAGCCCCAGCCAAAACACATTAAGGAAAAATACAGTCAAACAAATCTAAATAAAGCTAATGTAAATGCACTGCCAAACTGTGTACACCAATTGCAATATGATAATTCAAAGTTAAATTTGGGAGAACACTAACACCCCCAACTTTTAAATCTATGGAGCTATTAAAGGGATAGTTCACAAAAAAATATAAATTATCCCATGATTTACTCATCCTCGTGCCATCCCAGATGTGTATGACTTTCTTTCTTCTGCTGAGCACAAATTAAGATTTTTAGAAGAAAATTTCAGCTCTGTAGGTCCTTTTAATGCAAGTGAATGGTGGCCAAACCGTTTAAGCTCCAAAAATCACATAAAGGAAAAAAAAAGTAATCCTTATTACTCCAGTGGATAAATCCATATATTCAGAAGTGATATGATAGGTGTTGGGGAGAAATTCACTTCATTTTCACTTTCACTAACTAAACTAAAGACGTTCATATGTGAAAGTGAAAGTGGAGATTTAGAGTAAAAAAATGACTTACATTTTCATCTTTTTCTCACCCACACCTATCATTTCACTTCTGAAGATATATATCTATATATATATATTAGATACAGATATATTATCCACTGGAGTCAAATAGATTAGTTTCCTTCATGTTATTTTAGGAGCTTCAAAGGTCTGTCCACCATTCACTTGCATTGTAAGGATCTACAGAGCTGAGAAATATCTTTTAAAAATCTTAGTTTGTGTTAAGCAGAAGAAACAAAGTTATACTGTACACTAGTGTAACTATCCCTTTAAAACAACCTTTGGGTCTCCAACCAAATGTCAAACAGAACATGAGGGTTAAAGGTATAGTTCACCCAAAAATGAATGATGATGATAACTATAACTTTCTTTCTTTCGTGGACCACAAAAAGAGGTTTTATGCAGAATGCCTTCATCACCATTTAGTTTCATCTCATAATTTTTCCATATAATGGAAGTGAACTAGTAGTTGCTAAGGCTAACATTCTGTAAAAACATCTTCTTTTGTGTTCCATAGAAGTAAAAAAGTCCTCTGTTCTGGAACAAGAATTACATCACAGAATTTTCAATTTGGGGTGAACCACCTTATTTTATGTCAGTAAGGTAAAACCAGAGGTTAATAGACTTTAACATTTGCCAATAGCATTTAACCAGCTTTAAAATTCAATGAAGAGTGAGTACTGTATTCTGAACGCAGCTGAGATTAGCCGCAAGCCTGAATCTATTTTAAGGCAAGATGATACAGGGAGAGAGATAGAGTGAAGGAGAGAGGGAGTGGACGAGGGAGGACAGAGGACAGACGCAGTGTGTCAGGAGCTGTCAGAAGAGTGAAGTGTGTGAAGAGTGTGATTTAAAAGGCACGATGAGGCAGCTGGCAGTTCAGCCCCCCTGCAGGCCAAGAACATCTTCTCAGACACATAAACACACACACACACAGACACGGAGGGGAGAGACAGGAAAGAGAGACCACGGCACAGTGCTGTCACTCTACCTGAAAGCGGCTGACATAGACTAGTGCTATTTTCCACTGCGGCATCACAGCATGAAAGGACTCTGAGAGTTTTGGTGTGAAACCCTGATGTTGTTCACCTTAACCCTCATGCTAATCTGAATTAAAACATTCCTTTAACCTTAAAATCCCCAGGGCCCCACATGTTACAGTAAATATTAAATGTAGTAGAGGTAGGTAAGGAAGTTCTGTATATTACCCAATAGTTAACAAATCATTTTGGCCTTGAACTAATCTTAAACTAGAATTTAGAGTGGGCTCGAGTAAGTCCTGAATGGAACACAATCTGTGCTCTCAAATGTAAAGGAATAGCTCACCCAAAAATGACACTTATGTCATTATTTAATCACCCTAATGTTGATCCTAACCTGGATGCCGTTTTCTTCCGTGGAACTAAAAAAGTACCTTTTTCACAGGGATTACTTGCCATACTCCAACTCAGTGGTCTTCCAAATCTTCTGAAACAAGAAAATCACTTTGTGCACTGAAACCAAATCATATTAATAAATATAATTGCTTGAATCAAATACAATATAATAAAACCTAATTTGTTCTCCTCACGTCTCATGAACAAATAACATGACGCATGTTTGGTTAATTTAATGTCATTAGCCGTACAAATTACTTTTACTGTTGTTTTATGGTGGGTCTTGAGTCACTATAAAGGCATGAGTCACTATTCACGTAAAGTATGGCAAGTAAACCCAGTGAGGACTTTTTAAAAATGTATCCTTTGTGTTCCATGGAAAAAAAAGTCATACAGGTTTGGAGTGACATTAGGGTTTTAATGACCAAATTTCTCCTTTATGTTTCGGAGGGCGTGGAGTTCATGAACTCAAATTCAAGGAATATTTGAAAAAATAAAATAACACAGAAAAGTTTAAACTAAACTTGGTCTCACAGAGTCAGACTTTTGACTATCTGTTTCAAGTCTGGTCCACTTTGCCTCTTGTTCTGGCCAAGAACTGCCCACTTGGACAGGAAGATACTGGCTGAATGACATGTAATGTAAGCACAAAACACAGTACTTTTTTTTCCATGCCATTTAGGGAAAGGTAAATCTGAAATCTGTGATATTTCATTATTAACCATTGTGGAAACAAACATTCAAATAGTTGTTTAGCAGTCTAAGTCTGCAAACAGATATACAGAAAAAGCACAGAAGAACATTAGGTGTATAGACTTTATGATCATAATAAGAACCAAATATTTCACAAACATACAGGGGTGGATTTGGAAGAGAAATCGGCCTGGGATTTTACATAGAAACTGGCCAAAAAGTTGTTGAGTATTGATGGGGGGATGGGGGGGATGTTCGATATGCTGAAATTTCTTTTTTCAGCATATCGCTGCCCTCTTTGGCATATCGCGGTGCCGTTTGGTGGCATAACGCGGCGGCTCATTTCAGCTTAGTCCCAGTTCTCCCGATGACCAGTCCACCCCTGATTGGCCCCAAAGTGCGTCGGCCCACAGGTAAAATGCCTGGTATGCCAGATTACCAATCCAGCCCTACAAACATAACACGGACAACAAAGCAGAATATTGTCAGGATGCTGTCACTTTGTCAGTCATGGTTTTTGTGGTGACTGGATCCTGACACTCTTGTTCTGTGTAAGTGTTGTGTTTCATTTTTGTCTCTGTGCTGTGTTTCGTTTCGTGTCAACAAACCATGACATTACAAACTGGCCACCATGGACCCAGCAGAGGCAAGGGTCATTTTTTTATCCCAATCCAGCCTGAAAGGAACAGGTCTCTCAAGGTGCTGCCCAGCTCTACCACACCATGGCCAGCTCCCAGAATGGTTGTGGTTTTGGCATCTATGCTATGGAGCTGGCCATTGAGCCTCATAGGTGGTGTTTTGACGAGACAAAATTGAAACAGCTCTTCCTTTCGGGTTAGGACAATCCTCCATGCTAAGCAAGATTTTTGTTTTACCCTTTTGGGATCTGGTGGACCATGTCTGCCACCTTGCAGAAGTTGAAGGCCTGCTGCGGAGGTGCAACGACAGATCCCAGAACCACTCTAAGCCCGTGCCCTGTTCCCCCTCGGGCACTTCTCACACTTCTCATCGCAGTAAGAGGAGGAAGCTCATGGCTGACTGCCAGGAGGTGGAGGAGCCTGCTGCGGTCCACCAGGAGGCGGAGGAGCTTTCTGCTGTCCACCAGGAGGTAGAGAAGCCTTCTGCTGTCCACCAGGAGGTGGAGGAGCCCACTGGTAACCACCAGGAGGCGGAGGAGCCCGCTGGTGCACGCCAGAAGGCGGCGATCGTTTTCACTGATGACCACCAGGAGGTGATGCTGTTCACATTGCTGACAGCCAGGAGGTGGTGGCCGTTCCAACTGTAGTCCTTCCGATAATCCAGAGGAGGGGGAGAAGCCTCCTCCCGGGGCAGCTTCCTTGCAGGCTGACAACCTGGTCTCTGAAGGGGGTCATAGGAACCTTGGGCACGTAGCCCAGTCACGGTCTCAGGATAACGTGAGAATGTGCTTGACCGAACTCCAGGCAGGTGTCGCTGACAGAGAAAGCATGCAGGTCTCCAACCCTCTTGATGGAGGCTAACGCGTTCAGGAGGGCCGTCTTCAGGGAGAGGGCTCAACTGAATCAAGTGGCTCGAAGGGGGGGTCTCTGAGAGATCCCAGGAGGGGAACAGGCTTTTCAGGATCCTGATAATCAAGTCTTGCTTATTTAGGGACTTGCCATCTACTGTGTCGTGGTGGGCTGCGATAGCAGCTACATACACCTTCAAGGTGGAGGGGGACAGCCTCCCCTCCAGCCTCTCCTGCAGAAATGAAAGCACTGACCGAACTGCGCACCTCTGGGGGTCTTCGGCTCGAGAAAAACACCAATTCACGAACAAGTGCCACTTTAGGGCATAAAGTTGCCTGCTGTCGTGTTGCGGTTGCCAGGGATGTGAGTGGTGTGCAGCGACCTGAGTCACGGCTGACTCCAAAAGAGGAGATGTTAGGCGAGTGACATATGACAAGAGCGCACGCCGCCATGGCGATTTATGTACGCTACCGTTGCGGTGCTGTCAGAATGGATCAAGACGTGCTTGCCCCGGATTAGTGGGAGAAACCTCCGTAGGTCAAGAGATACTGCCAACAACTCTAGGCAGTTGATGTCCCAATGCTGCCGGGGTCCTGTCCAGAGGCCAGCGGCAGTGTGTCCGTTGCACATGGTGCCCCAACCCTGTCAAGAGGTGTCTGTGGTCACCATGACATGTCTGGACACCTGCTGCAAGGGGAGTCCGGTCCGCAGAAAGCAGAGGTCTGTCCAAGGGTTGAAAGTCTGATGGCAAGAAGGGGTGATTGTCACACGGTATGTGCTGTGATGCCATGCCCATCTTGGGACTCAAATCTGTAGCCAGTGCTGAGGATGCCATATGCCCTAGGAGCCTCTGGAATTGTTTTAGAGGAACCGCTGTGCCGGGCTCGAAGAGAGCGAGGCACCTGAGCACTGACTGAGCGTGCTCATTGGTGAGACGCGCTATCATTGAGTCTAACTCCATGCCGAGAAAAGAGATGCTCTGAACCGGGACGAGCTTGCTCTTTTCCCAGTGGACCTGAAGCCCTAGACGGCTGAGGTGCCTGAGCACCTGGTCACTGTGAGCGCTCAGTAGCTCTCAAGTGTGAGCCATTATGAGCCAGTCGTCGAGGTAGTTAAGTATGCAGATGCCCACTTCCCTCAGCAGGGCAAGAGCTGCCTCTGCGGTTTTCGTGAAGACGCGAGGGGACAAGCTGAAGGGGAGGACCTTGTACTGATACGCCTGTCCGTCGAACGCGAACCATAAGAAGGGTCGGTGTTGAGGCAGACTGGGCGAGCAGGCCCGAAGGTGGCAGCCCAGACGAGTAATCAGCATCAGACGCCACTGTGACACTCTCCGATGTTGTCATCCAATTCATATTGGCCTTTTCTCAGGTTCACTTCATTCTACACAACGTCAAGTGAGTGACAGAAGGGGAATCTGGAAAACGAGCGGTCAGTGGGCTTGCTGTTTAATGCTGAGAAATGCCTAAAATTATTAAAAGTCCATGTCCAACCACTTCAAGATCACATCCTAAAAATAAAAACAAGTCAAGCATATTTTGAACAAAGATTGTAGATTCAAACCACACTTGGAAAAAAGTTTTCTGAAATGCCCCAAATCTTAAACTTTTCCTGTTCTCACATCACAGCAGGCTGAGATTGGACAGGTAGAGGATCAGCATGGTTCTAAATGCACAGCAAATCTGCACTGGATACAGTGGATGAGCAGGGATGTAAAAGACTGAGGTGAGTTTCCCCTGAAGTGCTGAGTGAGATCTTTAATAACAGTGTTGAGGTGGAAACACAAGTTAACATCGGTGGTGTGCGCTCCCCGACTGAGCGCAAAATAATAGCGCAGTTTGAAAAGTACTTATTAGCTAAACTGGGTAACAAAAGCAGTCAGAGATATAATCACATCTCCTTTGCCTGCCGACATCTCTTCACTCAGACCAGCTCTAGGTTACATGACAGTTATTCAATTAATGAATAACTTGCTTCATGTATTCCCAAAAAGTATTTATTAAGCATCTTAAAGGTGCATTGACAAATGTTTTGCTTGTTTTACTGGCCAATAGAAAAGTGGTCTTGGACTTTATATTAATACCCATCTTAGAAATACCCCATTTGCAATATGTGTCACCAATAATTTAATTGTTCTGCAACCAAAAGTGTCCAAAAACAGGAGTGTTACTAATACTTTTAAGATCCTGTGAAATAAAAATTTAAGTTGTACTGCTTTTAGTCCATATCTGTTCGCTTTAAGGTCATATGCTAGTGTGCTTCAAAATTTTGACAAAACTACTTTTCAGAAGATATAAGCATATCAAATTTGCAATCGTTATCTCTTCCATCTAAAAAGACTCAGGAATATCCTTGACATCACATTGAGGTTGAGAAACCTTGTCCAATCAAATAAATTCTAGAAAGAAAATGCACCCTACCCCTTCTTCTGTTCAGCGCATCTGTATGTGTTCTAACTGGCCCTTCAAAGGGAGCACAATCCATGCCATCTTACTGACCGTTATCACCTTTCAGCCATCTGAAGCTCTCACAGTGGTAGGTGATTGACTTCAAAGGGAGTAGGGCATAGAGATGATCACTTCTGAATGGGATGCACCAACGCGGCATCCGAGGAATGTTGCTGGAGTTTATTTATATTTTTTGTGTAGCCTGAGATTTTTGGGGATGTACAGCTCCATAAAGTGTTCTTTAATTTTTATGCTTAGTGTATTGGGGTTCAAAACATGGATATATGATCTTTTACCCATTTGTTTCCCATTCTTCTGCATTGGAATTGCACAAAGGCTCCAGCCTCATCTTAAGCAAAGACCACGATGGTCTCTTTGGAAAAGCTGGTTTCCCCGGTAAGCGGCTCTGACATGAGCAGCATGATGGAAAGGGCTATGCGTGTTTTTGGTTATAAACTAAAGCCTAATGCCTCTTGTTATAAATAAGATGGAACGTTCGACATGTCCTGCCCCCTACTTTCTGTTTCATTAGGAAATACGTCAAAACACCTAATCGAACTGCATTCATCAAATGTACTTCACGGGGATTTTAATAAATCCAAAGTGAAAAAGAGCTAAATAACAAGAAAATGTTTTAGCAAACCTAGTTTATCAGAGCTAGACTAACTGCATAATGTTTGGTCCACTTTGCAGATTTTTCTGGAAAAATTAGCAGGGACTAAAAATGGTTCAAGGAACAAAAACGAAAACAGAAAAAGTACATTATTTTTAGCAGAATGAAACAAAAAACTGGAACAAAGTGATTTTCAATTGTTCCAGAGTGAAATCTTTATTTTTAAATGCTGGTAACCGGTTATAACCGGTTGATTTTGTTCTGATAATTTTTTTAGGAAACCAACCAAAGGGTTTATTACAGGAAATTTTTGGAACTACACTTCATGTTGCCTGAAAAAATTAATCATGTGCTTTGATCCTGAAGGAAACTGCTGCATCACATATGTCTTTTCCTAATTGCCAGTTGTGGATGTTGCATTCTGTGAATGAAGACCTTTTTAACAACTGTATAATTTCTACATTTGCACTGCTACTTCAGAAAGAAGGAAAACATTATTAGATGTAAAAAGTACATTTCTCAGTTGTTTCTAAGTCTTTACTGATTTATTGTTAGATATGATGCATTAATACAGAGTTGATGCTGCCGTGTTTTGACTCAGAAGCAGCTCTGTTAATAAAATTATACTTAACTGTAAATTAATTGTATTCTTGTTGAGGTTTCTATTCACCACACAGGAAAACTTATTCACTTATTTTGGTGATGCAAGTTATTTTGGGGTTGTTTTTCCAGACCATGTAGCTTGTTTCTCTTGTGAGAGATCTGGCAACACTGAACTGACATGCACCCAGTAGAACAGAGTACTGTCATTTTAAAAATAACATTATTAACTGTAATTTTATTTTCTTCTAAACTGGATTCCTTTGGAAAGGAGGATGCGGAACCTCTGAATCAGAAAAAAAAAATATATATAGTTTTTGCTCAGAACGAACCGAAATAAAAAACATTTAGTTTTTGCTCTCTGAAAATAAACAATGTTGTAATCAGAATCACTGTCTGTTCAAAATAATATGGAAGATATGAAAAATATCACAGGCACAATCCCAGTCACAGAGTCTCTATCATATCAAATATATTTTCCCCGTCTGTCGCTCACTCGACGCTGTGTCGAATGAAGCAACACTATGGGACTTTGCCTCACGTGTCTGTGCTGCGATCACACGCAGGCAGCAATTTATGAATGGTTCATGTTCTCAGTGCAAGAACATAACCATCGCAACGTTGCGGTCGCGGCTTTCTCTCCTCTGAGAGAAAGCCACATTAGCCGCCCCCCCGCGCCTCTTTCCTACAGGATTGAGGCTGATGCGGATGGCAATGAAGGTGATTCGGGGAGTGCAGCAGGCTTGGTTTCTGTGGGTAAATCTCCACGAACCACCCGCCCCCCAGCATGCTCGTTTGCTTCTGTTCGTGTCCGACGCAAGACCGGCTCGCCCCACGGCCAATTTGATGCCTCCCTCGGACCCCGCAAGCTGGATGACGTCCGACGGCCCAATGTACTAGTACCCTTTGGCTCATCCCTGTCCCCTCGCGTCTTCACGAAGGTCGCAGAGGCCGCCTTTGCCCCACTAAGGGAAGTGGGCATCCACGTACTCAATTTCATCAACGACTGGCTGATTCTAGCTCACTCTCGAGAGTCTCTTTGTGCCCACAGGAACCAAGTGCTCAGGCACATCAGCCATCTAGGTCTTCAGATCAACTGGGAAAAGGGCAAGCTCTCCCCGGTACAGAGCATCTCTTTTCTCGGCATGGTCTCAACAACACAAACTTACAAACGAGCACACGCAGCCAGTGCTGAACTGCCTAAGTTCATTCAGACAAGGCACAGCGGTTCCACTGCGGCGGTTCCAGATGCTCCTGGGGAATATGACATCCTCATCGGCGGCCGCGCCACTGAGGATGATGCATATGATACCGCTTCAGCACTGGCTTCAGACTCGAGACCAGAGATGGGCATGACGCCACGGCACATACAGTGTGTTCATTACCTTTTTCTGCCGCCAGACATCCAACCCTTAGGCAGACCTCTGTTTTCTGCAGACAGGAGTCCCACTACAGCAGGTGTCCCGATGCGTTCTGGTCACCACAGACGCCTCCAGCTTCTGGACTTCTTTCTGTAATTCTTGACCTACGGAGGTTTCTCCCACTACTTTGCGGCAAGCACGTCTGGATTCGTCAAACAGCACCACCACAATTGCATACATAAATCGCCAAGGCGCCGTGCACTCTCGTCACATGTCGCAACTCACCCGCCATCTCCTCCTTTAGAGCCAGCAGCGACCCAGGTCATTGGGCCCCACTCATACCCTGGGCAACCTCAACACGGCAGCGGACGCGCTATCGTGACAGGGCACGCTCAGCGGAGAGTGGAGGCTCCACCCCCAGGCGGTCCAGCTGATTTGGGAGCGGTTCAGAAGAGCACAGGTTTGTTTGCTTCCTTAGACATGGTTGTTGACGCCATCGCTTTGGCCTATCACACCCAGGCCATACCCGCCCCTCTTGCGGGTTCGAGGCAAGAAGTGTGGCATCCTCGTGGGAACTGGCCAACAGCACCTCCCTAGCAGACATCTGCAGAGCAGCGGCCTGGGCAACACCCAATACCTTTACGAGATTTTACAAACTCAGGGTTGAGGTTAAGGATCTACCACTACGCCATTTCCACATGTGCCCTGAAAACCCATGTGACGTATTTTGCCACACTTAACCTCCCCCAGCCTGGGCAGGTGGTGGTCTCAGCAAGGTCTTTTCCCCCTGAAAGAATAGGAGTTGTAAAATAACGACTTCCCCGATGTGTGTTATAGCGTTAAAATGGCCCCAGCCTTAAAAAGGCGGGGCTAGCGCAGCTTGCTCCCATGCTTGGCACGTAGCTTTGTTCACCCCCTTCAGGATTCGAGGAACCTAAAATATTTACGACGTATTTTATGGGGCGTAAGGGAAGGGTACATGCAGTCTGACGCAGCCTTTTGCTTTGGCATGCAAAAGCCTGTCCGCACCTGTATCAGCAGCTCACATACATGGTTCAGTGCATGGCGTGATTTAATAGGGACCCCTAGTGTTGCTTCATTCGACACAACATCGAATGAGCGACAGACGGGGAATGTCTAGGTTACATGCAATTTTGATGCCAATGTAGTTGTTACAGATTCCTACCTTTATTCACAAACAGCATGTAAAGTGATGAAATTAAATTACTTGAGGTGTAATAATGTAATACATTTTATAAAATCATATAGCATCATTTAATCACATGTGTTTGATATCAGTCATCACACATTATGAATACAGTACATACTTATGTAAAATGCATTCCCTGTCTTAGGTTAGGGGCGAAGAATGAAAAGTAGGAAACATTGTTCCTCTCGTTTGTCATGTAAAAATTATTGTTGTTTTTATTGTTGTTTCCCAGTAAAGCAGCTAATAAGACCAGCACATTGAGAAAATTAATAGTGGTGTCCTGGATTTTAAATATGCCACAGGGAAACAAGTGATTTAGAGAACAAAGGAAACACATTTTTGTTTTATTTGTTTTCAAATACTTTGGGATTTGTTTTGTTTTGTTAACTTTTAGCATTTTCTCTCAGTAAGGAAAGACATGCCTTTCACAACAGAACCTGGTAAATTGTCAGCTCATGCCTGCATCAGCACTGAAAGGGAAAGACAACACAGCAGATCTGGTCACAAAGGTGCGATAAAACTAAAGCCAGCCACTTACGAATGTGGCGGGGCAGTGGTTGGACAAAAATTACACTAAATGTACGAAATGAAGCAAGATAAAGAGCAGACTACGCCACCCCGTTTCTATGAACGGGGAAATTTCATAAGACACACAGGTTCGCTACCACAGAGGACAAGAGACGTGGATATGAATACAACACTATTTTTATTTTCACAACAATAATAAATTTAAAATGTATAAAAGGGTGGTTCTTCAACTACAGGCACTTTTAGCCTTGTGAACTTGAGGGGGAAAAAAGTGTTCAAATCAAAATTTTCACAATCTAACAGTTAAATATAACTAGTCTAGTTTAATGATCCATAAGAGAACACACTTACATTATAAGACAAATTGGTGTTTTTTGACATGTTTTCCGATCCGCACTGAACAAATGTCATTTCCATCACATGTAAATATTTGATTATTATTTACAAATATTATGATATACATAATTTCTTAACAGTGTAAGACCACTTTCACACATAGTTTTACCAGTTTATACCTATATTGCAATTACCATAGATTTGTGGATTAAGTAAATTAATTGTCATGAGGCCCAAACACAAAGCTTACATCCACCACAACCTGAAATATAATATTGGATTGGTTAGATACATTTCAGAAAAATAACTACTTGTGTTATTACATTAAGTGGACCATTAGCCCATAAACTATGCAGAAGTTTTTAATGAGTGATTAGAGTTTTGTAAATATTTTCAAAAAACATACAAGGTGGTGGAAATGACTGGGTGGTGTGGAAATGACAATGAATGGACGTCCATGTAGAAAAACAGAAGACATTTATTTGAAACCTTCTGAAGCAGACAATTCCAACAAATCTTTAGTCTCATTAGTCTGTTTGGTTCCATAACCAGATGAACATTTACAGTCTTACTGTAAACAACTTTAACCACAAATAGTCACATGAAAAATGTAAGTTACACATAACTTGTGATTGTAAAATTGTAACATTGTAACATTCTAATTGGTTAGATGAACAGTTTTGAATTTTGGAATTCTTAAAAAAAAAAAAAACTAAACTTTAGTCATGCCAATGCATTGTAACATGAACTATAAATTTCTTTTTTCCTCATGTATCTCTCCCTGTCTCTCTTCAGTCGCTCTTCATATTTGACAGGGTCCTCTTTTAGTCTGTCCCTATAGGACTGAGACCTTTCAGCAGTTGACTTCCACGGCATCTTAAAAATAGATGAAAAGGCATTTCAACAAATATATATTTGAATAAATACATTAGCATAGTAAATTTCAATAAATAAAATATACATATGTAGCCACACAATCTATGAATTGCAGCTTGTAAGCATAAATGTCATTACCACCTCACCTTTGTCATTTCCATCCAAGAAGGTAATGTGTTGGAAATGACGGTGGTGGAAATGACAATCGCAGTATTTTGTAAAAAAATCCAAGCTAGTATTACAGATTAGCTATGAATTGATAGCTAGCATTGCATGCCTGCAAAATACATCTATTTATGTTAAAAAATCTATTTATTTACAAACTCAGTTGATGTTACGCCATGTTTGGAAATGACATACAATAAAAATATTTTCATTTCAAGCAATATTTACCTTGAGTTTTCTTCTTCAAGTTGGTGAAGAAATTCAAAATCTCCTCCATGTCAGACATGTGCTGTGATGTCATTGTTCATCTCCATAGAAACTACCCAAACAATCTTTCAAAAAACTTTTTAAAGGGACATTACAGCGTTGTGGTGGAAATGACGGCAATACTGTGGGACAACTACATTTTGTATATAAAATCACATTAATAGTTGTCTGACCTTAAATACCACAATTATGTTTTGATTATTTTACTGATACTTTATTCAGTCATATTTTAAAAAAATAGATAAATAATTTTTTTACACGTCTTTTTCATTATTGAAGATCAGAAGTCTGGGTGTGGGACAAGCACAAAACAGCAATATTTGTCATCTATAATGATGTTTAAAAAGGTGAAAAAATCATCGTAGACTACCGGTAAAAAGTTCCTAACGTACTTTCATTGTAAAGTTAACTATGAAAGTGTGAATTTTTCAAAATTAAATGTTTTTTTATAAAATATGATCAAAGGACATGAAAGTGCCCATAGTCTAAGAATTGCCCAAAAACAGGTAAGAGTTCTCACTGCTTCAGTGGGCGCCAGACCAAAAATAAAGAGGAAAAACTTTCAGGCTGAGGCTTACCAGTAGGGTGGCTAGCTGCACAGTGAGTATCCTAAGACCACACCAACATTCACACACACTCACACACGCCAAGTGAGAGAAAGGCAAGTGCCAACGGCAAAACACTCTGTGAAGGAAACACCACAAAAAGGACAAGGACAGCTAGCTTCCCTACACCGGGGGCCTCCAGTTCCTGAAACAAACAAAAAAACAAAACAATTTATTTCACAATTAACAGACACTCAGTTATAGGAAAGCAGATTCCAACACTGAAGAAGGTCAACAACTGGCGAATTACTGGCCACCAGTTCGACAGACGGGTGTAACCCGGAAAGGTTTGCACTAAATTGCCAGTAAGGCCTGAACAAACAATGAAGCAGCCAACTGCTATAAAGAAAAAATAAAAATAACCCACAAACATCATAAGTCAAACAATACAAAATAGAAATGACAATTAATTATGCTTCAAACAAATTAAATTACAAAACAAAAAGTAATTAGAAAATTCAACTAGGAAAAGCACAGACCAAAGAAAACAACAAATTAACAAACAAACAGTTGGTAGCGATATCGCAAAAGGTGGGGCTAAGGTGCAACATTGGAAAGTCTCACGCTTAGTGACGGCCCTGAGACTAGCCACCCTTCACCAAGACCACCAGTATTAGCGTAAAGCTGTTTACAAAACAAAACAAATAAATCACACTATAGTATAGAAAGCAGCAGAACAGACAGTGCAGTCTAAAAAGGTTGTCTAGGAAGCATTTGCCCCGCAGTCCACAGTGACGAACCACTCCAGAGCAGATTAACGCACTAAAAATAAACAAAATGAATGAATAAAAATACTCAACCTCATCATGCTCAAGTGGTTAAATATACATACCAGTAGAAGATCGCTAGAGCCACAGATTATTCGGTTACTCACAGCTCACATTCATAAGCAAAACCGCCAATGTACCGGTGTTCCATCGGAACGTACACGAACTGTAATACGATAAAAGCATAGGTTACCGGGAGTCACACCAAAACGAACATTAGTCCGTTGAAATAGACATACCGGAGAAAAGACAGCCTGCACCCCAAAAGCAAAGTCGCACAAATCCTGGTCAGAACCTGGCTCCCACAGAGCTGCGCGCGCACACGCAAAAGCGAATCTGACGATGACGCATACCCAGGTGGCCCGAACTCCGCCTTAAATAGGTCAGGGACAGCAGCCCATTGGCTGTCACACCCATCAGTCATTTAATAATCACACATAATAATAGGGTGGGTTCTAACCCGCCTTGTCACACATGCTCAAAGGGTACTTAAAATTATAGTACTAAACAGAATACAAAACCACAAACAACACCTCTTGACATCAAGACAAACAGTCAGTATAGTCAGTCTGTTCCAGCTGAATGTGGAGAATCAAATGACAAGAGTTCAGATCAGGAAGAGACTGTTGCTGTCAAAGCAGCCTATACTGGTAAATGCAGCACAGGGATCAGACAGGGGTAAGGGTTGAGATAGGAGTCACATCGATTGTAAATGGATTAAAGACTGTTTAGTAAAATATTTTCAAGGAGTTAACATTTGGATAACGACTTCCAGAGAATGAGGCCATGGCCGTTATTGCCTCTGTAAATGGATTTGAACACATGCAACATAATTTATGGCTACAAAATAATTGCTAAATCAAAGCAAAAGTTGAAAAAAGGAAAGGTAGAAAAGGACACAGTCCTTAGAGTCTATGTGAGCTATGTGAAGTGACAATATTTACAAATCTGCAATTTGATTCAAAACCTGATTTGATGATAAGTTAAAGGAAAAGCTATAATGTAAAGTGAAAAAGAATTATGTAGGATTCTGCACTATTTCTAGGTCACTAGCTAAATAGGTAAGCAGATCGAGGCACTCAAGATGCACTTTGGAACATTTTTAAATTATGCTGGGATAAATGTATTGTGAAGTGTATGTATGTGCAAACTTGTGAAGTCCATGCCAGCTAGAGTACATGCTTTATTAAAAAAAAAAGGACATACAAAATAATTAGAAATTCTGCTATTCAAAAACAATTTTCAACACAAGTTGTTATGCTGATAATCAGTATTAGGTGTAATCCAATTGCAAAGTAATTAGGTACTGTAATCGAACATGTATTATACATTTAGCCAAAAAAGTAGTGTAATGCATTACATTTTAAATTCTTGTTATCATATTACAGTTACTGAGTTTCAATTAATTTAATTATTTTAATGTATCCTATAGGGTAATGCTTATTTCTAATATATAATTCATGAAGAATAAATGAATTATGGCACTTTAACGAGTTGTGAAGTTGAAATGTGAAGTGCTGAGTGTATGACTTGTGTGTAACAATGAACAAGGAAGAAATATATACATTAATTTTCATTTGTTGAGCCGAGAAGTGTTTTAGAAAGTAACTTTAAAGTAAAATTATTATTAATTTTATTACTTTTCAAAGACTTAATTAGTAAAGTAATCTAATTACAATTTTAGATAAATAATTAGTAATTTGTAGTGGATAACTATTTTTAAGTAACTTACCCAACACTGCGATTAATATAATTTGCATTTGAATTTGTTAGATATAAATTAGAAAAGAAAAACTAGTGGTCTCAGACTTTTGGACCCCACTGTCTTTGTGAACGATTTCCTACAACAGTAATGTCAATATAGTTGTTTAGAGAAAGCTGTACTATTCACCTGCACAGTATTCTTTTGGCAATCACTAAAAAGTTTGAAACTGCAGACATTTCAGTCGAAAAGAGAAAGAAAACTCTTCAACACATCCTCATCATTTTCTTAGATATAGCATGTGCAAATACTGTTTCTCATATAAACCAAAGAACATAAATACACTCCACCCTCAATTTCCCTCATCTATCTATCTCTCTCTCTCTCTCTCTCTCTCTCTCTCTCTCTCTCTCTCTCTCTCTCTCTCTCTCTCTCTCTCTCTCTCTCTCTCTCTCTCTCTCTCTCTCTCTCTCTCTCATTACAGGTCATGTAATTCAATGATCACCTGAGATCACCTGCTGGTCATGAATCTCAGCCAGTGGTGTAACATGAAAAATTGTATTAATATACAAAACTTATTATACAGTCCAAAACACTACACTGATAAATGGCATGGTTCTGGGCTGGCGATGATTGCATTTAATCCAACGCCACCATGTTATTTTCTTTCTTACTCTCTTTCTTTCTTTTTAGTTCACTGCTATATTGTACAAAAAAGAACACAATTTACCACTATGTCCTAAGGTCAATGCAGTAGTCATAGCAGCAGTTACCATGGTCACACTTTTTTCTAGGTGGAAAAGCTAGAGAGAGCTAGAAAGACAGAAAGGATTAAATATTTCCGCGCCATGCTCTGTAGATACTAATTGCACCCTGCAACACAAGTGCAGTAAATAATGAAATTTTAATTTCTGCTCTCTCTCTCTCGATTGCCAGCCCCTCATGTGTAGAGTCATGTTTCAAAGAAATGTATTATAGCCAAAGGAGTGTGAGCGGCAAAAGGTGGGGATGGGTCCACATAAAGACTTTGTGTGTATATGTTTTTAATTGCAGGGTGTGCAAGTTAACCGCGGTCATGTAAGCCTATTATACGTGTTCCCATGATTCCACTCAAATGTGTACGTGTCTGAGTGTGTGTGTTTGTGTACTTAAGAAGAAAACTAAAAAAAAAATGAAAAGAGAGGATAAAATCCATGAGGTTTACTTTGAAAAGATGGCAGGCCATTCAGATAATGTATCGTAACTAATGTCTACCTGCTAAGGATGACTGGGCCAAGCAGGCTTCAGTTCTGGCATATTCCGCTGAATTTCGGCAGGCGCTCTGCAGTCACGCTGGGATGGGGCAAACCGGAGCTCCGTGATTCACCATAGCTCCATTTCTCACACACAACTGATGCAGCTGACTCGAACAAGAGTGAAGTATGTTGGAAAAAGAGACCAAGAGAGGAGGAGAGCAAGCATGCTAAAACTAAGTATTGGGGGGTGATGAAAAAGTTGACAAAAAGAATGTTTCCACGCACCTTTTTCTTTCTTTCTTTTGCGTTTTCCGATTTTTATACTAAGTTTTTCATCACAAACTGTATTATTAGCTTAACAATTTAAGTTAAAAGTTGAATTTAAAATAAAGAAATGAATGAAAATGACTATTTGGCCCCCATCAGATTTAATGACAGAAAAATTGAGAGAAACGTAGAATTGAAAAATTATCCAAAGAGCATCTTGTGTGCTTCAATTTAAGCAAGGAAATCTGACTTTTGCACAAAGTATCTTACATTTGAAAAGAAAAAAAATTCTTATAAAAAGAAATAGTACAGAATCTTACATCTTTAAATCTTATATTTCAATGTATCCTAAAACTGTGTTTATTTCCAGGGTTGAATCTGATTTTCAATCCCAGATTTTCAATATGTTATCAGACTTTTGGACTCCGCTGTATATCCTCTCAGTGACTTATTCTATTTCTCTGTAAGATAACATTGTATAAACATAATGTTAAAGAGTCTTTAGTTTGGATAGATTTATAACACACTAACAGATGTAAGCTGCATGGGTGCATTAGATTTTTTTCTGGAAGTTTCACCTTTAAGACTAAAGGCAGCTTTTTATTGCTTATTTGCGGTTATTCATCTTTTGTTTCACTTGATTGTGTGCGGAATAATAAGCGATGTGCCCTGTGGCTGATCTTCCCTTTTCTCTCCTTTCATCTGCTTTTGTGTCCCTGCAACATTTACGATGAACTACCATTCATCTCCATCTAACAGCCAACCAAATAAAATAAATCACAAATTTCCTCAAATATAACAATATTTGTATTGGGGGGTTTATAATTAATGAGCCCAGCTGCACTAATTAAAACCCATCTGAGCTCCATTCATCTTGGTCAATGCGGCTGATCGTTTTTCAGGCTGAGCACCACGCCTTTCTCCGGGCCGCCTCGTCCTTGGACTCATTTTTCAGGTGATTTGAAAACTATTGTTGGTTTATTGGTGTTGAGGAAAAACTGCCTAGCGCAATTAATAACAAACAAACAAATGAGCATCTTCATGTAAATTATCTGTTGTTTTCCGCTGTTTACTATAATACAGATGCTGAATGTAGACATGGCTTGAAATGGATGTTATTAAACAGTCTTATAATTGGCACAGAGCCATTAACGGCAAATCTGTCAGCAGCGTATAGAAACTTGGAAGTACTAACTCATTATTAGTAGTCAAACATGCCTTGATTTGGGAAGACAGCTTTACTGCATCTCAGTAGCTACTTTAGCCTTAAAATAATCTATAAAACAATTATCACAATTGGCGTCACATACTCAAACCTTAATGTCAAAATGCTAATTTTAAACATCTTAAAAAAGCTTATTGCTTATATCCTACGTGCAGGAGTGTATATTAAAACTGTTCTAAAAATCAGCAAAAATGTGTATTGTATTTGTGCTGTTTATTATAATTGTAGAAAAGTTTTTATGTGTCCTATATTCTATAATAGTTAATATAGTGTCATATATTTTATGTGTACTTTATATAAAATGCTTACATTAAAATCATCCTTTCACAGTAATGTCACTATGAGTAAACAGACACTGAACCCTTTGAATCCTCTTAGCATGTAACAGTCAGACAAGGGGGTACCAGGGGATGTCTCGCCGGTATCAGCACAGAATTCTCAATGAGTTCTGGTTCTATTCAATCACTCCAGGACAAGCCTCTCAAAAGTAGGACATCAGAGGAAAAAAAAAAACATTGATCCACATAACTGCTAATTCATAAACACGTTTTTTTCCCCCCTCTGGTATTGCAAGGTGTTTTAAAATAATGAATGAGACCATGTCAGCGTAACAAACTAATCTTGGCCACTCCTTTTTAAAACGTGTCTTTTACTGAATAAACCGGCTGTAGGTTTGCAAATGCTTGGTTAACTGTGAAAAAACATTAGTGATGTATATATACACTACGAAAGATTAGCCTGGTTATCTTAATGTATTAGCATAATTTGCTAGTGAGAGAAAACTGCTTTGATTGTGACAAAACGTTGACTTGATAAAAAAGTTTTTTACATTTATGAAAGCAAAATCAACTAGGTTATCAACACACATACAGTATAATTTGTTGACTGTATAACTTTACTGATGCAGATGAATTGTTGTTAAATAACTAATGTCTGCTTGTTCAGTGCGTGCTTTATCGGACCATTAGCCACTTGCTAGTACAACATAGTCAAGCACTTCCTATCCGATTCCAAACTCTTAACTACCCTAAATACACAGGAGGCAAGAGACCCAGTTAACGCCTGGGGAGAATTAATCTCAGCCTCTGTGATATATGACTCGCTGCATAAATCGGGAGCGCTTTGTTCGTGGTGTTTATTGAGAGCAGGCTCATTTCATGGAGCTCAATTCTACGCCAATGTTTTCACTTAGAAATGACTGAGATAATGTTTCACTGAGATCTTAGTTCTCCAAATGCTGCATTAGAGAGTATCTGTAAAGTGATAGTTTATGCAAATGACATTTGGGGGGAGGGAAATAAGATACGTTAAAAAAAATTTAAGTTGTTATCAAATAAAACACAAAACCTATGCACTTTCTATCAGTGCACGCATAAGTTGGCCTGGGCCCAGTGGCTTTTGTGGAACACAAAAGGAGATGTTAGGCATAATGTTAGCCTCGGTCACTATTCACTTTCATTGTATGGGGGAAAAAAATTTAAGTGAATGGTGACTGAGACTAACAATCTGCCGAACATTTCCATTTCCTTTTGTGTTCCATGGAAGAAGGAAATGAGTGTGAGGGAATGATGAAAGAGTTTTTATTTTTGGGTGAACTATCCCTTTAAGTGCTAAAACCTTTTTTGGATGACTGTTTTGAGATGGAAACATTAACTGTATTTGTTTATAATGCATCCACAGCTCTGTCTCTTCATTCTATCCATCTCGCTCACATACGCAAGCCATTTTTTACGCTGCGGGTTGATGTAACTGCAGACTGGAGCTGCATGTGTGGGTCACACAAACAAGGATAGCTAAGAGGCTTGGGCAACCTGGCCACACAGGTGTTCAGGAAGAACGCTGTTCACTGCCAGGATTGATGATCTAATCAAGCTGTCACCATGGTGATGAGCGGCTTGGCCGAACGGGAGGGGCAGGTGGCACATGCTTACTGTTCTCCCAAATTGGCCCTGACAGGCTGAATTGGGATAAGGAATTTTCCCCTAAGTAATGTAGGAAACTAGTTGCACAAGCTACGCAGGAGAGTCGTAGCTTGCCCCTTAGCTTCTCCGCCACACATACCTCTTTCTTCATCTTTGTAGGACCAAGGGAAGAAAAGTAATATCGCAAACAAATGCAGATGTTGGCAGAGCAACACAGAAAATTTTTACAAACTGCCTCTAAACTCGTTTCGTTTGGTCATAATCATTTGATTTACAAGCATCTGGACTGGGTTGCTGCATTCTGCTTTTTACTTTAACATAACTATTGTCAAGATGTTTGAAATAGAAATACTTAATTTGACTCTTTGTGTTTACACTACACATGATGAACTCTCTCGCACTCTCCGACATATCCTTTGGAAAGTACATAAAATTATTGTGAGTAATCATTCAAGTAAAGCCATAAAAATTAAATGAGGATAATGTTCAAGTAATCTAAGTTTTATGGAGGGCAATTGCTTTAAACGTACAATTTTTAATTATCATTTAATTTCAGCAGCGATATTAAGGAAATCCTTCACTCTGAATGCTTTATCTGGGATATTTAGGAAAATAAACACAGATGATTGTAATACTCTTGAGCATGAAAATTGGGAAAAAGATAAATGCGGCCAGGGGGGCGGCCACATTGCATGTTTAAAAAAAGAAGGATTCTTAATGATGATACACTAATAGAAAGAGTTTATTTACACAAATCACTTTTTCTGCTTTCTACATTGAAAAACATCACAACTTAACTTGGATTACTGCAGTAAACATTTACGTTTCAGCACACTTACTAATTGAAGTATTTCCACTTGTCTGCACACTTGTAGCGTGACATTTTCAGTGATGCACATTTGAAATGTATCGGGGGCATTAACACATTGTGTTATTTGTCAAATATACAGACGTTGCTCTTTTGAAGTTCCAGAGATTGTTCTTCTTTTGGAATACATGATAGGATGAAACAAAGAGGGTGAAAGATCCCATTAATAATTAACTATTCACTCATAACCACAGGGCTGTTAAGAAAACATGCTCCTCAGCTTTTTGCATATTACTGCTCCTAAATTCTGCAACTTGACTAATTTTCTTCTCTCCTTAACCTTTTTCCTCTCTTTCTTCATCCCCCCAGTCCCTGCCTTCATATTTTTCCCTAAATACATAGAGAAACCAAAGGCCTCTTCTTTTAAATTACAAACATCCGGCATGTAAATGAGCCGGCTTGCAGGGGAAGAACTTGTGGGCTCAGCGCTTTAATTTAGCTAATTACATTCGCAGAGTTTGCAGTCATTTGAGCAGTAGCTGATGAGAGCGACTGATCGCCTCTCTTTCTTTCAGTGCTTAGACACTTGTAATCAAGGCCATTAAGCTTTAAAAGAGACTTTTAGAAGTGAAGCTGAAATCAACTCCTCCAGGAGCTCCATGCCAGCCATGTGTTTCCCTATACCATGTTTATGCTACCCTTTTTTCAAGTCCACTATACCATGCCGTTTCATGCATGTGACAAGAATAAAACACAAAAAAAAAAAACTAAAGATGATCGCTGGGTACGGTGCACACATGTAAAAGTTGTTTAACAAAATGTGATGGCTGAAAATAATTTTTCATGACCAAATGTAATGTTTTCTCCTTGCTTTGGAGAGAGTAAATCTGATGTACAATATGATGTCATAATCATAACACTGTTACCTCATAATAAAAGATGTGTATATGGTATAGTTCACATGCCTGGTGTTCCATACGCTGCAGTGTCACACCCTTGGCCTTGGACATTTTGCCCTGTTTTCAGTTATGTCACACTTGATTTGTGTGATTGTATGTGACATGTGTGTGTGTGTGTGTGTGTGTGTCCAGAGAGGACACTGACCTGTACACAGTGGATGTAACCCTGCAGAGCTCGTGACCGCTGCTCGTTGGTCCTCATATTTGTTGTACAAAAAATCCCAAAACATCCGATATCATTCATCTGTGTGAACAACAAGAAAAGATACATTTGATAGCACATAAGCTATAATGCATAGTCCTCACAGTGTAGAGGCCAAGCATCCAGTCTTTCTGATCCTAGAGCACGGTAACATTTTTGTTTTTATCTTTGAGATGCCATGTAGTTTGTACCCACTGCACTCATTTTCTGTGTTTTGAAGGGTGTATTAGTTCAAAAGGCTTATTTTTCTAATGTGAAAATGGAACTAATGATGTGTGGGGGTCTTTTCACTATTACTTATGAAAACAGCACAGAATCCATTCCTCTGTTATTATTTGGTCAGTCGAAGGGACCTCTCAAAATTGCACCAAATTATGTCCAATTAAGACAAGGCCGAGGCTGTCAATCAAACATAAACTTTCCGCCATCATTACACAGTTAGGATGGAGACGACTGCACTTTTTCACTCAAACACTTTTTTCCATTTCTCTTTGAATGTGAAAGAGGGGAGGAGAGTGTGAATATGATCCTGTGTACCAGATGTGTCACAATGGAGAAAATGGTGTCACCTGCTCGCCTCCACCACTTTCTACCTCGGCGCGGATCGGTGCGTGCCAAACCCAGCGGCAGGTCAGCGGCGAGCATGTGCAGCGCCCCTCCAAATGCCTAGCGCTGAAATTTGGCAACAAATGTCACAGTGGAGCAAAACAGCTGTTGTCTTTACGACAAGCCAAACTCATTCTGTCTTTTTGAATTATGATAATGCAAAACAGTGTCACCAGAATCACAGGGGACGAGTCTCTAGCTCTCTCTCTCTTCCCATCCGACGTGCACAGAGACTCCCTCCAATATAATAATTTCTCTCCTGCTTCTTTCTGACAAAATCATCAGTGGTTAGACTAAAAATACCAGGTGAGGGAAGAGAGAAAGGAATGGAGATGAAAAAAGGAGAAAGGGATGGCATGATAAACCAGCATCTGTGACATGGCCTCTCCTGTAATCTGTCTCCTCTCCTAACAGCATATGTTTTCAATCGCCGCCCCACGTCCCCAGTCTCCACTCAAGCCTCCCAGTATACCGCTCACACTGGTGTTGTTATTAATCATTGCGGCCAGGCAAACACAATTTACACATACACACTAGCTCAGTTCCAAACTTACTGAGCTGCCTACTGCCACATCTTAAGTGTCATGGAACGTCATATTTGAATAAAACGCTACATCACAAACTTCACACAAACACTGCTTCTCACGCAAGACTCAACTCACAGTTAATTAGCATGTTGCTTCACTAATGGTGTGATACTTTAATAAGCATAACATAATTTAGCACACATAAATATAGAGCAAATATAATCAGTTTATTTCAATAATCTAAAGGATTATTTTTCAATACTTTTCTGCATTCATAATCGACACCTTGTACATCATCTTTTCACTTGTATCATCTTTGAAAGTATGTACTGAATTCAGTGAGGAACTTAGACATCTCCATGACCATTGTGCAGTACATTTTTTAGGTATATAGACATTGCTTGACCTTAACTTTTTGGCTCATCAACCACTGTGGCTAGGGGTGTTCCAAAGTCATAGCCACACATCATTTTCACTTGTCAAAATCGTCCACCCCACAAAAAGTGATAAAGGTAACTGGAGATTTTAACACAGGTCTAATGCTTTAAGTAATCTCTTGTAATATCTGAATGCAAACATGACCAATTAGAACAGGAGGAAAAATGTGTCAATAATTTGCCCATAATTTATGGAGTTCCAGACTTCAAACCCCTTTCATTCAAAATTGTACAGGACTTGCCCTTATGAAAGTTCACCATGAACTATTTTTTGAGTGTATCAAAGTGCACACAAAAAAGTTGTGTCTTAGCTGTTTTTTGAAGACAGAGAGCGAATCTGCTTCATGGATGGAGTTAGTAAGGTCATTCCACCATCAAGGTATGATGAAGCTGAAAGTCCGGTAAAGTTATTTGGTGCCTCTTTGTGTTGGTACCACAAGGCATAATAAGGCCATAACCACAGGTAAGACCATTGATGGTTCCTCATTACCATGGTAAGAACAATATACGTAGATAGTCTTTCTAAAAAAATTAACTACCCTAGTTATGAAAAAGAACTGCATTTGGAAACTGTCAACTACAACTTTCACAACTAAAGTATAAAAGATTTGCCCTAATAGATTTGATATGAATCTGTAACATTTCTTTCAGAATACCAGTAGCCTAAGTTTTACTACAGTAAATTATGTATAATAAAGTTTGATAATGTGTGGATAATGAGGGAAGCCTGTGTGAAGAGGAGGAGGGCGTGGCAGGGCTGAGAGGATGCAAGAATTCTCCAATCAGTGGAAGAGGTATAAAAGGAGGAGCCGGGGACGCCAAAGAGAGAGAGAGAGAGAGAGAGAGAGAGAGAGAGATGTACATGGCAGCTCTGTGTTTGTGTCATTATGTTTCAATTTTATTTTGGTGACTCAATAAAGTTTTGTTGATTGTTAATTCAGTTCCTGCTGCAATCTGCCAGGAGACAGAGGAACCTCTGCCATCCACCAGGAAGTGGAGGAGCTTTTGCCATTCACCAGGGGATGGAGGAACTGCTGCCGTCCGCCAGGGGTGGAGAAGCCTCAGCCAGCTGCCAGGATGCAGAGGAGAACTGAGGACTCTGTGGGCGGCATGCTCATGGGAGCCGAAGAAGAGTGTTTTCTTTCTCTCTCCCTCTCTCTCTGTCTCTCTCTGTCTCTCCCGCACTCTTTTCCTCTCCCCTCTCCCTCCCCTCGCCCTACTCAGGTTCCTAGGAGGCGGGGAATACCAGCCAGTGGTAGAAGGAGCAACTCCTCCCCTCCTGGTTGGGAGGGTGTAGAGTAGGTCAGGCCGGAGGTTTCCCCGGCCTGTGTCAGGCGGTGGTGGTATGAGATGAGAAGGAGGAGGATGGTGTGGCCAGGCCAAGAGGATGCACGCCTGGCACTAAATCAGTGGGAGAGGGATAAAGGAGGAGCTGTGGACTCCAGAGAGAGAGAGAGAGAAAAAGAGAGATGCACGCAGCCACACTGTGTGTGCAGTGTTGTGTTTTATGTTGGTGTCTCATTAAAGTTTTTTTGATTGTTAATTTGGTTCATGAACCAAACCTTGTTACAGCCTGGTTGACATGAATGCTCCAAAGATAGGATAGCAAAGTGTGGTTCACTTGTGCGAGCGGGACTGTGTTGGCTCACGCCACACTCACGCCAAAACCAGGCTAAAGTTGTGACGCGCCTGCATTTCAGATGAGAAGAATATGAATTGCTTATAATGCACTGAACACAAGATAAATTAATTTAATTTGCATTGGCGAAATTTCTGTCATTTCTTGTCTTGTCGTATCATCATATGTTTTGCTCTTGTTCTTTCCTTCTACTCTTATGCCATCTATTGGCTCTCTTTTGTTACTTCTCTCCTTTTCCCTCGCTCCCCAGCTGTCTCTCGTCTCCCCTTAATTCTTCATCAATATCCTCCCCACCTGATTCCGTTTTCCCCGCTGATTAGCGCTCTACTTCTTTCCCTGCTTTCTCTGCCTTCATTGTCTGAGTCTCACTTGAGAACGCTACACGCTGTTTCTATCCACAGTCTGAATTGTCGCTGTCCAGTCCTGTCCTGTATTTGTTTCCGCTCCTCTGCACCCCTCTCTCCGTTATCCACCTGGATTTGTGTTCTATTCAGTTCGCCCCTCGCTGCTAGAGGTCTGGTTCCCACGTTCTCCCCTCTATCCCTGACAACCCCAGGGGAATCCACAGCCTGTCGGTGCCACACTGCAAGCCCCGGCAGCCGCCTAAGGGACGCCCGCTAAGGAGCTCTGAAGACTGCTCCCTTCATTCTTCGCCCACGCTGCGGGTTGTTTAAGTTTACCTTTCGCCTCTCAAGGAGAAGACTTTGTGTTCTGTTGTGATCTAATTACGAACTTTCATTAAAGACTGCTTTTTGTTATATCGCTTTTGGGTCCTCACTTACCTTACAACAATTTCAGTACAGGTTAAATCCAATGTGGCTAGTAAGAGTCTACCGCAAATGCAGATTTCTACCCGCATTTTCCGAACGATGTATACTTTGTGTAGTATAAATATGTTCTCGGATATACTTCATAAACTATGTATTGTACTTTAATCACTATGTTCTTTGACCTAGAGTAAGATGTACTAACAACCCCAAAAACTATTTACGCAGTGTTGTTAAGCATATACAATTTAACCACAACTTTCAGATAACAATAGCACTTATACTTAAAAAGAGCCACCCAACTCACAGTTCTCCTTTGTCTTATTTCTCAACTTTTTCTAACCTAACAGCCCTATAGATGAAATTACAGTGACATCACACAGCAGGCAACCATGCGTTCAAGTACTTTCGAGCTGCCAATTTCAAAGGTGTACAGTATATGAGCAACTTTTCCTGATCAAATGATCCTGATGGAAATAGGATTTGGGTTAGAAGCCCAAACTCCAAAATAATCTTTAGGAAACTAGGTGTTTTCTTTTTTTTTTTTTTGCCATTTTTAGCTCAATTTGAGCAGTTTGTTTGTAAACAGAAACTTCACCTATACAAGAGTTCACACAAGTTACTTCTATATCATTAATGCTGGTTTTTAGAACTGTCTACTCTTTGACATCCTGTTTTTTAAAGATAACCTTTAAGATCAGCCTTCATATTGGGTGCATGCCTACAATGTCTTAAAATGCTGCCTCTCTAGGCAGCTCACTAGGTTTTGGATCAGAATCTTTCTTTCATGTGTGTGTGTGAGAGAGAGAAAGAGTGAAAGAAAAGGGAGAGAACTCTTCTCTTTACGTTGGTTGAATTTGTTCCACTTAATAAGCCCTCCCCAATGACCTACTGCTAATTAAGAGCCGGCGTGTAAGAAATACGAGCTTTAATTAATGATGAGATAAATTCTGTCTCGAGAACTGTCAGAAAATGATGACACCATGTTTTACAGTTGAAATAGAATTAGATGGGGAAAAAAAGGCCTGGATCCAGCTTACAGACAGCACTTTCTAATCTGTCAGCCAGGGATGAGAAACCCCAGCAGTAAATAAGAGAGCCGTTCAATGTCAATCAATGTCTGCTCCATTGGTTGCTGTCTGTGTACTTGTTTTCACCAAATCATGTTAACACATCCTAACACCGACAGTATGGCTCCGTGCCACATTTTTGTGTACGTATGTACGAGAGTGTTTGTGAGCAGATGAGTAAGAGAGACAGAGAGAGAGGGTTTCAAACACAAGATCATTAGCTGACGGTCATAACTCTTGGGAAAATGAATTTTCCAGAACATTTTCCTGCATTTGAGGAGAATAAAGTAGAATATATGACATTTTCCCACATGTTCTAATTTTTTTTCAGTGCAATTCACAAGTTTGTTCCAGACTAGTCAAGAGCAAAATGTTCAGAGTGGATTGAGTCGTACATGAGATTCAGCTAGGCTGGTTGTTTTGATGCTAGAGGCTTATTCCATCACTCTCATAATGATGTACAACATACCCAAACTCACACACACACGCGCATGAAGACTGATGATGAATTGACCTCATCTAACTCTGATGACTGTCGGGGAAGCCATGTGGTGCCCAGTGTCTGGTTTCTGAAAAGACTGGCACACACACACATACACATATTAACACACTGCAAAATCCCTCTTCTTTTCACTAAATATTACCAACAGTCATTTGCACTGTAAAATGTGCATTCTCTAATGTAGACACAGAATGTCCACAGTCATTTTCAAAGTAATAGTTCACCCAGATTTACAATATTATGCAACCTTATGTCATTCAATTATTTCTTTCTTCTTTGGAACACAAACAGAGATTCTGTTCCATAAAATGGAAACATATGGGGCTTTTCCACTGCACGGTACAACTCGACTCAACTCTGCTCGCTTTTTTGGTGTTTTCCACTGTAGATAGTATATGGTACCTGATACTTTTTTAGTACCACCTCGTTCAAGGTTCCAACGAGCCGAGCCAAAACTAAATGTGACGTCAAAATCCTGCAGATCACTGATTGGTCAGGAAGAATCATCACTACCAGCATCACTGGATTTCCAGGATTTTAAAGTTAGCAACAGCGATAACAGTATCATTTGTTGACGTGACTTTCGAATTGTGAAAAAAGAAATGGCTGTGCTCAAAACCACGCCATGGTCAATAAACGAGGTGCAGACTGTCCACTCGTTAGCGATGAGTGAAAAGAAAAAGTCTCTCAGGAAGTGTCCCGGACCTACCAACAGTGTAGGGAAAAGAAAAAAAAACTTAAAAGTGACTACAGAACGCGACCAAATGGACGCTATCTAAACCGGCGAGCAATGGGAGGGAGAGTGCCCTGGACTGGCGTTGATCCACGATAGAGGATGGTATGTTTTGTTATGTTAACTCTATACTCTGCTTTAAAGCTTCACTTTATTTAGTTGACCAGCTACTGGAAGCTTGCTTCTAAAACAACCAGGCAAATTTAACTGTTACACTTGTGTAAAATCACCATGCAACAACTGCTTTATGCTATAATTCCACCCACATTGAGGTGGCACTAAACTGCAGTGGAAATGCAAGCTCCGAAAAGTAAAGCGAGTAGAGTTGAGGCGAGTCGAACCGTAACGTGCAGTGGAAAAGTGCCAATATAGTGACCAAGGGCTCCAAAAATAACAACTAAGCATCACAAAAGTAGTCCATTTGACTTATGCACTATATTCCAAGTCTTGTAAAGCTATTCAATAATTTTAGTTGGGGAACAGACTGAAATTTAAGTTGTTAATGACATTTGCTCTTCTCATTTGCACATACACAAACTTGTGTCACTGGCATCAAATCTGGACTTACCCATCTTCACATGGCGAGTTTAAACATGCGCAAGTGCGAATGAGATTTGAGAGCTTTGAGAGATCTTATTGAGAAATTGCAATAAGATAGTTTGGACTTTAAACTTGGTATGAATCGGATCGAGTCAGACTTCTGCACCTGGATCAGGGCTCAGACCTCCATAACCAGCTAAAATTTGTCAGAGCACCTCATTTAATCTCATTTCCTTAGACTGTGCTGCTTTGATCTAACCAAGGGTAATTCTTTTTTCAATACTTTAAATGTAAATTAACATCTGACACAGGCAATCAACTTAATAATGCATGTTTATCAAACATAGACCATATGGTGCCTTTTATTGTTACTCCGAGTCAATTGTCACATGCATAATTGTCACATGCATTCAGCATGGCATTTTTCTCAAAAACATTCATTTTGATAGGTTGAAAAAGAAAAGACAAAGAGAGAAGACAAACAGTCGAGTTTCTTCCAGCAGTTTGTTTGCAGATTTGTCCGTATTTAATGTTTCACAGAGCTGCCCTCAAAATAAAGATGTTCACAACTCCATTTACTGCCAAGCAAAGCCAAACTGACAGACGAGTGATGTTTCTGACAGGAGAGAGACAAAAAGTGAGAAAGATAGGGAGAGGGAAAGAGAAGGGGAACAAGGAAGAGAAACGTTAAAGGCACTCACAAAAGAAAGCAACCTCGCAGCCCGTCAATCAAGTCCTGTCTCATCAGACACCAATCAGAAGCTCCTGGCAGGAAAGCTGTCACTCAAGACGACACACTGCATTTTATGAATGGAGTCAGCGGAGGCCCGGCAGCACACTACACATGCCTGTTTAATCACGGATCAAAGCAAATTTACGTTGATGGGACGCTATTGGTTGTGAATGTGGCCTGAAAGATAGAAGACAGATGAAGGAAGAGGATGAACAAGAGAATTGTGATAAAGCTGAATCATACGAGAGCACACAGATGCTAGGATGTGAACAATATCATATCAATGTGTGGGCCATGATATGATAATAACGTTTAGTGTATTGTGTTTCAAAACTATGATACATTGCAATCTTCACAATATTGCAATCTTTGGATCTATACGAAAACCCTTGAAGACTAGCAGTAGGACATCTATGGACATCCTAAAAAAAAATTACATTTTATAAACTTTTATTCTTTATGTTTAATGTATTGTGATTCAAAACCATTTTTTCCATTTCCATTTTTGCAACATTGTGATTTTTGGATCTATATGAAAATCCTTGCAACCTAGCTGTATAGAGGATCTATAAGGACATCCTTACAAATGCAACAAGTTAAATACTTCTAAAGATTCTTTAGTGTGTTGTGATTCAAAATTGTGATATATTGTCTTTCTGACCGAAATCTCCAAAACTGTTTGGTCACTATTATGATCAAAGAACATACATTATTTTAAATCAGCAGTAAAACCTGACATCACTGGTATCATTTATTGTGCTTCTTTCCCTTAGATTATGCCAAAAAAACCTAAATTTTATTGTATAGTTAATGTGTGTGCACATTTTTTAGTTGATTGACAGGCAATTTCTGTATCTAAAAGGGATGTAGAAAGGGGGGGACTTCCTTTCTACATCAGTTGACTGTTGGGTGTTCCACTTTCTCTCATTCATTTTAATAGAAGTGGCCAGTCTCTGAGAAATAGTCTCTGATTCCGATCTTAAAAATTTTGTGATCTTTGGATCTATAGGAAAACCAGACATAATGTACAGAGGATCCCTTAAAAAATTTAACAAGCAATAAACTTTATTTCTTTATCTCAACTGGATTGTGCTTAAAAACGGTGAACTATTGTGGTGGTGGTGGTGCGTAATGGGCTAATGCACACAACTGGTAATCAGAAGGTCGTTGGTTTGATCCCCACAGCCAACACCATTGTGTCCTTGAGTAAGGCACTTAACTCCAGGTTGCTCCTGGGGGATTGTCCCTGGAATAAGTGCACTGTAAGTCGATTTGGATAAAAGCATCTGCCAAATGCATAAATGTAAATGTAAACTATTGCGATCTTCGCAATATTGCGATTTTTGGGTCTCTACGAAAACCCTTGCAGACTAGCTGCACAAAGGGGGTCCCTATGGACATCCTTACAACAACAAAAAAAAAGTTATTAATTGGTAACACTTTATTTTAATGTGTCCTTCAACTAACCCTAAACTAAAGCCTTACCCTAACCCTAAAACTATAATAAGTACATGTTGTTAATTAGTAATAATCAGTAATTACTTGTGTAATTACACTGTTACAAGGACACATTAAAATAAAGTGTAACCAATACATTTTATTCATTATGTTTCCTGTATAATGATTCAAAACTGTGATATATTGCAATATTTTACTAACTTATTTCTTAATGATTTTCATGACTTCAGTGCTTTGTGCAACCAGTGCTGAAATTCCTGTTTTACTTGATCGTAAACCCATTGAAGTAGCAAAAGTACATCAGTGTCAGTAAAAAAACAACATATGGGAAAAACATACCTTATCAGTATACGAAAAACATTGCAGTCTATCTGTACAGAGGATCTATACGGACATCCTAAAAATGAAACAAGTTATAGACGTACAGTATATTCTTAGTACATTCTAAGCTTGTATTTTTGAAGAATGTAATTTTTTTTTTATTTAAATATAAATTATTGGCATTCCAATACCGATACAAAATTATGAGGTAAAATACAGCGATACTTTCTCCACCTCTAGTGGAGGAAGGAAGGTGCCAGGGATCCATGGATGTCGATGAAGCATCTGCTAACACACAATCTATAGAGTCCAGTATGAGTGGTCAGCTCTCTGATTTCATTACAGTAAATAGTGGTTTTGGGGTGGAACCGCTGAAAGCTGTGGCCTGTGGTGGTGGGTTAAACAGTGCCCTGGGAGCTTGCCGTAAAGACGCGATGATCCTTCCCTGACATTGGACTCATCGATTGAGGTCTGAGGCTAGGAGCAAGCAGGAGGCGACAGGGAGGTGGAGGGGAGGCATCTCTCCTGTGACATAACAGGAATGATATTAATCTCTTCTGAGCATCAGAAAGCTGTTTGGCTTGGTTAGCTAATCTGACATTAGGTTTGTCTAATAAGCCTTAAGGGTTAGTTTGCTCAAAAATTAATGGAATTGTTTCTTCTGTGGAACATAAAAGGAGATATTGTAAAAGTAAGAATATGCATGCTGATCAATGACAGTGAATGGGGCGGATGCTGTCAAGCTTTAAAATATATATTTTTTAAATGTACAAATAAACATAATAAAAGTTGTTTAGGGCTGCTGAAGTTTGAATATAATCCAAATGCATCTTTTTTTATATTTCCTTTTTTGAGCACAACCAATGTAACATTTTGTCATGTACAATATTTAAATATACACTCTATGACTCTATGACAGCAGTGACACCATGTTCAAAACACTGTTACAGCTTCATTAAATAGCTTAACATTCACTACACATTTTTAGCGTTTCATATATTTGCACAGCCTGTACTCTAATTCAGTCAACTTGTCCAAGCGCTGACGAATATATTTAGCTATTCTTTATCTAGTTTTGATAAACAGAATGGTTGATAACAGTCCGTTTGACACAAACATCAAAAACAAGCCAACAACAACAAAGCTGAAGTCCTGTGAATCCAAACTTTTTTTTACTCTCGCTCTCTCTCTTTAAACACATTCATAAATGTTTGTTATTTGTGCTTTGAAGTTAATTCATTTCTTTAAAGATTTTTTTTCTCACGCTGATGGAAACCATCCTGACACTTTCTTTCGCCTCATCAAGTTCCCCAGCACAATTACATGAATTTACTTTCAATAAATTACCATCCTCCTGAACATCACTCAAAGCCAAAGCATTTGCAAACAATATGCATTATTAATTTAATTGTCACTGTTTATTTGGTTAACTCATAACTGATTTGGACATCCATGCCTTGATAAAGCATTTAAGAGGAGGTTTGGTACTCATAAAGAGGATGGTACTTTGCTTATTTCCTGTAGTCAATGAGATATGGTGCAGAATTGAGGAGATATGGTATTTGGATAGAGGCCGCATCCATCACTTCTCACTCATTTAATCATAACTAGTGCATAAAAGCTGAAGTTTGCAATTTCTGCAACACTAGTGCCACCGAATGCAAATCCCCCCAAAAAACTATGTTTACAAAACACAACATTTTCTGAATACGCCCCTCACCTGCAAATGTTCAAACAGTCAGACAGTACCGCCCCCAACTGATGACATTTAATAACATAGCAACATAAGAATTAATTCGTAATCATTATCAATTAAGTAAAACATAAGGGAAATAATATCAGACCCAGGAAAGCACTTAAGGTTGCAACATTCTGCGAGAGCTTCGGGTTTGTTTGCTTTTTGTGAATCTGACATTTGCCTGAATCTGAAGTTGATCCATTTGCCTGAATCTGAAGTTGATCCAAGATGGCGGCGCAGTAGCATGACGCGGCCACTCCGGATCCAAAATGGTGCTATTTTTGTCACTTAGCCCGACTTTTAAGGCACATGGACATCGGAGCAACCGGTGTTCATGTCTACCATCGCTAGACACTGTTAAAATATAAGAGTCATGCAACAACCAAGCTGCATGATGATCTGCAGGAGATGCTACGCAAACTCAGCTTGCTTCGGAGACCAGGCCTCCAGTCCTCGGCGTCGCCTGATGCCGGTGCCCGGGGAGGGGATGTCGTAAGTGGTGTGCGAGGAAGCGAAAGCGGTGTTGCAAGAGGGCGGGGGACAATGCTAGGCTAAAAACAAACCTTAGCCAGCCAGCTCTCCCATCTATCCTGCTCTCAAATATTTGCTCCCTGGACAATAAACTGGACAACATCCGACTCCAGCAGACTACGCAGCTGAGCTTAGAGACTGCTGCGTCTTTGTTTTCACAGAGACGTAGCTAAGCGACAGAGTTCCGGACGCCGCCATTCAGCTGGACGGGCTCACCTCGTTTCGTGCCGACAGAAATGCAGCTCTGTGCGGTAAGACTCGCGGTGGTGGCTTCTGTGTTTATATCTACACGGAATGGTGCAATAACTCTTTGCTAGTCTCTAGTTACTGCTCATCGCTGGTTGAGGTTGTGAGTGTTAGATGCAGACTTTTTTATTTACCACAGGAATTGACCACTCTTATTATAACCAGTTTACATTCCCCCAGCGCTAACGCTAAGGAAGCGTTCTGTGAACTGTATGGGGCTATGAGCGAACTGCAGTTTATTGTCGACGGAGATTTCAACCATGCAAATCTCAAGACAGTGCTCCCTAAATTCTATCAGTATGTGGACTTTGCAACGAGAGGGACGAACACGCTTGATCTTGTTAACACAAACATCCCAGGAGCGTTTTATAATTCCTCAGCACCTGATTGGAAAGCTGAACCTGCTGGGCCTGGACACCTCCCTCTGCAACTGGATCCTGGACTTCCTGACTGGGAGACCTCAGTCAGTCCGGATTGGGAACAGCATCTCCACCACCATCACACTGAGCACTGGAGCCCCCCCAGGGCTGTTAGCTCAGTCCACTGCTGTTCACTCTGCTGACTCACGACTGTGCAGCAATGCACAGCTCGAACTATATCATTAAGTTCGCCGATGACACAACCGTGGTGAGTCTCATCAGCAAAAACGACGAGTCAGCATACAGAGAGGAGGTGCAGCGGCAAACGGACTGGTGTAGAGCCACCAACCTGTCTCTGAATGTGGACAAAACAAAAGAGATGGTTGTTGACTTTAGGAGAACACAGAGTGACCGCTCTCCGCTGAACATCGACGGCTCCTCTGTGGAGATCGTCAAGAGCACCAAATTCCTTGTTGTTCACCTGGCGGAGAACCTCGCCTGGTCCCTCAACACCAGCTCTATTACCAAGAAAGCCCAGCAGCATCTCTACTTTCTTCGAAGGCTGAGGAAAGCACATCTCCCACCCCCCATCCTCACTAAATTCTATAGAGGGACTATTGAGAGCATCCCGAGCAGCTGCATCACTGCCTGGTTTGGGACTTTTGGACCGCAAAGCCCTGCAGAGGATAGTGAGGACAGCTGAGAAGATCATCAGGGTCTCTTTTCCCTCCATCAAAGACATTTACAAAAAACACTGCATCCGCAAAGCAGCCAGCACTGTGGATGACCCCACACACCCCTCCCACAAACTCTTCACCCTCCTGCCGTCTGGCAAGAGGTACCAAAGCATTCGGGCCCTCATGGCCAGATTGTGTAACAGCTTCTTCCCCCATCAGACTCCTCAATACTCAGAGACACACGTGTCCTGAGTTGCACTTTAATTATTGTCACTTTATACCTAGCTGCTACCTCAATAACTGCTATGTGCATAGAACACTCATCTCATAGTATTTTATGTTTACAATTGGCATTTTTAGAAACTGTCATCTTTTTGCACTGCTGTGTACTGGTCTCTCACTGTGCCTATTGTCCTGTTAATTTTTAGTAATTTATTGTACTGTCCCGTACTTTATGCACACATTTGCACGTGCACTTTATATAGGTATGTTATTTAGTCTGTGTAGTCTCATGTGGTTCTGTTGTTTTATGTAGCACCATGGTCCTGGAGGAACGTTGTCTCGTTTCACTGTGTACTGTACTAACTGTATATGGTTGAACGACAATAAAAAACACTTGACTTGACTTGCCTTGCCTTATTTTTCTCTGTTCTGGCAATTTTTATGGCTCGCTTGGCTCATTGAGGGCTACTGTAAGAGTTGAACAAATTATGTTAAAAGATGAATGCTGATGTTGTATTTCAATATGCAATGTTTATTCAGCAGTATCTATTCTGTGTTGTAAAGGATGTTGTTGTGAGGACTTTTATTATGACGGGGGGAGAAAAGGGGAGAGAAAAGAGAGAGGAAAAAGATAAAGAAGCTAAGAAAAGAACTCGTCAGTGTCTGAGGGTTTTATTTTAATATTTCTTTAGTCTTTTAGGATTAAGCCCCGAGAACACCCACAAGCAAGTATTACACTGGTGGCAGCGGTGGTTTTCATCGGATATTCGAGTTTTTTTTAGCTTCGCTGTGCCGTGAACGAACTTCAGTGATGTCGGACGAGGAAGCATCCGTGCCGCGGGAAAATAGTGCTCATTCCTCGCGGCCACGCCGCGCACAAACCGCTCCAAAGGACATTCCTTTACCGCCACCATTTCGCAACGACGGCAGTGAGTCCTTTCAGCTGTGGGCTCGTCGTTATGAGGTAATTCAAGAGGCTCGCTATAAAGATAGCAGTGTTGATTTGGATGCAGTGTTAGCAGCAGAGTTGCCAACTAGATTGCCACCTGAACTGTTTATTGTTTGGGACAATTTTCCACGAAACAATATGCCGCGAAACAACAGTTACAAGATGCGTTTGGTCAAAAAGATGTGATTGCGTCTTTTCAAACATTTCCAAATTCGCGCCACAAATCATCTAATGAACCGATGGAAGTGTATGCTGCAGACATATGTTGACTGGTAAAAGAAGCTTTTCCAGATTTTGAACAAAATGCTTCTGAATACATGAAACTTTCAAGATTTATGGCAGGTTTAGATCAAGAACTTCAGATTAAGTGCCATGAGCGAGGAGTGAAAACTTTTAAAGATGCCTTTCAAGTCGCCACCCAAGCTGAACGAGCACGCCAGGCAGCCAGATTGGTACAGCCAGTTTCGTCTGCTGTGAGAGAAAATTCAGCAGCACAGACAGTCAATGCTATTTCTGACACACTTTTTCTTAAGCAAGCTGTTGTTGATCTTACTAACACAGTCAAAGATCTAAGCAGGGACGTGTCAACATTGAAATTGCAGTTAAATGATCAACGCTGTCGATCTCGTCAAACTCCATCGCCACATCGGCGCAGTCCTTCTAGATATGCTACAGCATGGAGTGAACAGTATGGACGTTCACCGACCAGACATTCAGATACGCGCTCTCCTTCACCTGTTAACTACAGAAGATCCCCCAGCCGTCGCAGTGATCTCTACAGACGACGGGACGACACATACACGCATAATGACAGGGTGGACTCTCCGCCTCAATGCATGGAGAAGTTCAAAGATTGCTATTCTCCAACATACTCCACTGATGTCTACACTGACTACTGCGCGGATGATTGGCGGGGACCACGGCATGACACCATGTCATACAACAGCTCATCATTTCAACGACGAAGTCCAAACACTCATCACAAGCGTGTGACCTTTGAGGAGTACGAAGGCCATCATTACAGACCTTCGCAGCACAGCCTGGACCGTCAGAGTGCTTCACATGGCAACTACCCAGCTCATCACAGACATCATCAGGGAAACTTCCACTAGCTGATGCGGCGGGGCACACATCAGCGGCTGCACCACCAGCCCCAGATGACACCATACCCATGACAACCACCAACAGCAGCCTACCAGAGAATGAACACTGTTATGTTACAGATCTGACTGACACTTGTACAGCACATATCAGTGGCATTGTTGAAGGTACTGACATGCACATCATGGTAGACACTGGTTCTAGTATTTCTTTCATTAATGAAACCACCCGTATGGCAATTACATCATTGTGTAAAAGACCACTAAAGAGTAATTTCATTCTGTCAAAGTCTGTCACGGGTCAGAATTTAGACACTTTGGGAACTGTGACGGTTACCCTGAAACTAGGTACACTGACATTACAGCATGACATGCATGTCATAAGAAATGTGAATCAGGGTATTATCCTTGGTTGGGACTTTCTCCAGCAACACCAGGTAGTTTTAAATGTAGGCAAAGGACTGTGTTGTCTGTATGATCAGACTTTACCATTGCTAAGCACATCTCAACTTGCCCCTGTACATTGTACAGCTCAAATAACTGTGACTACTACCATTCCTCCTCAATGTGAGATGCATTGTACAGCCAATCTTATCCCGTCTGCCATTAATTCAGGTTTAACAGATGGTTACAGTGGGTTATTTGAGCCATATCCATCTAAGTTGAATGGCATTGCAGTTGCACGCACACTTACGGTAGCTGAAAACGGGCAGACTGTAGTGGGTATCATGAAGCCAACAAACAGCCCTTTTGTACTGCAACCAGGTATGCAACTGCGGGAGTTCATCCCAATAGACCATCATGATGTCATTCAGTACTCAGATTCTGTATGTAATGTGTCCACCCCTTCTACACCTGTGCCACCTCTTCCATTTGAGATTAATAATGGGAATCTGTCTGACCCTCAGATGAACGAACTACACTTACTGTTGCATGAGTATTGTGATGTGTTTAGTAAGAGTCCTACAGATTATGGTAGAACAAACATAGTCATGCACAAAATCAATACTGACAATGCATGTCCCATTCAAAAACGAGCCTACCGTACTTCTCCTCAAATGCGTGATGTGATTCAGTCACATGTGGATGACATGTTGGCAAAAGATATTGTGGAAGTTAGTCATAGCCCTTGGGATGCACCTGTTGTTATGGTACGAAAAAAAGATGGTACCTGGCGTTTTTGTGTAGATTATAGGGGCCTTAATTCTGTCACCATTAAGGACGCCCATCCTTTACCCAGGACAGATGACACCTTGGATGCACTCAGAGGTTCCTCTATATTCAGTACCATGGACCTTTCATCAGGATATTGGCAAATGCAGCTTCATGAGGCAGACAAACCAAAAACGGCCTTCACCACTGGTCGTTCTTTATATCAGTTTACAGTGATGCCGATGGGTCTTGTCAATGCCCCGCCCACTTTTCAACATTTGATGCAGCTAGTCTTGCATGGTCTGTCCTGGAAAACATGTCTTGTATATTTAGATGATATCATTGTCTACAGCAAGAATTTTACTGAACACATTCAGCACTTGAGGGAGGTTTTTCAACGTTTGAGAGCAGCAAACTTAAAGCTAAAACCCGCTAAATGTTCTTTTGCCCAACATCAAGTGACATTTCTGGGCCACATTGTGTCTTCTGCTGGTCTTCGGCCTGATGAGAGGAACATTCAGAAGGTTAAGGACTGGCCTACTCCTGACAATCCTACAGAATTTCGAGCCTTCTTAGGCCTGTGTTCATATTACCGCCGTTTCATTCAATGTTTTGCTCATATGTCACAGCCATTGCATGCTTTAACCAAAAAAGGGAAGCTGTTTGTTTGGACTGGTGTAGAACAGGAAGCTTTCAATTCTCTACGACATGCACTTACTGAAGCTCCAATTCTTTCTTACCCAGATTTTTCGAAATAATTTTTACTCTTCACTGACGCTTCCTCCACAGCCGTCAGATGTGTTCTGTCTCAGATGAATGATGTCCACAAAGAAATTGTCATCGCATATGGCAGTCACATTCTGACACATACTGAGAAACGATGGTCAACATATGACAGGGAGTTGTGCGCTATTGTTTGGTCCATTCATCACCTCCGTCAGTATCTCATGGGTCATTCTTTTAGAATCATCACTGATCATAAGCCCTTGCTTAGTCTGAGACAAATGGTTTTGGAAGGAGATCCAACAGGTCGCAGAGCAAGGTGGGCTCTTGAGATTGACCTCTATAACTGGACCATTGAGTACCGTCATGGTCACAAACACGCCAACGCTGATGCCATGTCTCGTCGACCTGACAGGGAGGGTAACATTTCAAATGCCTTTGAGACCAAGCCTGTTCATTTTGTTACTGTTTCGACACAGACGGGGGTAGTCAAATTGCCATCTACTTCTGCACAGCCTGTTTCTTCTGGTGCAGATCCCGCCATTTCTATTTTCTCCACCGTTACACACCTTAGTATGGATCGTGAAGATATACTACAGGCTCAGAAATCTGACCCTGTTTTGAGCATTGTCTCTGAATGGGTGTTAACAAAGAAGAGACCCCCATATGCAACGCTCAAAGGTTCCTCTAACGGACTTTAACGGACATTTCTGGAAAGAGTTTCCAAGGCTTACCTTTGTGGATTCTGTTCTTTGCCGTAGAGTCAGACCTCCACCAGGTGAACAGATACTGCAGGTTGTAGTTCCACCTGCACTACAGCACAATGTGTTTGAGACTTTACATTGTCATTCACTATCGGGACATTTCGGTGCACAAAAGACATTGCAACGTGCTCTAGTGAGAGGCTACTGGCCCCAAATGTCTAGGGATATTACACTGTGGTGTGCCCAGTGTCAGGCTTGTGAATCAAGGAGGCCTCAAACACCTCATCAGCAAGCCCCAATGCAAAACATAATCACAAGCCTGCCTTTTGAGAAAATTGCTGCTGATCTAACTGAGTTGCCCATTACACAGAAAGGAAATCGGTACATTCTTGTAGTAATGGATTATTTTACCAAGTACCTAAACCTCTATGCAGTCCCTGATCAACGTGCAACCACTGTTGCCAAATGCTTGTTTGAAGACTACATGAGCCAACATGGTGTGCCCCAAAGTTTGCACACTGACCAAGGTCGGCAGTTTGATTCTGACTTGGTGAAAGAACTGTGTTCCCTCCTTGGGATACGGAAAACATGAACATCCCCATATCATGCCATGTCGGACGGTATGGTGGAACATGCCAATAGATCCATAAAAGATCAGCTTGCAAAATATCTGTATACTAAGGGTGGGGAATGGGATGCCCACTTAAAACAGGTTGAATTTGCCTACAATACGAGTGTTCATTCCTCAACCAAACATACACCTTTCTTTTTAGCACATGGTAGAGAAGCTCGTCTACCTGCTGATTTTCTCCTTGGTGTACCCCCTGCAACTTCCACGGCAACACCCGGAACCCCAAATGAATATGCATATTCTATGCTTGGACGACTACGCTCTGCTTTTACCTCCGTTGCAGACAATATCCAGACAGCTGGAGCACTGCAAAAGCATTACTACGACCGTCATATCCGGCATATGGCTTATCAACTTAATGATCTTGTATGGGTTGATCTACCAGCTTTGTCAAGACACAAACTCTCTCCAAAATGGACTGGCCCATACAAAGTCTTGAACAGATTTGATTCACCAACAGGCGATATTGGGGTGACCTATGAAGTGAAAGATCTGATTGATTCTAGGTCAAAGCCTAAAGTGATTCACTATAATCGTCTGAAGCCTTACCGCTCTGCGTGGTCACCTGAAACACGTCCAGTGCTGACGTCCCCTCAAAGTGGATGCCCTCCACTTACAGCACTATCAGGCTCCAGACCTTATGCTTTCTGTGACTCCTTTGTACCCCAGCCTGTACAGCCAGCTCGCCTGATTCCAGAGAGTGATGGTACTTTACCTCCGCTTCCGGTTGAACCTTCTGAGGGTTCTAGAGCCGAAACCCAAAGAGTACTTCCTACTGAAAAGCCAACAACTGACATAAGAACAAGGTCAGGACGTTCTGTGCATCCTCCATTACGTTATAGGGATGTATAATGGCTTCTTAAAATCTGTCTCCACATATTCATGCTCGTATACAAGTTCATTCCTGAGTATGAGATTGTCTGGTTGAGAACAGATTAAAGTATTGAGTTAAAGAAAAACAAAACTGACATGTATTCAAAATATTGTTTGAAATTCTGAATTGTGTTTTCCCCTGTACCTGAGAGTGTTTTAGTTTGAAATTGCAAAATGTTTGAAAAACATATTTTTGTTAAACATGTATTGTTTCTGTTCTGTTTATTTCAGGAAACGAGGACGTTTTTTTTTTCATAAGGGGAAGTAGTGTAAGAGTTGAACAAATTATGTTAAAAGATGAATGCTGATGTTGTATTTCAATATGCAATGTTTATTCAGCAGTATCTATTCTGTGTTGTAAAGGCATGTTGTTGTGAGGACTTTTATTATGACGGGGGGAGAAAAGGGGAGAGAAAAGAGAGAGGAAAAAGATAAAGAAGCTAAGAAAAGAACTCGTCAGTGTCCGAGGGTTTTATTTTAATATTTCTTTAGTCTTTTAGGATTAAGCCCCGAGAACACCCACAAGCAAGTATTACACTACTTATAAAGAATCAAGCATTGAAGAATTTTTTAACTTATAGGATGGATAAAATCAGGGATGTACTGGCCTTTAGACATGTGAATTGGTGATGTTCTACCAAAACATATTTTTGTACCTGTAATAATTGTGCAAACTTGCATATAAATTCCACTTGGCTCGAAAATGGCTTGACCATTCTGCTGAAAATTTATAGGAAAATGATCAGATGGAACATCTTTCATAAAGGCAAGCTGAAAAAGAGAATGTCAACATGCCCAGGTCTCCATCTATCAAAGGCTGTTGTCTTGTTAGCCCATAATGAATCAGAGTCACTAAATCAGCTATAACGGGAGAGCCCATTCAAACCCTATTTTGTCACGCACACACACACACTTCTCCATCAGTCACTTTCCAACACTAACAAAACAGGACAAGGTTATAAATATTCAGTGTGTCTTCAGCCTATCCCTTGCCAGGATGATGAGCATGTAGCCTGAGAGTAAACAGAGTGAGTGAGAGAGAGAGACTCCCATTCTAGTGATGAAGACTGACACACTTAAACCGTCAGCTATCCCAGGGCTTCAGGGGAACCTGAGGCGCACAACACGCACCTCTTCTCACTCATTCCACACACACTTAGCAAACAAACACATTTACAGCCGCTTCCTTCAGTCTCTAACGTCTCTTCGCTGAAAGAGCGGGCTTGCAAACATTTCTGTTAATTATGTATTACAGCTGTCCTTCATAAACTTAATTACCAGGCGCTGAAAGGCAACGGGGCTCCATTTGCATATGTACATGAAAGAGACATGGCATATGCAAAAATACGATTTAATTAGCATTCTTTGATAGGGCAGCTTGCAAATCAAACTGGCGTGCTGTAAGATTTTAATCGTGAGGCCTGGATTAACTGTGACGTGAGATGGCATGGATGGCATTGCCCGTTAGGAGATGGCAAGAATGGAGGGGCAGGAAAAAAAAATTATGTGGAGCGCTAGGACAGACTTCAGCTTGCCGCCACCGCCATCGTCACAGCCATTGCCACACATCTGAGCCAGGCCTCTGCCTGCAGGGGCTGTAACAACATCATTTTGCTATGGTATTGATGATTGTGCTTTATTATAGTCATAAAATGATATTACAGAATGCCACTCAGTCTATTTTTTAGGAAAATATAAATCTCACTAATGTGTCCTCTCACAGCTAAGGGTACGAGGGGGTGGTGGAGTTTGAGCTTTGAGATTTAAAAGAGTGGTGGGTGCAGCACATTAGCATGTTTAACTAACGATATGCTACACTGCGTTATCACTGAGGCGCTAACAGTGGCAAGCTTTGAATAAAAGGGAAAAACCTTGTATTGTAGCATCACAGGAAATTTGATTGTTTGTGGGTTGTTGTTTTTTTGGCTCACAATGATTAGTGCAGACTAAATGTGCTGTAATTCAGCATCCTTTACATGAATGTACAGCAATTAGTGTCTGTGTGTGTAGGCTTTGTTGTTGAAATGGTAGCTCAGCAACACTGAAATGTCACGAATCGCATGACTTCTCCAATTCAGGTCAGTAAGTTTTACTCTTTAAGGTCACAACCGTGATGATAGTCTCGGACACATATGCACACAACTTGCTGACAAAAACCTGCTTAAAACAGCTAAAGATGGTTTGCTAGGTAGGGTTGCACCAGCTGTGCAAAAGGTCTCACTTAATTTGGGACATAAAGTTCAAATGCTAAAATGACCTTAATTGTTCCAATGGACCCTTTTAGCAGACAGTTATGATGTGTTTCTGTCTTATTTAGCAGTGTACATCTAGCAAACTTTTTATGTTTGCAATTTTTTATTTATTTGGTGCAAATTTATAACATGAGGTTACTAAAACAGCTGCTAAAGGAGTGACAGAAAATTTGGCCTCTTTCTCTCTTCTGACTGCTGTAAACTACAGCTCACTATTTTTTACTCTTTTGGAAAGCTGTGATAGCTTAATAGTTTCTTTTGTTGTTTGGAGCAAATTGGTAAGCAAAACTTTTATTTGCTGTGATCTCCTATTCACAAGTTTACCCTGCTAGCGTTTTACTTTTGCATTCCAAACCTGAATAAGAGAAAAGGTTCCATAAGTAGCCTTCAGATTTGTAAACAGAAGTGGTGAAAAGTCATGAGCTTTTATTTTCAAATGTAAAATTTTTACTTCAAATAGTAATAAATCACATTCAGTCATGACAACTCTCACAAAGTTGTTAATCTGGGTATGACATATTGGTTGCACTTTATTTTACAATATTTGTACTTTCAGTATACTTACAGTGTACTTACCCAAGAAAGTACTGAGTAATATTAGGTTACAACGTGTACTTAATATGGGTTAAGTTTAAGGTTGGGGTTAGGTTTAGGGTTAGTACCAGTGGTGATTTCTCAGGGCTAGCAAAGCTGTCTCTGCTGGCATAATGCCTAATAAATAAATATCGTTTCATCCTTTTATTCTCATTGACATTTATGCCTATGTATTTTCAATCGCTTTCCACTTCTAATTAATCTACAAACGAATAGCAAAAACAAAAACATTTATCCAATCAGAATGTATTCCTTGATGCTTACATGAAAAGTGTGACAACTGTTTCATAAATTGCATGCACAAAGCCATGCTCCTTAACTGAAGCAGTGTGTGAGTCTGAGCTCTGATCATGCTCTGCATGATCATGCGATTGATTAATTAAACAGGAAAGGAGGACTGATTTTTGCTTCAAGCTAATTAGTAAGTGCTTTTTGCACTTACTAATTATTATTGTTATAGCAGCATTAGGAGTTTTTTAAGTGTAAATGTTGCTTGAGCATTCAGTGTTGGAGAAAGTTTTGAAAAGTAACCATGTACACTGACGAAACCAAATTTATTGCAAGCAAAATTTTAATCGCAAATATTATTATATATAGATAGCTTTTTCTTGGTAATAGCCCTTCTTGGATCTGGCTTTTGTGGGTGTACATGTTTTTAAAAAGTCAACTGGCATTATTAGTTGACTGCCACGTAATGTATGATGGGCATACGGCGTCTTATTCATTGTGAAACTGTGTTTTTTTTAATGGTATGAATCGCTCTGAAGGCCAAGACTTAAAATGCATGGGCCGCGGCTGGTTAGTACCTCGTAATAACTGTATTTGTTGTAATCATATAGTACGGAAATCTAGAACAGGACTGTAAAACAGGATCTTGGTCTTTGTGGACTAGATCTGCTTATGCTGCTGCTGCAGAGCAAGTATGGAGACTTGCTACTGCTAGAATATACACAAATATACAGAGTTAGTGTAATGTTGTTGCACTAATTAATAAGGATGTTTTTCTGTCTCTTTTAGGAGCTGGCCTATGTCACTGTTTTAAATTGTCATTCTTTAAGGGTGTCTGTTGCCTTTAAGTACTGCATTTGCACAGCAGAAATGTTATACTGTATTTTGTGAAGCCTTTAGTACCAATTTGCTACCAAAATGGGCCATTTATGTAAATTTTTTAGATTGTGCTGGTTTTGTTAATAAATAGTAATTCAAAGGAAAGAAGACTTGAATATTTGTGGTGTATAACATAATCAGGCCTTACATTAGCATGTGGACATTGCACAATTAGACAAAATGCAAGACGTGCTGCATCAAGCATGTATTACATGCTGCTGCACAAATAGACATTACGAACAATCCCAGTGTAAGCAGATCTAAGCAGATGGAAGCTGGGTTGGAGGTGGGTTTTAGAGAAAACTATCATTGCGTGCTACAAAGAAACCAGCTTATCTGCAAAACTGAGCCATTTAGACAAAGCAAGAGACACAAGTTGATTGGCTGACCGATTACAAGTCGAAGTACCAATCACCATGAGAGCAAATTGGCTTGACATATCACATGTGAGCGATCCAATTGGCTAACAGATAACAAGTCAAATAACCTATCAGCTTGCTCCACATAAAGTTGTGTGGCTGAATACTGGTCATTTCCTCTGAAATACATACAAAATTATGGTATATTTAAATATATAGATAATAATATTAAGGAAATATTATCTAATATTAATACAGGGCAATAAATAAATAAGCTACTCATGCAACAAACTAAAAAATTTATATCTATATATAAGTCTTGAAACTTCGCATGTCAGTTACACCAGGCAATGTCCACAAGAATGTGCTCTGTTTTAATCAGTTTGATACTGAAGATCTGCTAAGAAGTCCATTTTTTTTCTTACATAATGTTCTCTTTAGTAAATGTAAACAAATGTAAATGTCAATGTCAAAATAATCATATGTATGTCTAAAGGAAAATATTTGGATATGCCCAATACAAAACGTTCTTTCTTACAAATGCTATGTCTGCCTGAAACCCTGAACATCCTCAACATGTAAAATTCAAAACAAGCTGACACTCATACTACCTTAATTACACTCCACCCAAGCGTAAACACAGATTACCCTCGCCAAGACGTGAGGAGCCTCTACACTAATAGATGGGCACACCGTTGGGACATTTTGCCCCAGAGGAGGGCAGGAATTGTGATGGGGCTGGTAAGGGCTGGCTGCTCTGCCCTTCCCCCAAAGCAGCCCCACGGCAGCCATTTTGTATGCTAGACTGGGTGGCAAAGAGAAAGATGGTCACAGTGCGAGCATCTCCTCATCTGCACGGCCTAATGATGGCGCTCACCTGCTGTTTTACTGCCTCTACGGGGGCTAAACACTACCCCTATCTCTGCCTCTCTTTCTCTCGATCAATCTGTATCTGTGTATTTTTTCGGTCTGTCAGTCTCTCTCTGAGTTTCTTTGTCTAGGTTATTCTCTGTCTTTCTGTCGACCTGTGTGTCTCTTTTTTCATTTCTTTGTCTGCATGATTATCTCTCTTTCTCGCTCTCCATCAGTCTTACACACCCCTCTTTTCCTCTCTACACTCTCTTTCTCGCGTTTCCCACCTCATTGCTTTGATGAACTTTTTATGGTCAGCACCCATAAAGACCTCATCAAAACCACAAGGGTTCAGACAGTTTAGGACTCTAGAATGTTACGGAGACCACTAAGGTTTCAAAGATGAAAGAGTAGATGAAACGACAGCAATACATCTCCCGGTTGGATGAAAGTGGCTGAATAAATCAAAATGTCTGACTTGGGAATAGCAGAGAGAGGTATAACTGAAAGGGGAATTTGGTGGTTGCCATTTTTAAGTCTCACAAATGTTCCAGATAACAAAATAAATCTTAGTTTTATGAGACCCATGCTCATAACCCTGCTAAAAAGTCCAGCTTAGACTAGAATGAATTTCCATGTTGGTTCAGGTTGGTTTGTGCAGGTTTGATGCTTGTTAGGGATGGGCATTTTCGAGTAATTTTGCAGTGAAGTACTCTTACGCACAAAAAACAAGTAATTGATTATTTTTAACTTAAAATGCAAGCTTTTAAATGGAAACTGATATGCTTCCTAATTTCTCGTACCGCTTCTCATTTCCTTTCTACCAAAAAAAACAGATCCTTGTCCATTGGCATTTGTGACTCCAACAAGAACCGAATACCAATAGAGTAGAATTCAGTAAGAATAAAAGTATTAAAAGTACTGCCACTCTTTGCTACAATCTGGGAATTTTGGATGCAGTCTTGAATCATCAAAGGGCAACGGGCTTCTGTCATATAGTGTGTGGTTGACTTTAGCTTTGTGTCAGTGATAATACCAATGAACATTAGTTGTGGTAAATGGCATAACCAGGGCAAATGGAGTTTGATGATGACATGTCGTGGAGGCCTCATACTTTCATACTCAGGATCATCCGATTCAGAACATCTCTTCTACATCAGTGCTCGACGATGACTTAAAAATCCGGCTTCCTCTTCCAGCTTGAGTCAGTCATCAAGATCATCTAGGTTGAGAGAAGGAAGCTCAGAGGACTTACCGAACAGGTGTTTATGAAGAATGGTGATTTTGATGAGAAATTTAAATTATGTTTAAATTATTGTGCGTCCTGAGTGACGGCAACTTCCCTGCTTTCGCTAGAGTCCATAAAAGCTCAGGAGGCCTTGTGGAAAAGAGGCGAGCTTGACAACATGTCAAGATCACTTTAGGAATGTCTGTTTGAGAAGCTCTCAGGGATATATCACATGATTCCAAAGCCTCGCTCAGAAAGAGAAGACAAATTTGATAGTATTGGAAAAGGATATACTTGTTCTGTGAGGCCGAAAAAAGAAAGTAACAATCCTTTGTTTCTCACTGTCAACACATTTACTAGACCAGACACCACGTCTAACTTCTCATCTATGCAGAAGGCTAAGGCAGGTTGCGTGATAGGAGAGCACTTCTCACTTCTCTTTGTGAATTTATTCAGACAGAGAAACAGAGAGAGAGAATGAGTTTACTGCTGCTACACCTCCCTCTTAAATCTGTCACTCACTGTCTCCTCTGTACATGTCAGGATGATTGAATACAAAGTCTTATTTACGCTGACAACTTCAGCCGCTGCTCAGCCAAGCACAACAAACAGCACTCTAAAACCCGCAGTCAAAACTAAAAACAGCTCTTGCTGCTGGAGAGAGAGTTTGCCTTCTCTTCACACACAGAGATGCAAAAAATTGTCTCATCTCGTGTGAGACCATCGGACTCAGAGTCTCACCAGAATCATGGACAGAAATATACAGAATCTGTGAACCAACAGCAGCAAGCAGCAGCTGGGATAGAATTGGGTATGTTCTATCATTTTGTCACATTGTTGTGACTGGTGCCATTCTTCAATGTTCACCTTTGCAACTTACAAGTTGTCAGCTTTTTTAAAGGAATTTAAACAGGTAATGTTTTAAATTACTAGTTGTCTATTGGCATCTACATAGATCCTAGTTAGATAAAAAGTATTGACACACTTTTTTTCTTTCCATATTGAATATCCTTTTGAACTTTTCACATCACTGAATTAAAGTGGGATGCAAAAGCTGTAAACTGTAAAAAAAAAAAATACATTTGTGATACAATTTTGATATGCAAAACTGCAGTAAAAATAATGAGAGGATGTATGTTTTTTTGACTGCTCTACAACGCATCACCTAGTCTACTAGAATATCTGCTTTGAGTAAACTACTGAAGCAATGTACTGTAGACAATTTACTTTTCAATGTTTGCAAACTTGCCATTTTTCAAACCAATCATTGTTCCATAAATGATTCTCTCCTGTTAATAATAATGTATATAAAATATATAGAGTTTTATTTTTTATAATTTTATTCATGTTCTAATGTCCCACCTTATCCGTTTCTATCCTATTCTGGGTAAAATCATGAAAAAGTTTAACTCAAGAAGGAATATTTTTCACAGTATGGTATACAGTAGTGGATTTTTTAATGGCCGATGCCGATATCCAGAGAGACGGGTGGCCTATAGACTGATACAATGCTGATGTAACACATTATTTAATATAGTAAATTACATAAAATTGCTAATAAAATAATTATAATAATATATATATATATATATATATATATATATATATATATATATATATATATATATATATATATATATATATGTCTTATTAAGCACTATAAATATTCTATTTCACACTAAACTTTAATTTTAAAAATAAATAGACATTTTAAATGGTAGATAGCAGTTTATCTCGATTACTGTTTAGTCATAACATTTTAGTAATTTATTTGCACATGAAGAAATTGTTCATATATTAGGAAGAAGAAAATAACAGTACGTACACACAGTAGTCCAGCAACCATGTCCACGTTAGCAATAGAATTTTCTAAAAAAATACAGAATCATACCAATTGTATGTACAGTGCAAAGTGAATAAGACCTTTACTTATAGCACATGTGAAGTGCTTTTACTATGAAGTTCCACTAGGACATCATTAGACAATTCCACTAGCAGCCATCTCCTGACAGTTTAAACGCCCTGGATCGCCTGCTTGGTCATGATTTGTGAATCAGTGGAACTTTTGATCCTGATCCTGATCCTGAAGTTTTGATTCTGGCTGATGGAATACACGCTTCAGAGGAAGATATCAGATGAGTGCTCTACGGGAAGAAAATGCTGGATTTCCGTGAGGTTTTTTAATTACATCGTTTTAAACAAGATATCTGCATATTTGTAGACTGTATTTAACAGAAGTTTTATTGATATTTGCCTTTTATAATTAGAAAAGTTGCAGGGAACTGTTGAGGAGAGACTGTGTGATCTACTTAGCCACCCAGTCTAGCATAGAAATTGCATTTAGACCCTACTTAGAACTTGTGGGCCCTTCTCAAACGTGAGATTTACAGTGAGGGAAGCCAAAAACCTCTTTGAACAGCATTTAGGAGGTTGTGGTTGCTGCTTAGGCAAAAGTTGATCATGAACAGATCAAGAAACTGACAGACTCCATGAATGGAAGGCTCATTGCAGTTATTGAAAAGAAGGGTGACTATATTGGTCACTGAACATTTTTGAAAGGCCAAATATGTTATTTAATTGTCATTTTGTTTTACTTATTTGTTGCACCTACTATAAAAATATTATTTTGTTTTTATTATTTAGTTGCCTAATAATTGTGCACACATATATTCCCATGAGAAAGACAAAACTCACTTTTTCTTTGTTAAACATTCAGGTTTGAGGTTCAATAACATTTTGTATTGACTGAGAGCATTGTGTTTGTTCAACAATACAATTAATCCTGAGGAATACAATTTGCCTAATAATTGGGCATGCAGTGTAATATAAATACAATTTAAGTAAAAGAAACTCCATTGGGATTAACTCTTGTATAAATAATTCAAAGCAAATTGGGGACATTGTCTTGTTTTTCTCAATATTTTGCTTACTAAACTATTACACAGCAGTTTAGCGACATCTTATTATCTTATAAAACTTTTTTTTTAACCTGAAATAAAATATAAATATATAAGCTCCCATATATTTGGCAAGATAATAATAATAATTTGTATTATTATTATATTTTCAACGATGTTTGGAAAGAAAAATATTTGTATTGATTTAATGCCTCCTGAAAATGGCTTAATTTCCTCTGGCTGAAAAAGTATTAAAAAAAAGTAAAAGTAATCAGACATAGATATGTGATAGTGAGAACAGTATTTTAATAAAGTAATGTTCTTATTTATTTAATTTTTGTTTTTCCTTTAAAAATGTAATAAATACATTACTTGGTCAAATGTAAACTAAACCCATTATATAAATGTATCGACTTGAAGTTTTGGCCTGTTCCTCACAAATGCTATTGTATGGCTTCAGAAGAATATATTGGTATATATACTGCACAATTCATATGGATCACTTTTATGATCCTTTCATGGTGCTTTTTGTGACTTTGGAGTTTGACAGCCATGGTCCTCATCAGTGTTCACTATATGGAAAAGAGGGGCCAGATATTCATCCAAAAAGTATTATTTATTATTTATTTACTGTATTTTATTTGTGTGTGTGAGTGTGTGTGTATGTGCGTGCATGCATGTGTGTGTGAGTGTGCATGTGTGTGTGAGTGTGTGTATGTGCGTGCGTGCATGCATGTGTGTGTGAGTGTGCATGTGTGTGTGAGTGTGTGTATGTGCGTGCGTGCATGCATGCATGCACCAAGGAAGAAAGAAGTTTGTAAAGGTTTAGAATGATATGAGGGTGAGTAGTACATACTGACTGAATTTTCTATTTCGAATGCACTATACCTTTAAAAGCAAAGCATCAATACAAGGACAGTACATACAACAAAGCAGATACCACAAATCCTCCCTCAAACATTCAAAATGTATTTAATGCTTTTAAACTTTTGGAGTTTAGTAAATTTTCTACAACTCCTATTAGCCATTTTTTTATTCAAAATTGTACAGTTTGAATGAAAAAACCTTGGTATCAGCTCACACCAAATGAACACAGATAAAAGCCTGTGCTGAGTGTCAGAACTTTCATGTCTCCACAGAGGCTCTAATTGTGTGCATTCTCGGATGGGGTTTACTGTGGTTTGTATATAGGGGCTGATGGGTAACCATGGCAGGCAGTGACTGGAAGCCCTCACTTGGGACAGAGGAGAAGTCAAATCCACTCAGACCAGTGCTGACTCGATTAAACAATCTCTGAGGTCCAACGTTCAGGTTCGCTTTCTGTAGACAGGGCCGCTGAGGGCCACAGAGACTAAGCCCCCAGCAGGGGCTGTCTGTCCATTCAAAAGAGAGAGAGGGAAAAAACATCATTTATTTAGAGTGTTTACTGTTTACTGTTTCTACCCGGCCTTAGAGAGGAAATACATGTTTTACAATTTTCCCCCAAGTATAAAAGAGCGGCTGAACTCTAGGGTATTCAGCTTCCAAAATAATGAGAAGTGCAAGTCTATTTGATTTTCATCACCTTTATCAATGACAAAAATGATTTTCCTCTGCTCTCCCAAAGTTACAGTATGAATATTTCACCATACAGAGCCTGTCCATTGACTGTAAGATGCCAAGAGTAAAAAAATGGGAAGTATCGGTCAATTCTCCCTGTCTATTAAACAGAATCACATTCATTAAATAATTATTGATAAAAGGAGACTTGTCTAATGTACTTGTTTTTGGATCAAGAAAAAAAACACAGCAGTGTGCTTAAAAAATTATTCTAAGAATATATAATTCATTTATACATAAATAAAAAAGACTTAAAGGACTAGAGATCATATCTGGGCCTGTCAGTCCAGGACTATATTTCAGAATAACGCTAAAATCATGATCACTGAAATATAACTCGATGTTGTGTCGATTGTAGTGACACAAGGGGTCTTTCTTGAGAGCCTTGCATACCCCTGGATTTGAGAAAAGGCCAATGAAAAATTGGCAGACAGAATTTGCATGTCCCGCCCCAAAACAAATGGGTATAAAGGGAAGCGGACGTGCGTCTGTAAGTCAGATTTTTTCTTCAGAGCTGAGCGGTTGTGCAGCAGCAAGCTGAGTTTCACTACTGCTCCACTCAACTCTACCAGCGGCTTTCTCCTCTGCACAATGTGCAGTTCACGCCCCTGGGTGCTTCGACAGCTCTTCTGTAAAGAGTGCATACCCTCTAAAAGACAAGTATTTTCCCCCTCTAAAAGAGAGTATTTTTCATTCTTAAAATAGTAATACACAGCAGGCGTTGAATGTCCTTTTCAGGACATGTCTTTTTAAAGATGCCCTTCCTCCTCTATGTAGTTCCTGGATGGGGTCGATATCTCTCGAAATCTGACAGTCATAGACGCTTCCGTCCGGGCTCGAGGTAAGGGCGGCTCGCCACACAGCCAGTTGAGCCCCCTGAGTTGGATGATGACGTCGCCGCATCGGAGAGCATCCAGGTGTCTGACGCAGAAGACTCGACTGGGCTGCCACCTTCGGGTCAGCCCGCCCAGTCTGAGGCCGAAATGCTTTCCCGGGCTGCCATGAGCATCGGGTTGGACTGGAACCCTCCGTCCTCCCCAAAGCCTACACGGCTTGATGATTGGTACCTCGGGTATGGGCGCTGCTGTCAGCCACATCCCCACCCCCCGGCACCTTTCATCCCGGAGGTGCATGGCATGTTAACGAGGTTGTGAAGGGCACCATTTACTACCCGGAACCGACCTCCTCGCTCATCCACTCTCACTACCCTAGACGGTGGGGTGGCCCACTGGTACACGGAGGTCCTCCAGGTGGATTGAGCGGTTGCGATCAATCCACCTCTCCTGCATGCCATGGCTCTCTGGAGGGCCGGGAGCTAAATCCTTCGGGCTGCGGTACCCATATTCTCAATAAACGAGGGATTCTCACGGCAACCGGGCGCCCAAATCCTACAGCCCCGGCTTCCCGGACGCAGTCCTTACAGGACCTCATTCTCCATCTCTAACCTGCCCCCTGCCGGGTGCGCAGAGCAATGTAAGTTCTTTGAGTCTTTTCTCAGCACGCCAGCCTCAGGACGTGCTGTCATTGACCTTTTCTCAAATCCAGAGGTACGAGACCCCTTGCGTCATTACAATCGACACAACGTCTCGATCCCTCCATCTGGGAACAGAGGTTACAACAGTAACCATGACGTTCACCTTTAATCCCTTAAATGGTTGCACTCGTGTTTTTATGTGTGGTTTTAGAATGCCGCTTTCTGCTAAATTTGGGAATAAATTGTTTTCTTGAATGCATGTAAACGTGGTCGTCTTTACAGAATGAAGGATATTTATGGAATAAATGATATAAAAGCCACAGAGAAGTCAAATGATGTCCACACAGCAAACTAAAAAGGAACTATGATTATAACCGCAGGTTGAGAGCAGTAGTTCCAACCGCATATTTTGCGATGCTGTTTGTGAATACTAGTTCGACCTGCGGTTACAGGAAACATCAAATCATTCAACTTTGTTGGTGGGCTAGTCTATTAAATGGTTTAAGAGAGGTTTGTGGCACTTTTTATCTGGTCAGGCTGGAAGACCAGCTAAAAGTCAGCTTTGCCAGGCTGGTTAAGCTGGTTTTAGAAGGGTGGGCAATCATTTTACTCACCTCTCTAATCCAGAGACTTGTATCACAGACAATGAGTTTTGTTCTTTGTTTCATTTATTAAAAAAGTACCAATGATCTCACACTTTTAAGAACCCTTACAAACAATAATTTCCCAATGAGAAGGAATGAAAGTGTCTGAAACGGTCCAGAAACATCCAATCAGGGCAATTTAAACACTTACTAAATGCCTAATTTACCGTTGTGGCCCAAAGCATTGCTTGATTTAAAATCGAAGTCTTTGACAGCTGTAAAAGGCTGTGAGAGCAATGGTCCACCCAGAGCTTCTAAATGACAAGCTGACTATAACACCATAAAGCACCACCAATTTAAATTGCAAAGCAGGTTACCAGGTCTCTTCAGAAGCAATATCTGTGAGTATTTCGCAAATGTTCAAAATAAATATAAAAGGGAGGAATATGTAAATGAGGGTGACAGAGGACTACTTTGAGGCGAGTAGGTAATGCTGCAGCTATTCATCACGGTGGAGAGAGAAAACATCCGCGTCCGTCCTTAGCATATTCTAATGAAGGCCATTATGCAAATGAGTGTGACCTTTTCTGGGCTTTTTCATTCAAGTTCACATTTCACATTTATTCAAGTTCACATTCAATGGTGAAATGTGTACATACGGTAAGCAGGCAAGCAAGCGCACACGTACGCACGCACGCACAGAATTATATCGAGGAATAACAAATACTCTCCGTCTTCAGACGAAACAGCATAGTGACTAATTATAGAAATTTGTCACAAAGAGAGTGAGCCACAACTGTGCGAGAAGCACGATTGTCTGGTAGTGGTAGACAAACTCTTTCCAAAATTTACAGGAAGTATGTCGGTCAGTCAGATATTATATTCACGGTAGAGAACTCTCTTTCTCTCGCCTCCCTTTTTCTCTGCAAGTCTGCAAGGAGACCATCAAACAAACAAATAAATGAATAAACAAACAGCCCTGTGAGAAAACAAACAGTTTAAACCAGCCTCAGATGGTTTGCTGGTCTTACAATGGTGCTTTGCAGCTGGACCAGGTAGACCAGCTAAGGACAAGCTTGTGCAGGCTGCGAAATCAGCTAGACCTGCTGGAGACCCGACTGCTGGTAGACTGTAATTGACAGCAAGCAAACTGCCCAAGTTACACACCCTTACAATTACAATGAAGATTTAGCATAAATATTGAAATATTAAAATGAAAGATGCCCTGCAACACGGATGCAGCAGAAAGATGCTGAGGGGACGAGGAAGAGTGGATGGGAGCATCTTGGAGTCGGTGGGGGGGGGGTCTCTTGTGCATCAGTAAGCAGACCAGGCCTCCTCTCTGCACAGACAGTTATGGATAGGAAACATTATCGGCCATGGTAATTAAAGGCAAAACTTATACATGCTGGGAGAGTGGAGATGGGCGTTATACACACCCACCATTTATCACACGCACCGACTCTGGCAGAGAGCAGATGAGGTGGACCGCTCCACCTCTGCAAGCTTTTACGCTCGTATTGGTCAAACACTTAGTAGGTTTTGGCCCTGTGATGTTATCCTGAGAGCTGCAACTCATCTTTGCATGCTGACGAAGTGTTTGGATAAAAAATTTGCTGTGCATTCCATTCAAAGGCAATGTGAAGGATGGACAGATTTTTACTTTTAAATAACTACACAGTATTACCTATAAGAAAAAAAGAACAAATGAGATCTCTTTAACATCAGTGTTTTTCCTAGCAATAAGATTAAAGGGAGACGTTTGCTCCCTGCTTTTGTCTCCTTTAGAGTTTCAGAACCTAATCCTAACACTATTGCAAACTTAGCAATTCAAATATATATATATATATATTTATTTATTTATTGAATTATAACATATAGCAGATTTAGATATGTAAAATGTACAGCCTTTCTCTTTTGGAAAAGCCCAAACCAAAAAAAATGGATGACTCTACACTACTCACATTTTGTCCAATTAAATGCTCTTTAGAATGAAATGTCCCCTGATACAACCTGCCACCAACTAGCAAAGAGCAAATCATGGTTAATGACTGTGATGTACCTAAATATCTACTGGCTATTTGAAAAGAAAATCAGATTCAATCACTTCAATGTCCCTCACAAACTTTCTGTTGATATAGGAAATACATGGTGATGAAGTGAGGATGATGTAGAAGCATTTTTATAATTTCCCTGTGAGCTCCTGCCAATCAAACAAATTGCATACTTATCCAACAACACTGCTATGCACAGCTGGTGCAACAGACTGTCCCTTTGTGCTCATCAGAGATTGATTAACCTTTTTCTAAATAATCTTGTTCCTTATTTAAATCAGGCATGATTCTGGTCATCTCAGTGCCCACTCTGTATGTGAGAAAAACCCTCCACTTTATGTTGTTTCTTTAACTCTCTCTGTCCTTCATATTCTACAAGAATGCCTGGGAGGGTATTTGGGACATTTGTCCTCCATGCCAGGACTGTTATGTTACCATATTCCCAGATCTACTTTACTGATACTCGCATTAAACATGCATGCACACTTAGCATGCTGTATTACAGTGCTTATGATCTATGCACGCTTAAATTCTAAAATAGCATTAAGGTTTTACATCAACGCACTGTAGATGTTTCAGCTTTGCTGAACAGCCTTTCAATTATATAAGCTACATATAGACATATGTGCCACTGCTTTAAAAACCCAGTCATAACACAAAACTTGAGTCACAAATTTATAGTCATGGGAGCAGAGTATTTATGATGGCAAAAAAGGGCAACCGAGGATCAGGATGCCCTGCATGTATGTATGTGTGTCAGTGACATCTCCAGCCTGCCAGGACCAGTCAGCACCAGCACTGTCATACACATGCTTTCTGGGTTTCTTACTCACTCACAAACACACGTCTACAGGCGTCATGCAGATACCGACACTGTGGCTGGAACAGCAGGAATCCAGCACATCAGATTTCCATCAAAACCTGTACTGCAGAGACAGATTTATATCACACACACTTTGACATACACAATTACAAGGAAGGAAGTGAAGGAAGAAAAGGAGGAAAAGAGGTAAGGAAGGAAGTGAAAAAAGAAAAGAAAAGGAGAAGAAAAGGGCAGGGAGGAAAGGAAGGAGGAAAATAGGGAAGGAAGAAGAAAGAATGGGAAGGATGAATGCAAGGAAATGGTAAAATAGGAAAAAAGAGAAAGAAGGAAGAAAATAGGGAAGGAAGGAGAAAAAAGAAGGAAGGAAGGGAAAATAGAAGGAAGGAAGGAAGGCATGAATAAAGGAGGGAAAGAGGTAGGAAAGAAGTGAAAAAGAAAAGGAAAGGAAAAGGGAAGGGAGGAAAGGAGTAAGGAAGGAGGGAAAGTAAAGAAACGAACAAAGGAGGGAAAGTAAAAAGAATAGGGAAGGAAGGAAGACAGACAAAATAAATTAAAAAGGAAGGAAGGGAAAGGAAAGGAGAAAGAAAGGAGGGAAAGAGGAAAGGAATAAAAAAGAAAAGGCAGGAATGATGGAAGCAAGGAAGTGGTAAAATTGGAAAAAGGAAAGAAGGAAGTATGGATGGAGATAGGGAAGTAATAAGAAAAAAGGAAGAAAGGAAGGGACATATAAGGAAGGAAGGAAAATTACCCAGAACAGCATTCAATAAATATTTAACAAACAAAGTTGATTAACTGATTAAGGCACAGACAATACTCATTACATTACTCTTGTCGCTTTAACAACAATTCAAAACAAGACAGGGGAAAAGGAATTGGCAAGTACAATCAGGCTTAAGGCCTTGCAGGGACAGTGGCAGACATGCAGGATGGATGAGAGGACATGTGCTGCTGATTGAAGATATCAACGATACCCTGCAAGTGACCTAACAACATAAAACTTTTAAAAGGTAAAAAGGCACTTGGGACTATCATCTCTCTCTCTCATTCTCTCTCACCATCTTTCACACAGTCACACACACTAACACATACACACATATGGAAAGTGAGATTGCCAGTAAGGAGTGGTAGAAGGCAAATTGAAGCGAGAGAACGAGAGAGGAAGAGATGGAGAGACTGATAGGCGCTGATCTTCACGATAAGCGCTCCTGACAACTTGTGAGCACTTTGCTGGTAGGACACTAATTGCCAGTGAAAGGTGAACGGGAGAGAGGCAAAGCAGCTCAGCTCAGATAGGCCTCTCGCCTCAGTCCGACATGATACCCAACGACAGCACACATCCTCATATCAAAAACCGAACACACATACTCTGACACCAACCCATCACTCTCCGCAAAAACGGCGCACTGATACTCCCCTGGCACCCAGTGAAAAAAAGAGGAAGGGTGGGAGAGAAGGAGAGCAAGAGGAAAGGATATGAGAAAGAGAGAGATTAATCGTATTGGCAGGTAACCCATGGTGGTGAATCTGCCTGGAAAGAAAAAGGAAGGTGAGACCCATGGACTGAGTGCCATTTAACTGGCTAAGATTGAACCTTTCCAGCCATCTTCTAAATGACATCCAAGAGCTGAAGGCATACACTGTCAGAGGTTGGTAATAACATGCTACATTTACTCTGTTACATTTACTTAGAGTAACTTTTTGGGAAAAAAATTGCTTTTAGAGTAGGTTTAAAGATGGGTACTTTTTACTCTCACTCAAGTAAATTTCGAATGAAATTTTTGTACTTTTACTTCATTACAATGGTTGGCGTTCCTGTCATTACATTACTGGGTTTAATTTTAATTAATGTGTAATTTATTGAGAGATTATTGAATGGGACTTTTACAACAGTGGAAGTTCACACAGGTGCGTGCACTGACACATACGAGTCCATCACTGCTGCAGCATCATGCTCTTCTAAGTGAAACACTTTCTTCACTCTGCACAGTGAAAACAGAATAGTTTCATCATGCAATGCCTTCATTTAACACCAAGACAAGTGGATATTTCAAGATTAAAATTGCAGCTCTAACTTAAGGCAGCACGCAGAGGTAAGTTTTGGCTCTAATGATAGCGCAGGCTTTTGTGTGTCATGGTGATGGTCATTTTCAGGGTGATTCTGTAAATATGGGCTCTTGTGACATCAGTTTTTAAGTGTACATTTTTAAATCTGCAGCAATATATCAGTGCGGTTTGTCCGCATCCCGCATGTCATAAGCAGTATTTATGCATTTATCCCATGCCCTCACAGGTGTACTGGCAACTATAGCAGCTACTTAGGACTGATTAACTGTATAAATCCATGTAAACATCCACGTAAAGTGTAAATGCCTTTTGCTCTGCCGATCCCGTTATTGACAATTGGACCACGAACAGACAGCATTTCTGTGAGTGGTGCCCAATGCAGGCTACGTTCTCTTACGAGAGGTTCTCTCGTATTGCGTAAGCTAGCTTATGCTACGGGAAAGATTCATCTTTTCTGAGATATTGAAGCCAAAAAATTATCCTTAATTTTTGTATCCATTGTCAACGCAGTGCGGCAGCTGCAGACCTTGAGCGGGCTAGCTAGCGAGCTCATAGGTTGCTCTGCGGCAACTGCTGCAGCCTATAGACGAGCTTGGGCGAACTCGCATCCAATGAGAGGCGTCCGCGCGCTCACTGCATCAAAGCCCGCCAAAATGGGCGTGACTTGAGTGCATATAAGCGTAGTTCGTAGGCTGGAACCCTGATTTTCATCTCTTCAGCGAAGCTCTTCGCGATCGCTGACCTGGAAGCCGCGTCGCCGTTCGAGGGGCATCAAGCAAGCGTGGACAGCGCTAGAAGAAGCCGGCCGTCTCAGCCACCTTCAGCCATCCTGCGAGCTACGCCATCCGACGACGTATCCTTTTATTCAGCAAGCTAGTTCTCACGAACTATTCACAAAAGAGTACGAGCGTCTTTTTCAAGATGCCTCGCTCCACTTGCGCCTCATGTCGCGCCCTTCTCAGCACAGGAGACCGCCACATCATCTGCGCTCTCTGCCTGGGACTGGGGCACGCAGAGCTCGCCCTCACTGAGGGCGGATGCGATTTCTGCGAGGAGCTACCGATGTCGACCCTGCGGGCTCGATTCGAAGCGCTCAAAGCCGCGCCGCCTTACCTTCAGCTGCGCAGGAAGAAGCGCCGCTCACAAAGGCTGCCGGAAACTGTGGTTGAAGCGACTGCCTCGCCGGAGCCTCTCCCTCGAGCATCGTTTTCACCCTCCCCGCCCCCCCGAGACGCACAGTTGCTGCCGAGCGGCCGCACTGCTGCCATCTCGGATGACGAGGCGGAGGATAAGGGCCGCTGTTCCATCATGGCTTCGGACAGCGAGGAGTGGTCAGAGACACTTGTGGCTAACACTAGCCGACATGGGAGAAGCAGAGCGCTCCACGTTCCTCAACGCACCGCTCTCTCCAACCGGTCTCTTCGGCTCCGCGGTGAGTGGCATTGTTGACCGCTTCTCAGAAGTCCAGAAAGCCACCCAAGCCATGAACCTCTTCCTGCCGCGTCGCTAAGCTCCTCTGCAGGCCGCTCACGTGATCAGCCTCCTGCACGAGCCTCTTCACAGCGCCCAGTTCAACAAACTCAGACTTCTCAGCGTCGACAGGGCGGCCGCCCTCGATCGCGCTCAGACAGCCGCCAGCAGACCGCCGCCCCGCGGGCCTCGATCTAATGTAACGCTGAAACCCGAGCAGCCGAAGTCTTCCTAACTGTGTTGAACAAACGACGGCTCAGTCCCGCCGGCGGACCGCCGCAGCCACCTGTCAGTCCCCTCTCAGGCTACTGCAGTGGTAGCAGCCAACGCCGTGACACTGCCCGCTTGCTCACTCCACGGCACCCAAATAAATCTTGTAAGAGCAACATGTCTTAATGTAGAAAATGTGCCACAACCCAGTGTTCACCCTACACACGAGCATAACACATCCTGCCCCTATCAGAGCAGCCTCATAGCGTTAGAACGCTGGCCAGAGTCAATGAAGCGTACAAATGTCGCCCATTCTCTGGCCACTCTGTCACACGACCAGCCCTATGTGTAGAAAAAGTGCCCACAATCCAGTGTTCACCTCTACACACAAGCACTGCCATGTCTCGTGTCCCCACCAGAGCACACTCACATAAAGCGGTTACGAACCGCTCGAGCGCTAGAGTCAGTAAATGCGCCCACGAATACGTGCGCGTGCCCATTCTCTGCCCGCTCTGTTACACGGCCAGCAAACATTCCTCTGTGTGTAAGTCCCGTGCCCATGACTATGCTTGCACATCACGTAACAGATGTGACTCTTTCCCCATTCATTCCAATCGGGAAGTCACTCACAAAACAGCCTGTTCATGCTGTCTGCGAGCAATCATGCATAAACACACTAAACGCGCTCACACATTTTGTTCAGCTCTGTGTGCGGCAATCAGAGCGAATTGGCCATTCACCCTCTAGCGTTACGCTTCAAAGCGTGGGAAGCTATTCCAGGGATATCCAAGTGGGTGTTAAGCACAATACAACAGGGCCATTTGCTACAGTTCGATCGCCGCCCTCCTCGCCTCAGAGCCGGCTCAAAACCACTGTGAACACGGAAGCAGCGTGCATGCTTCGCTCAGAAATAGCAAGCCTTCTGTGCAAAAGGGCCATAGAGAAAGTGCCACCCTCTCTGAGCGAAGTCGGGGCTTTACAGCCGTTATTTTCTTGTTCCCAAGAAAGACGGCGGCCTCAGACCCATATTAGATCTCAGGGTTTTGAACAAGGTGCTTGCAAAAGACCGCTCAAAATGCTTACAATCAGGAAACTCCTCGCGCATGTGCGCCAGGGGGACTGGTTTATTTCTCTCGATCTTAAAGATGCATACTTTCAGATTCAGATAAATCCCGTCACAGGCCATTCTTGAGATTCGCCTCGACGGCCAGGTTTATCAATACACCGTCCTTCCGTTCGGCCTGTCCTTAGCACCCCGTACTTTCATGAAGTGCATGGATGCGGCGCTCGCACCCCTGCGGAGTCAGGGTTTGCGAATTTTGAACTATTTGGACGACTGGCTGATTATGGCACAGTCACATATGGAGCTTCTGTCTCACAGAGCAGTCCTCCTCAGCCATCTGAACAGTTTGGGTCTTGCAGTCAATTGGACCAAGAGCTCACTACAGCCCAGTCAGACAATTTCCTTCCTTGGAATAGAACTAGACTCCGTGGCAATGACGGCTCGCTTATCTACACAGCTGCGCCATGTTCAGCTGACTAGCCGCATCTTTTCAGATGAACAGCCTCACGCCTCTGAAGAAATTCCAGAGAGTGCTAGGTTACATGGCCTCAGCCGCAGCAGTACTTCAGCTGGGTTTACTGCACATCGCCCGCTTCAGCATTGGCTAAACACCCGCGCCTCGCCGGGCTTGGGCCACAGGCCACCAGCCCATCAAGGTTACTCAGACCTGTATTTCAGCTCTGCAGCCCTGGACAGTGGCCGAATGGTATCAGCGGGAGTGACAATGGGAGCTGTATCTCGCCGAAAAGTCATCTCGACAGACGCGTCCAACACGGGTTGGGGCGCGGTCTCGCGAGGGCTCTCCGGTTTTCGGCCTATGGTCAGTTCAGGAAAAGCTCCTTCACATAAATTGTCTGGAAATGATAGTGGTCGAGTACGCCGCGTGCGCTTTCTCCCGGTCATTCAGGGTCACCACGCCCTGGTCCGCTCGGACAACAGATCTGTGGTATCCTACCTAAACCGTCAGGGCGGTGTCAGATCCAGGAACCTATTCCATCTGATCTAAACGCATACTGAGTTGGTCCCAGTGCCACCTGCGCCGCTGAGGGCGACGCACGTGCCAGGCCACCTGAACGACGGCCCGGACAGACTGTCCAGAGACAATATTCCCCAGGGGAATGGTCCCTGCACGCTCAAACAGTCCAGACGTTATGGCACCTATTCGGCAGAGCAGAGATAGACCTCTTTGCGTCCAAAGAGAACTCTCACTGCCCAATATTTTTCTCGAAAGCGAGGACGCGCTGGCCCAGGACTGGCCCAGATGCCCGCTTACGCCTTCCCTCCCGTCTCGCTATTGCCACAGGTAATGCAGAGGATCAGGGAAACGCGTCACTCGGTGCTCCTCATAGCCCCGCGCTGGGAGAATCAGACATGGTTCCCGGAGCTTACGCAGCTGTCACTGACAGCGCCGTGGCCCATCCCAGTGAGAGCAGATCTCCTCTCTCAAGCTCGCGGCACAATCTGGCATCTCCACCCAGAGCGCTAGGCGCTGCATGCGTGGGTGATCAACGACTACCCGTCGCTCTGCCAGAAGGGGTAATAAACACCATCATACACGCTAGAGCCCCTTCCACGAGAAGACTCTATGCGTCAAAATGGTCTGTGTTCTCAAAATGGTGCACCGACAGAGACCTGGACCCGCGGACATGTGGGGTGTCGTCGCTGCTCGTATTTCTACAAGAGCTGCTGGATAAGGGCAGATCCCCATCCACGCTCAAAGTGTATGTGGCGGCCGTTGCAGCGCTCGCTGAACCCCTGCACGGCCAGTCATGGGGTAAAAACGAGCTGGTCATCCGCTTCCTCAGGGAGCTAGAAGGATGAACCCCGCGCTCCCATCGGTTCCTATCTGGGATCTTTCTATAGTTCTCGAAACTATGAAAGCCCCCCTTTCGAACCACTTCAATCCGTGGATTTGAAATACCTTTCACTCAAAACCGTTTTTCTGACTGCCCTGTCATCAGTCAAACGTGTGGGAGACCTTCATGCGCTGTCTTTCAGCGCTGCATGTCTTGAGTTTGGACCAAGTGACTCCAAGGTCATTTTAAAGCCTAGACACGGCTATGTTCCCAAGGTGATCGGTACTCCTTTCAGAGCACAGGTCATTTCCCTATCAACGCTGCCAGCACCCGATAGCGAACGCGACGCCAATCTCCTTTGCCCGGTCAGAGCACTGAGATTGTATACTGCACGCTCCGCCGCTTTCAGACGCTCTGAGCAGCTTTTCGTTTCGTTCGGAGGGCGCATTCCACTAGAGGCATGGTATCCTCGTGGGCATGGTCCAGCGGGATTTCCATTCACGACATATGTGTGGCAGCGGGATGGACTTCCCCCTTCACCTTTGTCAGATTTTACAATATGGAAGTGCCCGCTCTGCAGGCAAAACTACTAGCGGTTTAATACGCTACAGCTCCCCTGGTGAGCTGCACTGATGGGACACATTCCACACAGACTGGCACCGCCGCTCTCTCGTTCCCTTCCCACTATGTGCTTATGTATTACACAATCAATGACCCGCATTCTTGCCGGCCAAATATTATTTCCCCACTCATAAGGGCTCCCCGGTCCCCCTTAATTCCCTGGGGCTCATACAGTGGATGCTTGGCGCGACGGCGTTGACAATGGGTTCCCGTAGCGTAAGCTAGCTTACGTAATACGAGAGAACCTCTCGTAAGAGAACGTATCGGTTACCTAACGTAACCTCGGTTCTCTCTAGATGAGGGAACGAGTATTGCGTAGCCGGCCGTGCTTCGCGCCACCGGCTGACTTTTCGCTTCAGTCAATGAAAACCAGGGTTCCAGCCTACTGAACTACGCTTATATGCACTCAAGTCACGCCCATTTTGGCGGGCTTTGATGCAGTGAGCGCTGACGCCTCTCATTGGATGCGAGTTCGCCCAAGCTCGTCTATAGGCTGCAGCAGTTGCTGCAGAGCAACCTATGAGCTCGCTAGCTAGCCCGCTCAAGGTCTGCAGCTGCCGCACTGCGTTGACAATGGATACAAAAATTAAGGATAATTTTTTGGCTTCAATATCTCAGAAAAGATTCATCTTTCCCGTAGCGTAAGCTAGCTTACACAATACTCGTTCCCTCATCTAGAGAGAACCGAGGTTACGTTAGGTAACCGATACGTTCTCTGCGTTTAGGGAGCAGCGGTACTGCTGTAAACTGTACACTGAAAACTGTAACTGTAACTACACTGAACTAAGAACTAAAAGATATGAAATAGCGAAAGCAGGAATTAAAACATGATCTTGCTTTGGTTTATATTGTGACATAGTTCACGTTTTCACTGTAATAATTACTAGAAAGCTTCCCAAGCCTCTCTTCTCATTAACAAATGTATCGAGATCTGACAAGAGCCCTTAAAGGGAGTTCACCCAAAAATGAAAATTCTCTTATCATTTACTCACCCTCATACCATCACAGATGTGTTTGACTTCCTTTGTTCTGCAGAACACAAATTAAGATTTTTAGAAGAATTTCTCAGCTCTTTTGATCCATTCAATGCAAGTGAATGGGTGCCAACATTTTAAAGCTAAAATAAATCACATAAGTCAGCATAAAAATAATCCATAAACTCCAGTGGTTAAATCAATATCTTCAGAAGCGTTATGATAGGTGTGGATGAGAAGCAGATTACTTTAACATTCTTCTTCTTCTTGTGTTTTGGTGATTCACATTCTTCTCTGTATATCGCCCCCTGCAGGGCTGGGAGAAGAACTTCTATCAAAAACTGACATCAGTATTGATTTGTTTCTCACTCACACCTATCATATCACTTCTGAAGATATGGATTTAACCACTGGAGTCATATGGATTACTTTGATGGTGCTTGTATTTGCTCTCTGTATTCTGTGGAACCCAAAAGATCAGAATATTTGGGATTGGCAGTCTCTAACACACTTACACACTAACACATACACACATATGGAAAGTGAGATTGCCAGTATGGAGTGGTAGAAGGCAAATTGAAGGGAGAGAACAAGAGATGAAGAGATGGAGAGACTGATAGGTGCTGATCTTCAGTCACCATTCACTTTCAAAATATATATAAAAAAAAACACAGTCACTGAAGTTAAATAGTGACCAAGGCTAACATTCTGTATAAAATCTCCTTATTGTGTTGCATGGAAGAAAGTAAGTCATCTGATTTTGGAACAATATGATGGTGAATGATGACAGAATTTCCATTATTAATAATAATAATAATAATAATAATAATATAATTCTGTAATACATGTTAAATGTGTATTATGTAATGGAAAATAAGGGCGTTAACGTCCATTATGTCATTTATGAAAGTAATGAGTTACTCACTACTTGGGACTCTTTTAATTAGTTACTATCTTTATTTATTTATGCACTTTTATTTCTACTTGAGTACTTGTTTTTTTAAAGTAATTGTACTTTTACTTGAGTACAGTTTTTGGCCACTCTACCCACCTCTTTGCACTATACACAAGCTGTGAAAGAACTAGGTGTTATAATACAAAAGTATAATAATGTAATGAGTATGTCTAAACACTGAAGTATGATACTTAGAGATAGGGGTTTTGAAAAATAAGAGCGAAACCTCAGATCATGTGATTTGTTGAGGAAATTTGTGCTATTTTCTAAGCAATCTGACTGACTTTCGACTGATGATCGATAAAATGGTCAAAATAATAATTAATATTGAAAAATGGATCCGAGCCATATATAGGGACTATAATTTTGACGACTAGAAACTTGGGGGTGGGCTCTTTTGACTTAGGCCATTAAGCAGGACTAGACGGAAATTTTCAGTGCAATTTTTGAGAGGAAATCTGCGGAAGGGAATTTAACATAGTAAATTGTGTTACATGGAGCTGAGAGGAATACAATCTTGTTGTAAAATTGTCAAATAAGCCAAAATATTTAATAAAAAAACATGCAAGAGGTGAGGAATGTGTAGAACTTTTGTAAATGATAGATGTTACAATACTGTGGAAATCTGCAGAGTTTTCTGCTAAGTGCTGTGCGCTCGTATTCTGTTTGGGCTTGCCACTAAGCAACCACCTAGCAACCAACTTGCAATGCCCTATCAATCACCCAAAACACCCTACCAACTGCATGGCAACACATTAAACCATTGTGAACATCTTAGCAACCGCATGGAAACACCCTGTCCACAACATTTCAACATTGTGGAAGCGAGTTTAACACAGCAAACACCACTCACATTTTATTTGGAAAATGTAAAAATCAAGTTTTATCTATAAAGGCTTCTGCTCTGATCTTCCTTTAAAAACACAAACACACAAACAACTAAAAACAGTATATGGACGGGGCAAGAATTTTTTATAAGTTATACTTTCTAAATCGGTAGCATGTTCCAGCTGGCATATTTGTTTTATGAAATTTAATAGGAACATTTGCAGTTTTGGTGGGGTCAGAGCTCTGACAGTGATTAGCGTCTGGACAAGTCATCAGATGTCAGAAAGTGAGTCTGACTGCACTTGCCATCCTCTCCAGGCTTGTGAAACAATGAAGTTAAACTGCACCACACATACAGTGGGACAAGAGTGAGAGAATAAGAACTGGCTGTAAAAATATTCCTGGCACTGTATATCACCAGCGCAAATTCCATGAGGACAATTTGCAGCTTATGTGGAAAAATAGGTTAGTTATGGAGGTAGGGAGGTGAAGACAGAGGGAGAAATAGAATGGAAGAGTTTGTGCAGTAATGGAAGAGGTAAATTTAAGTTTCAAATGAAGCTCCAGCGGATGGGGCAGCAGTTGGAGCGATTTAAGGGAAGTGAACTGTTCCAAATTGTTTGGTGGATCGCAGTGAGTACCAAAGACAAAGAAACGAAATTGATTCTGAAAGAATTATTGATTGTGCCTGATTTAAAGGGTGATGGACGTTGCTGTGTGAAAATCGCCTATGAATGGACTAAGACATATTAAACAGTTGCATATTTAAAGGTGATGTTTTCAGCACATGTGGTTAAGGTGAATTTGCTGAACATACTTTATCAAAATTAACTTGAATGTTAAATGTGGATGTTATGTAATTTTGTGAACTGCAAATGTAAGAGAAAATGTCCAAATCAGATGCAGATGTAAAGGAGGCTGATAGGCAAATTGATAGCCATCATGCTCAAAGTGAGAGTACACGCCAATCAAAGCGCACGCATGTCCCTACTGGAAAAATGTTAGCATATCAGCAAGAAGAACAACAAAAGGAGGAGAAAAGGGTTGTATCTTTATATAATCAATGGAAAATAGAAGCTTGTAGTGCACGTGAGCACCTTAAAGCAGATGCACTAGGAACTCAGCTAGCTATCATGGTTGACACTTTGGGGGCGGCCAAAAACAAAGTTTTGAGTGCTTACAATGACTTTAGAGAGCGTGTATCGCCTGCTATTGAAATGAGGAGAAAAATGGATGCTTGTGAAGCAGTTACAGCTGACATTGTTAAGATCATTTATGAAAGAATGACAGGTGTAGATGGAGATTTTGATGGTGAAAGGGAAACAAGTCGTCTTCGTACCTTATTAGACCATCAATATGCCCATTCAATCTTCGGTTCAACGGTTTCACGAGTTAGTCATAAAGCTAGTAATTACTCTAGTCATCTTTCAACTGTATCAAGTCTAGAAGCCAAACGTGTAGAGGCTGTAGCAGAGGTGGCAGCTAAGCAAGCTGCATATAATGTTCTACTTGAAGAATCAAAGCAAAAGGAAAGGATAAAGCAGTTAGAAGAACAATATAAAAGGGCTCTTGATGTCGAGTTAAAGGAATTAGAGCAAATTCGGGCGCAAAAAGATCTGAAAGCAGCTCAAGCTAAATTGAAAGTCTACAATCAAGAGGTTGAGAAAGGAAAGACTAATTTGTCCAAAGATTGTAGCAGTACAGACGGATCAGAATCAGGTATCTTTCAAACAAATATGAAAAGGCAGGAAGTGATTCAAAAGGGATGTCAGGAGACCAAAAAGGTGAGAGTTCAAGCATCAGCGACTGATATACCTCTCCTTGTTCAAGCGTTTCAAGATGGCTTGACCATGAGCAAGTTGCCGACTCCAGAGCCTCCTGTCTTTACTGGCGACCCCATTCATTTCATTGAGTTTAAGCAATCTTTTGTGGCACTCATTGACAAGAAAACTATTTCTCCTGCTGACAAGATGTTTTATCTTAAGAAATATGTGAGTGGCCCTGCTAGAAAGGCTTTAGAAGGAACTTTCTTCAGAACAGATGACGAAGCCTATCAAGATGCATGGAGCAGACTGAATAATCGTTACGGCCAATCATTCGTGATACAAAAGGCATTCAGAGAAAAGTTGGCAAATTGGTCTAGAATTCACCAAAAGGACGCCTTTGGCCTTCAAACTTTCTCTGACTTTTTGAATGCATGCCAAGGGGCCATGTCACATGTCAAAGGCCTTCAAATTTTAAATGATTACCAAGAAAATCAGAAACTTGTGCTGAAATTACCCGATTGGGCAATTGGCAGATGGAATTGTCAGGTCACAAAATCTCTTTTCAAAAATCACGAGTATCCCACTTTTAAAGAGTTTGCTGCTTTTGTGTCTGCTGAAGCCGAGATTGCTTGCAACCCAGTTACCTCATTTCATGCTCTTCATGTTGCAGAACCTGTTATTGAAAAGGCAAAGCTGAAAGACACCACGAGAAACAGAGTTAGAGTTTTCACCACTCAAACAAACATCGAGAGTCAAAAGGTTGTCAAACCAGTGGACACAATTCTGTGTATATTTTTCCAGAAGAATAACCATCAACTTGACAACTGTTTCAGCTTTCTCGTCAAATCATTGGAGGAGCGACGGAAATTTATCCAAGAGGAAAGGCTTTGCTATGGTTGTCTGAAGTCTGGTCATAGTGCAAAGGAGTGTCATTATCGTCTCACTTGTAATACCTGCAAAAGGAAGCATCCAACTAGTTTGCACGATGACAACTTTGTGAAAATGGTAAAGACCCTATCTTCTGCAACTCAGACTCAAAGTGATTCTGATGGTGCAATGAATACAGTGGCCTTGAGTGTAAGTGGAGAAGAGCGAAATACGTATACTTCAATGATTGTACCTGTTTGGGTATCCGTAAAACAACATCCAAGTTGTGAGAAACTGGTGTATGCGCTTTTGGATTCTCAGAGTGATACCACGTTTATTGATAAAGGAGTGAGTGATGCTCTACAGGCGACAACATTTCCAGTAAAATTGAAGCTTACCACCATGCTTGGAAAAGATACCATCCTGCAGAGTGAGAGAGTATCAGGACTCCAAGTGAGAGCATACAAATCTGGCAGTTATATTGATTTACCACCTACTTACACCAAAGACTGCATACCAGTTAGTCGCAGCCACATTCCTACTTGTGAAGTCGCTAAAAACTGGAATCATCTTACAGTCATTGTGGACAAGATACCTCCATTGCAGGACTGCGACGTTGCTCTTTTAATAGGCTACAATTGTTCAAGGTCAATGGCTCCTAGGGAAGTAATAGTGGGAGGAGATGATGAACCCCACGCCATTCGGACAGATTTAGGATGGAGTATAGTAGGTTGTTCTTCACCACACTCCGATTTAATTGGAACCAGTAGATCGTGTCACCGCATTGCGGTCAAGGAGCTTCCTTCAATCACACCAGGTGATGTAATTTGTGTTCTTGAGAGCGATTTTAAAAACATCGAAGAAGAGAGGACAAAGGTCTCCCAGGATGATTTCCTCTTTCTTGAGAAATTAAAGAAGGGTATACAGAGGAATGTTCATGGCCATTATCAAATGCCACTTCCTTTTAAAGTGAGGCCCAAATTGCCAAGCAACAAACAATGTGTTATGGTTAGACTCAACCATCTCAAAAGAAAGATGGCGAAGGATGAGTTGTATAAGAAACGCTACAATGAATTCATGAGTGAGATCTTGCAGAGAGGAGATGCTGAGGAGGTACACAACGATGGCAAGGAAGGAGAAATATGGTACTTGCCTCATCACGGTGTTGTCCATCCGAAGAAGGCAGGAAAATTGCGTGTGGTTTTTGATTGCTCTGCAAGATATGAAGGTTACTCCTTAAATGATTATTTACTTCAAGGTCCAGACTTGATAAACAGTTTAAATGGCATCTTAATTCGATTTCGTCAACACCCCATTGCATTTATGTGTGATGTAGAGAAAATGTATCATCAGTTTCATGTTAACGAATCTGATAGAGACTTCCTACGCTTCCTATGGTGGAAGGATGGTAATCTCAGCCCGCCTGCAAGTGAGTTCCGTATGAAAGTTCATCTTTTTGGTGCAACTTCCTCTTCAGGGTGTGCTAATTATGGTTTAAAACATCTTGCAACTGAGAACAGCGAGTTGTATCCACTAGGTTCACGGTTCGTGATAAGAAATTTCTATGTGGATGATGGAGTGATCAGTGTAGAAAGTGATGAAGAAGCTATTAAAGTTGCAGATGAGACATGCAAACTCTGTGCTATAGGTGGCCTACGGCTCCACAAATTTGTGTCAAACAGTAAAATAATGCTGAACAGCATTCCCACTTCAGAAAAAATCTCTGACGTGAAAAACAGTGATCTTTCATTTGATGAGCTTCCCTTCGAAAGAACTCTTGGCATACAATGGGAAAGAGAATCAGACTGCTTCAAATTCAAAGTTCAGTTGAGAGATCAACCTGTTACTCGACGTGGCATCTTGTCTACTGTTGCCTCTGTGTATGATCCTCTGGGACTTATTGCACCAGTGCTGTTGAGTGGAAAAAGAATACTGCAGGATGTGTGTAAACGTGGCAGTGGATGGGATGACCCTCTATCGAACGATATTGATCTAAGGTGGGAGCAATGGAGACAAGATTTAAACCATCTGCAGAAAATAGATGTACCGCGAACATATGTACCATCTAGTTTCGGAAAGGGTATTCAAGTTGAATTGCATAATTTCTCTGATGCTAGTGTCCATGGATATGGTCAATGTTCATATTTGAGACTCAAGAATGAGGAAGGAGACGTTCACTGTGCACTGGTGATGGCGAAGTCGAGAGTTGCACCTCTTAGAGTTACAACAATTCCTAGATTAGAGTTAGCAGCTGCCATTGTTTCTGTTAAAGTGAGCAGTATACTTAAGAGAGAACTGGATTACGCTGTTTTCAAGGAGACGTTTTGGACAGATTCCAAAGTAGTATTGGGATATATAAGTAATGAGGCACGCAGATTTCATACCTTTGTCGCTAATTGAGTACAAAGAATACACCTCAGTACAACTCCACAGCAGTGGAAGTATGTTCCAACGGATGAAAACCCTGCTGATCATGCATCCAGAGGTTTGCCAGTGAAGGAGTTGCTCACCTCAAGCTGGTTCACTGGCCCTAAGTTCTTGTGGGACAAAGAAGTGTCTGTATCGGAGGAACATGTTCCTGAACTTCTGCTTGGAGATCCAGAAGTAAAAACATGTTGTACATTGAAAGTTGATTGCGTAAAAAATCCGAGCTTGATAGATCTTCTTTCAAAGTTTTCTTCTTGGTCAAAGGCTACCAGAGCTGTAGCTCGTCTTTTAAGGAGAGCTAACAAAGACAAATCTAATCATCTCAGTACTGTGTTTGAGCGGCAAAAGGCAGAATTTCATATAATCAAATGTCTGCAAGATAATTGCTATAAGGAGGATCTGAGAGGGATAAAGAGTGGAAGAAGAATTTCGTCTCGCAGCGCATTGTACTCTCTTGACCCTTTCATGGATGAGGACGGTTTACTCAGGGTGGGAGGTAGACTTTGCCGTTCAACCTTTTCAGACTCTGTAAAACATCCTATAATAATCCCAAGAAATCATCAGATCACCAAAATGGTTGTCACTCACTTTCACAACAAAGTTGCGCACCAAGGGAAAGGATTTACCGTGAACGAGATAAGATCTAATGGCTTTTGGATACCAGGGATCAACAAAATTGTGACATCCTGTATTAGGAATTGCATTATTTGTAGAAGGCACAGGCGATCTGTTGAAGGACAGAGAATGGCCGATTTTCCCGAAGAGAGAGTGGTTCCATCGCCTCCGTTCACATATACTGGCATGGATTGCTTTGGCCCATTTCTTATTAAGCAGGGCAGAAGTGTTCATAAACGATATGGTCTTCTCTTTACTTGTTTCAGTTCCCGTGCTGTTCACATTGAGATGCTTACTGATATGACAGCGGATTCCTTCATCAACGCTCTGCGATGCTTTATTGCCATGAGAGGCACTGTGCAACAGATAAGGTCCGATCAAGGAAGCAACTTCGTGGGGGCAAAAAATTAGTTGAGAGATGCACTTAAAGAAATGGATGTGGAAAGAGTGAGGGTCTTCCTATCAGAGAAGCAGTGCGACTTCATCATGAATGCACCGTATGCAAGTCATGCTGGTGGCATGTGGGAACGTCAAATTAGAACAGTAAGATCTGTGCTAAACGTTACTCTTGAACTTCATCCGGGAAGGTTAAATGATTCCTCCTTACGAGCCTTTTTGTACGAAGCGATGGCTATTGTGAATAATAGGCCGCTTACGGTTGATTGCCTGACTGATCCTCAAAGTTTAGCACCAATTACTCCAAATCATCTGCTTACGTTAAAATCGACTACTGCTTTGCCTCCACCAGGAAATTTCGTCAAGGAGGATGTATTCGCACGGAAAAGATGGAGACATGTGCAGTATTTAGCGGAACAATTTTGGAGTCGCTGGCGCAAAGAGTATCTTGCGAATATATCTACCCGACAAAGGTGGAACGTATCTAAGAGAAATCTTAAAGTTGATGATCTTGTTATCGTTAAAGAAGAGGAAATGCCTAGAAATGAACGGAGGCTTGGCAGAATAGTGGAAACTATTTCTAGCGACAACGGGCTTGTAAGAAGAGCCAAGATTTATCTAAGCGACCCAAAGATTGATGCAAAAGGAAAGCGTGTTAACAAACCGTCCATAATTGAAAGACCTGTGCAGAAACTAATTTTGTTAATGGAGGGATATTAGGGTTTTTTTTCTCTTCTCCCTCTCATTTAAACATTTCCCATTGAGTGTCATTTTTTTAAAAAAAAAATGTAATATTATGGCTTAGAATTTTTAATGGTGGTTTAAAGTCAAGTTGTATAAATAAAAAAATAAAAAATAAAATAAAATAAAATGAAAAAAAAAAAAGAGAAACAGAACACGTAAATAAAAATAGGGGATAAAGAGAAATTATCAGTGCTTGTATATTTGGTGTGAGATTTGCACTCATAATTTGGTGGGAGTGTTAAGAACTATGTCGTTTTCTTTAAAAATATGCAAATAATATAGTTCTTGAATGATTTAGTTTTGTTAATTTTTGTATGGTATTTAATTTTTGAGTTTCATTTGTGTTGTGGTAACGGAGGTCTTTTATTTTGAAGTTCACTCACGTGAGCGGATATAACGTGCATACGGTTCAAACATTTCAATATGATTGAGGCCCATACACATATGGTCACGGTGTCAAAGGCTTACGGTTTGCAAGGAGTTTAAAAGGATTTAGCTCCTGGTTTGAATGGAGAACAAGGTATGATCATGGACTTCCTGTTATCTTTGTTTGGATTTATATTATTTGTATTAAGATCACTTATTGTTTTGCTTTGTATAATATGCGTAAGTCAATCTTACTTTATTTGGTCTTGATGGATTTTTATTCATTTTTCGGTATTTGTTTTCTTTTGTACAAGCTTTTACGTTGATTCTCAACGAATATGGTGTCCAACGGTGTTTTTAATCGTAATGACGGACAAGTGAATAAAGTGTGGGAATCATCAGTCAAAGAGTCCAATCTTCCTTGAACCAGGCAGCTACACAGCCTTTGACATCAACAACAGATAAAGGAAGTGTTTCACCAGCCATTTAAAAGTTCATATGCCTTTCTAAATGCACAATTACTTGGTTAGTTATATTGTTTGATTTGCTAAAATATATATCTCTTGGGTCGCAACCCACCAGTTGAGAACTACTGGCCTAATTCACCTCACCCAATTGTGACATGCAATCTTCAAGAATTCTCTCTCTATTGATCTGGCTGGTCTGTAGATGCTGGATCTCTTTACAATGTGGTGCCAGACTGTTGGAGCCAGAGTGACGACACCCTGATGGATCTGATGACGACACCCTGAGGATCCTCGCCACATGGACCTGAAATAATAAAACCCTGCTCTCGCTCTCAATCACCCTCTCAGCTGTCGATACATGTGCTGCAAATGCTGAAATATGTGAGGACATCATACCCGCACATAAAGAGACTGTGATGGTATTTATGTTATGTGGGTGGAATACAAAAAGGGCCTGTTTGTGAATGTCATTTGCAAAATTGCTTTTATGACGCATCAATTTGTAAATAAAACACCTGTAAAAAGGGGCTGAGATCAGCCAATGGTTGCTGTAAGTGATCATCATGCTCATCCCAAAGGACTAAAATAAATCTGACTGAATGGATGAGATGGCTAATGACTAGTAAAGGGTGTTGTTGTTTTTAATTTTAGAAGTTTGCCACTCTAATGACATGACTCAAGCATTTTCTTGGTCTCATTTTCATCTGTCTGGCATTGTGAAATGACATCTCGACAAGCCCAGCCTTGTTCTCATATAGAGTAAAACTGAAACTGATTGATTGCAGTAATATGAACTGCTATTTTCCTCTTGTTTTCTCTTCAGAAACAGGGTTTGACCTTGAGAATAAAGAGCTACAAACGATCAGAGGTGGACACTTTAAAGCCAACATGAAATCAGATTTCACCCTTTTACTTACTTTATGGACATTCCTTGTCTTATTATGCATAATTCATTGGTGCATGTTATTTTAAAATGTTATTACAAAAACGTTTGCCTTTATAATCTTTTATCACAATGTAATAACATGCTCCATCTCTAAAATGACTTTCCTTTTCATCTGAAGTAACAAAACCATCTTAATTTTCAAACTCTGTCCTCCTGTAACATAAAGAACACTTTCAAATGTTCCCACTCTATTCACGGCACAATTTTCCAGGGGATTTTATGTATCTGTTAGGTGTACTATTTAAGCAAATACACACAAGAGGCCATAATGTATATTGTGGTTATTGGATGGTTATTTTTTTCTGAATTCTGTATTCGACAATTTAATTACATTTTATTATCAAAACGGTGAAAATAGAACTATTTAAATTAATTAAAATGCACAAAGCACAAAGGGAACATTTCCATGACCCTGAGAATGCGACAATGGCCATGTTCGAGCTTTTGATATTTTGCAATAGCAAAGTAGACATCAGACTTATTTTAAATGTTCTTTCTTGCAAACTGTTAATAGGCATCATTTGTGGATTTTCAAAAAAATTAGAAAATTACTAAAACTTGTCGCACACGTGCGAATGTGTTAAAATTTCTATTCGCCCATTATAATTTTTTTAATCGTAAATGCGAGCAAACTGTCACACTGTAAAGCCCTGCATCTACTACACACACACACACACACACACAGAGCACACATGATTCTCATGGCTCTGTGTTGTCAGTGTTTGAGTGGAAGGCTTCAAACATTGATTTTGAAGCACACAGCACATGCAGATTATTTAATTAAATCTCACTCTTTTGCACTTTAATTATCACACCAGAACATATCGTGATTTTAATTTGATTAATTATGCATTTAAACTTCAAATTCCATGACATTCAGCACTTTATAGCTAATGATATTTTATGACTGGATTCAGTGATTCTGTCCATGTTTTCCACTTTGCGGGAATGTTGTTACTTGGGTATAAGCAGACTCCTATCATTATTGATCGAATTATTATTGAAAATTAATTCACATGTGTAAAGGCAGCATCACCATGCTACCACCTCCGGTTTCAATTAATTGTTTTAAAAATCAATGTTTCGACTGTCGTAATTATCTAAAGTTTACAACTCTAATGTTTTTATTGATACTTGATTTCGGACTCAAGTCAGACGTGTCACGGACTTGGATGCATTTTTACTCGAACTTGACTTGGACTTGAGCCCTTGGACTTGAGCCAATTTTTTTCAGAGTCCAGCCAAGTCCATGGCATTTGCAATGATGCAATGACAAACAAACAAGCAACAAATAACGTAAAATAGGGTGACCGTACGTCCTCTTTTTCAGACTTGAAAAAAAGCATCCGGCCAGGATTTCAAAATTGCCTCTAAATGTCTGGGATTTGGCTTTGTCTTCATAATGAACTGCTCTCTACAGTTAGGACTATCATACATTCTGTATATTTGATCCTGCACATCAGCTTTCACGCGTATATGTCCTTATGTGTGATTATTCTCAGGGGAGGAGCCAGTAGTTTTGCAAAGGGGTTGAGTGGATACAATGACACCAGGGATGGAGAGGTGCGGCGACCTTGGTGTGCGCACATATTAAGTTTGTACAGAGATGATTTCACCTCTAAAGGACTAAATTGTGCCAAAAACTGACCACAAAAATGACTAAAACAGCAACTGCGAGTGGAGTGGCCAATGGGGTGGCCAGGTGGTCATGGTGGCCACCCTCTAGCTCCGCCACTGATTATTCTGGCTGATTGCTGCAACGTGCACTCTTTCAAAGTACTTTTTCTCACTCTGTCGCCGCGTGCACGTTGTATCTGTTTGCATGAAAGAGATCGCAACATGTGCTCTGTGACTCTCCAAAAACATCATTAACATAGGTACACTTTTGAAAGTATGTTCCCCAACTCTTTTTATCACATTCACGTTACTATGCAAAGCCATTTCTAACTGAAAATGTTGACTATATCGAGACAAAATCAAATATGCTACATATTAGGGATATTTAAATTAATATGATGGATGAAATAGACCATGGACATTGTACAACGCAATCTGTTAGGTATTGTAGAGCAACCTCTGTGTGTTACCTGCAAAGTTGGCACTTGCGTTTCAATGGCAGAAAAAGCCAGAAAATACAATGAAGAACACAAGTGAGGGAAGAGGTCTATATCCATACTAAATATAATTGAAAAGTGAAAAGAACAACACGTCAGCCCAAGGAGATTTTGTCATAAAAAAAATCTTAATGATCTAAACTTTATGGAAATATGCTGCACCTGGACACAGCAAGAGGACAAAAAAAGTAAATTTCTAATGGTATCTGAGCTTTTCTGATTTATTTTCTGTTTAATTTTACGGGTATTATTAAACATTTTAATATTACCATTTATTAAATGTTTTAAACACATTAAATGTATTTAATTCATTACATGTATTTCACCCATAATTTGAGATAAAACTAAACTAAATTGAATGGACAAATTGAAAATGAAGTAGAAAAAACTCAATTAAAATTCTAAATAATAATAACTCTAAAGTTTTAATGACTAATGCAGCTTTCACTTTATTTAGTCTATGTGTGTGTGGAGGGGAAAAATCAACAATTAACTGAAAAAGTCAACAGAACACAATAAGAAGTGTGTAGAAGGACAGTTTTGTCTTCATACACCTAAAACATATGCTTTCATTCTGAAACCAATTTGAAGTCTGTTCAGCAGGATACTAATCATAAATGTATATAAATGTAAGGTATTTTTGTTACATTTATATTGACTTGATTGTTTTGAAGGTTAAAATAAGGTTAAAAAAAGCTTGAAATGTTCATGTTGAGTTTACGGTTACAATTTTAATTCAGATTCTTGAAAAGATTAATTCGGACTCTGACTCAGCCTGTTATGGACTCGGTCATGAGTCCGACTCGGCCCCTTTTGGACTCGGACTCGACTCTGACTTAATTGTTTAAAGACTCAGACTTGACTCGGACTCGACTACGGTGGACTTGAACCCAACACAACAGCAATGCTGAAATGTAAATATCATATTTTACACTTTATCAATACTTACATAAACTATTTCATCAGAGCAAAGCAGAGATGACAGCAGATGTGGAGAGAATGTACCTGACAGGGCTTCTTGCGTGACAATCAACTGTAGACGTTGCTTCACAACCCGCAGCCACAAGCAGTGACAAAGCGATACAAATTTGTTTATTTAACACATATCCAAAATCCCGATCATTACTATTTTACCATGATCGTTACCTAGTTAGCGACACAGTCAAACAGTTTTATTATACTAAAATATTTTCCAAGACAAATAATTATTTTCCATGACATTTAGGATTTTAGAATGACTTTTTCATGAATGGAAAAAATGCATTGCAAAATTCCAGGTTTTTCAGGATGTGTGGGAACCCAGATTCCTCATGGATAAAATGAAGAAATTTTTCCATGTTGATTATCCTGTTTCACTACAAAATACATCACATTATGCAAATAAAATGGGTTGCGAATGCTGTGACATTCTGACTTTAAAAAACCTTCAAGTGCGTGCTTTCGGGACATCTTTTTAGGAACATACCGTATGTGCCCGGTCACCTTGGCAAACAAACAAACAAATAAAATGACAGATATGTTATGGAAACAATGCCATTTCTCTCCAAAAGGTGAAAGATTAAAATATTTCTCCTTTTATGGTGATGCAATAGATCCTAAGGAAATGCTCCCCTTGAATCTAGACCATTAACCACCTCAAGGCAATTCATATACAGAGAAGCTAGATGGATCTATATCAACAAATAAATAAAAAAACAGCCCCAAAACCTCACATTAAAATACATTTCCAGGTGCTTTTTAAATGAATGCATGTTTTGATTCATCCTCATTGTCTTAAAAAGTAGAAAAAACATTTATGATTCTTCTATTTAAACAGAAAAACAGTTCAGAAGTGTCAAGTGCCACAGTAATTAAAAAGAGAACTCTGGCCCTCTCCTCGGGTGAGAATCGCTGAAGACATTAAGTTAACAAAAGCACGGTGCAAATAAGAGCCAAGGGAGAAGTGACAGTTATCTGCTAAATTCATAAATGTGGCTTTTGTATAATGGTAATCATCATCCCTCATGCTGTCATTTTCCATTTTAATTGCTCGCCTCTGTGCTTTGGCTCAGGGAAGCCACTGGAACCCCACAGAGCCCAGTACAGAGCTAGAGAAAAAGGAGAGATATAGAAAGAGAAAAAGAAAGAAAACATACAGAGCCCTGCAATCTGACTGCACCAGTTTAGGTAACTGCCTTTTAAGCGCCTGACAGGTTAATTTTTTGCAATTAGACTGTTCTGAGCACAAACGGAACAGGTGTGGTCTTCATCAACATTTTTTTAACGTTCAATTATGCCAATGAAAAATATTCAAAAAACAAGCTTTAAAGTTCGGCCAACGGGCAAACTGCAATATACACATAACTTGCTTATATAGTGTAAAATCGTGCATCCCAAAGCAGTTTTCTAAACTTGTAGTTTTTCTGCAACAGAACATGGACTCTTTATTATAGTGAAAAATGGGAAGGAGTAGAGCCAGGCGAAATGTAAAATTATAACAGGATAAAAATCAAGTCACGAGGCTAAGCTAACACTGTAAGCAACACTTCTCATAGTCGCATTGTCGTATATTATATAAGACATCAAAAAGGAACCGGCAAGTCTTCTTTAGATTTCATCCTAATCTCATGCTATTATCTCTTTCCTCTTCGTCCAAAACCAGCTCATATTTCACCCATGGTATCTTGTTATTTCTATAATCTTGTTCCAGCCTATGATAGATTTCTCAGAGCAAAGCATTTATCATGTGGATTCAGAAATGAACTTAAGTTTTGCTGTGTCTTAAGTGCAAGTTTGTGGTCTGAATTTAAGGGACAGTAATGTTATAGAGAAACATTGGTGAGTTTTAGAGGTTTCCTTACTTTTCTGTTTGGAACATTGAGAAGATGAGCACTTTTATTAAGAGAAAGGCAACACAGCGTCAAACTATGATAAGAAAAACAACACTCTTGGTTCTTTCAGTCGTTGGGGAGGTACTATCAAATAGTAGCAATTCTTTTAACTTAACATTTTTCAGTAATGTGACGGTAGCTTAGTTATTTTCATACTAATGTATTTTTTTTTTTCAATTAATGTTTTCAATGAGTCGCCGAGTAAAATGCTGTATTGTTGCGTTTAAGTTACGTAGTATTGCATATGCTGGCAATAATGTTTTCATTCTTTAATTGATTCTTTGGACAGTTCATTTAGGTAAAAAAAATGATAGTCCCTGTGTGGCATTTTATATATATCCAAATATTTTGTTAAATGCTGCTGTTCATCACTATATTTTAAATTGATTATATAATTTTTTTGTTATATTTTGTTTCAGTGTGATGCTGTCACTCTAATTGAGGTTATTTTGTTTTGCCAGGTAAATAAAAATGTATTAGTAAAAAAGTATAAATAGTAAAAATTATATAATCAAAAAATTCTACACATGTACTAAAAGATATAGACCTTATTCACAGTAGTGCCATCTTTTATTTTTGATGGGAATGAAAACAAGGTAGAGAGGGACAGACTTATAGTCTCTTCAATGACATGTACTGTACAAAGCTCTCAAAAAGCTCCTGTGTTTTGTCAATGGAAGGATCCAAAAACACTTTAAACAACTGTAAATCCCAATAAAGAGACTGTAAGTCTATCCTTCACAGCCTCGTTGTCATTCCCGTCCAAAATCAATGATTGTGCTGCTGTGAATAAGGTCAATTTCCCTTCTAAGGGATAGTTCATCCAAATTTTTAATTCTATCATTTACTCATCCTAATTTTGTTCCCAACTAGGGCTGCAACAAAGATTATTTTGATCATTTATGAATCTAACGATTATTAGAAAGATTTTGTCTATTTTTGAAAGATTTTTGACTATTTAGCGATTATTGCAATGATTAATCATTAGCTCTTAACCGATTATTCAGCTTGTGCCCAGACTTAAAAGGTTGTATTAAACATGCTTACTAACAATAAAGAGGATCAAATAAAAATCAACTTTTAAAAATACCTCTAAATGACATTCACTAAATTAAAGGAAAAAATTATTTTTATTAAGTTTATTTCAGTAAAGAAATTAAATGCAAAAAATCCTATTGTTATAGCAAGTGTTTTTGTCTTGTTTTTTTATTTGAAATTTTCTAAAAATCCTTAAAACAAGATACATTTACTTGAGAAGCAACATATACAATATTTAGACACAAGTTTATGTTTATTATTTAAATATAAGTGTATTTTGTACATAAGTCTATTTTTTCCCTTTGTTATACTTCTGCGAGTGCAGTAAAGACAAAATATACTTATTTTCAAGATCTATTCTCTAAAAGCAAGTCTAAATATCTTATATGCTGCTTCTCACGTGAAAGCATCTTTTTTTAAAGGATTTTTAGATATTTAAAAATATTTGTATTTTTATAATTATTTTCAACATTCTCAGATAACAATTTTTTCTTCTGCAGTATAGCTGCTAAAGAAAATGTATGTTCTTTTTTAAAGAAGTTTTAGATATTTATATTGGAAAACAAGCCCAAACCATATCAAAAACATATTTTTTGCAGTGTATATTGGGGCGAAGACTACACCCCCTCACCTTTCTTTTCACTTCAATCTATATTTAACTCACAATAAAAAAAAAACATTCTCTTATTAATCAAGATGCGTATTGCCAATTTTCTTCACGATAAGAAACACACAGTGACACAAATATTATGATTCAATTAGTCTCGAGCCATCACGTTATAATCTAGCTGCATTAAGTGTATGTGCTTGAGGGATGAGTGTCCCCGTGACAAAGTGTGCCTCGGTCTGGTGCAGTTCAATCTCTCCCCCTTTGATCGGAACATTTGTGCAACTCATAGAAGAGGTGCTGACTGCAGAGAAAAATGCCAGATTTGGAGCTTGTAGTTATTTACATGATCTGCTTCCTTATTATTTGAACTTTAATAAAGCTATAAAGCATTAAATATAACTGCATTTAAGATGTAATGAACCGGTGTTTCCTGTAAAGATCTCTGGCTCTGCTTATTCCACAATTAGAGTGCTTCTGTTCCCTTTACAAAAAGCTTCACTATGACTGGATGCGTCACCAGGTGTCGTCAGATCCTCTTTTTTCAGAGCGATTCTGTGGCTGTGTGTTTCACAAACCCTGTCAAAACTTTCTTTCCTCTGTTAGGAGTTAGAATTTGTTAGGCAGTGTGCAGTGAACCTTTTTCTCCTTTCTCTTCTGTTTAGAAAATACAGTATTATCCCAATAAAGAGACATATATATATATAAAAAAAAAAAAGAGAGAGAGACTGACTGAAAGCCACAAACGATGCTGAACGATGTTCCCCTGTTCTCGCTCTATAGCTGAAGAGGACACGCATCAGTTTTTGCTCTGTTTGTTTGGGGGAAGAGCACGCTGCTCTCGCGTTGCAGCAAGGCGGGTGCGAGCACTGCGACTTGCTTTCAGGCAAAGTGCTTCACGCTCGCCTCGCTTGCTTCCGGGAGTCAGCACTCACGAAAAAAAGATCGTTCGTGGGGCTCTTGCATGGATTTCGCTGAGGAGCAAGAGACGGGTTTATCCCTTTCTCTCGCTCTCTCCCCAAACCCAGCTGGTCCTTCACATGATCTCGAAGCGCATTCCGACACTTCTTTGGATCATGAGGAGGATCGCGATTCTCTTCCCGCCTTCGAGCTTTCCGTCCACAATAAAACTCTACGGAGGAATTGCTCGATGTTGTTACTCGTGTGGTTGCCAGACTCCAGTTGGACTGGCCACGCGAAAAAGAGACCCCAAAACCATCCAAATTAGGGGATAGATTTTATCTTCCAGTCTAAGAAAGGGAATGCCTCATGAGTCCCTTCCCTTCTTTGATAACCTCCATGAAGAGCTTTCTCGCTCATGGAGGAACCCTTAAAAAAAAAAGAAAAACTATAGACTAAGATTTTATTGTCAATAATGTCGACGAATCGTTTCTGCCCTATTCCAAACCCATTCAACTTTGATTTTCTGTGGAACACAAAAGGAGATATTAGCCAGAATGCCAACCTCAGTCAACATTCACTATCATTTATAGCTCTCTTAATTAACGTGTTAACGCATACAATTATTTGGAAAAGTTTAACGTGCTAATTTTTCTTAATCGTGATTAACGCATTTACCGTTAATACAGCATAAACACTGGTTTGAAAGGTGGAACCTTTGTAATGTGTCCGCCAGGAGTCATTACACTGACAAACACGACACAGCACCAGAGCGCTTATACCAAGTATAGCCTACAAGTTTAGCATAAAATAGCTTAACGCGGCTGTCCCAGAGACATTCTATGGGCAGTACTGTCTTAGCACGCTAGTTGACAGTTACACTCTCTCCTATGATATAGCCACAGAGCTTGATATCAATGTATATAAAAGAATCACTGACAGAGCTTCCCTGTCAGTGATAAAATGATGGAGAAAGGAGTAGTAGTCAACCGATATGGGGTTTTTAATGGCTGATGTCGATATCCAGAGAGCAGTGTGGCCAAAATGCAACATCAGTTGCATTTTAAATGGAAGATAGCAGTTTCATCAGATTTCTCATCATCTACTTGAACTCTCATCATCAACTCATGTTTGTATATTGCCATTAAAATAACTCCATCCACACTTTACAACACCAATCTCTACATTTAGACTTCAAGAGTCAGTGCTTGGAGAGTGATACCTGTTTTACAGTCTTCAGTACTCAATTCAATCATTTTAAACATCTGCATCAGCATCTGGGGCTAGTGTCTCTCTCTCTCTCTCTCTCTCTCTCTCTCTCTCTCTCTCTCTCTCTTCCTCTCTCTCTCGGCTGGAGTGTTTTGGAGGGTCTGTTTTAAATGTTGCTGACAGCTTCTGCCTCCCTCTTAGTGTAATTATAGGCAGAAGAAGGCTGGGGCTGAGGCAGGGCTGGATGTAGCCAGGTCTGTGTAATGGGGATAATTAACTTACCCTCATCACCCTACTTCAAAGGCCTGCTACAGAAAGAGAGAGACACAGAGCAAGAGACACTTAGAGGTGGATTCTATCAGCTGCTGTGAACAGGTCTGGGGTCTCCTGGCCCCTTGAAGCCCCCTGGTGTCACAGACCTTAAAAGGGGGGAAACAGATATATTAGACACATGAAAGTGCCGCCCATGCGAAGTTGACATAAGCCGACTTTGCAGTCATTGTATTCAAAGACACTACTGCACAAGGAAATGCGCACAACGCACAGACCTGGGGAGGAATGAGTCTCTCCCCTTTTCTTCCTCTTAAGAGGCAGGTAATTGCTGTTGTAACACAGTCTCTGCTTTTCCTGGGTTTCTAGAGAACAAATAACTGACAGTGCAACTTTAAATACACACACTGTTTCTACCACTTTTGCCCTCACCTGGAATGTTACCATTTCTGCACTTTCTATTTTATTAACTCTATTACAAGCACACTAAACATCAGTGGTCGAATCGTTCCGATCTTGATTCAGGAATTAAGCAATCCGATTCCAAAATTATTCCAGATGCATCTCAACTTTTCAGCAACAACAAAGGGCACAAATCTTTACTGCGTTAAGGTCAATTTTGTATAAAGAATCTGCATAAAGAAAGCTGTGCTTTCTCTGACATGCCAAATTAAATATAATATGCAGGTATAACAATATCAGAGACGTCTCTGCTTTTTTCTTTCTGCATAAATGAAATCACATCACAGCAAGCTGATCTTGTGCAAATTCATTTGTTCCCTTTAAATATATAGTTAGAGTTATGACACAAAGAGTTGTTGTCTTTTAGATTTTGAACATTTAAGGCTTTATAAACAACAGTTAGTTCCGGTCCTCGAATCTGATTGGACGAGAGACGTTCCATGAGCACTGATGGTCTGACACCATCAGCACTCCGATGCTTCACTGTGTGTGTGTGTATCACTCCGCTTGTGTTCGTGCTGTTCTAAACTAAAGTGTAAGAGTAGTGCATATGTGTTAAGAGTTACTGTGTAAGTGTCTCTTATATGTATTTTTTATAAAAAAAAATTACATTACATATGTTAGCCAGCAGGTGGTGGCAAAATATCATTTTTGTGTGTAATATGAGCAGTTGGTGAAGTGAAGTGAATCAGTCGAGAATGATTCAGAGAATCATTAAACGGCTTTAATCGAACAACTTCAACCTTACGCTTATCACAGCTAAGAGACACAACAGACAGATTAATTACACAACTCAAGGCACTTACCTCTTACTGGAGTTTCCATATTGGAGAAAAAGTACTGTTCAAAATGGCGGAGGACATTGCGGTTTCTAAAGGGAAAGACTCTTGCTCACTAGGGAGCAAGAGTCCCCCACTTGGACAGCTATTTTTCCACTGAGAAGTCGACCTTCAGAAAGCTGGCAGCATCTCTGCTTGAGTGTGGCAACAGGTGATCACACACGCTTGGTCTCTCTCTCTCTCTCACTCACTCACTCACTCACACACACACTCACATTCATCCATGTTTATCCAATAACTTGGTAGAAACAGCACAAGCCATGATACAATTTCTTAAGTGACATTTTTTAATTACTAACGGAGGCTTGGACGCATCATTTGGTTTGAACCAGCAATGGCAGATTATGATCCGCCACGTAATAAAGTAGTTCCATGCACAAATGCGTTTTTATGACCGTACTCAGTTTAACCTCATTTTTAAAAATGTACTTGTTCATTGAACTGTTGTATATAATCAATATCACACTCGCAATCATGCTATATGGCCCTAAATCAGCACTGCTATGATTAAACACTGCACTCGGCCTGTGGCCGAATCACAGCATTGCTGATGTAGGGCCATATCGCACACTTGCTTGTGTGATATTGCTTAAATATATATGTGTGTGTGTGTGTGTGTGTGTGTGTGTGTGTGTGTGTGTGTACACTTGTTTCTGTAATCCTTTGTCTTGCATATGCTTTTTAATCATATTTAATTCAAATAAAATTCCAATTTATGAATGCTGTGTCTGTCTAGAATAATATTCAACCTGGTCTCAATTCGTTATAATAGTACGAGATCGCAAAATCATAAGAACAAGTTGGCTCCTACAAAAAAGGACAACTTCTAAACAGATAAAGGAACCAACAAACAATGTTATTACTATTTTTACTAACATTTAAAGAAGTTTAACCCCTTACCCACACCCTAAACCTAACCATGATTTTAATAGGAAAATCAATCTTGTGTACCACAGAAGAAATAAAAACATAGGTGTTTGTAATGAGAAGAGAAAATTGTATTGAGGATTTTGAGATATTGCAGAAATAAATATTGAATGGCAAATAAAACATTCAAATTATTTTCTTAATGTGTTGGATATGAGGCTAACTAAAAGATATTCTTAATACTCTATTGTATCGATTTAAATTTTAGTTTGTTGGTTGGTTGTTCTTTATAGGAAAAAACGTTGTACGTTTTCATAGGAGCAAAGTCAAACAATATCTTACAATTTCACCATCTCGTACAATATCTTATGATTTCAGCATCTTGTACGATATATTAAGATTTTGCATCTTGTGCGATATCTTACGTTTTACCATCTCATAGGATACATTACAGTTTCGCCATCTCGTACGATAATATTAAGGTTTCGCCATCTTGTACGATATCTTAAAATTTTACCATCTCGTATGATATCTTACGATTTCACCATCTCCTACGATATATTAATATTTCACCATCTCGTACGATAACTTATAATTTCCCCATCTCGCGTGATATCGTACGATTTCACCATCTCCTACGATATATTAAGATTTCACCATCTCGTACGATAACTTACAATTTCCCCATCTCGTGTGATATCGTGCGATTTCACCATCTCCTACGATATATTAAGATTTCACCATCTCGTACGATAACTAACAATTTCCCCATCTCGTGCGATATCGTACGATTTCACCATCTCCTACAATATATTAAGATTTCGAGCCTCGCGTATGATATCTTGTGATTTCGCCATCTCGTGCTATCTTTTACAATTTCACCATCTCGTACGTTATCTTACGATTTCACCATCTCGTACGATATCTTACAATTTCACCATCTCGTATGATATATTACGATTTTTCCATTTTGTGCAATATATTACGAATTTTCATTAGACTATACGTTGAGCAGTTGAGAAAAAATCATGATGCATCATTTCATTGATTTTTTTTACAAGCCACTAATAAACATGCGCCTGGTTTTTTCTAATATTAAATCACCTGACATGCTTTAATAAAAATAAATTCACTCATTGAATTCAAATTTTCTTTTCTACAGCTCATTCAAAACTCGTAAATTTAAGCACCAATTTTCTGACACAGGCTCTACCTTACTTCACACCTCTCTCACTTTAAGCACTGAACATGCATGCATGAGTGTGTGTGTAGTTACAAAGCCCTAGGGGGATTGGAGGTGAAATGTAGATGCTTTGGGCATGACTGCAATTCTGTTCTCTTTTCCACATCTACAGCTCAGTGTAAGGAGAGAAGCAAGTTTTCTGTGAGAAAAAAAATAACAAGGGAAAAAGACCTCCACCAGGCTGGACTGAAAAATCAAAGGAGGCATCAGACACAAAACCGGAGCTTTGTGAAGGCCTTAATTGCCAGAGGAATAACACTGGCTGAAATGTTATTACAAACCTGGTGTTGATTTAAGACCCCGGTTATTATGGGCCAGTCTGGGTGGAGGTCTGTGTCTCTGACCCTCGCGGGGCTTTCATATAATGTCACCATGCATTTAAACTGAGAGAAGCATGAGACCTTGGTCCTTCCTTATTCATCTGAACTTAATGAGAGGGGACCATCAATTTGCCACCCCTGTCATGAGACTAACCGCCGTGCCACCATCGCCATGCCAACAGATGCTGATTGTGACATCACGCAAATAGGGGTGACACCGATGGGACTTGTGTCTCAGAATGTGAGAAGCCAGAGAGAGGCAATTTTGGCCAAATGTGTCAATTTTATAGGGCGTTTTTTCATGTCAATGCAGTTTGTTTGTCATTATAATGGATTAAAGGTAAAATGTGTGATTTTTTTAATTGTTGCAACACTTTGTCTTATCTCTCCTTAAGATGCAGAGATAACACAAAATGCAACACTAAAACTGAGAAGAATGCCTTCAAGGTGTATGCATTATTTTATAGTGTCCATTTTCTATAAATCTCAGGGCAGTTGAGAGGTAAAAACTTCATCTGCAGCTTAAAACGTATAGGATATTCCCTTGCTTCCTATTTAGTATGACTTAACCTCCAGTGTGCTGTCTGTCTGCACTGGGCATAGAAAAGCTCGAAATGCAACTTATTTTCATCCTAACTCCATATAAAGCCTCAGAAACCTACATTTTTTCAGCTTTTGGATGAAGCCTTTGATTCTCAAAGTGATAATGCACAGTAAATATAGGATTTTTAAAGAAAAATGCACTTAAGTATACATTAGTGTAAATTGTGTTTAGCGGCATGGCCTTTCGCGGTAAATCGCTCAAATTTAAAAATGGCATATCGGATGAAACTAGAGTCGAAAATGTAACCCTTTACTGACAGCACAGATTCTCCAGAACTGAGATCAGTCAGCTTAAATGAATTAAAATTATGTGTTGCATATAGCAAAGCTAAAATACAACGTCTGCATAAGTGTACATGATGTCGCACAAGGTTAAACATAAATTATTTGCCATTTTCTTCAGACCTCCTATAGCCACTCCTTGCAGAAGTTTAAAAACATCTGGTCTAAGATACCCAATTTTGGTTATAAATCACTTTCAACAAAATGTGCAGTTACTACGTTTTGTCTTTGGAGGGCAGTTTAAGAACGCAATTAATACGTTGGATGAATGTGGCACTTTGGAAATTGTTTGTTTGAGCATCCCGATCATCCTAACATGTGGCTGAACCAATGGCTTAAAGTTTGGGGCAGGACTATCTGTTTGTCTGACCAGGGTTCAGGAAACCTGTTTGAAAACAGTCATTATTTTTACAATTCCATAAATCACACACTTCAACTTTAAAACCCTAAAAAAGGCATTAAAATAAAAAAATAAAAAAAAACTATTTCTTTGTTTTTCACATTTTCCAGCCTCACCTTAAGCCCTTTATCTTTGCACTGAAGTTAATCTCTGCAGGGAAAAAGTAAACAGACCAGGACATGGCAGAAGGTGTACTGTGCCTAAAAGAATGGAAATGGTTGAGCAGAAGAAAGGGATGTATGGATGGAGAAAACAGGGACGAGAGGAAGGTATAAAGGAGAACAGAGGGAGGGGTATTGCAGTACAGGAGTGTTGTGATGATGGTGACACTCTGCAAATCGTGTTAGACAGTGCAGAGCTGCACTGAGCTGCAGCAGTGTGATGTGGGCTGATGCACCATGCCTGCATGCGTTACTCTCGCCAGCATGGATGCATCTGTGCACTATTTACCTCAATGCATCAAGCAGCCAATCACTTCTTCCACTCTAATTAACACCCATGCAAATCCACACCCTGCCTGGCTTTGGCATGCAAACTGCACAACAACACCGACAGCAAGGGCAGGAGGAGGGCACGAGAGGTCAAGGGGTGGGGGTGGGTTAAGGGGTGACAGTTTCCAACTCTTTGTGAGTGCAATGAACAATACCTTGAAATCTAAACACAACATGCAAACTTCCTGATACAATATATTGTGTTTAAACGTTGTATTCTTATAATGTATAATAACAGTGATGGGCCGTTCACACACAACATGTTTTTTAATCGTTTTTCTATGTACACATGCACTACACTGACATTTTTTATTGTTGTAACATGTCTTGCTGCCTTTTTCAGGACCTAGTGAAGGAGTGCAGCATTTATAGGATGGAATAACTAGTTAAAAGAACTTAAAAAAAAAAAAATTTAATATGCATTTCGAGACACTTGCATTCTTTTCCAATCATCTTCATGCCTTTTCTTGTAACAATCTTTTTATTGTTTACTTAAAAGGCCCTATGTCTTTTGCTGTTGTCTTATGTCCTGAACTGTAATGTTTTGTAATGTGTTAAAAGTTGAATAATATTAAAAAGAGTGGGGGAAGGGTGGTGTCCCGACAAAACGGCATGTAATCCAAACCTGATTTTTTCAGGGTGAGACCTCGAACCTACACCCCCCTTTTTCCTCCATCCTAAGAGTCTCTCACATTCAGTGGACCACCAGCTCCAGCCTTCAGTTCCCATCATGCTCACTGCTCCAGAGAAGGTCAGTGGGTTGGCGTCTGATTGGCCAAGATTCAGATATCCATCGCATATGGGAGGCGTGACACACTTGAAGTGACAGGGCACGTCCTCTCGGCAGACACTGGGGCAGGAGGGATAAACAGATGAATACATAACAAGAGAAATGAACAGAACACACCCATCAGTCCCAATCGCACATCACCCACTGCTGGCTGGAAACACAGCTGGCCAAGTCATGGTAAGTTGAAGAAACGTTGTCTCAATGCATCTTACCACACCTTCACTCCTCACACAGAACTCATGTGCCACATGTCTACTCTCAGGAGGCTTAATCCTCTCTGAATGCTTCTCTGTGTGTGTGTGTGTGTGTGTGTGTGTGTGTGTGTGTGTGTGTGTGTGTGTGTGTGTGTGTGTGTGTGTGTGTGTGTGTGTGTGTGTGTGTGTGTGTGTGTGTATTTATCACTTTGTGGGGACCAAATGTCCCCATAAGGATAGTAAAACCCGAAATTTTTGACCTTGTGGGGACATTTTGTCGGTCCCCATGAGGAAAACAGCTTATAAATCATACTAAATTATGTTTTTGAAAATGTAAAAATGCAGAAAGTTTTCTGTGAGGGTTAGGTTTAGGGGTAGGGTTAGGTTTAGGGGATAGAATATAAAGTTTGTACAGTATAAAAACCATTATGTCTATGGAAAGTCCCCATAAAACATGGAAACACAACTGTGTGTGTGTGTGTGTGTGTGTGTGTGTGTGTATTTATCACTTTGTGAGGAACACATTTCCCCATATTTAAAGAAAAATGGGTAATAATAGGCCAACAGCATAGAAACACCCTCAAGATACATATCATGGTGACATCTCATGAAGTTGGTTGAGAGGCAATAGATGCTAAAATATAAAATAGTTTGGTTTTGTTTAATATTTTTGGTCACAACATAATTCCCATATTCCATTTGTTATTTCATAGTTTTTATTGCTTTAATGTTATTTACAGTAATGTAAATGTATATATATAATATATATATTAGAAAAAATATATATATATATATATATATATATATATATATATATATATATATATATATATATATATATATATATGAACCATGGACAAACATGTACCAACATGGACAAACTTGACACATGTGTATTAAATTAGATTTAAAAAAATCAATAAAAATGATTACCTCGGTCAACCCTATATTTGTTAAGGATCTAATACGCTCATAATCAAGAATGAGTAGTTATGTTTAAATTTGGTATGTATAAACATCATTGTTACTGTGAAATTAGTTGTAAAACATTTGCAATACACTATTTTCCATCATTATGAATTAAGAAACAAATCCCCTAATATGTTGCATTTCTTTGACCAATTCAATCCATGGTACATTACGCTGACATTTTGTTTGTTGTGATGAGGTCTTGAATCCCATAGCAACTGATTTGTACACAGTTTTATATTTTTACATAACATACTCTTGTACTTTGTGCCACACAAACATTGAGACGCTTTCTTCCATCTCAAAGACTTTGAAATTACATTTCCAAAACTAAAGGACAAGAATTACTCATAAAATCAGTAATGCTGTCAGTCGATTAGAATTTTTTTTAAAGAACTAGTCCCCATAGGTTTTGTATTCATTGTAGTGATGATGCCCTAATCCTCTACAATAATCGGCCAGCAGGACATGGCCTATCCACTTTCCATTCATGTTAGGGTGTTAAGTGCCACTTTGAACTCCACATGAAAAGCACTGCAGACAATGGTCATTTCCAGAATTTCATACTACATTTATACCCCAATATACCCCAAAAACGACTAATAATTTTTTTTGTGATTACATTTTTTTATTGATTTATATATTAAACAAAGAAAAGCAAAACACAAAGAAACAGACTCAATATTTAACCCCACTATAACCCCTCCCAATCCCCAACCCGACCCTCAACAACACCCCAGTGTTCACAGGATTATAGACGCACGAAAAAAATAAAAAATAATAAACGTCCTGGTTACTTTCGTAACTTCCGTTCCCTGATGTAGGGAATGAGACGTTGTGTCAATGTAGCGACACTAGTACACTAGGGGTTGTTCTCGGGAGCCCCAAACACTTTGAGAAAAGGCCAGTGAGATTGACGAGTGGGATTAGCATGCCACTCCCCCGGACATACGGAAATAAAAGGAGCTGGCTCGCAACCACTCATTCAGGTTTTGTGCTGAGGAGCCGAGACAAGGTCCCGGCCATTTCAGCGGGTAGTTCAGTGTTGTGGCAGGAGGAACACAATGTCTCATTCCCTCCATCAGGGAACGGAGGTTACGAAAGTAACCAGGACATTCCCTATCTGTCACTCACTCAACGTTGTGTCGATATAGTGACACTAGGGGTCCCTATACGAAACGCCATGACTAGCTGAACTGTGTTACGTGGACTGGCAGTGCGAGACAGGCAAGCTGTTGCGTGCTTCATAGCCAGTGCGCCCGTCCTTCATGTAACCTCCCCCAACGCTGCCCCAGCCATGGCCTCTTCTCTTTTTTCTCCCCAAAAAAGAATGGAAATCATTCAGCTAGGGACCATATGTGTCTGCGTCAGGGAGGTGTCCCTTTCCAAGGGGAAGACACGCCGGAGAGCACACCCTATGTGTGCACGTATGTCTGAATGAGTAGTGGCGAGCCAGCTCCTTTTATACCTGTATGTCCGGGGTATTCCACTCGCCAATTCCCATTAGCCTTTTCTCAAAGATCAGAGGTGTTTGGGGCTCCCAAGAGCAACCTGTAGTGTCCTTGTGTCACTACACTGACAAAACGTCGAGTGAGTTACAGATAGGGAACACACACATTAACAACTACACCTCTCTCTCCATTGCCCCTCCCTGAGAGCCCTCCAAAAATGCCAGGTATTTGCCCCATTTCCCCACAAACAAGTCAAATTCCCCAGCCTTCTAGATGACCCTTCTTCAAAAGCCGCCAGCCTCCCCATCTCCGAGCACCATTCCTGAAATGGGGGCACTCCTGCCAACTTCCATTCCCTTAAAACTATTTGTATGGCGATCATGACGTGGGTTAGGACCCAGTTTTTATGTGTTTATTCTCTATATTGATGACCGCCCCATCGCCTAATATACAGAGTATGGGGCAAAATTTTATTTGAGTGCCCAGTAAATAAAACATAAAACTCTGAACCTTCAACCAAAATTCTTGGATCTAAACACACTACAAAAAGACATGGGTTGTGTCTCCATCTTCTGATTGGCATCGCCAGCAGGTTGGTGTGTCTTTAAGACTAAGCCTATACAATCTAGAGTGGGTCCAATAGAATCAATGTAAAATCTTGAATTGCATAAGGCGCACCCTTGCATCTCTAGATGCAAACTTGACATCCTCCAATACCAAGTTGAATCTCTTTTGATAGAAGTTAAAGCTCTGTCCCCCCAGACTCTGAATTAACAGGGAGAATTCAGTGATTCACTGATTCCTCATGACCTTTTCCAAAAGCAGTAATCACCACACCCAGTGTATCTCCCACTTTAGGGGGGTGCATGCTACTCCCAAAAATAGTACAGAGCAGGTGGCACAGCTGTAAACACCTAAAAAACTGAGATCTGGGAATCCCAAAATGTTGAGAGCAAATGTGAGATAACGGGGTGTAACTGAACTTCTGCGGTTAGTTTGATACAAAGGCTTTGAAATGGCAAAATAGGGGTAAGAACTTCTTGATCAATAAAAAAACCAGGGAGGGGCTCTCTCAGATGGAAGCGACCAATGAGCCAAATGTCTGAGACCGAATGCATTATAATAAAACAAAATCTTGGGTAGGCTTAGACCACGTTTGTCTATCGGCCTATGCAGGATACTGAAATGAAGGACTTTGCTATGCTAACAAATTGCTTGAAATAAGAGAGGGGAACATATATAAGGAGAGACTGTAGCAGGTAGTTGAATTTTGGAATACAATTCATTTTTGTAACATTAACCTTCCCAATCATGGATAAATGTAATGAAGCACACCTGTCCACATCTCTCAAAAACCTTTTTATTAAAGGGTCAAAATTAACTAACTAAATCACACACATTTGCTGGGAATAAAATGCTCAAATACTTAATGCCCTGTTAGGGCCACTGAAAGGCACCCGGCTGAAAACCGTTACCAGGCAGTACGCCGTCAGAGCCAAAGCTTCATATTTAGACCAATTAACTCTGTATCCCAAGAACTCAGTAAAGGAATTAATAATTCTGTGGAGGCAAGGCATAGATCTAGTTGGGTCAGAGACAAATAATAAAATATAATCTGCGTAAAGCAAAAGCTTATGCACCATACCTCCGGACACCACCCCTGGAAAATCCTCTTCCTTTCTTATCGCAGCTGCTAATGGTTCCAGGGCAAGACAGAACAAAACCACTAGTTCTTGTGCTTTGGATAATTTGGTGAATGAGGCATCATGTATGATCCGACCCCTAATAACCACCTAACAGAGGACACCGAGGACCAGTTGGTCTCAATATAAATATTGATTTCAGCCTTTAACATTTATTGGATACATTAAAGCACCAACTATATGATTTATTTTTCTCCGTATGTGGAAACACCTCTAAAAACGCCAGGGCATGAGACTAAAATGTTTCCTATTGAGCAATCAACAATAGCTTAAATTAGGGACTTAGATATAAAAAAAATCTATTCTTGAATAAATCTGATGAAAAATATTTGTAGTCCCTACCAGATGGGTTCAGAAGTCTCAAAATATCTATAAGACCAAGATTTTTACACATCCTGCAAAGCGTCAGTGTTGCTCTAGGGGGCTTAAACACTTTTGCTTCACTATGATCAAGGACTGAGTCCATCAATAGTCCACCAATCAATCTCCTTCTAATATTAAATCATGAGGGGTGCCAGCATCTTGCAACATCCCTTCAAGATCTATAAAAAAGCCCTGATCATCAGCGTTAGGTGTGTAAATGTTAACCAAAGTCAAATTTTGCCCCTGAATTTCTGCTAAAACAATAATGACTCTTCCTAATGTATCTTTAATCTGTGTGATACATTTGAATAGTAGATACTTACTTATCAGTGTAATGGCTCCCTCTTAATTGAACCAGCACTAAAGAAAACATGTCCACCCCATATCTTCCCAAATTTTTCTGCTTCCTGCTGGGAAAGATGCATTTCTTGAAGAAACACTATGTCATATTTCTTACATTTAAGAAGAGAAATAACCTTCGTTCTTTTTATGGGGTGCCCCAACCCATTCATATTCCACATGGAGAAAGACAAACCACTCATACTCAAAAGTAAAATTATAAAGATCATGGAGTGGTGGTGGTGTAGTGGTCTAATGCACATAACTGGTAAACTGGTAATCAGAAGGTCGCTGGTTCGATCCCCACAGCCACCACCATTGTGTCCTTGATCAAGGCACTTAAATCCAGGTTGCTCCGGGGGGATTGTCTCTGTAAATAAGTGCACTGTAAGTTGCTTTGGATAAAAGCATCTGCCAAATGCATAAATGTAAATGTTAATGTAAATATTCCAACATTAGCGCAAAAATCAAACCCCAAACAAACAGAAAAAAGAAAAACATGCGCATTAGCCCCACGCACAACAGCGCCAACCGGCATCCATCCCTCTAAACTCAAACAGTCCATGTACACCTACGAGAGCCCCCATGACAACTTTACCATCGGATTGCTCAAGTCCGGTGTTTCTGTACAAATGTTGTGAGACAGAATTACACAACAGAAGGTAATCTATAAAACAAACTCCAGCCAATAGGTGGAATAAACACAAAGAACATGTAGATTCATCCACATAACTGTCCCGAAGGTGTGTTCAGTTCAGTTTCCTCGGACAGTCAAAGGAATGTTCAGTGAGTCAGCCCATTTAACTGCTAAATGAGTGCAACAAAGACCCAATCACTCCAATTTCCTGCAAGAAATACTTCACAAAGCAAACATCAACCAATAGGAGGCATAAGCACAAAGAATGTGCAGATTCATCCACAACACTGTCCTGTAAGAGCGCTTCTTCACAAACAAACTAGGTGGAACCAGCACCACAAGAAACAAAAAGGTGATCAGCTTCCTCGGATGGTCAAGTGGATGTTCAGTGAGTCGGTCCACTTGGCTGCAACATGAATACCAGAAAATAACTTACTCAATCCATTGACTTTATGAAGGACATCGCTTGCTGGGGACATGTAAATACTTTACGGTCATCCTTAGAAGCTATTCTCAATTTGGCCGGGAACATCAGTGCAAACTTCCATTGATGTAAGAGTTTCTTGCATTCCTTGAATTGATCGCGTTTCTCTCTTGTCGAATTCACAAAATCTGGGAACAAGAAAATGCTGTGTTTCTTCCAAAAGCCTTCCTTTTCTCCTTGCCTCACATAACACAAGATCTTTATAGGCTGATCTCAGAAATTTGGCCAGAATTGATTCCGGCGGATCGTCAAGCCGGAAATCTGTGAGCTCACTTTACTTCCAGATTATGACCTGTTATATCGAGCAGACTTGGAAAGAGCCCATCCAGGAATTTCACCATACCCCGACTTTCTTCGTCCTTAGGAATTCCAACAATTCGGCAGTTATTCTGCCGGTTGCGATTCTCCAAGTCCTCCAACCTTTCCCAGATGTGCTCCAAATCCGCCTTAGTCGCTAGTGGATTAGCAGCTAATTCCCGCTCCGATGACTCCAGATAATCGATCCATTTCTCGACATCCCCACTCTTGTAACCACCTCAGTGAATTTCACCTCCATTGCAGTGATCGATTTCTGTATTACAGCAAGGTCCTCCAAGTCAGCAACGACCTTCGTCAGCATTGTTGACAGGTTCAAAATTCTCCCTGAATTACTTTTACTTCTCCAGCCAAATCGCTCAGGGCCTCTGGGGGGCATCAGCTTGAACACGTAAGTGTCATTTAATGTGTCCAGAGCCCGAGGATTTTGAATTCTTTGATATATTGTCTTCCTAGAACAGTTAAAGATCAGGGTGTATCGAATCTCACTGGTTTATGAGATAAAAAGTATAAAAATTTAAATAAAAGTGCACAGAGCTCATCGTTCACACGTCCGAACCTCGTATGACGTCCGGTGCTCTACCCATACTACTCTTTGTGCTTCAGTCATTTCTATGTATAACAGAATATTAAGAGTAGTATGGTAGTACGCCATATTGAAAATGTATTTTTCTACTTTTAGCGCTGGCACTGCCCAAGTAATGATATTTTATCGAATTGTCCGGTAATCATTAGCTGACAAAGTTGAAATTATACTGTATTAACTTTGAACGGATCCTCGACTGACCCTCAATGAGAGAATCTCAACAAGCTGCAGAGCAGTCACTCATTAGTGCCATATATCGTGTATTGGCTTCAGTGGTAAAATCCGGACTTACAAAGGTAACGTACTTACAAGTACCATCCGGGTTTGTTTTGTAAGAGGTCCTTTCTCTATTACTTGATGATTAGCACACAGTCGCTGGTGTGGGTTTCTGTACATCAGTGTAATGTTCCCACCAGACAAAATTTGAAAAGGTATCACCAAATTCCAACCAGTGAACAGAACTCACACGGAGCTGTGTAAAATGTCAGACTATAATGTGAAAATTTGTAATTAAGAAACATTTTTGTGTTCAAAGTTTTAAATTAATCGCATGCATTAAAGAGTAAATTTTGACAACCCTAAAAGTCATTTAGCTCTCCTCTTACAGTTTCATATGACTATCATATTTGCCTGTTTTTGAATGTGTACTAAAATACATATTGTGTCCTTCAGACCAACAGTATACAGATCTACAAAGTATATTACCGAAAAAAGGACAGCAGCCAAGTAGAAACTGCTAACTTAAATGCCAAGAGGAAGTGCAGTCACACAGAAAGACAGCACCAGCTCTTGCAGAGCAAAACCTGTTCCTGCGCTTTAGATCACACCAAATCCATCATTTTTCAAAGAGAAGTGCGCACAGCATCCACTCACCCCCCTGCTATGACACACCAGCCACCAGCAGTTCTATCAGCCCCTGATGTGGACAGACAGCCTCAGAATAAAGGCCCTGAAAACACCCCTAGCACATTGTCACATCTCCCAGCCTTTTCAACAAGAGCGATATGACGCCTTCTGTCCCTCTGTCTCTTTTCCTTCTGTGGTTGTTGTTTTCTCTTTTTCCGTGTCCCTTCACTCTGGCTTCTGAGGTCAACTAGCTCTGCTTTAGCTTCAGGTTTTATTGTACTGATCGAGCTGGCAGTTAACAATGACTGAAGTAAGTGTAGTGGTAACTGTGGTCTAAAAGATGACGTTTCAATTTTTTAAAGTGTTCTTGTCATTCAATGGCAGTTGAGTTTGCGCTCTTTGCATAGTTATTTCATGTGTTCTTTGACACAAGAGCTGATGCGCTTTTCAGTTTAAGTGCCAATACATGTAATATAGCAAAATAGTACAAAACATTTTATGTTTTCAACACACAAACGCTACATTTTAAACCTCACGGAGCAAAGTACAGGTGCATGTGAAAAGAAATGTTTTAAGCAAATTGTCACATTATATAAAGTGAGTGTAAAAATGTTGTGCAGCCTGCGACCATAACAGATTTATCACCGATGGCATGAAAAAATACTCTCCTCAGCACATTTTGAGGGCACATGGCATAAAGTGTGTTATAACAGAAAACTATGTTTGGAAATGCTTGAAAGCAGTATTGGATCACTGGCTTTCATTATTACCATGACTTGCAGAAGTGGCACAAGCAGCCGAAATAAGCTTCTTCGGTTCTTTCACAAACTCTCTCTCTCACTTTGGCTTCAGAGGTAATAACATTGTTTGAGACAGGGAGAGAAAACTGGGCTACAAAACTCTAAACGAAAGTGTTACAGCTTTATCAAAGAGCAATCCTACAAAGTCTAAAGGAAAGGGGGGAGGGGGAAAACGATCACGCATAATCGTTTTCAAACAGAACACAAAATTGTTCTCATCTTTTTCCAAGGCGCTGAATGAATGTCGCCTAAAATGCGGCAAAAATCATGAAGAGCAAAATATAAAGGCCAATTATGAATAATTACGTCTTTTCATTTCCAGCACGATGAAATATGTTGATTGGTTTTCAGACAGGTCTGGTCTAGCTCAAAAGAGACAGCGCATCTGCAGCCAGTTAGTGTGGCGCACGACAGCACTGGATCCTCGCAGTGACAGAATCAGAGCTGTCGACCATAAATCACGTTATAGTTGTATTGGGAGGAAATGACGAAGCGGCAAGGAAAAACAGCTGTGACCCGCATTAGCGCGATAAAATAAATAAAGTCATGAAGCTACGAGTGAATGACTGATGTTGTCACAGGCCTTAAACTGAGTACTTAACTGTTAGTGAATACACTCTCTGGCTTCAGTATACTAAAAACTTGAAAGGCCTTAGAGTCAAGTAAAATGCTTACAAGCTAAACACACCTTTCCTTTCAGAATTTTCCCATAGTTTAAAAAATATCTCCTACAATTGCAATTTACTGACAAATATGAGGAATGTGTCTAATCTGAGCTGTTTTCAGGTTAGATGTACTGTATATAGAGGGCCCCAAAAGCTTTTTGGACACATAGGCCACACATAAATGTGTATCAATGTCATTGCAATAGAAAACCAAGTGTCTTTTATTTGAAAGAAAGACATTTGCACACATTACAAGCTAAACATTTCAAACCAAACAACAGATATGCTGCTCAAAATATATATCGTGTATTTGGAGGTTTCTTCTTGTAAATTCAAAATTAAAGGAATGTTTCAGGTCCAACACAATTTAAGCACAATCAACAGCATTTGTGGCATATTTAATGCCACTTATCATCCTTTTCTAAAACAAAATAAAAATAAAAAGCGAAAATCAAGGTTACAGTAAGAAACATACAATGTATGTGAATGGGGCCAATCCATAAACATTTTTAAAAAAAAATGTAGTATAGCCAAAACACGTAAATGAGACATTTTAGTGTTATAAAATCACTTGCAAACCTTTTCTGTGTAAAGTTATTTTAAATTTGACAAATTCATTGCCATGATAGTGTAACACTGTACAACGTACAATCATAAAAACAAAGATATAAACAACGTTTCAGCTCAAATAATATACTACAAATTTTAACAGAAGAATTAATGTCTGCTTTTAATTTTATCTAAAATTATATACCTGTGAGAGCTTGAGGGGAATAACTTTGTGAGCTAAAAATGACCTTGGGACCAGCTGATTAAAAATAATAGCAAACAAATAAGTTAGTTCTGACCAAATGTCTAGTATCATTTCTCTGTAGATGCCATTTGGTTTGATATTTTGTTACCAAATAAAAATTTTAAGTGTGGCATAAGTATCCAAAAAAGTTAAGGGGGCACTATTAGATAGACAGACCAGGACAATCTCATACACCTGACAGAAAAAGGTGCACTTTTTCTTAGGTCACCCATTATAGGTTATGACCTAGTGAGCAAGACTGGAAAATAATATCAAAGAAATGTCATATATTTCATTGTATTTATGCATTTTATACAGTATAATGCAATTTTTGCTTTCAGTATATGATTTATGTTAATACAAATGGTGTCCCGTTTCGGAGAGATTTGTCACGCTTTTGGGCAGGGCACTGCTGAACTGGAGAGAGCCCTTGTGATGGTTTCTACTGAACTTTCCATTCTTCCGTTTTTTCAGTTTATTTACACAAAAGCAACAAAAAAAATTGATTGTTAACAATGAAACCATAATTTGCCAATAATTAATGATTAAATTGTGTTATTGCATCATTACTGTTGTTTAATAATAGTGTAATATTAGTTTATGAATAAAAACAAATGAATCAATCCTCAATATTATAATTTGCTTTACACATATAAGCTCATCCTTTGAAATTATAATAATTTGCGCAAAAACTGCACAGGTTAGAGCGTTTGTGTTCTCGTGATTCATCGCCCTGCGGAAGGTGTTTGTTTGTGTTTAGCATGAATCACTTGGATATTGAAAAACTCCTGTTTGCAACAACCCTGAGAGAAAGGCCACATTTGGGGTCTTCATGTAACAGGTATACGACATTTCTTAATAGCTTAATATTTTAGCATCTGAGTTCATTTTAATAGTTGTTTTGTCTGAACAGTTATATTGTGTTTGATGTTATGTCTCAATTACACTGAATTAAACAACAGAATTAAACGTGGTAGAATGTAACTAATGCATTGACTGGCTGGTGAAAACATTCCATTGCGTTTTGTGTGTGTTTATGTGTTTGTGTGTGTGTGTGTGTGTGTGTGTGTGTGTGTGTGTGTGTGTGTGTGTGTGTGTGTGTGTGTGTGTGTGGGCATGTATATGTGGTTTACAAGGACATTTTTTTAGGTTACAAACTGGTAATTACAAGGGTATTATTCTTTAAATGTGGTTTATGAGGACATTTCTAGTGTCCCCATAATTTAAATAGCTTAAAAAAACATATTAAACAATGTTTTATTGAAAATGTTAAAATGCAGAACGTTTTTTTGAGAGGGTTAGGTTTAGGGGTAGGGTTAAGGGATAGAATCTATAGTTCGTACAGTATAAAAATAATTATGTCTAAGGATAGCCGCACCAACTTGTGTGTGTGTGTGTGTGTGTGTGTGTGTGTGTGTGTGTGTGTGTGTGTGTGTGTGTGTGTGTGTGTGTGTGTGTGAGTGCAGTGATCACAATGGGAGAAAGGTGCCTCTGGTTGTTCCTTGCAGCGTACTCAGGGGTGGGCTTAGGGCATCTGCTGCCTCGCAGACACAAACTGAGGCCCCTTTATGAAATGGACGTACAGTGATTGGGAGACATGTGGTTCTCTGCTGCCCTCCTTGCACAATGTGTAAATCGTCCACCAAAACTGCAGCACCCCTTGCCAAAAATGTGTTCCCGCACCTTGGTTTGGACCTGTGAGAATGTGAGTGTGTGTGTCTGGTTAAAGTCACAGCCATCTGGGACTAATCTCAGGTGTGTCCTCCACACACGTAAAACACGGTTTTGTTTTTGTGTCAAACAGTACACCATTTTAATCACATAATGGATTTGATTAACTGAAGCCATTAGAACATGTATAATGTGCAAATTAATTTACATAATCTGTGATTATGATGCATCTTGCATTATTAAATATGGGTATGTGTTTCATAAGAATGGCCCTCACGATACTGACAGCAGCTGGGAGGTAAAAATTCAAAAAAGAGATTGCATTTAAAGGTGCACTCAATAATTTTTTGGTTATGTTTTAATTAACAATTGAAGTTTACCAGTTTAATTGCCCTCTGGCCTGCGCTACAGAGCACTGAGTGACAGGACATCCAGGCACAAGAACAGTTTTTACCCTCAGGCCATTTTCCTCATGAACAATTAAACTGCCTCAGGACTCCCCCATTATGCAATTATGTAAATACACATCTCATTTACATATGTAAATTCACATATTTAATTCAATAACTGTAAATACCCCTACCTTGCACATACATTAACACTTGCACATGTATATATGCCATTCTGTTATATGTCCTATTATTTGTATGTCTATTTATACTCTTACCTTGTTTTATATACTGTGTCTCACTGTAGTGTTCTGTGTGCACTTGTTTCTCCTATCATCAAAACAAATTCCTTGTGTACATGAGAACACTTGCTAAGGATTCAAAATGACAGTGGTCTTGGACTTTATACTGACACCTATCGGTGTGGATTCATCGGTTATGGATGCCATAGTAATAAATATGTTATTCACAGCTGTATTTGTCACCCAGTATTAATTTATTAAGAAACTGAAAGTGTACAATAACTGGGGGGTTAGCAACATAAAATAAGTCATATTCGCCTGGTCACATGCTCTTAAAGGAATATTCCGGGTTTACTACAAGTTCAACTGAATCGACAGGATTTGTGGGATAATGTTGATTACAACAAAAAAAAATTTACTTCTCCTTTCTTTTCTTTAAAAAGAGAACAAATCTGGGTTACAGTGAGCCACTTACATTGGAAGTGAATGGGGGCCAATTCGTAAATGATAAAATACTCACTGTTTCAAAAGTCAAACATTATACATTTTAACATGACTTTAGTGTGATAAAATTGCTTACTAATCTTTTCTGGGTAAAATTATTGCCAATTTTACAATTTCGTTGACATAACATCCTAAAAAATTACGATTTAAACAACTTTACAGCTCAAATAATACATTAGTTTGAACATAAGAATTAATGAAAGTGCTTTTATAAAATTAGAAGCTTCACATTTCTGCCTTTAACCCCTGCACAAATTGGCCCCATTCACGTCCATTGTAATATTTGCTTTTTCTTAAGAAGGGCAATTCTAAATAACTTGCTGTGGTAATCAACATTATACCAAATTTTGTTAATTGAGCTTAACTTGTATTGATCCCGAAATATTCCTTTAATACTGTATGTTCGCCTCCATGATGTGACCTGCTTTATGTAGAATAAAACAGCTTTTAAAACATCCACGCTAATCCGTTTCAGTTTTAAACTTAATTTTCAGATTCCTAACATCAACGTTTTGTAAGTATGCAGTAACTGGGAATGTTTTCAAAGCGGTCCATTTCCAGTGGAGGAAAACGTTGTCCTAGTGTGGCGTACATGTAGCTAAATGAATTAGACTAATATAGCTGATGTTTTATTTTTCAACAGAACTACATGTTTATATTACTGTTAAAAATCCCTATACATTTTTTGTGTTATCAAAAACCAGTCAAAATAGTTTCCATCTGTTAACATTAGTTTTTTCTATAACAGAAAATGTACTATGTCTATCCTTAGATTCACCAAAGAACCCAGGCACAGATAATACCGCTTTTAAATGTGGCCACGGTTCTGCTCATATGCAGTGCATACCAGACAAGCCCGATTTTTCTATTTGTGAGATCAGATCATCAGTGCTATTAATTAGAGCGCTGCAGCGTCACTCAGCACTCTGTGTTCTGTCTGTAAATACATGCCCTTGCGTTGTCTTATGCAGCATGAAGTGTGATGACATAAACACACACACAGTAGCCAGCAGCCCTGCACCATCAAGCAGCAGGGAAAGAGCCACAGTATATAAAGGGAAAACAGGTCAGACACCCCTCTCAGACTGGCAATCATAACAAGAGGGCCCTCCACGGTCTCTCGGTTCCAACCACGCAGCATATGTCTGTCTCCGGCTGCCTCCCAACAAATATAGATGTTACAACTAAACTACAGTTCCAATTCACCTGACTGTTTGATGCTTCGCTCTCACACATGACAACACATTGATTTTACTTCTGCCGCTGCGCCGACGTCCGCCTGAAGAAATCCATTAGGCCGACACTTCTCGTTTCCCGTGACTGACAGGGTGACAGGCCAATGCTTTCCACCAGTGTACGTTTGACAGACAGCTCGACACTTAAACAAGCCCTCAAGTTGCTATAATAGTTTAAAACACTTTCAATTACCTGAGTCAAACAAATTCAGCCGGCCAAGCGCTTGGCTGAATCTCTGCAGTCTCGCCGGTCCCGCAGCCATTCAGAACTTGAGTGCATGGATAGAAAAAGAGCTTAGCAATGTATGGGGCCCTACCCACCACCAGCAGCACCATATTTAACACATAACACAAGGTGCTTATATTTTCATATACCTTAATATATTCTATCATTTGGTGTATTGTTCATTAACTTGCGTACACATTTGCCCTGCACTGATTATTAAGGGGAGATTTCAGGGATAGTTCACCCGAAAATTAAAATGTTGTTGTCATTTACCTACCATTGTCCTTCCAAAACCCATATGACTTTCTTTTCCTCTGTGGAACACAAAGGAGATGTTAGGCAGAATGTTAGTCTTATTCACCACTCAATTCCATTGGAAAAAAGATGCTTTTAAAGCCTGTCAATCCCTAATATTTTCCTTACATTTCTATGGTTGTTGGTCTCAGACTCTTATATCAACAGTGCTGGGTTTAATTGGATTACTAAGTAATTAGTTACTGTAATCTCATTACTCTTAGGAACAAAGAGTAGTGTAACACATTACATTTGAAATACATTATTTTGAATTTGTTGAGTGGAAAAACAAGAAATGTTTGTGACAAGTGTTTTAGAAAGTAACTGAAAAGTAAAGTAATTAAAAATGTGGTAACATTTTCAATGAAGTAATCAGTAAGGTAATATTATTAGAATTATAGAGAAGTAGTTAGTAGTTTATACACATTTAATGTACATCTGTTCTGCAGTTTAACGCATTCTCAAATATATCTGGCTGTTGGGTTTTAATTATTTTTATACGTACATCAGCTGGGACCTCAAAAATAAAAACAGTAAGGTCAATCTCAATAGAACATGAGGGTTAAATCAATAGGAAATTATATAAATACTCAATATGCAAAAAGTGTTATTCCAACGTCATTTATTTACTTTTTCCAAACCCATATGGCTTTTTTCTGCAGAACATAACATTTTTTATATTTTTCATGGAAGACTTTTACCATGTGTTTTATTCAGAATTATTGTTCATAATCAGTTATCATAAGATTAGGAAAAGTCATGAACTATCAACTTGATATTTAAATGTTAAATATATTTTTCAAGCTATACTAAAATGGCTGTGGGATCTCGAAGAACCCAAACAGAACATAAGGGTTAAGATTGTTGAACCTGTTTTTCCAATATATGGCTCCTTATTATTCTAAAACAATCAAACTACTTAAATGAAAAAAAGGGGGCTTTTGCAGTCTGGGCAAAAGAGAGAGAGAGAGAGAGAATTGCTTACATTACACCAAAGAAGCACACAAATTAAGGTCAGAGACATAAACAGCTCATAATAGTAATGCCACCAAATTATGATGTGCTGCATAATTTAGCCAACAACAAACGATTCCTCTCAAGGAGGCACTTCATATTTTTCTGTTTTCTGTCATTTTATTTCTAAACAAAACTGTGAATGTCCTTAATGGCCAAGGTCAACTCCCTGCAGGAATTACAGAAGACAGGTTTTAAGCTGGGTTGCTGGGCTTTCCTGTATATTTTTATCCTGGCAGAATCTGGTGAAAATGCAGCCTTGTCATAATCATTTAGCCAACAGCTAGCATACTAATAAAACCCTGGGAGGAAATGAATTAAAATAAGCACTTGATTAAGGGGACGCGTGTAGCTGAGGGTTTTATATTTGGATGTGAGAATATTCATAGCTGTGATGGTTGTCTTATTTCTTAATTTTTTTCCTGACAAAAGGGTCACTGTCAACCATTTAATATTTTTAGATGTTCTCTCATAAATATATTTAATTAACAATGCTGCACCACAAAACAAGGTACATTTAAAGAAATAACAGCATAATGGAATCAAAATAATGTTGAAGAAAACTTCTATGAACCGCAATCACAGTCCAATACAAACTACAAAGTGAAAAAAACGAGAGAAAAAATGTGCATCCTTCAAAGAACTTACTTTCCCAAAACAAAGCCATTAGTTGATGCCGTCTATACAATTATATGGAAAACATATTTGCAATAGACATAAACAAACTGAATTCCACCGCTTTTTCCAAAAAGATCAAGCTAGTGCGACTTGCAAACTCTCTCTCTATCTCTGAACATCTACATGCCTTCATTTAAAAAAAAAAAAAAAAGAGTGATAGCTTGAGGGAAATGAAGCAGTGAATGTTATAGTGTGCTATGGGCCCTGATGGCCTCAGTAAATGACATGGGCTGTTCAGTGGTGTGTGTTCTCCTCTCCCATCCATGATGTAATGACCCGTCCACACTAATGCCTCCACGGGGCACTCTGAATACCTCCATCCCCCACCTGCACCTCTATAACTACCCCCACCTACTGCGTGCAGGAGCGGCTCCCACCGTCTCTACCGCTGGATGATTTCATTACGAGGAACTTTGAAATTCAGTGCTGAGTGTTTCTCCATAAATTCAAATTATCCCCATTCAAATGATTGGGGGAAAGTTACACTTTTGAATGCAAATATTCTGTTTTATGCTCCCGCTTTCTGCTAAGGTAAGTGGCATACTGATTTATATACTGTTTCTTAAAAGAACAAGGAAGGAGGAAACTTGTATCCTTACAACAGCAAGAACTAAGATTGGATGTGAAAAACAGATGCAATAAAATAGGTGGGACTGGTTAAAACACCATCAGTTTAACACTACAGTTGAAATATTTTCTGCATAGCAATATAAAGAATGTATGGAACAAAAACAATTTTGAGTTAAGAAAAAAAATATTTCATTACCATAATAAATTCACGCAACAAAACGTAAATAATCTGTGCTTTCTATTAGCATTACAACCCACCACAGTAGAGGGGTCGGATGCAACAACAGCTCTCTTTGTACTTGATATACTTGCACTAATTTGCAGAGTTTATAAATAAGTGAACAATTTATAAACAACTTTAAAAAAAATAATTATATCTACAGATAAATATGGTAATATTATTGCAAAGTTTGCAAAACTTAGAGGGGGAAAAATATTATTTTATACCCCGATCTCGAATTATATTTACAATTTCCTGAGAAAAATACCAGTGCTTGTCAAGTATTAAGTTCAGCATTAAATTAAATGCTGCATCAAAGCTGTTTGTACAGGTGGTCACATGGTTAAATAGATGCAGGAAAGAAAATACCAATAAACCAGTTTAGTGTGCAAAAACAATACAAGCAGACCAGCCGCAAGTCAATATGCAAGCATAACAACAGCATCATTTTAATTTTGAGCGCTGAACATTCTATCAAAGTAAGTTTTCTTAAAAAGTATCAAACTTACAAAAAAATCACATTGAAATCACTCCTAGGGCTTAAATAATCAACATTACAAAGTTTGAAGGGAGTTCATAAGTTAAGTGGTTTGGGCTGAATTAATTACATAATTTAAATCCATAGTTAGGGGTTTAAACCAAACTTAACAGGATGTTCGAGGAATATTAGTTCAGAGCTGCCTTGCAAGCACTTTAAAAAATGCAGTATTTTATTCTGTTATGTCACTGTCGCATCCACAAGTTAATGTGTGCAATGTTGATGTAAAACAATGTAGAAAAAGCAACAACAACAAACAGAACTTTAAAAATTCAGCTGCCTCCTCGTCTCTCTCTGAGGATTTATGGAATCTCATTAATATTAATGTACTTTTATTCATACTTTGTAGTCTAACTGTTAACAATCCAAAAACAAGCATACACAAAACAGTCGAGGATCAAATCCTGATTGGAAATCAGATGCCAGTTTGACATTGGCACATATTTTCCCCACTTTTCAGAGTTCCTCCACCAACAGTTGCCAGCCCAGAAATATTAGGCTCCAATTATCAAAACGGTGATGTCACACTTTCTTTCATCCTTGACGTTTTCAAGACGAGGTGAGGAATAAATGAGAGTGCAGGGGATGTGAAAGAGGGCCAAGGGTTGTAAAAACCAGGAGAAAACATCTTCTAGAGTCCATTTTTCTCACACTCTTTCCCCTCAGTCTGCAGAGTACATGTGGCATAACACTGCACAGATATACAATTATCATTACATTTCATTACATTATTGGGATCATTTGAATTCTGGGAAGGAGGGGCACTGACAGGTATAGAGAAATTTAACAGATACTCTCTCATACATACTGTCCTCTCTCTTTCTCTCTCTCTCTCACACACACACACACACACACACACACAGAGACACACACATATATATATATATATATATATATATATATATATATATATATATATATATATATATACACATATACACTCACCTAAAGGATTATTAAGAACACCATACTAATACTGTGTTTGACCCCCTTTCGCCTTCAGAACTGCCTTAATTCTACGTGGCATTGATTCAACAAGGTGCTGAAAGCATTCTTTAGAAATGTTAGCCCATATTGATAGGATAGCATCTTGCAGTTGATGGAGATTTGTGGGATGCACATCCAGGGCACGAAGCTCTCGTTCCACCCCATCCCAAAGATGCTGTATTGGGTTGAGATCTGGTGACTGTGGGGGCCATTTTAGTACAGTGAACTCATTGTCATGTTCAAGAAACCAATTTGAAATGATTCGAGCTTTGTGACATGGTGCATTATCCTGCTGGAAGTAGCCATCAGAGGATGGGTACATGGTGGCCATAAAGGGATGGACATGGTCAGAAACAATGCTCAGGTAGGCCGTGGCATTTAACGATGCCCAATTGGCACTAAGGGGCCTAAAGTGTGCCAAGAAAACATCCCCCACCCCATTACACCACCACCACCACCAGCCTGCACAGTGGTAACAAGGCATGATGGATCCATGTTCTCATTCTGTTTATGTCAAATTCTGACTCTACCATCTGAATGTCTCAACAGAAATCGAGACTCATCAGACCAGGCAACATTTTTCCAGTCTTCAACTGTCCAATTTTGGTGAGCTCTTGCAAATTGTAGCCTCTTTTTCCTATTTGTAGTGGAGATGAGTGGTACCCGGTGGGGTCTTCTGCTGTTGTAGCCCATCCACCTCAAGGTTGTGCGTGTTGTGGCTTCACAAATGCTTTGCTGCATACCTCGGTTGTAATGAGTGGTTATTTCAGGCAAAGTTGCTCTTCTATCAGCTTGAATCAGTCGGCCCATTCTCCTCTGACCTCTAGCATCAACAAGGCATTTTCGCCCACAGGACCGCCGCATACTGGATGTTTTTCCCTTTTCACACCATTTATTATTCTTTGTAAACCCTAGAAATGGTTGTGCGTGAAAATCCCAGTAACTGAGCAGATTGTGAAATACTCAGACCGGCCCGTCTGGCACCAACAACCATGCCACGCTCAAAATTGCTTAAATCACCTTTCTTTCCAATTCTGACATTCAGTTTGGAGTTCAGGAGATTGTCTTGACCAGGACCACACCCCTAAATGCATTGAAGCAACTGCCATGTGATTGGTTGATTAGATAATTGCATTAATGAGAAATTGAACAGGTGTTCCTAATAATCATTTAGGTGAGTGTATATATACACACACATATATATATATATATATATATATATATATATATATATATATATATATATATATATATATATATATATTTGCTTAATGCTCTAAATGGGGACATCTTCTAGACTTTTAATGTTTTGATAACTATTTCTACTATAGATTAACCCTAACCTTAACCCACACCCTAATCCCACCCCTTAATAAAACATAAACATAATTTTTTTGAATTTATTAATACAATTTTCTATTGGAACTGTCCCTGAAAGTCCTTAAAGTGTGGTTCTGTCAGATTAAGCTCAGTTTTAGAGACAATTTTCTCCCCAAACTACAGCTAAGCACATACACAAGTGTCGGAAATATACATTTTGTACTTTGTAGTCCAGAACTGCTGTATATTTGACAGATTTGCATTGGTGAATTCATAAAGCTAGACTCTAATAATGTGTAAGAATATATTCATACTAAGACTGAGAAACAGAGATAACTGATAATCACAGTATCAATAATGCTAATAAACACAACTCCGATGATAAACCCAAGTATTTTAACACACACTTTAACAAGATTAGGTAGTCTCTGTGTTACACCAATTGTCATCAGTATGCATGACAATACTGTCCCTCTCGTCCTCTCTATGGTCAATATTGTGGGCACCACACACACACTCAGGGCGAGGTAGAGTAATGTGACTTGCTGACTATAGGACGATGTGGGTCACATCCTACAACAACATTGATTTTCCTGTTGAGGATCTCGTCTCTGTTTAACCCGACCATTGTCAATTTGCCCCTAAACACAGCTACACCACCACTGCCATTGATTATCGCTCCCTGACACCAAGACTCCTCAGCATTTCGAAGTTACATTTTGAATGGGTTGGCTTTTTATATTTGGACAGCTCTCGTGAGCTGGCTTCAAGTGCATCGCAGCTGGCCGAATGACATGTCTAAGAGTGTCTGATGAATTTCCAAAATTCATCTCTTGAGAGATTTTAATGTATTTTTCTGCTTGTTAAATCCCACATATTATTTATGCGTTGAGCCAAGTGTGCATTTAGAAATGAAAATCAAATTAACTAATGTGAATTGTCATATCAAACATCAATCAACGAGCATTCACTTGCAAGAGGATTTATTATCCAAGTAAATTAAATACATTTCATGTGGTTTGATGACATTCAAACATAAAGCTGGAAAAAAAATTGCATTAAGGAAAGTAACCCTGCATAATCCCAGCTGGTCAACCCCTTGAGCCCGGATTTGTCACAAAATCCAGATAAGAACTGCACCCTCTGCTGTTGTGTATACTGTAACTCCACTCCATTATCTACCAATAATATGGATACTAAAAATATACTATGATAACAAGCACTTCAGATATTTTCTAGTTTACAGAAACAAATTACATATTATATATATATATATATATATATATATATATATATATATATATATATATATATATAAAGTATATGTGTGTGTTTGTGTGTGTGTGCTGATTTTTTATATATATGTAAAGTATATGTATGTGTTTGTGTGTGTGTGCTGATATATATATATATATATATATATATAAAGTATATGTGTGTGTGTGTGTGTGCTGATTTGTTATATATATGTAAAGTATATGTGTGTGTTTGTGTGTGTGCTGATTTTTTACATATATGTAAAATATATGTGTTTGTGTGTGTGTGTGCTGATATATATATATATATATATATATATATATATATAGTATATGTGTGTGTGTGTGTGTGTGTGTGTGTGCTGATTTGTTATATATATGTAAAGTATATGTGTGTGTTTGTGTGTGTGCTGATTTTTTACATATATGTAAAATATATGTGTTTGTGTGTGTGTGTGTGTGAGTGTGTGTATATATATATACATATATATATATATATATATAGTATATAGTGTGTGTGTGTGTGTGTGTGTGTGTGTGTATATACGTTATATATATATATATATATATATATATATATATATATATATATATATATATATATATATATAATTAGATAGAAATGTTTTTTATGAAACACTGCGAGTTCACTAGCTTTTTTCAATGTGACCTTGCTTCTTCATATTGTGAAAACACAGGACACCAGACAAAAAAAAAAAAAGGAACAATTATAAATTCCTTCCCCTAAATCTGTCTTTGGATTAAGAGATGAATGAGGAGGAATAATTATGCCTTAATTATTCACATTTCTCCAAGGCATTTTTCAGACATACTATGGAACACATTATGTAAAATAGTGTATCGATGCTGATAACAATCTTTAAAGTCTTAAAATCACGTCAGACTAACCAAGATTTCGAAATAAAAAGCAATAAAATTGACCGTTTGTAACCTTACCAATCATTCCCACTCCCTCTCTCTCTATTTCTGCCTCTATCGTTCACCATACCTCCACCATTTTTTACAACCCCAGACATACCCCTTAAATACTACTACCATATGCAAATCAGGTGCATGCAATTTGCATATTTAAGTATTTAACTCCGCATATTTATTGGATTTGGAAGCCTGGCTGATCATTGATTTATCCGCCCCTGGCAATCATATTTCCATATTTGTACAATTTTAATGATGGTGATAATTCAAGGATGCACACAGTATATGTTTTGAATGATATGTTTAATTATGTCCTCAAAGCATCATCACTTTGGTTGGCTGATGAAGAAGGAAGAACTGAAGCAAAGAGAGAGAAGTTATCAAAAAATATGAATGCCAAAAACAGTCATTCCCGTTGCCTGCTTCAACTCCATTGAGAGGAAAATCAGCAGATAGAAAGAAGGAGATATATTATAATTTCTTTTCGGCCACAATCTCCTAACCGCAAAAATTAAGGTAAAAACGAAAGTAATTTATAGAAATAACGTTTTGTGATGAAAGCACACAGGATTCAGTGAAGGAGCGAGATGGAGAGATAGAGACAGGGAGCCTGGTAACCTTTGTACATAAACATGTGATTAAGTGTGACACTCCTTCACGACAAATTCAATCACGATTTGAGAGAGAGGCAGAACCTGGCCCTCTGCTCTCCAATGGGGAAACTTTCTCTGCCACATCCCTTTATACGAAGTGTCACTATTTATTGGTTCCCCAACGGGAGGAAACGCTCAAAAACACACAAACACATACACACACTCCGGATGGCACTGACTAACATTTGGCCAGTTGACAGCATCAAGCAGCAGAGAAATGCGTGCCATATTGAATAGGCTCTGAATTGTCATTTTGCCATTAACCATATGAGAAGCTTGAATAACTAATAAGATAATTGAGGTTATTATTTAAAATACAAGTTGAATTCTGTTATTTAAAGTACAAGTTGAATATATCTCACAAATAATATGTAACAATAAAAGAATGAAAAGTGTCTGATTATCATGCAATGCTCTTTGGCAAAGTTTTCAAACACTTTGATGAAATATATTTCGGCTGTCAAATTTCAAATACAAATAAATAATGTGAAACAATATTTGGTAATGTATCTGATACATGTAATAAAATGCAATTAGATGTATGCTAATTTCAGAATTTTGTGAATCTTATGCATAATTCATGTTATCTACACAAAATGTCATTCATTGGCTAGGTGTTCCCTCATTACACTAATTCATTTTAATAGATCGGCACAGTGGGTGGGGCAAACATCAGTCTTAGGCCTTATAATGTCAGTGTAGCCAACTCACTCCACTGATTTTACATTTCATTAAAACTCCCAGCGATCAAAACAGAATATTTTTGAATATTTTGCCTAATAAAATGACAATAATCAGGCCAAACAAAAAAGGCTAGAGAATTATCAAATAATTATGTATTCATATACATTTTGAAAACTATTTATTTAGAAGTTGCTATTATAAAATGCAAAAATATAGAAAAACACGTAAAAAAAATGTCAAACAGAGACAAAACACCTATTAATATTTTAAAATAACACTTATTAATATTTAAATATTTTTACTTAAATGGATTATATTGCCTCCAATAGAAACAGAGCAAATCAGGTGAACAGATATATTTTTTAAAAATAACATCTTTTTTAGTCTGCTTTCTAGGGCAGTTTTTTTTTCCCTGCCTCTGCCATCTGTAGTTATCAGACCTGATGTTTACTTGCTTCTTTTCTTCCTCAACACATAATGATTTGAATAGGCCCTTGTGTGTTTCTTATCAGATCTGGCTGGAGCACGTGCATGCTCGTGTGTGTGTGTGTGTGTGTGTGTGTGTGTGTGTGTGTGTGTGTGTGTGTGTGTGTGTCTGCTTGTATGTGTGCGTGCGTGCGTGTGTGTGTGTGTGTGTGTGTGTGTGTGTGTGTGTGTGTGTGTGTGTGTGTGTGTGTGCCTGCTTGTATGTGTGCGTGCGTGCGTGTGTGTGTGTGTGTGTGTGTGTGTGTGTGTTTGTGTGCCTGGAGGATGCTATCATATGCCTTCTCAGGGTATAACAGTAGTAGATCTTTGCATGTGAAGAAGACGTGTATTAATAAATAAAATATTAAATTATAATAATCTTAAATAATAATATTAAAATTTGGCTTTCGTCCTTTTATAATTTTCACAAATATTTAATCTTAGTGCTCTCAGGATGACAGTTGTCGAATCAAGTATGGAAATGAGGAATTTTACTAAATAAATTATCCCCTAAAAAAGATATAAATAAGCAAGCAGTTTTTCAATGCTGAAATTTGAATCGCTGTTTCAGGTCATATTCGCCTTTCACATCTTAGTCATGAAGCCATTTTAAAAACATCTGAAATAAGTAACTGTGTTTGTCTGAGCACTTCTTTGACCTGTGTGATTCCACATTTGTTTTCCACAAATACACACTCACAAAAACACAAATGTAAAAATACATTGCAGAAAAAACAGTCACATTTGTCTCTCAGGTTACTATGTCAGACAGTGACCTAATGTCTGTGTATTTCAAAGTATTTCTGGAGGGAATTTGAAAAGGATATATGTCTGCTTATGTGGGGCGCACCTGGCAAATAGTGGCCAAGATACAAACTCTAAGTCAAACTTCAAACATCACACACACACACCTTACAGATCTTAAACCCTCATTATCATCAGTGCCTGTTAATTGCAGCAGTGGTGCTTTCTCTGTGTAAGTCTTCTTTTAATTAAGGTGCTCTAGAAGGGAAGTTCCTATTACATTTGCTTTGTCCTTGCCATAATTGCCCTCCCGACACCCCATTCTCCTCTGTCTCCTTTTTCTCCTACTCTCTCTTCAATGTACAAGGTCCCTGGACATAGTGCCACAGGGCCTTCTGTGTGGCCCAAAGGATTAAGTGCAATAACACCCCTGTGTGTCTTCACGCTCTATCTGTAAATTATTTCTCCTCTTGGTAAAAAAAAATAAAAAATGAACAAATGTTACTTTTCACATTTCTGTTGAACCATCCAGGTGATATTCTTGCTCTGACATTCAAATAAAATTAGTGTACTTTGACGATGACGCCATACACTGTCAAATCCACTCAAAGATCTGGCTTTCCTTTTGTATAAAAAAAGAAAACTAACGCCATCTACTGTCCAACTGAGCCCAAACAAGGCCATAGCAACAACATCTCTATCCAAGCCAGCCTTAATTGGGAAATAATTGCAAATTTTAAAGGGGACAATTTCATCTCCTCGCCTTAACATTTATTTCAGTTTCTTGTTCTGGCCTGACACACAAGAGAAGGGGGGAAACCTTCAATTAGCTGCATTCTTGAAAGATGTTCTTTGCCTTAATGTTTCGAGCAAAGAACTTAAATTCATGTAAATAACGAGTTTCAATTTAAAAAAAGGGAAGACAAGCCTTGGCCAATTATCCCGGCCCGCGGAGTCTCTTGGGTTGAGAGAGCAGTAGAACTATGCTGGCTGAGTGCTACACATTAGCTCATTGGCTTTTGAACACACAATAAGCAGAAAGCCCTCAAGTCATTAGTAGGGAGCTCTCCATTTCCCTCTAAAGCCGTCTTCACTGTTACTTGAAATGAGGCAGCCAGCATTTGAAACCGAACACACAGAGGATTGTGGCAATTAAATGTTTCTTTAAAAAAAGAAAATTGATCATGAATAAAAGCTTTTCATATTTCTTTTTAGTTTTGGGCAGCTGAGATGCTGAAGAATGGTTAATATATATAAGCTATTGTTATTGATCAGTGAAAAATGGTTTAATATATTTAATCATTCAAAATCATATTTAATTAATGTAAAATAATGAACATGACATTAATTCATCTCTTATGGTTGCTTGGGAAGGATGGACGAAAAAAAAGTTCTCCAGGGACGGGGGGTATTTTTGGATTCATGCCCTCTCAAGAGTAAGAAATACAACTGATAAGACAATAGAAAAAAATGCATAACTCTACAACATAAAGCTAAAACATTTAAAGGAATATTCAATACAAGTTAAGCTCAATCGACAGCATTTGTGGCAACATTTTGACTACCATTTTTTTCTTTAAAAAAAATAAATACAACATCTGGGTTACAGTGAGACACTTACAATGGAAGAGAATGGGGCCAATCCATAAACATTAAAATATTCACTGTTTCAAAAGTATAGCCATAAGATATAAACAATATGCATGTAAACATGTTTTTATTGTGATAAAATTGCTTACTAACGTTTTCTGTGTGAAGTTATATCCAATATTACAACTTCATTGCAATGACAATGTAACATCGGTGACAAATAACAAGTTAATCCACCTAAAACAGTAGTCCGCTGAAAAAACTAAGATTTAAATAACTATACAGCTCAAATAATGCACAAGTTTTAACAGAATTAATGTAAGTGCATTTATACATTTATAAGCTTCACATTTCTGCCTTTGAACCTTCCAAAAATTGGTCCCATTCACTTTCATTGTAAGTGCCTCACTGTAACCTTGATTTTCTTCTTTTTTTAAGAATAGAAAAAAGAAATTGTGATCATATTTTGGCACAAATGCTGTCAATTGAGCTTAACTTGTGTTGAACCCAAAATATTCCTTTAACACACTCCCTAGTGACAATGTATTTATATATTTATAATTACAATCTATTTATTCCATTGTGCTGTTATTGTACTGTTGTGTTTTTTTGCTGTTGTAAATGCAATGAGATACCATGTATAAGAATACAATGTACTTGTATAGCTATATGGTAACAAAGTATCCGACTATCTGGGAATTTTTCACCGTCAGCTACTAACATGTTGTCTTCTCGCTGTCTGCAATCAAATTAATGTCTGCAAGCTTGTTTGCTTAGGTCAGATGAGGAGTTGATGTTGTGTTAGTGTATAAAATCTGTTTTTCAGCTGCATTTCTTCTTTTCTCTTTTGCTGCACCCGTTTCCTCTTATTTTTTTTTTCTTTAAAGTTCTTTATCTTCTGAATTCCCCAAGATTTTCTCCTTACCTCCTTGCATCTTTCTATCTCTATCCCCCAGTAGCCTCTGAACTGAATGCACAAATTACATCCCTCCACCTTTTTACTCAACACTAAATCTTTCCTTTTTTCCACTTTGCTGAGCTTGAATATTTCATTCCTCCCATCAAATATGCATCCCATTAATTAAGTTAAATTACTCCCGACTGCCAAATATTCACTGCCGATGACTGTCAACACAAGATGCATGGCTTTGAACTTCTAATGACACGGCCTCACTTTCAGCTGAGTTACAGCCTTCAGAAAAGCGTCCGCGGGCACACGATCAACGCCCTTCCTCGATGCCAAAGCCTGGAATTAAGTGCCGGTTTCTTTTTCCTTCGCCTTTTAACAAGCAGCACAATGGATGACACGCACGCTTTTGACAAGCAAGAACTTCCATTTTAATTACATACCTTTTCCTCATCTTTTAATTGCTGTTGTTAATCAGTCATTAACTTCTCCCGCCCCCCTCCTGTGTGCGAATTCTAAATCTACCGCGCAACGTCTCACAGCTCAATAAATTCCTGTGTGCCCCTCCCCGAGTCAGCTCCAACGTGTAATTTCATTTATTTTTGAAACTGTCATTTTTCCAAACAGAGGAATTTGTTATTTGTTCCAAAGGGGTTGACAGTAAGGGGATTTTAATCATAACTTGCATTCAATTATCAGTCTCTGGGTCTGTCAAGAGGATAAATTCAAGACGACGTTAAAGACGCTGCTATTGAGTAATTGTGTTCTGGGCAACACTAATATTACCACTGACTGATTCCAAACAATGGTGATTGAGCTATAGGGCTATTTGCCTTTCACCCTCCCTCGATAATTCCAACCTGTCCGAAAAGCCAAAGGACTCGATATGAGTACAGATATAGGGGTGACAATGGGCCTATTTGTCTCTCCACCCTCTGAAAAGAAACAGATGTTTCTGGAGGAACTGATTTTGAGTAACATGAGCCAAAGCAGTACTTTAAACAGCGAATCATGCTGTGGGAGTGGTGCACTGATATAATATGACAGACAGGGCCGTGATGGCTTGACAACAACAGGAAAGGCTTAGCAAAAGATCTTAGTACGCACTGCCAGGGCAATTGTCTCCAAGGACCAGGGTGTCGCACAGGCCTGTGCAGCAAAATAACAAAGCACTGTACAACTGTGCCAAACAAATTAATATTAACTAGTAGGCCTATTTGAAAAAATCTTAAATTCCAATAAATCAACATGTCTTTCCCCCACAAGTTTTTCCAGAGAACTGACAGATATGAAAATTATTGGAATTAAAATACATATCCAGTACACACACCCATGTACACACTGCAAGATACAAATCTGTAACTGTTTTTGAATAGACAAAGACCTGTGACGTTGATATCAGAATCCATTTTAAGAAGATACTGCTTCTTAATATTGTTATTCATCCCAAACGCATCACAGTATAGTGCTAACCAATAATTACAATCTATGAGCTGGCTGCACGGCCATGACAACAGTACTTAAGTCTTGTTAATACAGGGTGTCTGTTCTGGCACTTGTGGCAGATTGCGCAAGCAAGTGACTTCCACTTATGTCGTGAAAGAATATGATTAATATGCTATGAATAATTAGCGTTGTCTCCGAAGTGAAACAAACATTTATTATTTGTTTATGCATACTATACAGAGTATTACAGGTATCATTAATGGTGTAAAATAAATGTGTAATCACTTTTAAAAACTTTGGAATGTGCGTGTAAGAATGAAACCTACTAAATTAATAAGCATCAGTGTTTGGTCTTAATGGCAGAGGTCGTGAAAAACCAAATAACTCCTTTTTAAACGTCAACACAAACGTCATAGCAACTGAAACTATTTACAAAATGTTGAAATTTTGCCATTTGCTACTTTGTAACTGAAGAATGTTTGCAATGAGGGCCAAGCCCTGAGAAACAGATATGTGGCGTCTAGACAAATTATAACCTCATCTGTTTTGACTAATGAATTATGCAAAGAGGGGACCTGGCTTGGGCTTGGCTAAAAGTAAATATTTAATATTCATCCTCGCCGTCTGAAATTACAAAACACTTTGCATAGCTAAATGTTTTTCCACCACAGCGAATTGCCCATTTTGGCCAATTAGGTTTATGCGTCTGAAGACGTTGATTTGGATATATCGAGCTTTTAAAGCCAGTACGCTTGGTGAGACTCTTTTTGTTGTACAGTAACCACAAATAAATGGCTCACAATTAGAGGTTTAAATAAAGCAATGGCTCATGTTCAGTCCTAAGCAGGATTCCAATGAGCTTTCTAATGCATGTAATGATTAAGTGTAATTCAAATACCAACTGTGTTGTTCAAAATCTGACAGGCAATAATTTGCTCTATTATATTGTGCCATTTAATTGCCTGCTACCGACAACCTCTGACGTGCCATGAAGCAATGATTTACAATTACTCCAGCAGTAAAGATCAGGGGATGAAAATATAATCATCTATGCAGAGATCCCTTCTCATCTGCCACAACTAGTGAGGCAAGTTAAAATTGTTTGGAGCTTGTAGTTTTAACTCCACTCTATTTGAGGATTAGAAGATATTACGGCTGTGGAGGACGTTTAACAATAGCAGTTGTGTTAAGAGCTGGCTGCGCTGGGATGAGCCAGTCAAGATGTCGGTTTGCTGGCAGAGACAGGCTTCACACACATGCAGAGGGACATTATTGTTGGGGGCAAAGTATTACAGATGTTAGAGTTTAATCTAAATGAGGAAACGCCAAGTGAAAGATCAAGCAACAGAGTCTGTTTCGGCATCCTCTTATGAACTCCATTAGACTTTATTACCATATAAACAATAAAGTATAAAATAAAAAACTCTATATGCACACAAAATCCATATATTGCAGTTCCCTATGTAGTTACCATATGTAAATGTTTCAAAAAAGACAAAATAAGCAATAAACGGCCTCCAACATTGGTAGAAAAATATAAACACCCAACAAAGTTAAGGATCGTGCCCTAATTTGAGTGCGGAATTACGGAAAACAAGTTTACACCATATTAAACCAATGTTTCACAGCATTTAAGGAGCTGATACATAATTTAGTAGTTACAAAAACGAGCACAGCATGTCGGGGGGGTGGGGGGGTCCTTAGAGGGAAGGCAAGGCTGCTGAGTGCAGTGCCTGTTTAAAAATGATGGAGGAGAACAGAGGATTCTCATTAAGTGGCTTCACTCCACCCCGAGCGGCAGACACTAGAGAGAATGCAGACAAAATCACAGGCTCGTGTTTCCCCATTAAATATGAAGGATTGTGCAATATGTGCAGGCAGGCAGTTTGCCGGGGTCAGCCATTGCGCTCTTTCTGCTGTTTCTACAGGTCATGTCATGATGACCGACTTTACCCTGCGTTCAATCAGTTTCTCTGTGTTTTAGGAGATGGGGCAGGAAAATAAGAACACAAGGCAGGGGGACTTTTAATGAGGACAAATTAAACTTTAAGACTCAGGCTGTGGAGAGCTAGATACGATGAGATGTTTCATTATATGCCCTACTTGGTGTGAGCATTTCTCAAATGTGGATGTTCAGAATCATTGACAGGTTGATTGGGCTTGATTTCATGCTTGCTTCTTGTCAAAACTTAGTGAAACTAACCACAAGTAAGAGAAATCAAAAAGTGAATCTTGTTAAAGGAATTTTCTGGGTTCAATAGAAGTTACGATCAATCGACAGCATTTGTGGCATAAGTTTGATTACCACAACAACAACAAAATCGGGGGGAAAAGCAGAAATCAAAGTTACCGTGAGGCACTGTACACTCACTGAGCACTTTATTATGAACATTATGGTCCTAATAAAGTTCCCGAAGTGGTCTTCTGCTGTTGTACACCATCCGCCTCAAGGTTAACACGCATATTGTTTATATCTTGTGTCTATACTTTTGAAATAGCAAGTATATTAATGAGTCTTTCTTAATTCTAAGAATGCAAAGAACGGACTTGCATTCTCGTGGAGACCGGTCTTGCCAGGCTACCTTGAAAGAATGAACTCGGAAGGAAAGCAGGACGCAGAATGCATCTGTGCGAGTATTGAGATGTGCTGTGATCTTCCTGTTGCGCAATAAACCATCACAACACATCTGAAGCCAGTGAAAGATGTGCCAGCATTTTTATCACACAGTGAGGTTTTGCAGGACTAATGACACATCAAAAGAATAAAGTCTGTTAACAATCGTTTCCTTCATTTGTTTATTCCTACTTTAAAATGATGCCCAACAAAACAACAAAAGTTGACGGAGTATAGCGATTCTCACAAGCTTTCAGACTGCCACGAGCTTACAACAGGAAACTCATGTGGTAAAACACAATGATAAATGTCCTTTGTCTGCCACTGTAGTACTGGGTTCTTGCCCACAAATCAACATCTGATGCATCCTCTATATTCAGCCTGATCAAGAACACATCTGGGTATTTTCTTATGCATTCTCGTTACTTGCGTTCTTGAGTATTGGAACTGAACTTCGGCAATGGATGATGATGTTGAACGAGTCCACAAGAACATAAGAACACAAAAGAATGCACATTGAAAAACAGACAATGCTAAACAGAATTTTACCCAGAATAATCCTTTAATATCTCCCAGACCACAATCATATTAAATAAAAAATCTAATGGAGACTATTGCTTAAATGTCCTACTTCTCAATCTTTCTTGTGAGAAAACAGACTCTTACTTTCTACAGTGTTATAAAGTTACTTCAATGTAATTAATAATGTGAAAAACGTTTCAATTAAGTAATCACTAAAGTAGTCTGAATTTTGTGAGAAGTAATTAGTTATGTTTAGTGGATTACTATTTTTTAGTTACTTGCACTGCTCTGCATATTGATGTTGCTACTTGCCAACAAATGTCCAGCAGCTAAATCCTTATAGGGAATGCATTATCCGTCTATCACAGATACAGACACTAAAAAAACAACATATAATGCCAGTGAAGCAGACAGCTAGGTTAAACATACACATAAAGAATCGTTCATGCAATTGACAAATAGCAGGTCCAGAATCAGTCTTCCACCATACAACCGCAGTGAACTGAAAGCTAAAACTGATCCCAAACCAGGCCATCGAGGTCCAGCTCTGCAATCACTCACCAGCGCTACTTGACATGGCTTTTACTTTGGTCTCCCCTGTCTCAGATTCATTGGCTGCCGACTTCACTGACTCCAATCTGACCCAGATAAAGACTGACCTTTCCGACCAACTCCATTACATGCAGCTGTACTGGGTACAAGCTCTTAAACGACTGCAGTTTAAATGTGGCTATTACTGAGATGTGGATAGGAGCTGGTGTCTGCACAGATTTCATTGTCACAGCCTGGCAAAAGGAAGATGGCCACGCAAAATGACTCTTGACCTTCATTTACATTTGTTAATCAAATGTCACACAGAGTCTGTGTGTTATCGGCAAGTCTGTGTCTGACTCCTTAAATAATTAGTGTTTTCAAACATGTAAATAGAGGGGATTGCTACTGGTACTTGTCTGAGTAAACAGCTAAAGGACCATCTTTAAAGGAATAGTTCACCCAAAAATGACAAACCTGTCATCATTTACTTACTCTCATGTCGTTCCAAATCTAGATGACTATCTATATATGACTATATATATATATATATCCCCTATAATGAAAGTGAATGAGAAATGGTGCTGTCAAACTTCAAAATGGCAAAAAAGCTCCATAAAAGTTTCATAAAAGTGGTCCATACAACTTGAGTGCTATATTCCAAGTCTTCTGAGGACAGACGATAGCTTTATGTGAGAAACAGACCTAAGTTTAAGTCGAAAACAAAACAAATTGTTTTGCAAAATTCACTATAATTGTCTAGATCTGCCATCTGATTTCATGAGAGAAGTAGTGATGCAAGTAAAGTAGTGAAATTAAGAAGAATCATTCTAATTAAGAAAAGTCAGATCTTTTTAATGAATCAGTTGATCCAGTTGACAAAAATGGTCTGAATGATTTATTCAAGAATTTGTTTGATTCATAATGATGATGAGTGAATTACAACTTATATTTCGGTCAGTTCCTCACACAAATCTATCGTACGGTTTCAGAAGACTAGGAATATAACACAGATCCTCAGGAATATAACCCAATCCTCATTTACTTTGATTCTATGAACAGTGGCCAGATATAAAAAAATAATAATAATAAATAAATAAAAAATACACTGTATGTGTTTCAAGCAAGAAAAATAATCATATCTGATTTGGAACAACATTGAGTAAGTATATAATAGCCGAATTTTCCTTTATGGGGTAATTATTCCTTTAAGTGATATTGTATTCTTTACTGCTTTGGGCTGATTCTAAGAGCAAGATGCAATGTGCAGGTAAAATGAGATTTATTCAAATCATTAAGAAAGAAAGATTTAATCTGATTATAAACTACACTGCCAAATTTGAATCTGCAAAAAAATATTCCCTCTCCCTGGTGGCTGAATGCAGGTTATCTTGAATAAAGTGACCAGTGCCATTTTGTCATATATAAATAACACAAAACCTCACCAACTGATTCGTTCCAATAGAATAAGCATGTCGTGAACAGCACAGCTAATGACCTAAGTGGTACATTTTGCATTCTAATTCATTCACCACCTAATTGTGAGTGGACACCACAGATAGCCACCCTCTCTCTCCTCATCTCTCCCCAGACTGCAGAGCAGCCCAGCTCAGAAAGGTCAAAATGGCCGACATTAATCAGATTGCCATATCCACAACCCCTCCCCGCTGTCGTTACTGTGCTAATCACTCTGGGTTTGGTTGCAGAGAGGTTTACTCCTAATTATTGTCATTAATAAATCAGACGAGTCAGGCTGTCGGGATGAAAGAGAGGCTGTCCCTGCTTGCCATCCATCAGAGAGGCAGAGAGCAGGAGAGTCCAGTCATTAAGAAGCCTTTGAGACACATGGCCACATTAGGGACTCAGCAACACAAAAACTGCTAACTTTCTCAGCAACCTGTAGCTGGTGCAACCAAACAGGAGAGGAACTCGGAAATATCATCAGTCAAATACAAAGAAGCGAGTTAAAATAAGAGAAGGAATGTCGCCGAGAGCAGGGCACTTGTGGATTTCATAGAGTTTAGAGCAGCCTAACATAGATTTACAAGGGGCAAGACTGATTGATTGGTGCTTTCATAATTATGGTCTTTTGGGGTCCAAAAGTCTGAGACCACATTGAAAATCAGATTTTATTTATTTAAAAGGAAATAGAGGTTACACAGTGAAATTAAGAAGAAATATTTAAGATCCAGCACCATTTCTATGTCACTAATCAAATTGGCAAATTTGTATCTCCTTTCTATAAAAGTCTGATTTCCTTGCTTCATATGAATTACACAAGGGAGTGTTGCCCCTAGGATTTTTTTCAGCAGCAGTGCTGTTGTGTGCTTCCACATGTCCGCAATGTCAGATCCGTATTTATGCATGTCAGTGGAGGAATAGCTTAAAACAACCTTATAATCATTATAGATGGGTTATATATGTTCAACTTGTCCTGTATGTGTATTTACTTGGAGCTTTTGACACTCAAAGAGCTCTGGAATCCAGAGAACTATAGTAATAACTGACAAATAATAAAACGCTTTGACGCAGAAAATTACTTGCACTATTTTTTAAACATAAAAACAAATAGATAATACAAACCAGGGGTGATTCTAGGATTTCAATCTTAGGGGGGTTCAGTCCCTAATGACACTATAAGATGTGCACATTTAGTGTATTCTACTCTGTTGTTTTGTGTTTTGTTTTATACTGTGATTTTTACAGCATTTAAGATGCAAATATTCATTCAGAATATTGTCATTTTCTATAATAAACATGTATAAAGTTATACAAAATTATCAAAATCGTGGCAAGAATTCAAACAAACCATATATTTTTGTAATTTTCTATTTATTGGCAATATGTTCCATCTGTCCAAATCATTCTTTTTTTTTGTTTTTTGTTTTTTGCTTAATTTATTAACAAAACATTTAGAACATGAATCAATAATTTTACAACTTCTATAATTATACCAAACATCACAAAAAACTCTAGATGTCTGATGTTTCTCTCAACCTCTGGGGCAGCCATCAAGAGGACTGAGGATGGCTTTCCATCCCTGGGCATTGTGGGCACTGCTCCGTTAAGTGGCAATTTTTGTAAACCACACCTTAACCAGTAGGTGGCAACAAATGAATGTATTTTATGAGTTTTGGGTGTGTCATTAAACCATAGATAAAGCACTGAGTTACTCACAGCCAAAACAAGTCTAATTATACTTATCTACAAATCTACTAAGATAATTCAGCAGAGTGTTTAAGCATTACAAGTGTTTTCCCCAACAAATGACAACAAAGCATAGTTATCATTTTGTGAACTGCTATGCATGACAATACAAAAGACAACAATATTAGCCTAAAAATAATTATAAGTGATTTAATCAGCCACTTTCTCTCCTCGTTGAGCAAGATTACGAAAGCAAACGAAATAACTCCTCCTCTCCTTCAGTCTGTCAACAGATCCTGTTTTTCACTCGTTCAGTTAAGGGCCGTATTTATTTAGTGGGTTAAAGCAATAATATGCTCCTTCCAGCCAACACTCGAATGCCATCTTGGTAAAAGATCCAAGATGGCGGCGCGGTAGCACGCAGCAGCCACTCCGGATCCAAAATGGTGCTATTTTTGTCACTTAGTCTGACTTTTAAGGCACATGGACATCGGAGCAACCGGTGTTCGTGTCTACCATCGCCAGACACTGTTAAAATATAAGATTCATGCAACAACCAAGCTGCATGATGATCTGCAGGAGTTGTTACGCAAACTCAGCTTGCTGCGGAGACCAGGCCTCCAGTCGTCGGCGTCACCTGATGCCGGTGCCGGTGCCCGGGGGAGATAATAAGCGGTGTGTGAGGAAGTGAAAGCGTGGCTAGAGGGCGGGGGTCCAAGCTAGGCTAAAAACAAACCTCAGCCGGCCGGCTCTCCCGTCTATCCTGCTCTCAAATGTTTGCTCCCTGGACAATAAACTGGACTACATCTGACTCCAGCAGACTACGCAGCATGAGCTTAGAGACTGCTGCGTCTTTGTTTTCATGGAGACGTGGCTCAGCGACAGAGTTCCGGACGCCGGCATTCAGCTAGACAGGCTCGCCTCGTTTCGTGCCGACAGAAATGCAGCTCTGTGCAGTAAGACTCGCGGTGGTGGCTTGTGTGTTTACATCAACACAGAATGTTTTTTTACCATGGGAATTCACCACTGTTATTATAACCGGAATTTACATTCCCCCCCAGTGCTAACGCTAAGGAAGCGCTCTGTGAACTAAATTCCATCAGTATGTGGATTTTGCAACGAGAGGGGCAAACACGCTTGATCTTGTTTACACACACATCCCAGACATGTACCGTGCGGAGCCCCACCCCCACCTCGGCTACTCAGACCACATCTCTGATATGCTAATTCCAGCATACAGACCGCTCATCAGATGCACAAAACCGCTCCAGAAGCAGGTGAAAACCTGACTAGCAGGAGCCATCTCTGCTCTTCAGGACTGTTTTGAGTGTACTGACTGGCACATGTTCAGGGAGGCTGCAACATATGGCGACTCTACCAACTTGGAGGAATGCACAGCATCAGTGACCAGCTACATCAGCAAGTGCATTTATGATGTCACCTTTTCCGAGACCATCACCACACGCTCCAACCAGAAGACGTGGATGACTGCGGAGGTGCATGCGCTGCTGAAGACCCAAGACTCCGCCTTCAGAGCAGGCAACAAGGCTGCCCTAAGAACAGCAAGGGCCAATCTGTTCCGGGCCATTAGAGAGGCAAAGCACGCACACGCCCAGAGAATCCACAGTCACTTCCAGGACAGCTGCGACACACGGCGCATGTGGCAGGGCATCCAGGCCATCACCAACTACAGGACAACATCAGTTCCCTTCCAGATGCGCTGAACAACTTCTACGCTAGGTTTGAAGCACAGAACGACGTGGTGGCGAGGAAGATCACCCCTCCTCCCAACGACCAGGTGCTCTGTCTTACCGCGGCTGATGTGAGGAAAACTCTATGTAGAGTCAACCCACGGAAGGCTGCTGGACCAGACAACATTCCTGGCAGAGTGCTCAGAGGATGTGCAAACCAGCTGGCAGATGTTCTTACCAACATCTTCAACATCTCTCTGAGCAGCGCCATCGTTCCAAAGCTTCAAGGTCACCACCATCGTCCCCATGCCAAAGAAGTCTTCAGTGTTCTGCCTCAATGACTACCGTCCCGTAGCACTCACACCCATCATCATGAAGTGCTTCGAGAGGCTCGTCGTGAGACACATTATGACCCAGCTGCCCCCCTCACTAGATCCACTGCAGTTCACGTATCGTACAAACCGTTGAAAAGACGACGCCATCGCCACCACCCTCCATCTGGCCCTCACCCACCAAGATAAAAAGGACTCATACGTTCGAATGCTGTTCATAGACTTCAGCTCAGCATTCAACACAATAATTCCTCAGCACCTGATTGGAAAGCTGAACTTGCTGGGCCTGGACACCTCCCTCTGCAACTGGATCCTGGACTTCCTGACTGGGAGACCTCAGTCAGTCCAGATCGGAAACAGCAACTCCACCACCACCACACTGAGCACTGAGCACCTGCCATCTGGCAAGAGGAACCAAAGCATTTGGGCCCTTACGGACAGACTTTGTAATAGCTTCTTCCCCCAAGCCATCAGACTCCTCAATACTCAGAGACTGGACTGACACACACACACACGTCCTGAGTTGCACTTTTATTATTGTCACTTTATACCTAGCTGCTACCTCAATAACTGCTATGTGCATAGAACACTCATCTCATAGCATTTTATGTTTACATTTGGCATTTTTAGAAACTGTCATCTTTTTGCACTACTGTGCACTGGTCGGTGCTGCACTGTCTCTCACTGTGCCTGTTAAAATTTGTCCTGTTCATTTTTAGTAATTTATTGTACTGTCCCATACTTATTGCACACGTTTGCACGTGCACTTTATATACGTATGTTATTTAGTCTGTGTAGTCTCATGTGGTTCTGTTGTTTTATGTAGCACCATGGTCCTGGAGGAACGTTGTCTCATTTCACTGTGTACTGAACTGACTGTATATGGTTGAACGACAATAAAACCCACTTGACTTGAATGCTATTGGCTCAAACTAGAGCTCCTTGGCTATGAAAGGGAGGGATGTCATTAAAAGAGAAATATGAGTCAGTGTATGATAGTGATCAAGAACGATTTGATCATTTATTTAAAAGATTTGTTCAAAACTACAGATTCGTTCAAGAAGAAACATCACTACTACGTGCAGCTGACTGGGGACAGCCTAGAACGTTGCGTCGAGAATATTTATGAACCATGTGAAATTCCAGCAACACTGCAAGGGAACCACTGCAAGAAACTCTTCGGAACATTCTCAGATCTTACTGGGATAACAAATATATTTTGTACAAACTTTTAGAGTCTGTGCCAGCTTGAGTGCATACAGTTATTAAAATAATAGGGGACAAATCAAACTAGATGAAAGTTGTCTGAAAGTTTAAACTAGTTTTAAAAGTTTGAAGTTAGATGGATATACAGACATTACAGTAAGACAAAACACTATCCAGTTTGACAGTCAGACACAACATTGCATAGAGATTTAGAACTGCCAGATAAATAGATAGATTGAGAGATTTTGAGAGAGAGAGAGAGAGAGAGAGAGCGCTATGTAAAGTAGATTGACGACCTTCTGTGGGTTTGTTTACATTTTAATTCTCTGATGGGATTTTTCGAATATTTGATCATCCACTGTGTGAAAACCTTAAATCCGACGAGGTAGAAAAGACATGGCATGCTATTCCAGAACAGTCTGAAAGTATGTGCCATGTTTGATGGATGTAGCTTGAAAGGAGTTAGTGTTAGAAATGTTGGTCACAGTTTAGGGATTAAAAATAATTAAAAAAATAAAGACCTATACTAGGTTTGTATGACAGTATGTTGGCTTTGTTAAGCCAAAATAACTTCTCAGATGAAAAAGTTATAGAATCACTGCGCTCTAGTTTAGGGTGCGAGGAACTATGGGCCTTAATCTAAAGAGAAAAATTATCAGCACTTTTTTTTTGTCATTGTGGCAGCGGGGGCGTGGTCAAGTGCCCGTCCGGGAGAGAAAAGCGGTAAGGGCGCTTACACCTGAGCTAAAATTAAGCCTAACACCTGTGTCTAATTGCAGTAGCGTGAGGAGAGCGGATAAAAGCCAGCAGCCACAGAGCATCGAGAAAGACAGCCCAACAACAAGGCCAAGAATACCTGTCTGTCATAGACATATTTATATATACGTAAATTAAGTGAAATAAAGCTTACCCCTTAAGCTGACGCCTGTTTCTGTCCCTTCCTTGGTCCGTTCTACACTGGTGCCAAAACCCGGGAATAGAAGGAACACCTTTTTTCCAAGTTATGGAACAGAGTCGCCCCATAGAGTCCTACCAGCTGGCGGAAGTCCTCCAGTCCCTCGCTACTCTCCATCAAGGCCACCAACAATCCCTGCTTGAGCTCCGGCAGGATCAAGATTGACGTTTTTTCGAGATCATGTGGGCTCAGGCAGAGGACCGACTCGCTATCCGGAGCCTCCTCAGCCAGGATACTGCGTCGGCCCAGCCGCAACCCCGGACACCCACGCTACGCTACCCCTGCCCACGTTACAGAAGATGGGGGCAGCAGATGATCCTGAGGCCTTCCTCGACTTGTTCAATCGGACGGCAGAAATCTGGGGCTGGCCGCCCGAACAGTGGGCAGCCCGCCTAATTCCTCTCCTGTCTGAGGAATCCCAACTCGTGGCACAACAACTGCCGGCGACAAACCTCCTGGCTTACTCTGACCTGAAGAGGGCCATTCTGCAACAGGTCGGTCAGAGCCCGGAAGAGAATCGCCAGCTCTTCTGGCGCATGAAGCTAGAAAAGTCTGATCACCCGTTTGCGTTTGCTGCTCGCGGGGGACCGCGACGTCGAGGGAGTCATCAATCAGGTGGTGCTGGAGCAATTTGCGCAACGGCTGCCCAGGAGAACGGCGGAGTGGGTCCAGTGCCACCGCCCGGCGTCGCTGGAGGCAGTTGTCCAGCTTGCGGAGGACCACTTGGTGGCGATACCGAGGGCGGATGAGCCCTCCTCCTCTCTCTCCCCTTCCCCTGTGTCTTCCCCTGTTTTTTTCCCCTCCCCTCTTCCCTCTCGCTCTGCTCTCTCCCCAGGGTCCGTTCCTGCCCCACGCAGGCGTGGAGGATTCGTGAGACCAACTACCCGGCCGTGGGAGAGCCCGCCTACCCCTTCCCCGTCCTTCAGCCGCACTCCTCCTCAGGTGGGGGCGCCCGCCAGCACAGGTGCGGCCGTGGTGCCTGGGCCGGTCTGCTGGAGGTGCGGAGACCCGGACCACTTCCGGGATCAGTGTCCGCTGATGGAAGTAGGGACGGTGGTGCGGGTCTCCGATGTCCCGCAGGCTGCCCCCGATCGGGCTGGAGTGTACCGTATTCTGGTAAGGATTCAGGGGGGTACATACCAAGCTTTGTTGGATACCGGCTGTAACCAGACCACCATCCACCAACGCTTGGTTCAACCCGGGGCTTTGGGCTCAGCTAAACGGGTGAGGGTGAGGTGTGTGCATGGGGATATTCACAAGTATCCCATGGTGACTTTGGCGATCAAATTCCGGGGAGAAAAACATAGTGTGGAGGCAGCGGTTAGTTCCCGCCTCACCCATCCGCTAATTTTGGGTACTGATTGGCCGAATTTTAGAAATTTATTGGAGGGAGTTTGTGCGGATGGGTCCTGCTTGAAAGTGAAGAGATGTGTGATGTGCGATGCTTTGGCGGGGAGGCGGAGCCGGGCCGTCCTCGGCTGCTCCGAATGACGAGGGAAGGGGCGAGGTTGTCGGCCCTCTTCTCAGGGAATTCCCGGAGGGGGACTTCCCCTTGGAGCAGTCGCGGGATGAAACCCTTAAGCACGCTTTTGACCAAGTGAGAGTAGTCGATGGTCAACAACTCCGGCCGGGTGTCGCCGTTTCATATCCATATTTTTCGCTTATTAAAGATCGGTTGTACAGAGTGACACAGGACGCTCAAACAAAGGAGGAGGTGACACAATTGTTGATTCCACGGAGCTCACTATAATCCTATGGCCGGTCACCTAGGGGAACGAAAAACACTTCTCCGTCTAATAGCCCATTTCTATTGGCCGGGCATTGGCGGTGAAGTCCGCAGGTGGTGTGCGGCGTGCCGTGAATGTCAGCTGGTAAACCCACCGGCCACCCCAAAAGCGCCATTGCGCCCTCTACCATTGATCAAGGTCCCCTTCGAAAGAATTGGGATGGACCTCGTCGGGCCATTAGAACGGACAGCACGCGGGCATCGCTTCGTGTTAGTCCTAGTGGATTACGCTACGCGATATCCGGAAGCAGTGCCTCTGAGCAACATCTCCGCACGTAGTGTTGCAGGGGCACTCTTCAAGATAATCTCCCGGGTGGGGATTCCGAAAGAAATCCTCACCGATCAAGGCACGACTTTTATGTCACGAACACTCCGCGAACTTTACGAGCTCTTGGGCATTAAATCGATTCGCACTAGCGTTTACCATCCGCAGACTGATGGCCTAGTGGAACGATTTAATAAAACGCTCAAGAACATGATTCGTAAATTCGTACACGATGACGCTAGAAATTGGGATAAGTGGCTGGACCCCCTCCACAGGGTTTTCCCCGTTTGAGCTGCTGTACGGGCGACGCCCACGCGGGGTCCTCGACGTCATCCGCGAAGCTTGGGAGGAGGGACCTTCTAATAGCAAAAATGAAATTCAGTACGTTCTTGATCTTAGAGCAAAACTCCACACACTGGGGCGACTAACACAGGAGAATTTGCTCCAGGCTCAAGAACGCCAACGCCGGCTGTATGACAGGGGTGCTCGGCTACGGGAATTTGCACCGGGAGATAAGGTACTTGTATTGCTCCCAACATCGAGCTCTAAATTACTCGCCAAGTGGCAAGGACCCTTTGAGGTCACACGACGAGTTGGGGATCTCGATTATGAGGTTAAACGTACCGATAGAGGGGGCGCACGTCAAATATATCACCTCAACCTCCTGAAATTGTGGAGAGAAGAGGCGGCCTCTGTGACGTTGGCCATGGTAGTTCCGGAGAGGGCGGAACTCGGACCAACAAAGCTCGCAATCTCAACACCCCGGTTACTTGTGGAGACCACCTCTCACCGCGTCAACTCACAGAGGTTTCCGATTTACAAATGGAATTTGCAGACGTGTTTTCTCCTCTACCGGGCCGTACAAACGTCATACAGCACCACATCGAGACCGAACCGGGCGTGGTGGTACGTAGCCGCCCCTATCGTTTACCCGAACACAAAAAGAAAATAGTTCGGGAGGAATTAGATGCGATGCTTGATATGGGCGTAATAGAGGAATCCCACAGTGATTGGTCCAGCCCGGTTGTTCTTGTTCCGAAGAGCGACGGGTCTGTTCGTTTCTGTGTGGATTACAGAAAAGTCAACGCGGTGTCTAAATTTGACGCGTACCCAATGCCCCGTGTTGATGAACTGCTCGATCGGTTAGGTACGGCTCGGTTTTATTCGACCTTGGATTTAACAAAGGGTTATTGGCAGATCCCCTTGACACCAATGACCTGTGAGAAAACAGCCTTCACGACGCCGTTTGGATTACACCAATTTGTGACGCTTCCTTTCGGTTTGTTTGGGGCTCCGGCCACGGTTCAGCGACTCATGGATCGGATCCTCAGACCTCACACCGCGTATGCCGCTGCCTATTTAGATGATATTATCATTTATAGCAATGATTGGCAGCGGCACATGCAACATCTGAGGGCCGTCCTGAGATCGCTGCGGCGGGCGGGGCTCACAGCAAACCCTAAGAAGTGCGCGATTGGGCGTGTGGAGGTACGGTATCTGGGGTTCCACTTGGGTCATGGCCAGGTGCATCCCCAAATTGATAAGACCGTGGCGATTGCGACTTGCCCTAGACCCAAGACCAAAAAGGGGGTGAGGCAGTTCCTGGGGCTGGCTGGCTATTACAGACGGTTTGTGCCTAATTATTCGGATGTCACCAGCCCACTGACTGACCTCACTAAAAAGGGGGCTCCAGATCCGGTCCAATGGTCGGAGCAGTGCCAACAGGCGTTTACTCAGATTAAAGCTGCACTTTGTGGGGGGCCGCTTTTGCATACACCTAACTTCTCTCTCCCCTTTGTATTACAGACGGACGCTTCAGACAGAGGGCTGGGGGCCGTACTCTCGCAGGTGGTGGAGGGAGAGGAGCGCCCGGTGCTGTACATTAGCCGGAAGCTCTCCTTGAGGGAGACCAAGTACAGCACCGTAGAGAAGGAGTGTCTGGCCATCAAGTGGGCGGTCCTCACCCTCCGTTACTACCTGCTGCTGCTGGGGCGGGCCTTCACCCTCTGCTCGGATCATGCCCCACTGCAGTGGCTCCACCGCATGAAAGATACTAACGCCCGGATCACCCGTTGGTATCTGGCACTCCATCCTTTTAAGTTCAAGGTGGTCCACAGACCGGGGGTGCAGATGGCTGCCGCTGACTTCCTCTCCAGAAATGGGGGGGGGAGTGGTAGGCAGGCCGGATGACGCCCCGGCCTGAGTCGGGCGGTGGGGGTATGTGGCAGCGGGGGCGTGGTCAAGCGCCCGTCCGGGAGAGAAAAGCGGTAAGGGCGATTACACCTGAGCTAAAATTAAGCCTAACACCTGTGTCTAATTGCAGTAGCGTGAGGAGAGCGGATAAAAGCCAGCAGCCACAGAGCATCAAGAGAGAGAGCCCGACAACAAGGCCAAGAATACCTGTCTGTCATAGACATATTTATATATATGTAAATTAAGTGAAATAAAGCTTACCCCTTAAGCTGACGCCTGTTTCCGTCCCTTCCTTGGTCCGTTCTACAGTCATTTTGTTTTATTTATCACATGTCAGAAAATAATAATGTAGGGCAACTGCTCAGTCAAATTGTAATGCTGATAATATTATCTGTAACAGAGAGTAATTTTGAAAAGAAATCAAAATAGAAGCATTTTTACTAGGCCTAGTTTCAAGACTTTCAGATCCCATTGTATGTCTTACATGATGTTTAAATAAGCCCCTTCAATAAATTCTGCTAATGATTTATCAGCATTACATTTACAGAGTATATAGTTATAAATAACTTACAGTATATAGATGGTGTATTTCATTGTACTATTGCCTGTAAATATGATGAATAATCATGTCTTCTAAAACCCTGGCATAGTATTAAGATCCATCATGATCCTAGATCCAAAGAAGATATGTTTTCATTCAAGTCCAATATCTTAATGCATCATATTCTGCTGCTTTCACAACCACTAAACAGAAACACTCACTCGAATAGCAGTAATTATCAATATAAAGAAGTGTGCTTATTTCAGAAGGCAGACACAAAGATACACACTCACTCAGCTCACTCAGTTACCATGCATGTTGAGAACACCAGCCAAAGCTTAGAGTATCTGTGTATATCGGAGTGTGTGATTTTCTCATGCCGCAGGGAGAGAGAGATAGAGAGAGATGTGGCATTGCACTGCCATCACATCTCATCAAATTACGGAAGTCTATTCCACTTAAACGAGTTCTGTGAATCTAAAATCGACCATTAATGCAGTGTCATGTTAAATTAATACTGTCATCTAAATTACTGGTATGAATCTTTCACATTTGAAATGAGACCAAGAATGACTTATTCATTCTCTGCTATCTCCTCTGATGTCATCCCCATTAAACATAACCAGCCGAGCTGTCTTGGCCTAATTGTATTAGAGTGTTAGGGGAGTGTTAGGCTGTTCCAAAATCATCATTTAGTATGCTGATCAACGGCTTTAGAGTACTGAATAATATCTAAAATGAGCTGTGCTTTGAGGCATGTTGCAACTGACAACAGAAGAGAGAGACATCAAGGAGACAAGGAGATATGAATACCGTCCGTTATGTCCACACATCCATATATATATATATATATATATATATATATATATATATGTACATAGTACCTGCCTCCCCTTTGGTAATGCATCAAATGGTGAAGGATGTTTATAAGACAACTAATAGATACAGACACAAGGAGGTGTTGCCTTCCTTGATTTATCCCAGATCTGTTCAGGCTATTGTACAAAGAGCATCACCAATTAAAAAAAAAAAAAAAAAGTTACAGTAAGGTGATTTACTTCAGACAACATTCACTTTATTCACTCAAAAAATTATCTTTATGATGTACACATTTCAATTTTATAACAAATATGAATATTCATAAAATTAAATTAAAAACTATTTAATATATTGTTTTATTAATTTAATTTAATTTAATTTTGTTAAACATTACAATTTAATGGAATTTTAGTCAATTAAAATGCGTAAACCTTAGGTTTGGAACAATATTGTAAATGATGAAAGAACTGTCATTTTTTGGTGAACTGTGTTCAATACAAGTTAAGTTCAATTTATATTATTTGTGGCATAATGTTGATTACCACAAAAAATTATTTTGACTCATCCTTCCCTTTCTTTAAAAAATAAAAATAAATAAAAATTTAAGTCAGTGAGGCACTTACAATAGAAGTGAATCGAGCCAATTTTTGGAGGGTATTAAGGCAGAAATGTGAAGTTTATCATTTCAAAAGCACTTTAATTCTTCTTTTAATACTTACTATAGAATTATTTGAGCTGTTAAGTTGTTTAAATCGTCATTTTTACAGTCATTTGGGGTTTGTTGACATTACAAAGTCATGGCAACAAAGTTGTAAAATTGGAACTAAATTTACACAGGTATGGTTAGTAAACAATTCCACAAGTCTTGTAGCTATACTATCGAAATAGTGAGTATTTGAACGTTTATGTATTGGCCCCTTTCACTTCCATTGTAAGTGCCTCAATATAACCTTGATTTTTGCTTTTTTTTTAAGAAAAGGAGGGACAAGTCAAAATGTATTATTATTAATCAACAATATTCCACAAATGCTGCTGATTGAGCTTAACTTGTATTGAACCCGGAATATTCCTTTAAAAAGACAAATATAAATCATTTCATTTTTTAGGACAGTTGAATGTAATCAAGTTAAACTTGTTTATAATCAGTTTATATAAGATCATGAAGTATCAATCTAGTACTTAAATGTTAAATCTTGTTTTCAAGCTATTAAAATGGCATTTGGAGTTCTCAGAACGTAAACAGAACATGAGGGTTAAATGTGTCATGCCAATCTTTAGGGTCTGAGAGGTAAACACAGCCACACTCCTTGCTCCAGCACACATACACCCCAAAAAAACTGTGATATCTGATTCATTAGCATCACTGTGAGGAATTATTTATATGCTAGATACATTTAACCTCTCCAACAGAAAGACAGCTTTTTAAAAGAGAAATGAAAAAGGGCAAATTCTGCAGAAAACTTTTAAAAAATTAAGTTAATTTATTAATGTGTAAGAGAGACAAGCTAATGTAATTTGGTAATGAGCCAGACCTCATAAAACTAGTGGAGCTCAACTACCTCCTTCAGTTTTATGGACGCTGCTGGCTGCAGGTGAGGCAGAGGCTGATTTACTGTCTATTCTTTCTTCCTCACATCACAGCTCATTTTAAAACACATATAAAGCCTATATGTGTGTCTACATGTTTGAGGTGTATTTATTTCTCATTTGAAATGGAATTTAATTATAGTGGCATTGTTATGAACCACAAAAAATATTGAAGTAAATTTACATATACAGAGCACTACTACACATATAGGCTACGGTTGTGACATATAATGTCAAATGATTGAATGAGCAATTCCTTGCCTCAAATGTTTCTTGTGGGCCTGGAGCATCTAGCATTATATCACCAGCAGTCAAAACAAAAATGTACAATTGTAACCATAACTCTTCCAAAATACCACAGTCACTTATTGACATAGGTGTGGTTAAAGCTAGTACAATATAAGCATGGTTGCTTGCTATTTGTCTATGTCATCAGAAATAAATATATGGGTTGATGATGTGACGCACATTTTTTGTCCAGATTAAATTACTAAAAATGCAACTTACACTCAGAGCTGTAGCCTAGTGGGCTGCACTCATGACATGTGGTGCTGATGCATCACGGGTGACCCGAGTGCACGTGTAAGTGGTGTAACCATCTGAATACAGGAAAAAATAAGTCCAATTAAAGGTGGAAATTCTTTAAAAAATAATAATAATAATTTGGCATGAGTTTTTACTAATATTCCTTTATATTTTTGTTCAATTGTTCAAGTCAAATGGAGTAACACTAAGAAAGGCTCTTATATTAGTGATTCAAAAATTTGTGATATTTGTTTAAAAAAAAGTTCTTAAAAATATGTTTGGAAACTTTTTTTAATTTAATGATCGTGTACACACGCGCATGTATTCAGGAAGCAAGTAAAGTACAGTTGAAGTCAGATCTTTACATACTCTTGGGTTGAAGTCATTAAAACTAATTTTTTAACCACTCCACAGATTTTATATTAGCAAACTATAGTTTTGGCAAGTCGTTTAGGACATCTACTTTGTGCATGACTCAAGTAATTTTTCCAATAATTGTTTACAGACAGATTCTTTCACTTTTAATTGACTATATCACAATTCCAGTGGGTCAGAAGTTTAGTGGATCAGCTTTCTGCTTAAAGGCATATAATTGTAATTTGTAATAAAACAAGTACACAAGTATCTATATCCACAGTAAAACAAGCCCTATATCAACAAAACCTGAAAGGCTGCTCAACAAGGAAGAAGCCACTGCTCCAAAACTGCTATAAACAAAAGCCAGAATACAGTTTGCAAGTGCACATGGGAACTAAGATCTTCCTTTTAAGAGAAATGTCCTCTGGTCTAATTTAAACAAAAATTTAACTGTTGGGCCATAATGACCATTGTTATGTTTGGAGGAAAAGGGGTGACGTTTGCAAGCCGAAGAACACCATCCCAACCGAGAAGCATGGGAGGGTGGCAGCATCATGTTGTGGGGGTGCTTTGCTGTAGGAAGGACTGGTGGAATTCACAAAATAGATGGCATCATGAAGAAGGAAAATTAGGACAAAGATTAAGGACAACAAAGTCAAGGTATTGGTGTGGCCATCACAAAGCCCTGACCTCAGTTCGAGCCGGCAGAACTGAAAAAGTGTGTGCGAGCGAGGAGGCCTAAATCTTGACTCAGTTACACCAGTTCTGTCTGGAAGAATGGGCCAAAATTCCAGCAACTTATTGTGAGAAGAGTGTGGAAGAATACCAAAATGTTTGACCCAAGTTAAATAGGCAATGCTGCCAAATACTAACAAAGTGTATGTAAACTTCTGACACACTGGGAATGTGATGAAAGGAATAAAAGCTGAAATATACAATTCTCTCTACTATTATTCTGGCCACATTCTTAAAATAAAGTACTGATCCTAACTGACCTAAGACAGGGAATGTTTTCTATGAATAAATGTCAGAAATTGTGGAAAAACAAAGTTTAAATGTATTTGGTTAAGGTGTATGTAAACTTCTGACTTCAACTGTATTGCCGGGTACACCACTTGACATTATTAAGCCATTAAATATATGTTATCAAATACTATAAATGTTTTTCAAAAATGTATAAAACATGGACCAACATAATTCTCCAACTTGATATTCTACATGTGTTCAGACATACTTATGTATATTTCCCAAATACATAATAATGAAAAATGGCAATTTTTCTGAAAGCTACTTATTAACTACTTGAAGAAGGTAATAATAATTTATTAATTTTGAAAAATGGTTTTACAACTTACAAAAAACGATGGTATTTTGGTGGAAAGTGTGGTTAAAAAAAAAAAAAATGACGGTTTAAGAAGTGCTTCAAAAATAAAAGGCTCTAACAAATGCCACCATTTAAAGTTCATGCACGTCGCGTTTACTTGACAGTCCCATAATATGAGCATTTGTCACCATCTAGCGGCAAGAATGAGAACACAGGTCCTCCTCAGAGGAAACATTTGGACAGCTGGTGTACCCAAATAATTAATAATTCTTTCTTCAGAATCAAGCTCTTCCCTTACAACTATGTTCTTAAATTATCTTGCCGTTTAAATCTAAAAAAGATATGATAGAAGGCAATAACTTGCACAATGTGGGCAACATTACAAAGATCATGACATAGACAATGTTTAGTGTTTAAATATATGTGCTTGGACTACAAGATTTATATAATGTCATTTTGAACGCATTCCAACTTAGGCAGGTGTAAATCATCTAAGTCTCATTTACGGAGAGTCATTTGAGCTGTGATTCATCAATCCATTCCAAAGTCCTGTTTTGGTAAACATCAAACCGGCAACTCAATTTCACGGCCATTTTTAGATCATAGACAGTACAACCTGTATGTGAGTTCTGACATTCTTTTGAAACAGTAAGACCTGATTAAATGTGGCTGTGCTCCTCACAGCAAAGCCTGGCAAACAGCTTTGCATTCAAATTCTCCTGCTAAGCGACTCTTCCTACTGACAACCATTGCCACAGGGCACACATCTCACAAGGCCGATGTGCATTTCAACATAGTGCACATTCAAAAAAATGTCAGACAGACCGAAACTGTTCCGAATACAACCAGAAGAGAGGGAGAGACTTTAAAATAATAATAATAATACAAATAAAAAAAAAAATCTTAAGGGCAGAGATGTGCTGTCTGGTCAGATTTAGAGACTGGGTGTCATGAGACAATAGCGCCACCAGACAAGTTTGTCCATTTGGATTCATCTACCTCGCCTGGTTGTTGTTGCACAGTTCCTGCGGCTATAAAGGAGGAGGTGGTACAGGATAAATGTGACCTACCGCTCATAGAGGGCAGACCCACCGGTGTGCTGTCAGTCCACCTGCTAGTCCCCCCACTTTCTATGTTAAAGGTATAGTTCACCAAAAATATTCTCATTATTTACTCACCCTCATGCCATCCCAGATGTGTATGACACTCTTTCTTCTTCTAAACACAAATGAAGATTTTGTATTTTTTTTTTTTTTTTTTTTTAAATATCTCTAGCTCTGTATGTCCATATAATGCAAGTGAATGAAACTTTGAAGCTCAAAAAAACACATAAATTTAACCAATTATACTCAACATGTTAAAACTCATCTGAAGCTATCTAATCAGTTTTGGGTGAAAAACAGAAAAACGTTTGCTTTCTTTTTTACTTTAAATGTCCACTTTGGCCAGCCCTCCTATGCAGGTTCAAGAAAGTTCTTTCTATTTTTCATGTATATCACCACCTACTGGACTGTTGTGGGTATATGATTTATTGATTCTTTTCCTTTCCTTTATCCCCTTCCTCTTTTTTTTTTGTTCTTCCTCCTCACTGCCCAGTAGGTGGCGATATGCATGAGGAATGTAAATCAGCAAAAAAACAGAAGAACTCGTTCATCTTGTGACCACGCATAGGAGGGCTGGTCAAAGTGTACATTTATAGTAATAAAGTACTTCAATATTTTTGTTTCTCACCCACACCTATCATATCACTTCTGAAAATATGGATATAACCTTTGGAGTCATATGGATTACTTTTATGCTGCCTTTGTGCTTTTTGGAGCTTCAAAGTTCTTGCCCCCATTCACTTACATTGATTGGACCTACAGAGCTGATGTGTGTACAGCAATAGAAAGTCATACAAATCCGTGATGGTATGAGGGTGAGTAAATGATGAGAGAATTAATTTTTGGGTGAACTATCCCTTTAAAGAAGTCTCCACTTCAAATTACCTGGGGATCTCTAGCCAACCGGGGTCCCATTTGAGGAACTGATTTATGGATTAATTAATAACAATTGAAAGACTGTATAGTTTACTGAATAGTTTGAGACCCCGTCATATACAGTTTCGTTTTCTGCTTATAAATCCCAATAAATTGCAAGCAGTGCATCATATGGTCCATCAGTCTCTCCGTTTGAAAAAGCAACGTATACATTCACATAATATGAGAATATCCTTTGCATCAGGTTTTACATTCAGTAAACGGCAGTAAAAAAAAAAAAAGTATTTGGAAAAGGCATTTGCATTTTATTGGTGTGCATATGTAAAATGTTTGGTCATATTCTATTTTAATAAGATCCATATCTGAACATTTTTATCATAAGACACAAGTACACAGACTGACAGGTATACATGAGCCTACATGCAGTGTATGCATTTTTTGTTTAATTTGCATTTTTCTTCCGACATACACAAACAATTGACTTTGATTTCAGGGAGAACTGGACTACAAAAAAAAAAGTTGCAAAACAGATGGAAATACATACTGTATTATGTGCAGTAAATGGATTTATATTGTCAGTTCTAACAGCAAAATACCAGATAAGAGCCATTAAGTTGTTGTTGCATAATGTCACATGTGCTACCACATAATACATTCTGATTGTCATCAGGTCACAAGGCTCAGTAATAAAACAATTCTGCCACTATTTACTTTTCATTTCCTCACCAGTAAATGGATGCCACCAGGGCAGAAGACTGTATGAAAAAATTATAGGATCAGTTCAGAGATGTTTTTCATATCTTTAGACACCTAAAATACACCAGCCTAGTCATGTTGAACCAGAAGTTTCTGTTAACTAAGCTGAGATACTTCATAGAAGTAAGCTCCCAACATCTTGGTGCCCTGAACATAGTTGGATCTGTTAAGACAGAAAAAGGGAAAACATATTTAAAGTATTGCAAAAAGATTGCATTATCATGTCAGAACTAATCTAACATATTTTGGCAGTTCCTTTTTGAGGGCATTTCATATTTCAGGAGCATAGAGTACAGTTTATGTAGAAATAAATAAATACAAAAATAATTATATATGGATATAGAGATATATCAAGCAAATATTTAGGCAAATTGTGCAAGGATGCTTTTTCGAAAACTTAATCACATTTTCACATTAAAAATTATAATAATGCATTGTTTGGAAATAATTCTGGTTAGTGCATTTACAAAATTTTAATATCCATATTTGTGTCAAGAATGAATCAGTGCTGCATATTTCTGCTCAGGATTTCTCACAGCTTCAGTTCCATGCTGAAAATCAGTGTATATACAGATGGACTCTTAACTGAAGCACTCATTAAAAAATCTAGCTTTTTCCCCACATATTTTAGAGCTTGCCTTCCGCACATATTTTCTTTTAGTCTGTGCAAGAGTAAAACTGGAAGTATGCCACCATGAATGTGTGCAATAACATTGTCTATTAAAGTGATTAAGTGATTTGTTGACTACAGATTTTGACAGGACATTTGAGGATTCTCAGTCATACCTTTACAACAAGATGTCTGTCGAGGATATGCGTAAACATTACCTGTTGAGTTTTTCATTCTGCGAGTGAGCTCCATCGTCAGAGGAACCAACAGGTAGCAGCATGACATTTTGTCCGGTAGCTTCTTGGAAGGTTAGAGTCACCGGGATACTTCCTCCCTCACGAGTTAAGTCAGGTTCCACACCAAACACTAACAGAATTGAAAGACAGAGAGAGAAGTTATTTACATCAAGGTCCCTTCACCATCTTGGTAAAGCACCAGGCCAGCTATTTTTCATTTGAAAAATAAATAAATAAATAAATAAATAAATAAATGGAAGTACATCTTCTAAACTGAATTGTGAAAACCAAAAATCAACAAAACTATTTGAAAAATCTACTTAAATCTGATCATAAATGCATCATTACTGTTGTTTCTTTAGCTCAAATAATGGCGGGCTAGGGGGGCCAGTCGGGTGGCAAAATGATCAATGGGGAACCTATTGCCCACCCTAAAGGTAAAAAATAGTGACATACCTGTCTTCATGGCCTTTCTGCCAGCCATGTAGTGAGGATGGTTAAAGTCAGACACCCAGGCCTTGGCACCATGTCCCATATACGCATTCAGTTTGTTGGGACTCTGCAACTCAGCAAACTTCTTTTCCAGGTGGGTAATTACCTGTGAGACAATCAGCACATATCAAGACATGCACCAAGTTTGTAAGGTATGGTGTGTTTGGCAGAGCTTTCAATAAAACAAAACAACTACAAACCAATTTCTCCACCACTTTGGGGTCCATGTCAGGCACCAGACGAATAGAAAACTTGCCATTGACCTTACGTGGAATGACAGTTTTTGCCCCAGACTCGGAGAACGCTCCCTCAATGCCGTGCAAAGACAGAGATGGGTATCTCCAACGATGCATCAGAATTTGCTCCTGTAAAGAATTCAATTGTGAGCTATGTAAAAGGGCATTAACTCCCAGACAGCAAACAATACACAAATATAGTTGAAATAAATAGAATCAACAAGAATGTACATTCATTGACACTAACATTTTGAAAGAAAGGGGCAATTTACCTTGGTGTCATGCAGCAGTTTGCCTGCTCCAACATCTTTGGCATACTCAGCCATGTCAAACTCAATCTTCTCATAGAGCTGCTTCTCCTCATCAGTCAATTTATCCACATCATCATAGATCCCAGAGACTAAAATCTTCCCCTTGGTATCCACCAAAGAGCCTGAAAACACAACAAAGTTGTGATTCAAGCATCATGGAGCAGATACACTACAGGTCTAGAAATATATGGATACCCCCTTATAATTAGTGGGTTTGGCTATTTCAGGTATATAAAATCAAGCACACAGCCATCCAATCCCCATAGACTAAATTTGTTTGTAAATTTGAGTGCACAAAGTTTCTGAACAAAGCAAGGTCCATAAAGAAATGGGTTTCTGGGTCAGGTTTGGAAGTTAACTGGCCTACACTGGCTTAAAGTTTCAGACCTGAATCTCATTGAACACCTTTGGGATGAACTGGAATCTGATAGTTAGCAAGGCCCCATCAGCCAACATCAGTGCCTGACCTTACAGATGCACTTGTGTCTGAATGAGAGTAAATCCCTGCAGCCATGTTCCAACATCTTCCCAGAAATGTGGAAGCATTTAAGACCAACTACCTATTAATGGTAATGGTTTTGAATTAAATCTAATGATATGAAATGGTCACATAGTTTACATATAGTAATGATGCATCAACAAACACCAATTACATTGTTTGTTGAAGGTTTGTAAAATTGTGGGATGAGCTGATCCAAAGGCCCTTGTTAGACACATTCCAGGAAATCCTAGTCATATTGAATATCTCCACAATCAACCTACTGACACTATTTGCTTCAAAAAACAATGCAAGAATCTGTCCAGTCTCACCCATCAGGGCTATGAGGTCAGTCATAGCTTCATGAACAGATCCTCCAAACACTCCAGAGTGAAGATCTTTATCACAGCATTCCACCTATAAACAAGAGGCACTTGTTGAAACAGACATGAGATCCTTAAGGAGAAAACTCATTGCAAGAAAACTTGAAGGAAGGTTACGAGTAGTACAAGGTTTTATTAAAGAAGTAGTTCTATCTCTTGGATTCCATGTATTTGTAATTTATTAATTTTGAGTAAATATTGTTGATGGACACGATCATCACATACTATTGATGAATAGTATTTTAAGTGCAAAGGCAGCAATTTTGTATCAATCTTTTCTATCATTAAAATATATTATATAAATACTGTATACAGTATATAGGCATTATATTGGCAATCTTGCTCTATATTTATTTGTATAGACATCAGCCATTTAAAAACCCAATCAGTCGACATCAAGTTATAAATATGGGAAATTAGATTATGGAATCTATTGTGCAGCACATGAAGTCAGACGGAAGTCAGGTTGCAGAAATTGATATTTTGCCTTGGATAACTCCTGATGGTCTAACTCAACCTTAATTAAAGGAATATTCCGGGTTCAATACAAGTTAAGCTCAAGTGACACCATTTGTGGCATGTGTTTATAACCGGTTTTATTCAATATAATCAATATATTTAATCAATATTATGCAACAAATGCTGTTGATTGAGCTTAACCTGTATTGAACTTGTAATATTCCTTTAACCAGCAAAGGTTTCCTAGTCATACTCATACCTCGATATAGAAGTAGCAGATTCCTCTAAGGCCATAGGTAATACAGGGCTTGGTCTTCCCCAGCCAGTAGTTATCAGAGATGCATACATAGTTTACATCCTTAAAGAAAGTATCTTTGCGGGAGAAAACCAACTCATCCAATCCCTCTGATCCGGACTCCTCCATTCCCTCAAAGCAGAACTTTATATTGATGGGCAGTTCCTGTGGTAGAATTACATTGATCCATTAAATATTTCACTCGTATGTGATGTTTCACATGTTGCAGAGCTGTAATCTAAGCAAAATGTAGCAACTTTAAAGAAGCTCATTAAAAAGATAGTTTTGATTGGTTTAATATTTTTGTGGTCATTGCACATTTACCATACTTTTATTTGTTATTGTATAGTTTTGATGACAAAGGAACAATAGTAATAATGAAGAATGACTAGATGTGTCCAAACCTTTTGATTAATAGTGTATGTTAAGTATATCTACAGTCAGGTCCATAAATATTGGGACATCGACACAATTCTAATCTTTTTGGCTCTATACACCACCACAATGGATTTGAAATAAAACGAACAAGATGTGCTTTAACTGCAGACTTTCAGCTTTAATTTGAGGGTATTTACATCAAAATCAGGTGAGCGGTGTAGAAATTACAACAGTGTGTATATGTGCCTCCCACTTTTTAAGGGACCAAAAGTAATGGGACAATTGGCTGCTCAGCTGTTCCATGGCCAGGTGTGTGTTATTCCCTCATTATCCCATTTGCAAGGAGCAGATAAAAGGTTCAGAGTTCATTTCAAGTGTGCTATTTGCATTTGGTATCTGTTGCTGTCAACTCTCAATATGAGATCCAAAGAGCTGTCACTATCAGTGAAGCAAGCCATCATTAGGCTGAAAAATCAAAACAAACCCATCAGAGAGATAGCAAAAACATTAGGTGTGGCCAAATCAACCGTTTGGAACATTCTTAAAAAGAAAGAACGCACCAGTGAGCTCAGCAACACCAAAAGACCCGGAAGACCACGGAAAACAACTGTGGTGGATGACCAAATAATTCTTTCCCTGGTGAAGAAAACGCCCTTCACAACAGTTGGCCAGATCAAGAACACTCTCCAGGAGGTAGGTGTATGTGTGTCAAAGTCAACAATCAAGAGAAGACTTCACCAGAGTGAATACAGAGGGTTCACCACAAGATGTAAACCATTGGTGAGCCTCAAGAACAGGAAGGCCAGATTAGAGTTTGACAAACAACATCTAAAAAAGCCTTCACAGTTCTGGAACAACATCTTATGGACAGATGAGACAAAGATCAACTTGTACCAGAGTGATGGGAAGAGAAGAGTATGGAGAAGGAAAGGAACTGCTCATGAGCCAAAGCATACCACCTCAGCAGTGAAGCATGGTGGTGGTAGTGTCATGGCGTGGGCATGTATGGCTGCCAATGGAACTGGTTCTCTTGTATTTATTGATGCTGTGACTGCTGACAAAAGCAGCAGGATGAATTCTGAAGTGTTTCGGGCAATATTATCTGCTCATATTCAGCCAAATGCTTCAGAACTCATTGGACGGCGCTTCACAGTACAGATGGACAATGCCCCGAAGCATACTGCGAAAGCAATCAAAGAGTTTTTTAAGGGAAAGAAGTGGAATGTTATGCAATGGCCAAGTCAATCACATGACCTGAATCCGATTCAGCAAGTGAAATGCATGCTCAAGACAAAACTGAAGGGAAAATGCCCCAAGAACAAGCAGGAACTGAAGACAGTTGCAGTAGAGGCCTGGCAGTGCATCACCAGGGATGAAGCACAGCGTCTGGTGATGTCTATGCGTTCCAGACTTCAAGCTGTAATTGACTGCAAAGGATTTGCAACCAAGTATTAAAAAGTGAAAGTTTGATTTATGATCGTTAATATGTCCCATATACAAACTGTTGTAATTCCTACACCGTTCACCTGATTTGGATGTAAATACCCTCAAATTAAAGCTGAAAGTCTGCAGTTAAAGCACATCTTGGTCGTTTCATTTCAAATCCATTGTGGTGGTGTATAGAGCCAAGATTAGAATTGTGTCGATGTCCCAATATTTATATACCTTACTGTATATCATAGAAACACTGCATAGCATTCAAATAATGCTTAAAGTTAAGTCTAATTTTAATATGTTGACAGTGGTATTGTTTTATAAGCTGCTGCGCACACAAGACAAGTTGAAATGATCAAAGAAAAGACAAAGGTCATTAAACAACCTTTAGACTTTTTGTTTCTCCATCAAGCTGTCAATTAGAGTACTAAAGGTGAAATTTTAAAATAATGACAGAGTTCACTCACATGATAATGATTGGGAAACTGTGACATATGAGGTAATCACTGGAGTATATTATATTATATATACTATAATATGTAGTATTGGGCCAAGTTCATAATCACAGTCGATCCACATACAACTGCAGTTTACCTTTTATTCTGTATGGTTTAAGTAATATTACCCAACCAAATTAAGCAAAACAACTTCATATTAAGAAATGCATTTCTAGCAACTATGCTAAACCGCTGATCTTATCATAAAGTTTGGCATTCTTCTTGTCTTCGAAAGTTACATAAATGTGGACTTTGCACAGGTGTTAAAGGCTTCATGAGTAAGCAGATGATGTAATTTAGAAAATCAAAAACAGTGTTTTTGCACCTGTCCGATCTTCTGATAGGCCTCAATGATGTTGAACCAGGCTAGTACAGGACCTTTATCATCAGTAGATCCCCGTCCATACATTTTACCTACAACACAATCAAATAAACTGTGATTACAAACCTACAGAGTTAAAAACAAATAATGTGTTATCATGAATGCATTTTTAGTTGGCATCTCAATTAAGTCACATTATTTTTAGATACAAACTACCAACTTATAACACCTTCCCTTAACAATTAAACGTGAAAATAATAAATGCTAGTTAAGGGAAGGTTTAAATAAATCTGAATTTCCAACACACGGGAAAGTTTTAAAATGAAATCCTGTATTTGACTGAACTTCAATAAGAGATTTCCTCTATGTTGCAAATAGCAAATGGTGACATGTGAAATGGAATAAGAACCCAATGGTGAAATTTGGAGAATTAGTGAATTAAAGGCAAACTATAATGACATGCAAACCAGAAAATATATATTTTTAAGATGAATGTTCAGTTTTTTAAGTGTGTAAAAACATCTACAGAAATCAGCTGACATGTCACAAGGCTTGACTAGTCAGTTCTCAGCAAAAAAAAAAAAAAAAAGGACAATAGGATGTGTCTTGAAATCTCTTCGGGCTAAAGGGACACAAATGTAAAATGCTGAATCGGTGAGATTTCTTTCTTTTGTATGTGTCATCAGCCACACAGAAGCAGGATGTGTGTAAAAAAAATTGCACTAACAGTCTCTGTGGATCAAAAAGCTAGAGAAATGACCAAGTACGGCCAAATTTAAAGTGAAATATTACATGGAGGGAGAACTAATTGCAGAGTATTGCAGAAAAAGAAAATCAATTGAAAAAATGTATTTGGTCTGAACAAGTTTCTTCAATACACTGAAAGGCTTCATTAATAAATAGATTTTAGTATCAGTCTCCAGAGACTATATTGTACATCTTTTGTGTGTGTACCGTCTTTCTCCACCAGAGTGAAGGGTGGTGTGTCCCAGCCATCGTCAATGTTGGCTGGCTGAACATCCAAGTGCCCGTAGATGCACACAGTCTTCTTGCCTGGGTCTGAGCCAAGTCTGCCCAAAACTATTGGAGGAAGAAGGATCTGCTCTCCTGTTGGCAACTTAAGAAGAATAACAGAAAAGTTGCATTATTTTTACCAGCTAAAGTGCTGTACCATCTGCGCTGACATTCAAAATTTCTAAATGTATTGATATTAATTTATTTGCAAGATTTTCCTAGTAGCAACTGGATTAAGTGATGAACTTACTACAGACATTTAATGAAATTTTCAAAGTATAGCACACATGTTTGAAAAGACATGAGGGTGAGTACATTTTTGGAATATTCCTTGTTTCATAGAAGTTAAGCAGCTATACATATAACGCTTTTCCATTATCAGGTCAGTGCAAGCCAGGGCAATCAACTGGCCAGCAGGGGCCAATAGCCTCAGACCTCGAGCCGCAAGACCAAAATCCATCTGTGTTCCAACCATCAGGCCAACGTAACACCCTGCCCATTTCACAAGCCAGAGGGAAGCTCAAGCTGAGGTATCATGTTATCTAGAATATCAAGTTTATATCAAATTTAAACAGCAAGGTACGTTAACATTGACAACTCACTGACTGTAAATGCCATGATGTCACAAGTGGTCTCTCCACTAACAGCAAGACGATGTCCCAGCACATCGTGAAAGTTCACCGCTTTGTCCATTGGGCATTTTAACAAATTTGAACTATGCCAGCATTTCTTTTTCTCCCGAACCTGTACCGTTGTGCGCTGCATACATAACCTAGGAAATTCTGCGAAACTCCGCCTTTGACATTAAACCCGCCTTACTCCCCAGTTGGCCTTGTTTGGCCCAAAGGTAATCGGCAGGCCAAAGGCCACTGGCCCCGAAAAAGCCCAGAGGAGGCACGATGAAGCCCTGGAAGTGACAGTGGGAACGCAACTGGGATTGCCACACAGCTAATTGAAAGTGAATCAGGCCAATCAGTAAACGTTAAAATACTCATTGTTTCAAAAGTTTTAAATGTTAAAACTTGTTGAGGCTCATTGACCCCACTCATGGGCCTGACTTTACTTAAGTGTGCTCTTCAAAATTGTTCATAATTTTAACAAATTATACATCTGTACTATATAGTAAATGTGAACAAATTTAAGAAAAGTGACATCAGTTCTTGGGGGGGGTCATGAAATAATATGATTTTAGTGTGATAAAATCTCTAGCTAACCTTTTCTGTGTGAATAGATGCTGTAAATACTAAAACCTACCATAAAAACAGCGATTTAGACAACTTTACAGCTCAAATAATTCATGAGTTTTATGAGAAAAATTAATGTTAGTGCTTTTATAAAATTAGAAGCTTCATATTTGTGTTTTAACTCTCCAAAAATTATCCCCATTCACTTCCATTGTAAATCGCCTCACTGTAACGTTTGCTCGATTTTTGCTTTTTTTAAAGAAAAGGAGGGACGAGTCTAAATACATTTTTGTAGTAATCAATATTATGCCACAAACATTGTCGATTGAGCTTAACTTGTATTGAACCAGGAATATTCCTGAAAAGATCAGCCTTTTGAGTCAACCTTCACTTGTGTTCTCAGTTAAGAATATTCAAAGCATAACTTCACAACCACAAACTTGTGATGCATGTGACACATGCAGTCAGGCGGTTCACACACAAATGTGAAAACAGGAAACAGCTTGAATTCTTGAAATATACTGGCCAAAAACTAATATTACCTGTCCAACTGGTTAGTTCATTCCATACTAGCAGAATTCAGATTTATTATGAAAAAATAACAAAAAAAAAACTCACCTTTTGCATGCCAATGTCAACCAACTCAACAGTTCCCCCAAGTCTCTCAATGTCTTTGGCTGCCATCTCCATCATCTTCTTGATTTCTCCACGTTTTTCTGGCCAGGCAGACACACTCTGTACAGCAACCCATTGTGCCAGGCGCTTGATATAAACAAAGTAACAAATTGTTACCATAAAAAGTAACTTCACGGAGTTAAAAAAAAAAAAAAGTCTGAAATTAACTTTTTTACTAAGGGGCAATATATATTTGCAACTGGATTTGATTTTAATATGCATTTTTTACCAATTAAAACAAACTGTTTAATCTGTTGATTTAAAATTAATTAATTCAAGATTGAGAATGTATTACCTCTTCCCCTAAAAATTCAATCAACATCAACTCATATTTTATGCCATAATATGAACTGTATAATTAGGACTACAATAGAATATTGCGAATATATCAGATGTTACAAAATATTAAATAAAAATTTAGAGATTAATTACAAGGGCGTTTTTTGGGCCCACGCTGAATTTATGGGCATTTTTGGTGGCATTTTCACCACAAAATTCCCCCTTAATTTGTGACCCTGTATCAAACAGGCTGAACATTTGCGATTATAACTAAAAACATTCTCGATGTAAAGAAAAAAAAGGGGGAAAGGAAATAGAATACCTCAACATATTGGTCCTGGTGCTCATCCACATATTTGAAGAGAGTTGGAAGGTAAGACATTGCTGCTCCACAGTGATCCAATCACTCAGTGACAGAAGACTATAAGAAAGGAGACTGAAGTGAAATAAAGATTTAGTCGTGCAGAGAGAATAAACTCCTCCCAGCTCTGTGAACTGCTGACAAAATCATTCCCTCTGTCAATGGATAACAGTGATGAGAAAGGGGCTGTGATACAAAGTAATAATCTATTCAAAACAGAACACAGTGTAACCTTTTAATCGCTGTTAAAATGTGTAACATTTATTGTTGAGCATAAAAAGTCCGTTAATATAACACTTTCAGAAGCACGCTGTCGCTAACTAATGCTTCTTACAGGTAACTTATAAATCACTCTCCGTAATCATGCAATGGCTGCTAACAACCAAATAACAAGCAACATTTAACAAAATAAAGGAATTAGATAAAAAGCACTTTACATCTCAATAAAGTCCTAAACTCTCTTTGCAGAAGCAACCTGACTCTTGTTTTCAGAAGAGACTCGTGATTTTCAAAATAAAAGTCCGACTTAGGCGGATATGTTGGTTGTTTTAAAAATACATAACATAAATGTAACATATATGGGCAGTTCTCTCACGCAAACATTTCAGTTTGGGTCAAATGGGTCATTGGCTTAATGAAAAGTTATTTAGACAACGGCCCAAGTGTCTGGAAAGATAACGAGACTTGAGTCATTTTGTGAAATGTGATGTTCAAGGTACATTTCTGTAAGATTTAAACATTCTATCAGACGAAGAATGGCTTTAAAAGTGCTACTATTTCATTCAGCATTTGGAAGTGTAATCAAAGTTACATTTTAATGTGATAATTTGCATTTTATAGGTGTGCATATGTAATACACCGATCAGCCACAACATTAAAACCACCAGCCTAATATTGTGTAGATCCCCCTCGTGCCACCAAAACAACGCCATCCCGCATCTCAGAATAGCATTCTGAGATTATATTCTTCTCAATATAATTGTACAGAGTGGTTATCTGAATTACCGTAGACTTTGAAAGTTCGACTTATGGCCATTCTTTGTTGACCTCTCTCATGAACCGGGCATTTCCGTCCACAGAACTACCACTCATTGGATGTTTTTTGTTTTTGGCAGCATTCTGTGTACACTGTTTTGTGGGAAAATCCCATGACATCAGCAGTTACAGAAATACTCAAACATGTCCATCATCTGATTTGATTATCAAATCAGTCAATTGTGTGGCAGCAGTGCAGTGCATAAAATCAAGCAGATCTGGGCAGGGGCGGGTCTACGTGGTGGCCAGGGGGCACCGGACCTTGAAATGTGATTGCCCCCCCCCCATAAGATGTCTTGTGATTGGTTCATTTTACGGCCAATCAGTTTATAGACTCTACTGAAGTTCGTGATTCAAATACTTTTTTTTTTTTTTTTAAAGCTTAATAAAGTCATCTTTATTGCCAAAAAAAGGATACAAATCACAAGTGACTTATCAAAATATACATAACAATTTTCTCAAATAACTACTGTTATCCTTCAACAACACAAACAAACAAGGTACATCAACAAATCTCTGAATATAACCTCAATTGTTCAGCCATAGGTTGAGCATAGCTAGAAATTAATAACAAAATCACAATCTTTGTCTTCCAGACAAACACCAAACCTAATTAACTTCCACGTGAGAGGTGGGAGTTCAACCCTCCTAGACCTTAACCAATTCTGCACCTCACTCCAAAAGGGTTGCACCAGATCACAATCAAAGAAGACATGCTCTAGATTTTCAATATTTGTTTCACAAAAAACACAATTATTCACATCAAAAATTACATTTCAATCTTAAAAATTCTTTAGTAGGATAAATCTCATTTAAAATTTTGAAGTTCACCCTTAGCTTTAGGAGGGAGAGGAAAAGACAAATAATGTTTCCTAATTTTTTTTATTTCAACCTTATCAAAATCTTTAAGCACGTATTCCCGTCTAATTGGGTTTGGGTAATAAGCCTGTAAAAAAACAAAAATTCTAATGACTCTATTTGTAGATTTTTTAATCACAAAAATCATAACCTTCTAAGGAGAGCTGTCTCAGTACTGGGGAGATTTTGGAGTACAACATGTCTTCTTTAACCATTAATCTTAACGAAATTGGTATAGCTCTAATCATTCTATTAAACATATTAACGGTACACTGTACTTGGAATTTCTCACAAAACTCTCTATACAGTAACACATTTCCATTATCATCCAAGAAATGGGCAATACCCAAATCCCTTTAGATATCCATTCTTCAAGATATACAGATTTTCTGCCAAATTTTATATATCTACTATTCCAAACTGGAGTGTTGTGAGGAGTGAAGTTATGTTTGAACAATAGTTTCCAATAGAGCAGCACTTGCTGATGGAAGGCTGAAAGTTTAACTGGTAACGAGGTGCACTCAAAGTCACAACATTACAGAAAGTGTATTCCCCCCAGTTTGTTAAAGATAGCATTGGGGACAATAAACCAAAAGGACTGGCTATTTTGAATGAAGGATTTTAACCATTTCAATTTCAAAACACCATTCATAATGTCAAAATCGATAGCGTTCACCCCACCGTCTTCATATTTTTTAATCATGTCCTCCTTTCTAATGTACTGACACTTATTTCTCCAAATAAATATAAAATTCACCTTAGTTATTAATTTAATCATTCGTGTCGATATGGGCAATGAGAAGGCTGGATAGATGAGTCTGTACAAACTATCCATCCATCCATCCATCCATCCGTCAACCGCTTATCCTGTGTACAGGGTCGCGGGGGGCTGGAGCCTATCCCAGCTGTACAAACTATCCATTTTAGATAAAAGGACCCTTCCAAAAATTGTAAGATCCCTCTGCAGCCATCTATTCAATATGGACTTACATTTATCTATGTTATTCAACACATTTCTATTCTCCATAACACCTTTATCTTTAGAAATAATAATCCCCAAATATTTAACTTCCCTTTTAATTTGTATATTAGATAATGACTGCAAAGGAAACTCATGCAGTGTTAACATTACACATTTGTTTAGGTTTAAATGTAGCCCCGAAAAAAAAAATGGTTAATAGAATGTAAAGCTAATGGAATTTGATATTCGTTCTTTAGAAACAATGTTGCATCGTCAGCAAACTGACTTATAAGTATATGTCTATCCAACACTGAAAGACCTTCAATACCATTATTTTTAATCAATATAGATAATAACTCTGCAACCATTATAAATAATAATGGTGAGCTTGCCAGTCACCACCGAAACAGAAGAATCCAGCTGTTTTAGTTGAGGTCTGCCTTCTTTCTTTTTTGACTGTTTTCCTCTCTTTCTGCTACTGTTTTTATTGTTTCTAAACTAAAGATTGTTCTTTAATATATTAGCAGAGCACAATGTAATGGTTCCATATTTTATTTTGAAACTGTGGTGTTTTCATTTGACCTGTTACAGTGCTAAAACTTTAACTCTGTGTTACTCAGCTTTTTTGTAAATTAATCTGAAAGAAATGTTGAATGAAACACTATGATGTTTTGGCCAAACCATTTGAATTATTACAGTGGGGGGAATTTTAAAATTAAAAGAAAATAGTTGACATCGTTTCTGCTTCTGGGTTTTTAAAATTGCTCATTATTAAAATTGCTTTTATTTTATAAACTTGTTAGTTTTATGAAAACACTAAAAATAATAAACACTGGCTCTCAAATTTAACTTAATGGATATGTACAGGGATGACAAAAAACTAAATTAATCAAAAATGTGCTTTATTACTACATTTGTTTACAAGTAACTTTATTCAAGTTAAAAAAAAATAATAAAATCAATAGAATTTACGTAATATACTGTAGAATTTAGCTTTTTTTTTTTTGGTCACTGGCGGCCACCCCGTTTGGACGCAGTGCCCCAGCATGACCCCCCCCCCACTGAAAATGCTCTAGACACGCCCCTGGATATGGGTCAGAAGCTTCAGTTAATGTTCACATCAAAAATCAGAAATAGGAAAAAATGTGATCTCAGTGATTTGGACCATGGCATGATTGTTGGTGTCTGATGGGCTGGTTTGAGTATTTCTTTAACTACTGATCTCCTGGGATTTTCACACACAACTCCGAATGGTGCCAAAAAAAAAAACACCCAGTAGAGCGGCAGTTTTGTGTATGGAACATTTACATTTATGCATTTGGAAGACGCTTGAATCCAAAGTGACTTACAGTGCACTTATTACAGGGACAATCCCCCGGAGCAATGGTGAAGTGCCTTGCTCAAGGACACAATGGTGGTGGCTGTGGGGATCGAACCAGTGACCTTCTGATGAACAGTTATGTGCTTTTGCCCACTATGCCACCACCACTCTATGTTGATGAGAGAGGTCAACATAGAATGGCCAAACAGGTTAGAACTGACAAAGGCTACAGTAACTCAGATAACCGCTCAGTAGGCCTACAATTGTGGTGAGAAGAATATCATCTCAGAATGCTATTCTGAGATGTGGGTTGGCGCTGTTTTGGTGGCATGAGGTGGACCCACACAATATTAAGAAGGTGGTTCTAATGTTGTGACTGATCGGTGTATGTATGTAAAATGATTACATCAGATAACAAATTATACCATATCCCATGTTGACAGCCATTCAGATATTAATCAGGAAATCAGAAATTAAAATCCAAGTTGATAGACTGAATGGTGTTATGGCCATGAAAAAATACATTAGACTATGATTGCCAACTTTAGCAGAGACAAATAATGGACACCATCAGTGTCTTTTTAAGAAAATATGGGACAACCCATTTCTTCATTCTGTATATGCAATTTGAGATATAAAAAAAAAAAAACATTAAAGCAAGAAATATCCAGTTACATAGCTTCTACTACCACAGCAAATTATAACTTTTGTCATATATAACACTAGATGGCGCTAGGAAATGTAATCAAGCTTGAAATTATGATTGCCAAGTTAACTGCTGTTGTCAAGATTTACAGTGAAAAGGGAGTTATAGTTTGGTCTGTTCTCACCCAAAACCAATTAGATCACTTCAGAAGATATGGATTACTTTTATGCTGCCTTTATGTGCTTTTTGGATCTTCAACGTTTTGGACTCCATTCACTTGCATTATATGTACCTACAGAGCTGAGATACTCTTCTAAAATCTTAGTTTGTGTTCTGCAGAAGAACTAAAATCATACACATCTGGGATGGTATGAGAAAAGCAAATTAGATAATTGTTATTTTTGGGTGAACTATCCCTTTAAGGTGTTTCAGTTCAACTGTGCCTCGCCTTTGCTTCAAGGCGGGCACCGATCGGTCTGCGCATCTGCGTGACTTAATTTACAGATTCTAAATCGTTGCATTACAATTTTTAAGATGGGCTGACGTCAATAATACAAATTCCCAACTTACCGATAAAGCAATTAACAGTTTAACACTAGTTTCAACACAAGTCTTCTCTTATTTGTCGTTAAATCATGGTCATTCTAGTTGATGGTCATTCTAGTTGAATCCACAAGAGGGCAACGGCGAGGTGGCAGCTGTTCAAAGTCAATGAACAACTCAGACTGAGTTCGACTACTTCTACTACTTTTAGTACTTGTGCCATATGTGTCTGTGGCAGAACATGTAAGAGCAGTATGGTAGTATGCAAATACAAATTCAGCTTCTCCGTATGTATATACTCATCTATGGGATATAGTGTAGATATAGGGGCCAGTATTAGGGCAAAATTTGTCATCATATACTTTTGATATAGCCAAGCTTGGGAGGGTTATTTTGAAATTTATTCCACTACAGATTCCAGAATATATGCTGTAAAATGTAATTTGTAACATATGCTGTTCGATTACTCAAGGTCAGTACCATATTCTAAATCACTTTACTTCTTCAGCATTGTAGATTTTTTCAGTTGTTTTGACTATAAAAACTCAATAAGTACAATAAGACAAAATACACGTTAAAAATGCATTCTCTGAAAAAACAAAATATCTTATGCAGTGTTGTTTCTAAAACAAGATCAATCTAATTGATCTTGTTTTAAGGATTTTTAGATATTTTTACAGGAAAACAAAACAAAAATTACTATCAATAATACGATTTTTGCACTAATATCAAAGGTCTTACTTGAAAAACATTTATTATGATCCAGCGTGAATTGTCTTGCTAAAACCAAAAATATGATCGTGCAGGTAACATGTGCATGTAAAAGACTAGAAATAGCATTTTAGCTTAACGTAAAGCTGACAATTTACTCAAGGGTTATTTCTATTTCTTCTGCTCCAAACTTACTTCTCTGTCTGCTCATATGAATGTTTCACCGCTGTTCAAATGCACTTTGGATCGCATCATTTATATGTATAAATGTTTTCCATCTGAAAGGACTAAATATTTAATAAAACAAACAACAATAAAATGCAAAGTAATCTCTTCAGTAATCAAAATACTTTTTGAATGTAACTGTATTCTGATTACCAATTATTTAAATTGTAACCATATTGGAATATAGTTACTTATATTTTGTATTTTAAATATGTAATCCCATTACATGTACTCCATTACTCCCCAATATAGCAAGACATTTTTGTGTAACATTTAAGCAAATACTACTTCAACAGAGATTTTATACTTTATCTGTTCATTTTAGTCATTTTGGCATTTCATAACATGCACGACTCTATAGAAACTCCAGTATTATTATGCATTTTGTAAGCAAATGGTGTATATATCGGAGCGTCAATGTTAGTACATATTTTATAAATGAATCTCCACTGTGATTGGAGCAGTCAGTGTCAACCCACATTGCAACAAATACTCCTGTAAAACAATGTGCTTGCATGAGCTCATCAATAAAGGCAGTTCATTTTGATTTCACACACATATTCAGTTCTGATTTGGGTATTTAATTTGGATAAAATGAACTAGTATTACCAGGGTAAATCAGATATTGGAAAAACAAACCGCATAAACACAAACATTAATTAATTAATTGAATATAAAGTGGCATTTTCTAAAGAACAAAACTAGAAAAGACACATTTCTGGTTACCATAACTGCAACAGTGTTTAAATATAGCTGAAAATCCCAAATAAGGCCTACTAAACAGTCCACATGACCTTATTGCTGAATGCATGGATCTTTTCCAACCAAGATGTTGATGAGGAAAAAAAACATTTATGAAAAAAAAAAATAGGTGCATGGAGATTAGTATCTATATTTTGTTTAGTCTTAAGGGGGCACCACAAAACCTCTTCCTTTTCTCTCACCATGTAAACCATCTCAACTATGTCTATCTTTTCTTGTTTGTCCTCCATGGTACAGTTTATCTTGCTGTAGTTACCAGTGCCAAGATCAATCAAGATGTGCTTGTTCCTGAGATACACATGAAAAAGCATAAACAGGAATGTAAAGGAAAATATGCACTATTCAACTTGCATAACCTTTAAAGGAATAGATCACCCAAAAATTAAATTCACTCATTATTTACTCACCCTCATGCCATCCCAGATGTGCATGACTTTCTTTCTTCTGCTGAACAAAAATTAAGATTTTTAGAATATTTCAGCTCTAGGTCCATACAATGCAAGTGAATGGTGGCCAAACTTTAGAAGCTTCAAAAGCTCATAAAGGCTGAATAAAAGTAATCCTTATGACTCCAGTGGTTAAATCTTAAGAAGCGATATGAAAAGTGTGGGTGAGAAACAGAGCAATGTTTAAGTCATTTTTACTATCAATCTCCACTTTCACTTTCTTTTGTTTTTGGCAATTCACATTCTTTATGCATATGTGCACCTGCTGGGCAGGGAGGAGAATTTATAGGTAAAAGGACTTAACTATTGATCTGTTTCTCAACCCACACCTATCAGAAAACTCATAAGAATTTAAATTCATTTAAACTGTGCACAAGATATTGTTTTAAAATTTTCTTAAATGCATTTATACTGCACAAGAGTTCAGCATGGAATCATGAAGACTTCAAACACATGATTTACACAATACAAAGGATAACTGTACATTTATGAAGCAATTAAAGACATTTACACAACAAGAATAAACAGCGGCTGCTACAAGAGCTCAAGAGAACTGCTGCAAATTAACTCTTAATGTAATAAAAAATAAATCAAAAATAGATGGTATATCAATGCGTAAGTGAATTCATAGGCCCACAACAAGAACATACAGGCTTATTAATTGTAAAAACTTATATTTATTTAAAATATAAAAGCTTTTATATTTATTTGAATTGCAAACATTATTGTAACGAAGACTCAGGCAGGTTGTGATCCATAAGCAGTATTTAATGAACACTCAGTAGTCGTACAGGCAATGGTCAAGCACAGGTAAACAGATATGTAGGAGGCAGGCAGAATCAGCGTGAGAGCAGGCAGGAGATCGGGGCAGGCAAACAATCAATAAACTAAGAACTGGCAATAGTATAATTATAGGTCAGGCGGCAAACAAACAAGGTACAGGAACAAAGCTGGGTCGATACACGATAGACAGAATGATAAACAGCGTAAATGCTTGGAATTGTAGCCGGAGCAAAACAAGACTTCGCAAAGAGTGTGTGTTACAGAGTTCGTTAAGTAGAGGGGAAACAGAGTACAGCTGTGGAGCAATCAGACCTAGGTATGTGGGCTATGGGAAATGTAGTCTATAGTCAATACTCCGGCGAATCTGATCTCCGACGGCTGGAGGGGGAGGCGCTCTCCATGTTCGTGACAATTATATCATTCAAAACTATTAAAAATAAATATAGGCTACAATTGATTACAAACTAATAGAGACTACAAAGATGAATATTTATTTTCCTTTTTCAAAATCTACCAGTTAGTATATCAAAAAGTGTTTTTAGACAATGGAATAAACTACTATGTAAATATACAGCCGTTGACAAAAGTATTGTCAGTGACATAGATTTTGTTTCGCAAATGTTTCTGCTTCAGTTGTTTTGGTGTTGATTCGCATTGTTTCTAGATTATTGTGCAGAGTGATCAAGTGCATTTTAAAAAATGAACTTTATCACAAAAACCAAAATGTCACTGTTTTTTGTTTTTTTTGTCCTGGCACAAAATGACCAGCCAACATCATTTCACTAATCATATCAGCAGCACCTGGGAAAGTGCACGAGTACTAGTCAGGTTAAATCACTCTATCATTCTGATTGGATTGAGCAGACTGATTGATATAAAAGGAGGGAAGAAGTGCTTCCAATCATTGTGTTAGCAATAGTTAGCTCTAAAGAAATACATGCAGCCATCATCGCTTTGCATCAAAATGGCCTCACATGCAAGGAAATTGCTGCAAAGAATATTGCACCTGAAAGAACCATTTACCGGTCATCAAGAACTTCAAGGAGAGAGGTTCAACTGCAGTGAAGAAGGCTTCAGGGCGTCCCAGATTGTCCAGCAAGTGCTAGGACTTTCTCTTCCTGAGGAGTCAACTACGGAATTGTGTCACCACCAGTGCAGAGCTCCTTTTAACCTTGAGTTCTTTGTTAAAAGAGTGCACTTGAAAGAGATATACAGGACACTCTGAATAAAATTCTATGTAGGTATGAGGATAAATTAAAAATAAAAATTAGACAGCGAGACTATAGGAAGAAATATCATATGATACATTCCATACTACACAAATCCAGTGTTTGGATGGAATATGCTTCCAAACATAGAAGGTATGGTAAAAGGGGATTGTTGAAGAAATTGTGGGGGGGAAAAGGCTCATTAGAGTCAAATTCTAAACGAGTGCTCAAAATTGACAACTTATTGGAATTAAGTGATTAGAAAGGTTAATTTAATATTAAACTGCTCAATAGAAATACATCCAGAAATTGTACTTAAGTAATAAAATGAACATAAACTATAACATGTAAATAAATGAATTATAATATGTTGTGAAGGGTTATTTGATATGGTTATTCAAAATAACATTGTGTTTTTTTTAATTATTATTATTTATCTTTCTTGTCGTACAATTTGTGCATTGTCTATAGTAAAAACATTTTTTATTAAAAAAAAAAAGCATACAAAAATCTACTATTGATTAAATAAAGTAGTTATCTATGCAATAATAAGATGTATTTTTTTAATAAAAGACCTATTTTGTGTACTGCTTACAGCTTATATTATTATAACTTCAAGTAAAATACTGTATGTTCATCTCGAGTCCATGAAAGAAAGAAGGTGTTTGGGTGGCCTTCACCTCTTTCCATACCAATCTTGAGCGTTTAATATTTTAAAAACTATACTTTTTTTTATAATCTGTATTTATTATTGGTATTAACCCATTGTACTGGCTGTTTTATAGATAGCCTAATAAATTATGTTTCTATTTTCAGAATTAAAAGTCCATTCAATTTGAATTTAAATACAAGTCTATCTACATTTAGATTCTCGAATAAATCATTTATCATGAAGAGAATTTTGTGGATTTCTCAGATTGTATTTGTGAAATGTGTGCTTTAAGAGACACTGGAGAGTGACTTAACTGAGTCAGAGATGTAATTTTACTTAACAGCTGATTAGTTCAGCATCTGTTAACGACGTGTAATCCAAAACAATTAGTAGAGTAATTTGCTATGGCGATTAATTGAATATCGCTAAAAGCCGACCAACTTTCATGGTACTTAAAACCTGGGATTGAGGCAGACTAAACTAAAATTTTACCTGACTAGCCACTGAAACCATCATCATGCGTTTGGTCAACTTGCCAGCCAATGTGAAGATGAGGGAGCATACGACATTTTGATTGCGATATAAATGTGGTCCTATAAACTCACATGAAAAAACGGTGTTCAACTTGCATGGATGCAAACCATTCAAATCTTATCAGGGTGCTTGTAACCCATTTCTAAAGCATATACGCACACGAGAAATAGTGGAACTTTCAAGTTATAACATAAAGATACGTCACGGATTGTTTACATTATAAAAGTTGGTTCTAGTTAGCTGTTAGCATTTGCTTCGAACATTCTGGAGAACATTGACTTAGGTTGCAAGATATCTTCAATGCATTTGCTTTTTAAAATTCCTACAATATAAATTAGGTTTCGAATATTTCAATGAATTGTGAGTTTTGAGATGTTATTAATTGTATAAGAGAGCTTTATGGTGTTTTAAAAAATAAAATGTTTGTTAGCAGAACGATCAACACTGCATCCCTTGCCTCATTTTGATTCACGTCATATAGTAAATGTGGCGCTACTCTGAACGAGGTCTATTAAATACTTCAGGATCATCAGTTGTTGATGGCATGAGTTAAAAGTCGAAATTAAATTTCCATTAAATCTAAAACAATCGAATGGACTTAAAAGTGTCATTGCTCGAAGAGGTGTGGAAATTTGCCATTGATTTTGTCATTACACCCAATGGTCGTGTTGTTTTTTTATTTTTTATCAAGTGGTCAGAATACCCTTTAAAATTACCTGTATTACATATTTATATTATTCTAGATATTTATAAATAAAATCTGTGATCACATTAAAGGTATTTAATTTCCCAAATGCTTTTAACTGATCATTTTTCTCTAAAAATCACTTTTACTCACCCCCACGTTTCCAAACCAAGTGACTTTTTCTACCACTGGACATGAGAAATGATGAAGAATGTCAATGCTGCTTTCCCCCCTGGTAACAGGCTGTCAGCCCCTAACATTCCCTTTTCTGATACACAGAAGAAATGAAGTTATACAGGTTTGGAACACCATGAGGGTGAGTCAAAGACAGAATTTGTATTTTTGGGTAAACTAATCCCTTTAAGTTTCCGAAGTTTGACAAGGCCCATTATTAATTAACATGGAAAGCACAATTAAATGAAGTGCATAGGCATATATACAGTATATGCTGTAATTTATTGACTCACCCTTTATTGTGTAAGCTTGGATGTTGGCATTTATAATACTCAATATTAAAATGTGGAAATAAAATGCAAAACCAAGAGTCTACTAGATACAGATACAGTTTAACTATACTATAATAACTAATCCATTTACAAAGGTCCACACTTCTGTAATGATCATTAGCCATTAATATCACTGCATGTAGCATTCATTCATACTAGACTGAGGAAAACATTTAGGCAAATACCTGATCAAAACAATAAGTTGAATACAAGATTTATATAAGAATAAGGCAAGCAAAACAGAAATAAACTTGACAATACACAGAAGTTATTAATATGAAGATACATGAAAATGGAAAACTTCATAAATGCTTAAGTTACAACAAATAAATTATGTGAAAACAAATTGTGGTTTGGCAAACAAGAAAGGTATAACAGCATACAATATCAAAGTTTTCAACCCTAGAACTATAAATGGGCTACAAAAACTAATTTGACTTTAAGTTAATGAACCTTGCATAAAGCAATGCCTCATTGAAAAGTAATGATTGTATACTTTAAAATGTTTTAGTATGAAAAAAAAAAAAACATGTTTAAAAGTACACATACATTAATGAACAGCAGCCAAACTCAAACACATCATTTTTGCTTGTTTCAATCTCAAGTTTCTCCCAAATAGCAGTTCAGTTATTAAACACTAGTTCCGGTGTGAATGGTCATCTTTTGCATTGTTTCAAGGGACACATTACTGTTTAGGCTCTAGATAAAATTTGCATTGTAAGTCTCTCTCCCTTGACTTTATTACAGTTGGGAAGCTACTCTTGCTCCATTTCTGCTTCGGTCACCGTTTCTGCTTCAGTCACCGTTTCTGCTTCAGTCACCGTTTCTGCTTCAGTCACCGTTTCTGCTTCGGTCACCCTTTCCGCTTCGGTCACCATTTCTGATTCTGTCACCATTTCTGATTCTGTCATAGTGAGTATCTTCTCTGGCTCTATCTCTGGGATAAAAAGATCATGCTTGACTTTCGTCAGCTCTGCCATATTGAAGCCTAACAGTACTACAGCCTTGTTTTTCTGTATGTTCTTCAAACACCTGGTACGTTTTCCACCAATCTGGCAAGCAACATCCGTTTTGTTAAGCAGTAAACGGCTACTCAGGGCAACTATCTCCTTCTTGAGCGGGTAAGGCTGCGTATTAAAATACTTGTTGACAAATTCACGTCGTTCTTCAAAGGGGCGCAACTCCATTCCGATAGGATCTAATGCGAATGTCACAGAGGGATCAATGATTATTTCAGGTGGGGGGACAGTCAGGCCAGCCAACCTATCTTTCTCTATCTTTCTCCTCCTTGCCAACCGTTCTTCTCTCTCTCTCCTATTTGCCTCCATAGCTTCTCGAAAAGCTATTTCTAGACGTAGCTGGCTCTGTAACTCTGCTTCTGTTTCTGGTGTCTTTATGGCAGGAACAGAGGCTTGGACTGAAGCTGGGGTTGGACCAGTGATCTGTTTTGGGTGGGCTGGGTATGACACATATGCACTGTTAGCTCTGGGAGTAACAGCTAATCCAGAACTCATTTTTTCAGCAAATTTGAGGCCTTTGGGTGCACTGCGACATTTACCCAAGTGGACAATGATGGCCTTGGTAGTGGTCTTCCCAGTGTAAACGCCACCACAGTAGAGGCATCTGTATGATGGGGTTTTAAGTATTGCATGCAGAGTGGGCACAATGAAGTGCTTTTCTTTGAGGTGCATTTGATAGGCTTCCATGCTCAAAAGCTTCTCAGAGCAGAAGGGGCACTCCATGTAATCAAGCTTGGGAGTGGGCATCTTGGATGATGTGGGCGCCTTGCAAACAGCCTGAGGATTGTTGGGCAACATTTTCACAAAGATCAGATCGAGGGAGCTGGTGACCAATGCAAGATTGAGCTCTTTTTCCCCCATTATTAGTTTAGGAGCCATGGTCCTGATGTCAAAATATGGGAAAAGCAGATTCCCTGCCTCATCCGTATAAAGTCGGTATTCTCGTCGCATGAAGTCGCAGTTACTCTTTTGGGTCTGATTATGTTCCATCTGTATATGGTCGACAAGCTGCTTAATGGAGTAGAATATCCCTGTACAAAACAAGCAGATCATGCCATGAAGCAGGTGTTCGAAAACACCCTTTTCCGATATCAAGATCCTGCAAGTCAGGCATTTCACCGTCTTGTCTGGCATCTTTTTTAAGAAAGGAGCACGAGCAGCCAGGCCGAGCTTGGGCTTATTAGATGACTCTTTGTGAACCTCTGGATGGGACTCGTAGATATCAGATGGGAAGAGTTCATTACAGATAGGGCAAGTGATCCATTTCTTGGTTTGCTTGGGGACTGGCAGGGCACTGTTTTGTTTGTTCTGATGAGTCGCGGAGATGTTCTGAGACACAGGCAACGGTGCTTTGCTGACTCCTTGCGAGTTATTTGACTGGACTGATAAGACCTGCAAAGGAGCAAGAGTATAGGTGGGCAACCCATCCACTTTGTTGCCTGTGGGGATCAAATGACTCAGTAGGGACTGTGAAGTCATCATGGTGCCTCCTGGGCTGGGTTGGGGTAATCTTGGATTAACAAGTATGGACTGAGGAGCCGGTGGCCTAACAGCAGGTACATTAAGGCGAACACCTGGTGGAAAGACAATCTGGCGGGATACAGGTTGTAGTTGTGACTGACCAGGATGGCCTACTCTGACGGGCACCTGGTGGGGAGCTGTAGGAGGAACAGCAGATGCAGGTCTTCCAGTTTGGGGGTTCTGGAAAGCCAGTGGTACTCCAGGCCTCAATAAGCCCTTCGCCTCAGCGCTCGCAAGCTGAACCAGGGCAGAAGCTTGAGTGGGGAGAAATGGTTGGCTTGTTCCAGGGGTAGTGATGACATGGGAGCTACCATTTTCCAACATTTTGATTCCACCAGCAGCCAGTGTACCAGGTATTGCTGGCTGATCTTTCATCATTACAACAGCAGAAGTGCCTTGGGCTTTTGGTGCTAGAGCAGGGTATTGTTTCTTACTTTCGGTTTCAAAAATTAGAGCTCTGATATGCACATCCAGCTCCTTGTGCTTTTCTGAAGTTAGAAGATGATACAGTAAGTGTTCAGATGTCTCAGCTGCTACGTAACACTTCTTGCAGTAGAATTTCTGAGAAATATCTCCTAGGGCTTTAAGTTCCCTCTCTGGTCTCTGCCCAGCATATTTGTTCAACGTGGAGGTGTAGTGATAAAGGAGAACATGCTTTTTTACACTGTACAAGAGAGTATCTTGTAAATGACATTTCCGACACTGAAATGTGGTGCCGCTCACAGCTCTTGGAGGCAGTTGGGGGACTGCACCAGATTCTAACTTTGGGTCCTCGACGTGGAACAATCTGCAGTGCTTGGAGACCACTCTGGGATGGGCAATAAATGGGCAGGAAGTACAGGACGAAAGCTTGCAAAGACGCTCTTCTTCATCATGGCAACGCTGAACATGAGTTCTATAGGCATGCCAGGATCTTGCAGAGAACTTGCACAAGCTGCAGCACAATCCTCGTGTCCGATATTCCCACTGAGGACAGAGAGGGGGGAGATGGCGTAATAAGAATTTCAGCCCATTTTTGTCAAACAACATTGCTCATTGTTTAAACAGATTTTGCGCTGTAAAGCTAAGCACGTTCAATAAAAGTGCATTTTTAAGATCACCTTTTTTATCCAACGCCCATCAAACCCATCAGATAAATCGCACCAGTCTGTAGCATCAAAAACATTGTCTCCAGGGTAAAATTCCTGGAGATCCTTTTTAAAAGAGAGGAGAGGGAACATCTTTAAATTGTAATGTTATTAAAGTAAAAAGGTTATTAGGTGAACATTGACAGATCACTTCATCTGTGGTCTGTCAAGTTTAATTGTATTACCTCGGTCCAACTAAGACATTCTTCAAGTCCAAATTCTCCAAGAATATTTTTCACTTTTCTTCTTGTTCTGCGGATTTTCTCCAACCCTCTAACTGGAAATTGATACATGGTCCTAAACCTGAAAGAGAATCCATTTGAAGATGTCATTATGATTTGTATTTTAGGAAGAATATCACAAAATACATATTTTCTTTTAAATCTTCTCAAAAATATGCAAGTCTGCAAAAAAAATCTCAGGTGGCAGGTTTAGGGGGATTTTGCATACTTCTTAACAAATTGCTAAGGTTTTATTCAGACAGGCATACAAAAATATTTTTTTTGCATAACAGTCAAATACACTTTTAAAGTCTGAACAGCAAAATAAACACATTGCATCCGTATTTACAACCCTTAATCGAAGAACATTCCGATTTTTGAAAACGCTTAAATGGTTCAAAAAATTATAATTCTCTCATCATTTACTCACCCTCATGCCATCCCAGATGTGTATCACTTTATTTTGTCAGCAGAACACAAAAAAAGATTTTTAGAATATCTCAGCTCTGTAGGTCCATACAATGCAAGTGGATGGTGATCAGCATTTTAAAGCTCCAAAAAGCAGAGACAATCATAGTAAAAGTAATCCATAAGACTCCAGTGGTTAAATTAATGTCTTCTAAAAAAATTGTTAGTGTTCTGCTGAAGTCAGTCATACACATCCTTTAATCTAACTTTTCAGAAATGCATTTCCAAAAATCGGAACTTGCTTCCTTCTACTCTGAAAATGTTCCCCAACTCTGAAGATTGTTTTTTCCAACAGGACCATGCTTCATGCTACACAGCCAGATCAATCAATGTGTGGATGGAGGACCAATGGATCAAGACCATGTCATGTCCAGCCCAATCTTCAGACCTGAACCCCATTGAAAATCTCTGGAATGTGATCAAGAGGAAGATGGATGGCCAAAAGCCATCAAAGCTGAGCTTCTTGAAATTTTGCGCCAGGAGTGGCATCAAGTCACCCAACAGCAATGTGAAAAGACTGGTAGAGAGCATGCCAAGACGCATTAAAGCTATGATTGAAAATCAGGGTTATTTCACCAAATACTGATTTCTGAACACTTCCCAAGTTAAAACATTAGTATTGTGCTGTTTAAAAATGAATATGAACTTGTTTTCTTTGCATTATTCGAGGTCTGATAACACTGCATCTTTTTTGTTATTTTGACCAGTTGTCATTTTCTTCAAATAAATGCTCTAAATGACAATATTTAATTGGAATTTGGGATAAATGTTGTCAGTACTTTATAGACTCAACCAAAAATAGTAAATCTAGAGAAACTGATCATTTTGCAATGGTCTCATATATATATATATATATATATATACATACATACATACATACATACACACACACAGGGTTGTGAGGGTTACTTTTGAAATGTATTCCACTACAGATTACATGCTGTTAAATGTAATTTGTAACGTATTTCATGAGATTACTCAAGGCCAATAACATATTCTAAATACTTTGGATTACTTCTTCAGCACTGGTTAATTTGTTTCACTTATTTTGACTATAAAAACATCACAGTAAGTCAAAATACACATTAAAAATAGATTCTCTGAAAAACCTAAATATCTTATGCAGTGTTGTTCTACAACAAGATAAATTGAATTGATCTTGTTTTAAGGATTTTTTTATATTTTTACAGGAACACAATACAAAAATTATAATCAAGACTACGATTCTTGCCCTAATATCTATAAGGTCTAGCTGGAAAAAAAATGATGATCCAACATGAATTTTCTTGATAAGAAAAAAAAATAAAATATATATATATATATATATATACCTACATTGACCCGACTTCGGATAAGCGGTTGAAGATGGATGGATGGATGGATGGATATATATATATATGTGTATATATATATATATATATATGATTGTGCCTGTTAACATGTGCATGTATAAGACTAGAAATAGCATTTTAGCTTAATGTAAAGCTGACAATTTACACAAGGTTTATTTCTATTTCTTCTGCTCCAAACTTACTTCAAATGTACTTCTCTGTCTGCTCGTATGAACACATCATAAGAAAGTGTTTCACTGCTGTTCAAATGCACTTTTGATCGCATAATTTATTTGTATAAATGTTTTCTATCTGAAAGGACTAAATATTAAATTACTTTAATTTTAATATTAATTACTTATATTTAGTATTTTAAATAAGTATTCACATTACATGAATTCCGTTAATCCCAAACATTTTGTGTGTGTGTGTGTGTGTGTGTGTGTGTGTGTGTGTGTGTGTATATATATCTCAAACATTTCTGTAACTGCTGATCTCCTGGGGTTTTCACACACAGCAGTCTCTAGAATTTACTCTGAATGGTGCCAAAAACAAAAAAAACATCCAGTGAGGGGTAGTTCTGTGGATGGAAATGCCTTGTTGATGAGAGAGGTCAACAGAGAATGGCCAGATTGGTTCAAACTGACAAAGTCTACGGTAACTCATATAACCACTCTGTACAATTGTGTTGAGAAGAATAGCATCTCAGAATATTCTGAGATGCGTGTTGGTGTTGTTTTGGCAGCACGAGGGGGACCTACACAATATTAAGGGGGTGGTTTTAATGTTGTGGCTGATATGATGTACATATATTTAATTTCTGTATTTCCATTTTATGTCATATATTTAATATGATATTTATATTACTGTAATACAGAACCCTTCGTTGCATTACTGTAAAATTATGCAAAACTATTTTTTTATTTTTAATCAGCATAAATTAAAAGCAGTACAACAAATAAAACAATGGTGTTTAAACACTTTATCTATTATTTAAATAACCTTTTTCCCGTTACAATATTAAGAATGTTTTTCCTTTACAGTGATGAGAATTTGTTTTTAACTGTCATGAAAATGTCAAAGCAAATATAATAATAATTATAATAATGAAATGGTAGTATTACATTTGATTTGGGGGATTCGTAAAATGCACTAGGCGCTTAACATAATTATTATTTTAGAAGTTCAATAGGCAGATAACATAATCTGATCAATTTAGTTAAACAACAAAAATACAACTTTAAAACATGTCTCACACATACATAAAAAGAACGTGGAGGACTAACTAAAATAAAATCAACAACTTCACATTCCCGATATTTGTAAATGGACAGAATAATAATGGTCATGACAAATGAACTTGGTTGGTTGCGACATTTATTGTGTACCAATATATGACCCTATGCTCAAACTAATCCCCGAATCAAACGATCAAATACAACACTCGCTATCTCTGCAAAAGTTATTGTTTTAATAGCCAGTATGCGCGCAAACCCACATCTAACCTAAATTATTTACTGCAAGAATCAACTGCGAGGGATGACACTCGCCAAATCTACCACGTTATAAATTCGAAACAATGGGTAGCACCCTGTAATTTGTATATACATAAAATGGAATGTATCATGTGCTTCACATCGAAACAAAATCGTCAAGGAATGTTTTCAAACCGCAGGACAACTAATTCGTTCCAAGCGGCGCTTTTCTTTATAACGCAGTGATGTCATAAAGTAACCTCTTCGCCGCTCTCGGTCACTATAATCCGTTGCACTTCCTGCAAGGCACACCATCATATCGAGCCCGCTACAACTGAACGCAATTGTTAATGTTCCCATTGCTATCTAATTGTGAGGACATTACCTTTTTCAGCGCCACACCGATTCTGGGAGGGGATTTAGCTACTTTCAGCAATCCGTGTGCACGCCAAAACCGATGATAGAAGATATGGAAGCAGAATAGGATGTTCAAACAATAATTCTGCGTTCTCAACTATGGTAATCAGTAACGAAGAGTAATTAGTATTTGGAAATAGGACTCATTTATTGTGCTTGCCGTTCAGAGTTGAGAAAATGGCGCATTGAACAGATGGGAAGTGATGTCAGGAAAAAATTATCATACTGCCCGTCTGGCCAATCAAATTTCAGTATGCCTGAAGTGGCAAAACTTTGTTATCTATATCTCATCTTGCTTATTAGGTGCAATCACGTGGTGTAGTATTTCCAACTTTTCTGTTATTAACTTGTTTGCATTGTGGTTAGTTTCAGTCTTTCAAATATTCCTCTTTATACAGCATTTACTTAAAAGTAGTGTGGCCACAAGGGGGCGCCAATACTTGTAATGTGTAAGGCTAGCCACTAGAGGGCCATGTGAACAGTCAGCAGGTTGCTAAGAAACAGCACTAGATGGCAGAACCCCATTGGCTGAACACATATCACCCCACTACTCTTCAGCCAATGGGCAATGAGTAACTGATACCAGCAAAGGCATGTAAAAAAACAGCTCATAGCTACTTGTAATGACAGTGCTTGAAATTTGTAGCGATTCAGTTGTGTCCTGTAACGAAACACACAAAAATAACTTAAAGAATTCATGATAAGTATTTTGTTGTTTTATAGAAAGGTTTGATCACACGTGTTTATTCTGTTCGCAATTTTTTTTTTATTCCGATTTATGTTACGATCCATTTTTTAAAAAGTCAATATGCGTAACAAGCTTCGAAGCCATGTCTATGGGCATTTTTTAACAACATCTGATTTTTTTAAATGCAGTAACCTAATAACATTTCAAAGAACGCTCTTAAGATTATCGTAACAATTGTGTTACGGGACTTGACACTTTTTCCTACATCAGCACATCGATTTTTCATTAAAATGAAGAACCCATGTGTAATGTTTGAAGGGTTGTAAGGTCCGAACTAGGGGTCAGAAATTGGCTGATTAGCGTCACCCTGTTCGCCCCTGCTGGTAGTCGCCGAAACTTCACTATATGGTGCTAAAAGGAATGTTTCCCCAATTTGACGGCCTTTCAAAAATAATCATGCAGCTCTGCCATAGAGATGAATGTAGATGCTAACAGATAGCTCTCTCCAGATATATTTAAACTCCTTGGTTCCAAATGTGCTGAATAGAGGTTAAGATCTCTTACGACAATCTCAGCAATTTTTACTTCCCAACACGAAAGAACTGCTAACCAAGGAAAGTTTTGCAATGTTCATGTGGTCTTTTGTCATTAAAAATGATTTAACATGGTAGGAAGATTTTTTATTTATATAATTCTTTTTAATTATATATACATAATAATTTGTCATTAAAATGTAATATAAGCACATTCATTAAGCATCCTTCCACTAGAAGAAATAGTCCCTATGTAATGTAAAGTTAACGGTGTAATCACACTAGACTTTGTGCCCGCATTCACTTCAGTTCATAATATGTATGTGAACATGGGAGAGGGGGAACACAAAAAGTTTAAGCTTTTGCTGGATACTAAAGTGCAAGTTTGGTGAAATCTATCATTAATCTGTATGCATGGTTTGCATAGTGAAACAAAGTGCTTTTTGTTAGCACAGCTGAAATGCTGTATTTGACCAATCAGCATCCAGGACTGGAGCTATATGTTTTATAAATCTTTTTGCTTGTATTTACATGGTCTCAAGACATTTTTGTAGCCATAATATTCATCATGTTTTTGTCTGTAATTAACTCTTTTCACATTTCTTGGTTTGGAACATGGGAGTAAACTAAAAAGACCCTTAAATGGCAAGTTAGTCCACTCGGCAGCCATCTTGGGAATGCTGCTGTGCAGCTATTTTCTATGGATACAAATGGCAGAAAAGTAAAGCTCCTATCTACTTGAATAGGGAAAGACTAAAATCTCCAAAATGGCTGGTCAATATTACGATCAAATAAATTATGTCAAATAAAATGTAATAGGACAATAGTATTATAAATTGTGCTACTTTAGCTCAGATCATGCTAAAAACTGGCTGGTCCAGCTAACATGCATTTGAGATAACTGGCAGGCGATATCTGTATCTGAGAGTTGATTGGCTCTTACCGGCAATGCAGAATTAATTTTTTTACACCCACCATATTGGGAGTTCCAATTTCTCACATTCATTGTATTACAAGAGCTCTATCTCGGGCTAAATAGTCTCTGGTAAATAATAGTGGGGAACATTTTTATAGCGATGAATAGGAGACAACAGCAAATATTTATTTTGAGTTCCCATTTGCTCTAAAATCAAACAAAAATCTTAATTTTGGCTATTTGCACAGCATGCTATTGACAACTAACAACTAACGATTACTTCTCCGTCAAATAAATACAATTTTATGACAATTATTTAAATGCTCTTTATGAGAAAAATACAAAGAAAAGTAGAATTGAAGTGCCACTTATCCGAACTGACAAGTTTAAAATTGACTGGCTTTTTATAATTTTTGAATAGTAATGAGTAGAGAATCATATTTTATATACAGGTCTACAGACCCCCTTCAGTACCTTTCTGTACCCCTAGTTGAAAACTCAGGATTTTGATGACTACAAATCAGGAATCCAGACATATCACCAAACAACTTAATTAACAAACACCAAATACTTGAAGCACATGTATTAAAATATGGATTTTAGGTTAGTCAAATGACCAACTAATATAATGAATACACAATGACAATGAGAAAATGTATTATCAATTTATTGTGGAGTCATTTTCACACAGTGCATGCCACAACATACAAAACAGATCATTATAATTGTCTTTTTTAAACACGTCCTTTTCTTGCCTGGAGTTATCATGGACATTAAAGATTCTTGGAGGGAGAAAACAGTTCCAAGTGTGAAATATGTATCTGTACTCCAGATACAAAAGATGCATGAACTGCAAACACTTGAACTAGAGATCATACTATGCTCCAAAGTTATGAAGAGCTAATCGGAACATGTCGTTAGTGCAGACCCATTTGTCATTTACATTCTTCAGCAGGAAGACTTGTTGAAAGCCCATAACTTGGTCTTGATCAGCCTTTAAAACATAAGAAAACAAATGTCAATGTACTTGTTTTACAATCTATATAATAGGGTTTAAGATCATATTTAAAAGCACTAGTTTTGAAAGGTACTGAATTTGCACCACCACAAAAATATATTAACAAACACTATTATCTAGTTAATTTTTGACAAATTTGTCACCAAATGATTATACAGTTATATATATATATATATATATATATATATATATATATATATATATATATATACACACACACACACACACACACACACACACACATATACATACATACACACACACACATACACACACACACACACTGAGCACTTTATTTGGAACATCTGTACACATTTTTTCATGTGATTATCTAATCAGCCAATCTTGTGGCATCAGTGCAATGCAAAGAATCAAGCAGATACAGGTCAGGAGCTTCAGTTAATGTTCACATCAACCATCAGAATGGGGGGAAAATGCAATCTCAGTGATTTCAACCAAGGCATGATTGTTGATGCCAGACAGGCAGGTTTGAGTATTTCTGTAACTGCTGATCTCCTGGGATTTCCACACACAACAGTCTCTAGTGTTTACTCAAAATGGTGCCAAAAAAAACCTTCAGTGAGCAGCAGTTCTGCGGATGGAAACGCCTTGTTGATGAGAGAGGTCAACAGAGAATGGCAAGACTGGTTTGAGCTGACAAAGGCTACAGGAACTCAGATAACCACTCTGTACAATTGTAGTAAATAAAAAAAACACGTTGAACCTTGAGGTGGATGGGCTACAACAGCAGATTATCATGTTGGGCACTTTATTAGGACCGTAGTGTTCCTAATAAAGTGCTCAGTGAGTGTATCCACACACACACACACACACACACACACACACACACACTTAAAACCACTATCAAGTGAAGTGAATAACACTTATCTCATTACAATGGCACCTGTCAAGGTGTGGGATATACTAGGCAGTGAGTGAACAGTCAGATCTTGAATTTCACGTGTTGGAAGCAGGAAAAATGGGTAAGCGTAAGGAACACATCGACTACAACAAGGGCCAAATTGTGATTGCTTGATGACTGAGTCAGAGCATCTCCAAAATGGTAGGTCTTGTGGGGTGTTCCTGGTTTGCAGTGGTTAGTACCTACCAAAAGTGGTCCAAGGACAGACAACTGGTAAACCAGCGACAGGGTCATGGGTGCCCAAGGCTCATTGTTGCGAGTGGGGAGCGAAAGCTAGCCAGTCTGGTCTGATCCCACAGAAGAGCTACTGTAGCACATATTGCTGAAAAATGTTATGCTGGCCGTGATAGAAAGTTATCAGAACACACAGTGCATCGCAGCTTGCTGTGCCATGATGACCCCTGTCCACAGCACCTACAATGGGCATGTGAGTGTCAGAACCTGACCATGGAGCAGTGGAAGAATGTGGTCTGGTCTGATGAATCATGTTTTCTTTTAGATCATGTGGATGGCTGGGTGGGTGTGCATCGTTTACCTGGGGAAGAGATGGCAGTAGGATGCATTGTGGGAAGAAGGCAGGCCGGCCAATGTTCTGCTGGGAAACCTTGGGTCCTGGCATTCATGTGGATGTTCCTTTACCACATACCACCTACCTTAAGATTGTTACAGACCACGTCCACCTCTTCATGGCAAAGGTATTCCCTGATGGCAGTGGCTTCTTTCAGCAGGATAATGCGTCTTGCCACACTGCAAAAATTGTTTAGGAATGGTGAGAATGTTAGGAATGAGAAACATGAAGGTGTTCAAGGTCTTGAGCTGGCCTCCAAATTCCTCAGATATTAATCAGATTGATCATCTATGGGATGTGCTGGATCAACAATTCCGATCCATAAAGACGGCGTGCTCCATCATGGCTATGCCCTCCTTGTCACAGTCCTCCCCTGCCCGATTCAGGCTGGGGCCCCACCGGTCTGACTAACTCTACCCCCCCCACCACCCATCTCTGGGGGGGGAGACGCTGCCCTTCCGGCCATTCTGTTAGCCAGTGGCCAGCCCCACCTCCTGTGAACCTGAGGGGAGAGACTAGGGGAGGTGTGGGGAGAGGGAAAGGGTGAACGGAGACACACAAAAAGAGAGAGGACAGAGAGAAGAACTTGTTTGTTGGCTTCCGGACGCACTGTCGCCCGGTCCTCAACCGCTCCTCCGCCCTAAGGTGGAACCACTCCTCCCCTTCTCACATATGGCCGTGGTTCCTCCAGCTCTCAGCAACGACCCCGCCATCCCCAGGCAGATGGCAGCAGCGAGGACTCCGCAAAAGCGCATCCCTCCTCCCTCCCGGATTTTGGCACCAATGTAACAGGTAAGAATGGGCAAGGAGGCGGCGGGAACCGGCCGAACAGTAAACAAAGTTTAAAATAAACGGAACATAAAAAAACACTGGAACGCAGAAACATGGCCGCATGCGTCTCTCTCTCTCGAACCGGCGTCTCCGGCCGCCCCTTTATCTCACTCTCACGCTGATCAGCTGATTCTGCACCGGCCATGCTCCATCATGCCAGGCCATGCCCTCCTCCTCGTCACAGGTGTATATATATTTATTAGAGGTAAACCGATATACTGTATCTGTTTTTTTCGATTAATCAGTGCCGATAGTTGGAACTATTAATTATTAGCAAAAATCTACGGCAACTGTTTTATGTTCCCTGTTTTATTTTTACTGGTTATTATTGGGATTTTGGTTGAACAATAATCTTAATATTATTCAATTATTTATTTCATTTTGGACTCTTGTAGCCTCTGTCTATGACCGGTACAATAAGGAAATAAATGTTTAAAATATTCTTTAAACCGAATTTAAAAACGATTGGCCGATTAATCGGTTATTGAACTTTTCCACCAGCTTAGCAATCAATATCATCAAAATCCACAATCAGTTGACCTCTAATCTATGCATCCATCCATCCATATATATATATATATATATATATAATGGGTATGAAGTGTTTCATTAATGCAATCTTTTTTCACAGCTTACTTTGAGTTGGCCCATGACCATACTCATGACACAGCTGTCTGGAGTTGGATGATGGTCCTGAGCTGTGATGCTGTGCTGAATGGTCTGGAAGGGAAGGCTCTGCAAACAGGGACATTCTGTTAGATTAAGTCAGGATGTTATGACAGATCAAAGTAGTAGATGACAGGTATACAATAGTTTGCCTTACATTTAGTTTGTTCATGATTGCAGACTTCCCTTGAAACCCCTCTCCTTCCCATGTCAAACAGGACGCATCAGTCTAGAGATAATTGGGAAATAATGATCCTTTTCACAGGCATCTAATAGAACTTCATGGAATAAGGTCATAACTGCTAAATCCCAATAAAACGGCATTAAAGAGCGGTAATCCAGTTTTCCGTAGTTATCTCTTGAGACAATGCATTTTAATGGCAGTCTCGAAATATTTGTAGCAGTTACTTACATAAAGTTCGGAGAGCTTCATGCGGTCTGAATCAAACTGCTGGTAATAGTGTTGCACGAATCCTGTGCCGATTTGCTCCCACATTGGTTTGTCTGTCATGGCTTTTCACCGTTTAAAAGATTCCGACACAATTTGAGGAGAGCCTTCCACGTGCAGCTGAATCTGCGAACATTGAAAGTGAACTAACTTGTGAAAACTATGACCACAAAGTTAAACGTAAAGACATATAATGAAATTTAGCTGTATATTTTTCTCTCTCTATTATTTTATTATTATTTAATTTAATTTACATTCACTTACAGTGAACGCCTCAAAGTGATGCCAACGCAGCGTCTCCTTGGCTGAATTGCTTCGCGCCTTATTGGCCGGAAAAAGAATCAGGATTCGCCAATAATGTCGCTCAAAATGATGAAAGTATCTGAATCGAAGATCAGTTTTTAAGATTAGGAAAATCTTATGAATTAGTAAATATTTTTTTTTCTTACTATTATTTTTATTCATTAAAGATTTTTTTTAAAGAAATATAATCGTAAAAGTATAATGCTGTTAATTATTTTTAGAATCCATCTGTTAAAACATTGTAGTACTGATACTTGCTGAGACTAACTCTTGTTGTTCTCTGTAAAAGTATAATTTCAAACACAATGTACCGTAACGTAGTTAATAATAAGAAAAATACATCTAATTAAAATGAACGATTTTTTTTTTTAGACTTTTCAAAGTTGACTTTTAAAAGACATTTATTATGCCACAATTTCCGAAGTGCTGTGTTTTGAGGCCTCTGTAATCGCCTCCCCATAAGTAATTTATGATTATACTCTGACACTTAGGGTTTTTTGCAAAAGCTTTTAGTTAAGTGCATTTAATATATATTTTTTATTTTTAGCGTGATAATTATTTTTAAATAAAAATCTATATCACTTTCAATATTATTTCAAGAAAATATTCACCAGGCACATAACGGACAGCTATCAATGCACAACTTTCAGTACAGTCTACTGCGGGCTGTGTTGTAATGTGTACGCGGATTTGTTGAGGGAAAATATTTAGAAGTTAAATGTATAATCATGTCTGGGTCTCAAGGAGTCACCGCTTTGTGTGAGAATCCCACCGAGGTGTTTATGGACGTTTCCAAATTGCTCATTACGTATGCGGATAATATTCTGAGGTAAACTCGAGTGTTTTGGAGACATTACTGAGCGCTGACTGGAATGTTGTTATGTCAGATCATTAGAAATGTTGTCATTCAGACAGTCTGTCCATCAATCTTTTATATTATTTTCCTAAGATACCTCCTTATTATTTTATTACTGCATTGTCACCCTTTGGTTTGGTCTTTTGGATGTGTGTTTAATAGGAATCCAAATGAGGAGAAATACAGATCGATCCGTATTGGGAACCCAACATTCTCCACCAAGCTTTTGCCTGTGAAAGGAGCAGTGGAATGCCTTTTTGATATGGGATTTGAGGAGGTTGGTGACCTTCATATGGCCACGTTGTTCATTAAATAGAGATTAAATCAAGAAACATTGCCTGATTGTATACAATACAGCGTCTGTGTTTGACTGAGTGCTTCACATGTTTTTAAAACATTATTATATGTTATATCTGCAAAAATCTGTGTGTTCTGTTAGGCTGAGACCCACCTGGTGTTTCCTAAATCAGCATCAGTGGAGAGGCTGAGACAGGTGCGGGAGACGATTGCTGCTGAGAGAGACCAGAGAATTGGGGCGAGCAAAGTTGCATCCAATCCACAAAGTGCCAGAGTTGCTCCGAGTCCTGCCCCGATTCCACCCTCCACTCCTTCTGCAGGGCCAGAATGTGCTGCTGCCCCCCCTACACCCGCACCAGCAGCTCTGCCATTCACTGTAAGATTATGTTTCATTACATCTCATTTTAGTTTTCACATACGGGTTGGTTTTTGTTTTATTTATTATTTATTATTTACATTTGAGTTCCATTTTAGTAGTTTAATTCACAAGTTTCAATATTTTCATCTCTTATCTGTACACTATAAATTTGGTACAATTATTAGCTAAAAAGTGGTAATTAAACTTGTTCTGGGTACAATACAAGTTTAGCTCTTTTGATAGCTTTTGAAGCATAATGCTGATTACTGCAAAAAAACATTTTTACAATATGAAGCTTACTTAAAGGAATATTCAGGATTCAATACAAGTTACGTTTAATTGACAACATTTGTGGCATAATATTGATTACCATAAAACATAACCTGACCAAAAATCGAAGTTATACTGAGGCATTTACAATGGAAGTGAAAGGGGCCAATCTGTAAACAATAAAATACTCACTGTTTTAAAAGTATAGCCACAAGATGTAAACAATATGCATGTAAACATGATTTTAGTTTGTTAAAATCATTTACTATCCTTTTCTGTTTAAAGTTATAGCCAATTTTACAACTTAATTGCTGTGACGATGAGATGTCAACAAACCCTAAAATGACTGTAAGTCTGAAAGTATGATTTAAACAACTTTACACTTCAAATAATACACGGTTATTAATAGATGTAAGTGCTTTTATAAAATTATAAGCTTTGCAATTCTGCTTTTAACCCCTCCAAAAATTTGCCCCATTCACTTCCATTGTAAGTGCCTCACTATAACCTCGATTTTTGCATCTTTTTTTTTTTTTTAAAGGACTGGCAAGTTGAAATTATTTTTTGGTGTAATCAACATTATGCCACAAATGCTGTCGATTGAGCTTAACTTGTATTGAACCCGGAATATTCCTTTAAATAAACGGGGCAATGAAATAAATGTTGAAAATCACACTAATAATACGCATTCTTTTGAAATGTGTATCATACCACAATCAACGTTTTGAAGTTTTTTTGTCGAATTTATTTTCACACACATTTTACATCATCATTTCTCTTTTAATCTTGACTAGGCAAGCAGTGTGTCATTTCTTCGAACATTGCAGTCAAACTTCCAGCATGTGATAATATATGAGAGCCCTGCATTGCAACAGAAAGCTTTGAACTGCATACCTCATGAACTGCTCAAGTCCAGAGCTAAAGAACGTCTCAAACAAGCCAATGATGCAGATCCAGGTAAACAGATTATAACAACATGTTGGCTGTATCAAAGCTTCATATAGGAGTGTGTGTACAGCTCCTAGACAGTTGTGCAGCTTGCTTGCTTCCTCTGTTTGGGAGATTTTCATAAAATGGAAAGGATGCCAATAAAGAAATCACATTGATATTAAATTATTAATCATTTGTTTTATAGAGCACTTCCAAATTTACTGATGTCTCATATCTCATTTTGTGTTGTGTTTTGCTCTTAGCATGTAGTCTATCTGAGGAGGACATGTTGGTTCTAGACTTGTTGCAGTGGTTTAAAGGAGAGTTCTTTTCCTGGGTGGATAGTCTGCCATGTAGCCGATGTGGAGGCAGAACCCAAACTGCTGGATCCTTATCCCCTTCAAATGATGAGCTGCGCTGGGATGCAGGCCGTGTAGAGGACCACTACTGTCAGACTTGCCATCTCTCCAACAGATTTCCAAGGTGCACCTAGTTTTTCAGTGTATACTGTTAGGTTTGTCTTCATATAAGGTCCATACATTTTTGTCCTTTTACATTAAATTAAATCTGTTTTATATCTCAGATTTGCATGCTGATTTTCAATATTTATAATACTGTTTAGCTAGAATGACAGCGCATTATCCTTTGCACAGGTACAATAATCCAGAGAAGCTCCTAGAGAGCAGAAGAGGGCGCTGTGGAGAATGGGCAAACTGTTTCACATTGTGCTGCCGAGCCTTAGGTCTTGAGGCAAGGTATATCTGGGACAGCACAGGTACAAACCTCACCAATTTTACCACATCACTGTATCACTATGACATCTCCACATTTATACTGGTTAACCGATATAGGATTTTTAAGGGCTGAGAACAAAACCGATATAGGATTTTTAAGGGCTGAGAACAAAACCGATATAGGATTTTTAAGGGCTGAGAACAATATCAAGAGTGCAAGGTGGCCAATATAATACAGACACTCAGGGCCTGAAATTCGATGTGTGATTACAGGTATTGTGCACAATTTCTAACATTCCTGCATGTTCATAATGAGGGGAATTCCCACACACTTTTATTCACTTTAACATGTAGCTGACAATTAGTAAACCAATCCATTCTATACTAATACATTTTTAAAATCAAAAGATTATATGTTAAGATTAGTTAATGCACTTTGAACTAACAATGAACAATTGTATTTTTATTAACTAAAATTAACTAAGATTATTTCTAAACTATTGTTAACGAATGGAACGAATTGTAAAGTGTTACCAAATACATAATCAAGTCAAGTACATTTTATTTGTAATGTGCCTTTCACAACACACATCGTTTCAAAGCAGCTTTACAGAAGATCAGGCATTAACAGACGATAAAACGGTAATGTCTATAAAAATGTCTCTGAAGTCAAGTCAAGTCAAGTCAAGTGGTTTTTATTGTCGTTTCAACCATATACAGTTAGTACAGTACACAGCAAAACGAGACAACGTTCCTCCAGGACCATGGTGCTACATAAAAACAACAAAGGACCAACACAGGACCACATGAGACTACACAACGAAATAAAATACCTATATAAACTACCTATATAAAGTGCACGTGCAAACATGTGCAAAAAGTACGGGACAGTACAACAAATTACTGACAATGAACAGGACAATAGACAGTGCAGCGCCGACCAGTACTCAGTAGTGCAAAAAGATGACAGTTTCTAAAAATGTAAACATAACATACTATGAGATAATGTTCTATGCACATAGCAGTTATTGAGGTAGCAGACAGTTATAAAGTGACAGTAATTAAAGTGCAACTCAGGACACGTGAAAATATATTTCTAAACCTGTGTGACTTTCATTCGTGAAACTCACGGAATGGTGATTGACATTCTGCCTAAAATTTTCTTAGTGTTCTCGGAAGAGAGAAATTTATATAGGCTTGAGCAGGGGCGCAAATACCCATTTTCAAGGATGCATGCGACGCCTACATCGGCGGCCTTTTTTGGTTTCCTAGTTTTTGGCGCCTCTATGCGTTTCATACTTTGCATATATGGTTTTTGCGCCTCTGGGCTTGAGGTTGAGTAATGATAACAGAAATTACATTTTTGGGTGAACTGCCCATTTGTTATAGTATTTGTTAAAGGTATCTGCCAAGAACAATATAAATGTAAGTCAGCACATGTTTGCATCGTGTCTTGTGGAAAAACAAGTAGGGCTGGTTATCACAGCCACCTCACGATATGGTGCGTATTGCGATACACATGTCACGATTCAATATATCATGATACATCACAATATCATGGTTCGATATTGATTTTAATTGAAATAAATTTGGTTATATTTCAGTTATAGTGTCCATTTTGCTTGTATACAGTATGAAAAAATCATCTTTCAGCAAATGCTTTTGTTCATTACACAGGGGACCTTCTAACTTTTTAAATTATGGACATATCAATTTTACAAATTTTATTTTATCATTAGTTTTTCATACATCAATAAATAAGGTGTATTGAGATTGCATATATTATATTGCATATATACAGTCTATTGTTACATGTTTGTTGTTTAAATGCCTAATTTGTACTATTTACTAAGATATGTAGAACAAGTGCTAAAATGGTACTGTCTCTTTAAGAACTGTGCAGGGACTTTGACAGTAGTTTTTGCTTGGACGAATGGCTTTTTTATCATCCATGCTATGTGTGATCAGAATTAAATGTTTATTTTGTTGTTTTTGAAAAATAACTGACTGCAGAGAACAGAAAGGATATTTAAAGAGACATTATTCAATGACAAATGGTTTGCTTGGATCTAGTCTTTGGACTCGCATTACACAGAAAGAGTCAAAACATTTACTCTTAGCATGCAGTAAAAAAATCTCAGTGCTGAACTACTTCACACTAAACCACTCAAACACTGGAGAGTGAAATCTAAAAATTTACCAGCCAGTAGCCTACTCACAGATATTTTTGTAGCAAATAGGAAGTATTTACACACATGTGATTGTTGTGTAAAAAAAAAGTGCATAAATCCCCCCCATATGAGCCATGTGAGTGAGGAATTCCCTCGATTTAATGACAGCAAATGGGACATACAAAACATTGCATGAATTAAAAGAACAAAATATGAGAAAATAGACAATGTTTGTCCATGGACAAGGGTATAGGTAGATCTTTGAACTGATACAAGAGGAAACGCACTCTTCTGTTTAAGAAGTCATAGTTATCTGTCAATAATCTCGAAATGGCCAAATATCAACCCGATTATTTGGCCTGGCTGATATATCTGTCTATCACTGCACAATTCCTCGTCAAAATATGTAAAATTGACTCCTGGCAACATCTTGTCTCTAACTTTTGTCCTTCTTTCAGATCATGTGTTGACTGAAGCAGTAACCGTCATTGGCTGATACCGATAATCTTAAAATGGCCAAATATCAGATGACATTTCTGTCTAATGCTGCACATTTCCCCATCTATATATTGAAAAATTACCCCTGGCAACATAATTTCTCTAACTTTTGTCATGCTTTTAGATCACATGTGGACGGAAGTATGAACAGTTATCGGCGTTACCGATAATCTCAAAATGTCCAACATTTCTGTCTACCGCTGCATATTTCCTATTCTAAATACTTAAAAAATAATCCTGGCAACACCATGTCTCTAACTTTTGTCCTGCTTTAAGATCACGTGTGGATGTAAGCACAAACAGACATTGGCTGATACGATAATCTCAAAATAGTCAAATATCGGCTGACATTTATGTTTTATGCGGCACATTTCCTCATCTAAATATGTAAAAATGACCCCTGGCAACACCATGTCTCTAACTTTTGTCCTGCTTTCAGATCATGTATGGACAAATGCAGGAAATGTTATCGGCTGATACCAGTAATCTCAGAATACACACATATCAGCCAATATATCTGTTTATTGCTTCACATTTCCTCATCTAAATACATAAAAAAAGAACACTGGTTACTTCACGCCTGTAACTTTTGCCCTGCTTTCAGATCACGTGTGGACTGAAGTGTATTCTCACTCGCAACAACGCTGGCTGCACTGCGACCCTTGTGAAAATGCATGCGATAAACCCCTCCTGTATGAAGTTGGCTGGGGGAAAAAACTCTCCTACATCCTGGCATTCTCCAAGGACCAAGTTGTAGATGTGACATGGAGGTACTCCTGTAAACACCCAGAGGTCCTGTCTAGACGCACACAGATTCAGGAGACATGGTTGCTTCATAAACTTAATGAACTCAACTCTATGGTATGTTACTAGTTGTCATGCCCTCCTCCAAAGTATAGCTCTTTTCATCAGTGCCTGGAAAACAATACCTGAATCTGACTGTCATTACCACTTGATGCCTGTAGAGACAGCAGTCTTTAGAACCAGAGAGGAAGAAAGAGCTGATGCAAAGGCTGGTGGTGGAACTAGTGGAATTTATTTCTCCCAAGACCCCTCAATCTGGAGAGCTGAGTGGCCGTATATCAGGATCTCTGGCTTGGAGGGCAGCTCGAGGGGAGACTGGAGCAAACAGTGCCAAAGGGGTGAGATGCTCAAATTGAATCATTTTGTTGAATTACTGTTTTTTTTTTATATATATATATATATATATATATATATATATATATATATATATATAGAAAGGATATAATAAGATGGCTCAGGCACAATTGCTAGTTCAACTATGTTCATATTTGGCATTCATATTTTTCACTTTAGATTTCATAGCTGTTTATTATTTAATAATTGTGCCATGATTTTAAAATATTTTCAAAAAAGATGAATGTAGTCTTCCTTGTTAAATGAATGTACTTTTTTTTTTAAATAATTTTTCTTCACAGGACACAGAGGAATGTGTCTTCATTCCTTCAGAATCTGAGAAGCAAACAAAGTTGTTCCACATTTGTTACAATGTGGCCAAAGACTGTTACATCAGAGTGAGCAATGGCCAAGAGACTCTCTCAGGATGGCAGAGAGGTGTTTGGAGAAAAAAAAACGTGTTCAGAAAAGAGGAGCTTGATTGGCAGATGGTTTGTTTCTTTTAGCAGTTCAGGTTTTTAAGATTGAAGAGAAATATCTTCTTTTGGTTTCTATATACCCCTCCTCCTCACCATTTTTTTTCTTTTATATTTTTAAAAGTGTGGAACCCTAATATTTGTTAGATTTTTGGCCTTTTTATCTTATCAGTCATTGTCCACAAGACTTTTACCTGTGTTTTGACGGAATGCTTACAATAGTAGTTCTGTCATTGTAGGTGTACTTGGCACGAACCGAGGGCTCTATCTCTGGAAGGATAAGCTGGAAGTTTGACTGCGTTTCTGTAGGGATGAAGATAAAATCAGCTTCAGTCAAAGCCTTCAGCCAGACCTTCCATTCAGGCAGCGTTCACTGGAGTGTACATTCCACCCAGAAAACCATAGAGTTTCCTGGAGGTATCAGCCTTACATCTTGATATATCAGTTATCGATATAAACTAAATACTGTGTAGGGGGCATTCACACACAATGTGTAGCATTCTGTTTGTGCTAAAAAAATATTTTTTTGTTTTTTGGCTGTTGGGTATTGCTGTTGTGTCTCACAGCAGGAACATTGCATTTCTTTCAGACACTGTCAAGTTTAAAGGTCTCGAGATCCCTGATTTCTGTCCCACTTGGTTACGTGCTGTTTAGTTGTTTTTAAAAGCAAGAACGCATCCTGTGTTAAAACCCCCATTTCAGTTGAAATACTGATTTCGATTATACACCGATGAGCCAAAATATTATGACCACTCACATGTGAATGAATAACATTGATCATCTCCTAACAAAATCATATGCCAAGGTCTGGGTAGATTAGATGGTAAGCAAACAATCAGTTCTCGTAGTCAGTGTGTTGATGGCAGGCGTAAGGACCAAGCGACTAAGGGGGCTTTCACACTTGGTTCGATTGCCTGTTCCGAACCCGAGTTCGATTGCTCCCCCCTGCCCCCGATGGACTGTGTTCACATTATATATTTGTATCCGAACCGCGGTACGCTTGCGTCATCAAGCTGCAGCTGGTGCGTAATCGTGTTGCTTGATAACCGCGAAATGAAAAGGCGTCAAAATTCAATGAATAGACTTGCTCGGTTCACATTTGTTCTTCTTTTTTTTTAACCTTTGGTTTTGTTTTCAACATCAAGATACAGAAACACACTTGCGTCTGTCTGCCGCAAAAATACTGAAATCCTTCAAAAGACAGCGGGCTGTCCGCCGAAGACAATTTTTGCGAAGGCAAGCAGAAATCATCTCTCTGCTTGCAGTGCGTGTGCGTCAATCCTTTTTGTCAAGGTAAGTGTATACGCACGCACGCACGAAAGTAAACCCTTTCCGCTCGTTTTGAAAGTGACGCGTGTGAGACTGACGACCACATTATACGTCATCAATAGCGGTTCACTTCCGCGGTTTGGTTCGATTGTGTTCATATCAGCAGCGAACCGTACTGGAGTTCACATGAACCGTACCCCAGACCACCTTTTTAAGCGGACCCGAGTACGGTTCGCGGGTGCGCACCCGAGTTCGGAAGACAGCGTTCACATCATCCAAACGAACCGAACTCTGACGTCATTCGAACCGGGGTGCGCACCAAAAGTGCTAGTGTGAAAGCCCCCTAAGACAAGGGCCAAATTGTTATGGCCAGACGACTGGATCAGAGCATCTCTGAAACGGCAAGACTTGTGCGGTACTCCCTGTCAGTGGCGAGTACCTACCGACAGTGGTCTGAGGAGGACAAACCACAAACTGGCGACAGGGTGTTGGGCACCCAAGTCTCATCAATTAGTTGCCCCCGCGCAGGCTTGTCTGGTCCAAACCAACAAAAGGTCTACTTTGACAAATCACAGAAAATTTTAATGATGGTTACTGGACGAATTAGGTGACAACACGCAGTGCATCGCACCCTGCTGCCTATGGAGCTGTCCACTGTCGAAAGCCTCTACAATAGGTATGCGAGTTTCGGAACTGGACCTTGGAGCAGTGGAAGAAAGTCACCTGGTCCAATGAGCGAGTCCTGTTTTCTTTTACATCACATGGACGGCTGTGTACGTGTGCGCAGATTACCTGGGTAAGTGATGGAACCAGGATGCACTGTGGGAAGACGACAAGCCGGTGGAGGGAGTGTGATGCTCTGGGCAATGTTCTGCTTGGAAACTCTTGGTCCGGCCATTCATGTGGACATCAATTTGACATGCGCCACCTACCTTAACATTGTTGCAGTCCAGGAACACCGCTTCATGGTAATGGTATACCCTGATGGCAGTGGCCTATTTCAGCAGGATAATACACCATGCCACACTGCACACATTGTTTGGGAATGGTTTGAGGAACATGATGAAGAGTTCAGAGTGTTGCCCTGCCCTCCAGATTCCCCAGATCTCAATCCAATTGAGCATTTGTGGGATATGCTGGACCAACAAGTCTGATCCATGGCAGCTCCACCTCGCAACTTACAGGACTTGAAGGATCTGCTGGTAATGTCTTGGTGCCAGATACCACAGTACATCTTTAGGGGTCTTGTAGAGTCAATGCCTCGGCAGGTCGATGCTGTTTTGGAGGCACGCAGAGGACCAACAGCTTATTGGGCAATAATGTTTTGGCTCATCAGTGTATATATTTAGTTCATATGGCATTATATGAATGCATTATCATCCCATCACCAATGCAATGTAACAACTTACTTAGTTTTTACTTTATAATAGTTATTGCATTACTTGGGTGAATCATTGCTCTCTGTGCTTAACAAAACCAAATTCACAAATGGGTTGTATTATGTTCCCCACTAATTAAGCTTGATATAATACAACAGCAATGGGCTTGTTTTCACAGATGGCGAACTGCACTCTGCTGCGAGTCTGTCTGGAGGCACTGAGCTGATTGTAGAGGCAGAGCTTACGGGAGGGGAGGGGGACGTGTCATGGCAACACGCTCAGCTGTTCAGACAGAGTTTGGAGGAAACTGAGAAAGTTTTATTTGAGCTGCGGGTTGAAATGGAACAGTCTTGATGAAAGATTTAGTCAGCATCTACAAATCCCTTGCATAAATGTTTTGCAAGAACAAATGTGAAAAACAAAGGAAATGTGTTACATTTTTTGGTTTGTCACAGGTAAGAGAAGTGAGTTTTAGATTACTTTTAAATGCATTCAATAAATGTATCAGTCACTGTAAGTCAGTCAGTTTTTTGTTTCTTTTTAATTTGTTGTAATACTCGCCAGAAATATTTTATTGTTCATTATAATAGCTGTTCTGTACATGTATTTTATTGCAATACATCAGGTACTTTTAGTCATTTTAAATGTTACCAAATTTGAAAATATAATCTGGTATCTTTATAGATTTTATTTGGATTTGCAAGGTATTAGTTGTACATTTTCAATAAGACTGTACATGATCTTTTTTTAATCTATAAGTGTAATGAAATATGACCATGTAACCATACATTCAATTATTGAATTCTTCAGTTGTGTCTGAGTTAAACTATACTTGTACCACTTAATAGTAAAAGCTTTCCTAATATGTGTAATTTAAATGCTTATCAGGCTCTTAAAAAATGATGAGAGTTCTAAGGGCTTTTTATTTCGGTTCTTTTGCTTCTAATTTTGAATTTTTGTTACAGTTTATTTTGAATCAATCAACCTAGGGCAAGCCCAGTACTTAAATCTCTTGCAGACAATAAATAGTCATTATAATACAAAAATAATAGCAACAATAAACATAAACTTTCCTTTACTTGTGTAACAAACAGTATATTTTGATACACTAGATTACACCAGCAAATTAACAGATTTGTGTTGAATAATTTTCAGTAAGACATGGCAGATGTATGCATTTTCACAATGCAAAAAATGTATTACCTGCTGAAAAATAAATTGATTAAAACTTGCCAACAAAACTAGCATCTGAATAAATTATATACATAAAACAAAATGTGGACAATTGTGACCAAGTTTTCTTTAACACAATTCTATATCTAGAAAAAGTACACACACACACACACACACACACACACACACATCGTAAAATAGCTGTGCAACATTACTCTCAACAGAAACATTCTCACATAAAAATGTATTTCACATTAGTTTTAAAGTTTGAATCATTCTATAAAATATGCTATGTCTTTAAAACCAAAGTTTCAAAGACCTTAATATAGCTTTATACCCCCCCAATACCACAAATGTAGTAAAAAGTCCATCTCTTCTAGTATTTAAAAGTACAAACATTACAGAGTCATTGTACACGTCTTTACATATAATGCATGCACGTTCTCTTAAGTAGGACAGCCATAAAGATGAAGCATATTAAGACTTTGTTGTACAAGGAATGCTCCTCAGTGCGCCACATCACTTAAACACTCTGGTACAAACCGCAAATGTGCAATTTTCTGATTAGAAAGCTTATAAATGCAAGTATTTACCAAATTTTCTTTTGGTTAAATAATAAGTGCTGTTTGAAGGTACAACATTAAAGTATTTTTTCTTGATTGATTTGCCCTTCCCTCCCTACTTTATAAAATATACAGTTTTTCATAAAATGTGTCTATATAAACAGATTTTACTATTATATACAGTACACCAAATTCATACAGCCAAACATACAGTTTAGCAAAATTGTTCCACAATGTTCTGATTTTGGCAGAAGGAAAAGAAAAAAGAGACTTTGTCACATATGGTTATGTCCTGCACATAAATATCAACATACACACCAATGATTCATCACCAGACATTCATCTTGGACAAACACCACTCAACACAAACACAGATGGATAAATGCAGCTATAAGATAATTCCCAAGACAAAGAGGTAGATAGAAATTGGAGTGAAACAGATATAGCAAACTGCGGCCTAATAACTGGACTACTTGTCGACGAGGCCTGCCTCTTTGATCTTGGTGTAAAAGAACTTCTCAAGTAGGTTGGCACATTTGTAGTACTCGCTTTCTGGAGGGTTGTACTCTCGACAGTTAGTGAAGATCCTCTGCATGTCGGCCATGAACAGTTTCCGTGTGGTATAGTAACGACTCTTTAGCCGCTCACTCACTGTCTTCAAGTCTAAACGAGCAGAAACACAGTTAAAAAGTACCTAAAAACTTTTAAGACCTACACCAAACATAGTAAACATTATATTAGCGATAGGTCAGCATAGTTAACTGGTCATCCAACAACATTTCTGAAAACCAGGTGTAATGTGTCCATAAACAGATCAATGCATACCCATAGGGAAGCGGATGACTTGGTAATAACAAGGTGCCTCATTCTTCTTCACTGGCTCCATAAAGGGCCATGCATTCTGGTGGGACTGTAAGAGATTGAGCAATTACATATTACTCATAAGCCACGTTCATATGTTGTTTCTGAAACATTTAAACCAGTGCAGACATGCATTACCTTGACCTGCTGTAGAATGTTCTTTAAGGTGCAATATAACTGGTCTGGATCCTTCAGCTCTTTGCTGTTAAAAAGATGAGATTCTATAAACATTTTATTCTATTTTCTCACAACTACTACTAACTAACTAATTTACAGTACATAAAACATGTGTCTTGCTGTGATGTGCTGTGTAATAGTTAAACACTCACCTCTTCCCTAAAGGTTTCCAGCCTGTCTCACCTGTCCAAAGAAGAAATATAGACAAAATTGCCGTTGTAAAAAATGCAACTGCATTTGATGACATTCAAATGAAAATAAAAAATAGTAATAAAGAAATGTATATAATTGAGACATACGGATTCCTGGAATGCTTTCTATGGCAATCTGCCGAACTCCTTCCTTGAAACATGACAGGCCAGGATAGACTTTCCGAATCTGTGCTTGCTTGCGCTCTATAAGCTTCTTGATTATCTAAAAGAGAGGGTGTCAAGATGCCTTGAGACATCAACAAAGCAAACTGAGTGAACTCTTTAACACACCCCAGATCTCTCACACACCTCTTTCTGTTTCTTGATGATGACGGAGAACTCTGTGTATGGGATAGAGGGGTTGAGTTCACAGCCCATGAGTGTGGCTCCCTCGTAGTCTTTAATGTAGCCTAGATACTTAGATTTCGGCACATTAATGTCCTTAGAGAATCCCTAGCATGACAAAATAGATATAAGGTAAGACAATGAAAATGCTTTCAATGCACTAATGAAAAAGTACCATAGTAAAACCCGTTTTTTGGACATGATTCCCAATAACATCATGGCATTTTTGTTGTACTGTGCCCTGGAGTACCATCACTTACCAAAAAAGTAACCTTACAAAACCAAAAAAAAAACATGGTACTGCCCAAAAACAGCCCGTTCAAGCAGATTTGCTCTGTATAACTTTAGGAAGATACAGTATCTCTTCCTATCTGAGCATGCTACACAACTCCTTGTTCAGGCTCTTGTTATATCTACACTGCACTACTGCAATGTTCTTCTGGCAGGACTTCGTCAATGTTCTGGCAATGGCCTTACTAATGCAATAACTCTCTTCTTTCTCAATTCTCAAACCATTCTTTTACCATTATCCAGGCCTGGTTCTACGGGGATGCTTGAAGGTACTAAGCACCTGTAAGGTGGGGTGCCAATGTGTTTGCATTCAAAGGCAAAGAGCAAATGCATCCTGAGGCACCACACCACACTGAGCAAAGACTAAAAAAACCACACCTCATTCTCTCCCCTCTCCTCCTCATCCATTTCCTTTCAGCCCAGAATCACCCCAAACTCACCTAAGATCTGTATGTAACAAAAGACCATATCTGATGTATAGCAAATGCTTCCTGAGGCACCACACCCCACTGAGCGAAGACTGAAAAATCACACCTCATTGCCGTCCTTCCCCCATTCTCTCCCCTCTCCTCCTCCTCATCCATTCCCTTTAAGCCCAGAATCACCCCAAACTCACCTAAGATCTGTATGTAACAAAAAGACCATATCTGATGTATACAAATAATGTAACTTGTGTAACATGTTTGGTATCATTTAAAATGTCTCGGTGCGTCTGGTATAGTGTTTTGTCCCCAGGTTTATAAAACTTAATGACAACAAAGTTATAAGGTCTATGCCAAATACTGAATAATTCTGGAGGCCTATCCCCCTCCTTGAAGGTTTAACACCAGGAAGCCAAGAAACCTTACACCCCCAAATTCTCATTGAACAAAGGATAATACCATTTGGTACACAATGTGTATTCTGTCTGGATATTTAAGGGAGGCTGGCCCACAGCTCAAGGTTCTCTGTAGCCAGATGATCCCACACCTCAATGTGTGTAACTGTAATAATAGGAATCTGCATTCAGATTTCCCATGCTTTGCAATTACATGTACTTTTCTCAACTGCCAGTGCTCAGAAAAGACAGAACAACGCAGAGACTCTATGCACTCCATGTCCATTCGTGAGGCTGCATGTGCTGTTTAGTGCCAAGACTGTGAGCAAACCTTTCAGTGATGAACTTCGGTAAAATCCCACTAGATCTTCGCATCATTCGCACAGAGAGGGGACACACAAGTAAAACCAAGTGAGAGAGGAATATGTTTGTTCTTTGTGTTATTTGTGAAATTCTGAAGTCCCTCACTCCTGTATGCAAATGTTACTCTGGCAGTAATCATTTAGCAGTGTCATGCAGCCTATTTTATGTTGAATGGGATGCCAAACAAACCATTGACAGACACACATCATGACCCACGAGCATTATTAAAGCAGACTCCTGATGTAGTGTGTTAAATTGAATACTAAATGACCACAGCATTGAAGTATGGTAAAATAAACAATTAATAATTATACTCAGCCTTTATTCAGTTTTACTAACACATGATAGAAAAGCAGAAGCAAAACTTCAAGCAATCACAGAATGGTCCAATCAGTCTGTATACACTTCATAAAATTGTGCATCATTCACTGAGTGCATGAGTGCACTACTACTTCTGGGTTTAAAAGATTCAAATATGCAGAACTTTTTATCATCTCTCTTCCATGTTCTACTTAATGGCTTATGTGGCCCCTGTACAAAAATAACTGCACACACCTGCTCAATGAATATGTAAGACTAAGGGCTGGACTGGGAAGAGAAATCGGCCATGGATTTTACATGGCAACTGGCCCAAAAGTGGGGGAAAGAAAATGGGAACTTCTATTACTGCTCCAAGTTCCAGTTCCGACACTCGCTCTTTCTATGGTGGACAGGGGTCATCATGGGCTCTCTGACCAGTCTGCGGCTATGCAGCCCCCTACGCACTGTGTGTTGTGTCACATTCCTCCATTAAACATTATTAAAATTTTCTGTGTATCATATAAAAATATTGCCTCATGGATCGATGAGCCTTTGGCGACCTACACAGTGTCGCCAGTTTGTGGTTTGTCCCTCCTCGAAGCACTGTCGGTAGGTACTCACCATTTCTGACTGGGAGCACCCCACAAAATTTGCCATTTAGAGATGCTCTGACCCAGTCATCTGGATATAACAATTTGTCCCTTGTCAAAGTCGCTCAGGTCTTTACTCCTGCGCATTTCTCCTGCATTCAATATGTTGTCTTCGAGAACTGACTGTTTGCTTACCATCTAATCTACTCAGACCTTGGCATGTGGCCTTGTGAGGAGATGCTTCACATGTGAGTGGCCATAATGTTTTGGCTCATTGGTGTATACACTCACTGGGCACTTTATTAGGAACACTATGGTCCTAATAAAGTTCCCGATGTGGTCTTCTGCTGTTGTACCCCATTCGCCTCAAGATTCGGCATGTTGTGCATTCCGAGATACTATTCTGCTTACAATTGTAGGGGGGTTACATGTTACCGTAGACTTTCTGTCAGCTTGAACCAGTCTGGCCATTTTCCGCTGAACTCTCTCATCAACAAGGTGTTTACATTCACAGAACTGCCGCTCACTGGATGTGTTTTGTTTTTGGCACCATTCTGAGTAAACTCTAAAGACAGCTTTGTGTAAATCCCAGGAGTTCAGCAGATACAGAAATACTCAAACCAGCCCATCTGGCACTAACAATCATCCCATGGTCATAATCATTGACATCAAATGTTTTCCCCATTCTAATGGTTGATGTGAACATAAACTGAAGCTCCTGACCTGTATCTGCGTGATTTTATGCATTGCGCTGCTACCACACGACAGGCTGATTAGATAATCGCATTAATATGGAGGTAGACAGGTGTTCCTAATAAAGTGCTCAGTGAGAGTATATATATATATATATATATATATATATATATATATATATATATGGTAAAATTCAGTATCATATGATGATAACATATGGTCCTGTCACAGTACTTTTTGTAAGGGAAGCCTCCATTAGTTCTGAAACAGCAAGTAGAACACACTGACCTGCTTTTTGAAGTACCCAATAGCATATTCATCAGCGTAAGTAAGAAAGTTGAGGATTTCGTGCTTGATGTGATATTCCTTCAGATGATTCATGAGGTGAGTTCCGTAACCCTTAGCAACGACAACCAGAATAAACAGATTCACAATTGAATTGATCTGAGAATAATAAACAGATCAACTAAAAAGGAGCAACAAAAAGTGATAGGAAGGATGTGAGGAAAGAGGAAAGAGAATGACACACCTTGACCTGTTCATTGGAGGTCACAGCACAAAAAACTATCTCAGTGAAGCCCTGAGTTGGAAACATCCGGAAGCAGATTCCCCCAATAACATGGCCATCTTTAATCAGAGAGAGAGTCTTGTGCTTTCTGTAAAAAATCAAAACAGCTGACATTAATTTACTGAATCAAAAGGAAACAAGTTCAAATGTGACTGCTTGGCCTTTAGAAAAGAACCAGTTTGGTCTAAGCTCTCAACAATAGACTTGTTGCTACACGCATCTTTTTATGACTTTTGAAGCCTTAAAGGGATAGTTCACCCAAAACATTTTAATTCATTCATTATTTACTCATGCCATTCCAGATGTGTATGACTTTCTTTCTGCTGCAGAACACAAAGATTTTGAGATGAATATCTCAGCTCTGTACATCCTTACAATGCAAGTGAATGGTGACCAAAATGCTCCAAAAAGGACATAAAGGCAGGATAAAAGTAATCCATAAGACTTAAGTGGTTTAAACAATGTCTTCTGAAGAGACACGAACAGACCAAATAATAACAATATAAATCTTGACATCAGCAGTCTCATTGGCGATCATGATTTTAAGCTTGATTACACTCTGCGCATGTGTCAAGCTCTAGGAAGAATATTCAGGCTTGAAATCATGATTGTATCTAGAGACTGTAATGGCAAGATGTACAGTAAAAAAGTTATTATTTGGTCAGTTCTCACCCAAATACAATTGGATTTATTAAAGACATGGATTAAACCACTGGAGTCATATAGATTAGTTTTATGCTGCCTTTATGTGCTTTTTGGAGATTCAAAATTATGGTCACCATTCACTTGCATTGTATGGACCAACAAAGCAGATATATTCTTCTAAAAATCTTTGTTTGTGTTCAGCAGAAAAAAGAAAGTCATACACCTCTGGGATGGCATGAGGGTGAGTAAATTATGAGAGAATTTTCATTTTGGGTGAACTATCCCTTTAAGTGCTTAAGGCTGATGATTAAAAGTGGCAAACATACGGATCAAAGACAAGCCGTGTGATGTATTCTTTGGGCATACGGGGCAGTTGGTGAGAAAAAACATTTTGCAGCCCAACAAGCCAAATGAGGATCTTCTTATTGGGCTTCTGTTTGAGGGAATTTCCAATGACATGGAACTCGATGATGCCACGCCTCTCCTCTAACCGAGCGGCTTCATCACGTGCAGAGTGTGCTGAGAGAAGACTGGTCTGAGAGAGACAGAGACAGGCTTAATGTTAACTTTCTGTTTTTTGTTTTAGTCAGTTTTTGTGTTTTGACAAAAATGTCTTTTAAATTTAGTCATTAATGTGTAATGTAAAAGTTGTAACATATCCAACTTTTAATTTAAAGTGTATGTATTAGCATTTGTTGAAATAAACATTAAATAAGATTAATAAATGCTGCAGAACTATTGCTCATTGTTAGTTCATGTCAACTAATGTTAATGAATACAATATTGTAAAGTATTACCCAAAAAATGCAGTTGACAATGCACAATTTGCTAAATGGAAAAAAAAAAAAAAAAAAGAAATATATATATATATATAATATATATATATATATATATATATATATATATATATATATATATATATATATATATATATTATTTATTTATTTTTTTGTTTTTTTTGTAACAGACCAAACCAAATTTTCAAGGATTTTGAAAAATTTATAAATATTTTTTATAGGAGCACTCAGTAATTCCTCATTAAAAATGTTAGGCAATCACCAACATACTATGGATTATTTGAATAAATTCTGAAACATTGTTAGTGCAATATTAATATCTTGCAGTTTAATTTTATTTTATTATTCTCAAAGTATGCTTAGTTTAATTAAAATGGTTTAATTATCGTCTTTTTTATATTAAACATGAAGCATTCATGAACATTTTTGATAGTAAGTTCATTGACATGTTTAACCCAGACTAAAAGACGGGTCCAGTCTCTACAATTTGAGTTATAGCACTGATATCTGATACATCCATGTACTCATAACCTGTTCAGTTATACAATAATTTTAATAATATTCCATCCATCCATCCATCCATCCATCCATCCATCCATTCCTTAAAAACAGCATCTAAATCCACAAACACTCTGTACCTCTGGTCCTAGCATGGCTGTAGGGTCTGTAATGGTGGACATGACTTCATTTATAAGCTCCATAGGAATGTCACCAACAACATGAGGTCGTTTACTCTCCTCATAAGATAACGGCTCAGAAGGCTTTCGTTTTTCACCACCTACATACACAAATAAACATGCATAACATATAAAGGTAGAGATGATAAAATTCACTTGATAATTTGGGCTGTTTATAGTGATACCCAAAAAACTCTGATTCAAAAAAGTTGAACAAAATGTATCTGTGATGTTCTTTGTTAATCTGTTAAAAATGTAAATAATATTTAAGCCTGTTTTACAAAAGATTTACAACAATATATATTAATATAATTAATATTAGAGAGAAAGAGAGAATGGACTACAAAATAACAAATGAAAACTTTTGTCAGGTTTGACAAAATCTAGACTATATCTTAACTACATTTGAAAAATGTGCATATAAATGGTGTTGTTCTTGGTCATTATGATTATTCAGTAGTGCTCTGGTGATTTGTACCTGGATTGGGCTCCAGAGAGGATGCTGTTTTCCAGGCTGGGCTTATGCTGCCTCCTCCAGCCAAGTCCACAGAGGCGGGGCTACTGCTGTAGTACAGGGGGCGGGTCAAGGATGGAGCACTGATCACTGCACCAATCAAAGTTCAACAAAATCTAAGCCCAACCAATATGAACAGAATATGGTTGCCAAGTCATACCACAGACAAGACTGAATAAAACATCTAACATTAAAGTGAAACACAAAAGGAGTGTCCAGGCTGCTCTTTATGTGAAATGAAAGTGAATGGGGACCAGGGACAGCATGAATAGAAAAAAACAGCCTGGACATTTTGATAAACATTTTCTTTTGTGATCCAGAGCAGAAAGAAAGTCAAAGGGCTTTTGGAACGACATGGTAATTACCTGTGGGAACCTGTCCACCTGATAAACCAACCATGATGTCTTCGCTCCAAATAGGTGAATTGTGACTATAAACCTCCTCCTCCAGCATAGAGAGAAATCTACACACAGTTCACACACATATTCACATAAACACAATATCAGCCTGTTATTTGGGGTTTTCATGTGTGTTTGTGTTTCCATTTGTGCTTACTTGGGGAAATGTGTGAGAATTAGTGTGCGTTTCTCAGGTGGTAGTTTGTCTTTCTCTTGTCTGGCCTGTTCCAGCAGCTGTTTCCTCATAATAGTGAATACAGAGCGCAGAAAAGTACGCCCGAAAATCTGTGTGGCCTCGTACCGAGGAAGACTGTCACAGAACTGGGGCACGTTACAATAACAGAGCCACCTACAACACAACCAGCCATTAAACTATTAGCAGCAAATCAGTCTGCCAACACACATTCATTTCAATGAGAGTGTTAAGTGTTAAAACACAAGACAGATTCCTTCTATTGCCATTAAAGAAATGTTCCGGGTTCAATACAAGTTAAGCTAAATCTACAGCATTTGTGGCATAGTGTCCCTTCCTTTTCTTTAAAAAAAGATCAAATCTTGGTTCCAGTGAGGCACTTACAATGGAAGTGAATGGGGCCAGTCCGTTAAAGTTAAAATACTTACTGTTTCAAAATTATATCCACACGACATAGACAATAAGCATGTTAACATGATTTTAGTATGATAAATTAACTTACTAATCTTTTCTGTGTAAAATGATAGCCAATTTTACAGCTTCGTTGGCATGAATACTTTACTCTGTAAACCCTAAAGCAACTATGGAAGCAACTTTACAGCTCAAATAATATACAAGTTTTAACAGAATAATTAATGTGCTTTTATAAAATGATCAGTTTCACATTTCTGTCTTTAAACCCTCCAACAATTGGCCCCATTCACTGTGGTACACTGTTCCCTCGATTTTTCCTTTTTTTAAATAAAAATAGCGGGGATGAGATGAAATAATTTTTTGTGGTAATCAACATTACGCCACAAATGCTGTCATTTGAGCTTAACTTGTGTTGAACCCGGAATATTTCTTTAACAATGTAATTCCATTGGGAAAAAACTGAATTTCATCTTGCCATTGACTGGATGCCCAGCCAATAGAGGTTATTTGATTTTGAACTCTTGGGGACCAATATGTGTTTCTATGTCTACAAGTCAACATGAAATAAGACCAGGAATGTGTATTAAGAAAAAATAAAAGGTCAATTGATTTCAAGTGGACATTAAATGACAATAAGCAGAACAGAAAAAAAACACACAATCTCTGAGGACAGGTGACCCTAACCATCATCATTCTACGACAGTCACCTGGTGTAATTTACTTTATAACCAGCTGCATCATCATCTGGCACCCTTTGTTTCCTTTGCAAAGGCGTCTCTAGCTGCCAGTAGTTGATCTGGTTGAGGAACATCTTTGCAAGCTCCACAATGGTTTGCCTCTCTTTAGATGGTAGGTGGCTAAACTTGTACTGCACAAAGTTATTCACACCCTGCAACACAAAAAGACTCATGAGTGACACCAACAACAGGGATGTTAGGAATGTGTGTGAGGTAGGGAAATTCCAGTACTATTCAAAAGCTTTAGGCACACAAGATGTTTCACAAAAATCTTTGTCTTAAGATGATTATTTATATCTTCAGCTTTAGTGCATCAATGGGAAACATACATGTTAGATTCCCAAACATTCCTTTTGCAATAGAACAAAACACACACACACACACACACACACACACACACACACACACACACACACAGAAAAACGGTGTCCAGGTGAATCTAGGAGAATTGGTGCTGTTTTACAGGCAAAGTTGGTCACACCAAATATTGATTTAGCTTTTTTTGTTTAATGGACTTTGTAAGTGATAAATGAAAACTATTTATGGCATTCTTTTTGAAGACATCCTCACTATGCAACATTTTTCACAATTGCATAAAACCATTCCTTCTTCTCCAAATGAGGATTGAACAGGTGATTTAGAAAGTTTAAACTCTGAATGTATTCGTCAAGGAAACATAAAAGTGTTTTCTTGTGTTTGCATTTATACAAACAAGACCAAGCAAGACTATGTGCCACTACACACACAGCAGACCTGGTGAAATCTGAACCTGACTGACACACTTGGCATTCACTAATGTCTTGTCTGATAGGCTGAAAGGGAAAAGTCTTAAATGCTAAAGGTTGTTTTGGTATGACAGTGTGTACACATGTCTCTGTCTCTGTCTCTGTCTCTCTCTCTCTCTCTCTCTCTCTCTCTCTCTCTCTCTCTCTCTCTCTCTCTCTCTCTCTCTCTCTCTCTGTCTGATAAGTGCATCTCAAGCTAAATAAATTTCCTCTGAATTAACACAGAAAACAAAGCTGTGGTTACCCAACTAATGTTTTGAAAAACGTTCAAGGTTCCTCAAAATGTCCTGTTTTCATCATTATCAGCCCCAGAACAAAGACGCTATTGATCTCATATGAGCTCTATTTTTATTGGCAACTTAACATGATATGCTGTTTGATGAGTTGTGTCTACCTGTTCAATGCTTGGTCTTTCAAAAGGTGGACTTTCCAGGGCCTCCACCACTGGCCTACCCATCTGCAGGATGCATTTGCGCAGCAACTGAAAATTTGCAACAAAGGAGTGGTTACAAACACACAATATTAAATTGTATAATGTCTTTGACATTTGCGAATTGAATAGCCAGCCTATATATTGATATATATATATATATATATATATATATATATATATATATATATCTCTCTCTATCTCTATCTATCTCTCTCTCTCTCTCTCTATCTCTCTCTCTCTCTCTCTATCTCTCTCTCTCTATCTCTCTCTATCTATCTATCTCTCTCTCTCTATATCTCTCTATCTCTCTCTCTCTATATATATATATATATATATATATATATATATATATATATATATATATATATATATATATATATTCTTTCACTAAGCACATTATTAGAAACACATGTGCACTTACTTTTTCATGTGAATATCTAATCAGCCAATCATGTGGCAGCAGTACAATGTATAAAACCATGCATATCCAGGTCAGGAGCTTCAGTTAATGTTAACATCAATCATCAGAATGGGGAAAAATGTGATCTCAGTGATTTTGACCGTGGCATGATTGTTAGTGCCATTTGGGCTGGTTTCAGTATTTCTGTAACTGCTGATCTCCTGGGATTTTCACACACAACAGTCTCTAGAGTTTACTCAGAATGGTGCCAAAAACAAAAAACATCCAGTGAGCAGCATTTCTGCGGATGGAAGCACCTTGTTGATGAGAGAGGTCAAAGGAGAATAGCCAGACTGGTTCTAGATGACAGAAAGTCTATGGTAACTCAGATACCCACTCAGTACAATTGTAGTGAGCAAAATAGCATCTCAGAATGCACAACACCTCGAACCTTGAGGTGGATGGGCTACATCTGCATATACACTCACTACGCTACAGTGAGTGTATATGTATATAAAAGGGTGAAAAGTTGTATTACATTGTTTGTAATACAGAAACAGAACTGCTGAAATTTTGTAATTCGAACATTGAGTCATGCATGATGTGTTTAACCTTCAGCTGATCAACCTGACAGTGGAATAGTCAACTTAAAGATTCTGGAAGGAGAAAGGTTTGACCACTCACTTTGAAGAGATAAAAGTAAACTTGTTTAGTGTCAGGATCCTCCTCTTTATGGACACATGTGTACAAGTACTCCACATCCAGTACAATTCCAAGCAATCTGTTCATCTCCTCTTCCGACACATTCTCCAGGTGTGTTACATGGTCACCTGGCCAGTAAAAAGAAAACAATAAAGACCAGCCTACTGAGGAATAAATGATGGAATTTGTTTTACTACACTCCTTAATGGAATATTCTGTGTTTAATATTAATTCTGTGAGTTAATCTCAATTGACAACATTTGTGACGACATTTTGATTACCATAAAAATTATTTTGACCTGTCCCTCCTTTTTTTAAAGAAGAAAAATTGAAGTTGCAGTGAGGCACTTACCATGTAAACATCTGTAAACATTTAAATACTCACTATTTCAAAAGTATAGCCACAAGAAGTAAACAATATGCATGTTAACATGATTTTAGTGTGACAAAATCACTTACTAACCTTTTATATGTAAAGTTATATGTAATTTTACAACTTCGTTGCCATGATGTCATTAACACCGTAAACCCTAAAATGACTGTAAAAAAAATATGATATAAACAGCTTTATAGCTGAAATAATGCAGAAGTTTTAACTGAAGAATTAATGTTAAATTATAAGTATAAGTATAATAAAAAATAATAAGCTTTACATTTGTGCCTTTAAACCCTTGCAAAATTGGCCCCATTCACTTCCATTGAATGTGCCTCACTGTAACCCCTATTCTGGCTTATTTTAAAGGGAAGGATGAGACTGAAATAATTTTTTGTGCTAATCAACATTATGCCACAAATGCTCTTGGTTGAGCTTAATTTGTATTGAACCCGGGATATTCCTTTAAAAAGAAAAATTGCACACACTCATTACCAAGGCCATGGCTGCAGCTTCTGCAGGGCTCCTTTAGATTAACTGCAATTGGCTGCTCGGCTCTTGGCGGGGTTGGAGGGGGTGGAGTTGGTGGTGGGTTTTGACTCTTCCAGCCATTGCACTTACAAGCTCCTTCAGCCTGTGTAACGAAACATACACTAAAATGACCAATGGAACCTTGTGTTTACCTTGTGTAAAGATAAAAGAACCTGAATGATGTTCAAATAATGTAACAATTTGCAATATGGTCAATTTTACGTCAGTAAATTCCTAATAATCTCTAATATTTTAAACCCACAGGCCGTTTCGCGCATTGGAGTGTGTGCTTTAATGAAAAAGCAGGCACTGCCCACAGTAGTAGACCCCGCCCACCCAGCAGCTGTCATCCGGTCAAAACAAAGACGCCGCTCTCGCCTCTCGCGTAAACAACTTTAGATTGTGCCTTATAGTTTAGCAAAACTCTCCAAACCAGAGCACTATTGACACTTTAGCTTGACCTGGCAAAATATAGTCATCGACAAAAGCGTGCAAATATAGTAAAAAATAAAATAAAACAATAAATTGACAACACGACAAGAATGGGCAAACATACAGCGTCTTATCTCTGCAGATCACGGAAATACTTGTGTTTATTCATATATTGTGTATTAATTGCAGTCGTAATTGCACAAAAGAATACATTTGCAATGAAAAAGATTTAAGAACAAAGCAGTGGCTTTTTGTGCTATGCTTGCAAATTCAAGAGTGGGTGAAGTAGGTGACAGCCAGTTTCGATCATCAGCTTCATTAAGCGGTAAAACTACGCTATGAACGTACGCAATGTTTTTCTGCTCTAACGTACCTTGCAAGATGAATATACACCGAGTTTCTCCAGTTTCTTCGGGCGCGGGGAGGAGCGGAGCTGCGCTTTCTTCACGGCGATACGCACAGAGCCGACAGCAGCGCCCGAACATTCGGTTCCACCGACTCCTGGTGCTGCCGGAGCCGAGCCCGCCGCGCCCACCGCCGGGGAGCCCTGAGGAATTCCGGTGCTTTCTGACATTCTGCGCTTCGACTTGAATCCTCGAAGTCCACCCGCAATTCACTCTCTCTAGCCCTCAATAGCGGGATCAGACATGGCGTTCATGCCTGTGTTTTTATTTGACATTGTAAATCCGACTTGTCTCCGCTAGGGGAGTCACACAATGAATATCTCGTTATTATTCGGAACTGAGTACAAATATGTCATCGTTTCAAGCCTTTCAAGGTCAAATGAATGAAAAGGGCGATACATTGTTTGAGAAGGCACTATTGCTTGACGTATACTTATATTACCGTAATCTAAATAATATAGGGTTTCCACCTTGGTCCTGTAAATTCCTGGACACCTGATCACCAGTGACCGAAAAACGTAATGCTGGACTGGCCATACAAGAAATAAAACATATTATTTATGACTGTTTACTCCTTGTTATTTATGGCATTACCACAACAATAGCATATAATTCAGCCAAACAATGACAGCAATACACTAAAAAACAAAAACGCCTATTTTTTTCCAGATCTGCATTTAAATTTCGTGACAAAATTCCAACAAATTTGTAACAGAATTAAATAAAAACTTTTATATAATATATATATATATATATGTGTGTGTGTGTGTGTGTGCAATGTGTGTCTACAGGTTTAACATATCATTTACTTACTCTGGCCCAAAGCAATTATCTTGAGTTTATGATTCACACTGAACATTTAAATGTTTTTAATAATATAAATATGTATTTATAAACTATAAAGTTAAAAAAAAAATAGTAAAAAAAAGTTCACTTAAACAAAAAAATAAACCTTTTTTTTTTCAAGTTTTACCTTTAAATTTCATAACAAATCTACATTCAATTGAAATTAGTAATCTTTAACAAAATTAAGTACAAAAACAAAATCTTAAAATATTTTAATTAAAATTATTCTAATTTAATTTAGTTAATGATCACAATGGAAATGTATTAAATTGAAATGCATAAATCTTAAAAATATATATTTTTTTCTTTCTTTTGTGAGTTTTGGGCATTATGGACTTAATAGATCTTGCATTAAAAGGAAGGACATCCTGTTTTCCAGAACATTAAAGAATTATAGTAAAAATTGCAAAATCTCCATCTCAATCATCTGACTAAACCACTTCACACAATTAATTCCACATCATTCATTTGACATTTTGTGTCCTGGAATGGATTTTTTCCAGGACAGATGACCAAGAACCGTGACGATCCTGCAAAATCCTGCACGGTTGGTAACCCTAAAACCCTTTTTGTTCCATGAAGAAAACATGTCATAAGGGTTTGAGACAACATAACGTGTGAGTAAATAATGACAGAAATTTCATTTTGGGGAGAACCATCCATTTAAGTAAAAATTGGTTTTCTTTTGGTAGTTGTTTTCTTATTAGTATACATGTACGTTTAACTTCAGATGTATGTTTAAAGACCTAAATACTGATTATCTGTCAGCAATAAATAAAATACAGGCAATTGTGTAATTATGACAAACAAAAGCTATTACACATGAATCTGCACTGTAATGGGAATTCCATTCAGTGATAAGACAAAGTTAATTTGGCCCTCTGAACACATAATATTATCAATATTATTTATAAGAAATTTATTTGATACATCAACAGTAATATTAAGGTAACTGCATTTTTGTTTTCAAAGGGGATGACTTTAAAACAAAAAGACAAAAACTTTGTAGCAGCATATTTATGTGGTACCAGTATCCTGAAGGGTAGAATATTGAGAGAATGTTAAAAGTGGATGTTGTTTGATACTGGAACAAGCGAAGGAAGAACCATCATTTGCTCTTGATCTGTACACTGTTTGTTTTACCAGTGACAAAAACATTGTGAAAGTTTTTTGCTTTATGGAAATAACAAAAAAAGACCACTAAAGAAAAGCATTTTTTTTTTTTTTTTTTTTGGTTAATAACACTACATACATTTTTATAAGACCACCAAGATTATAATTTAACCATTTTGTGAAAAAAGAAACAAAACTCCGAACCCCTATCAAAGCCATTCCTGGTTACTGTACAATTTTTAATGATTATCTAAATCCCTAATATCAAGCATTAGTCCTGCAACAGTAAATGGAAAAGACGAATACATTGCAACACCCTATTTACAGTAAATTATTTATATATATTTATATCACTCTGGCTATACTTGCAAGAGATAATATCGAGACCAAAAATTAGTGCAAGGCATGAAGTAAGAAACACCTGAAAATGTTTGGTGCATGTTTGTGGAGGGGAAATTTCTAATCTTGAATGTAGACGGGGTGTGTGAAATGACTAAATTAACATCACATCCTTGTGTAAGCCTTTTATGCTCTTATGTGCAAGTGCAGCCACACGCACTCATTTATAAGGACTGTGCCAGTAATAAGGAGAAAAATGGGATGGCTTGCTAAATGGTGAGAAAATAACAAGGGGGCAGGATCTTGGATTTGTGTGTGTGGGTTAAGAAGGAGGTGGGCTTTTTATTGGCTGCGCAGCATCAGGAAGTAGGCAGTCTGCCATTGCACAGTGCCGTGGAGACATTCGGGCGGGCCAAAGAAAGAGCAAGAGCAGGGAATCGAGACAGGGTGGAGTAAGGGGCAGGGTAATATGTCAAATCCTCTTTTACCGTGTGTGCCATTGGATAAGGTTAAAATGTTGATTTACCTTTTTTTAGGCTTTGTAGTGATACATGCATCCATTATTACATGTCTATAAAACAAAATCATAAAAAGATGAAACAGAAAAGAAAAGACTGTAGAGTTTTGAATTATTACAGGGTAGATGAACCCTTGCAGAGGCCCCACCCCCTTTGTCCTGGTCAGGCAAATGGCATTTGGAGAATTTTTTTTCTGATGGATATCTGTGACAGCATATATTACAGTTTGGAGGCAAGGCATGTCTTAAGCATGAATACAGTAAGAGGCTTGAAATACAACAAAACAAAAACACCGCAGATACATGGGCGGGGCAGAGCTTTTGTTACCGCTTAAGATAGTTGTGGAAATGGGGAAAGCAGAGGCAATTCATTAGTTAGTCAAAAACCAAGTTGAAGGGAGGGACCTTGCGTTAGTTGTAGCAGTAACAGAGTTTTTGTTTTGTTTTTTGCATTAATTGCTGCAGCAGGGGGCCTTAGTGGGTTGGGCTGTCTCTGTGAGGTCCACGCCCCTACTCCGCCCACTGCTGGCTCCGGCAGCTTGGGGCTCACTCTTAGGCAATCTTTTAGCTGAGGAGAGACAAAACAATAAGTGAACACTAAATTCTACTCTTGGAAATACATTACGTACTCATATGGTAAAAAATGCAAGTTAAGCTCAATTGACAGCATTTGTGGCATAGTACTCATTACCACCAAAAAAATTGTTTTTATTATTATTTAAAACCAAAAGCAATAATAGCAGTTATAGTATGGCACTTACAATGGAAGTGAATGGAGCCAGGCCATAAATGTTAAAATACACAGTGTAAACTTTATACATGTAAATATTATTTAGAGATAAAATCGCTTACTATCCTTATGTAAGTTATAACCAATATTACAACTTTGTTGTCATGACAAAATAACGGCATGAAACAATACAACCCGGTAAATGCCGTAACACAGGTAAACCTGATTTTATCACACCTAAATTATGTGAACATGTATAATGTTTGTCTTGTGGCTTCACTTTTGAAATCATGTGTATTTGAACTAGTGCTGTCAGTCGACTAAAATACTTTCGTCGCATGATATTTATAGATTAATTGCTTGATTTTTCACAATTCATTAGCAGATTTTGAAAGTGCTTAAATTTGACTATATATATATATATATATATATATATATATATATATATATATATATTTTACATGTCAAAAAGCATTTAGTTCCTTCTTTTAAAAGAAAACGATAAAACATTATTGTTATACATTCCAATCTTCCACACAAAGTCTAAGTGGGGGAGGTTAATAATAGGTTGAGTATTCATTGCAATGGGAATTAAATCTCTAAAACCCTCATCCTCCTCAACATTAATCATGGCTATTCACTTTGCTACAGCAATCGTTTTTTTTTCTCGTTTCAATCGTTTCAATTTGCTCTGAGTGTTGGCAATGTACACGTAAATGATACGTCAACCGAAATGTCCGGTAAGACGGAAGTACAACACAGTGCCAGGGAAATATGACAATGCAGCTTTTCACAGGTCCCATCTGGGTTTGTTTAGAAGGAAAAATATGGTTAAGAGGTCCTTTCTCCAACATTTGATCATTGACACAGAATCACTGTTGTTGTGTGTTTGTCAGTCTAACAACTACAGACACCTCGCAAAAGGTTCTGCCCTATTTCAACCAGTGTTCAGAACTTACAAGGAGCTGAATGAAATGGCAGAATCTAATGTCATAATTGGTAATTGCGATAATCGCGTCAAAGAACATTTTGAAAAACGCATGTTAATGCTGTAATTTTGACAGCTTTAATTTGAACGTTTATACAATGGACCCATTCACATTCAAATATTTTTTGTTTTAATCAACATTATGGCACAAATGCTGCGAATTAAGCTTAACTTGTATTGAACCCAAAACATTCCTTTAAATTTAAGAGATAATGTACAATAATCCAGTCATTTTTGTAAACAAAACCTCGAAAGGGCGATCAGGACTCCATCACAAATATGTTTTGATAATGAACTGCTGACATTTCCCACGACTACTTATCAAACATTGAAACACAAAATATTACAGAAAATTATGCAGAAAATTGATTGCCACGGACAACTATCATTTGTGCAGTTAAATGGTCATTATTAGGGTTGTCACTCATTTCACAACTTGGTTTGGTTCACGTTCCTGAATTCACAATCCAGTTCACAATACTTTAAAACAAATCCTGGATCATTGAAAGTTTTTCATTACTTTTAAGACATATGCAAAACAGTTCCTTAACCTTTCAAACTTGGCTTAAGTTATAGGCCATTAAAATGCTAAAAGACCCATCAGAGATGTACTGGGACTAAAAATCAGCCCAGAACAGGGCAATGGTGACACCTGAACAAAAATTTTCATAATTCTGCTTAGCTGAAAATACAGAATTATGTTAGATAGATACTGTGCATTCAGAAAGTATTCAGACCCCTTCATTTCTTTTCACATTTTGTTACGTTGCAGCCTTAAATTAAAATTCTTTACATTGTTTTTCCCCCCACATCAATCTTCATTCCATACCTCATAATGACAAAGCTAAAACCAGAATTTTGATAACTTTGCAAATTTATTAAAAAGAAAAACAAATATTACATTGACATAAGTATCCTGACCCTTAACTCGGTAATTAGATGAAGCACCTTTGGCAGCGATTACAGCCTCAAGTCTTTTTGGGTATGATGCAACAAGCTTTGCACAACTGGATTTGGGGATTTTCAGCAATTCTTCTCTACAGATCCTCTCAAGCTCTGTCAGGTTGGATAGGTACCGTCAGTGGACAGCTATTTTCAGGTCTCTCCAGAGATGTTCGATTGGGTTCAAGGACATTCACAGAGTTGTTCCTAAGCCACACTTGCGTTGACTTGGCTGTGTGCTTCAGCTCATTGTCCTGTTGGAAGGTGAACCTTTGGCCCAGTCTGAGGTCCTGAGTGCTCTGGACCAGGTTTTCATTAGGGATATCTCTGTATTTTGTGGAGTTCAGCTTTCCTTCAACCCTGAAAAACACCCCCACAGCATGATGCCACCACCTCCATACTTCACCGTTGGGATGGTAGAGCCTGGTTTCCTCCTGACATTGCGCTTGGAATTGAGACCAAACAGTTCAATCTTCATTTCATCAGACCAGAGAATCTTCTTTCTCACTGAGAGTCCTTTGGGTGCTTTCCTGCAGTGATGGATCTCTTCTATCTAGCCATTCTAACCAGATCAGTGGAGTGCTGCAGTGATGGTTGTTCTTCTGCAAGTTTCTCCCATCTTCACACATGATCTCTGGAGCTCAACCAGAGTGACCATTGGGTTCTTGGTCACCTCTCTTTCCAAGGCTCTCTTCTCCACCGATTGCTCAGTTTCGCCAGGCGGCCAGTTCTAGAAAGAGTCCTGGTTGTTCCAAACTTCTTCCATTTAAGAATTATGGAGGCCACCATGCTATTGGGAACCTTCATTGTAGCCAAAATGTTTTTGTAGCCTTCGCTAGATCTGCGCCTCAGCACAATCCTGTCTCTAAGCTCTGCAGGAAGTTCCCTTTACCTCATGGGTCAGTTTTTGCTCTGATATGCATTTTCAGCTGTGAGAACTTTTAGAAACAGATGTCTGATGAAATTGAAATTTGCCACAGGTGGACTCCAACCAAAGTGTAAAACTTCTTAAAGATGATCCAGAGAAATGGGATGCACCTGAGCTAAATTTCAAGTGTCATAGTTAAAGGTCTGAATACTTATATCAATGTGAAATTTCAGTTTGCAAAATATCTAGTTTTTGCTTTGCAGCAGCAATATCATAAGATGATAAATGTTTATCAAATCGCAGTTCTGATCTCAAAGTGTGTCAAAATGATCCCTTTCCAGATGTTTCAGCTGTAATTGTCATAAGCTTGAATCATGGGGCAGAGCAAATTAACAGTCAGTGATCCATCTGAATCCTAATGGTAAATAAACAATATAGGTTTGTGCTTGTTCGATTAAGATCTAGAAGCTTTGATATGTAACATCCGTAAAACATAATTATGGTTATTTAAAGGCATGATTCATCATGCATTATACCAACATGTGACAAATAGGCCTATGTTGACTACGCCCTCTGTTGATCAAACTTTTTGTAGGTGAGACATTTTTAAATTGAACTCTTTATTGCGATTCATTTTTATTAAATCCACAATGCAAACAGTCACATTTTTGTACCGTGATGTATCGTGGCACGAAATATCATTAGACCCCTAGTCATTATACATATATAATGGGCCGCAGAATTACACGATTGACCAATCAGAATCAAGTATTCCAAAAGCCATGTAATTAATAGTGTTTATATGTGAACAGGTTAAAAAAATTACTTTTGACAAAATGTATTGAAATGAACTAGGGCAGTCGATTTAACACGTTAATTTTCTGTAATTAATTCTATGAAAAATTGTGTAAAAAAATTTAAATAGAATCACAATTAATTATGCCCCTGACCTGCACATAAATTCCATAATAAGGAATGTCGATACCGGTGGAGCAATACAAGCTTAATGTACCACCATGAGGTATTTGCAAATCTGTGGCAGTAGGGGGCAATCAGCACTCCAGCTGAACAAGCAACACGACTAATCAAAGCAACGGGCAGGAAACACAGCATTACACAGAAGCACTTTTGATAGCAGGAACAAATGCAGGGATCTTGAGATGCATTTTCAACATTTCAAACTAAGTTTAACTTGACACAGATTCCTGAAACACAGCTTATGACTAGAGATGCTGAAAACTTGTGAGACACGACGTAACCAAAGTGAGATGCTCCAAAAGCATTCATCTGACACATGGACATATACCAATAACAGGGTTATGCTAAATGATATGAAATTATTATCTGAATTATAATATTTATTTAATATTATATTAATCATTATTTTGGAGATTAAAAGGTTGGACCACTATCCAGATGCATTTTAAGCACATACTGAGCGGAGATATTGTTCTAGTTATCTTCAAATGATAAATAAACATCTGAGATGGCATGAGAATGAATAAATGATGAGAGAATTTTTTTATTTTTGGGTGAACTATCTTGATTAAAAATCGTAATTGATTGACAGCCCTAAAACAAACATTTCCCAGCTGATTTTAAGCATTTACGAATAAGGTATTACAACAATGTATTACATCAAAATATGTCAGCTATGCATTTATTATTAAAAAAAAAAGCTTTGGCTCTTCTCTTGCATTGCTGCATTTGTAAAACCTTACCAATTGCCATGAAGATCTCATTCACGTTCATGGAAGTCTTTGCTGATGTCTCCATGAACAGCAAACTGTTGTCATCTGCATAAGACTGAGCATCCTGTATGATTTAAAAAAACAGTACAGGTGAGGGAGAGAGCTAAGGTCAGGACAATAAACTCCCTCTGCTTGGTGTCCTTGTAAAATCATGAATACCTGGAAGTCCACAGCTCTCTTGTTGGCAAGGTCAGCCTTGTTACCGGACAGTGCGATGACAATGTTTGGGCTGGCCTGCCTCTGAAGCTCCTTAACCCAGTTCTTTGCTCTTGCAAACGACTCCTTCAGGGAGAATAAAGCAAATGGCATAATTACAGAAACACACAAAAGACAATATTATTATTTTATTAAAACATTAATATGACAGAGTTGCTCAAAGTCTGGTTGTACAATAGTAATTGTTTTTAATAAATCTTCAACAATATTTCCGAATAAAACAATAACTGTTCCAAGATTTCACCACAGAAATCATTCTGCAACACACTGAAAGTGATTGGAATAATCCTGTAATTATAATCAAATGCATTCTAGCAGATTAAGCCACATACCATGGTCGATCAAACAAATCTACTCACCTCATTGGTGATGTCGTAAACTACAATGGCAGCCTGGGCACCTCTGTAGTACATGGGGGCCAAACTGTGGTAGCGCTCTTGTCCAGCTGTGTCCCAAATCTCAAACTTTACCGTTGTGTCATCCAAGCACACTGTCTGTGTTAAGAAGGCCGCTGAAACCAGAAAGTGTCAAAGTTGGTGAGAGATGTGAAAACATGTACATGTAGGTAGAGACAAATTTAGCCACAAAATCCCCTACCTCCTATTGTGCTCTCTTGAAACTCGTGAAACTGCCCCTTGACGAAGCGCAGCACAAGGCTGGACTTTCCCACAGCGGACTCTCCTAGCAAGACCAGTTTGAACTGGCATATCTTATTTCCCACGTTGGACCCGTTGGGGCGTGTTGCTCCTCCCCTATTGGCCATGACAGTTGTCAATCACCCCGTCTCCTTTAGGTGGTCACACACACTCGGAGAGCCGTCCCAGTACTGGCTATACAAGACAACATGATGTAACATGACCAAAAACGAAAAAGAGCACTCTCATGTTGACTATATATATACACACACAGATCTTCTCATTCTTCTCTATTCAGAGCTCTCTAACTAGGATTTACTCATTTCAGCTTAGTGGATAAAGATATTAACTAGTAACTGAAATGGGATCTTGGTTTTGAGACCTTTTTTAATGTAAAACTGTGACGGCTAATCGCAGTGTACTCAAGCTACACAGGGGAGTAACTAAGGAAGGTGACGGTTCCAATTCTATTAAACTGCTGACTCAGGGCAATGATACAATAAATAATTTAATATTGTACTGTACACTATAGGGATGAGTAAAGATTACTTTGTTTGAACGATCTCAATATCAATTCTTAAATCCCAAGATGGATCTTTTACTCTATGCGCAACCCTCTACTGCATTTGCAACCAAATTTCATGCTATGCTACTAAAATGTATATTGGCAACTGGCCGGTAAATGTTTATATTTCACTCACTAGTAATTGTGTAAGTATAGCGGTGGAGTGTACAACAGCGAGATCCTTTCACTGCGTGTTGAGAGTAAAAGTTGTTTCGTGTATGTGTGTCCAAAGATGAGACCCAGTTCTTTTGAATCTACAGCGCAAAACATACAGTATGCCCAGTGTAGTCAGATTCCCAAAATAATTACAAACAAATTACTAGTGTCGGTTCTTTTGAATCATCAGCTTAAAATCAGTGTAGTCAGATTCTTGAACGAATGACTGTTTTTTTCTTCATCTACAGTATGACCAGTGTAGTCCGATTCCCGAACAAATTACTCTTTTGAGCCGGTTCTTTTGAATCTACAGCGCAAAACATACAGCGCAACTAGTGTAGTCAGATTCCCGAACGAATTAAACTTTTAAGCATGTTTTTTAATCTATGGTAAAAACCATACAGTGCAACCTGTGTAGACCAATTCCCAAACAAATGACTCTTAAGTAGGGATTGGCACGAGTACTCGGAAGTGACAGCAATGATCGATCATGAAATCGATGATCAAAAAGGCTTGATGTGACTTTTCACTGAATTCGAAACTACCTGACAACTATACACTGCATGTCAAAGAGGGGCCTTATTTTATTCTATAAGTTAAATGGTATTGACTCTTTACGACCTGTGCAGTAGGGCTGCATGATTATAGCAAAAATGTTAATTGTCAATTATTGCCCTTGATATTGTAATTGCGATTATTAATGTTGATAAAAATATAAAATTACTGTGACGCCACAAAGTAAGCAACTGTGCGGTTCTTCGGAGTAGCAGATTTTAATGGTGGATATGAGCTGCGCTCCAGTTTCTTTTAAGCATCTTTGAAGCATTATATAATATTTTAGATTTTAATAATATTTGTTAAGGTAAAATATATTAAAAATATTTTAAATGTACATCTATGGTATATAATACATTTAATTATTGCTAAATTACTACTTAAATTATTAGTACATGTACTGTAAATAATATGGCATATTCAATATTCAAACTTATTACCAGCAGATTTAAATTGACCAAGTTAATCTGTTCAGTAAGACCTTTCATGGAGAGACAGGGGACCATTCATCCCGTTAGATCTTCAATGGTGATCTTGTTCATGTAAGATCATCGTTACATAATTTTTTGCCTCAGTGGTTGCACTTTGGAAATTAAAAACAGTCATTTGCGATCAGAGTTTGTGCGATTCGTGAAAATGTTAAATCTACCAATACCAGCTGTGTGGCAAATGGCTCTTATAAGAGCAGACGCAATAACAATGACGGTGATTCCTGAAATATGCTATTCATGCAACATTCTTTATGTTGGCTACACCTCCAAAACACACTAATAACAGTGAATTACTTTATTGCTATTTTGTACAAATCACATTCACATTGGCCTACTTATTAACACGACAAAAAGTTATTACATTTTTCATAAATTGTACACAGAAATTGAGCAACGTGACAAACTCTCCCATTACAAAGACTGCTGTCACTCACTACAGATTTACACTGTTTAAGACCTACATTTCAACGAAGCGCAGTGACGCTCCGCACAATATTGTGCACTCTCGCGAATGCTCTCATTAAAAACAAAGCAGTCTAATCAGCATAATAAATCAATTATTTACACAGAGTCTGTGCCTTAATTAGAACGGGATCGTTTTAATTTGGCCTGTTACTCATTTGCAGTGTATTTAACATCTACGTTCAAGCAGTGCAATGTGCAGTGAATCCAAAATAATTACAAAGTGCTTTTCACTGTTGTTCTACAACTTCTTTTCAAGTGTCAGGTGATGTTTCTTCAGTATTAATTTTCGTGTGCCACGCGAACAGAGGTGGAACATAAAGCAAGCATCTGTGCATTAAAACGGGTTAAAGCTTGCGCATCAGTTGTCTTTACTGATAGGATGGCTGACTAATCTAAGCGTCTCTGATTGGCCATTGCCATTTAATTGCTCAGCGGATGTGTTAGTGATTGGTTAAAATACTCAACCGATGCAAAAAACACGTTGTAAATAGAAACAATTGATGCAACAGTAGCAGACTTCAATTGAATGCTGTAATCGTCAGTTTTCACGATTATATAATTGTGGCAGCAGTAATCGCAATTGCGAATAGTTTTTTCGATTAATTGTGCAGCCCTAATGTGCAGGGATTTGACAGTAGTGTTTGCTTGGTCAAATGTCTTCTTTACAGCAATCATACTGTGTGATTAGAATGAAATGTTTCTTTTGTTGTTTTTGAGAAATAACTGACTGTACTGAGAACAGAAAATATATTAATTACCAACAGACATTAATAACCAACAAATGGCTTGCTTTTATCTAACCTTTGGACTCGCATTACACAGAAAGAATCAAAACATTTACTCTTAGCATGCAGTAAAAAGTGCTGAACTTCTTTGCCACTACACCACTCAAACACTGGTGAGTGAAATCAAAAAATGTACCACCAAGTGGCTAATCACAGATATTTTTGTAACAAATGGGAAGCATTTACACACAACTGATTGTTGGGGATTGCAGATTGAAAGAAACAGTGTTCTTGGCATTTTAAGAATCGACATTGGGATCGTACAAAGGAAGATTAAGTAGTCAATCAATATTTTTGCCCGGCCCTAGATTCAAACACGTGAGAGGGGTCCAGCATGTCTGTGAGATAAACCGTGAATCCTGCTGGATCAATTTCAGTCTCTTTCATGCCTCATAGAAGTGTCTCTGACTGCATTGAAAATATCACGATATATCACTGTGACTAGGAGGAGGGCGTGGTCGGGCCGTGATGGTGAATGGCCGGCGCTGAATCAGCTGATCAGTGATAGAGCGAGATAAAGGGGAGCCGGAGGTGCCAATTCGAGATAGATGCACGCAGCCACGTTGCATGTGTCCTTATGTTTATATTTGTTTTATATTGAGTTTCTGATTAAACTTAACTATTAATGTTCAGCCGGTTCCCGCCTCCTCCTTGCCCGTCCTTATACCGCCGAGGGAGGTGCGAGCTGGCATCCGCCAGAGAGAGGAGGAGCGGTTGAGGACCGGGCAACAGCGCGTTTGGGAGCCGGCGAGCAAGTTCTTCTCTCTCACTTCTCTCTCTTTCTCTGTGTCTCCGCTCGCCATTTCCCTATCCCCATGCCTCCCCTCGTCTCTCCCCCAGGTTCACAGAACTTGGGTTGGACCACCGGCTGAAAGAACGGTCGAAAGGGTAGCGATTACCCACCAGAGAAGTGGGGAGGGTTGTCAGACCGGTCGTGCCCTGGCCTGAATCGGGCAGGGGAGGTGTGTGATGAGGCCTTGGCTGGCGCTGAATCAGCAGGAGAGCGAGATGAAGGGGAGCCAGTGGTGCCAGTTCGAGACGCACCAGGCCACATTTGTTTTATGTTGAGTTTTTTATTAAACTTTACATTGACTGTTCAGTTAGTTCCCGCCTCCTCCTTGCCCGTCCTTTTATACTGTTACAATCACGATACATGGATCAAAGTATCAATACAATATTGTAAGAAAATCACAATATATCAATATTTCATTGTATCGACAAAGCCCTAACGTTTCCAGTCATTTGTGATTACTGTATTTTAAAATAATAATAATAATAATAATATTATTTCATTCATTAATTCACTAACAAATAAAATATCTACCGACTTGCAAACATTTTACACTAGAAAAGCTTTAAAAGTGAGCAATATCTATTAAATCTATGAAACATACATAAACCAACATTGCTCAAATCTACTGTCTATAATCATGGTAACTCCTTTCAGCACAGAATGTCCAGAGTAAGCAGTCAAAACAAGCATGTCCATTTAGCTAGACTAATGGCAAAATACAACAATTCGATAGCTGGGGAATTGCCCTCAAAAACAATGTAGCGAAGAAACATGTCACATTCCAAAAAGATATATCAGCCTTCTGAATGACTACACTGTCCTGAAACACACGACTAGAAATATAATCACCAACTCGAATGAAAGCAATAAAATGTACGGAATTCAGTTGACATTCATTATTGTGACATTGACCTAACAGCTTAAAACGGCATGAAAAAAAACGTTCCCTGTCAAAAGTGGACCGTTACTGAAATTGTGAAATAGTAGAACACAAAAACAGACCCTTAACACTTGTGTAGAGCTCTGATCATGGGCTGTTGCATCATCTAAAGCTGATCCTCCTACAAGAGAAACCAAGAACTGCTCTGACACAAGATTTGCACGTTCAACAACAAGGTCTCAAAATACATACCAGGAAAAATAAAAAGACTATTTGAGAAGGAAGTCTGGTACAAGTATGTCTGGTTTTTGACAGTTTAATCCAATCCAAAACAGTTGCATTCATCCATCTGGAATCTATAATAGTAGTTACCTACAACATTTGTCTTACTTTGTGTGTAATGATGTGAAATTTAATTATAGCCACAAGTAAAAGCCATTCAAGAGCAAAACAACAACAGTGCAGTATTTTGGAATACATCACAAACATGTCATGGCAAGAGAGCTGCAGGTGGTCAAAATCCTGCCCCGTTTTAATGACAGGCCTGAATATACAAAAACAAACCCGAGATCTCTATGTTGAAGGTTGACACAGTCATCCGTGAATCGTCAACCCAAAATAAGCATGTATTATCAACATCAGAAGCATGTATTATCAACATCAGAGGCATATATATAACCCAGGAAATGCAACTTAGCACTATAGTTAGACTTTCCTTCACTCAATTTAAACAATTCCCCTTTTTTACAACACAACCCAGAGCATCAAGCCAATGACGAAGTTGTCTTGTTCTCTCGCCAACACAGCCCACATCAGGTCAGATGCCAAGCCTGTTAAACGACAGTGATCATGCACAGACCTAATAACACCATTATAACAAGCTGATACATATCAGATAAGATCCATGATTGTAACTTAACTTTCAGTCCAGTATACCCACCCAGTTTGCACTCAAACTGCATTCCGATACAACCCACAACTTAACATACACGAGTCAAGCATGTTTACATCTATAACAATTATATAGGCGTCTTATGTTGAAGAGATCAGATTTAGATGAATCAGGGCAAGGGGACTGTATATATATATATATATATATATATATATATATATATATATATATATATATATATATATATATATATATATATATAATTTTACGGATTCTAGCAAGCTAAAGTGGCTAGTTCGCTGGTGGTGATACGCCAAAGCACAAAACGACACATTCAACGGAGTAATTAGGTGTTTCCTTACATACGATACCTGAATGCCAGCCGATAGGTTGCGTAAAGTGATTTCCAGCGAAGAGGTGGTAATATTTGAGAAATATTCTCCTTATTATTGGGGTCGGTTAATGGGGATTTTACGAACCACGATCAAGTCTCCACCTTTCTTTTCTCTCGCAACTTCCCCTTTAGAACCAAAACACAAACAAGTGTTTCCGCCCCTCATGCCACGTCAGATTACACTTCCGCCCTGCAGCGTCGTTCTTCCGGTTATTTGGAGTTGACTCTAAAAACGGAAAACTGATTTAGTTATTTAAATAAAAATAACAAATAAAAATGATTAAAGTCTCTATCAACAATATTTTATACGCTATTTACAATTATAGTTGAATAAACCATTGCAGTTATTGTAATGTTACTATGTGTTACGTGTGATATTTCCTGTTTATTTTTCTCTTCATGTGTAGGCCTACGTTAAAATATGTCTAAAAGAGATTTAACCTGTAATAATTGTATTATCTAGCACAATAAACAGTTTTTGTTGTACACGTGGGAGAGTGGACAATGCGTAGATGCATAATTTCTACACTGACATGCAGTTGTAATATCTATCAACAGAGGGCACAAGAACACTGTAGGCTATTGTTAATGATGGCTAACAAGAAAGATATATATATATATGTATAAACTCAGCAAAAAAAAAAGAGAAACGTCCTCTCAATTACAACTGCTTTTATTTTCAGCAAACTTAACATGTGTAAATATTTGTTTGAGCATAAAAAGATTCAGCAACTAGGACATAAACTGAACAAGTTTCACAGACATGTGACTGTGAGATGTTACCTTACTCTTCCTCCAAGGCACTTGCAAGTTCTCTGACATTTCTGGGCGGAATGGCCCAAGCCCTCACCCTCCAATCCAACAGGTCCCAGAAGTGCTCAATGGGATTGAGATCTGGGCACTTCACTGGCCATGGCAGAACACTGACATTCCTGTCTTGCAGGAAATCACGCCCAGAATGAGCAGTATGGCTGGTTTCATTGTCAAGCTGGAGGGTCACGTCAGGATGAGCCTGTTGGAAGGGTATTACATGAGAAAGGAGGATGTCACACCGATGTGACACACCGCCCCAGACCATGACAGACCCTCCACCTCCAAATCGATCCCACTCCAAAGTACAGGCCTCGGTGTAACGCTCATTCCTTCGACGATAAATGCTAGTCAGACCATCACCTCTGGTGAGACAAAAACTGTGACTCATCATTGAAGAGCACTTTTTGCCAGTCCCGTCTGGTGCAGCGAAGGTGGGTTTGTGCCATTAGGAGACGTTGTTGCCGGTGATGTCTGGTAAAAACCTGCATTACAAAAGGTCTACAAGCCCTCAATCCAGCCTCTCTCAGCCTATTGTGGACAGTCTGAGCACTGATGGAGGGATTGTGCATTCCTGATGTAACTCTGGCTGTTGTTGATGCCGCCATCCTGTACCTGTCCCACAGGTGTGATATTTGGATGTAACGATCCTGTGCAGGAGGTCTGCCACTGCAGATCAGCTGTCCTTCCTGTCTCCCTGTAGTGCTGTCTTAAGCGTTTCACAGTACGGACATTGCAATTTATTGCCCTGGCCACATCTGCAGTCCTCATGCCTCCATGCAGCATGCCTAAGGCACATTCACACAGATGAGCAGGGACCCTGGGCATCTTTCTTTTGGGGTTTTTCAGAGTTAGTAGAAAGGTCTCTTTATTGTCCTAAGTTTGTATAACTGTTACATTCATTGGCTACCGTCTGTAAGCTCATTAATTGTTTATAGTTCATTGAACAAGCATGGAAAACATTGTTTAAACCCTTTACAATAAAGATCTGTAAAGTTATTTGGACTTTTACTAAATTATCCTTAAAAACAGTGTCCTGAAAAAGGGAGGTTTCTTTATTTGCTGAGTTATCTATTGTGTAAGCCCCCTCATGCCGCCAAAACAGCGCCAACCCGCATCTCAGAATATTCTGAGATGCTAATCATCTCAACACAATTGTACAGAGTGGTTATCTGAGTTAACGTAGACTTTGAATGTTCAAACTAGTCTGGCCATTCTCCATTGACCTCTCTCATCAACAGGATATTTCCATCCACAGAACTGCCGCTCATTGGATGTTTTTTGTTTTTGGCACCATTCAGAGTAAATTCTAGAGACTGTTGTGTGTGAAAATCCCAGGAGATCAGCCATTACAGAAATACTCAAACCAGCCCATCTGGCACCAACAATCCATCCATGCAATTATCAAATTGTCAATCATGTGGCAGCACAGCAGTGCTTAAAACCATCCATATATAGGTAAGGAACTTCAGTTAATGTTCACATCAACCATCAGAATGGTAAAAAATGTGATCTCAGGGATTTGGACAGTGACATGATTGTTGGTGCTGTTCTGAGATTTGGGTTGGCAGTGTTTTGGCGGCACGAGGGGCACCTACACAATATTAGGCAGGTGGTTTTAATGTTGAGGCTGATCTGTGTGTGTATATATACATTTATACACTACCGGTCAAAAGTTTTGAAACACTTGACTGAAATGTTCCTCATGATCTTAAAAATCTTTTGATCTGAAGGTGTATGCTTAAACGTTTGAAATTCATTTTGTAGACAAAAATATAATTGTGCCACCATATTAATTAATTTCATTATAAAACTAAAATGTAATTTAATAAAAGTTTTTGAAATTGATGACTTGGACCAAATAATAAAGAAAACGTCTCTGTTACTGACGTAACCTCCCATCAGGGAACAAGACGTTGTGTCGATGAGCTGACACTAGGGGTCGCTCCTGCGGAGCCCAGACATCTCTGATTTTGAGAAAAGCCAATGAGAATTGCCGTGTGGAATTCACGTAGCCGGTCGGGGTCTCAGGATGACGTGAGTGTAAGCCGGACCGAAATCTAGGCACAGTTCGCTAACAGAGAACGCCTGCAGGTCCCCTATCCTCTTGATGGAGGTGAGCGCCGTCAGGAGGGCGGTCTTCAGAGAGAGCGCCTTTAGCTCTACTGACTCAAGGGGCTTGAAGGGAGCTCCCCGAAGGCCCCGAAGGACCACGGAGAGGTCCCACGAGGGAACGAGGCGTGGCCTGGGGGGGTTTTAACCTCCTGTTCAAATCATGCTTCCCTAAATACTTACCTTCCACTGCATCGTGATGTGCCGATATAGCGGCTACATACACCTTCAAGGTGGAGGGGGACAGCTGTCCCTCAAACTTTTCCTACAGAAAGGAAAGCACTGATCCAACTGCGCATCTATGGGGGTCTCCACCACGGGAAGAACACCACTGAGCGAACAGACCGTCAGGCCGTAAAGGCTCGCCTGAGTGATCATGTCTGCCACCTAAGTCTACCACGTCCCGTCCAAGGGCCAGACATGGAGATTCCAGAGGTCTGGTCACGGGTGCCAGATGGTGCCCTGACCCTGAAAAAGGTCCTTCCTCTGGGGAATTCGCCAGGGGGGGGGGGGCTGTCGCGAGAAGCTTGAGGTCGAACTGACTCCAGATAAGCTGAACCACCTGGGGGTGGAGCCTCCACTCTCCCCTGGATGTAACCTGCCACGACAGCGCGTCCGCTGTGCTGTTGAGGTAGCCTGGGATGTGAGTGGCTCGCAGCGACTTGAGTCGGTGCTGACTCCAAAGGAGGAGACGGCGGGCGAGTTGTGACAAGCGGCGAGAGCGTAGACCGCTTTGGCGGTTTATATACTCTGGCGCGGCTGTGTTGTCCGTCCGGAGCAACACATGCTTGCCCCGGATCAACGGCAAAAGCCTCCTCAGGGCAAGTAGTACTGCCAGCAACTCGAGGCAGTTGATGTGCCAACGCAGTCGCGGGCCAGTCCAAGGGCGGAGGCGGAGGGTTCCACTCCAGCCTGACACTCGCGGCTGCCCGGGCAAGCAAGGCTGTCAGCTCCGTGTCAGCCTGCGACTGAGCCACCGCACCTGAGGGTGGGATTCCAGCCGAGTCCTCAGCGTCAGACATGACGAATCCGCTCTCCGATGCCACGATCGAGATCTCATCGTCGTCAGGCGCTCCGAACGAGATCGCGGGTCCGCTGTGAAGCGAACCGGCAACCACGCCCCAGCGCTCGGTTGGAGCATACGAGCGTGGCGGGGAGTGGGAGGTCCGTGGAGTTATACCTGGCGGAGAGGCTCCCACTGAGGTCCCCATATCGCCCCCAGTGCTAGCCGATACTGCCTCATACCCGTAGGTAGAAAGACCAGGTCGGGGAGCGGCTGGGGTGGCTCGCACTCTTACCGCAACATAGCCATGGCCATGCTCTCGTAGTGAGGGCATGAACCATCCACAAACACTTACTCTGCGTGGGTAGCACCCAGACACAAGAGGCAGCAATCGTGGCCATCAGACGGGGAGAGAGAACGACCGCAACCAGGAAATACACACAAACGGAAAGACATCTTGAAAAAGACGCTTCACCGTTGGCGCCACTCTTTTAGAGAAATATATTATTTTATTGGTGTTTTTATATATATATATGTATATGGGAATATAAATATATACAGTGGGTACGGAAAGTATTCAGACCCCCTTAAATTTTTCACTCTTTGTTATATTGCAGCCATTTGCTAAAATCATTTAAGTTCATTTTTTTCCCTCATTGTTGTACACACAGCACCCCATATTGACAGAAAAACACAGAATTGTTGACATTTTTGCACATTTATTAAAAAAGAAAAACTGAAATATCACATGGTCCTAAGTATTCAGACCCTTTGCTGTGACACTCATATATTTAACTGGTGCTGTCCATTTCTTCTGATCATCCTTGAGATGGTTCTACACCTTCAACTGAGTCCAGCTGTGTTTGATTATACTGATTGGACTTGATTAGGAAAGCCACACACCTGTCTATATAAGACCTTACAGCTCAAAGTGCATGTCAGAGCAAATGAGAATCATGAGGTCAAAGGAACTGCCTGAAGAGCTCAGAGACAGAATTGTGGCAAGGCACAGATTACAAAAAGGTTACAAAAAAAATTCTGCTGCCCTTAAGGTTCATAAGAGCACATTGGCCTCCATAATCCTTAAATGGAAGATGTTTGGGATGACCAGAACCCTTCCTAGAGCTGGCCGTCCGGCCAAACTGAGCTATCGGGGGAGAAGAGCCTTGGTGAGAGAGGTAAAGAAGAACCCAAAGATCACTGTGGCTGAGCTCCAGAGATGCAGTCGGGAGATGGGAGAAAGTTGTAGTAAGTCAACCATCACTGCAGCTATCCACCAGTCGGGGCTTTATGGCAGAGTGGCCCGACGGAAGCCTCTCCTCAGTACAAGACACATTAAAGCCCGCAAAAGCGGTATGCATGACTGTTCTTGAATGGCCCAGCCAGAGCCCTGACTTAAACCCAATTGAGCATCTCTGGAGAGACCTGAAAATGGCTGTCCACCAATGTTTACCATCCAACCTGACAGAACTGGAGAGGATCTGCAAGGAGGAATGGCAGAGGATACCCAAATCCAGATGTGAAAAACTTATTGCATCTTTCCCAAAAAGACTCATGGCTGTATTAGATCAAAAGGGTGCTTCTACTAAATACTGAACAAAGGGTCTGAATACTTAGGACCATGTGATATTTCAGTTTTTCTTTTTTAATAAATGTGCAAAAATGTCAACAATTCTGTGTTTTTCTGTCAATATGGGGTGCTGTGTGTACAATAATGAGGGAAAAAAAAGAACTTAAATGATTTGAGCAAATGGCTGCAATATAACAAAGAGTGAAAAATGTAAGCGGGTCTGAATACTTTCCGTACCCACTGTATATATAAATGAAGTTATTCACACTTTTTCAGCTGCTGAAGCGCCCAGGGGTGTGTGCTCAGCACAACGTAGTGTGCGAGGGTTAGGACCGCTGGAAAGCACATAAAAACCAACAGCTTGTAGAGATGAATGAACGGCAGAGGAATTCAGCTCTGTGACTGCTCTCTTGGCTCCGAAGAAGATATCTGATGTGTATTTGCAGCATCACTCCTTTTATACCCGTATGTCAGGGGAGTGGCATGCAAATTCCACACGCCAATTCTCATTGGCCTTTTCTCAAATTCAGAGATGTCTGGGCTCCGCAGGAGCCGCCCATATTGTCAACTCATGGACACAACGTCGAGTGAGTGACAGACGGGGAAGCATATATATAAATGCCCACCATCATTAACAATATAGTGTTCTTGTGCCCTCTGTTGATAGATATTATAACTGCATGTCAGAGTAGAAATTATGCTTCTATGCACTGTCCACTCTGTATATACTGTATATATTATCTTTATTATTATTTAAATTTATGTTTGCCAAAACCCATTGCTTAAATTATGACCAAAAACATATTTACTGTACATGATTACACAATAACACATCTAGAGTGTAGAAATAAAAATGTTGTATTAGGCAATTTCAATATTTTATATGGTGAAGGAGATATACATGGTTCACCATGTAAATTAACTGCTATTCTCATAATTTATGTGCATTATTTTAAATTACTTTGATGACATGATCTGCTAGCATGAACTACTGCTTTGGTATAATCTAAAGTTTTGTTTCTTTTTCACAGCAGCTTAAATAAACATTTTAATGGGGATGCACAACCTCTAAATGTGATATCTGAATATCTGTTTTACTTAAGTTAAAGTCTTGTGTATTCTCCAGCAGAGGCATAACCTAAATTAAATATCTATTGGGTTGCAAGATCACTGATATTTTGCTATAATTGCTTGAAGGAATGTTTCAGTATATATAGTTAGTGTTCATTAAAATGGTCAGGAAATGCTTACAGAATAAACTATAATTGCCCTTTTAAATGAGATGATCCACACAAACATGACCCTTGAAAGTGTATGTGTCATAAATAATATGAGTGTTGTGTTATTTTGACTAAAATTGAAAACTAATCATACTATAATGAAATTGGCTCCCAGTGTTAGACAGGGATTGTTCCCAGTGGATCATGTGCAGAACCGTCATCTAAGGTAGCGGTTGGATGATCTAAACTGTTCTGTTGAAACATTTTATCAGATGATTGATCAATAAGCCAACACCAAAAGTGCTGAATTTGCAGTTCAATTCAAGGATTCATGCAACAATTACCCAAAAAGTGCTTTTAAAGGGATAGTTCAACCAAAAATGAAAATTCTCTCATCATTTACACACCCTCATAACATTCCTTACTTTCTTTCTTCTTATAAAGATTTTTAGAAGAATATCTGAGCTCTGTAGGTCAATACAAAGCAAGTGAATGGTGGCCAGAACTTTGAAGCACAAAAAAAGCACATAAAGGCAGCATAAAAGTAATCCATATGACTCCAGTAGTTAAATCCATATCTTCAGGAGTGATATGATAGGTGTGGGTGAGATCAATATTTAAGTCCTTTTTTACTATCAATCTCCACTTTCACATTCTACTTCTTTTGATTTTGGTGATTCATATTCTGGGCAGAGAGGAAAATTCTTAGTACAAAAAGAACTTGAATATTGATCTGTTTCTCACCCACACCTATCATCTCACTTCTGAAGATATTAATTTAAACACTGGAGTCATATGGGTTAATTTTATGCTGCCTTTATGTGCTTTTTGGACCTTCAAATTTCTGGCCACCATTTACTTGCATTATATGACCCTACAGAGCTGAGATATTCTTTTAAAAATCTTTGTTTGAGTTTAGCAGAAGAAAGAAAGTCATTCACATCCGGGATGGCATGAGGGTATAAGTAAATTATGAGAGTTTTTTAATTTTTTGGTGAACTATACCTTTAACTCAGATCTCTTATAATGCACAGTACATTAATAAATGGATATGTAAATTTAGCAGTAGTTTGTCAAATGCTAGCCATCTATTTCTTAGTTTTCATTCCTGAAATAAAGATAAAGTCAATGTTGAGATCCCACCAGCTGCCTTGTAGCCCACTGTGTCACGATTACACAAGACTGCTTTTGTAATTGAGGTCCCTGTGGGGCCCAATGGCACATTAATCAGTCTTACATTCACATTTTTACATTTATGCATTTGGCAGACGTTTTTATCCAAAGCAATTTACAGTGCACTTATTACAGGGTCAATCCCCCCGGAGCAATCTGGAGTTAAATGTCTTGCACAAGGACACAATGGTGGTGGCCATGGGGATCAAACCAGCAACCTTCTGATTAACAGTTATGTGCTTTAGCCCACTACACCACCACCAGTCTTAAAAAGAATATAGACCTAATTTGAATATAATGCAACGCAATATTAAATGTGAGCTTAAGGCAGTGCCTGGAGTCACTTAGTCAATGAGACTAAATGTGCTTTGGTTGTGTGTGTGTGTGTGTGTTTACATAATAGGGCATAATATATACTATAGGTTTATCAGATTAAATAGCATATGATCAAACTATATAGTTATATTAATGGTGTAATATTAATCATGGTACTCCTTTTCATTTGGTGAAAAATGACACAAGAACCTAAACTGTGATAACAATATAAATTTTCTGATAATCAATAATTGATATTTAATCAATATAAAAGTTATTTAACAGGGGTTTCGCTTGTCAAGATTTTCATGTATGCAAGAGATTCTGTACTAGCCAATTCCATTTGTAATAGTGCGACAGTGTGCAAAAACAGGGATGAAAATAGAAGTTCATCCTTGAGAATTAGTGGAGATGATATTATTCATAATGCTTCATAGTGTTATATATTCATGTATTCCTGACAGGTAGTTCATATCACCTGTAAGGCCGTGTGTGCAGCATGATATACATTATCCTATTAAAATTCAGCATGACGGAATAACATGCCCGAGACCTCGAACAAATGAAACACGGGTCATTCTCCTAGTCTCATATTCTTCTATTACATTCACACACCAAGTATTTCAGAATCAGTTTTGCTGAAGGGCAGTTTTTCTCTGAGGCATGTACAGTAAGGCGTCGTACAAGCATCAAGCTCAGCCTCCTTTAAAAGCAAATGAAAAATTAGCTCTTGGCACTCTGTGACTTGACAGTTTTGTAGGTGCGAAATGCTTGGCAAATAAATCAAATTCAAGCCACTCTGAGAAAGTTTTCAGCTGGCCCAGAATAATGGTCAGGGGACCATCAGTGTAGAACCAGGTTCCATATCATAGCCTCCCTCTCCACTATCAAAAAGCATCACATCGGTGTTCTGCTCCCTAAATGCTTCTGACAGCTGCACCAGAAATCTCTTATATGATTACTGCTTTTCTATTACATACACACATACACCTAGCTATAAACAGCACAACTTCAAGTGCAAAACAAAACCAAAAAAGTACAAAAAAAAAAAAAAACATAAAAGAAACTAAATGTGTAATAATGCCCATGCTAGAAAAATGTGGAAACTACACTTAACATTTTCAATATGAGCATGCTTGTTGTTGATTGTGAAGTTGTGCATTCAAGTTATTGTTTGCACCAACATCGACATCCAAGTCTCTTGATTGCAACTCAGTTCACACACACACACACACACACACACACACACACACACACACACACACACACACACACACACACACACACACACACACACACACACACACACACACACATATGTTGGTCTACCTATCATTATGAGGACTTTCCATAGACATAATGATTTTTATACTGTACAAACTACATTCTGTCCCCTAAACCTAAACCTAAACCTAACCCTAAACGATCTGCATTTTTACATTTTCAATAAAACATAATTTAATATGTTTTTTTTTTAAGCTATTTACACTAGAAATGTCAACCACATTTATAAACCACATTTATAGCATAATACCCTTGTAATTACCAGATTGTACCCTAAAAGATTATCCTCAATGGTTTTTAACATTCATTTATTTAGTAGCCAGGGTGACTGTGGCTCAGGTGGTAGAGCAGGTTGTCCACATGACTCCAAATGCCGAAGTGTCTTTGGGCAAGACTTTGTCTTCTTCCTTTTATAGTGTCTATTTCTACATCATAATCCACACATAAATGCTGCATGACTGCATTAGTGCAGAAAAGTTAGTTTTAATTTCAAGATTTTCAGCTCTGTTATTTCATACAATGTAGTGAATTGTGCCCAGAACTTCCAAAAAAGTCCAAAAAGCATATAAAAGCAGTTTAAAAATAATACATATGAGTCCAGTGGTTAAATGAATATCTTCAGAAGTGATATTATAGGTGTGGGTGAGATTTATACTATAAAATTTCACATTCTTCTTTTTTTTGATTTTGGCAATTGGAAATCTTCTTTGTTGCCACTTAGTGGGCAGGGAAGAGAATACACATCATTTTCATATCTCCAGAACTTGGAATTGAAAAAGCCACCGAATTCACGATTTTGAAAAAGAGTGTAATTTGATGTTATTGAAATATGTTGCTGTTAATTTTAAATATTTGAAAATGTTTTGAGTTAATACACCTAAAAAATGCAGGTTGTGAAATTTAAGTTTTTATTATTCAAGTGGTGGAATTCAGGTCATGAAATTCTTGTCTCAGTATTCAGGTTGTTGAATACGGGTTGAGAAATTCAGGAGGCAAAATTCGAGGATGACATTTTCTCAACCAGCTTCTTGAGGTATCACCCTGGGATTCTTTTTGTATTAAATTTTTATTTTATAATGAAATAAATTAATATGGTGGCACAATTATAAATACTGTATATAACTATATTTGCCATATAGTTTATATATGAATGGCCTGAATTCTTCATGGCATTGATTCAACAAGGTGCTGGAAACATTCCTTAGATATTCTGCTCCACACCATATACTGTACAGCATTTATATAAAAGTATTCCACATGCAGTTTACTGCTCTGACAAGTGTAATTGCCAGTTCCCATTCAAACCAATGCCCCACGTAAACATGGGCAAAGTTACCTTGTGAAACCGTCTTAAACTGTGTCAAATTCATTACAACAGACATCGATGAATGATTGCGGTTTAATAATGATACCTACATTTTTTATAATGTACAAAACATCTTTTCTTTGCTCCTTGGCAATTCACATTGAACAAATCTGTTGAAAAGGCAATTAAAATGAGTCACTTGCATGTGTACATGCCCAGATTACATGATCCCCAGTTGATCCATAACATTATACATAACTCATAGATTACCGTGAATGTTTTTTGTTTAGTTTTTTGTTATATGTACGATTTGAGTGTCTTATAAAGGAAATTTATATTATAATACCTAATTAATAATAGTTACAGGAAATGACAAACAATACTTTATAGGCCACTGTATTATTATTATTATTATTATTATTAATTAATTAATTAATACACTCAGTCTTTTTTCAAGATCATGAATTTGGAGGCTTTTACAAATTCAAGATCTGATGATATAATTCTGACGCCATAGGAGAATTTATAGTAAAAATTACTTAAAGGATTTGTTCACCCAAAAATGAAAATCCTCTCATGATTTACTCACCTTTAAGCCATCCCAGATGTGTATGAATTTCCTTCTTCAGCAGAACTGAAATTAAGATTTTTATAAGCACATATCTGCTCTGTTTGTCCATGCAATGAAAGCGAATGGGACACTACTGGCTGTTTGCCAGTCCAAAAGGCACATTTAGGCAGCATAAATGTAATCCCAATGACTCCAGTCGATCAATGAATGTCTTCTGAAGAAAATAGATTGGTTTGTATAAAAAATAAATAGATTTACTTTCATTGTATGGACAAACAGAGCTGAAATGTGCTTATAAAAATCTTCATTTCGGTGATGCTGAAGAAGGAAAGACTCACATCTGGGATGGCTTAAAGGTAAATAAATCATGAGAGAATTATCACTTTTGGGTGAAATAATCCTTTTCATTTTTATCTATTTCTCACCCACACCTTTAATATTACATCTGAAGACATGGATTAAACCACTGGATTCTTGTGGATTAAGTCTTAGCTACCCTTTATGTCGTTTTTGGAGCTTCAAAGTTCAGGCCACCATTCACTTGCATTCTGGAGAAGAAATAAGGTCATACTCATCTGGGATGGCATGAGGGTGAGGAAATTATGAGAGAATTTTCATTTTTGGGTGAACTATTTTAATTAGCTTGTTACTCTATTTAGCCATATTCGGACAGCAGTTATTTTACACGGGACATGAGGTAATTCCAGCATTTATAGTGGGTAGTCAGTGAATTTATTGCCATCCGAATTTGAAATGTCAATGTTTTTCTCCCACCTGCTGTGAGTAAATTCCCGGCCAAATTACCTAATATGTTTTGACAAACAAAATTAAATTGTGATGATTAATTACCATCTGAATCCACATCTCTGAGTTTATAATCCAAAAGCTGTTTTGGAAATCCTTTTTGACCACTGCTATGTGCCGTATGTTTGCGCTGCTCGTGGTAACAGCTCTGGCCGTAATGTACAGCTGTGAAAGTTGGACGATTGTAACAGACATTTTTTAAATAATTAACAATAATAAAATAATGTCGCTGCTCCACCACAGTGTGTGGGATCTCTTAAGTAGAAGGGAAAGTAAAACGAGAGCCAGATCACGTATATTTGAAATGGTCCATTATTATGGCAGCATTGTAATACAATTTTAATATATCATATTTGAATGTAGAGACGTTTACTAAATACATTTATACATGGGGCTTGCATGACTAGGCCTACTCGTTTATACGGGTTGAGTACTCCCAGAAAAGTTGACGGGTTAATGTCTATCTTAATTAAAAGGTTTAATTTCCACCTCCACTTTTTATAAAGGTATAAAGACTTTAACTTAAATTTAGGTCTTCAGACTAACATCTCAACCCTCCAGCTCTCTGCATCTTATCCCCAACTTTGAGGCCTCATCTTGACTCTCTGTACTTGAACTTTTTTCCATTTACTTACTTAGCTCATTAGATGAAGACAAGACTTTTTGTAGTTAGGTTTATTCCAGGACTTAGTCCTTGGATATATCCTTAAGATATCTCTACTTAACACTTGTAGTATCGCATTAATTTTCAATATTCATTATTTCATTTATTAATCTTTACAAATTAAAGTGGTTATTCGAGTTGAGAAACAATTGCCATCCGAATAGGGCTTTTGACTAAAATGCGCTTCCTTCGTTTAACCTTTCTCAACCACTTCCCAGAGACGCTTGTGATTCGTGATATCTCTACCAAGCAGGAGAGAACGCCTCTTTATAGACAATTTCGCCATTTAAATGTGCTTGACAAAGGCTTTTCATATCATTCACACAGTGAATGTCTCGAGTCTACCCCAAGAAGCATGAAAAGGAAAGTGATGACATAAGACAACCTCGCATTCTGTGGCAGGGGTAAAAAAATCTCATCCAAAAACTCTTAAGCAAAGACGGCAACAACGGCAGTGATGATGCTAGAGCCAATTTAGCTCTCGCGCTGGAGCCCTTGAGTAAGAGAAGAGAGGGGTGAGGGATGATTGACGACCAAAGCATAGAGCGAGCGCCTGTTTTACGCTCACAAATCAATTTCTGCACTGCCAGAGACCACACGAGCTGAGTTTATCAAAGTGTCTCACTGTGGTGAAATGTAGAAGGGCTGCGTGAAGATGGAGTCAGTGTTTGAGAATCACAGCATAAGACTTAATATCAGCAAGCAGGTTATTTCACACACCTCACAATTCATCACGAATGCTTACAGCGATGGAAAACATTCAACTTTTCATATAGGTTCAATGGTGCTGTCTATTGTTGAATGAAAAGTAAATGTTTTGGATTGTGTACTTGTTGTGGAATAAAGTTATTTACAGAATGAGTAGATGACATGAAATACTGTACTTCTAAGAAGTTGCTACAACCATTTTAAACAGCATGCATATTATAACATAATTCTTTTAGAATTATTAAGCATATAGCTTTTACGACCTCACATTATGTACTTTTAAAAACTCATGAACTTGTGAAGGCGAAAAGATGATTAAAATAGTGAGCTATAGGGGTTGTTTTTGCATCGGTCTGCACTATTTTTCAGTTGTAATTCTATAAACGTGCTCAGTGTTGGGTGTAATGCATTAATAATTAATTAATTACTGTAATTAAATTACTTTTTCATTGAAAAAGTAAAGTAAGGGATTACTCTTAATTTTTTGAGTAATTTATTTACAGTTATTTCTGATTTAATTGCGTTAAATACTATATAGAATATACAACAATTAAATTTAAAAATAATAGTGATAAAATATATGTTTTCTAATATAACGCTACCCCCTTAAATTCTTTGGCCAGTTCATGAATAACATATATGATTTTATATGATTTATTTGAAAGAATTAAAACAGTTTCATGTCTATCCTTATGTTTTTCATCTGGTCGAGTCTGATTAGGGTTTTAGAAAGGAATTAGTAATAAGTAATGCAATTACATTTCGGACAGAGTACACTAAAGAAGATGCAATTAGTATTTAGTAATTAATTAAATTTTTAGAGTAACTTACCCAACACTGCATGCGCTTGACTGTCATCTTTGACCTTTGAGCAGCATTGCTGTTTTTTTCTGTGTTTTGTGCAGGAGCTCCAATTTTAGGCGCCATGCCAAGTTAAGACTGCATTGCATTCCATTGGGTCAGACCACAATACATAACACAATGTAAGTATGCGTTGCATTCTCAGCGTTGCCACAAGAAATGCTATAGCGGACGTTAGTGTGAATTGTCTGCTTCTGCTGTGTGTTTTGTCTGCTTCTGCTGTGTGTTTTTTTTTAAAATAGCAGAGCAACAGTTTGAAGAGAATATTGCTGAGCAAATAAATTAAAGTCAATATATTTAAAGCAACTTACCTGAATTAGAGCTCATCTACTTTAATGGCACAGACTTTTGAAGGTAACTCTATAGCCCCCTAGATTACTGAGATTTGTTCCCACCACAGTAATACAAGAGCACACAATAAGCATGTTCAAATGGGCCACGCGTTGGCAAGGTCGCACCTGCATACTTGCGTTAAGTACGTTTCTTGCCTTAAAAAGTCCTATATGTGATTTTTTTTTTCTAAAATATTGATGCTGATTAAAATCCATGTCCACGGACACTCTCAGGATCAACTCTACCATATTAAAAGGTTATAAAAAGCCTCTATATATAAATATTTATGGTGACTCAATTAGCTATAAGGACCATTGCAATTCATATCTCCATATATCAAAGATTGGATCAGCTGAAACTTTGATGGGTGGATTCAATTGCCATCATCTCTGAACAATGAGACCACGGGCTAAATTTGACAGCTTTGCGGAAACTCAGGTGGTTTAAGCAGCCTGCGATCCACGGGAGAATCACTTGTGCTACTGAAGGCCATTGATCTTCTCCTGTATAACAGGCTCCAGATCATCTCCCTCTTGACGAGTGTGCGAGGAGCTCTCCAGAGAAACATTTTGAGCCATTCTTCATCACCTGTGACATCAATGAATACACACACACTTACAAAATCATTAATAAACATGTACTTACAGTATATAGTACAGTACATAGTTTAAAGCTGCTCTAGGTGACTTTTTTGTAATACCAAGCATAAAATGTCACTACCTGACAGGTATCACTGAAAAAGGTGTCCTGAGAAATAACCTCTGAATCAAATCTCATAGGTCTTCAAACTGGTGTTTTGCTTGTGGTTACCCACAAAAGAAACAAAAACAAGGATCGCCTGATGTGTCAAGTTTGATAATATACACGATTTTCATTGAATACTGGCCTAAGTGTTGGTCTGTTCCACACACAAAGCTCTTCAGAAGACTAGGAATATGGCGCACAAGTATTATGGACTATTTTTATAATGCTTTTGCAGTATAGTCAAAATATGCTTTCACCTGATATTCTTCAAAATATCTTTTTGTGTTATTCAGAAGAAAGAAACTCATATGGGGTCTGGAACTACACAATAATTAGTAAATAGTGACAGAATTAAAATTTTTAGGTTAACTATTCCTTTAGAATTCACATTAAACTGAATTACGGTTGTTATTTAAAGCCTTTGTTAATAGTGAAATTACACTTTCTGCATTATGGAAAATATTGACCTGACAGTTTTGACATAACTGTTAATTTCACGAGCAGTAGGAGTTTTGACCTTGCTTCAAATGCATGAATGAGTAAATCTGATATTGTGTCCCCCTGAGATGGCTCTGTACGAACTCCACTGAACTACTTATTCTGTATGTGCTCATTTAAATGGAAAAGCTGTATTGTACACATTAATGGATGGGTGAAGTGATGAATAGCCACTGTATTTGGGTCAGGGCTATCAGAAAACATTGTATAGTGTTATTGTTCACATCAGGACACACACACACACACACACACACACACACACACACACACACACACACACACACACACACACACACACACTGTTTATATACACAGGAAATCAGTCAATTGTTAGCAGAGATTTTCACAGACATATTCAATCTCTTCCTGGATCTGTCTGTGATTCCCTATTGCTTCAAGAAAACCACCATTGTCCCAGTCCTATATATAATTATATAAATATATAATTACCTGTTTGAATGACTACTGCCCAGTAGCAATAACCTCCATCATCATGAAGTGCTTTGAGCGGATAGTCAGAACACATATATGCGCCACTCTCCCTGCCTCCATGGACCCTTTTCAGTTTGCATATCGCTCTAACAGGTCAACAGATGATGCCATTGCCTTGGCATTACACATCGCCTTGAGCCATCTGGAAAGGAGGAAATCATACGTGAGAATGCTGTTCATAGACTATTCCTCGGCATTCAGTACTATCTTCCCGTTAATGCTCATCACCAAGCTATGGTCCCTGGTGATGGACAGTCACCTTTGTAACTGGATCCTGGACTTTTGACAGAGAGGCCACAGGTGGTGAGAATAGGAAGCTTCACTTCCTCCACTCTCAACCTCAGCACTGGGGCCCCACAGGGATGCGTGCTTAGTCCATTACTGTATTCATTGTTTATTGTGTGGCAAAGCATGGCACCAACACCATCTTGAAGTTTGCTGACGACACCACCATCCAGGGTTGGGAGGGTTACTTTTGAAATGTATTCTATAACAGATTACAGAGTACATGCTTTAAAATGTCATTTGTAATGTATTCCGTTAGATTACTCAAGATCAGTAACATATTCTAAATACTTTGGATTACTTCTTCAGCACTTGTAGATTTTTTCACTTGTTTTGACTATAAAAACCCTGTCAGTACAGTTAGAAAAAATCCACATGTTAAAAATACATTCTCTGAAAAACCTAAATATCTTATGCAATGTTGTTTCTAAAACAAGATATATCTCATTTAATAATAAAAGAATTATTATAAAAAATCAAATTTTGACCCTAATATCAAAGGTCTTACTAGAAAAAAGAAATTATGATCCAACGTGAATTTTCTTGATAAAAAAATATGATCGTGCCTGTTAACATGCATGTAAAATGTCTAGAAATAGCATTTTAGCTTAGCGTAAAGCTGACAATTTGCACAAGGTTTATTTATATTTTTTCTGCTACAAACTTACTTCTCTGTCTGCTCGTATGAATGTAACACATCATAAGAAAGTGTTTCACCGCTGTTCAAATGCACTTTGGATCGCATCATTTATATGTATTAATGTTTTCCATCTGAAAGGACTTACAGTTTTTTCCAACTGCTTACACACAAAATCTTTTCATGTCACACAATTTTTTAAACCTCTTACTCAAAGTGCAAAACTACATACCAAATCTCCAAAACCATAAGCTATTTCTCAGCCTTTGACTCAGTTGTCAATTGCATAAAATACTTTTTTCAAAACACAATTCTCTACCTAAAACACAAAAATGTAACAGGAAGTGACTTGCTTTCCTTTTCCAAACACAACCAATCAAAATTCTACACTTATTCACCAGGTTACACACACACTCCTCACATGTGCAAACACTAATTGCTTAACTGATCACTAACCAATCACTGCTTTACTGTAGTATAGGCCTGTAAATAGGTCAAAGGTCAGATTACCTGTTTTGAACAACAAAGAGGACAAATTCAAAGATGAAGAGTTGGAAGAGGAGGAGGAGTAGGAGGAAGAGCAAGAGGAAGAGGAAGAAGAGGACGAGGGCAAAGATGAGAAGGAAGGAGAGCCATCTCTGATGAGATTAGGGCAACACTTCTTCATCATGTGATCAACCACGGTTTGACCACGAGAGAGGCTGGACTGAGAGTCCAGCCCAACTTGAGTCGATTTACAGTGGCGTCCATAATTCGAACCTTCAGAAATGAGAGCAGGTATGCAACTATCTAATGACTATTTTAGCATTACAGTAATGTACTGTAAAATACTTATGACTGCATAGTATTGCATAAACATTTGTAACTCTAAGCCATCCATTTACTGCACTGCATTTAATGAATGAGGTTGGTTATCAAGCTGTACTACATTTTTTGTAAATTGTTTACAGTTCCTATGATGAACACATACTGTGTTTGAATTCTGTACAGAGTGGAAAGGCAAAGACATCATGCAGGACAAGGATGCTTGTTTACAGATGTACAAGAGACTGCAATTATAAATATGATTTTGGCCAACAATGCAATAAGAATTCGAGAGATAAGAGAGCATATCTTGAATAATGACACCATATTTAACAACATCAATGCTGTAAGCCTGTCGACCATACAACACATCCTCCAACGGCACCAAGTGACGATGAAACAACTTTACAAGGGGCCATTTGATAGAAACTCTGACAGAGTCAAGAATCTACGACATGACTTTGTAGAGGTATGTATGCAACACTACTTCCAGTACTTCAGACATACCATATTTACTCATCTGTATATCCTTTTGTCTGTTACAGAGAGTATTGGAGATGGATGTAATTTGGCATTCATTTATTTATGCGGATGAAGTTGGCTTCAACCTCACCAAAAACAGGTGCGCGGAAGAAATGTAATAGGACAGAGGGCAATTACCAATGTCCCTGGACAGCGTGGGGGTAAAATAACTATGTGTGCTTGTAATGAACCCCGCTCCTTCAGTTCAACCCATTCGCTCGAGTTCCCGTACTCGTTCTGTTTCCTCGAGCTTTCATGCCCGCTCCCGATCGCCAGAGTATTAGACACTTCCACACTCGCCTCTTTCAGCCTCTCATTGCACACACCTGCTTTAGTCCCAATCACCCGTCATTCGTTTCACCTGCACCTCTGTTTGTTTCACTATAACTACTACGGCACATTCATTTCTCCGGTGTTGGTTATCGTATAGTTTACCCCTGCACTTTGCCAGCACACTAGTGTTCCCCTAGTTCCCCTGTGATTCTACTTGTTAGTTTTCGTGCTATTCTTATTCTGATTATCCGGCTACGACTTCCTGCTTTCCTCGACTATTCTATTTGTAGATTTGCCCCTTATATATATCCTGACTCCCGGCTCCGACCCTCACGCCCATTGACCACTCTTCTTCTGGATTTGCCCTATTGTTCGTTTGCCTGCTCTTTATAATAAAAAGCAGTTTTCTACAACATTGTGACTGTCTCTTCTTGTGCGGGTTACAGAATAACCAACCACACCGAAGGCAGTCACAATGGAAGCCGCCGAGGATTTCCGCAGCTCACTAGAGCGGATGTGCACGGCGCTTTCTGCCCAAGGATCCACCATTGGCAACCACGACCGAGCGCTCACGGCTCAGGGACAGCAAATTCAGGAAATTCTGCAGATGGTACGTACTATTTCCGATCAGCTTTTGCCTGCTCCCCCGTGTCTGTCCCTGTGCCTGTTGACGCTCCCACTGTGTTTCCCAGCGCGGCGAGCTTTCAAACCCCCGAGCGGTTCGACGGCTCGTCAGACGCATGTCAGGGATTCTTAATGCAATGTTTAGTGTATATGACTTATCAACCCATTTTACACACTGACCGTGAGAGAGTGCATTTTTTAATTTCACTACTCTCCGGTAAAGCACGGGAATGGGCCACCGCATTATGGACTGCCGATAGCCCCATTTTGTCGTCATATGACCAGTTTTGCCGCCAGATTTCTGTGGTTTTTAATCACCCCGCAGCTGGTAGAGATGTGGGCAGCCGTCTCATGTTCTTAAAACAGGCTTCACGCACTGCTGCCACCTACGCACTTGATTTTCGCACCCTTGCCGCGGGCAGCGGGTGGGGCGATCCTGCTTTACTCACATGTGTACCGTCTGGGGTTGAATGACCGGCTCCAAATGGAATTGGCGTGCCGCGGAGAATCGCTGACACTCGAGGACTACATCCAGCTCTCCATCACTGTGGACAACCTTCTGCGGGACCGTTCTGTTCGGAGCCCCTCTGTCATCCACGAGCCTTCTACTGGCCACAACCCGTCCAAACCCGCGACTCCCGAGCGCTCTCCCCCAGCCGAACCTATGCAACTTGGTCGCACTCCGCTCACCCTGGCAGAGAGGACTAGACGGTTGACGCTGAACCTCTGTATGTACTGTGGCACTCCGGGCCACCGTATTGATTCCTGCCCTGCCGGCCCTCGCCGTTCCCTCTCCAGAAGCCAGGTGAGAACATCCGTGTTTCTCAACGTAACCCAAAAACAAGTCTGTCTCCCTGTTATGTTGAGTTTTAACGATGTCTCTTTTTCCACCTCAGCCCTAGTGGATTCCGGGGCAGCAGGAAATTTTTTAGATGATGGCTTGGTCCAGAAGCTATCCCTCCCGCTTTGTCCGGTCATGCCACCTCTCCGAGATAACTCTCTGGATGGGGCACCCCTCGGATCGGGTCTCATTTCCTTCCGGACCATGCCATTGTCCCTCCAAGTGGGCTTATTTCACACGGAGGTAATCCAGTTTTTTATTGTGCACTCACCCAGAGACCCTGTGGTTTTAGGCCACCCCTGGCTGGCGCTTCATGACCCCCACATTTCCTGGCGCACGGGGGAGCTGTTGCGCTGGACCAACCATTGCCTATCACAGTGCATTTCCCTTCCTGTGTCTTCCACCTCCGTAGAGAGCCCCGAAGTGAAAGCCTCTGTCTCCGTCCCTCCTGACTACTCTTCCTTCACTGACGTGTTTGAGAGAACCCAGGTCAGCCTTCCTCCCCACCGTAGTGTGGACTGCGCCATCGAGCTCCTTCCGGGGTCCCCACTCCCTAAGAGCCGAGTCTACCCCTTGACATTACCTGAAACCAAAGCCATGGAGGACTACGTTGACAAGGCACTGAAACTAGGCTTCATCCGACCGTCCACCTCCCCGGTGGCGTCCGGCTTCTTTTTTGTGGGCAAAAAGGACGGCGGGCTTCGCCCCTGTATTGATTACCGGGCCCTAAATAAGGCCACTGTGAAGTTCGCCTACCCCCTACCTCTCATCCAGCCGTCCCTCGAACAGGTCAGTAAGGCTAGAGTCTTCACCAAACTCGACCTCAGGAGTGCGTACAACCAGGTGCGTATCCGCAAGGGGGACGAATGGAAGACTGCGTTCATCACCACTAGGGGGCACTACGAATATTTGGTGATGCCGTACGGCCTCGCCAACGCCCCTTCTGTGTTCCAGTCGTTCATGAACGACGTCTTCCGAGACATGCTGGACCTTTTTCTCATCGTCTACATCGACGACCTATTAATCTACTCAGCCTCCCTCTCTGAACATACCGTCCACGTCTTGAAGGTGTTGCAGAGACTCCGAGAGCATGACCTGTTCGTAAAGGCAGAGAAATGTGCCTTTCACCGCCCCTCCGTCTCCTTCTTGGGTTACGTCCTGTCGGCAGGAACTATGGAGATGGAGACCGACAAAGTTGCCGCAGTTCTATCATGGCCCGAACCCAGTACGCTCAAGGAGCTCCAACAATTCCTGGGTTTTGCCAATTACTACCGGCGATTCATTAAAGACTTCGGAAAGATCGCCGCACCCCTCACGTCCCTCACACGGGGCAACCCGAAGTTCCTCACCTGGAATGCACCTGCCCAGCAGGCCTTCCAAGCCCTTAAGGAAGCTTTCACGACCTCCCCAGTCCTACAGCAACCAGACCCCGCTCTCCCGTTCGTGGTAGAGGTAGATGCCTCTGAGGTAGGAGTAGGAGCTGTGCATTCCCAACCACACGGGACTCCTGCCAAGTTATACCCGTGTGCCTTTTACTCTCACAAACTGTCCTCTCCTGAACAGAACTACGACGTCGGGAATAGAGAGCTGCTGGCCATCAAACTGGCCCTAGAGGAATGGCGCCATTGGCTGGAGGGCTCTAGGTTCCCCTTTGTCGTTTTTACCGACCACAAGAACCTAGAGTACCTCCGCGCAGCCAAGAGACTGAACCCTCGCCAAGCCCGGTGGGCTATGTTCTTCACCCGATTCAACTTCACAGTGACTTTTCGTCCAGGCTCCCAGAACCTCAAGGCAGACGCACTTTCTCGCCTATTTTTCCATGGCTCGGAACCCCGAGTCTGAAACCATTCTTCCCACATCGATGCGTCGTTGCACCCGTTCAGTGGGAGCTCACGGAGGCCATCCTACAGGCTCAAGGCGACGAGCCCGCGCCCCTCAAACACCCCCAACAAGGTATACGTACCCACTATCATTCAGCCCTCAACTGATGCAGTGGGTACATACTTCACTTTGTTCTGGCCACCGGGTATCACCCGGTCTACAGAACTGCTCGCTCGGAGATATTGGTGGCCCTCACTCAAGGATGACATTCATGACTTCGTCCTCTCATGTCCGGTCTGTGCCCAGTCCAAGACGCCTCGTCACCTTCCTGCAGGTCTCCTCCAGCCGTTACCAGTACCAGACCGACCGTGGTCCCATATTTCTATGGACTTCATCACGGACCTACCCCCCTTCGACGGCCGGACCGAGATCCTGGTGGTCATAGACCGGTTTTCAAAAGTGTGCCGCCTGATTCCTCTGCCCGGGTTGCTCAACGCGACACAACTGGCTGACCTAGCAATCACCCACATCTTCCGTTACTTCGGTATTCTCGAGGAGATCACCTCTGACCGGGGTACCCAGTTTACATCTCGCTTCTGGCGAGCTTTCAGCGACAGACTGGGTATCCAACTCAACTTCTCCTCGGGATACCACCCCCAAACCAATGGCCAGACCGAGCGTCTCAACCAAGAGATAGGCAGGTACCTGAGGGCCTACTGCTCAAAACCAGAGCAGCTGGCACACCTATCTCCCTGGGCGAATCGCCGAACAGCCTTGTCAGCGTCCACACACCTCACCCCTTCCAATGCGTCCTGGGCTACCAACCACCTCTGTTCCCGTGGGAAGCTAACCCCAGTGACGTTCCGGCAGTAGATGCCTGGGCCCAGAGAAGTGCCCAGGTCTGGAGAGCCACCCACGACAGGATACAACGTTCTGTGCAGGCCCAGAAATCCATGGCAGACCGCCGACGCCGTCCTGCCCCCCTGTTCCACCCTGGTCAAAGGGTTTGGCTCTCCACCCGTGACATCCGTCTCCGACTGCCGTCTAAAAAGCTAAGTCCCAAATATATCGGCCCTTTTAAGATCATGTCAAGAATTAACCCTGTCACATACAAATTACTTTTACCACCACGATACAAAATCTGTCCTGTGTTCCATGTTTCCCTTCTCAAACCAGTGCACTACAGCCCCATGTTTCCACCCAATAGTTTTCGTGCTATTCTTATTCTGATTATCCGGCTACGACTTCCCGCTTTCCTCGACTATTCTATTTGTAGATTTGCCCCTTATATATATCCTGACTCCCCGGCTCCGACCCTACGTGCCCATTGACCACTCTTCTTCTGGATTTGCCCTATTGTTCGTTTGCCTGCTCTTTATAATAAAAAGCAGTTTTCTACATCATTGTGACTGTCTCTTCTTGTGCGGGTTACAGTGCTGCCATCACTCAACACGGGGTCCTCCATCACAATGCCACACTGCGTACAACACCGCCAATATGCTCACTTTCTGGATGCAATTTACACAATGCTTGTCCCTGATCCAGATCAGGAGCCTGCTAGATTTGTGGTTATATGGGACAATGTTAGTTTTCACCAGGCTGTTCTGCATGTGGGGACATAGAGGTTGCCTCAGTCCAAGGTTGGATATGCTAGGAGATACTTCCCTCGATGTTTGGCAAGATAAAGTGATGTGGACGAAGTATTGTGGCCAGACCAAGCCCGGAGAAGAGATGAAGCGTAGCTTAGTACTGGTGACCTACCAATTCCTGGACTGCCCCCCCCCCCCCAGGACCCCACACACACAATTGTGTTCTTTACTGTATTCTACAGAATATAATTTGGTTTACATATGTTTATGGTTTTGTTGTATGCTACTGTGTACAACAGGAATGTTTGGCCTAATACTGTAAATATTTTCTGTTTCTACAGTGCATTGGTGTTTACAGTGTACTTGTTACCCCTATCAGCAGATTACTTTCACTGTAGAACATTGTATTGAAATGTAGATATAAGCCTATGAAAGACCAAAGAGCTTTAGATTTAGAACAACAGTGTTTACATGGTATATCCAAAACTTTACTACTATGAAGTGTTTGCCATTTGATGCAAATGCTTCATTCTGACATGTGTTTATGGCATTTTGGATGCAGTGTTACATTTTGAAGGAGATGTGAGACATTTTGCATTTTTTGTGTGCAGTTTTGGGAATTGGGTGTAGAGTTTTGAAAAAAGGAGACATTGTTTTGAAAACGTGTGTAAGCAGTTGGAAAAAACTGTAATATCAAATTAAACAAATGACAATAAAATGCAAAGTAATCTCTTAAGTAATCAAAAAACTTTTTGAATGTAACTGTATTCTAATTACTAATGATTTAAATTGTAACTGTAGTGGAATACTGTATTTTAAATACATATTCTCATATACATGTATTTCGTTACCCCCCAACCCTGCCACCATCATAGACCTGATCACCGATTGGGATGAAATGGCCTACAGAGAGGAGGTCACAGGTCTAGCCGAGTAGTGTGGTGACAACAATCTTTCCCTAAACATCAGTAAAACCAAGGAGATGGTGGTGGAATACAGGAAGGTGCAGACAGTAGGCCATGAACCCCTTTACATCAACAGAGTAGAGGTTGAGCGTGTCTCTAGCATAATATTTCTTGGGGTTCACATCTCAGATGATCTTTCTTGGTCCCTCCACTTGGACATGGTAGTCAAGGTAGCCCGCCAGCATCTTTACTTCTATCAGGAAGACTCACAGACTTGAGTGAAATTTAAAATGACATTTATTTGATGAATATTAAACAGAAATGTAATGTCTCTCTTTGGCGTAAGCCCTGTCTGGCAGAACAAATAAGTTTTAGTTGGAACTGTCATATCCTGCTGGAGATAGGATGCAGGGGCGAGGAGCCTACCCCCGTGCAGGACGGGACTCAACCTGTGGTGGTGGGGTGGTGGAGGTTGCTGTGTTAGCACACTGAAATTAGCAATGTGATATTGTGAGCAGACTTATAAAGCAATGGCTTACATGTCATTGGCTAGGAGTTACCTAGCTAATCGTACGATGATGTACAGCTGCTAGTCTTCCCGCTAGAACTGTGCTTACATTTCTTGCAGAGACTAAAAAAGTTCAGCATGGCCTCTGGAATCTTCACCATCTTCTATCAATGCACCATTGAGAGCATCCTGTGTGGTTGCATTACAGCTTGATATGGCAACTGCTCTGCTTGAGATCGCAAAAACCTCCAGAGAGTTGTGAGATTAGCAGAGCTCATTATATGCACAAAACTCTCCTCCATTAAGGATACCTACATTAAGAGGTGTCTGAGGAAAGCACAGAAAATAATCAAAGATCACTTCAACCCAGCACACACGTTATTCAGGACACTTCCTTCGGGCAGGCGCTTCAGAAGCATTCAAGCTCGGACTAACAGACTAAAAAATTGTTTTTACCCTCAGGCCATAAGAGTCCTCAACAATCAAAAGGCTTCTTCTCTAACATTCATCACTATCTATAGATAAGCTGCATACATCAGTTATGATTTCATACACTTGTATATTATATTTAGGCTGCACTTTGTACTGTTATTGTGGATGTTGTTTTATGTTGTTTGAATATTGTACTTGACACAGATATATTCTGTTATTAAGTCATTCCTGCCCTAGTTTTATTTCATTTTGATGTTGCACTAAATTTCTTGTCGCATTGAGCAGAGTCTACCTCAAGAATCTTACCTTGAGTAATCTGTGCAAATGACATTAAAATAACTTTGAACTTCTGAACTTTGTAGAGAAACGCTATGGAGCCAATAAAAAGTTCCACCTACTCTCTGTGTAACCAGTATTCGTTTCTCTTATCTAACTAAAAAAAATCTTTTTCCCATTTATTTTCACTGCTGTCTCCATCTCTGCTCCCCCCTTTCCACCCCCACCCTCTCTCTAATAATCCTGTCCACTGGTTTTTTCTGTAGTTCAGGTACAGACTGTGACCAAGATAATGGCTGCACAAAGTGTGAAACATCCCACTTGGAGGAAGAAGGTCCTGTGTAGTAACAGTATAATTAAATATGGATGAAATGCATAAGGTAATGAGGCACAGAGATACCTCACATGCTAATTTACGTCAACTTCAGGACATTGCTCAAGACCCAATGAAATGACTTGACAAATTAAGTTTACATTTATGTGCTGACACTGTAAATAGTAATAGTTATCTCAAATTGTAAAAAAATATAAAATACATGTTTTTTACTCATCTTAAGCTTAATGTTACTAGTTTTAATTAAGTTACTGATACTCTCTAAATGTAAAGTTGTTATTAATAAAAAACATTGAAGTGGTCCTAATTAAACAGTACTTGAAATGTCACATGTTGGAATCACAAATATATACATTCTTTAAACGTTGGCTTTGAGTACTTCTAACTCAAAATTATCAAGTATAAAATTGCGTCTGTGTGGAATACGCACAAGCCCTTGAACTTGAATAAATTATGTATGTTTGGTACTAAGAAGTACTGAGGAGAATCGAATGTGCCATATGGCTAACCGAGATTCCTATCATAATTTCCCTTATACGGTATAAAACATGCTATAACTCAATTTAAATATGAAAAACAAAACAATGATACTTTAATCCCGTTAAATTTACTTGTAACTACTTAAATGTTACTTTAAAAATTAAGTTCAGTTTAGTTGTGCCAAATAAGTATAAACAAACAATCCAATTGCCTTAAAAAGGTCAACTAATTAGATTTTACGGTGCATTTTCCATTTGCTAATTCGTATTGAAATTGCATAGAAGTCCATATTTTAGCAGCCTCAACACTCGAGGGGGACGTCCATTCAGTGTGTTTACACCAAAAAAAATCACATTCTGTAGGAACAGCCCCTAACTTGTCTGTTCGTGCATGCGCGAATCAAGTTAAGCTAAATCATTTTTGTTTTACATTTACTTACATCAAATAAATGTAGCCTAACTTATATTAAATATATATATATATATATATATATATATATATATATATATATATATATATATATATATATATATATATATATATATATATATATATCAAAACATTTATAATTATAATAATATTAATTATAAGAAATGTTTTTATTAATTACAAAACCCGAACCTATATTTGAAAAAATTAGCTGAAACTGGTTTGTTAAGTACCATCACCACTGGGTCGGGTAGCAGACCTCTAAACCAGCTGTGACAGGAGATTTTGCACTGGGTAGGCCAGCCCACTGTGGTCTAAATTCCCAATGCTCAAAACAATCTATTGAATATCAAATATCTTCAGATTGTCTGTAATATGTCACATCACACAGCAATTTCGAACAGACAAAACACTTTGCGAGCGCATGGCCACCGCTATACCAATGCGCGGTCCAGTTGAACATGCTAAATGTGCGCTCTTGCGTTACCGTGTCGGGAACAAATCTCAGTACTCAAGGGTGTGAGGGACCTTCAATCGTCTGTGCCATTAAACTGGATATGTTATTAATCTGTTAAGCTGCTATAAATATATTGACTTTAACTATCTTGCTCAACAATATTCTCTTAAAGAGTTGCTCTGCCATGACAGTAGTTGAGTTGAAATAGAAAACTCACCATAGAAGTGAACAGTTACCACTAATCTTGCTAAAGTGCCCCTTGCGGCAACATTGAGAATGCTACTCGTAGTTGCATTAAGTTATGAACTGCATGCGGTCTGAAACATTTTAAAGCGCAAAGATGCGTGAAATCTAGCTTGCGTTGCAAGATGTGTCTACATTCATGTTTTTGCATAGAGTATACTGCCTATACTTTCGGCACGATGCGACGAGACATACACATCCAGTGAAGACAGCATCCTTGATTTTAATGGGAGCTATCTGCTTGTGTCGCGTTGCACTACTCACGTCTGGTGTAGACAGGGTGTTGGGGGGTGAACATTTTCAGCTTTTGTAGCTTTTGTGTAGACTAGCTTTTGTAAACACTCCTGAGTGCAAGATGAGTTATACATTTTCCTTGCAGACAAAGACATTAACATTTCAAATACATTTAGGACTACATAGGCATATAAATGGCCTCAACACTAACAGATATGAACTAAAATAAAATAATAATTATAAAACTTGACTTCATGGCGTCTTTAAGAAGGTTTGTGTCTAAAATTCCCACCATTCTTGCAATGATAGCCTCAAACTCCCATAATTTACTTTCATCATCAGTCCTATTTCTTGTTTCTTGCATCATGCTTTCAGCTCTCAAACGCATTCTTTTTTTCTGTCATTTCTCTCTTATCTCTGCCTCACTCCCTCTGCATCTCTCTTCTATTCTCAGACCGACCTTACCTCAGCTCTTTTCCATTTGTTTCACTTTACAGTAGTTCCAGTAATGGAGACTTGTCAACACGTGGTATTCTCCTCAGATGAAGCGCAGCCGTGGTGACAAAAAGGCACACACTGGTGCCGTCTGGCATGCGTGTGAAGCTTCAATCTCTGTCGCTTCCATTCAACACATCTATCACACACTCAGCCAGAGTCACAAAACACAACAAGGACATGCATGATGACAAGTGATGACAAGACATGCATGATGAGTGGTGGTGGTGGCGTAGTGGGCTAAAGCACATAACTGTTAATCAGAAGGTTGCTGGTTCGATCCCCACATTGTGTCCTTGAGCAAGGCACTTAACTCCTGGTTGCTCCAGGGGGATTGTCCCTGTAATAATTGCACTGTAAGTCGCTTTGGATAAAAGCGTCTGCCAAATGCATAAATGTAAATGTAAGTGTACACATACAAACAGAAGCACATGCTCTAGTCATGACTGTATCACATAAAAAAAATATCATTTTCTTAATTTGCATTTTCTTCTCGTTTCCAGTAAAAATCAAAACACTTTTGAAACAAGATAAATGCACTTGAGAAGCAAAATTGTGTAGTCAGATTAACCATATTTTAGACACACAGACGGACAGATGGACAGACAGATAGATATCTTCAGATTGTCTGTAATATGTCACATCACAAAGCAAGAAAGACAGACAGACAGACAGACAGACAGACAGACAGACAGACAGACAGACAGACAGACAGATAGATAGATAGATAGATAGATAGATAGATAGATAGATAGATAGATAGATAGATAGATAGATAGATATCTTCAGATTGTCTGTAATGTCACATCACACAGCAAGATAGACAGACAAGCAGACAGACAGTCATACAGACAGACAAACAGTCAGACAGACAGATAGACAGATAGATAGATATCTTCAGATTGTCTGTAATGTCACATCACACAGCAAAACAGACAGACAGACAGACAGACAGGCAGTCATACAGACAGACAAACAGTCAGACAGACAGATAGACAGATAGATAGATATCTTCAGATTGTCTGTAATGTCACATCACACAGCAAGATAGACAGACAGACAGACAGAGACAGATAGATAGATAGCTTCAGATTGTCTGTAATGTCACATCACACAGCAAGATAGACAGACAAGCAGACAGACAGTCATACAGACAGACAAACAGTCAGACAGACAGACAGATAGACAGACATACAGACAGACAGACAGACAGACAGACAGACAGACAGACAGATAGATAGATAGATAGATAGATAGATAGATAGATAGATAGATAGATAGATAGACAGACAGACAGATAGATAGATAGATAGATAGATAGATAGATAGATAGATAGATAGATAGATAGATGGATATCTTCAGATTGTCTGTAATATGGCACATCACACAGCAAGACGGACAGACAGACAGACAGACAGACAGACAGACAGACAGACAGACAGACAGATAGATAGATAGATAGATAGATAGATAGATAGATAGATAGATAGATAGATAGACAGACAGACAGACAGATAGATAGATAGATAGATAGATAGATAGATAGATAGATAGATAGATAGATAGATAGATAGATAGATAGATAGATATCTTCAGATTGTCTGTAATATGGCACATCACACAGCAAGACGGACAGACAGACAGACAGACAGACAGACAGACGGATGGATGGATGGATGGATGGATGGATGGATGGATGGATGGATGGATGGATGGATGGATGGATGGATGATAGAGAGATAGATAGATAGATAGATAGATAGATAGATAGATAGATAGATAGATAGATAGATAGATAGATAGATAGATAGATAGATAGATAGATAGATAGATAGATAGATAGATAGATAGATAGATAGATCATAAGTCTGAAGTGTAGAACAGAATGTTGGCTTTTTCAAGCCAAGTTAATTAAATTGTTTCCCTACCCCATTGGTAAATAGTTCTTTTCTGGTTTTAAGTATAAATCTAACAAACTTTAGGGGTGAGGTTTATGTTTAAAAGGGAAAAAATCCCAGTAGGTTTAAAATAACCAAACCTAATTTAATTCTCTGAAAGCAAGTCTTAATATCTTATGCTGTTTTGCTTCTCAAGTTAATGTATTTTGCTGTAAGGTTATTGAGATATTTTTACTGGTAAACAACACAAAAATACAGATTAAGGAAATAATATTTTGCTGTGCACAGGACATAATCAGCAACATATAGTGCATGTACAACAAGTCTATGTTTCATGTTAGCTTATCAGCTTCTGTTCAACATTACATTTGATCTAGTGGCAGAAACACTCATTTCAACATCACATAAGTCTCTCCGGTGATGTAAATGGTATATTTAAATATTTATATTGAAATGGTCTGGGATAGAACAACATTAGTAAACATGCACAATACACCTGCATTAATCCAATATCAGTAGTCATTTATTTGCATTACAGGGTTTTCCTCTAATAATATAACGCGATTACATTCCCAGTAGTAATAGAGAGAAGATATTTTCTCAAAGCCATTGAGAGCTGCATTGAGATTCATTGTTGCATTGGAGTATGTTTCCCTTAATTCCTCCAGTATCTTAGCATATTGCATCCATTCTCAGAATAGTCTTTTCATGAATCCAGAAGCATCCCTCTGTTTTTGGAGGTACAAAAATACACCTTTTGAGATACATTCATAGAAATATAAAAATGTAAACCCCCATGCTCAAGTTTGGCATACTGCCTTCCTGTGACTGGCAGAGGGTTGGTGTTCTGTAAGAAGGGGAAAGAAGAGACAGTCTCTCTACAATTGTGGGAGGGAAAAAAAAAACGGTCTGAATCAAGGGAGTGAAGGAAATGAACACGTTTGGGGGCAGGCTCAGATGATATTTTATATAATAGACATACTTTTAAACAGTTCCAAAAATGTCATGATATCACACCTGAAATATTAACTAAATATATATTGGCTATATCTGTCACTCTTTGTCATGGTAAATAAATATAAAGCCTGACTTGCAGTTTACCTATAATGGAAAAAAGGGAGAGATGTATGAAACAAAACAGAATGCTAAAATGAGAATTATGCCATTAATGGGACAATTCAGCAAAAAATGTAAACGTTCTGTCATCACTGAGGGTGTCATGTTGTTCTAAATCTGCACAGCCCGACTGCTACAACTGCGCATGCCTCGCTCTCACAAGACTTTTTTGGTATGTGTCACCATGACATCACAGCAAGTCAGATTTCAAAGTAATCTCTTCAGTAATCGCAACAGATTTCTAACCGGCATGCAACTGCCACTGATCACTGGTGATCGGCTCTGTGCAGAATTTGCTAATCTCAAACGAGCCCAGTGTCTCTTCACCCTTAAACAACTTATCTATTTGTACATATCAAAATATTTTTCAATAAATGTAAAATATATTGTTTTTATACTTATAAACTTTGTATTTAATGGAATCATTCGCAACGCTTCATGGGATTGTAGTCTGTGCTCTCCTGAAAGATGTTAAGTACCCAGTCTTGTCCCTTTGTTTTTGTCTGATTTTCAGATTTTTTCTGCCTCAAAACAAAGTTTGTGGTGTTGTGATTCACCACGGAGCTGGTTTGTTTGGTTCAAGGCCTACAACTCTTGTGTGCATGTGGCCTCATACGACATTCTTTCTTACAAGTAATGCAAATTTGAAAAGAATGTTCACACTGCTCTTTTCCATTCTTATTCAAATCTCATTTGCATTTTCACATTTTCAGACATGATTCATTGTGTTTGGTTATGCAACACTTGAGAGGCGATGCTGTTTGGTGTCATTGGTCCTGACTTTCCAAGTGCTAAGTTTTAAGAGCTACAGTGGAAGGAAATATTTTCAATGAATTGACTTAAATTTCAGTCTGTGCATCACACAATGTTCTTGTATGGTTTTAGTAGATTTAGTATATAATGTATGAGTCATATGGTATGCTTTTGAAGCATGAAGATTCTTCAAAATGTCTTCTTTCGTGTTCCACACAAGTAAGAACATCAAACATGTTTGGAACAACATGAGGGTGATTCAATTGTGACAGAAGTTTTATTTTTGGTTGAACTATTCCTTTAAAATGAGTCATTAAGTAAGGTTAGGGGGTGAAAACAGTAATAGGAGTGTGCAATATGTTCCCAGATTAAGACTGGGGAAATAAGAAAGTCTAAAGAGAGAAAGAGACAGAATGGGTGAGAGAAAGAAAGGAGAGAGAAACCGGCAAAGCAGAGAGACCATGGCTGCACCAGGAAGAGAACAATGACAGCAGGGGCCACTTGGCCATCGGCAACAAATCCCCCAAGACTAGTCCTAAAGAGCAAGCAAACAGAGGCCCCCCTTCCCCATGTCAATTTAACTTCAGCCAATAATAAACTTCCCCCATTGAACATATCACTCTTGCCCCAGTTCCCATTTCTTTAAAAAACCTCTGCCACATATACCCCTTCAATACTTTGCTACTGTATATCAACCCCCTCCAAACACACTCGCACACACATTCAAATTCATGCACTCATACATACAGCATACACACATTGTGTAAGACTTGTCCCTGCTGTTCCTCCTTCTTGCCCTTAGGGCAAGCAGAGGAGAAAAAAAAAGAGACAGAGACAGAGAGGGACACTCTGTGTCAAAATGACCTTCATGCTTCTACGTGTCTACTGCACAACCCTACATGGCATCTCTACAACCTACAGTAAGGGTAAACTCTTCACCCTTTTCTGAAGACATGCAATTAAAAATAACAAGGTGAAAGAAACTAAAGGGACATCTCTGGTTTCTGAAAGCTTCTGGTGTTGCTATCACCTAAACATTCATGTTTAATATGTGTTTAAACATAAAGGAAACAATCAATCGGTCTTGATGAAGTTGACGGATACGGTGAGATAAAGGCTTAAAGGTTAAGAAGCAAAGTAAACATTAGTGGTAGATCGAAATGGTTGACATGTTACCTAACAACTGACAACATTGTAAAATGTTCTGTCAGGTAACAAAGAAATTCAGATATTTAGATATTATGTAGTAATATCTAAATGAACTCTTTAATGTAAATCAATTTAATATGCAACCTGGTCTCATTGAATCACATTACTATATCTACATTTTGCTAAATTATTTTTCATCGTTTGTTGTACGTATCATGGCAGTTTCCTGGTAAACTTGAGGTGCTAAAACAATGACCTATGACTTAATGAACAAAAAATGTTCACCCTGTTTTTAATGTTTGCATTTCATAACCAACTACATTTACAAGCGTGTTTAAGAGCGTTCAAATTGTGTGGGAGCTCTACTGAGAGAGCTTTGCACTTGCGATGCAAAGTCCGGAAAAGTCGAGAGTGTCATACAGGCAACACAAAATTTCGTAGTTGCTTCAGCAATTTAGTTTTTCATCACACATTTGCTTTTTATGACACTGTTGGTTAGATTTAGGTTTAAGGTTTAGGGTAGGAAGGTAGGTTTCATTGATTTTAAACTCGATAGCGCATTAACCTTGTAAACCTCATCTGTTTGGTAGAAATTCGAACTAGTTTTTAGCGCCACACAGTGGAGATTTCACATACAGTACGTAACAGTCATGTCATTTCAATCAAATCAAGCTGGTAATATGGCTGACTCAACCTGACAATTTGTGGTTAACACTAACGTAAGTCCTTTTAAAGGATCAGATCAGGTCGCAATTGTTACAGTATCTCAAGCTACTTGAAAGGGTTTTAACATTCTGACTGCATGCTGTGCTTTAACATGCTAAAAATGTAAAGTAACTGTCATGGCACTTTTCCACTGCATGTTACGGTTCGACTCGCCTCAACTCTACTCGCTTTACATTTCGGAGCTTGCATTTCCATTGCAGTTTAGTGCCACCTCAACGTGGGTGGGATTATAGGCTGATCATCATAGTTGTGCTGCTTCTACTGCTGTGACATCATCTTAAACATGACACAAACTGACCAAAACAATAACACGACTGCTAGCTGTTAGCTACTAGCTCATTGTACTGCATAAAGCAGTTGTTGCATGGTGATTTTACACAACTGTAACAGTTAAATTGGCCTGGTTGTTTTAGAAGTAAGCTTCCAGTAGCTGGTCAACTAAATAAAGTGAAGCTTTAAAGCAGAGTATAGAGTTAACATAACAAAACATACCATCCTCTATCGTGGTCCAGGGCACTCTCCCTCCCATTGCTCGCTGGTTTAGATAGCGTCCATTTGGTCGAACCACTTCCACTTTTCTTTGATGGTTCTGTAGTTACTTTTACGTTTTTTTAAACTTTTCCCTACACTGTTGGTAGGTCCGGTGGTAGCCATGTGTGGTCAACAGCTGAGACATTTCCTGAGACTTTATCGTTTCGCTCACTGCTAACCAGTGGACCGTCTGCACCTTGTTTATTGACCACGGCGTGGTTTTGTGCATTTCTTTTTTCACAATTCGAAAGTCGCGTAAACAAATGATACTGTTATCACTGTTGTTAACTTTAAAACTAGTGGGATGATGTTGCATGTCGGAAATCCAGTGACGCTGGTAGTGACGATTCTCCCTGACCAATCAGTGATCTGCAGGATTTTGACGTCACATTTAGTATCGGCTCGGCTCGCTTGGAACCTCGACCGAGGTGGTTCTAAAAAAGGATCAGGTACCAGGTACTATCCACAGTGGAAAAGTGGAGTCGAGTTGAGTTGTATCGTGCAGTGGAAAAGCCCCATTAGACTACCAGCAATTTCAAACTGTCCTCGAGAAGTTGTGTCTCTAAATTCATCCCCTTTAAAGCACCACTGCTACAGCCATCAAAAAGCACCACTTTTATAACAAATTCACCACCTTCAACAATACATTTCAAGACAATTACTGTCACACTTCAAATCACCTTTTGTGAGAAATGTTCCCGTTATTAAGCTTTTATTTTTTGGAGAGAGAGAGAGAGAGAGAGTGGACTATGATAGTTTTGTGCAATTAAAGGTTATAGTTATTTAGTCAATTATTGCCTTTTGAATAACGGTCAGTTACTGTATTGAAGGGCTTTGCATTCAAATATCCTTAAGAAACATGTCTTTTCAGTGTCTGGTGATCATGACCCTAAACCAGCTCAAATATACAGCTCTTCTTAAAATGACTGCTTAACCAAAATTTAATTTAATTTAAGATGGTAAATTTAACTTACCATCACATTTTTCCAAACCCAATTGACTTTCTTTCATCCGTGGAACAAAAAAGGAGATGTTACGAAGAATGTTAGCCTCAGTCACTATTTACTTTCATTGAACAGATAAAAAGAAACAACATAAATAAAAAGTGAATGGTGACTCAAATCTGCAAGTCCTAACATTCTGATAAACATCCTTTTGATCTCCACAGAAGATAGTAAGTCATATGGCTGGGAGACCAGTTAAGACCAGCGAACCAGCTTCGACTGCTTTAAAAAAAAAAAAAAATTATTTAGTTTTTCAGCAGAGAGAAGATTTTTTTTTCTTCATAACACTATTTAGGTGTCACTGGTCAGGATATATTAGGGGTGAGTAAAATAGTTGAGGGATTTGATGTTTGATTTATTATTAACGATACTGACACGTAGAACAGACGCAGTATATGAGATGTGGCCTAGGTCACCAATAATAAGTTGTAATAAGTTGGTTAGGTTCTTTTGTAAACTCTCCTGTGGAGACACAAATTAGCTGTTCCTGATTAGAGATATCCCTTTAGTTTCTTTGTAACATTGTAACATTGAAAGACATGCCTTTAGAGAGATAATTAAAAAGTGATATGGTAGACACATATATCTTCAAAGGAACCATAGCTCCATGGCTTGTGTACCACATATCTTATCAGTCTAGTCCTGAGTCCAGGTTCACACACAGATTCCACTGGAACTTGCCCATTTGAAAGGTTGATTGCTACAAACCCAGAGACCTGAGATCCTCTCCTCCTAATGTTGGCTGTCCAGCTCTGGGTAATGTTCCAGGGGTGTGTGAAAAGTGTTGGAGATGTGCTGGAAGAGTTGTCTCCAGGCTCTGACAACGGGTCCGAGCCACTGTGCTGTGGGGAGAAAGGGCAAGTAGGGGCTCTTTGGATCTGTCTGTATGGTGGAACGTGGAAAGCGTGACAGGAAAATAACTAGTCGATGAACCTGGAGAAGTTGTAGGGCAGACCAGCTGCAGTTCCTGTGGTCTGGGTAGATGGGATGCAAGTCCACCTGGATGTATTCCAGGGTGTATTGGTGAAGGAAAGGCTGGGATGTTCCAAGATAGACCCTGACCCTGGAGGGGAACAGGAGGAGAGGGATGTCCCGAGGTAAAAGTAGATGTACAGACACCTGGTGTTTTAGGAGAGGCCATCATGGATTCAATGAGAAAGGCAAGACTCCGCATGACTCGTCCTAGCTCAGCCATCTCCCGTCCCAGGGAGTTCACCTGCAACATATATAACCACAGTCAGTGACATTCTTTTAATAGCGACCAACTGGAACTGCACAAATTATTGTTTTATAACTGGTTTCCCAAACATTCTCCCCATCTGGTTGGGACGAACTGACACAGTAGTCCTGCCACATACTCATGCCATTGTTTAAGCCAACGTTGCTGGGTTGGGCTGGTTAGGATGCTCAAACAAACAGGTCAATGTTTTAAGCAGAATTACTGATTCAGTCACCAATCACTTTCCTTGCATGCAAAAAAACTATAACAACTAAACAAAAATGAATGTGACTGAAGATGTCCACAGAAGAAACCCAACTCATTTTGGTGGGAATTTTTCCTTTAAGCTTGGATAAGGGAATGTAAACATTTTGAACTTTTTAATTTAGAACATTAAGAATTTAAACTTTTCGTATTTTGAACATTTAGAACTAAAACATTTTAAGTGTAAACAAACAAATTACACACCAGCTTTAATAAAGATCTATAATTTTAACATTACAAAACCAGAAACAAGCTGAAATCATTGCTGTTTTGGAACTGGCAAATTACACTGTGAATGCCAGTCTGATATAAGAAGAAAGATGTCAGCCACTAAGAGATATTTTTCTGTTTGTCATTAGTTATCATAAGTATGTTTAATGGATTTATTAGATCATTCATGAGAATCCCTGTAATTAAAAGATGATGTATAATCTTGATTTCATTTTGGCCTTTACGATATTAAAAGATGAAAATAATCCAATATCAAAAAAAATTGTTTAGGGATTCTGTGAAAGTGATGTCACGCTAGGATTAATAATATTCTGTTGTATTGCAATACTTGGTGTTTACTGCCAACACACAATAATCAGACAATATTTATTGATTTATTAACTTTTTCAGTTTGATAGAATTTTATGGCACAGTTTATGAAAGATATACATGATATATAACGTTTACAAACTGTATATTGGAATATATGTGTCTTATTAACATAATTTGTGTCATGCTGGACAACATCCTTTACTCCAAACATTTAGATTATTTTCTTACATTATATGAAAGACTTCTGAGGCAATTTAAAAAAGGGTACAACATCAAAAATAGTAAGAAAACACATTAACTTAGTTTTCCACAGCAAACAGAACAGTATATAATGCAATGGACTGTCCCACTGCACCCACCCATCTGTCTCTGTCTGTTAGAGCCAGTGCTGCTTTCAGATAAAACTTAAAATATATTTTTACTCATTTCCTATAGGGTATTATTGTTGGTTGTTAACTTATTGATTTTTAGTTATTTCTGGATTCTCTCTAAATGATGATCATTATATCCAATAGCCAAATTTAATTGAGATCCAAAATTACTCAATTAATTTGTTTGCTATGGAACCATGTATTTATTTTTTATTTCTGCCCTCTGTACATCTACATTGTGTTCACAGTTAACACAGAGTGTTAATATTTGTGATGGCCCAGAAAATAGCACAGATGATCCAAGCTCAGATGGACACAGATTTGGCAGCCACCCTTAGAATTATGCCAGCAAGTGATAATACCAAATAATGAGTGTAATTGCCATTAGAGGCAACAAGGTACAAGAAAACAGCTTCAGACGGGAAGGGACAACAGGAAGAGAGCCCTCATCCTCCTGGTGAACCGAACCCAGTACGGATTACATCAAAATCCAGCTGAGAGGCCGGCTGTCAAGAATATGTACAGGTAGATACAACAGCTTGAGTGTGTGAGTGAGAGACAGAGATAAGCGAGAGAGAAAAATGGGCATCAGGGCACCCCTCTAACAACTTTACCTGTCAAAAACCTCATGTCAATGACATGTGCTGACAATCAAGACAATAGGTTGTCACATTGATTTATATCCAAGCCAAAACACAGCAGAACAAAAGTTCTTTCTGTGTCTGGTATTGACTCAATTATTGTGGAAGAACTACAGCATTAATTAAAAATGTTACCGTGCAACGTGAAGTTGTTGAGTGGCTTCATAAAACAGTACGTGACAGATCTCTAGTTATCTTCTTAAGGAGGATGTGAGGGCCAGGTAAATGTCCAAAGCAAGACTTTATTTTTTACACACTTTTCAGTGTCACAACAAATGGTTTGCTTTTCAGCACAACAAATAAACACACGGCTCAACTCTGCTGCATGTGTCTTTCTCTCTCTCCTCAAACGGTTTGGATTGCCTTTTTATCCTTCTCCAGCTCTCACTGCAACACAAAACAGCTGTTAGACGTGATTTCACACAAGTGTCAATCCTTACCGTTCTTCCTCCTCTCCCAGCCTCACTCTCCACAGACATCGATCAGCAATGCCCACATCACCACATACCCCATCGGTCACTTACTCCCACCTCCCATTTCTGGAGAGGAAAGCATCAACAGCCATTTGCCATCTGGACCACCTTGAACTTAATAGGGTGGAGAGCTAGATACCAATGTTGTTGGAGCGAGGCGTGGTCCGAAAAGAGGGTGAAAGAACACCCCAACAGATAGTACCGAAGGGTGAGGACCACCCACTTGATGGCCAAAAACTCCTTTTCCATTGTGTTGTACTTAGTCTCCCTCAGCGAGAATTTACAACTAATGTACGGCACAGTTTTGCTTTCACTCCAATGTCTGATAACTAAAATAATTAATATATTTATTATTCCTATAACTTGTGTTTGTCTCCATGACTTCACAATGGGGAAAAAGATTTTATGTCTTTAATTTGGCATCAGGATCACACGATCTGCATCTTCAGGCATCTGCCTCAGAACAATCAGGTAAGACAAATTTTGAATAAGTCTGCCTGATAATAGTCAGTGATGAGACATGTTGTCTGAGAACTGCTGTAAAGAACTGTTATCAATTAATATCAGTTGGTATTGAAGAGAATTAGTAGATGTCAGACATAGCTAAATTTAAGATACATTTAAGTTCATCTGGCTAATTTAAGTTTATCTGATCAATGAAACTTTAAAATATTTTAATTAAACTGGGAAATTGACCTCTGGAGAAAAGGAGGCCATTAAGCTGTTAGACAAGGTGAGAGGTCAGGTTCATGTCCGGGAGACCAGAAAGGGTCAATCTGGTTGGCAAACTAGGATTTTCTTGATCATAACAAATCAGTTGGTTTTAATATACAGAGTTGCACTGATTTGAGAAATAAGAAAAGAGTAAAACCCCTCCTTTTTTGTGCAATTAGTCAACCGTGGGGGTGGGTGAGATATTGTTGCAGAGATAGCTGGAAGCTGAGAGAAGAGGGCCCCTTCTCTGGCTTTATAAGCTTATGGCCAATCCCCACAGCCCATGATGTAAATCAGATGTTCTTTCTAACTGTACATTTTATAATTTGAACAGTAGAGGAGTTGAGCCAATTTTCCCCCCTTCTCTGACTGAGACATCTGGTTTTCATTTAGAGTAGGGAAATGCACAGCCTCACACACACAACCCAGTTGCAAAATGGCTGAGTCTACACAAAACAATGGTTATTGTTCAGGACGGAAGCCAAAAACAGAAAGGAATAAGGAAGTGCCATGATGAAATATGCCAGAAATACTGTATCAAGCACACAGAGAGGGGGTTATGGGCCTTGGCTGACATTAAAAGTTATTATGGTAAGACACAGCATCTAAGGATGAACACCAGGAGAGATGGATTGTCTGTGATTTTAGTCAAACAAATTGGACAGCATCTGCAGAACTATGAGACTGACAAATTACAATGTGAGATCAAGGCAGAGAAGGCAATAATTTGAGCTCTAGCTGAACATTTCCAAAATAAAAGAAGAAAAAGAGAGACTGTTGAAGGAAAATTAAGTTTTGTAATTTGCTTTCAGAACTGGAATCGAAAAAAATTTTGGACTAAAGATTCTCTTCACAACAGTGACAATGATTAAGCAAAATATGGTGAATCGCCAGATGAATAAGCCCTTCATAAATGGAATGCCTATGAAGGATGGGCTCTTAGTGCTAAAACAGTGCCTAACATATGATGATATACAGTTTACTGACACACTTGTGGATGGATTTGGCCCAAGATACCAACATGCCTTATCACTGGGGATCAGTCAAGGAAAAAAATGTGTCCAAATCATGCAACGGCAATGATATCAAATAAAAGAAAAGGAAACAAGCCAAACAGAAAGGGAGTGGCGGTAGTTCAATTCAATGTGGACACAGATAGAAATTTGAAGGTCTGTGGCAACTGTGGGAAGTGTGGCTATTACAGAAGGAATTGTTGGGCGAAAGGAGGAGGAGCCGAGTGTAATGGCCCACCAGTCAAACAGTTTCCTGTCAAGAACGATGACCAACACCCTCAAGAGAAGATATGGACTGAGGCACAAGTTCATCAGCTCATTGAGATCATACGTCCACAAAAGGAATCAGTGGCCCCAGTATGAGAAAGACAAGAGACAATCACCTTTTTGTTCTGCATTAATAGGGGGCCATCATTCTTAAACATTCATCGTTTTATCCTCTGCCATTTTACTGCACACTTCTGGTTTTTCCTCTTTTCTACTGTTTCAACTGTGTATTTTACAGCATGCACCTGTTTTCTCTCTTTTTTCTTTTCTTTTTTCCCCCGCTTGTCTACATCTCGCATCTCAAATGTGTGGATTTGTTTCCACTGTGTTTTACACGGATTATTACATCAATCTCAAACCATTGCTGATCAGGAACCACATTGATCTCAAACCTAATCACAACCATAACAACAACAACATACAATTGCGATAAGTCATGGCATCCTCTAATGTTATTTCTTCCTGAATTGCATGCCACAAGTTTACTATAGGTTCTTCCGTCAGCAGTGAGGGATTCACATGTGAAATGTAAGGAATTAGTCAGGCTGACGGAGAAGGTTAATGAGTTAGAGACACGCATCTGAACGCAAGTGGAGGTGAAAAGGTAGGTAAAGAGACACAGACTCCATCCATCCAGGAAAGGTGCCGCTCTCCTCTCTAGTAATTTGGCTCATAGTCTTAAATGTGATAGTATTTCACTAACTGGGGCCAAGGTCAGGAAGCAGACAAACTGCCTAATCCAAACATCTGCTAGCTAACTTGAGACATCACACAGGTCACATAAACTACACCACATAAAGAATGTATCACCTAGATATCATATAGAGACTGTGTCTGTTCCCCATACTACCAAACACAAAACTAGCACTAAATCGTTTAGAAAAAAATCTGATTAAGTTGAAAATACAAATAAAATTAAAGATAAACATCATATAAAGGTAGGGCTACTAAACATTAGATCTCTTTCAAACAAAACACTAATTGTCAATGAAATTATTAAAGATCATAGTTTGGATGTTTTCTGTTTGAATGAAACCTGGCTTAAACTGGATTAATATATTAGTTTAAATAAATATACTCCCCCAGGTTATTGTTATAAATATGGGACTTATATGAAGGGTCGAGGAGGAGGTGTTGCTACAATTTACAGTGAAGTCTTTGGTGTTACTCAGAGGACAGAATAAAAATTTAAGTCTTATGAACTAATAATGCTTAATGTGACACCATCAGATATATATAAAAAAATCACTGTTGTCTTTTGCCATGTGCTGCCTTTGACACGATAGATCATGACATTCTCTTGAATAGGATGGAGAATTATATTGGCATTTGTGGACTAGCATTAGCATGGTTTAGGTTCTATTTATCAGACTGCTGCCACTTTTTATTTGTAAACGAGGAATTGTAAAATCAAACAAAAGTTAAGGATAGAGTGCCACAGGCATCATCAGTTCTAGGGCTTCTCCTTTTCTCATTATATATGCTTCCCCTGGGAGATATTATCAGGATCATGGAATACATTTCCAAAGTTATGCTGATGATACTCAACTTAATATTTCTTCTAAACCAGACAAATTTCACAATTCTCCATATTAACAGAGTGTATCAATTAAATCAAAATTGGATGGCCAGAAATTTCTTTCTACTCAATTCCGACAAAATAGAGATACTAATTATTGGTTGTAAGCTCTCCTTAAAGTAATGCATAGTCACATAATGTGACATTTTCTTGTATTGATCCAATAAGCAGCCTTCAAATTTGTACTTAGAAGTGTTAAAAAGCAGTGAACTTCAGTTTGATTTTGTTACTGTTGATGTTCAAATCTTGCTCACGTAACTGTCAGCTGTAATAAATTATGTCTCCATTAAAATACGATACGTAATAAAAGTATTAGGTTCCAGTACCACCAGGTCAAATACCTCCTCGGCATCATGATCTTCAGCCAGCTCCACCTTCATCAGGTTTCATGTAGCTGTAGAGCGAACACGAACAGATTCCCGAGCTCGCTGATTTCCATGCTCCTGCCATCTGCTCTAAAAGCTCAAGGAACACCTCCGGGTCATCCTGAGCTCCCATCTTCTTCAGTGTGATGCACGGCACGGCCATAGTTGGGTCTGGGGTCACGGCTGAAGATTGTGTACCAAGCTCCGTAGCACCTGCCAGATCTCTGCTTGAGCTTGGAATTGTGCCACACACAGCTCAAGCAGAGCCTGATTTTGGGCTTGGTGGATGCCTGCAAGGGTCTTGATTACTTCGGCCAGCGGCAAAGACTCCATGATGGTGTTTTCTTCCTCCTAATACTGGGTTTTGGCACCACTATGACAGATTTCTTGTTCTCTTCTTAAGGAGGAAGCGGGGGCAGATAAAATGTCCAATGTAAGACTTTATTTTTATACACTTTTCAGTGTCACAACAAATGGTTTGCTTTTCAGCACAACAAATAAACACACAGCTCAAATCTGCTGGGTGCGTCTCTCTCTCTCTCTCTCCTCTGGTGGTTTGGATTGTCCTTTTAGCCCTCTCCAGCTCTCACTGCAACACAAAACAGCTGTTAGAGGTGACTTCCCACAGGTGTCAATCCTTACCGTTCTTCCTCTCCCAGTTTCACACTCCACAGACGTCCACACAGTAAAAACAGCAACATTATTAAAAACACCAATGTTAAAAAAATATATGTTTACTATAGTTATTATATAGTTTTTGATTAATAAAAATAATCGAAATTAATCCAAGTAGTATAATTGTAGGTTATTACAATGGTAGCTAGTCACTGAAAATGCAGGTTGCAATATGACACAATGTGATTATTAAACATTAAATTGCTGATATTTAATTAAATAAATATGTACTCTGTATGTGCCTCACACTACAAAGTGAATTAGTACTCTGCTTGCTGTCATCTGCTGTAAACAGATGTGCTCATGATGGTGTTTTGTGTGTATCAGCCAAGGATCTCTAAAAGGTATGAGCAGCTGGCGTCAGCACAACATTGGCTCCACACATTCACAAGCTCTCACATTTGAAGTGTGCAGCACATGCAAACTATATATTTATCTAATTAAATCACAGCCTTTGCGGTTTAAAAATCACACTATGACATAACGTGATTTTAGTTTGTGCACTGAATGTTTATCGTGACATCCTTACACTGCAAAGAATTTCCAGGATTTTACTAGATTTAACAATAATTTCTTACAATAAAATACTGTTTTCAGTGTTTTACTGTAAAAATCAAAGCTGGCTAGGTAATTTTCTGTCACAACACATCAAATTACTGTAAAAAAATTAATATGAATATCGCACTGCATTATGGGAAAATTTTATTTGTTTTCATTCTCCCAGTTGGTGCAGTTGTGTTTAAGAACACAAGTTATTGAACTGTGATGTATGGAGACAAAGATTTGACAAAATACTTTTTGTCGGGCCATGATGTATAGTCTACACTATATGATGCATTTGAAAGAAAATAAATAATATTATTTTAAATGAAAAATTAGGAAGGGATGTTTGCAAAGCTAGGCTATAATGTGGTTGGTTTAATTGCTCATTAAAGTTTTAGCACGAGTTGTCAACCAGGCATGCAAGATAGCCATACTCAGCATACAAAACTAAATGGTGGTGAAAATTAACATACACTGCATATATATATATAATATATCAAAAATACAGATTTTTTTTGATCATCGTGATTTTACAATGCAGCACTGCTACATGACAGTAATTTCGTGGTTCTGTTCAATGTTTAGTCACAGTATACAGTTGTCTTTTAATTTTTATAAATTGTAGAAATACTTCTGCAAAATATACTGTGAAAGTCATGCAACTAGTAGCCAGGCATTTACTGTAAACTCGCAAAAAAAATTTTTACAGTGTATATTATACTACTATATTTGTTTCCCCACAATCCTGAATATGCATTTACATCCTTGAATTCAAGTCATGTCCCTGAAAAACAATTGTACATTTTCTCAAATAAGCTTTTGCTTATTTGAGAAACCCTATTGTATTATAATGAATTATACAGAATCTATGTAAAGTATGTTAGAAACCAAACTGAATATGAGGGAGTCAAGGGCATTTTGGAAATCTGGAATGTTCCCTTTCATCATCATGGGGCCAGCCCCGCTGTCCTCTAGTGTTTGAATAACATCCCCTTTCCAACTCATGCAGCTGCTTGACATATGGCTTGCGAATACCTGGCGCCAGGAGCTCACCTGAACTGCGCTGGTTTCGATCTGTCAGCGCTCACATTTAGCACAGCAATATCACACTCAGAGGCATTACTTTCCATCCCTGGAGTAGATCTACTCTTAAATTACACATGCAAAAAATTACAAATACTTAGGATAAATAAAAAAATATCATAATAAAATAACTTTACCTCTTGGTTGAGATGGTGTAACTGTCTTGTGGTCTCCTCTGATTTCTCTGCTAATTCTACTAAGACAAAACAAAGTTCTGTAAAACTGCTTTACAGCTGATAGCAAGTACAGTGAAAACTTTCTTACACCTTAAGACCATAGTTCACCCAAAAATGGAAATTCTGTAATTATTTACTCATTTATCATATATTTCAAAATTCCTATGATTTTCTCGCCTTATGGAGCACAATTGTAGACATTTTTCAGAATTTTTAAGCTGCTCTTTTCATAACAACGAAAATGGATGGTAACAAAAACCAAAGTCTTTCCAGCCAGTCCACTGGCGGCCATCTTTGGAATGCTCCCGGAAAATACATTTACAGACATGAAAGTGCAGCTCCAATCTACTTGAATGGAGAAAGACTGAAATCTGCAAAATGGTTGGTCAAGATTATGATCTAATAACATAATTTCAAATCAGCAGCAAAACACTCGACTCATAAATTTTGCTTCTTTACCTCATATTATGCTATAAAACAAACATTTTTATGTTGCAGCCTAATGCTAAAATGCTTTAAATTATTGAAAAAAAAATTACACTCCATACCCCATAGCTCCATACACTCCATACCCCATAGCAAAAACCAGATTTTTGATAACTTTGAAAATGTATTAAAAAATAAAAAACTGAAATATCACATTGACATAAGTATTCAGACCCTTTGCTATGACACTTGAAATTTTGCTCAGGTGTATTCCATTTCTTTGAGATGTTTCTACACTTTGATTTGAGTCCACCTGTGGTAAATTCAGTTGATTGGACATGATTTGGAAAGGCACACACCTGTCTATATAAGGTCTCACAACTGAAAAAGCATATCAGAGCAAAAAGCAAGCTATGAGGTCAAAGAAACTTCCTGCAGAGCTCAGAGACAGGATTGTGTCGAGGCACAGATCTGGGGAAGGCTACAAAATTGTTTTGGATGCATTGAAGGTTCACAAGAGCACACTGGCCTCCATCAACTTCTTAAATAGAAGTATGGAAACACCAGGACACTGCCTAAAGATGTGCCTGCCTGGCCAAACTGAATATTCGGAGGAAAAGGGCCTTGGTAAGAGAGGTGACCAAGAACCCGATGATCACTCTGGTTGAGCTCCAGAGATCATGTGTGGAGATGGGAGAAACTTGCAGAAAGACAACCATCACAGCAACACCCCACCGATCTGAGGTTTATGGCAGAGTAGCCAGACGGAAGCATCTCCTCAGTGCAAGACACAAAAAAAAGCACCTAAAGGACTCTAAGACTGTGAGAAACAAGATTCTCTGGTCTGATGTAATGAAGATTGAACTGTTTGGCCTCAATTCCAAGCTTCATGTCTGGAGGAAACCAGGCACCGCTCATCACCTGCGCAATACCATCACAACGGAGAAGCATAGAGGTGGTGGTGGGGGGGGGGGTTTCAGTGGCAATGCTAGGGGACTAGCTTGTCACATCACATTCCATCACAAGACATGCAAAAATGTATGAATTTGCACCAAAAGAGAATGAGAATTTACAGGAAAAGAGCAGCTTGAACACTGTGCAAACTATCTTCTTTTGAGTTCCACTGAAGAATGTAAGTCCAGTTTTATTTTTGGATGAACTATCCCTTTAAGATAATAAACAACTTAAAGACCATCAGAAACTAATTTTGGAAATGGTTCTATCCTTCATTTTCAGTCTGTCTGGAAGTACATCTCATCCTGCACACACACTTACACACCTGCTGTGGTATTTGTTGCACCATTGACAGTGTGCTGGTGACCAGAGGAAAATATGAAAGTGTGTGAGTTCTCTGCACCATCACTGTCCTCTGTACCATCCACAACCCTAAAAAAAAACACACACAAACATGAGAAATGTACTCAACTGTTCTCTCCCGTTTCTAAATGCATCAGTGAGCCAATGTCTATTGAAATTACTGTGTATTTGTAGGAAGATCTATATACATGTCCAGCACACCTTGGACTGAGATTTGAGAGGTCAGGTTTTGTGACAGTAGTATGCTGAATGTGGAGCTTTTTGTTTGTTTGATGATCGTTTATCTGCATCTGTGTTTTCTGTTTGGTTCCACCACTGAGATATTGCATCTGATAATCTTCTTCATCATCTCCCTCTTCTTCCTGCTCAGCTATTGGTGGATAGCACTGGATCACATCTCCATTTCCCCGCCCCTCCATCTGTGATTAGAGATGGCATTCAGAGGTTTACAATATATCTTGCCATATACATTTATTTATTTGGTATTTTCCAATAAACTGCAGTGAGTCTAAGTGAGGCCGCACAAATACTGGATGACTAACCTTGGATATCTTAAAAAAAAATACAAAAATTTCATTATTAACAATGAACAGGCAGATGTAAGAAAGTGCAGTTAATTTGACAGTACTTGTTCACTGCTAATAAGAGGATTTTTAAAAGCGGTGATTTTGTTAAGGTCCTCTAGTTGGCATTCAGATAATTTGATGTAGGTCACAAGTTTGACACCGACATTTTGCAACGTACTTTCCACCTTCTCTTTAATTTCCATATGGCATTGAATGAATAATAAATGATCACCTGAGTGCTCTTTCACACATACACACACACACTACCAGTAAAAATTTGGACATGCTTCAATTAATTTGTTTATCATGATCAGAAGAATCAGTTTCTTCTAAAGGCTTATGATCATGCCGCTTTACTTTTTTTACATTTACATTTATGCATTTGGCAGACGCTTTTATCCAAAGCGACTTACAGAGCCCTTATTCCAGGGACAATCCCCCCGGAGCAACCTGGAGTTAAGTGCCTTGCTCAAGGACACAATGGTGGTGACTGTGGGGATCGAACCAGCGACCTTCTGATTACCAGATTACCAGTTATGTGCTTTAGACCACTACACCACCACCACTCCTTTTTAAATGGATGAGTAAAGGTGAAGGAAAAGCAGCCAACAAAATCCCAGCATTCACAGGAGGTCCTTCAAAACTTTTTAAAAACATCCTAATAATGACTGGTAAGTGTACATGTGTGCAAATCCTAATGAAACCATCTACACACAAACTCTTAAGGACCAATTACACAAAAGATCTAAAACAGCAGAAACCACAATAACAAAGAGAATGTCATTTGGTAAAACGTATGTAATGATCTTGGTCTTACCACTTGAACTTTGACCTTGCTAGTAATACACACTGTGAAACTTGACCTTAAGGCATTTAAAACCACAACAAGCCAGGCAGCTTCGATAATGCAATGATCTTTGACCCCTTAGTCATACGGCTAGAGTTCTAATGTCACAAAACAAAACCCTAAAGGCTTGATTGTTTTCACTCAATTATTTTGGTTGTAATGGGATTTTGCAGTGCTTTACACCTCATGGTTCTGACACTCATTGCCAATTACACAGTGAAACTATGTAACAACATTGGATAGAAATAACAATCTCCATTTATAGAATGCTTTAAATGTCAGTCCACTTAAAGGTGCTGGAAAAGTCAAGAGGTAAAACAAAGCAAAGAGACGGAATAAGTGAAAGGGTATTCCCCCATCACTCTAATTCTCTTTTTTTAATCTCACACTCTCTCCCTTGTTCTATATATATATGATAAATTACACTTTTCATAGACTAATTTGGTCATTTTCCCTGTTGAATAATTTAGGCTCCCTCACACTGTAATTGAAAGAGCAGCAGTTTCCCAAAGCAGTCAGTCATCCGACACTTCAATAACCGCCCTCTCCTCCTCCTCCAACCCCTCCCTCTTTCCAAAACACGCTGCTCCCTTCCCTCTAGCTCCGCTACCTCCCTGATTACTGCTTCAGGCATGGAAGGACAGAGAATGGAGAAGATGATCATCATCACCACCATCATCATCATCAATTTCTCATTCTTTCTCCCTGCTGTTTCGGAGTTGTAGTGTTCTTTGCTTCCCTCATTAAGCAAATGAGGCGGGTGGAAGATCATTGTTAGAGAAATGAGCCTCAAGCTATTATAGTCAACATAGCACTGTTAGTGGATAAGTGCAGAATGATTGACAGGTTAGGAGGAGACGCACCTGTGTGTCCATGGATTTACTGGACATTCTGGATAAAACCTGGAAAGTGAGAAGTATAAAAACTTGTGAGCATGTAAACAAACAGATGCACACTCAAGCACACACAAACCTACCACCCATTTCTGTGGCGGCAGAACAATTCAATGTAGTTAATTTCAAGTCAATTCAGTAATAGAGTAGCAGAAGAACAAGCCTTCTCATATATTTCTCAGTACAGTCTTAAAGGTGATGCGTGTAATACACTACACAATTTTAATATATTAATATATAATATTTTAGTAACACATATCACATTAAAATCATGTTGACATAAATAATGTTTATGTCTTGTGGCTATACTTTTAAAACAGTGTGTATTTAAACATTTAAGGACTGGACCCATTCACGTCTATTGTAAGTGCCTTACTGTAACTGCAATTTTTTTTTTTTTTTTTTTTATGAGAGATGAGTATATCTATCTTCTTATAGTCCTTCTGTACTTAAAAAAAACTTTCTGGGTTCAAAACAAGTTAAGCTCAATCGACAGCATTTGTGGCGTATTATTTATTGATTACCACAAAAATGTAATTTTGACTTGCACCTTCCAAAATCTGGGTTCCAGTGAGGCACTTACAATGGAAGTGAAAGGGGCCAGCTGTAAACATTAAAATACTCACTGTTTTAAAAGTATAGCCACAAGACATAAACAAAATGCATTTTAACATGATTTTAGTGTGACAAAATCGCCTACTAACCCTTTCTGTGTAAAGTTATTGCCAATTTTACAGCTTCGTTGGCATAACGATGTAATGTCAACAAACTCTAAAACCCTAAAATGACTGTAAAAATTATTATTTAAACAACTTTAAAATAACAGCTCAAATAATTCATGAGTTTTAACAGAAAAATTAATGTAAGTGGATTTATACATTTATAAGCTTCATATTCTGCCTTTAAACCCTCAAACATTGGCCCCATTCCCTTCCATTGTAAGTGCCTCGCTATAGCCTACATTTTAGATTTTTTTTTCGAAATCAAAAATATGCCATAAATGCTGTCAACTGAGCTTAACTTGTATTTAACCCTGAATATTCCTTTAAGCTATGTCTTCTTTGGATATTTCTTGGATAAGTCCAAGAAACAATGTAAAACATGGGACCATGAAATCATATAAAAAACAACAGTTATAACAGAAAAAACAGTGTCATAACAGCGACACACTAATGATTGTGTGAGGTCTCACGTGGCTCTCTTGTTCCTCTTTCAGGTTGTAGGTCAGATCGCGAGTGATGTCCTGAACGAAACGGTGAGAGTACTCAGGATATAGGTCGAGAACTTCATACAGACCCCTCAGATTAATGCACTGTAGGTCACAGTACGTCAGCGCCTTCACGTCAGCATTAGTCTTGATTACACGGTCGTCTACCGACAAGTTTGCACCAATCAGGTCGCCTTTGCCTGTTTGTGCAAACAAATAAAAGAAAGCATGCACACAATGCATAAACACAAGTGAGTTTTGACAACTTGTAACTATAAAGTCATTGGCAGTCAGTTATCACTATGAAACTACCACTTTGAACCTTTTTTATTTAACATCAAGATTTTAGGTTAAAATGTTTATGAATGTATATCGCATAATGCACGTAATCCATAGAATTCTAATTTTAGTGCTTTAACTGTTACAGTTTCCACCTTTTTTAATCAGCTTTTAATCCTGTGATGTGACAACTATTCCATGTAGTCCCACAATTGATATGAATGAGATCGTAAAAACTGCATGTATAATAATTATACAGTTTTAGATGGAATATAGCTTGTTACACTACAGGACACTTTTTGAAATTTCATGTCAACTACCCTAGGAGGGACAAAATATTTAAAAGCACAAACACACATTTATACACACAAACTAGCACAACTGAAGGTTCTATGAGAAATCAATGTTACAGAGACCTTACTTTGTCAGCAAGATTGAGAGAGAGAGTAGGTGAGGGTAGATGAGAAAGTCAGTGTGTTTTTCCCCTGTAAGAATTCTTAAAGTGATAATAGCACAAAAAACATACTGTACACATATACGCATGTGCACACACAGGCAGGACCTAACAGGATGATGGGGATTATATTTGTTCAATCGTTTGGTTCTCTGTCCCATGAGCCTGCTGTATGTGTGAAGTCTCACAGAGAGTGACCAATCAGAGAGAGCAGCTTGTGTCGGCTACTGTGCTTTTGAAACACATGTATTTCATGTATTTGAGTCATCACTCAATGAGAGGCAATGCGTTTTCTTTTTACTGCATGATAGTTCAGATTTTTTCAAAGCTATGTAACTAGTATCAGAAAATCTATAGTTTGAGACAATACATTTTTTTTGCTGTTTGCTAGCCTTATTTATGCTGTATCATTGTTGTTGTTTTTTGATGCCACTGTTAGTAAACTGTTGTGTGGTGATGTTATGAGATCATCTTTAAACTTAATGAAGTTTGTTGATTGTCACCGTTATTGAGGTTTACATGTTAAGGGTTGAGGTCTATTTTGTGTCTATGTCAAACAATTGTACACACTGCTTTGCCTTGCAGGGCATACCTCTCTTCAGAGGTAAAGACTGCAGTTAACTTAATGTAAAAGTAATTGAAATGGTGATAAACCTAAATTCTTGTATTGCGAATTGATAGTTGGCTGTACAAGAAATTTGTAGTTCTCTCAACAAGAGTTTTTGCATTTAGTAAACAAAAAAATTCACATTGACTAAACAAAGCAGTTACTGAGGACAATTATTAAACAGTTGTTATGAGAAATAAAAATCTTACTGCATCATTTTGCCTTGATTTTTTAAGTTTGGTCCACAATAATTTTTTTTACAGTTTAGTTTGATTCATCTATGCAAATAACTTTTTAGAATATAATTTATGTACATGGTTTCATTAATTATGTACATACACATTATTTAATTAGCACATGTAGATATATATACAGTACAATGAATTACATTGACCTGTAGGGCAGGTCATTTTGCACAATATGATATATCTTCTCAGTAACCTACTGCACACTTATGTATTTACTGATTTATTTAGTTTCTATTTTATTTTAGTTTCTACTATTTTTAAGTTCCAATAGAACAATATGTTAAAAGGTAAAATCTACACACAGTGATAAATGCGACTTAAGACCAACATGACCAAGACAAGACATGGGCAAAAATAACATGAAAAATGTAAAAAAGTATAAAAAAAAAAATATACAATAATAATTTTTAGCAAAAAAACAAACAAACAGTTAGTGTGGTTGTGCTTAATTTGAGTTCTTGGGTAATTTGAGTTTGTTTCAACTTGCCGAGGATGGCTAGCACCATGCTGTCCTTCAGCACCTCCATAGATCCAGAGCAGACAAAGAAAAGGGCCTGCAGAGCATCTCCCTGCCGCAGGAGATACTCGCCCGGTGCACAGAACGACATCTTAATGTGCAGGGAGAGAGAGCGGAGACACCCACGACTCAAAGAGGAGAAGACTGACAGCTCAAGGATTTCTTTATTCAGATGCATTGCAATGTCCGAACGCAACTCATCTGGAAAGTCCTTCAAGAGCTGGAAAGAATGGATAGGAAAGAAAAGGAAAATTAAAAAAGCAACAAAAAAAAACAGGGACGTGAAAACAGAAAAAAGGGCAAAAGTTAATGAAAAATAGTAAATGAGTAAATGAAAAATAGAAAATGAAAAAGAAAAGGAAAGGAATGGAAAAGAAAAGAATAAGGATGAGAAAAGGGAGAAGAAAAATAAAAAATACAAGATAAAAGGAAAAAAATTAAAAGGAAAATAAAAAGGTGTACATTTTAAAAATGGGCAAGAAAAAAAAAGAAAAAGGAAAAAAAGAGATGATAAAGTTGAGGTTAACATTTATTTACATAGAATATTTTCGTTGTCTCTGCATAAATCTTTACTGTGTACCCATCCATTTTCTTTGAGTATTTATCTAACAGCATATTAGATTAATTAATCTTAATTAAACTCATTAAGCAAGTCACTTTATCAGTTTTTATCCTTAAAACAAAAACTGCAAGCATTCCAGTTGTGCCTCATTTTTCCCCTCTGCCATCCTTCATATGCTCTGTTCACCCATCCTTACATGCAACCATCTTTCAGCCTGAATGAATGGCATCTGTCACTCTCCCCTTCACTCACGGCACACACATCTCTTCCATTTCACACATCTCTTCCATTTCTCTCACTCTCTATCTCTTGCTCTCCAGCCATCAGCCTCAACATCTATTATTCATATATCTGTGATTTAGCAAGGTATTTAGATTCCATCTAATTTTTTTCTACTCTCTCTCTCTTGAGTCTTGATGCTGGAATAAAGTCCCAGGCTCAAAGAGAGAGCATAGGAAGTTGTCCCCTCCCAAAGTGACTATCTAAACTGCACTTGCCTTAGCAGTTCCCTTCATCGTGACCGTTGTCTGTTATTAAGAAGTTATTACATATGTATATAAATGTTATACACCAGCAGAAAATTTATATTGACTTTAATTAATGTAAATTAAAGTGTTAATAACGGCCTGAAGAGGTTGTAAGTTTATAACAGTGGTTCTCTATCTGTGGGTTACACAGTCACAGGTCTTTAAAGGACATTTCGTTTACTCTTGTACAATAAATGAGTCATAATGTACAGTCAGTTGAGAACCACTGATTTCATGTAACAAAATCAATCTGCTTGTTCTGTATTTACCAATATGTAGCATTATATGCAACAGTAGAGTGCAATAATAAAGCACATGGCATGCTTGTAAAGCTGGCTCAGCTCACATGGTCCAGCTGCAAGGAATTCCGCATCATCTCATGAATCAGTCCTGCTGTGTAATACTCTCTGATGCGTAGGGGTTACAGTACCTCATTGGAGTCGATACCATTGTTGACGGACCAGGTGGTCTGGAAGTACTCCAGCATACGCTGTTTGAGGCTCTGTGGCAGGTGGTGCACACGGATGAAATCCTTCAGGTCTTTAGTGCGCGTGTGGTATGAGGACCAGCGCGAGTACATGCGTTGGATGATGGCCGTCACGTTGCCGAAGACTAGAGCATGCATCAGTGCTGCCAAAGACATAAGACACACACACACGCAGGCACACACACAAACACACATTAATGTACTAACACATACAGTATGTGCACATACACATAGATTTTGTGTTTAGAGCAACTAATGATTAAAATACACTTTTAAGTGACTTAAAAGACCTAAGAAGTTATGGTGTTTTCTATTTAAAGTTAATAGTGTGTAATTTCTGCGCCACTAGCATCACCAAAAAGAATTGCAGAAGTAGTGACTGGTTTCAATCAGGTTTATCAAGCACTTCTCCTGTGTACCATTGCTCAAATAAACAGGTAGTCCCACCCTAAAATCACGCCTTAAGATGAGCAAATATTCTAATAGTCTAAAAAAGTTACGGTGTAATCAAAATAGTCAGCTTTTAGTTTTATCATTTATTAATGCTTGCAAAGAAGGTTGTGACAGTTCTCTGACTTTCTTGTGGAGGAGAGCTGGGTAAATTTTCCAACGTAAGACTTTATTTTTTCACTTTTTAGTGTAACAAACGTTTGCTTTTCAGCATAACATAAATGATGGCAAACACGATCACTGCTGCATGTATCTCTCTCTCTCTCTCTCTCTCTCTCTCTCTCTCTCTTTCTCTATCTCTCTCTCCTCTGGTAGTCTGGATTGCCCTTTTATCCCTCTCCAGCTCTCACTGCAACACAAAACAGCTGTAAGTTATAATTTCCCCACAGGTGTCAATCCTTACCACTCTTCCTCTCCCGGCCTCACTCACGTTGATCGGCTATGCCCACATCACCACATACCCCCATCGCGCGACTCATGCCGGGTTACCATCTGGCCTGTCTCTTACCCACCACCCCATTTTTGGAGAGGAAATCCGCAACAGCCATCTGGGCCCCTAGCTATTGGGACCACCTCAAACTTGAAAGGCTGGAGAGCTAGATACCAATGGGTGATCTGCACATTGGTATCCTTCATGTAATGAAGCAACTGGAGCGGGGCATGGTCCGAACACAGGGTGAAAGCACACCCCAAAAGATAATATCTGAGGGGAGGACTGCCCACTTGATGGCCAAACACTTCTCAATTGTTCTGTACTTAGTCTCCATCAGCGAGAGCTTGCAACTAATGTACAGCACGGGGCGCTCCTCCACCATCTGGGACAGTACCACTCCCAACCCTCAGTCTGACATGTCCGTCTGCAAGATAAAAGGGAGAGTGAGGTCAGGAGAATGCAGTAACGGCCTGCCACAAAGTGCAGCCTTCACCCGCCTGAACGCCTACTTACACGGCTCCATCCACTGGACCGGATCTGGTGCCCCTTTTTAGTCAGATCAGTCAGCGGGCTGGTGACGGTCAAATAGTTAGGCACAAACCTGCTATAACTGCCTCACCTCCTTTTCGATCTTAGGTCTTGGGCAGGCTGAATTTGCTGCAGTCTTATCAATTTGGTGCCACACCTGCCCATGACCCAAGTGGAAGCCCAGACACCACCTGCCCATTACGCACTTCTTTGGGTTTTTTGTGAGTCACGCCCATCTCAGCAACCTCAGGACAGCCCTCAGATGCTGCAGGTGCCGCTGCCAATCATTACTGAAAATGATGATGTCATCCAGATAGGTGTAAGTCTTAAGCAGTGTGTGGTCTGAGGATTCTGTCCATGAGCAGCTGAAATGTAGCCAGGGCTCAAAGCAAACCGAACGGAAGCATCACGAATTGGTGTAATCCGAATGGTGTAGAAAATGCAGTCTTTTCACAGGACATGGGAGTTAAGGGGATCTGCCAATATCCCTTCGTCAAATCCAGTGTCAAGTAAAAGTGAGCCGCACCTAACTGATCGAGCAGTTCATTAATCCGAGGCATCAGGAACGCATCACCACTTCGTTTTTGTGCTCGGGTAATCGGTAGAGAGATTATGTACCACTAACCCTGGGGTCATTTCGATATGATGCTCTATGAGATTCATATGACTAGAAAGAGGCGAGATGTGGTCTCCACAAGTAACCGGGGTGACTCGATAGGTGGCTTTGAAGTTCACCTCCGGTCCGAGCTCTTCCCTCTCCGGAACCACCTTCACCGAAGTCATGGGGACGGCCTCTCTCCACGATTTTAGGAGTTTGAGGTGGTAAATCTGATGTGCTCCGCCTCTATCCATTCGTTTCACCTCATAATCGATTTGCCCAACACGCTGGTGAGTAATTTAGAGCTCAATGTGGGGAGCAAAAGGACTTTATGTCCTTGTGTAAATTACCATAGTCGAGTACCATGATTATCAGGGTTGGGAGGGTTACTTTTGAAATGTATTCCACTACAGATTACAGAATATATGCTGTAAAATGTAATTTGTAATGTATTCTAAATACATTGGATTACTTCTTCAGCACTGGTAGATTGTTTCACTTGGTTTGACTATAAAAACTCCAGTACTGCCAGTACAGTAAGACAAAATACACGTTAGAAATACATTTTCTGAAAAACCTAAATATCTTATGCAGTGTTGTATCTAAAAATAAATATAAAGCAAATGTATCTTGTTTTAAAAGGATTTTTAGATATTTTTCAGGAAAACAATACAAAAAGTAATGTCAAGAATACAATTTTTACCCTAATATCAAATATCTTACTAGAAAAAAAGAAATTATGATCTAACATGAATTTTCGCGATAAAAAAATATGATCGTGCCTGGTAACGTGCATGTAAAATGGCTAGAAATAGCATTTTAGCTTAGTGTAAAGCTGACAATTTACACAAGGTTTATTTCTATTTCTTCTGCTCTAAACTTACTTCAAACTTACTTCACTGTCTGCTCGTATGAATGTAACACATCATATGAAAATGTTTCACCGCTGTTCAACTGCACTTTGGATCTCATCATTTATATGTATAAATGTTTTCCATCTGAAAGGACTAAATATTATATGAAACAAATGACAATAAAATGCAAAGTAATCTCTTCAGTAATCAAAATACTTTTTAACTGTATTCTAATTACCAATTATTTAAATTGTAACTTTAGTGGAATACAGTTAATTATATTTTGCATTTTAAATACGTAATCCCATTACATGTATTCTGTTACTCCCCAACACTGCCTATTATACAGCCAGCATTGATATTCTTGAACCAGGAGCAAATTCTCATGTGTCGATGCCCATACAATAATTAAAATGGGGTGGACATCGTGGAGGCTCGTGGGATCACTCGAACTGAAAATAATAGGGGCTTGTTCCCATTTCAAATGTCCTTGTGGACAAACTTACAAATCATATTCTTCAGGGTCTGTTTAAATCGTTTGACCAAGCCGTCAGTTTGGGGGTGGTAAATGCTGGTCTGAATCGATTTAATCCCCAATAATTTGTTCAGTTTGTGACACTTTATGTGACAAAATAGGTGACCTGATCAGTGAGGATTTCTTTCAGAATTCCCAATCGGGAGATTATTCCGAAGAATGCCGCCGCAAAATTTCACGCTGAATGTTGCGCAGAGGCACTGGTTACGGATATCGCATTGTGTAGTTCACCAGAACCAACAGAAAGTGATGCCCACGTCCGCTCTAATGGCCCGACGAGGTCCATGCCAATTCTTTCAAAGAGGACCTCGATCAACGGGAGGGGACGCATTGGTGTCCTTGGGGTGGCCGGCAGATTCACCAGCTGATATTCACGGCATGCCACACACCACCTGCAAACATCCCTGTGAATGCCCAGCCAATAGAAATGAGCCATTAGATGGTTCAGTGTATTTTCCTACCCTAAGTGACCTGCCATCGGATTATAATGAGGTGTCTGAAATAACATTTCCCAACAGCTCTTCAGTACCAACAAATGGGTTGTCTCCTCCTTTGTCTGAGTGTCCTGCGTCTCTCGATACAACCGATCCTTGATAATTGAAAAATACGGATATGCGAGTGCAATGTCTGGCTGGAGGTGTAACTGGTCCTATTCGCCCCGCTCCGAACGGGACTCGAACCGGGGTCTCCAGCGTGGGAGGCGGGTGCTCTAACAAGGAGGCTAAAGGCTACAGCCTCTAGCGTCAGTCGCTAGCTGGCTCCAGTTACAGAGGCATTGATCATCAATCACACTTACTTGGTCAAAGGTGTGCCTAAGGATCTCGTCTTGTGTCTGCTCCAAAGGGAAATCCACAGCAAGGAATACTCTAAGGGTTGGGGTAGCCGAGACCTCCCCCTATCTTACGTCCTCCTGACGTGGAGCTGACGCAGATGGCCCTGGCACCGCCTCCATCACACACCACACACCAATACACTTTGTTGCAGGACGCATCTACACATATTCCCTTCAATAAAGTAGTAAATGCCGGCCAATTCGTACCCAAGATCAGTGGATGGGAGAGGCAAGGAATAACTGCAGCCTCGACACTATGCTTTTGTCCCCGAAATTGAATAATGACCATCACTAAAAGGTCATTTTGAATATCCCTGTGCACCACACCTTACCTTCACCCACCGACTTGTATCCAAAGCCTCAAACTGAATCAAGCTTTAGTGAATGGAGGTTTGATTACAACCTGAATTAACCAAGGCTTGGTATGTACCCCCCTTAATCACAGGTATCCGGTACACTCCTGCTTGATCTGGGGTGGCCTGTTTCACATCGGGGATCCAGACTAGTGCCTCCACCTCCATTGTGGGGCATCAGTCCTGGAAATGCCGAAGTTCCCCACAGCTCCAACAGACCAGCACATACATCGTGCCCACACACACAGCAGCAGATTCACACATAGACATAGGTGGGTCCGGGGTCGCAGCTGACGACCCCTGCTGGTGTACCAGGCTCTGTAGCACCTTCCGGTCCTCTGCTTGAGCCTGGAGGAGCTCCTGGAACTACTGCAGAGACTGAAGTTGCGCTTGGTGGATGCTGGTGACGGTCTTGAATCGGCATGGACTGCATGACGGCAATTTTCTTCCTCCTAATTCCCAGGTTTTGGCACCACTGTGACATTTCTCTGGCTTTCTTGTGGAGGAAGCAAGGGCCGGATAAATTGTCCAACGTAAGACATAATTTTTTCACTTTTCAGTGTAAAATAAACATTTGCGTTTCAGCATAATATAAACTATGGCACTGCTGCGTGCGTCTCTCTCTCTCTCCTCCGGTGGTCTGGATTGCCCTTTTAAACCTCTCCAGCTCTCACAAAACAGCTGTTAGGGATCATTTCCCACAGGTGTCAATCCTTACTGCTCTTCCTCTTCAGGCCTCACTCTCCACAGTCTCCATGTTCCACATTGCTGGGCCATGCCGACATCACCACAAAGGGTTAAGATGGCATTCGTAAAAAAATTTTTTTTATAAAATGCTTACTTTGAAAAACAAAATCAACATGTCCAAGCAAATTAAAAGTTAGCTAAATATGGCCCATTCACATCACAGATATATATTGATATTAATATATATATGATATTAATTCATGTTTACTATCCCTTATAAATAAATAAATTGCTTAATTGTTCAAAGGGGGCAGAATGGCTTAATTGTTCGTTTAGTGCTGTAGTTGATAATATGATTGATGGTTTTCTTTTCTCAAATTAATTGTGACAATACGTACATACAGTATGTGTCCACATTACTTTTCATGTTGCAGTAATAATGCACTTTGAGGATCATGTTCTCTCTATGAACTTCATTGGTAATACACAGGTGGCGATTGAATGTGTACATACGGTTGGTGTGTGTAATTGGGTAATATTGTATGTTTGGGAAAGGGGTAGAAGTGCCCCATGGCAAAGGGTGACATTTTACAATATAAAGGCCATGAATTTTGAATGTGAACAGCTGGTGTCCTCATATCATCCCATTTAATGACAGACAAACATTAAAGCACATTTTATTGTAGGCCTGTGTTTTGAATTGTCCGTATCTTTATTTAATTAACTGTGCTGTTACTGCATACCTCATTTATAACCATAGAAATCCTTTTATTCTAATAATTTGTCTTGTACAACCAAACAGAAATGAAACTTAATTTTTGGTTTTAAATGAGTATAAAACATGCACAAACATTTTTGGACCATAAAATTGGTCTAAACTTGTCATACCCCTAAACATATTCAAATATATCTCCTAAATATCAACCTGTCTGCACACACACGCATATAAACACACACCTCCGATGAGCATGGTGCAGATGGAGAAGATCTTCTCTGTGTCTGTGTTGGCAGAGACGTTTCCAAAGCCCACGCTGGTCAGACTGCTGAGGGTGAAGTACAATGCAGCAATGTAGATGCTCCGTAAAGATGGTCCATTGCTTACTGTTCCGTTGACCACACCCGTACCCACCCCCTCGTATGGAGACTCTAACCGCTTCCCGAGCTCATGCAGCCACCCTAAGAGAGGGAGTAAAAGAAAGATTGAAAAATAACTAAAAAGCTCCAAATATTAAATGTGTTTGTGTATCAGTGTCCATATGGTGGACAGTTCTCTCGGATTGCAACAATGATACAACATAGTTCAGTGATAGTTCACCAATAGATGAAGATTATGTCATTATTTACTCACCCTCATGTTGTTTCAAACCAGCAAGACATTTGTGCTTCCATGGAACACAAAAGGAGATATTTTACTGAAAATTCACCCTGCTCTTTTATATACTACAATGAAAGCAGACAGTGACCAGGGGCTAACAAGATCAGAAAAGGACCAAAAAGCACCATAAAACCCACCATAAAAGTAGTCCTTAAAACTTTGGTGCCATTTTCCAAGTCTTCTGAAGCCATATGATAGCTTCATGTTTAATTTAAGTCATTATTCAAAGAAAATCTTGGCCTCCACCAAGATTGTGCATATTCAAACTTGGCACTTGAATGTGTGGCAAGCCAGGTTTAACATGAATGACATCAAAATGAATTTGCTTGTAGTGATGTGACATGCTTAAATTTGTGCAAGTGGCCCTGATTATTATATGTTTTCACTGTATGGAAAAAGCAGTGTTAACATTCTCAGTGTAAACATCTCCTTTAGTGTTCCACAAATGAAAGAAAGGCATACGGGTTGCAACAACATGAAGGTGAGTAACTGATGACAGAATTTTTTTTACTTCTGGTTTCATTTTACTATGATGTTGCAATCCCAAACATTTATACTGTAATAATCACTCACTAATATACACTAACAAAAAAGTAATGATATCTTTGTGTTTTTGGACACGTTACTATGGTCCCATGGTTATTTGGCCATGTACCATGGTAATACCGTGTTTTTTTGTAAGGGTGGTCTATAAATTTACTTGGGTACATGAAAGACAGAAAAGCACATCTTGTTATCTAATCTCACCAAATCATTTCTTCACTGACAGCAAATCGTCAATTACAATTGTTTTGAATCATTTCACACAAAAAACCTTGTGTTTGCAGATAAGGAAGTACCCGTCATTCTACAAGATCTAAATCAGGGTACCAGCAAGGAGATTCCAGTCCAGTGTTGCTATAGTAACTGCCCATCAGAGCAGGCTGGGGGTCAGTGGTCGAATGCCGAGGGAAAGAAACAGCTTTCCATCAACACTGATCAGGGATCAGGTAGTGGATATGCTTGTACTTTTACAGCGGTCCCTGATCACGGACCATAGAGCAGCACAGTGGGCCTAATTACAGCCCCCATCCTAAAGACGAGAGGGAGAGGCCTGCGGCACGCTGTCAGGGTGACTGGTTTGTTGCTGTTCACTCTTCACTCACTTTTACACTTTGTCTGCCTCACATGGCTGCCTGCTGCTTAATGCATTCGTCGTATCCTTTCTATCTTCCTATTCTTCCACTATCACTGTCTACAACACATTTAACAGTGTCAGCCTTATCTCTCTTCTCTACAACTATACATTCTGCTTTCCTATTGTCGTTTAAAGGGATAGTTCACCAAAAATAAAAGCTCTTTAATCATTTATGCACCAAATCCGAATGACTTTCTTCAGTCACCAATCACTTTCATTGCATGGAAACTAAGTCACAACAAAGATCTGCTTTTGTGCTCTACGGAGGAAAAAATGTTATATGGGTTAGGAAAAACATGCGGGTGAGTGAATGATGACTTGAATATTCATTTTGGGTGAACTATCACTAATGTCTTCATCCCTCTGCATCTTTCTTTTGGCTCAGAATGCATCAGATTAAATCCATCCCTGTCTATAATACAATTTTAAAAAATCCATTCCAAGCTGATATTTCTTGAAGACTTTCATTAGGAATCTATCAAACCAAATTACACTGCGATTAAAATAGAGAGACTCAAAGTTATGTTTAATCTCATAACACAGATACATGTTTGTTTCAAATGAAGTAACGGCTCGATTAGAGCTTTCAACTAGTTTAATATGCAGATAAAGTACAAATTAGTGTGAAAAAAACAGATTATGTGAATTTGTGTTTAATCGCACACACTTAGCTTGTGTACATATGTTCACAATCCGTCTGTAAATACAGACACATATTTCAGGGACTCTTCCATTATTAGGTAAAGATGGATGTCTGTGTTTGTTTTTTCTGTGTATTTGTCATATGTCCCAGTCTAAAAAACAAGTTATGTCTTGTCTTTTCAGTAGCTTGTCTTCTTTTATATGTTGAAATGACAAGTTACTGACTAGCATCTTTTGTGCTATGGATGTTGTTAGATATAAAGTATATGTGAACAGAAATAAAGTGGCCCTAAAAAGTATTTAAACCTTCATTTAAAAATGTATGAATGTCATTGGATTAGTTAATAATCTATCAAGCCAAGTGGTATTTTGATATACTGCTCAAAATAAAGACAAAAAGTTTTTGGACACTTTAAGACGCATATGTCCATAGTTAATGGGATGAACTTCACCTTATACACTCACCTAAAGGATTATTAGGAACACCATACTAATACTGTGTTTGACCCCCTTTCGCCTTCAGAACTGCCTTAAATCTACGTGGCATTGATTCAACAAGGTGCTGAAAGCATTCTTTAGAAATGTTGGCCCATATTGACAGGATAGCATCTTGCAGTTGATGGAGATTTGTGGGATGCACATCCAATGCACGAAGCTCCCGTTCCACCACATCCCAAAGATGCTCATTGTCATGTTCAAGAAACCAATTTGAAATGATTCGAGCTTTGTGACATGGTGCATTATCCTGCTGGAAGTAGCCATCAGAGGATGGGTACATGGTTTCCATAAAGGGATGGACATGGTCAGAAACAATGCTCAGGTTGGCCGTGGCATTTAAACGATGCCCAATTGGCATTAAGGGGCCTAAAGTGTGCCAAGAAAACATCCCCCACACCATTACACCACCACCACCAGCCTGACAAGGCATGATGGATCCATGTTCTCATTCTGTTTACGCCAAATTCTGACTCTACCATCTGAATGTCTCAACAGAAATCGAGACTCATCAGACCAGGCAACATTTTTCCAGTCTTCAACTGTCCAATTTTGGTGAGCTCTTGCAAATTGTAGCCTCTTTTTCCTATTTGTAGTGGAGATGAGTGGTACCGGTGGGGTCTTCTGCTGTTGTAGCCCATCCGCCTCAAGGTTGTGCGTGTTGTGGCTTCACAAATGCTTTGCTGCATACCTCGGTTGTAACGAGTGGTTATTTCAGGCAAAGTTGCTCTTCTATCAGCTTGAATCAGTCGGCCCATTCTCCTCTGACCTCTAGCATCAACAAGGCATTTTCAGCCCACAGGACTGCCGCATACTGGATGTTTTTCCTTTTCACACCATTTATTCTTTGTAAACCCTAGAAATTATTGTGTGTGAAAATCCCAGTAACTGAGCAGATTGTGAAATACTCAGACCGGCCCGTCTGGCACCAACAACCATGCCATGCTCAAAATTGCTTAAATCACCTTTCTTTCCCATTCTGACATTCAGTTTGGAGTTCAGGAGATTGTCTTGACCAGGACCACACCCCTAAATGCATTGAAGCAACTGCCATGTGATTGGTTGATTAGATAATTGCATTAATGAGAAATTGAACAGGTGTTCCTAATAATCCTTTAGGTGAGTGTGTATATATATATATATATATATATATATATATATATATATATATATATATATATATATATATATATATATATGCTGTATATATGGTTAATCTGCTAAGACACCTGTGTGAATTTGAAGGGAACTGATTTCATACATCCACTAATGACATTGGGACCAGTTGTTTAAAAGTAATTGCAAAAATGCAAAAACAATTCAGAAAAGCAAAAGATATTTTAGGAAGTGCTCTAGCATCATTAATTAAAAAATCCAGATGCCACTTTTTTATATTTTGTCATCTAACACATTTACATTCAAACATATTTGTTTTTAGTCCACTTTATTGTCTAAATACTGTGGTGGCACTGTATATATGTAAGTGTGCACAGATGTGTATAAGCCTCTGTGAATGTGCACATAAATAACTATCTCACCTATATCCCAGCTATCTGCATTGCTCTCCACCTCTTTCTTGCCAATTATGTACCAGATGCAGGCCATCCAGTGACCCAGCAGGGCAAACATGGACATGAGCAGGGTCAGCACCACCGTGCTGTGCTGAGAGTAGCGGTCCATCTTCTGCAGCAGACGTAGAAGTCTCAGCAAGCGTACAGTCTTCAGCAGGTGGACCATTGACACCTGGCAGAGACAAGATGGCATTAACCGTTGAGGATTTGCTGACAGTTTGTATGCATGTTGGAGTATTGTGAAGAACGCGTGACTGTTAGTTCAATGAAAATGTATTGTCAATCTTATATGACGCATAGAAAAAATATAAATATGGTTGGAACCACAATGTACCATAAGATGAAATGGAAGTGGGTCATTATCACAAAATAAGCCCTAACAGGGTGATCAGGACACAACATGGAGGAGAGTGGCATTTAGCCTGTTTGAAAGAACAATAGCAAAAGCACACTTTAAACAAAAACATTTCCATGAAATTCTAATGAAATCCATACATTTTATGTGTGTCTTCAGTATCCAAATACTTTTTGGGGCAACTGTTCAGTGGTATTGTATTGGTAATTTTTGCAAGTGAATATATAGGGAAAACATACAATACAACAGTTAGTAAGATAATAGTCTTTATAGCAGATGTTTAGAGGTCATGGTCATGTCTTGGGTAATGGTTTAGAGTGCATGAATGAGAACTCAGGCAGACCTGGGATTTAAAATGGTTTTAGAGAGCATCATTAACTGAAAGGCGTTTGGGAAAATGATGGTGACATAACTCAAATGTCTTTATTTTTCTCCCTCCTTTCTCTGTCTCACTCATGCAGATCCACAAATTGTGAGGTGAAAGTAAATAGTCAAGACATATTTATTTGTATAGTGCCTTTCACAACACACATCGTTTCAAAGAAGCTACAGAAAATCATGTATAAACAGAAGATAAAACTGTAATATCTATAAAGTCTTAGAGTCATCATTGCATAGTTTGATTAAATACAATTGTGAACTGTGTATAAAAAATTTGTAATAATTGTATTTAGAAACTCAGTGAGCAACTGAAGGCCAAAGTTTTTGAAGGCAAAGGTTTACAAGACTGTAAACCGGGACATTATTAACTTCACATTATGACATATAAAAACATAAAAAAAAAAGGCACTTGTAAAGAAAATAGGTTGCCCAGATATTTGTATCTGATATTTGGAGCGCATTTGGGAAAATTCTTGCTAACTTTGGAGTGATTTGGGCATTTGTTGCTCTCATGTAACAGCCGAGTGGGCCTGAATCACTGAACATTCACTTGACTGTCCGAGGAAATTGTTATTTCTTTTTGCGCTGGTTTCGCCTAGTAGCTTGAGTTTGATTTGTGGAATAACACTCCTTCGGGACAGTATGTGGATGAATCTGCACATTCTTTTTGCTTATGTCTCCTATTGGATGGAGTTTGTTTTGTGGAATATTTCTTGCAAATCATTAGAGTGATTAGGGCATGTGTTACACTCATGTAACAGCCAAATGGGCCGAATCACTGAACATTTGTTTGACTGCCCAAGGAAACTGAATGGCCTTTTTTTTGTGATGGTTCCGCCTAGCAGCTGGAGTTTGTTTTGGGGAGGAAAACACCTTCGGGACAGTTATGTGGATGAATCTACAGTACACACTCTTGGTGCGTATGCCTCAAATTGGCTGGAGTTTAGATCATTTTCTGTTGTATAATTCTGTCTCACAAAATTGGTATAGAAACACGGGACTTGAGCAATCCGACTGCAATGTTGTCATGGGGGCTCTCTTAGGCATACATGGACTGTTTGAGTTTAATGGGATGGACGCCGGTTGCCGCTGTCGTGTGCGGGGTTAATGTGCACGTTTCTCTTTTTTCTGTTTTTTTTTTTATTCTTTGGGAAGTTCTGAGTTTGTTTGTTGCTCTAATGTTGGAATGTGGTCTTTATAATTTTGTTTTTGACACGGTCTATTTTTTCTAATACGTCAAAATGCCAAATGTTAATATGAGTGGATTGTCTCTCTCCACGTGGAATGGGTTGGGGCACCCCATAAAAAGAAGGAAAGTGTAGAGCGGAGGAGGGCAAGGTCAGCCTGGAACGACGCACTCAGCCTGATGGGGCGTGCGAGGGATAAAGGTGGCTGGTGACGATGGTTCTCGAGAGAGAGAATTACGAGCAGCTGCACTGTGTGTGTTTGTGTCTGTCTTTTTATTTAACTAAATATTATTTATATTGTTAAAACGGTTCTCGCCTCCTTCTTTCCCTTTAACCCCCTTACACTGGTGCTGAAACCCAGGAAGGGGGAGGGATGCCAGAGTCCTCCTACGGCTCCGCCCCCAGAGCCTCCTACGGCTCCGCCCCAGAGCCTCCTACGGCTCCGCCTCCCGAGCACCCCTCCAGAGCCTCCTACGGCGCCATCTCCCTCGGCCTGCCTCCAGACCCTCCTACGGCTCCACCTCCCTCGGCTCTGCCTCCAGAGCCTCCTACGACTCCGCCTCCAGAGCCTTCCAGGTCTTCGCCTCTAGAGCCTCCTATGGCGCTACCTCCCTCGGCTCCGCCTCCAGAGCCTTCCAGGTCCCCGCCTATAAAGTCTCCTACGGCGCCGCCTTCCTCGGCCCAGCCTCCAGAGCCCCCAGGGCTTTCCATGGTTCTGCCTCCCTTGGCTCTGCCTCCTGGGCCTCTCCCAGCTCCGCCTCCTGAGCCTCCAGAACCTCCCTCAGCTCCGCCTCCTGAGCCTCCAGAGCCTCTCTCAGCTCCGCCTCCCGAGCCTCCAGAGCCTCTCTCAGCTCCGCCTCCCGAGCCTCCAGAGCTTCCCTCAGCTCCGCCTCCTGATCCTCCAGAACCTCCTTCAGTTCCACCTCCTGGGCCTCCCTCAGCTCCGCCTCCTGAGCCTCCAGGGCCTCCCTCAGCTCCGCCTCCTGAGCCTCCAGGGCCTCCCTCAGCTCCACCTCCTGATCCTCCAGAACCTCCCTCAGCTCCGCCTCCCTCAGCTCCGCCTCCAGAACCTCCTTCAGTTCCGCCTCCAGAACCTCCTTCAGTTCCGCCTCCTGAGCCTCCCTCAGCTCCGCCTCCGGAGCCTTCTACGACATGGTCTCCTGAGCAGTCCACGGCTCCGCCCTCGGAGTTCCCCATGGCTGTGGTCCTGAGGCCGCCTCCCAGGCCTCCTGAACCTGTCTTTGCTCCGTGGCCAGCTCCCAGGCCACCTGATCCAGTCCTCTTGTGGCCACCTTGGACTGCCTGTCTGCTCCCTGTGCCTCCTTGGTCTGTCTGTTTGCCCCTTGTCCCCTCTTTGGCGAGGAATTGTTTTTGTTTTTGAGGAGCGTCTGGAAGCCGCTCCTTTGAGGGGGGGTTATGTCACGATTCCCTTGTTGTCTGCCCTGGGTTTCACTTGTCTTTGTCCAAAACTACACTTCCCATGATCCCCGGCCCTCATCACTGCCAGCCCTGTGTCATTGTGCTCACCTGATTGTAGTTTGTCATCATCATGTCTCCAGTGTATATAAACCCTGTTTGTTCTCCATTCCCTTGTCGATCGTTGATGTTTGTGGACGCCTGTTTCCGTGCTCGTTCTATGTTTATCCTGCCTGTTCAACCTTTCTATGTTTTCCGTGTTCTTGTTTTATTTCCCCATTGCGGGTATTTCCTTTGTTCTGGTTTTGTCTGTTTAGTTTTCACCGTTTCTAATAAAGTAACACTGCCTATAGATCCTCACTCCAAGTCTGCCTTCATCTGCACTCGTAACAGTTTGATATGGTAGAATGGGATTATCTTTTTAAGATTTTGGAAATATACGTGTTCGGGAATACTTCTATTGGATGGATTAAGTCACTTTTTAGGCACCAGGTAGCGGCGGTACAAACAAATGGATTAATTTCAGATTATTTTACTCTGGATTTTTTATTTTACCTCTCTCCCCATTACTGTTTTGCCTTGCCATGGAACCATTAACAGCCGGGATAAGAAAGGAGGATAATTTTCCAGGGGTGATGGCGGGAGGTGTGGCGCATAAGCTTCTGCTTTACGCAGATAATATTTTATTATTCATTTCTGACCCTTCTGATGCCTTGCCTCCACAGAATTAATACAGGGTTTCTGCAGGTATCATCAAATCTAATTTAATGCGTTTTTGAAAAATGTTAATGCCATACACGACCCATGACTAACCACGTATAGGCCTATATATATATATCAACATTTTTCAATTCATTGCATATGTCCTTGTATCTGTAGATTTTGTAATCATTTGAGCCATGAGTGTGTTAGATTTGTTTTTGGCCTGCTCAGCTAGTTGATCAACATCATTCTGAAGGCTGGCGCTCATCTACGTCAACACCTCGCTTTTCTTTTTCAGTTCTTCCAGCTCATCTTCCAAAGCTTTTCTCTTAAGTCCACACATGGCATCCACTCTCTTCCTCCTCTCTTCATCAAGGTAGATCCTGTATCTGGTCCAATAGTTCACAGTGGTCATAGACTTGCCTCTGGGCCTCAACAGTTTCTTCTTTTATGTTGCAAGTATCTACTTCCCTGTTCATACTAATGGAAAGGAGATGCTCCAGGTAATAATAGGTGCACACATTCCTAAGAATAGAAATAAATAAATGATTTGACCACAAAAAGAAAAACTGATGTGTTTGGTTATTATAGAGTGAATTTGCTCCTATAATTAAAAAAATAGCTTTTTAAAGCACTATCTAAAAGCAATAAGATTCACTGAGGTATGTATGATTATGTATTCTAGATTTGCAATAAAATCACGGAATACTATATGCACTAATCAATACAAAGAGCACTGTAATACTTATGTATAAAACCTGTATCTTCATACTTAATTCATCCAAATACAAATCCATAAACAAATACTATACTTACTTTGCAATGATGCAGCAGATCCTCGGTCTTTGAATGTCCATGAACTGTGATCCAAGATAACGGGACTGGAGACAACCAGCCTCCCAAAATCAAACATGAACATCTAGTTGTTTATTTTTTGTTGACTGGCTGAAACTCTCCTTAAATATCAACATACATTTTCCTGCATTGTAGATCGCAGAAATCAGTTTATTTTTTAAATATGGGGCAAGTCCACATTTTAAAATGTAACTGGTTTTGTCCGATACACAGGTGAAAGATTTGGCTATTTGCGAATCAGGAAACATTCCCTGGAACAACTCAGAAACACCTTAATTTGATGCTTATGAGTGGTGCTGCACGCTCTGGTGTCTGAACAGTGTTCAGACATCAGAGGACCTCTGCCTGCAGCGTCGCATTCGAACCAAATGCTGTTCGAAGGTCGATCGATTTTCCTTCGGTAGTGGCTCAGCTGGAAGTGGTGGTCTCTACAGCAGCAGTTGTGGTGGTAGTAGTAGTTGCTGAAGAGGTTACTTTGTCGGTCACGGCACAGTAACTAGAGATAATTAATTGCTGTCTGCCTTTTACAGAAGATTTTTTGGCCATATGACTGCATATGAGATTTAATTCCATGTTGACAACCAAAGGACTGCAACCATGTCCTAAATTCTTTGTCTTCCAGCCACTTTTGCTGGAATTTGCACTTACCCATTTCTTTGCGACTTTACTAAATTTACGTTCTCTGTTCTAACTCCTCCAGGTCCCAGCCCGCCACTGTCCAAACATCCGCCGTTACGGCAATTTTGCACCGGCCGGAGGCAATTACCAAACTGGTTCCATGTGTTTATCACACCAATTAACATATTTTTGCAACAGCAAATCGAAGTTATTAATTATGAAGGTTATATTCAAAATAAAATTGTAATAGTTTCAAAACTATCTACATTTTTAATGCTTGTACGAATAGCATTTTAATGCCATTTAAGGCCATAATTTTCACAAAATCCTTTTAATGTCTTTTAATGCTTTTCAATGCCCTATGGAAACCCTGTAATAATTCCTTTTCTAAATTTTCAGGATACAGATAATTGGTCTAAATCTTAAGTTTTGGCACTGACAGCATACTGCCCGATAACTGCTTTTCAGCCAGGTGCCTTTCAGTGGCCCAAACAGGGCATTAAGTTTTTGGGTATTCTATTGCCAGCAAATTTGTGTGATATAGTTAGTTAATTTTGACCCTTTAATAAAAAAGTTTTTCGAGCGATGTGGGCAGGTGGGCTTAAATACATTTATTGATGATTGGGCAGGTTAATGTTATTAAAATGAATTGTATTCCAAAATTCAACTACCTGCTATAGTCTCTCCCTATAGATGTCCCCCTCTCTTATTTCAAGCAATTTGATTGGACAAGAAGAAACTGTGTCAAGAATTTGTTGTGTCAAGTTACTGATCGGTGCATGCATGTTTTTGGGTCATTTTAGAATCAATAATAGTATTTTTTGTTTAAGTTACTTTTTTTGGACAATGCACATTGTTTCTTTCTGTATCTAAACTGCATTGCATGTTTTCTTTTGTGCAAATACACCTTTAACATTTCTTGGTTCACTTGGTTTTTCAGAACATTTTAACCAAATGCTTTCAAAAAGTTGTGGGGACAAAATCAGCCATTTCAAAAAGTGGTGGGGACATGTCCCCAGCGTCCCCAGTGTCCCCAGTGTAAATGACACCTATGGGTTTACTACACTCTGTGACCTATATGAGCGCGGAGTGTCAACATTTTGGGATTCCCAGATCTCAGTTCTTTAGATATTTACAGCTGCGCCACCTGCTCTGTACTATTTTGGGGAGTAGCATTTACCTAAAGCGGCAGAGACTCTGGGAGTGGTGATTACTGCTTTTGGAAAAGGTCATGATGCATCAGTGTATTACAGAGCTTCAACTTCTCTCAAAAGATTCTGGGAGAAAGATTTAAACTTGGTATAGGAGGAGGGAGAGTGGGCTAGGATTCTAAAAAACATCAAGTCTGCATATAGAGACGCAAGTGTGAGCCTTAAGCAATTCAAGATTTTACATTGATTCGATTGGACCCCTGTAGATTATATAGGCTTGATATTTAAGACACCCACCTGCTGGTGATGCCAATCAGAGAATGGAGACATAACCCATGTCTTTTGGGGGGGGGGGGTGTTAAGATCCACAAGTTTTGGTCGAAGGTTCAGAGTTTTGTGTGTGATGCATTGGGCACTCGGGTTTCATTTTGCCCCAGACTCTGTATAGAGGGCAATGGGGCAGTCATCGATGTTGATAATAGACACATAAAGAGTTGGGTCCTAAGCAGTGTCATGATCACCAGACAAATTCTGTTAAGGTGTTGGAAGTCGGATGGACCGCCCTCATTTCAGGAGTGGTGCTCGGAGATGGGGAGGGTGGCAGCCTTTGAAGAACGGTGTTATATCCTTAGTAAGAAAGAATGAAGGAGATTCTTAAATAAGGAATTCTTTAATGAACAGTATCAGTAGCCAACTAGTACAGCACAGATAGTAAGTAGCTTGTGCAACGCTTCACTTCTCTTATTCCCCTATTCTCAATATTCACATGTCACGAACCTCTACCGCCACCTACTGTCCAGTATGCACAGAAGAACACAACATATTCACCCATCACTTAAAGCAACCTGTCTACACAGATATTTAAGAACAAAAGGAAACTCCATAACAAAGTTACCAAATTACCAAAGCATTCACTTGGTTATGTAACATAATTACTTAACTCAATCATGCTAAAGAACAAAAATAAGTTTTACTAAAATTCTAAGAATGTAGCATTCATATTAAAATGAACAACAAGATGACTTAATGAATTACTCATCCTTATATAGTCACGCAATGCAAGGTGACTAAGTAACACAGTCTTCCAGCCAACGAGGAGGTCGTCTCACACGGGTAGACACCCTTTGAAGAGTTTCGGGAACTTGAGGCGCCAGAGGAGGATGAAACTGAAATGACAAGTCCACAGCATCCATGTCAGTAGTCTCCGAAACAGGTGCAACAGAACGAGCCAGGTGGGAAGCATGCCAGTTCTTCCCATCTGATAACAGGTAAGTACACGCACCCAGTTTACGCACAATTTGACGTGGGTTGGAAAACCTCGGATGTGCTTTCGGAACATGAGTTGGAATGCGTACATGCACCCAATCTCCCACTTTGAAATCAGGAGTGCGAGCTACACGTCTGGAGTCAGTGTATGCTTTCATTTTCTTTTGTTTCAAAGAAACTCGCAGCAGAAGCGCAGGCGCATCCTGACGCATTGTGAGAGGAGGAAGAACATTAAGATGCGTTCGCATCCTTCTGCCATGAAGCAACTCAAATGGGGATAGTCCTGTGGCAGAATGTGGTGTAGCACGATACACTTGGAGAAATTCCGTGACTGCAGGTTTCCACGGCTTAGCTTCCAGAACAGCAGACTGAATAAAGCCTTTCAACACGCGATGAAATCGTTCGACAGCTCCATTCGCGGCAGGGTGGTACAAAGAAGTACGTATGTGTTGAATGTTTCTCTCTTTTAGGAACATAGCAAATTCTGCTGACGTAAATTGCATTCTATTATCAGACACGAGAGTACATGGATTCCCGTATCTACTAAACACTGATGACAAGAAGGTGGTAACATTGCGAGTAGTGATGGAAGCGGTGAAAGCGACTTCAGGCCACTTACTGTGATAATCAATCAATGTCAGCGCATAACGACAGTCCCATACAGCGGTTTCAAATGGACCAACCACATCTATAGCTACCTTTTCCCATGGTACAGACGGAAAAGGCACTGGCTGCAGCGGCGCAGCAGAGGTGTTGGCAGTCTTGTCAGAGGACAGACACATTTGACAGGTCTGTATATGCTCTTTAACCAGACAATCTAGGCCTGACGACCAGTAGTGTTCACGAAGGCGCTGTTTTGTGCGTACAATTCCCTGGTGGCCTTCATGAGCTAACCTCACCAATGTGTGCCTCAGCGCGACAGGTACAACCAGACGTGATCCTCTGAACACATAATCGCACACTCAGTTCGTCACGTAGTTTGAAGTAAGGACGTAGCATATTATCCACAGAAGTTGAAGAGGAAGGCCAACCGCGAGCAATTTGTGTGCGTAATGCACTCAGTTCAGAGCACGTCGCGGAAGCAGAAGCAAACTCAGCAGGTGACAGAGCTGACATTGCAGGAGACATAAACGCCACAAACTCAGGTTCAGCATCCATGCAGTCTTCATCCGAAGCAGGTAAAGGCAGATGAGACAGACAGTCAGCAGTGCAATTTTGAGCCCCAGGCCGGTACATCACATCATAGTTAAAGCACAGTAACCGCGCTGCCCAGCGCAATCACGCATTCGGCGCGATCAGTACCTTTGGATGAGAGGAGCACAGTTAGCAGCTTGGTGGTCCGTCCGCGGGAGGAATTCACGACCCCACAAGTAGGTTAGCCACTTTTCAACGGCCCATACACATGCAAGTGCTTCCTTTTCAATAGTTGAGTACTTGCGTTCAGCAGGTGACAATGTCCGGGACGCAAAAGCGACAATGCGCTCAGTCTTGTTCTCATGAACTTGAGCAAGAACAGCACCCAGACCATAGTCAGAGGCATCTGTAGATACCAACGTAGGCAAATCTGGGTCGAACAATGAAAGTGCAGGACTGTCAATGAGCAACTTTTTTACAGCATCAAAGCATTGCTGAGCTTCCTCCGACCAGACAAAATCTGAGTCCTGCCTGATGCACGCATGCAGAGGCTCAACTACAGTGGCAAAGTTAGGAATAAACTTATTGTACCACGATAGTAGCCCGATGAAAGAACGGAGTTGAGAAGCATCTTTTGGAGCTGGTGCATGAAGAATGGCAGAAAGGTGATCCTCATCAGGTTGAATTCCTTGCGCGTTCACCATATGACCCAGAAAGCGCAGACTGGTTTTGTTAAACTGACATTTCAATTGATTCAGCTTCAGTCCAGCATCTTGTAAGCGCTGAATAACGGCTTTAAGCATGTGATCGTGTTCAGTTTGCGTCTGTCCCCAGAGAATAATATCATCAAGGTAATTGGCAACATTTGGAAGTCCCTGCAAAACTGTTGCCAACATTTTCTGAAAAGCATAAGGTGCTGAAGCAAGTCCGTACGGTACGCGGCAAAATCTGAAAAGTCCTTCGTGAGTAATGAAGGCGGTCAGATCGCGGCTCTCCTCATGTAAGGGCAACTGAAAATAAGCACTCTCCAAATCAATAGTGGAAAATACAGGCGCTCCCTTAACAAAGACAACAATTCATCAATGTGTGGTAGTGGGTAGCTATCCGTAACTACAGCCTTGTTGGGTTCTCGCAGATCCACGCACATCCGAATGGCACCCGACTTTTTCTGTACTACCACAATCGGGGAGACCCACGGTGAAGCGTCCACTCTCTCAATAATGTCAGACTCGAGAAGGTGCTGAATTTCCTCACTGACTGCGGCTCTAACAGACAACGGTAAGCGACGAAGTTTCTGGCCCACAGGAGCAACAGCTGGAGAAGTCTTTACTTTGTGAACAAAGCCTTTTGCACATCCCAAAGCAGAAGGCGTCAACGCAGACAATCGCAGCACAGGAGTTGAAGACTGCTCTGGCAAAATTGAATTTCCTTCAAACCGGAGACGTAACCCATTAATAAGATCCATGCCGAGCAGAGCTGTGCCAGATTCCACCACGAAGAATGACGTAGAGCAGGTTATGTCATCCTTAGAGACAGTGACAGGTAAGCAGCCAAGTACAGGAATCGGAGCATGAGAATATGTCACTAGTTTCAATGAAGGTGGCAGCAAAGCGTCTTCCTTGAAGTGTGTGTCATACACAATTTTCGGCAAGATAGAAACAGATGACCCAGAATCCACGATAAGCTCAATAGGCACAGACGTAGTTGCAGTTGCAATAACAGCAGTGCACCGAATTTTATCCGTTAGTGAGTCATGCATATAAAGAATCTGAACTTCAGGCAAGTCAATTTCACGCACTGAGCAAGCTTGTCCCGAACGACACACCCGCGAATAATGTCCCATCTTTTGACAGTTATTACACTGTGCCGATACAGCAGGACAACTACTATCATTTGCAAGGTGTTTCTGAGATCCACAGCGATAGCATTCACGAGAGGACGAAGCAGGTGCAGTAGTTGACGAAGGCTTTGAAGAACGCTTTGTAGACGGTGGCTTAAAAGGTGGTCTACGACGGAAATGTCCAGCTGCAGGTGAAGGCTTTGCATGTATTACTTGCACAGGAACAGAACGAGTATTTGATAATAATTTGGCTTGTTCACCAGCAGCTTCTGTTTGGGTGGCAATAGTAATGGCTTTTTCCAGAGTCAAATCAGATTCCAAAAGCAGAATCTCACGAATCCGATGACTGGACACATGCTCCACTAACTGGTCACGCTAACATTTCGGTCCAGAGTAGCTGCAAAGTCACAAGTAACTGCTAAGTCCCGTAAAGCAGCTACGTACTGAATTATAGTTTCCCTGGTGCCTGAACACGTTTCCTGAAAGCGTGGCGCTCAGCCACTATGTTCCGTCGGGGGTAAAATGCGCTTCCAAGGCGCAATCGCATCTTCCATCGAAGCACCTTGATTCGGCAAGGAATAGAACAATCTTTGTCCTTCAGTCCCCAGACAATGTAGCAGTAGTGCTCGTTTGCGCTCGACCGGCCATGCATCTCCAGATGCACCAACAACCAGCAAATAATTCCGGAACATCCGTAGCCACGTGCCGAAAAGAATAGTTGGTTCTCCAGGACATGGCAAAAATGGCATGGGAAATGTAGAAACAGCTGCCATCGTCAAAAAAAATACCTCATCGCCAATTTGTTATATCCTTAGTAAGAAAGAATGAAGGAGATTCTTAAATAAGGAATTCTTTAATGAACAGTATAAGTAGCCAACTAGTACAGCACGGATAGTAAGTAACTTGTGCAACGCTTCACTTCTCTTATCCCCCTATTCTCAATATTCACATATCACAAACCTCTACCGCCACCTACTGTCCAGTATGCACAGAAGAACACAACAAACGGTCATATAGAAGACTAGGGAAATTGAATTTGTCTGTGGAGATATGGGGCAGATATCTGAAGTTGCTGCATGTGTGATTATTATTATTTAAATTTGTATATATTTTACATTTTTATGTGTGTGTGTCTATAATCAATCCTAAGATGTTGTTAGGGGCCAGGGTGGGGTTGGGGATTGGGAGGGGGAGGGGTGATAGTGGGGGTTAATAGTTGATTCTGTGTATATGTTTTGTTTTACTGTGTTCATTGTGAATCAAAAAATGTGTTAATCAGACAGTAAACTGTGTCTTTAGGCAAACTTTTTACCTCAGTGGAATATTTACTTTTTGTATATTTTGGTTTTGTGACTGGGAGATGGCAATTGAATCCTATATTTTAATTTGATAAAAACAATGAAAAATTTAGATTCACGGCCAGTGAGAAATATTAATACCACAATTTCAGTAAACCAGACCATCCAAATGTTATTCTATACAGACATTCAGTAGGATGGCCATAACAAATTCCTTCACTGTATAGTATTTATTATTGAGGCTTTATATCGATCGAGCAAGTGAGTGAGAATGTAAATAATTTTAAATAGCCTATATGTATATTCCATAACTATTATTTTATTTTCAGTAAAGACAACATGCATCAAAAAAGGATCATACTTTTATTAAACTTTATTAACCTGAATGTGAACATTCACATGTTCTCATTACCAGGTTGGCAACACGCACACACACACACACACACACACACACACACACACACACACACACACACACACACACACTTCTTCGGTTGTCCATCGAAATCTGATGATGACGTCCACACATTTAACGGTGAGATCTTTGATGGCTGAACAGTCCTATCCTGGACCCACAAACTCTATTGCAGGTGGGGCATATATATATGTGGTAGTAGTGGTGGTATTAATGGCAGCCATGGCGGTGTGTCTCCTGGCTCTCTCCTGTTGTCTTCTGGTTGTCCTCTCAATCTCCAGCATACGAGCCCCATCCCCACAAAGCTGTAGCCAGATGGTACGATCAGCAGCAACATACTCCAGGTCCTCGGGTCTGATTTTACACTTTCTCAAAGCAATCTTCATTTGATCCTTATATCGCTTCCACATAAAGTTTTTAATACTGTACAAACTGTAACCCTAACCCTACCCTAAACCTAACCTTCACAGAAAACGTTCTGCATTTTTACATTTTCAAAAAACTTTAGTATGATTTATAAGCTGTTTTCCTCATGGGGACTGACAAATTGTCCCCACAATGTCAAAAATTTCAGGTTTTACTATCCTTGTGGTCTCCACAAAGTGATAAATACAAGCTCACACACACACACACACACACACACACACACACACACACACACACACACACAGTTGTGTTTCCATGTTTTATGGGGACTTTCCATAGACATAATGGTTTTTATACTGTACAAACTTTATATTCTATCCCCTAAACCTAACCCTACCCCTAAACCTAACCCTCACAGAAAACATTCTGCATTTTTACATTTTCAAAAAACATAATTTAGTATGATTTATAAGCTGTTTTCCTCATGGGGACCGACAAAATGTCCCCACAAGGTCAAAAATTTCGGGTTTTACTATCCTTATGGGGACATTTGGTCCCCACAAAGTGATAAATACACGCTCACACACACACACACACACACACACACACACACACACACACACACACACACACACACACACACAAACATCACTATTAGATCACATTGTCCAGTGCTTCAGGCAGTAACTAGCAGACAATATTCATCACAGCTTCTCTTATTATAATCAGACAGACAATCCCTCTGAGAACCAGGCCCTTCATGTCCCTGCAGCATTAAATAATAACCCATGCTGTAACAGCCGAAATCTTTCACTTGAAAATTAAATATTAATAAACATCAGGAGATTATGGTCTCAGAAGCAAAAGAAATGTGAACATTAATGCCATTAAATGAGAGAAGAAAGGCCGAATTTAACTGCTGGTTGAGAATTACAGGAGGGTGAAAACCAGGGTAGAGGGGGTTCATACACTGAAGTTTATTTGGCAATGTGTCAGTGTGGATTACAAACTAATACTCTCAAATGGCTAACAATGTGTAGGTTGTTAAGGGATGGTGAAAGGGAAACGGAAATGGAAAGAAAAAAGAAGGAGGTAAGGAAGGAAGTAATGTAGGGAGAGATGTGTAATGCATAACCCACATATTGATTGGACAACCAACACTGTTCTTGCTTCGAGCGCTTATACAGGGAGATCCAGCAGATTTGTCCGCAGTGCCGATGATGTACCATGACATGAGGGCAGTGTTCAGCCAGTCCCATGCCGCGACCCTCCCTCCTCATCGCCCATATGATTGTGCCATTAAACTGCTTCCTGGCTCCTCTCCTCCACAGGAACAGCTGTATCTGCTCTCGGCTCTTGAGAGGGAGGCCATGAACTGGTATATCAATGATTTTTTGGCAGCCGGTCTTATCCGCCCTTCCTCATCGCCTGCATGGGCTGGGTTCTTCTTTGTGGAGAAGAAGGATGGCTCGCTTAGACCCACCACAGATTGTTATCGTTATCCTTTGCCATTGATGTCCTCAGCCTTCAAACTATTGCAGGGGGCATCTGTCTCTCCGAAGTTGGACCTATGCAATGCTTATCACCTTGTTTGAATCAGGAAGGGGGATGAGTGGAAGACGGCCTTTAACCCTCATAGGGGCACTTCGAATATTTGGTTGACAATGTTCTGATCTTCTCCCAGAATCTTCTTCCAAGGTCCAGGACCATGTAGAGCACAGCAGGCATCGGCTGTTTGTCAAGGTGGAGAAATGCGCTTTTTATGCACAGTCAGTTCCATTCCTAGGGTTCATCGTTTCGTCCAAGGGAGTGCGTTTGGCCCTCCTAAAGTCAAAACCATCACTGATTGGCTAACCCCAGATTTCCGATCAGAGGTTCACTAGAAACTACAGCAAACTGGCCACGCCTTTGATGGATCTCACCTCCACCATAAAGACTTTTGCTGGTCCCCGCGGTCTGAAGCTGCATTCTCCAAATTAAAGGAGCGGTCCTCTATTGCACCTGTTTTGATAACTCCTGACCCTGCTAGTCAGTTCGTGGTGGAGGTGGATGCATCTGAGGTTGGTGTTGGAGTGGTTCTTTCACAGCGTTCTCCCTCGGATAGAAAGAAGCATCAATGTGCATTCATTCTTTTCACACCACTTAACACCGGCTGAACGGAACTACGATGTCGGTAACCGAGAATTGCTGGCTGTCCGGTTGGCCTTGGGTGAATGGCGTCATTGGTTAGAGGGTTTGGGGATACTTTTCGTGGTTTGGACTGACATGATCATAGAGTACTTCCGTAACACAAAACACCTTATCTCTAGACAGGCTTACTGGCCATTATTTTTCATTCTGTTTAATTTCACACTTTTGTATCGCCCGGGCTCTAAGAACATCAAGCCTGACTCCCTATCTTGATGTTTTGAAATCAAGACCTCAACCATCCCACCAGATACCATCCTACCTGCCTCTCAAGTGGTGGGCTTGGTATCCTGGGCGGTGGATGCTAAAGTCAATGCTGCGCTATGAAAATATATGAATCTCTATTTTTGGAATTATCAAATCATAAAATGAATAGCAAGGCTAAAGAATGAAACCATCTTTATTGCAATCTAGAATCTCATCTGTTTAGTGTCTTTGGGCATTACAACAATTCAGATTATTAAATATATGTTCACCTAGCGGGGTATGTTGTCCTACAATTATTTAAACAGCAAAACAATAATGAAGCACAAAATGATTTATAAAATAGCAAATATGTACTAATTGGCAATTTACAAAGATAAAAAACTTTGTTTGGACATAATAAATAATGTATTGTAATACATGATATCGTAATAAATAAATCGTAAACAATTTAAAACACACAATCTGCGCTGACCTGACATTTATGAAGAATATTTGTTCTGAGAACACAGTTGAACCTTTTGGTTAATGTATTCATTATTGGCATTAGTTTAACCATCCTTAACCTTACTACTGTTGTATTGTTTAGTACGGTGCTGTTATTTTACAATTTAAATGTGGAAAATGCATTGTATGTTTGCAAAAAAGTTTAGTAGCAATTAATGATCATTCAATTTCAGGTGAGAAGAGATCACGTCCCAGTCACCTCTGATGACACCTCTAACACTTCTGATGAAAAGGACTTCTTTTCAAGTATGAAACACACATACAGTCAGGAAAGTGCCACACAAACACACACACACACACACAGAGCACACAGCTGGTGCAGCTATCCTTATGAGGACTCTCCATAGACATATTGATTTTTATACTGTACAAACTATAGATTATATACACCCTAACCCTACCCCAAAACTAACCCTCATAAAAACGTTCTGCATTTTTACATAAAAAAAAAAAAAAAAGTTTTTTAAATTACTAGAATAAACCACTTTTATAGCATAATACCCTTGTAATTACCAGTTTTTAACCTAAAAAATGTCCTCGTAAACCACCTAAACCCACACACACACAAACTTGTTTTTATATCATTGTGTTGACTCTCTTTAGACTTCCATGCATTTCATGGATTTTATAAAGATCTAATGACAATTTCTATTAGCCTGGTCTCCTAAGCAGCCAAATTGGCCTGGTTGCTAGGGTGGGTAGAGTCACATGGGGTAACCTCCTCGTGGTCTCTATAATGTGTGGTTCTCGCTCTCAGTCAGGAACATGGTGAGATGTGTGTGGATGCCACGGAAAATAGCGTGCACACGCGCTACGTCTCCACAGTAATGCGCACAACAAACCACATGATAAGATTGAGGCAACTGAGATTTGTCCTGCACCACCTGGATTGAGGAGAGTTACTATGCCACCACGAGGACTTAAAGTGAATTAAAGGGAATTGGGCATTCCAAATTGGGGAGAAAAGGGGAGGTGGTGATATGCACAAAGAATGCGAAATGCCAAAAACAAAAGAAAGTGGAGATTTATAGTAAAAATGTACTTAAATATTGATCTGTTTCTCACTTATACTTATTATATCTCTTCTGAAGAAATTGATTTAACCACTGAAGTCATATGGATTACTTTTATGCTGCCTTAATGTGCTCTTGGAGCCTCACATTTCTGGCCACCATTCACTTGTATTTTATGGACCTACAGAGCTGAAATATTCTTCAAAAAATCTTTGTTTGTGTTCTGCAGAAGAAAGAAAGTCATACACATCTGGGATGGGTGATGGTGAGTAAATAATGAGAGATTATTTGGGGTAACTATCCATTTATTCGACCATTTCTTTTTAATTTTGATACTTAAGTACATTTGAAAGCAAAGTATTTTTGTACTTTTACTCAAGTGAAAATTTAAAAGGAATAATTTAATTTTACTGGAGTAATATTTCATCAGGGTATCTGTACTTTTACTCAACTTAGTGTACTTGATCCACCACTGGTAATTGGAGAAGATGTTCTGTATGGGAACACCTTAGATACAACAAGGTCCGTATTACAGCAACACTATAGTAGAGTGCACTGTGTTTCTCTCTGCATGTCTCTCACTGTCCCCATCTTAATAAGCCTCAGTGGATTTCAAGAATCAAGAAAAAGTTTTGCCATACAGAGGGATGCAGGGTTTATTACTGCAAGTGTCATCACTGTAAGTGTGTGTGTGTGTGTGTGTGTGTGTGTTTGTGTATGTGCGTGAATGCGTGCATCGATCCCATTTATTATGCGTGTGTGTGTTTGTGTGTGTGCGTGCGTGGGTGCGTGCGCGTGTGTGTGTGTGTGTGTGTGTGTGTGTGTGTGTGCGTGCGTGTGTCCAATTGGCCCTGATCGATTCCGCCAGCCTGGATTGGCCAGAAAAGCTGACAGTCTTTTTCTCTGAATTAAACCAGGGAGCTCTGTGACCCTTTGCTTTTGTAGAGGAGTTGGCAGAGGCAGTGTCAGCCAATTTCCGTGCCTGTTATACATCTTTGTTTGTACCTGAACCCAGGATCACTCATTAAAAGTTCTACATCCATGATGTCATCAAAAGGACTTCACAGTCTACCCACGCAGGGTCACCTAGCTTCAGCTCAGCAGGGTGTCGCTACTCAACAATTTGTTTTAGACTTAAGAAAGCACAAGATAAATCATTGAGCTAAATACAAAGTGCTGGAGGGGCTAAAAAAAGAATACCTGGAAATCCCAAGCCTAGTCGTGACTGATTTGGAGGTACAGGAGGAATCTGCAGACTCTTTCTTTATACGCTGATTAAGGGGAATATCTTTAGAATTCAGTGGAATGAATTTAAACTTGCTAGACTGTTTTTAACCAAACTGAGAGTGCTACTACATTCTTTGGTAGCTGAAAGTATAATCTATTTAATTTTGTGAATGTATTCTAGAAGATCAGCAGGTGCAGACCAGTCTAATGTGGTGAGCTGGTCTCCCAGCCTGGCCAAGATGGTCAAGCTGGTCTGTTTTTGTTTTTTAATCCCTTTTTCTCCCCAATTCTGAAATGCCCAATTCCCACTACTTAGTAGGTCCTCTTGGTGGCGCGGTTACTCACCTCAATCTGGGTGGTGGAGGACAAGTCTCAGTTGCTGAGACTCACGTGGCTCATCATGCATGAGACCGAGAAGACTCACAGCACTGGAGGCTCATACTATTCTCCGCAATCCACGCACAACTTACCACGTGCCTCATTGAGAGCGAGAACCACTAACCACTAAATACTCGTTGAGCTACCCAGGTCCCAAGCTGGTCTGTTTTGATGGTTTTAGATGGGGTATTAGTCAGCTGGTCAGGATGGTCAACTAGCTAAACACCAGTCCAGGATGGGAGTCCAGCTTAATATCAAAGACCAGCAAACCACCTCCAAGTTGTTTATTCATTGGAGATATAAGTATAATACATTGAAAATGTATTTCAAAGCTGTGAAAATGTATTCCTGCAGGGATTTATGTGCATAAGTTTAAAAATGTTTAAATAAATGCATTACTCACCACGCTGATTTTGAAAGCGTAAAGGAGATCAAAGGGCAGAGCGGCAACCAGATCGATGATGAACCAGGTAGTCAGGTAATGGATGCAGATCTGCCGTGCATCAAAGATCACCTGTCCCGACTTACTCACGTACGTGGTGCGGAAACTGAACACTATGTCTGGTGAAAGTGACAGACAGAGAAGAGTCAGCGTCTTCATTCCAAAAACACACCATCAGCATAATCTCCCTGAAAAATAATTTGTCCATTGAGACTTTTATTACAGCACTGTGCTTTTTAGCCAGCTATATACCAAGAGACTGTTATCAGTGATGAACAATGAAAAATGAATGGCCTGCCACCATATCTGAACACCTAGAGTTTCAAACAAAGGTATTATCAGAGTCACAAAGACAAATTAACGTTCATGGAACAGCATTTAAAGAACAAAGATAAAGAGATAGACAAAGAGTGTGTGAATTGTAGGTCATTCATTGTATTACACTCAACTAAAATCAATAAAACAATAATATTTTGCATAGGTTTCACATATGACCAACACAGGAATAACAAACATCTTCTCATTAATATCTTACAAACAGACAAGTGCTAAAGGACAAGTGTTGTCTGGGATTATAAATGCAAAACAGGTTCTTGATATTTGCAAAATACCCAAACATTTTTTAATTTGACAACCGTGATCTGTGCAAAATATTTTATTATGCAGTTGATAAACTGTTCTGGGTGGTTTTCAGTGAATGCGGTTGCGGTTAGGGTGTTCTCTGTGTTGTTAGGGTGTTGCTACATGTTTGTTATAGTGTTCTGTGTGGTGGGCCCAAGTCAAAAGTGCCCATCCCAAGTCTCTATGATATTCCATTCACTAGATATGGCACAAATTTCTTGAATTTAATTGTATGGTAATTTTTCACCTGTTTTGTTGTCCACCATTAAAAGAAATGTAGGTCTGATCACTAATGCTTCAATTCAAACAAAATAAGTTTGTTTGAATCCCAAACTTTAAGTATGTTCAACAAAAGTGATACTTGCTTTAGCAAACACCACTAATAATCAGGCTATATAATATAATATTATTATGACGCAAGGTAATAAAGATGGTATCGCATTAATCACAGGGCAAAATCTTGTTAACTGAAGATGTCAAAGAGCATGAAACTGATTTAAAGACTTTATTATGATCATGTGAAAAGATATAGAGTTTATGTTATAAATTAAGAATCACTTAAAAGGAGGGTTAGGAAAAACATACAATGTTTTATATTATTGACCCAAGGACCATGGTATAAAACAAAATATAATATCAAAGATCAAAATTCCATTCCATTACCTATGATGAACAGAATCTCGACAGCAATATCAGTGACGGTGGTGCTACGTGTAAAGTCGTGATCACCAATGAAACAAACGTTGTATGGCACCGTCACGGCGACATAGAACGTAGCCAGAAGGATCAGCCAATCCCAACCTGCTTTGAAGGTACTGAAGTGGAGAAGAATGAACCTTGATTTCTTTGCATCAGCAACTTTATATTCAGGGAGCGCCGGTGGATCACCAAACACATTCTGTTACCATGATAGACAGAGGAAGAAAGATTATGACAACGGGTGGAACAACGGGTGGCTGGATTGTTTTATATCCTCAGTATTTGTATGGTCTCACCTTGTTAAGTTTAATTTTACTCTGTTTTTGACGGTTATGCAGGTGTCCTGAAATGTGGTACAGAACTGTGCTAGATCGCAGCCGATTGGAGCCAAATGGAGACCCACCCTTGACCGGCTCATGACGGCACCCTGTGGAAGGGTTGTTATAAAAGTCAATGGCATTGTGGGACACAATCCTTCAAGAAATAAAAACAGTCCACACAAAAACAAATTGCATTAATGCCCAATACACCCATACCAAAGAACACTATGGAATTCCTATGGAATGTATTACGGCACTCAGGTGTTTATATATCATACTTTTTAAATGTTTTAAATTTTGAATGACAAAAATCGTATTATTTCACCTTACTTAAAGAATACTTATAAATCTGAGTAAACATACTTATTTGGCTAAATAGCAAAGTGGACTAGGAATTGTATGTGTGTTTATTGCTAACTTTTTTATTAACTTGTAAGAATAGCAATAATTAAGCCAGTATTTATAATTAAATCAGTTATTAAATCAGTGTTTATTTGAGTTTGCTACATTTTGATAATTTTAGCTGTTTACACCTGGACAACAAAGAAACCTTTTGCCTATTTTGATATAAGTTGGTATTAGTGGGAAACCGTAAATAATGTGGGCAATTTTTCTCTAACATGTGGTCATGTAACATACAGGAAAGAAACATTTAAACCATCATCCATAAACAGCTTGTATTTGCTCCAGAAACATTTAAGTCCACACAGAGGAATTTTTCTGCCAATGAAGGAAAATACTGTATATAATGTAGGGAGTGATATTTGCTGCTTTGTGATAAATAAGTCTGCATCAGTGTTTGCAAGCACATAGTGCGAATGATTTTGTCACTATTATTGAGTGTGGTTTTATTCAAAGTGGCCTGTTTTCCTTTTACTGACCTCCATACTGCTGTTACACAAAAGCTGATGTGAAACAAGAATAACTTAGTTTCTGCTGGTGACCTGCTTACACTCGTGGCTTTTAGTCTCAAGGGCTCTGTTGGCACAATGTTTTCATTCCAACCATGAACACACCAGTTTCAATTGATCAAGTGACTGTTAACTAGTGTAGTAATTTAATATGATTTGGTCATTAAAGACTTCCTAGACTGGAGATGGTTTGACCAGCAGAGTTGTGTTTCCTGTGTTGAAATATTTCTTATTGAGACAGGAAGTTAGGGTGGGGCTTATCAATGGGCTAGTCCTTTTTTTTTTTTAAATAGCCAAGTCTTTAGTTTACATCTTAGCTAGAAAAAACTAAACAAGCTATGATTTGCTACTTGCTATTGCAAGTCACAGCTCACAGGCAAGTGGTATTTATAATTAAGGGACAGTGTTGAGTAGTAATGGACTATATGTAATCTGTATTATGTAATCAGATTACAAATCTATAGTGCTTGTAATTAGATACATATAATTTGTAGATGTGTATAATCTGATTACATTTACTTTTAACGGATTACATAATTACAAAATGATTGCATTATCTATCAATCTTCACTTTAAGAGGCTCCTTTCATTAAACATTAGTCATATACATTTTTATTAAAAATGACAATGAAATGAAAGGATTGCATTTATTCATCATTTTAAGGAAGTGGTGTCTTTGTTTCTTGAAAATTTCCATCTAGTTGTCAACCTCATTTAAAACAACAGTGGGAGGAGCTTCAGTCATAGTGACTTCATTGTTACTAACGTTAACACGATTTCCATAAAATGTCATTTAAACAATTTGGACCATGTTGTTTGGTAGCTGGATGGTCCCTGGATGCCTGGAACTAATAGAAATTAAAATGTTTAGATTTCTGAAAAAGCAACCACAAAAAGGACACATGAACCGCAGCAGCGAGGCGAGATGGCTGGATATGTGCAGTACTAATACCTGAAGGATATGTAGCAGCACACAACTTATCTCATTTTATAAATACATTTTGGGATACATAACTTCAGGTAAATGTTTTAATGTTTGTCTTATTTAAAGGATTCGGTAATGAATCTGACGCGGCCGCGTTGCATGTGTCTGTTTATGTTTAAATTTATTGTTTAAGTTAATTTATGCATAAAATTTTATGTTTACTGTTCAGCCGGTTCCCGCCTCCTCCTTGCCGTCCTTAGACTGTTACAGTGGTGCTGAAACCCAGGAGGGAGGCGGGATGCGCTGTTGCGGAGTCCTCGCTACTGCCATCTGCCGGTGGAGCAGCCGTGGCCATCTGCTGTTGGAGCAGACGCGGCCATCTGCCTGGGGACGGAGGGGTCGCTGCTGGCCGCCGAGAGCCGTTCCGTCTGCCAGGGGCTAGAGGACTTGCTGCCATCTACCGGGGGGAGGACCAAGCTGTCATCTACCAGAGGGCAGAGGAGCGGTTGAGGACTGGGCGACAGCGTGTCCGGGAACCAGCAAGCAAGTTTTTCTCTCTCTCCCTCTGTCACTCTGCCTTGCTCTTCCCCTCTCCCACCTATCATCTCTCTCAGGGCTCCACAAAGGCGGGAAAGACCTGCCGGCAGGCACGACCAGAAGGGCAACGCCACTCCTCTAGGAAGATAGGGGAGGGAAGCGTGTCATGCCAGGGGTTTCCCCAGCCTGAGTCGGACGATGGAGGAGTCAGCCGGATCCCGCCTCCTCCTTGCCCTTCCTTAGACTGTTACAACCTCATTATTTATTTTCAGTTTTTGCACATATCTTATTTGTTCTGTTTTAGCTAGACTCATTTTGCTTTGACAGTCCTGGGTTATAAAAATGCTGCTAGCATTCTAATTCCTTTGTTATTGTTTACATCTTTTAAATGTTCTATACACTAAAAATTTGAATTTTCATTATAACGTGCACATAAGTAATTCTAAAATAGTTTGATTAGATGACTTAAAAGTGTAATCTTAAATATATTGGTACTGATTATTTTAGTTGCGTATTTTGTTATTAGTACCAGATTACATTTTTAGAAGTAATCAAACCAACACTGTTTAGGGAGAGGGAGGGGCCCTGCGAATGAGATCAATCATCAATATTTCCAAGAACAGAAAGACTGTGTTGAATGTGTATATCTAAAAAAAAGTTTGTTTTGGTTCTCAAACTGTTTTAAACTACTGCACCCCTTTATGGTGTATTTTTCCCCCACTGCACCCCAAAAATAAATAAACAAATATGCGATTGAAAACACTCCTTTATTTAAGAAGTTTAATATTGATGTAAATATGAACAAATTTCATTGCAATTTTGTAGACTTCAAGTATTTCTCTTAAACATTGCTTCAAGTTTTTAAAGTTATAATTCAAGAGCTAGTAATAAAACAGAGTAATAAAATAGAGAACAGATTAAACATGCTTAAAGTATTTCAGTAAAAGCAGCAGTTAAACATTAAAAACATTGTGATATATAAGATTAAAAAGTAATTAGTAACTAACTAAAATGAACTACTGAAATTATTGACATAATCTTTACTGTGTGATTATTATATACACTATTAATACAGATTTGATACAGTTAGAGTTTGACTGAAAAGAAGACCTGTTATTGAAATGTATTGGGTTTACAGCTACTAAAGTTATCCAGCCAAGTACAGTGAGTGCTTTTCTCTTTTTCTTTCCAAAATTGTTGTTTTATTAATATTAATAATAGGCTTGTAACAGCTGCAGCAGGTCTATTAGGCTGCTTTAACACATCACACAGATCCAGTATTTTGAGATATACCATTTTTGTCCTGTCTGAATCGTGTAATACATTAATGGCTGTTTTACATGAATATCCCATCAAGATGGTGCAGATTTGTGTCCCATCTGTTTACACTCTCATAATACATTAGCGGTTGTGGGCATTTGAAAGCAGTCGGCTGTAGTCAAACTGTGCACGGTACGGAATTGAGTCATTAATCGGTACTGCCGGTAGTTTTAACAGTTGGCTAATAAAATATTAAACTGAGCAGAGACATTGTGGCACCCCTAGCCGGTTCTGGCGGCACCCAGTTTGGGAACAACTGCACTAGCTTATAGATGGCCTCGAAGCTAATATCGTCACCTTCCTAAAATAATGTCCTAAGTCATTTTTTGTCAAAATCTTTTTATTTTTTTGCCTAAAACATCTCCTCATGATATTTGGTTCAGTTTTTTGTGTTTTCTGAAAAACCTAAAAAAATGACATAGGACATTATTTTAGAAAGGTGACGATATATATGTCCCCATGAAATCTGCATCTAATTTAGTCTTGAAATCACTGCTATACATGCAAACCAATCCACCAATAAGAGACAAATCCAAAAACTAAACATTCAACTTCTACTGAGTGCTTGAAAGTGTACTGGACAAATAACCCAATGCCTTTGGAAAGAGTTGTGTTTATATTTACATTTTACATAAATCTTTTTGGCAGATGTTTTCTTTCCAAAATCAACATACAAGAATGTGCTCCAACTGTGTTATGACAATAAGTCCTTAGCAATTAGCAAAAAAAATAAAAAATAATACTATGAAAAAGTGCCAACAAGAGAATTATAGTGAAATGCTTACACAGTGATAAAACAAGGACCAAATGTGTGGAGTCTCTGTGGATATTGACCATATGTCTGTGTGTGTGTGTGTGTGTGTGTGTGTGTGTGTGTGTGTGTGTGTGTGTGTGTGTGTGTGTGTGTGTGTGTGTGTGTGTGTGTGTGTGTGTGTGTGTGTGTGTGTGTGTGTGTGTGTGTGTGTGTTTTGTGATTTACTGAGGACAATTTTGTAAGTTACAAATTAGTAATTACAAGGGTATTATGCTATAAATGTGATTTATGAGGACATTTCTAGTGTCCCCATAATTCAAATCGCTTAAAAATCATACTAAACAATGTTTTATTGAAAATGTAAAAATGCAGAATGTTTTCTGTGATGATTAGGTTTAGGGGTTGTGTTAGGTTTAGAGGATAGAATCTATAGTTTGTACAGTATAAAAGTCATTATGTCTATGGAAAGTCCTCATAATGATAGGTAGACCAACGTGTGTGTGTGTGTGTGTGTGTGCGTGTGTGTGTGTGTGTGTGTGTGTGTGTGTGTGTGTGTGTGTGTGTGTGTGTGTGTGTGTGTGTGGCATTTTTAAATCAGCCAGCTTAGGAACCAAGAAGAGAGCTAGGCTGCCAGTCTCGATCGCCGAGGGCAACAGGGGGAAATGCCACTCACTGCAGCACTAGTGAACAAGGTACCAAGGGAAACCAAAGCAGAAGTAGGAAAAGGAGGGATGGAGTGAGAGACAGAAAGAAAGAGAGAGAGAGAGGCAGAGGGACACAGGTGAAGGGGGTGGAGGATTGCTGGTTATTAGAGAGGGATAGAGATCACTTCAGCCTCCAGGGCCAGAGGAAAGGAGAAACAGAAACTCATCCATAAAAGGCGGCAGTCAGCAGGGAGTCCAGCGGCCTAACACTTATTATAGAGATTAATAAATGTACTCCCAATTTATTAGCAGCATAGGTCATAGATGGCATCAGAGAGATAGAGAGATACGGGAGGGGGGAACAAAAGACAAAATGTAAAAGGAAAAGAAAAGGAGAGAGAGAGGGATAAAGAGAGAGTGGAGGTGAGGAAACACTGTTGCAATGGGATTCCCTGCTCTGCACGGTTTTCATTGGAGCTGGAGGCCAAATCTGATCTGGGTTACTAGTCGAACTATAAACAGATATTTTTCATCTCACCTTCCCTTAACGAGCACAAAAACAGGAACATTTGAAAATTGCAGAGAGAAAAATCATACATTTCTTGCCATCCAGAAAATTGTGCACACACAGAAAAATACATTCATCATGTGCTAACCTTCTTTCTTTTCCTCAAGGATAGATTTGGCTTTAGTGTCGGTGATGTCTTTAAAAGAGGCAAGGAAGAGGACCACATCTCCTTTCTCATTCTTTATAGGCACAATATCCAGCAGACACCAGAACACACTACCTGCAGGAGAATTGAGAGAAGAACATTACAATTCTACATAAAGACACGCACAAGCCTATACATGAATACACACAGTGCTGATGATGTACAGTACTAGAACTTTGTGGGGCAGTATATACAGTATGTTGTAATAGATAAAAATATGCAATTGTTACCATGAGAAGCTATTGCTATCTGATCTGAACTAAATATAAATTTAGTTGGTGTAACCTGATGTAGTCAGGTTGATTCATTCATTTTTAAGTCACACAGAGATTTCAATTCTGTCATTATTTACTCACCTACATGCTGTTCCAATCTCAATTTTTTTATTTATTTATTTTTTTTTTTTTTTGTGGAACACAAAAATTTATAATTCCTAATTTTCTGTGGAAGTATTTTAATGACAAATGTCTTTAAAAAAGAAAAAAGAATGCCGAATTGCACTTAATAAAAAATAAAACACATTGCATTAACAGTGCTTGCATTTTGGTGGATGCAATTTCATATGTTTGGATATTTAAGCTATGAATATTTCAGTTGAAAATGTTTCACACAAAATTGGACAATCTTTCCTTGCTGCTACTATGCTTTACCACTGTTGAATTTCCAACCGAATTTTTACCGCTGAAAATTTGCTAAGCGAAATATAATTGACAGAATATTACCTGTCGAATAATAATGATGAAAATAAATGGAATATTATGGATATAACCTTTGGAAGGTGAATATTTCTTATTACATTTTTAATGATTACATTTTGTGCTGATTGATAATTCATAGCTTAAATATACAACCATATGAAATTGCATTCCCCAAACAGCAAGCACTGCTAATACAATGCTTTTATTTTTCACTTAGTGCAATTCATCATGCTTTTTGTTTCAAAGACATTTGTCATTAATATACTTCCATAATTTACTCTTTTCCACACAACAATAATTCATAGTGACCATGGCTATCAAGTTACTAACTGAAAGTTGTCCATATGGTTTGGGCAATATATTCCAAGTCTTCTGATAGCTTTGTGTGAGGAACAGCAAATAAGCCGTTATTCACTGAAATTCTTGCCCTTCTGTTGAAGCTTTGAAATCTTAATCATGATTACTTTCAGCTTAAAATATAGCACCTTGATGGGTTGCACTAAATTTGATGACATTGACAAATCACCACTGGCATGTGTCATAACAAAACACAATGCACCAGTTCAAATATGCAGTATGGAAAATGAGATTTCAGAAATGCAGTATACCAGAAGATTATCTGTAAATAGCAACCTAAATTTCAGTCTGTTCGTATGGCTTCAGATGTTATAGAATACAGCACACAAGTCATATAGACTACTGTTATTGTGCTTTTATGGTGTTTTTTGTCCTATTTGGACAGCCGTGGTCACAATGGGCACATACACACTGCAGCTAAATTTGGTTGTCAGTTCACCTTTTAGTGCTTTTTCCTGTCCTGTACACACATAGTTCATAATACGGGAGCGACAACCACATTTTACAACCAAATTAACCTGCATTTTCAGAAATTCCACGTAGTGTGTACAAAACCAAACTGAACAATTAGTTGTTAATGACATGATTGATGGCACGTGTGAGATGTGTCCATCTTCTATTGGTGTAAATCACACAAGCAGAGGTATGTGTCTTCATTCATTCATATATTCCAGTCTGTCTCTCTCATCTTTAATTTCTGTCATCAGCCCTGCGGTCTCAGGGTAACCCATACATTGTAGTCCAGAGAGAGTTTAACAGCAGCTGCTAAGACATGCGTAAACAAAACACAGAGATTCTGTATACAGCAGCTAACTAAAAATTGACAAATGATAATGCATCTCTGGTAATTAGTCTCTTTGCTCAAAAACAGGGAGCACAAAAAGAATTAAAGTGGTGGCATTCTTGTTTCTTGTTTACATCCACAAGATGCTGCAGCGTTGCTATAGTAATTACTTGTCAGTCATTGCAATTGCATCATGCATCATTGCATATGCAGTCCTGTATTCCGTACACACATGAAAAGAAATTGTAGGGATTTAAATATGGTTGCAACTCCCGAAACTTTGTAGTGTGTATGTGGCCTATAAACTGGCTTGTATGAAAAAGAGTTGCATGCGTTTTCTTAAAAAAATCTCTTTTTGTGAACCAAAGAAAATAATAATAGCATACAGCTTTTGGAACAACATGAAGGTGAATAAATAAAATGTAATTTTCCACCCTTGGGTGAACTATAAGCTTAAATTATATTTTTGACATGAATAAAACCAATACATTTTCTGTTACCAACAGAAGAACATTTCTAAGTTGCCTGACAAAAACATTTTCAGCATTTTTAAACTATGTTAAAACCTGGCATTAAAAACAGATCAGGAAAGCAAGAAAGAGCCACATCATGTATGATATACAATTGTTATGCAGAGTAGGTACATTTGTGTGAATGATTGTTTGTCTGTGTGGGTATTGAGCGGTGTGAGTGTATGTGTGTGACAGGGCATTATGTGTGCTCAGTTGTGTGTGTGTGTGTGCATGTGTTTCTAGTAGCCGAAACTCGAGGCCTCTGGGGGAATTCCGTGTGATTGCTTTCAGCTGGTGAAGTCTTTGTCAAATCTCTCATTTCCGCACGTAAAAGCCTCACCATTATAGAGAAGAAAAAGGGAGTGAAATAATAACGATCTCTAGAACAAGTGCACTGGAGATTTTCTATTCAATATAGAACAAAGGGTGAGAGGAGAATGAGCACGAGAAAGGTGCTGAATGAGAGAGAATGGGGGAGGTATAGCAAGGAGTTAAAACACAGTAAGAATTGGGTTAAAATCTTCATGGATAGTCTAACATGGGAGGTTAAAAAACCCTTAAAAAAGTACAGTGGCAGTACTATGATATGAGACGGCCCATTATACACTAGAAATAAAAAACGCTTTAATGCAACCACCAGGAAGAACCAACAGAATGAAGCTGTATGCAGAAAGACAACATATTTTGTCAAGCGTTTTTTTCCCCATAATTAAGCTCAAGACTTTTATGCTTTAAAAGCTCAATGAACCGTTTTTCTTACCATCATTTAGCTGCAGTATTCCACAACAAGCAAACAGTGTCCCATATGGATTTTATATGGAACACAATTTTGGAGGGGAGGAAGATTTGTTTCTGTTTTCCAGGAAAAGACTGCAAATATAAATTGCATATACTGTATCTGCTATAGGTTTATTTTACTTTTATTAGTATACTAGCGTAAAGATGATGATAAATCTAACAGCCATGGACTAAAAGCCACAAAACTCCAAAAAGCCACACCTGATTTCATGGGCTCTTTAAAATAATCTCTAAAGTTTAACTTTTTAGTAATGCAGAGTTTTGCAATGCTGTCACCAACAAAATAATTTTCCTCTCACCACTCTTTTTGTAGAACATTATCTCCTCCTTGAGCTCGCTCCGTTCCTCAAGAGCAGAGTCCACGTGAAGAATGATATGCTCGCTGGTCTCCGGCCCATACAGAAACTTGCATGCGCAGCTCTGCTGCATGACCTCGGTGCGTACAAATCCTGTGAGCTCGCAGAAGCCATCTGAGCAGTACACGATTGGGAAGCCTTTGGACACTTGTGCATTGGCCAGGATGAAGTTGCTGTCTGTTTTAAACACACAGACATGTCAAAATATTAGCCTACTAATGTTGATTATGGCCTCTGTCCTGTTATTCTTATTTGTTAAACAGATGTTCCAGTCAGAGTTTAAGTGTGATATTTTCCCAAAAGCCATGTTGGCACAGATTCTTACAGCAAGAGGCAAAGGGAAAAATCAGGTTCAAAGATGACAAACAAAGATGTTAAATACTTTCTCTTTTTTTTCAGCATAATTTGGAGACAACTACAAATAAGCCATTTATAGGCTGATTTCCCCCCAAAGTGTAAAAATGATTGTAGCTTTGAGACACTATAAAAGAAAAACTCTTTGAGCTTCACAACCAACCTAAATTGATGCTGTCCAAAACATGCTGTCGTACTTTCTTGTGTTCCAAAGTGAATGTGAGTAAACGGCTACAGAATTTTCATTTTTGGGTCTACTAACCCTATAAGGATATGTCTTGAATCATAACCTGTGTACTCCAGTTTTGTACTCTGTACACTTTTGTACTCTTTGAGATTTGAAAACATTCAAGTGGAACTAGAGTTTTACTGTTTCGTCAAGCCATCTGAGCACAAGCAACTGAATTGACAAACCAATGCTGATTAGACAAGACTGCTGTAATATTGTCTTCGGTCTGGTCTTCCCAAAAAACAACTCGGGTAGGCAACAAATAATTCAAAATGAAGAAGAATAAACTGAAATTAATTCCAGCACACATTGTATGTTTAACACCTAAATAGGATTTATTAAGCAATTTGTTATTTCATTCAAAACCTTCATTAGGTTTATGTCTAAATATCTAAAATGCTTCTGGGCAGTTTATGGCATCCTTTTGGTCTTCTGACACCATGTTCTTTGTTGTTCCAAGGGACATGAAAAAGACCTAAGGTGACACAGGTATCAATATCTATTGTCCTCACCAAAAATCAAACTGCCAGAATGCCTCCATTATATAAGACTGTTTTCATTTAGAAATATATAGCATATTTTTTTCACATAATGAAAGTGAATGGTGACTGAGGCTAACATTCTGCCTAATATCCCCTTTTACATTCCACAACAAGTTCAGAACAACATGAGGGTTAGTAAATGATGACAGAATTTTTTCATCTATCCCTTTAATGCTTATTTTTTTGGTCAAGCTTTTATTTATCATCCTTATTTAAATGATCTTGAATCAATTTATTTTTTATAAACTTTCTAGCACATATGACCTTGCATGACATGTCTCAGATAGAAAGCTTCAACAACTCTTCATGTCATCATATTGTTACTTTGATGTGATTTCTTACATAACTAAATTCCTACCTGGATATTTGTTTTTGTAGTCAATGTTGTTGAATTGTTTTGCACTGCTATTGTGTCAAAACAGATTAATAGAATCCAAGCGTCATAAATGAATACACCAACACTGCCTTGTAATTGTTCCACAAAGGACAGCTCATGAGCCTCGTCCCTGAATCCCAACGAAGAATACATTATTAAATGCTGGCATTTACGAAAACTATTCACATTGAGTGGAGACAGACATTTAGAGCTGAACGACTTTACCGAGCCTTGTTCTGCTCACATAAGCAAAAGTAAAGTTGTGCTCTCATTTATAACATTGTGTCTGTGGGGAGGGGTCAGACCCAGAGAGACATAAGAGGAGGAATGTTCAGAGAGAAATAACATTTAAAAATGAAAGACTGAAATGGCTAGGGAAAGAGAGAGTGAGAGAGAGAAAAAGAAAAGATAAGGGGTTAAGAGAATAAAAATCCCTAAGTGGTGGTCTGCTGTAAAGTCATGGATGTTACAGGAACAATTTGGGCAACATGTCCCAGAGGAAACATCTCTCTATCTTTCTGTCCATCTTCTCACTCACAGGTGAAAACCTCTGGCCCAAAAATATGACAACAGCCTAAAAGACCCACTTATCCAATCCAATATCAACACAAAATAGCTCTTATATGAAACTAGAGCTGTGTGTGTGTATGTGTTCAGGGTTCGACATCAAAGACTTTAGATTATATTTCTTGTAGTTGACATTTGTACTTGTCCTGCCAATATTTTCACTAGCCCCAGAACAAAAATGTTATACATTTTTGTATAGCAATGCAACTTTTTAATGTGTCCAAAATATATATAATTAATTAAACATTTACTTTAAAAAATAAATTGTCGAGACCAATTGCTAGTCCGAAAGTTTAAGACTTAAGTTTAAGCGCTTTTTGTAAAAACTGGCCTAGAACTCTCTCACACGGCCTTAAAGTTGAGCACTTAAGTTTGTGTACTATCTGAATGTGTGATTTGTGCATGTATCTCTTTCATTCAAAATGTATCATGTCCTACACATAGTCAAATGTTCTCATGTGTGCACTTTCACAGAGTGCACAGGCAAAAATATATACAGCATCATCCGCTTTCATTTACAAACTAGACCTCATGGTTTTCTCTCTCAGTTTATGTTTAATTGGACAGATTGAGAATCCATGCTGTAAAAACACTGCTGAGGATATGAGTATTTGTGGGTTTATGTTTGTGTGAGAAACTGCATTTCAACTATATAAGCCCAAGAATAACAGGCATATAAATGGAAGGAAAAAATGGGTGAGGCATGAGAGAGAGGGGGCAATGTCCACATTAATCATCGGTCCCAGATTGTTTTATGAAACACACACACACACACACACACACACACACACACACACACACACACACACAAACATTTCCTCTCTGTGTCCCTCTCTTGTGAGCCTATGTCCAAAACAGGAACACCTGAGAGCTATTTAAGGAGTCAGCAAGATTAGTGAAGGGAGGAAGAGGAACAATTGGTTGAGAGGTTTGGGAGAGGGAGTGGAACTGATGCTGGAACCTTCTATTTAAATGCAGTCTTGCATTTGAAGCCTCTTTATTTACGAGATAGGGACTTGGAGGTTGGGTGAGGGATGTTTGGGTGAACATGACAAATAACTCTGGGTTAGGGTGTGAGCTTTACATAATGTTATTTATGGATCTGCGCAGGTTCTATTAGAATCTCAAACTGTGTTCAATACAGCATCCTATACTTACCATATCGCAGTATTTACTGTTGTAACAAACTAGCCATGGAGACGATGTTAGGATCCATGTGCAGGACATTTATTAAAAGAGACACAAGCAAACAATCCAAAACAGCAGTCAGAGGGACGTAGTCGGAAAGCAGGCAGATAAATCCAATAAACCAAATAGACAGTCCCAACCAGGAAAACAAAAAAGGGTAATCCAAAAAGCAGTAAATCCAGAAAAACAGGCATATGGTCATAACATGAATAAAAAAAAATAATAATAATTTAAATGGCAATGGAAAAATGTTCGGCAAGTCAGGGTAAACTGGCAATTCTTTGCAATGAACAATGGAACTGCATGGCTATAGAAACATGTGGTAAACAGGAAATGAGCAGTGAAGAGCCAGGAGAGGACACCCTCTGGTGGTTGGTAGGATGGGTAACAACCTCAGATGTTACAGAAACCCCCCAGAACTCCTCCTGATGTTCTTCTGCTGGGACGTCCCCTTGGTCGTGGTGCTGGATGACAATTATGGGCTTAGTGGAACCCTTGGATCAGGGATGGGTCCAGTATACACTTGGCAGCTACCCACAAGCTCTCCTCTGGTCCATAGCCTTCTCAGTCCATCAAGTATTGATAATATATGCTGGTGCTTCATCAACCTCCAATGGAGGCGGTGGTTCAGGATTCCAAGGCAAGACGCCTGGTGGATCAGTTTCAGAAAGGACACATGGAATGAAGGAGAGATGTGGTAGTTAGCAGGAAGCTCTGATCGGCAAGCACCCTCTCGCTCTACCTAATCCAATCGTCCACCACTGGAATTGTAGATGGTTCTCCTGACCAAGGGAACATCAGGGTTTGATAGCCCAGCACACATTGGAAGGGGGTTAGCTCCATAGAGGTATGAGTGAAGAAATTCTGTGCGTATTCGGCCCAGGGCAAGAGGTCGCTCCACTTCTCCTGTTCAAGGCTACAGTAGCTCTAAGGATATCTGCCAATCTCCTGGTTTAAACGTTCCACCTGTCTGTTGGCTTAGGTGTGATAGCCTGAGGTGAGACTCGTATTGATGTCCAGTTGCTTACAGAATGCCTGCCAAACTCGGGACGTGAACCACGATTGGATACTATGTCTTCTGGAAATCCATAGACTCTGAATACTTGGTGGATTATAGCATTAGCAGTTTCCATAGCTGTGGTTAACCCCTTGAGAGGGACAAGTCTGCATGATTTTGAAAATCAGTCGATAATTACCAGTATGGTGGTATATCTGTTGGAGTTTGGCATGTCGGTGATGAAATTGATGGACAGGTGGTACCATTGTTGTTGGGGTATTGGAAGTGGTTGGAGTAATCCCGTGGTCAGTTCCCTGGGGGTTGTGCACTCACTTGACAAGACTTCACATAGTTAGTAACATCACGAATTACAGAAGACCACCTGTAACCATTCATTACAGATGAATAACGTACCAGAGTGATTGTTCGTTGGATGCCAGGGTGTCCTGAGCTCAATGAAGTGTGGACCCATTTGGTTAGTTCTCAGACGTAAAGCTTGTGGTACAAAGTGCTTGGTTGGGGGCGGTCAGGTGGTGATGGTTCGTGCTGTTGTGCTCATTGTATTTCTTCCATGATATCCAAACTAATCGGTGCAATGATTATAGATGGTGGTAGGATTGATCCAGGATGAGGTTGGATGTGGAGTGGATCATGCCTGCTTGAAAGTGCATCTGCTTTGCCATTCTTGCTGCCAGGGTGGTAAGTGATGTTAAAATTGAACCTGGTGAAGAACAATGACCATCTGGCTTGATGTGGATTCAGTCTCTTGGCTGCCTTGATGTATTCAAGGTTCTTGTGATCAGTGATAACTTGAATCAGGCGGACTACCCCCTCGGACCAGTGACGCCACTCTTCGAGTGCTGCCTTCATGGAAAGTAATTCCTTGTTCCCCGCATCATAGTTTAGTTCCCCGCATCATAGTTTCATTCAGCAGAATTGAACTTTCTGGAGAAAAAGGCACAAGGGTAAAGCTTGCCTGGGGTTCCATGATGTTGTGACAGGACTGCTCCAATCCCACAAAGCCGTCTACTTCAACAAAGAAAGGAAGATTGGTGTCGGGGTGTTTCAGTATAGGAGCGGTCATGAAGATTGACTTGAGGGAGATGAAGGCTTGGTATGCGGTATTGTTCCATGTCAACTTGTTGGGTTTTCCCTTGAGCAATGATGTGAGTGGTGCTACAATGATACTGTAGTTTCTGATGAAGCGGCGGTAGAAATTGGCAAAGCCCAGAAACTGCTGTAGTTCTTTGATTGTGATAGGTCGAGTCCATTCGGTAACTGCTGTGATTTTAGAGACATCCATTTCTACACCTTGGTGGCTGATAATGTAACCTAGGAATTTGGTATGGGAGATATGAAACTCACATTTTTCTGCTTTAACAAATAGCTGGTGTTCCTGGAGACATAATAGGACTGTCCTGACATGCTGTATATGTTGTTCCTTGTTTTGGGAGTAGATGAGGATGTCATCAGTGTAGGCCACCACACACCGATTCAGTAGGTCTCTGAAAGACATTCATCCTTTTTCTCCATGAAGAAAAAAAACCTGCAGCTGCTGGAGAGATGGATGTTTCCGGAGGCAAAGGCTTCCTCGATGCAAGTTTCCATAGCAAGGGTCTCGGGGCATGACAATGGATAAGCCGTGCATCTCGGTGGAGCTGTAGTTTAATGGCGCAGTCCCATGGCCATTGAGGAGGAACTGGAGTAGCTTTGACTTTACTAAAAACTTCATTGAATTTGGCATACTCGTCGGGAAACATGGTTACTGTTTGGAATTCAGGGCTTTCAATGCTGGTGGTTAGACAAGGCATGGAGACGATGTTCATGACAGAAACTTGACCATTGTGTGAGTTCACCCTGGTTCCAGGATATAGAAGGTCTATGGATGGCAAGCCAAGGATGACACAGGATAAGAGCGTGATTGGGTGAGTTTATGACATATAGTGAAATGTTCTCCACATGAAATAGTCAAATCATGATGGTTATGAGAACAGTCTGTTGGGTTATGCCAGTACCAATGGGAGCATTGTCAACTGTGGTGATATTAATTGTTGGAATGTTTTGAATGGTGGGTATATTTAATGGTGAGTTCTTGCACGATCTCTTGATTTATGAGATTCACAGCAGCCCCAGAATCTACTAAAGCTGTTTTTTATAAGATCACCAATTGAGATCTCTACAGGCAACAAAAAATTTTTAAGGATAGGTGATACAAGGTTTGTGGCACTTTCAGGTTTGATTCATGGGAACTTGATTTCTTGAGCAGACATGCAGCATTGAGATGACCTGGTTCACCACAGTAATAGCAAAGTATTTTGTTACATCGATGTTGGCGTTCCTCCATAGAAACATGGGCGGAAACATCTTGCATAGGTTCCGATGATTCGGTGGATGCCAGTGCCTGTACTGAGAATGTAGACATAGAAGTGGAGTGAAACTGGGGTCGTGGGGCATTACGAAGCAGGTAATTCATCTTGATTGTCAGAATGAATTACTATGGCTGAGTAGAACCCTCATCCTTACATGCAAGTACCACCTCGAGTTCTTGGTGAAGCCCTCGTGGAAAACAGTTTGATGTCTGCTGCAGATCAATGGCCCTGGCGTAAATGAAGCAGCTGAAAGGAGATATCTTGACCATCCGCTGGATACTCGAAGACCTTGTGGATCTGTTGAACGAAGTAGTCAAACGAGGTCTGGATTTGAGGACCTTCGTCCCAAACAGTGGCGGCCCAATCAAGTGCTTTGCTGGTAAGCAGAGACATCATAAAAAGGTACATTTCTTGGCGTCTTGATAAAATGATTCAGGTTGGTTAGAGAAATAGACTTTACACTGTCGTAAAAAACTCTTGCATTTCTCAGCAGAACCATCAAACTTGTCAGGAAGAGCAAAGCTTACCGGTTTAGCATGGGGAGCTGGTATTGAGTGAATGTAATGCGTCAAACATTAGTTGCCGGCTTGTAGGTTGTTCAGCTGGTCTTGATAACCCTTTAAAGCCTTGCACTGGAGTGCAAATGCAGCCTGGAGCTGTGAGACTTCCGCTGGATCCATGGTTGGTGAAGTATTTTGTAACGAACTGGCCATGGAGTTGTTAGGATCCATGTGCATGAAGTTTATTAAAAGAGACACAAGCTATGACAAGAAGTCTTAAAGCAGGCAGATAAATCCAATAAACCAAATAGACCATCCAACCAGGCAAACAAAACAACGGGTTATCCTAAAAGTAGTAAATCCAGAAAAACAGGCAATGGTCAATGAAGCACTGGAAAAAATGCTCAATAAGTCAGGGTAAACTGGCAATACTTCACAATGAACAATGGAACTGCATGGCTATATATACATGTGGTAAACAGGAAATGAGCAGTGAAGAAATGGGTGAAGATCAGTATTCGGGAGAGGGCTCCCTCTGGTGGTTGGTAGAATAGGCAACAACTTCAGATGTTACAACTGTGCACAGCATGCAATATTACTAAATGCAGCCTCAGACGTTACGCCAATGGACTGCCCACAGTTTGTGCACTAACCATATGAGGCACATAGCACACAAAATTGGAGAATGCTTTCTCAAACCACTCAGCACAAATATGATTGGCTGATTTGATTGAACTTCCGAGAGACTACGGACACAGAAATTTTCATCAGTCCATCTGGAAACAGAATCATGTCCACAAGGTTCCGCATTGTTGCAATGAGCGCATTTGAGGGCAAAATATTCATTGGAAAAAGTTTGCAAGTTTAGTGTCTTCAAATCATTTAAAGAAATTCAGAGTTTCATATGAGGCATATAGCAGAAAGTATTGCAGATATCCATGAGCAGAGCTGCATATTCTGCTTTGTTTACTTAGTTATGTCTGTAAAATACTCAGTGATGAGGTTTTCAGTGTTTTAGCCTACTTGCTCTTTACACATTTTCTGCTATTTTCCCGCATGTTTTCTGTGTAATCACTCGCGGAGACTCACGAACCATTATATCAAGTCAAGTCATTTTTATTTGTGTAGTGCTTTTCATAACACACATAATTTCAAAGCAGCTTTAATGAAAATTGTGATTTAACAGAAAAATCTGTAATATAGTAGGCCTAATGCCTTAGAGTCATAATAGTGTGGCTTAAAGAAGAAAAGAAAAAAAAAAGACATGATTGTAAATTGTGCCTTAAAATAAATAATAGAAAATAAATATTTATATTTAGACCCCTGTTGAAGCGTATGTAGACTGTGACAAGGAACACTAAATCTCATAAGATGCTGGTTAACAAAAACAAACTTGGGGGTAACCAGACTCACTGTGGTGGCCAGTTCCCCTGGCTAAACAGCATAAATATAATGCCAAAATTAGTTATATATGTGTAGTACAAATCAATATTTAAAATGAGTCAAGTAAGTGTTAGAGGCCAATGTTTAAACAAAAAGATTTCAAATTAACTTTTAAAATAATGACTAAAGTCTTAGAATTGACATTCTTAATTAACTGTGCAAGTGCAAACAGATTTATTTGGCTGATGAAGGCTGCAGTTAATTTATTATCTACGTATTCCATTTTAAGAGTGCAGTCCATCATTTTACCAAGGTGATGCAGGCAGAGGTTACTAAGGTGCACTGCAGTTCAACTGTAAGCTTGTAGCAGATTAAATTCCAGTGGAGTCCATTTTGTGAAGTCCAAGATTCAGGCAGTGTCCAGTGAAGTATCCAATGTCTGATGGTTGGTGCTGTATCAATATATCCTCTGTGCAGACCATCGTAGTAGACTGAAGTGATATCTGGCTGGCACAGGCTGCAGTTATTCGCCATCACTTAGCAACATGTAGTAGTAATAATAATAATAATACATTTTATTTAAAGGCGCCTTTCTCGGCACTCAAGGACACCGTACAGGAATACATAAGACATTTAAAAGCACCAAAATTAAATAAACAACAACATTAAAAACAAAAAGAGGTAGAGCAATTGATATCATGTGAGATAGGCATTTTTGAACAGATGTGTTTTGAGTTGCGATTTGAAGTGGAAAAATGAATCGATGTTTCTAAGTTCGGGTGGTAAGGAGTTCCAGAGACGGGGAGCAGAGCGGCTAAATGCTCTGCTCCCCATAGTGGTGAGACGGGCAGGGGGGACAGACAGGTGTATGAAGGAAGAGGATCTAAGGGAGCGGATGGATGTAGGACCATGGAGAAGATCAGACAGATATGGGGGGGCAAGATTGTGGATGGCCTTGAATGTTAACAGAAGGATTTTGTATTGAATACGGAACTGGACCGGGAGCCAGTGAAGCTGTCGAAGAACAGGAGTGATGTGGTGAATAGAGGGGTTCGGAGTTATGATGCGGGCAGCTGAATTCTGGACCAGTTGAAGCTTATGAAGGGATTTGTGAGGGAGGCAGAAAAGGAGAGAGTTGCAGTAGTCCAAACGGGAAGTGACAAGACTATGGACAAGAACGGCGGCAGTGTGTGGTGTAAGGGAGGGGCGAAGGCGATTAATGTTTCGTAAATGGAAGTAGGCAGACCGGGTAATGTTATTGATGTGGGACTGAAAAGATAATGTGGTGTCAAGGATGACACCCAAACTCCTAACCTGGGGGGAGGGTGAAACGGAGGAGTTATCAATAGTGAGTGAAAAACTGTCTGTTTTGGATAAATTAGATTTAGTGCCAATGAGGAGAACCTCAGTTTTATCACTGTTTAATTTGAGAAAATTTTGGGAAAACCAGGTTTTTATTTCTGTAATACAATCAGTGAGGGAGGTGGGCGGGGAAGTGAATGAAGGTTTGGTCGAGAGGTAGAGCTGGGTGTCATCAGCATAACAGTGGAATTGAATGTTAAATTTGCGGAATATATTGCCCAGGGGAAGGAGATAAATTATCACACCTGAAGTGACAGTAGAGGGACTGGATTTGAAAGACTTAAGTTGAACAAACTGAGTGCGGCCAGAGAGATAAGATGTGAACCAGTCTAACGGAGTGTGGGTGATGCCAATGGAAGATAATCTGTTGAGAAGGACGGTGTGAGAGATGGTATCAAAGGCTGCACTTAAGTCGAGGAGGATGAGGATGGTAAGGAGTCCAGAATCAGCTGCCATGAGAAGGTCATTGGTGATTTTGATAAGTGCTGTTTCAGTGCTATGTAGTGGACGGAAACCAGACTGGAACTGTTCATACAGGTTATTGTGGGATAGATGAAAATGGAGTTGAGAGGCAACTGTTTTTTCTAGGATTTTGGAGATGAATGGTAAGTTGGATATAGGGCGAAAGTTATTGAAGTTTGAAGAATCGGCACCAAATTTTTTTAAAATTGGGGTAATGGCAGCTGTTTTGAATGATGTGGGTACAGTTCCAGTGGTAAGAGAGGAGTGGATGATAGCTGAAATGAGGGGAGCCAGGGAGGGAAGGCAAGCTTTAACAAGTTGTGTTGGAAGGGGGTCAAGTTGACAAGTGGAAGCCTTGGATTTCCTAATGAGTTCTTTGATTTCTGAAATAGCGGGGAGCTCGAAGGAAGAGAATGAATGGGTGGATGGGTGAAAGTCGGCTGAAATGCTAAGATGAGGGATAGATCCCAAGTGCTGGTGGATATTCTTGATTTTTTCAGTGAAAAATGACATAATGGAGTTGCAAAAGGAGGTTGTATACAAATGAGGGGGAAGAAAGTCCTGGGGTTGGGTAATATTGTTAAGTAAGGAAAAAAGTGACTTGGAGTTTCCTTTATTGGCAATAATCATACTGGAGTAGTAGTGGCTTTTGGTGCTAGCAATGGAGTCCTTGTAAAGTAAGATGTGGTTATTGTACATTTCTTTGTGAATAGTGAGACCAGTTTTTCTATAAAGACGTTCAAGTTGCCGCCCTTTGGCTTTCATGAGACGAAGATCGGGGGTGAACCAACGGGCGGAAGTAGAAAAAGAAACAGATCTATTTTTTAACGGAGCAAGGGAGTTAAGAATATTATGGAGTCCAGTGTTGTAGTGAGAGACCAGATCGTCGGGGGTGGATAGATTGTGAATGTCAGGCAGGCAGAAAGAGTGGATACTTGAAGTGAGAGTGACAGCATCGATATTCTTAATATTCCGAAATGAAATAAAACGTGATATTTTAGAGATGGAAAGAGTGAGTTTCACAGTAAATGAGATGAGAAAATGGTCAGTTATAGGGAGTTCAGCAGCTGTAATGTCAGAGGGAGTGACACCAGAACAGCAAATTAAGTCCAGAGTATGTCCTTTGGAGTGTGTGGGAAAAGTGATATATTGCTGGCATCCAAAACTCTCTAGGCAGGAGGTGAAGTCTTTAGTAAGAAGGAGATTAATATTGTGGGATATTAGTAGTGGGAGTTGGACATCAGGCAGGACAGGAGTCAGACATCATGCAGGACCAGAGCTGATCTGGCAGGTTCTGGTAACCTCAGGATATGTATCCAGGGGGTGTAAATAACATCTTTCCCCATGATGATCTTTTATTATGGAATGACATACTGTATCTCATTAACTCCACTCCCTTAAACAGCACGTGATGACTAAACCAACTGTGATTGATCACTTAACATATCAGTTAGAGGGCTTTTCCTGTCTAACTGGGCAGGTCTTGGCCAATTAAAGCTTCTATATCCCAGACCTTTGCCGTTTTAATAAAAATTCTAGCTTCACAAGACAACGAATGACTTACATAACATTGTCTCTGCACATTAAACTGGAATATGAGAAAGAAGTATAACATTAAAATAATTACACTCTTATCACACCTAATCATATTTATCACATACTGGGAATAGAAATACAGTACAAAATAACTGATTCATTTACAAGTTAATAACTGGAAGGCTTTCGCTTAATTAAGCAACTTGATGAGGTCATGTGATCTCAACTATACTATTAAGCATATTTCTCTTTGTAATGCATTTTGTTGCATATTGCATACTGTTTTACATTATTAAAATATATATATATATGTACATAGTAGGCAGTATACAGTAAACAGTAAACTAGTATTCCAGTCTGATCATAGTCTTAGAATGGGACCCATCTTTCAAACTCTGGCAAGCCTTATGAGGTACAGACTGCCTTTTATTATGTGCGCTACTGGCGTGGCCCTGATTTTGCTGGCTTGAAGGTTTGACTGTCCTCTTGTTCTGCATCCTATTTCCTTGAAATAGAGTTATGTATAATGTATCATGTATAATGTCGTCTGTTGACATCTGCGAACAGATTCAAGCACTGAGAGAGCTGAAAATATTTCATTTCTCCTTTACTGACATCAAGAAAGTGTGGTTATAGATAACAGCCTCTCAAATCTCAGCAAAAACGACTTTTCTAAATACTTGAGGCTAATGAGCTCTACAAGCAAGATGTAACTGACAAGAAACTGAGAACGCTAATTTAAAACCATCTGCATGTGGTGCTTACAATTTTTAACCCTTTGTTTAATTTTTCTGCAATAAACAAACCACCAATTATTTAATTATATATTTTTTGGGGGAAACAATCTGAACTCCATTTATCTTATCTAATCATTTATTTCTTTTTATCATGCTAATCTGTTTTGGTTACATAATTTCTTTTGTCATTGTCTCAACAGGAAACAGGGTGCCTTAGATTTAGTTTCAGTTCATGTTTTGTGCACACAAACTATTCTCAGAATGTTAATAAGACAAAGGAAAATGGTATGGTCTGAAATCTAGACTGGCACGATTCTGGAACAGTGAGTGAGAGTTCCATCTGTATTCGTGTCTGACCCACGAGGATAACTCTCTGAATCCACAGAGAGCACCTCATACCTGTGTGCTACTATGCTTTTGAAATGGTGTCTTAATACTCAATGCTGTTTTAATAGCATTGTTACCATGCATAATCTGGATCTGCTTAGAGTACTACAGTGACCACCCACTTTGGAAAATTAGTTGTGATCTAGGAGCTTTTTGATTTTATACAGTGCATCATTGAAGAGATGGTCAGTCTATCCCTTACAGCCTTGTTTTCGTTCCTGTCAAAAATCAAAGATGGCACTAACTGTGAAAAAGGTCTATGGTGTTGTTTTTGATCAAAAACTGACTGTAAAGAACAGAAAGTATATTAAAAGATACATTACTCAATGACAAATGGAATGCATGGATCTTGTCTTTGGACTCAGATGTGATTACACAGAACGACGAGTGAAACCAAACTTTTACTCTCAACACGCTGTGAAAAGATCTCGGTGCTAAACTTTGTCATTTCACTGGTGAGAGAAATCTGAAAAATGACCATCCAGAGGCTAATTACAAACATTTATAGATGCATATGCGAGTGAGTAATGCGCATTGTAGCAGGCTGCAAAGACAGATCTTAGGATTTTATAAATCGACATCGGGATCATTCAAATGAAGATCGCGATTAAGGCTGGGTATCGCCTCACAATATCTTTATTTAATTCAATTACCAATCCATTACAGTTTGAATTCCAATTCATTTGGGTATATTTCAGTTATATACATGCTCTTCTGATGAAAAGCATGTAGTTGGAAACATCACGTTTATGTCTCTTGGTAAGCTCATTAAATTGATTTGGAAGTAACAATGTACCAAATTTGGTGTGTGTTTACATTATATGAATACACAAATAGTGTACTGTAAATACCGATACTTGAATCTCAAGTATCGACACAATATCATGAGACAAGGTATCTTGATATATCGACATTTGATTGTATTGACACATCCTTAATTACGATTGAGAGGAAAATCGATATTTTTGCCCAGCCCTCATGCCAAAAGTGTGAGAGAGTCCCAGGGTGTCCATGAGCAAAACAAGCTCAGTTTCAGTCTCTTGTGTGCCCTATGGAAGCGTCTCTGGCTGTACTGAGGAACACCGCTTTCAAAGATTGGACAACCAGCTTCTACTTTATTGAAATGCTAGACATGAATAGTTGAATATAAATATCGATATATGGATCTAAAGTATTGATACAATATCGTGAGAAAAAGAATTGCGATCAGTGTTGGTTTAATCCAATTACAAGGTAATTAGTTACTGTAATCTAATTACCTTTTAGTCGAAAAAGGAAGTGTAATGCATTACATTTTAAATTCTTGTAATCAGATTACAGTTACTGACTTTCAATTAATTTCATTACTTTAAGTACATTATAGGGTTATGCTTATTTCTAATATATTATTTATGTAGAATACATGATTTATGGCCCCGTAATGAGTCATTGTGAAGGAGAAATGTTTATGACATGTGTGTAACAATAAACAAGAAAGAAATATAGACATTTATTTTAATTTGTTGAGTGGAAATGTGTTTTATAACTTAAAAGAAAAGTATTTAGTAATGTCATTACCTTTTCAATGACGTAATTAGTAAAGTATTCTGATTACAATTTTAGAGCAAATAATTATTAATTTGGTGTGAATTACTTTTTTAAAGTAACTTATCGAACACTGATTGCGACATATCGACACTAAGCCATGAACCAAACCAGCCAGCACTGATTTGAATCACACAACATATATATTTTTTATTTTAAGCAAAGTCAGACCAGTCAGACACAGGTACAGAACTGTGTAAAGTACAGTATATTATGTGTTCTTTTATGAGGGAATGAACCACTTGTCCAATGAAGTATTGTGAATTAATCAGAAACGAATGTACAATATAAAACTAATGACTTAAATTTTGATTATACATCACATTTATTGAAAAATATGTACAAATATTTAGTAGTTTAATAGTGACAGAATCAATTACGTCATTCACAATGCCGTTTTGTAATTCTTCGGGAATTTAGCAATGGTACAAAATCTTTTTTTTTAACGAAGTTGAAACCAAACTGCATTCTGGCTCCTACATAAGCCTATACAATCACTTTACAACGTCTGAGCTCATAGTAGTTGGTTTATATGTTATTGTAAAAAATGTATTTCTTCACGGAGATAATGAAAGTGATTTTTACTTCCGGAACCAGACTGTTGTGCTCTATTATCCAACTAAAAGTTTTTTGGAATGTCTGTTTCTATATGGAGTTATTCTGAGCCAAAATACCATAAACCACCATCCTTGCTCTCCCCAATTTCTGCCTCTTTATGTCCATGAATGCATTCTGTAGCCCTTCCATCTCTTGTTTTCCCTCTTGAGAGTTGCAGTCTCTCTCTCTCTTCCCTAATGATGACTGATGAGCTCAGTCTCGGCCATGGGTGAAGTTCAGTGAGCAACAGAATAACAGCACACTGACATCTCTATCCAAGTTCACACAACACACACATTCTTCTTCCAGAGACACAATTTGTCTATTGAAATTAATAACAGGTTCTTTCAAACCAATAGATCTTGAAGTGATGCATGAGACATGCCCATCTTCTCAGATTGTGCCTGAACAATTTTGCGTTCAATAGCAGTGTGATTATGCATTACATGTAAGAGTGAATTGCCTAAAATATCTCCATTACCTGACTTGGGTGTTTAACCCTGTGCTTGTAATTTTACTAACGGAAGCATCTACTTGAAGTGTTCTTTTTAAAAGGACTTATCCCAAATTACTCTAAATTACTCATTCACAGTTCAGCAGAGTTTTTAGCACTCTCTTTCCTTGTGCCACATACCATTGCAAATGCACACACACACACACACACACACACACACACACACACACACACACACCACACACACAACTTTACTGTAATTACCCACCATATGCTGTCCTGTCAGGTACCTGCGTGAAGCATTTTGAAGTCTTTCGTCTTGATGGAATATTAACGCATAGCAGTGAACACACCCAATAGGTTGCTGCAGAGGGGAATTCATTTAGTAGTTTAATAGATGTATAGCTTCTCAGTCAGCAAGCTTTCTTATGTAACTTGGCTGTTACACAAGATTAAGAGGTTAACTTAGTGGTGCTTACTTGCTAAGGAATTTAAGTAATATAGTTTAAGTATTAAAATTTGGCATGTAACTCATCCTGCACTGTTTGTGCAGACTAAAGACATGAATGATATCTCAAATTGTGTGGCTTGTTGGGGAGAGGTGTGCTATTACATTTCTAAGTGATTAGACTTCTGGTTTTTCACATAGCAGATGATAAAACAGTTGAAATAATCCCATAGATTTATTCTGAAGGAGGGACCTGAGCTAAAATATGATTGATTTATTGATTGATTGATTGCTTGATTGCTTGATTGATTGATTGATTGATTGATTGATTGATTGATTGATTGATTGATTGATTGATTGATTGATTGATTGATTGAATGAATGCATTTTCATTGTTTGGATGTACTCAGATTATAATTAATTTGGTTTGTTAATACCTTTATTAGTTTGGACAGGAAGAGAATAGGGGTGGAGTCAAAAAATTTCAGACAGTGTTTGGTTACTGTCGTGGGTGGATATGAATTGATTTTATCTTGAGCTACCACCTAGCAACCACCCATAACACCATAGCAATGTTGTAGTAACCAACAAAACACCTTAACAACCACACAGCAACACACTGGGAACAACCCAGAACACCCTAACATTGTGAGTTTAGCAGAGGCATGCACCACTTTCAATTTCTTCCGAAAATGTAAAATGTCATTATTGAAATGATTTTCTTTTGCACAGCTGTACAACATTCAAAATGGAGACTGGTAAGAGCATTTCTGCTTTGGCATGGTTGCCTTTGCTATCATTTGTGTCTGTGATACATAGTTTTGCAAAAACAATATAAAATCTCTCTGTTGATGATGCTCTTCTCATGTAGCCTAACCTTTCTGGAGAGCCACTGTCAATGAAACCTAATGGGTTGTTCTCTATTATCTCCCATATGTCATTTTTGTCGATATCCTTTCAATCTTACAGGTGCTATTTCCAACCATTCCTGTGCTATTCTCAGCCATGCTACCTGCGGCAGCTCAAGGTGTAAAAGCCATACAACAGGTATTCTCCCCTGAAGGACAAACCATAGTCACATAGGTTTACACCATGACAGTTTGGTAATATATGGGCCCAGCAGCCCAGAGGACACCATGTCTCTGTGGTGAAAGCTCCCTTCTGGCTCTAAAATAAAACACAGTCTGGGTCCTCATTTCTCAAACCCTAGACCTGATTTTAGATTGGTTATATTCAATAAAAGCGTTGTTTTTCCCCCCGACAATCTAAGATACACATGTTACCTCATAAATGAATGTTTAGTAATAAGGCAAGATGGAACAAATTCTTTCTATTAAGAAAACAAAACACAGATCTAGGAATCCACACTGTTCCAAACAAAGCCTAATTGCTTCAGAACATCTGATAGTCTTGGGGGAACACACACTGAAAACCGGGAAATTTTATCGTGGCTGGAACTACAAAAAAGCCAGACAGAATCATTTTTCACAAACGCGCAACTGTCCAGGCATAAATGCGTCTTGAGATGAAATACTGTCTGTTCTGTGGTCAACCAATTATATTTGATCTATGCTTGTCGTTACCTAAGGCCACGCGCTCGATTCCATCAGGACATTATGCGCATCCTTTGCGTGCACGTTTATCTATAGGTCAGAACTTTAATCGAATACATGTTCGACTGTTACTGTTATCTTTATTAAACCTGCTTGAGCGCTTTATGTGAGAAAAAAAAATTAAATAAAAATCAGAGCAAAGTGATGTAGCGCACGAGCCATCCAAGCTTCAAAGCTGATTGAAAGTGAATGTGCGCTGTCCGTGGTGCTGAGAAAGTACACACTTTTACAGTATTTTGTATAATTTAAATAAAAAAGCACTTGTTAAGAACTAAAGGCAGTCTGTGCATTTCATTTCTTGGTATAATTAATCACTGAGCAACTTTTGAGATTTTTGTAGTTCCGATTAAAATGACATGTTTTTATTTAATATATATTTTTTTAAATGCTATTCTATCTACAGTTGTTCTGAAAGACATCAGGGCAATTTAAATGCATTTGGTTTGCTCAGGCAAAAAACAAAAATAATTAAAAAAAATTAAAAATTATTATATCTCATTAAAACCCCAAAGTAGTTTTGCCCACAAACATTGTTAAATATCATCACGGTTACTCACGTGTGCCGTCAAAACGCGTCGCTATAGTATCCAAAAATGTGTTCTGTGGAGCGAGCAATCCCTTCATAACAGGCATTTTCCCGCCCTGATATCGAATTCCCCATCAAAGTGACGCGGCGTTGTCAGAGACAAAGGCAGAGATAGTTTTAAGCACTCCAGTGAAACTGATCTTTCAGCGGTGCGAGACAGAAACGGAGGATCCTGTTCCTTCTCAAGAGCGCGAGCAAGTTGTATGCGGATGCGCGTCCCCGAGTCACTGATAGTGACGCCCGCAGGTGCTTGTCAGGTAAATGGAGCGCAGACAGTCTGTGTACGAGGCGCTTGAGATTGGAGAATCAATCAGCTGTAAAGTGCGAAATCGTTCAGTAGATCAATCCGCAAATGCTCTAAAAATAGTCTGCAATATTTTACACTCTTCAAAAAATGTAATAAAAACGTATTTTGGCAGTAGTTTGCCATGTTGATACCATTGTACTGTACATGAATATGGCAATCATTCAGAACCACAGTAGCTACAGTTGAAGTCAGAAGTTTACATACACCTTAGCCAAATAAAATAAAGCTCAGTTTTTCATAATTCCTGACATTTAATCATAGAAAACATTCCCTGTCTTAGATCAGTTATGATCATTACTGTATTTTAAGAATGTGAAATATCAGAATAATAGTAGAGAGAATTGTTTATTTCAGCTTTTATTCCTTTCATCACATTCCCAGTAGGTCAGAAGTTTACATACACTTTGTTAGTATTTGGTAGCATTGCCTTTAAATTATTTAACTTGGGTCAAACATTTTGGGTAGCCTTTCACAAGCTTCTCACAATAAGTTGCTGGAATTTTGGCCCATTCCTCCAGACAGAACTGGTGTAACTGAGTCAGTTTTGTAGGCTCGCACATGCTTTTTCAGTTCTGCCCACATATTTTATATCGTATTGAGGCCTTTGTTATGGTCACTCCAGTACCATGACTTTGTTGTCCTTAAGCCATTTTGCCACAACTTTGGAGGTATGCTTAGGGTCATTGTCCATTTGGAAGACCCATTTGCGACCAAGCTTTAGCTTCCTGGCTGATGTCTTGAGATGTTGCTTCAATATATCCACATCATTTTCCTTCCTAATGATGCCATCTATTTTGTGAGGTGCACCAGTCTCTCCTGCAGCAAAGCACTTCTCCATGCTTCATGGCTGTGATGGTGTTCTTCGGCTTGCAAGCCTTACCCTTTTAACTCCAAACATAACAATGGTCATTATGGCCAAACAGTTCAGTTTTTTCTTCATTAGACCAGAGGACATTTCTCCAAAAATTAAGATCTTCCCCATGTGCACTTGCAAACTGTTGTCTGGCTTTTGTATAGCAGTTTTGGAGCAGTGGCTTTTTCCTTGCTGAGCAGCCTTTCGGGTTATGTCGATATAGGACTTGTTTTTCTGTAGATATAGATACTTGTCTACCTGTTTCCTCCAGCATCTTCACAAGGTCCTTTGCTGCTGTTCTGGGATTGATTTGCACTTTTCGCTCCAAACTACATTAATCTCTAGGAGACAGAATGCATCTCCTTCCTGAGCGTTATGATGGCTGCATGGTCCCATAGCATTTATAACTGCATACTATTGTTTGTACAGACATGGTACCTTCAGACATTTGGAAATTGCTCCCAAGGATGAACCAGACCTGTAGAGGTCCACAACTCTTTTTTTTCTGCTTGGCTGATTTCTTTTGATTTTCCCATGATGTCAAGCAAAGAGGTAGGCCTTTGAAGGTAGGCCTTAAAATACATCCATAGGTACACCTCCAATTCAGTACACCTCCTATCAGAAGCTAATTGTCTAATTGTCTAAAAGTTTGGCATAATTTTCTGGAATTTTCCAAGCTGCTTAAAGGCACAGTTAACTTAGTGTATGTAAACTTCTGAACTACTGAAATTGTGATACAGTCTATATGTATAATCAGATTAATATATAAATAAAATAATGTATTAGACTAAAAGTACACCTGTAAAATCTATTTTCTTTTCTCATTACATCATTATAACTCTCCTAAAATGTACCTCATACATTCCCTTCTAAAGGGAATTTGTTACCTTGTTAAAGAGTGGTGTGAGTTCAGTTTCCATTCGTCCTACAAAGGCCGTCTCGTTTAATCGAGACTTGTTTAAAGGAAGACACTCGGTATACTGTAGCCTTCAAAGGATGCATCCTACCTTGTATGCAGCCTTCGAAACGAGACACAGCTGATATACTGTATATATCCACTTTCTCCCTGCACGTGGAAGTGTTCCACGATTCGACTGTTTTCTATTTCCAGTCTCTAGTGTTTTCACTCGCAACCTCACCTGGGTGTGTAGATGACATGAAGTGAAGGTCCGAGGTTTGTTACAGTGATATAATTAATTATTCAGAGTTGTTATGACAGCCAACAACTGCACAAGTTGTGCCTGTAATTCCTTTTTGCACCAAGTTACACTTCAGTTGTTGTTGTTGTTCTCCTCTGGATTGTTCGTTTTGGCAGTTTTTACTTGCCGTCTGGAGACCAGAAATTCAAAATTGTCATATAGTCATTTAAAAGTGGAACAATCTATCTGTAAACAATTGTTGGAAAAATGACTCGTGTCACACACAAAGTAGATGTCCAAAACAACTTGCCAAAACTATATAATATTAGATCTGTGAAGTGGTTAAAAAATGAGTTTTAATGACTTCAACCTAAGTATATGTAAATTCATCTGTATATATCAGAGTCCATCTACCATCTGTTACCGTCACTGTACCATGGTAACACCACAGTATATTTTGTTATAGATTAGTATCAACAAAAACAACAAAACTTTTCCAACAAGCAGACAAAAAAGTGGCCAAACTCGGATTGCTTCATTTCATTTACGTGTTCATCTACCTAACCCGCCCCCATCTTATTGCATTGTTAACATAATGGTAATTAATCATTCTCAATGTCTGGCCCAGTTCTGTCGCACTCTCTCTCTCTCTCTCTCTCTTTGTGTGTGTGTGCATGCGTGTGTGCGTGTGTGAGTGTGTGTGGAAAGGGGAATATGGAGGGTAGTTATAACTTTAGTTCACAAGTGTATCCACTGTTGTGGCAATGTACTGTAGATATATATGAATTTGTAATGATGACAATTATTAGATATAGGCTTATGCTGTGAAACTTACAATACTCAAACAGCTATTATTTGGTGCATGCGCAGATACAGAAACACATTTACTCAACCTGGCATGAAGAAAGCACTTTAGTAAGATTGATGGGTTATTATTTATTTATTAACCCTTAAATGCATACCTCAGGTCTTTAGTGACCCCGGACCTCAATTCAACCCCTGTAACTCATCCATTTTTTTGGAGTTGTGCTCACACCTCTTTAGTATTCTACAATCTCTCTCTTATAAAAAAAAAAACTGTAAAACTAAAAAAAAATGCCAAAATTGCACAAAAATAATATGATTTTAGATTCATTTGGCATTGCTATTTGATAAAAAACAACAACATGGACGTAAACTATTGCAAGTACAATACATGAACAGTATAATATGACTATTGATTTTTGTGTTCTGTTGAAATTAGGTAAGTAGTGCATCTATATAGTGCCTGAAAAAAATATGTATGTGTAACTTATGTGTATTTTGTGTCATATGTATAGCTCAATATGTTTTTGACAGCCAATTGCGTCTCAGGAAATTTCAGTGTAAAATGAATGAATCCTGTTTTAGATTTGTCTTGATTTGGTGCATTTTCTCTTTGAAATGTATGAAAAATAAAACATCAAAATATATTTTATTCTATTGTTTTCTAATTTTCTTGAAAATTTGACACTATCTGGGAAATTTGTAGATCCATTTGTGATAAATATAAGTGCCATGTCTCTAAAGACCTGAATATGTAAAATTGTTTGAGAAAATTCCCATGCATGCCTGTGTTTAAAAATAAATAAATAAAAAAACACCTGCAATGTATTTGGTCGCCCATTTGGTTACTTGATTTTGCTTTATCGTTTCATCAGTGTTTCCCATTTAAATCATAGCCTAAACAAATCTATCAAACAGTAGGATGATGTAAATATTATTGTTGTCATAATCAAATCAGCTAATCTAAAAGTGAATTAAACAAAAATGATAGGGTTTACATTTCTTGAATGAGGTCTATGTACTCTGCATGGGCAAAAGAGGGACTAGAAGACTGCAATAGTTGAACATTTTAAACGCAGCAGGCTATGTCGCCCTCTACTGTTCAGTCACAATTACACGAAAATATGCAGAGTCCGTAATCACAAAGATTGGGCACATACTCATAAAGATTTTAATCTTACAAAAGTTCCCCAAAGAGTTCATAGCTAGGATATTTTTGCTTAAAACCCATTCAAAAACCTGCTAAGCGCAGATCTTCCCAAGGAAATCTTAAGAGTTATAGAATAAGAGTAGCCTAAAGGCGGAGTTGACCTCCATCCTATGGATGGCGTCACGTTTTATTAACGCTCTAATTTAAATAGCGCCCTCAGTGATTGGTAGACAGGGAACCAGTATTTGACAGCCGAGACAAACAACGATGGCTGTGTCTCGTTTGGAAGGCTCGCATTTGTCGGCTGCATATACGTCATCGAGGCTGTCTCGTTTCAGAAAAGCGAATAGGACACTCCGAATGCAGCCTTCGAATGCGACCTTCTTTGCATGAGGTGTATCCTTCGTGGGCACTCACAACTCACAATTCTTTGCTTCAACGGAAATGTCTAAAAAAAATAACAACGCCAATTTGCCCATAAATATGACGTTCAAACGCAAGTAATGTTAATTCCCAAGTTGAAGTAGCCTACCTCAGTAGATGGGTGCAGAGTATATAATATGTATAATTATATTAATATATAAATAAAATAAAGTATTAGACTAAAAGTACACCTGTAAAATCTATTTTCTTTACTCTTTACATCATTATAACTTTCCTAAAATGTACCTCATACATTCCCTTCCAAAGGGAATCTGTTACCTTCTCAGCGCTTGTTAAAGAGTGGCGTGCTGTCACCATGATATGTTCCATTTACATTCTTCCTGCGAAGGCCATCTCGTTTAAACAAGACTTGTTTAAAGGAGGATGCTCCGTATACTGCAGCCTTCAAAGGACGCATCCTACTTAGTACGCAGCCTTCGAAATGAGACACAGCTGTACTGTATATTCCACGATTCGACTGTTTTCTATTTCCGGTCTCTAGTGTTTTCACTCACATCTGTGTAAATTCTTAGGGGGTAATGTAATGTTTAAGGTATTACATTTTTAAAAATTGTCAAAAAACATGCCGATACTTCACACAGTCAAGATGACCTTATTTTTATAGACAGTACCGCACCTGAGTGTGTAGATGACATGAAGCGATTGTCCGAGGATATTTACATTGATATAATTAATTATTCTGAGTTGTTATGACAATCAAGTTGAGCCTGAAATAAATTTTTACACCAAGTAACACTTTAATTGTTGTTGTTGTTGTCCTCTGGATGCTCGTTTTGGCAGTTTTTATTTGGCGTCTGGAGACCAGAAATACAAAACAGGCAATTAGAATCATCATGTCACCGCCTAGTGGTTGCTCAGGAAAACTGTGGATAGACCATTTCAAGGACTGTTCACCACTGTCTATCTTCACGGGTCTAGATAGATAGATAGATAGATAGATAGATAGATAGATAGATAGATAGATAGATAGATAGATAGATAGATAGATAGATAGATAGATAGATAGATAGATAGATAGATAGGCAACAACTTTTTAAACAGTCAGTTTCTTAATAATTTTGGATATATTGTTTTTAATGTGGATTGACAACAGCACTCATGCTATATATATATATATATATATATATATATATATATATATATATATATATATATATATATATATATATATACACACACACTCACCTAAAGGATTATTAGGAACACCTGTTCAATTTCTCATTAATGCAATTATCTAATCAACCAATCACATGGCAGTTGCTTCAATGCATTTAGGGGTGTGGTCCTGGTCAAGACAATCTCCTGAACTCCAAACTGAATGTCAGAATGGGAAAGAAAGGTGATTTAAACAATTTTGAGCGTGGCATGGTTGTTGGTGCCAGACGGGCCGGTCTGAGTATTTCACAATCTGCTCAGTTACTGGGATTTTCACGCACAACCATTTCTAGGGTTTACAAAGAATGGTGTGAAAAGGGAAAAACATCCAGTATGCGGCTAATACTGTGTTTGACCCCCTTTCGCCTTCAGAACTGCCTTAATTCTCCGTGGCATTGATTCAACAAGGTGCTGAAAGCATTCTTTAGAAATGTTGGCCCATATTGATAGGATAGCATCTTGCAGTTGATGGAGATTTGTGGGATGCACATCCAGGGCACGAACCTCCCGTTCCACCACATCCCAAAGATGCTCTATTGGGTTGAGATCTGGTGACTGTGGGGGCCATTTTAGTACAGTGAACTCATTGTCATGTTCAAGAAACCAATTTGAAATGATTCGAGCTTTGTGACATGGTGCATTATCCTGCTGGAAGTAGCCATCAGAGGATGGGTACATGGTGGCCATAAAGGGATGGACATGGTCAGAAACAATGCTCAGGTAGGCCGTGGCATTTAAACGATGCCCAATTGGCACTAAGGGGCCTAAAGTGTGCCAAGAAAACATCCCCCACACCATTACACCACCACCACCAGCCTGCACAGTGGTAACAAGGCATGATGGATCCATGTTCTCATTCGGTTTACGCCAAATTCTGACTCTACCATCTGAATGTCTCAACAGAAATCGAGACTCATCAGACCAGGCAACATTTTTCCAGTCTTCAACTGTCCAATTTTGGTGAGCTCTTGCAAATTGTAGCCTCTTTTTCCTATTTGTAGTGGAGATGAGTGGTACCCGGTGGGGTCTGCTGTTGTAGCCCATCCACCTCAAGGTTGTGCGTGTTGTGGCTTCACAAATGCTTTGCTGCATACCTTGGTTGTAATGAGTGGTTATTTCAGGCAAAGTTGCTCTTCTATCAGCTTGAATCAGTCGGCCCATTCTCCTCTGACCTCTAGCATCAACAAGGCATTTTCGCCCACAGGACTGCCGCATACTGGATGTTTTTCCCTTTTCACACCATTCTTTGTAAACCCTAGAAATGGTTGTGCATGAAAATCCCAGTAACTGAGCAGATTGTGAAATACTCAGACCGGCCCGTCTGGCACCAACAACCATGCCACGCTCAAAATTGCTTAAATCACCTTTCTTTCCCATTCTGACATTCAGTTTGGAGTTCAGGAGATTGTCTTGACCAGGACCACACCCCTAAATGCATTGAAGCAACTGCCATGTGATTGGTTGATTAGATAATTGCATTAATGAGAAATTGAACATGTGTTCCTAATAATCCTTTAGGTGAGTGTATGTGGACTAAGAATTATATTTAATACCAATCTGTCCTTTGAAAATTGAAGTTTGTAGAACAGCATTCGTCCACCTAAGAAATATTGCTAAATTACGACACATCCTCTCTGTTGCTGATGCCGTTCATGACCTCAATACTAGATTATTGTAATGCATTAATGGGAGGATGTCCAGCAAGATCAATAAATAAACTTCAATTGGTTCAAAATGCTGCAGATAGAGTGCTGACGAGAACCAAGAAATATGATCATATTAGCCCCATTTTATCATCATTACATTGGCTACCTGTTAAATTTCATATTAATTTTAAAATTCCGTAACTACGTACAAAGCTTTGAATGGTGAAGTTCCGCAGTACTTAAGTGACCTTCTACCATGCTATATTCCATCACGTTCATTACGATCACAAAATTCCTGTTAATAGTTCCTAGAATATCAAAATCCACAAAAGGATATAGATCCTTTTCATATTTGGCTCCTAAACTATGGAATAGTCTCCCTAACACTGTTCGAGATGCAGACACACTCCCTCAGTTTAAGTCTAGACTAAAGACGCATCTATTTAGCCAGGCATACACCTAATTTATCCTTCAACTCAAAATTATGCTGCTTTAGTTAGGTCTGCCGGAACCAGAAACCGCCCTGATCCAGCTCCATTCCTGCTTTATGTTGGACTCCACTGCTACGTGTCGCTGTGTGATGATGACTTATAGCAGTCGGTGCCAGCAAAACATCTCTTCAGTCTGTTACGATGGACTTCAGAGGATGAACTGATGCCAACTCCAACCATAAGACATGGGATACTTCATATGCCATTGCCTGAACCTTGAATTTAGGATGGGCCTCAACGAAATTACCCGCCAGGTTGAACTGCGATGCACCTCACTGATCTCTGCCTGCATCACCGAGGTCTAATGATGGACTACACTCTTGAAATGGAATACATAGACTATCAATTAATTGCCAACAAAACCCTTCATCAGCCAACTAACAAGGACAATTGTATCTATGTGAACTTCTGCAGTTAATCCAGGATGGACTTCAAAGACATTAGTCATTAATCTTACAGTTCGTACTTAGTTTAAAAATTTTAAACCATGACTTGCACTATACACAAGTAATATTGGCATTATATTCATTATGTTAGCCAGATTGGAACTGGCCCCCACAGTGAGTCTGGTTTCTCCCAAGGTTATTTTTCTCCTTATGGAGAAATCTTCATCTTATGGAGTTTTGTGTTCCTTGTCACAGTCGCCTTTGGCTTGCTCAGTGGGGTTATAAATACAATTATTATTTAATTACTTATTTTTAAACAAAATTCACAATCATATTTGATCAAACTATACAATGATGACTTTAAGACATTATAGATATTACAGTTTTATCATCTGTTAGTGCCTGATCTTCTGTAAAGCTGCTTTGAAACAATGTGTGTTGTGAAAGGCACTATACAAATAAAAATGACTTGACTTGACTACTGAGGAGAATCCAATGTGCCATATGGCTAACTGAGATTCCAGTCATAATTTCCCTTATACTGTATAAGATGTGCTGTAACTTAATTTAAATATTTAAACTAAAACAATGATACTTTAATAACAGATGAGTTTAGTTTACTTGTACTAGTTAATGTTACTTAAATGAGTTTAATTTAGCTTTAGTTCAGTGGTTTGATTATTTATTGAAAAAAACATACAGATACACACATATATATATATATATAGATGCTTTTCATTAAAGATTTATTTATTGATATAGCTGCAAGCAGCGATGATGTGCCCAAGCTGTCACAGATCGCTGAAAGTGCAAAGTGAGGAGGACCAAAATGCAAGAGTACAAGATCGGCTTTTATTGAAAGAAAAATAAACATAACACAAAACTGTCACAGTGGAGAGTACAGAAAACAAAACCAATATGATAACAAAACAAAACAAAACAAAACTGGAACCAGAAATAAAAACTCTCACAAAGGAGAAACAAAAAGAAATACAAAAACTACAGACAGATAATAAACACAATCGAAAAGACTAGACAGGAGATAAACATGATGTGACTGATATGACTAAACAGAGACAACGAACTGGCACAAGACAGAGCACACAGGGAGAATATATGGCAGAGAAATCAGGAGGGAAAATGATGAGAAAAGGTGTCACAGATGATCTGCTAACAAGGTAATGAATTAACCAGGACAATGGGGCTGAGATCACTGTGGCAGCCACAAAATAAAAGAAAGAGAGACATAAGGAGGGGCATGACGCAAAACTGAGAGACATGTCGCAATACGGAAACAAAACAAAGCCACAAGCTCTCACAGACACAAAATCACCAATGAAATGAGCGCATATTGCCAGAAACTACAAGGTAACATGCGCTCATGCCAAATGACAGAACGAGACAAGAAAATGCCATGCAATCTAGACAAAACCTGAGCGTGCATCGCGAAGCAACCGCTATGTGATGTGCGCAACAGGCGACAAATGAGACAAGAAACCAGTGCAAGAGTTCGGCCACAAATAAACCCGATATCTCAGACCAAAGTGACCGAAGCTCAGCACAGCGTAAAGACAGATCATGGCCCGGACGTGCAGCGCAATGCACAGCGTGCCCGAGGTCACGAGAGATAGACACAAACCATTGACACGAGTGCATGCCGCCAAAATGACAAAAAGAGCTTAGCCACAAAGACAATAAAAACATAACTAACTGAAGTGGCTGAACCCTGACATTACCCCCTCAAAAGGGATGCCACCTAGTGTCCCACCAGGGAGACATCACAAGACAAGACAAGACAAACATAACAGGTACAAACACAGAACAAAAAGAACCAAAGAAAGGGAGGGAAACCAGAGAAGATCCAGCAGGACAGTCAATGATGTTGCCAACCGGACAGCCCAGGGCCGAGCCAGCAGGACAGACCAGGGCAGAGCTGGCAGGACAGACCATGATGGAGCCGGCAGTACAGACCAAGGGAGGGAGTGCGGGGGAAACCAGGATGGAGGAATCAGACACAGAGCAGTGTCAGGTGGCCATGGTAGTAGCTCCGGGGATGGAGCAAGCTCAGGTGGCCATTGGGGTGACTCCAGGTGACTCCCAAAGCAGGGTCTAGTGGCCTGGGAGGAGCTTTCAACAGTGTTTCAGCAGGGCTGACTGGGCAGACACAATTGGCAGGGCAGGAGGGCAATAGCCGTTGGGGAGTGGTCAGGAACGGCCACAGGGAACAGGACAGGCTCTTCGACAGCCTCAGGGAACTGGACGCACTTGTTGACAGCCTCAGGGAACTGGTCGGACTCGTAGATGGCCACAGGTAACAGGACAGGCACCCTGACAGCCTCAGGGAACTGGAGGGATTGGGAAATGACCTCTGTGTCCGTGAGCGCTGGCAGTGACTGGGAAAAAGCCTTCGTGGCCGGGAACATTGACAGCAACTAGGGAACGGCCTCCATGGCCGTGAGCACTGGTAGCGACTGGGGAACAGGAGCCCTTATCCTCCTCCTTTTCCAGATGATCAGAAGCACTGCTGCAGGAATGGTGCCGCCTCCTGGTAGTCAGCTGTGGGCTCCTCCGCCTCCTGGTGGTCAGCAACGGGCTCCTCTGCCTCCTGGCAGTCAGCTGCGGGCTCCTTTACCTCCTGGCGGTCAGCAGCAGGCTCCTCTGCCTCCTGGCGGTCACCAGGGGGCTCCTCCACCTCCTGGTGGTCGGCAGTGGGAATGGACAGGGGGGGATGCAGTTGAAATGTTCTTCTTCCTCCTCCTCCTCCTCTGTTTATGGGTCAAAGGAGGACTGGGGACTGGGCTTGAGGAGGGTAGGACGATGGTATGATCTGTCTGGGAAGACCCTTCTGGGATGGGAGATCAGACACATCACAATGGAAAAGGTGATAAAAAAAAGTCCCTAAAGCCCAAGTGCCCCAGTTTCTCCATATCCCCCAGACTGAGAGGTTGATTGAGGCAGATGTTATATACCTCCTTTAGGTCTGACTCATCATAGTCCAGCTTGACCACTGCAATCAAAAATTAACAGGCAATGTCACTAGCATCAGTTCCCCTGATCGATCGAAAATACCACGTGGGGAGATGGAAAAAGGAAGATGCCCATCTTGTCTCTGCAGCATCCATTTACAGAGACAACGAACTGGCACAAGAGCAAACAGGGAGAATATATGGGAGAGAAATCAGGAGGGAAAACAAGGAGAACAGGTGTCGCAGATGTTCGTAACCAGGGCAACGGAGCTGAGATTACTGTGGCACCTGCAAAATAAAAGAAAGACAGAGACATAAGGCAGTGCATGACACAAGACAGAGAGATGCGTGGCAAAACAGAAACAAAACAAAGCCCCGCACTCTCACAGACACAAACACATGAATGACACTTCCTAATGGCTGACAACTCTGATGTGTGTATGTGAAATTTCACGAAATTTTAAGTATGCCAAGTGCCTCAAAAACATCCAAATATAGGAAGAAAAGAATAACAATTAATATGTTCCATGGCAACAGTATTTAAGATCAAATATTCCTTTACAATTTTACATCAGTAGTGTCTTGACATTATTCAAAATAATTTTTAAGCATTTCATGTAAACACAAGAGGGCTATTTCGAAGTCTGTAAAAAGTGCCATACTTCCTGCTGCCAGTTGGTGATGCTATAACCGTAACCCATAATAGCCATATCAATGTGATCAGCCCCCATGACCAAATATACAACTGAATTTTCATAAAAATCACACAAAGCACACAGAAGATATAAGGCACTTCCAGTTTCCCATTTTTCACCAAAAATGTATTGCTTCGCCATGGCGACACCATTCAAAATATCACAAATCTGTTTGCAATTTAGCATCTACAATGTCTTAGAAGATCCAAAATGACTGACTTCCTGTTGGGGAGAGCTAATGACTGTGAGTATGAAAGTTGTTCGGCTTGATAAGATCTATATATGTGCCAATTTTGGTGACTGTATGTGACAATGGAGGTTAGTGCTTGGGCCCTAACAATATTCAGAAGAACAATAGGGCCTCTGCACTTTCAATGCTTGAGCCCTAAAAATATTAATCATCCTTGAAAGAGAAATAGGGCCTCTGCACTTTCAGTACTTGGGACCTAAATATCAATCCTTAGAAGAACAATAGGGCCTCTGCACTTTCAGTACTTGGGACCTAAATATTAATCCTTAGAAGAACTATAGGGCCTCTGCACTTTCTTTGCATGGGACCTAAATAATAATCCTTAAAAGAACAATAGGGTCTTTGCAATTTTTATTACCAATCTGTCTGGGTCACTGGGACAAAAGGCTCAGATCAAGAAAATATTTCCTAAATGTCTTACAGTACTATTGCAATTTTCTATGTTGTGGTTATTGTAAGTAGTGACACACTGATGTAGACTAAAGCAGATCATGAGCAATATAGACTAATGCTGAGATATTTCGCAATGCTAAATTAGGCTCCTGAATCTTCGCTATACACTAAATTAGCCTATTTATTATATTATTTTAGGTAGCCATTATATTGAAACGCGACAAGAATGATAGCAGCCTAAATACTTAGGTTCATTTTATACAGATAAACATGCCACTGCCGCATATTAGAAGCAGTGCAATCACAGCTGCTCGACGCAAATTATGCCGTCTTTTGGAGGTACGGCTGTAATTATGTACATGGATCTGTAATAGCATAGTCATTAACTCTGACACTTCCGCTGGAAGCTGATTGGTTGGTTTTACGGTGATCTCATTTCTGGGGCTGCCCGGAGATTTAGTTACGCATTTCGGTTCGAGCGATATGTTATGAGAATGGTTTACTTCATCCTACTCCTATTTTATTGACTCTATTGTGAGATTTTTATGTTCGCTAAGAACAAAGAGATCGCATGAATCTTTAAAGAAGAGATCAAACACCCGCCGGACAGGAGAGAGTGTTTTTGTTTCGCCTGATTTGTGAGCGATCCTGGGACGAGCGCTCGCTCTGCTGGCATGTTCGGAGAACCGTCTGCAGGATAAAAGGTACCGCAGTCTGTAAAGTGATTTAGTTTAATAATATGATAGAGAAAGGAGAAAGACGAAATAATTTACATGGCAGCATAAATACGGAATAGGTTGTGCATATATGCATCACCTGTAGCTGTGCTTTACAATTACAAACTGATGTATATTTTAAAAAAGATATATACTTGGCTGCATATATAGAGCTGAGGCAGATAAGGCTGGAGAGCAGAACAATCGAAAATATTTGCAGCAGCGTCTGATTGTTGCTTAGCTGTTTGAGCTGCCTTTACATAACAACCTGTGTAGCAATTAAGCAGTAGTAAAAGCTTTTTTTCTGTGTTAATGCGCACAGGTTTTAAGTTACCCATTAGCCTTATAGCTTCTCTCTCTGATCTCCTCCTTATCTCTTGCGTTCCTCTTTTTCTGTAGCTTGTGATAACTGAACATAAAAAATGATGGACCATATGGCAACTACTAGTAACAGTCAAGGGCCAGTCCTCTGTGAACCGTCTTACTCTGCCTGTAAAATGGCCCGTATGGAGAATGCCAGAGATTTACCTGGACTTGGAGTCACACCTGTGACCTCTAAACCAACAACATTATCAAACACCGTTAGGAAGATAGGTATGTGTATATCTCCACACAGTTTACACACTCAAAAGTGTGGTGAACGTTAGTAGATGTTTGATAGGTTATATCATATCTCTGCACCCACATAGGCAGTCTGCTTCCTGTGTTCTGTATGGTGGAGCAGGGTGATAACTCACCCTCTGAGAGAAAGAGGTCAGAGCATGCAGAATTTGTGCTCTTGAGGAAAGACCTACTGTTTAGCCAGATCACTGAGGCTGCACTGCAAGAGCTGGGCTATACGCACACTGCCGCTGCACTGGCTACAGGTACACACATACAAACTGGAACACACAAACATAAATAATAAACACTCACTGAGAACTTTATAAGGAACTCTATAGACAGGATATAATGGGTAGGGCCTCGCTTTGCTCTCAAAACAGCCTCAATTCTTCGTAGCATGGATCTCACAAGATGTTGGAAGCATTCCTTTGAGATTCTAGTCCATGTTGCATCACACAATTTCTGCAAATTTGTCAACTTCACAATCATGCTCACAGCATCTCCTGTTTTACCTCATCCCAAAGGTGTTCTATTTGATTCAAATCTGGTGACTGGGAAGGCCACTGAAGAACAGGGAACTCTTTGTCATGTTCATGAAACCTGTTTGAGATGACTTTTGCTTTGTGACATGGTGCATTATCATGCTGGAAGTAGCCATTGGAAGATGGGTAAATTGTGGCCATGAAGGGATGCACATGGTCGGCAACAATACTCAAATAGGCTGTGGCATTCAAGCGATGATTGATTGGTGTTAATGGGCCCAAAGTGTGCCAAGAAAACATGCCCCACACTATTACACCACAGCCACTACTCCTGGACTGTTTTGGGTCCATGGATTCATGCTGTTGGCGCAAAATTCTGACCCTACCACCTGTGTGCCTCAGCAGAAATCGAGATTCATCAGACCAGGCTACGTTTTCCAGTCTTGAACTGTCATGTTTTGGTGAGATGTTCCCACTGCAGCCTCAGCTTTCTCTTCATGGCTGACAGAAGTGGAACCCGACATGGTCTTCTGCTGACGTAGCCCATCTGCCTCAAGGTTCGACTTGCTGTGCATTCTGAGATATTGTTCTGCTTACCACAATTGTACAGAGTGGTTATACGAATTACTGAAATACAAGAATGAAAGAGAACGCAACCTCAACAGTACCTACAGCACAAGCTCCAGCTCACCTCTGCCCATTCAGGTTCATTGACATTAAAAATTGATAGGTTCTTATGTGTAATATGAATCACATTTTCTAATGTGCAAAGATCACAAATTTTCCCCATTCTGATGGTTAGTATGAACATTAACTTAAGCTCCTGATCCATATCTGTATGATTTTATACATTGCACTGCTGCTACACAGTTGTCTGATTAGATAATCATATTAATAAGTAGATGTTCAGGTGTACCTAATAAAGTGCTCAGTGAGTGTATATTCAATTCAAGATGGATATATCAAGCCAAAAGTAAGTATGCATGCTCTCTTATATGTATATGTGTGTGTTTCAGGTCAAGTTCAGGTTGGTCATTGGAACCCTGTAGCCCTGTCCACTGTTACTGACACCTCGGATGCAACAGTAGGAGACATGCTTCAAGACCTTTATCATATCATCACATTAAGAATAAAGCTAAACAGGTACAACATGCATGCACACCTATTTTTCACAGCATCTGATTCATAAGTAAGGATGATCTATGATCGATAAATATATTTAATGATGACTACAGTATTAAATTATTGAAATTAAAGTTTTGAGCATACATTTTTCATAATATAGCTATTTGTGGAATAATAATTATTTGTGATTAACTCACTCGCTTTCTCTCTCTCTCCCTCTCTCTTAGTGTTTCTAAATTAGAGGACTTGCCAGCTGAGCAGTGGACTCATTCCACTGTGAGAAATGCCCTAAAGGAGCTGCTGAAAGAGATGAATCAGAGCTCACTGGCTAAAGAGTGTCCACTATCACAGGTACACACACTTTCACAAAATATGTACACACAGAAACTGTAAATTGGGAGTGCACAATTATGACAAAAATTATAATTGCTGATTGATGAGGAGCTTTGATAATGTAATTGCAATTATTCTTTTCAATTAATGTAATTTACATTTAAATATTTATTTTATGTGGGGCAGTTGCATTCTATATTCTTTATGTAGGCTATGCATCAAAACAACTTGATAACGGTGTCCCTGAATTGATTGAATAATTTGATTGCATGGAAAACATTTTTGTTCTCTTTTTTTGCGCAAAGGGAGTACACCTAAATGGAATGGAATAAAAAAAATTCACAATTATATAATTGCGACAGTTGTAAATGTAATCTTGATTATTTTTTAATTAATTGTGTAGCCCTACTGTAAATACACTTAATATTCACAACACAACACACCATCCATACAACATTTTACAAACTGCAAAACACTTTTTATCCAAAAGTTGTCATACAGTACATTACATGGTGCAACACTGGGTTATGTGCCTCATTAAAGGACACTATGGTTAGTTAGTCTCTCCATTGAAGAATACACCCAATCATTAAGATTTGAGAACTAGCTATTAAATCTATTTTGCTATTCTGAACACTTTTTGTTGTCTCCAATGCACACTTCAAGGCATAATTCAGTATGTTCACCTAATTACTACATTCCTATGACAATTAAGGCAAATGAGAGACAAACATTTGCATGCCTAAATTTATGAACTATTTTGATGTCTATTTTTTTTTTAAAGAGCATGATTTCATCAGTGGTAAATGGCACTTACTACGCCAGCATCTCTGCTGCAAGATGTCAGGAGTTTGGCCAGTGGTACAAACACCACAAGAGGGCCAAAGCTATGATGGGTGAGAAGCAATATACTGTATGACTTCAAAACTCATATCCATGCATACACATCTCTGTGCTTTGCTTTTTTTATTCACCTATTCTGCTTCATTCTTGTATTTGAATAAAAAGTAATAAGTTATCTTAAAAAAGGTTTAATTCAGCCTAGATGTATTAATATTCATAGGCTAGCTGTACAACTATAATATAAGCACCTATTTAGTTTTAATATGGATGCTGCTACTGAAGATTTTTACCTCCATGCAGGTGAGATGGACAGGCATTGCAACCAACCCTCATCCTCCAGCCAACCCACCATCTACCAGCAGCCAATAGAAGACAGGGTGGCGGAGCCACATGGTATTGTACAGATGCAAGCTGGAATGCCTGGTTTGGTGATGGCTCAGCTCCTGTCTCAGCAGCATGCCATGTCTCAACTTCTCACACACGCTCACACACACTCACACGGGGCTCATACCGTGCCTCTAAGGACTCCACCCAGCTGTAATGTGTCACCACCCACAGTAGCTCGAGGTTCCTCCCCTGTCTCTGATGTGTCACCTGAAATCTACCATTGGGTGCGCGAGGAGTTGAAAAGAGCAGGAATTTCCCAAGCAGTGTTTGCACGAGTAGCCATTAATAGAACTCAGGTAACATGGTAGAATCCTATGTAACGTAATTTCTCTCTGCTAAATTTATTAAAAATGTTTATCATATTATTAGACATACATCATTTTGAATCACTTGTGTTCCAAAACGCTGGCATCATGACTCATTATAGACTATACTGGAAGCATTGTGCCAATACTACAAAAAATAATGACTGTTAACCCATGGGAAGGTACTATAAAGTATACAAAAGAGTATACTGCAAAAAATACTGTATCATACAATGCAATGTGCTCGAATTGACCATCCATTTCCAGCATGATGTATGAACCATAAGCAATGTCATAGTAGTACACAGTATGTACTGCAGAGTTTACAGTACACAAGTATTCCATTCCGAGCATATTCATTGAGACATTACCTGTATTTGACTACCTGAATGTTGTGTATCAGTGTTTTATTGATAATATTTGTAATTTTGTTCATATGTGCGTGTTAGGGCCTGCTTTCTGAGATCTTACGTAAGGAAGAGGACCCACGGTGCGCATCTCAATCTCTTTTAGTGAACCTGAGGGCCATGCAGGCCTTCTTACAACTGCCACAGAGTCAGAGAGACTCGATCTATCTGGATGAAAGAGAACGCAACCTCAACAGTACCTACAGCACAAGCTCCAGCTCACCTCTGCCCATTCAGGTTCATTGACATTAAAAATGTATAGATTCTTATGTGTAATATGAATCACATTTTCTAATGTGCAAAAAAGCACTGTTTATTATCATAATGAAAAAATATATATATTTCTCTCCACAGGCAAAACTGTCACCTGTTGCCAAGGACATTGTATTGAAAGTGGAATCTGATGATTATGGCATAAACTCTGGCATTTATGATGAAATACAGCAGGAAATGAGACGGGCCAAAGTGTCACAGGCTTTGTTCGCGAAAGTTTCAGCAGCCAAAAGCCAGGTATACGTGCATGCAAACATACTGAAGGAATCGAATACGTCTTTAAAACTGGTGCACAATAGATAACAACAAATCTCTACAACATTTACACAGAAGTACTTTGATGGTACCATTGTACAGTGATGGTGTCAGATGGTAATGTCATGATACTTTAATATACCATAAAAATTCAAAGAATATCATGATAGATTTCCTAAAAAGCCTTTTATTATCATGGTACATGTCCAAAAAAAAACTGTGGTATTACCATGGTACCTGTTGGTAATTTTGGTAAAAATGTTCAAACATGGTACTTTTTTGTTTGGTTTTATTATTGGAAAAAATATGCATAAATATATAATGATTATAAAAATTACTCCCAGTTTTGAAAGTGGAGTAAATATGCATTTGATCATGTATGTGTGTGTGTTAGGGCTGGCTGTGTGAGCTGCTGCGCTGGAAGGAGGATCCATCTCCTCACAATCGTACCCTGTGGGAAAATCTGACTTTGATACGTCAGTTCCTAAATCTCAGCCAACCAGAGCGAGATGTTATTTATGACCAAGAGAGCAATACAGGACAGACACTATTTCAAGAAATACACACAAGACCACTGCCTGAACCACTGCAGGTGAGTGCTCACACACGCACATACAGTTTTCTACAGTGCTCATCAAAGTTAACAAATAACATAAATATTCCAGGATCAATACAAGTTAAGCTCAGTCGACAGAATTTGTGGCATAATGTTGATTACCACCAAAAATTATTTTGACTCATTTGTCCTTTTCTTTAAAAAAAGAAGCAAAAATAGAAGTTACAGAGAGGCACTTTTTCCAACAACAATTTTTGAAGGGTTTTAAGGCAGAAAAGTGAAGCTTATAATTACAGTAATTCTTCTGTCAAAACTCATGTATTAATTGAGCTGTAACTTTTTTTAATATTACAGTCATTTTAGGGTTTGTTGACATTACATCGTCATGGCAGCGAAGTTGTAAAATTGGCTATAACTTTACTCATATAAGGTTAGTAAGCAATTTAATAACACTAAAATCATGTTAAAAATAACAGTCACTTTCACACAAACAGCCTTTTCCAGAAAATTACCTACAATTTGCAGTTTCGAGGTCAAGTTTGAACATGACCTTTTGAAAGTACTGGTAAATTTTGCTCTGGCAATTTTCCTTAATGCAAAGTTGGGGCTATTGTTTATGTCTTGTGGCAATACTTTTGAAATATTTAATATTTTAATATTTATGGATTGGACCTCATTCACTAACATTGAAAATGCCTCACTGGAACCCAGATTTTTGCTTTTTTTAAAGAAAAAGAGGGACATTAATAATCAATATTATGCCAAAAATTCTGTTGATTGAGCTTAACTTGTATTGAACCTGGAATATTCCTTTAAACATTGAAAAAATGGTTAATATAGCTTAGTTATTTTCTTTTATGCTTATGTAAACCTATTAAAACCCTTCTTTATTAATAGTTCACCCTAAAATATATATTCTGTCATCATTTACTCACACTCATGTTGTTGCAAACCTGTATGACTTTCTTCTGTGGAACACAAAAGGCAGAAATTTAATGACTGACAGCCTCAGTCACCATTTACTTTCATTGCATCTTTTTTTCCATACAATGATAAATTAATTGTGACTAAGTTTGTCAAACCCGAACATTGTGCCTTTTTTGTTCCATGGGAAAAAGAAGTCATATGGGTTTGGAACAACATTAGGGTTTGTAAATGATTACAGAATTTTCATTTTTGGGTGAATTATCCCTTAAGTGTGTCATAGTTATTTGCCTAATTTGTTTATTTTTGTACAGATGATACCACAGCATCTGGGGCTTATAAAGCAACTACAGAAAAATCCACTATCGCACCATCAACCCTTCCCACAACCCCAAATAATCACTGGCAGAGACAGGACTCCGATAGGCCCAAGTCTGGGAGGCACGTTTTTACCACCAGAAGCCCATGCTATCCTGCAGAGTTTCATTCAGGAAGTGGGACTTCATCCAGACCAAGAGGCAATTCATACACTATCTGCTCAACTAGGTGTGGCGAAAGAGACTGTTCTCAGCTTTTTCCATGGTCACAACTGGCATAGTCAGGACGATAAGCACAAGAGAATGGACCAACGAGAAGGAGAAAGGGAAGATGATTCCATGGAGGAAGATGGAGAATACAGGGATACAAAGGAAAATGATAAGAGGACAGAGGAAAACAAGATAACTGGGAAGCAAGACATTGATGTGTTGGAGCAGAATGCATCTACACAAACTCGTTTTATCATTGCTATTAAACAGGAGGAGGCGCTCCCATGTAAGGAGGAGCATGATGATAGCTCCACCCACTGCCAGTTCATAAACTCCTAAAAATGCATACTAAATCCCATTTAGACAATTGGACAGCAGTGGATCCAATTTTAGCCTATTTATGTTTGTGCCTTGTGCACAAGGTGTTTTGTCTCGCTAAGACATCAGTCTTTGGATGGGCTTTGTGGAATATTGTAGATTTTACAGTCGAAATGCCACGGAAAACATAAATTAAACATGACTGTTCTTTATTTAAAATGCTCTATTTATTAGGGGGTGTAAAAAGGAATCAACCTGACAATAAAAATTCAATGCATCGATAAAAGTATTGAACAATGAATTATAATTACTCTAATAATACCCAATGTATTATGCATTAATTTCTTACCCGAAGTACAATTCTTGACTTATTTTTGGTTGTAAAAATTGACCAATTACAGATCCACTTTCTGTGTAGACACGTTTGATTGTCCCATTTGTGTCTTCAGCATGTTTTTGAAAATAATATGATAAAAAGCAGTAAAATAATTGGATCGCACCGAACCAATCAGAAGTCAAGATGCAATATGGTCAGAGCAAATACATTTACACCCCTAAATGTATATAATTTGCTATTTCAGAGTATTATTTAATGTTTGTCTCTCATTTTCTGTTAAAATCCTTAGTCTTACAATATGCAGGGAATGATGTTCAGTGTTAACAGTGGCATTTTCAGCCAAGCAGTATTGTCTTTTACAAAAGAAGTTGCCAGAGACCCTGGGACGTATTATCTCTGTTTAGAAACGAGCAGCACGTAACTACATTATTGTGTATTAGATAAAACACAATAGGAACAGCACTTTCTAGTTCTTTCCTTCTCTTTACATGTTCTTCGGATGGTACACTACTGAATTTTAAATAAAGCTGTACTTTTTGTTATTGTTCATTATATTTTGAGCCATTTTACTCAAGAACCAGACAAAACTCAAATTATATAAAGGTTTTATATCTCTGTTGGTCCTTAAAATGGAAGTGAAGGGTGACCAGAACTTAGAAGGTTTAAAAAAGACATCAAGTCAGCAAAAAAGTAATCCGGTTGAGTCCAGTGGTTACATCAATATCTTCTGAAGCAATATGATAGGCGTGGGTGAGAAACAGGTCAATATTTAAGTCCCTTTATACTGTAAATCTACACTTTCACATTCAGCCACCTACTGAAGGTGGAAATATATAGTAAAAAAGGACTTAAATACTGACCTCTTTCTCACCTGCACTTACCATATTGCCTCTGAAGACAGATTTAACCACTGTAGTCTTATGGATTACTTTTATGCTGACTTTATGTACTTTTTAGACCTTCTGAGTTCTGGTCACCATTCACTTGCGCTGTGAGGACCAACAGAGCTGAGATAGTCTTCTAAAAATATTTCTTTCTTCTTCAGAACACAAACAAAGTAGTCAAACACATCTGGGATGCCATGAGGGTGAGTAAATGATGAGATAATTTACATTTTGGGGTGAACTATCCCTTTAACTGTGTTGGCATTCTTGAGAACAAAACAATACATTTTATGCTAATAACTATTTGACATTTCCATGTGCATGCAAACAGGTCTTACATTTCAAATTGAGCTAAAGAAATGCACTCACCAGGTGATGTCCTTTCATTAAGAGATTTTCTTTAGATGTTGAATTGTGGCCCTGAAAAGAAGAATGGGTGCCTTTAAAAATTAAGGCTCATGCCTGTGCATACATGAATACCATATAACCCAACGTCTTCTCATTTTTCAAGAGACTCATAACAATGTTTTTGAAATTGTTATGAGAAATGTTAACTGTGGATCAACAGTCATTTCTCTGGTTATCATAAAGGGAACACCAACAAAAATAACTGTTTTTGCCATGTTTTTTTCTTAACTTACTTTGGCAAGACCATGTTTTTTAAACAAGTGCCGTTCTTTGAATGACCTTGAATCACTATTACTATGTTTTTTGGATATTGAGCCATAGTAATAGTACTGTATTATTTGAAGTACCATGGCGTATCATGTAATTACATAGACAAGTATATCAATATGGTAATTATTCACTATTAAATAAGGCCATTACTGTATGTACCGCCTCAGCAATTTTTTGTGAGGGGAAAACTAAATATTATCCGTAAAAGTGTGGGTTTGTCGTTGATTTTTACCTCTCCATAATCTACCTCACCACTACACTTTTATTAGAAGAATTATTTATAACTTTCAACATAACGATAAAATATCGTCCACATCAGCTGCAACTGTCCCGCGCCTGTAATTTCTGAATGCCCGCGTTGGCTTCCCTCCCGGCGTCACGTGCGTGATCAGCTGTTCTGCGGTACATCCGCCTGACTCGCGCGAGTGTTTTTATATGCAGACAGCAAGGGATAGAATGAGTAGACCCGCGTGAAGCTTTGCAGGTAAAATGTGCGCCGAATTCTCTACACTGTAAATAAACTACTGTTTACAACTACCGGCGTGCTCTTCAAATCTGAAAACAGCTCGGATTCATATTGGAAGTTTGGAGCTGCCAGCCCCGTAAGGCCTTTACTCTCAAGATCTCCATCAATGTCTTATAATTTTGTTAAATGTAGTGTATTTTCCTCATGTTAAACCCATTCACTAAGCGCTGTGGACATATATACACAGTGATTATAATAAGCACTTGAAGTTGGTGTTGAAATTTGGCTTGTAGACATTTCGTTAAAGATTAGGGTCCTTTTGATTCGGCAATAGATGGCTGTCTACATATATGAGTTCAATGTCACCATTCATATGGAATGACGTTGGGGAAGATGCTGTGTTGCATTTAGTGACTGATGATGTGGATGAAGAAAGCTTGTGCCCTTCCCATTTCTCTCTACTTAAAATTTTTATTAGGGATGAAATGGAAATTATGGCTGGTAATTAGTTTATGCTATGGTCGATAAGTAAACCGTTGATGATGGCCAAGATTATAAATATGTTTTGTCTGTTGTTTTAAAACATAATATATATCTATAATTCTAAAAAATTTTTTACATGCAATTATAAAATAAATTAGGCATTAAAGCATAATGTATACTGGAAAAGATAGAGAACTGATAAGAACACAAAGATTGGACAATACTGAAATGTCATGCATCCCTAGTTCTCATTATGTAACTTTCACATTTGAAATAAAGGTGTTTTGGTTCCTCTTAGTGGTTCTGTATCCTGTAATGTTTTTGGTGAGATTTTGTCACACTTTTGAAGCAGGAAAGCATGATCGTCATAATGGACGCAGAGTTTAAACAACAGAAAAACTTGCGTTGCCATCACAAGACCAGCTTCCAGCACACATTCACACACACACACTTGTCTCCAATATATACTAACTAGTGGTCGACCAGTATATCAGCCAGGACAATAAATTGGCCGATATACTGTATTCTTGAATTTTCCTGTTTGAACGAATAGTTTCTCAAGCCACGAAGGAGCAGAGAATCGCATACTTGCACGTGAAGGAGCCGTCTGAGACATGTAAATGATCTCTTACAGATTTTGTTGTGACATGCTGTTGCACTATTATTGTGGTCATCATGTGACCACAATAATAGTGCAACACGGTCTCATTAAAATGGTCCCGCATGTCAGAGACAAACAATGATAAGCTTGTGATGTTAAGAGTTAAAGATGTTAAGCTCAATCAACAGCATTTGTGGCATAATATTGATTACCACAAAATTTTATTTGGACTTGTCCCTCTTTTTTATATTTTTGAAAAGAGCAGAAATCTGGGTTCCAGTGAGGCACTTACAGTGGAAGTGAATGGGGCCAATCCATCGTTAAAATACTCACTGTTTCAAAAGTGTAGCCACAAGACAAACAATATGCATGATAATATGATTTAAGTGAAAAGTTATTGCCAATTTTACAGCTTTGTTGCCATGACGTTGTGATGTCACCAATTCCTGAAACAACTGTAAAATTATGAGATAAACAACTTTACAGCTCAAATAATGACAGAAAAATTAATGTCTTTTTTTAGCACTTTTAAGTGCTTTTATAAAATTATAAGCTTCACATTTCTGTGTTTAAACCTTTCAAATATTTGCCTCATTCACTTCCATTGTAAGTGCCTCACTGTAACCTCGATTTATACTGTAACCACATTATTTTTGTGGTAATCAATTTTATGCCATAAATGCTTTCGATTAAGCTTAACCTGTATTGAACCTGGAATATTCTAGTAGTGCACCGATCAGGAAATTTGTGCAGTTATGTTTATGCCCCACACAGTAAAACTTTTGCAACTACTTGTACCTGTAGCAAAAATCACTTTTGCACTTGAAAGCAAGACCAGTGTTCTGCGGGGGATTGGTCAATGAAGTAGTACAAATCTGCTGAAAAGGCAAGTGAAATTATTCCTTATTAACACAATCCACATCAGTGGCATTCATTGGCTAGGCATCGACCAATAAAACAATTTAATTGACCCCTCCTCCGCAGAACACTGGTCTTGCTCTTTCACTTCAGGATTTTCTGAGTGCACAAGTGAGTTTTGCTACAGGTTTCAAAAGTAGTTGCAAAAGTCAAGGTGTGAAGATTTGAAGTTGCACTGCCAGATTTGAGAGGTTGTAAGTGCTGATTTGTGGTTGTGCTGCGAAAATGAATTAATCAGGGGTGTAAAAAGTACTCAGAAATAATGCATAAGTGAAAGTATGGATACTGAGTAAATATTTTCAATGAAATTTTCAATGAAATCAAGAGAGGAGATTGTGTGAGAGAGGATGTTGTTAAAAAATGTATTGGTTTGTTAAGTTGCATTTGTACTCTCTCAGATGACTGTTACATTTATTCCCCAGTAGCATTTGCAACGTGGTAAAAGAATCGTTACAATACATTTTTGAAAAATAATTTGTATGTGGCCTGTTGTACATAACAGACATTTCTGGTGTAATGAATACTAGAAGCTAGAACAACAATGACTTTTCCATAAACACTTACGTTTCACCCTGTTCTTCACACAATGCTATCTTATGACATCTAAACACCTTTACTATTGTGCATGACTCATTTTAACAATGGCATTATATAATCAACAATCATGTTCGAGTGTGATCAAATTGCACGTTACCTCAACTGATAGACCGTTACACTTGTGAGGTAAAGGACCGGGGTACGAATCCAGAAGAGCATGCAAGTCGACACGTGAGCCCAATGGGTCATAGAAGCACCACAAAATGACATTTTTCTGACTGGTTAGGTTTAGAATTAAGGTTTAGGGTAGGGTGGCCGGTTTTGTTGATTTAAAATCAAATAGACATTAACCTTTAAAACCTCATCTGTTGCGGGCGATTTCACTCACTTTTAACACCACACAGTGGACATTTCACTTTGGAACTGCCCTGAGACGTGTAATGAACCTTATAATTTTATTTTGCAAAAACGTTGCCCATTAGTCACGCATGGGAGGGGGCACTCACAAATTTACGATGTCAGAGCACCCAGCCCATTGAGACATAGAGAGGGGTTACATTTGTTTTTTAAATAAGCTTTGAAGAAAGTTAATAATGCTGTTGGTTTTGTGAATTTTTTTCGCTACCAAACCTTGCAGTAGAGCTGATGGACAAATCAAATAAAATGTAAAATTAATATTTGTTCAGATTGCATTATTTTTATTTCCATTATTATTATCATCATTATCATTGCTGGTTTTATTGTGGTTTAATATACACATATTTATTGTACAAGTTCTCAAAAACAAATATGCAAGCTCTTGAGTTTTGCTACTGATTTACCTTCATACAGTGCAGCCAGTCAGATACTGTAATGACTCTGGGCAATGAAAATGGGCAACTTTATACTCATACACTTTTAATTCTTATATATTTGTAAAAACAAACCTGCATATTCATTTGAATAACAGCATGTTTTAAAGTTTAAATTCGTGAATACTTTAATATAATTAGAGTATTTAAGTATAATTTAAGCGAATACCAATAAGTCTTCTATCATATACCATATGCAAATATTTTCTTTAAACCGATTTAATATACAAACCTGTGCAAATCTAGCTTTTGTGTTGTGCTCATATATACTTTATTCCTCTTAAGCACATTTTAATAAAGCCTGGATCAAAATTTTGCCCCTTTGACTCACGAATGTTGCGTGACGGCCTGTCCGTGACACTTCAAGCAATCCGGCCCAAGTAAACTGGAAGTGGTCAGTAGATTGCTGTTTGCTGGATATGCACGAGAGTGATAGAGCAACTTCAAAGTAAAAGATTGAGTACATGTATAATGCTAAATAAAACTTTTTTTTTTTGACAATTTATGTATGTCATTTACAATATATTAAAATGTGTGACAAATTGACATTATTTAGGCCTATCGGCCACACTGTTCTTTGGATACTGTCCATTTAAAAATGCCTTATTTCTATTTAGAGAAAGCTTGCTAGATTAATCTCAACTTGTGAAACACTGAATAGTAACTTTTTAAAGCTCTGTAATAATAGAAAACACTTCTAGCAACTGGAAGAACTCTGCTATACTGATGTTTTTGGCAAATTGTTTTAAAATTGAAATGATAGTGAAAACTTGTTTGGCCAAAAGAATGGGTTTGTGTTTGTGGTTGTCTTTGTATGCAGTCGCATGTATATGACAGAACTACTTGAGGTACAATGATTTTGGGATGTGTGCACACAACCGCACATGCTATTGTTCAATTAGTACTCCTGTAATATTGTGACTAAGCACTACAGTTTACTGCACTAATTTACACTGTTTTCATAATGCTAGATTTTTGAGTTCACATAGTAGCTTTTAGAATTCCAGGGTGTCATTCCAGGGTGCAGGAGCTCTGGTCTCTAATTTGCTAATGAAGTGAAGGTATGTGAGTTGTTTAACAGGTTTAAGCCTGGCCTGCTTCTGTAACATTCTTCATAGGGTTTTTTCCTTCTCTGTGCTGCACCCACACATTTAATTGTAACAGCTTTCCTGAGCTAGATTCTATCTGATTAAACTTTTGCAAATTTTAATTGTCTGAAATAGCTTCCTATTTTATTTATTTTTTTAAATGGCTTTTTCACCTTTTCGCAGTTGTGAGATTATTTCGGAAAGGCATGTTTGTTTCGTTTCCTCATTCTGGCTTTGCACAGGGTTCTGTTTCAGAATATTCTATGCTGTAGTTTTTCAGTTCCATATATCATGTCAAATACACATGCACTCTGTTTGAATTAATAACATTGTTAGTAGTGTTGCTTATGTTACATTTTCAACACTATTGTATTGAAAGGAGAAAAGGGATATTGACTCATTAAGCACATTATTAGGAACATCTGTACTTATTCATGCGATTATCTAATCGGCCAACCGTGTGGCTGCAGTGCATAAAATCATTCAGATACGGGCCAGTAGCTTCATTTAATGTTCACATCAACCACCAGAATGAGGAATAAATGTGACATGATTGTTGGTGCCAGATGGGCTGGTTTGTGTATTTCTGTAACTCTCCTGGGATTTTCACACTCCACAATCTCAAGAGTTTACTTAGAATGGTGCCAAAAACAAAAAAAACATCCAGTGAGCAGCAGTTCTGTGGACGGAAGCACCTTGTTGATGAGAAGGGTCAACAGAGAATGGCCAGGCTGGTCCGAGCTGACAAAGGCTACGGTAACTCAGATAAGCACTCTGTACAATTGTAGTAAGCAGAATAGCATCTCAGAATGCACAGCACGTCGAACCTTGAGGTGGATGAGCTACAACAGCAGATTATCACGTCTGGCACTTTATTATGACCATAGTGTTCCTAATGAAGTGCTCAGTGAGTGTCGACTATGTTAATGTGTTTTTATACTGTGAACTAATTTTTGGTGACCCATGGTACCATGTAATACAACTACTATTCAATTTGTAAACAAAAATGAGCACTATAAACATTTTGGATAACTCACCTTAAACCAGGCCTTGACCTTAACTAGGCCAGTTAGTCACACACTCCTGTTGGAACCAGAGATTAATTTTTGACCTATGAACACAAATCACTTATGTATATCTACTAGAGTTTAGTGAGTTTTTTTCTTTAACCCAAGAGGGTTGTACATTAACAGATAATCCTAACAAATGGCATGAAGCTCAACTCTACTCCCTTTACTTTTCTGAGCTTGCATTTCCACTGCAATTTAATACTGCATCAACGTGGGTGGGATTATAGGATGATCGTCATAGTTCCGCCGCCTCTACTGCCGTGACATCATCTTAAACACGACAAAAACTGACTAAAACAATAACACAACCGCTAACTGTTAGCTGTTAGCTACTAGCTCATTGTACTGCATAAAGCAGTTGTTGCATTTTTACACAACTGTAACAGTTAAATTGGCCTGGTTGTTTTAGAAGCAAGCTTCCAGTTGCTGGTCAACTAAATAAAAGTGAAGCTTTCAAGCAGAGTATAGAGTTAACATAAAACGTACCATCCTCTATCGTGGCTGTGTCCAGGACTCTCTCCCTCCCATTGCTCGCCGGTTTAGATAGCGTCCATTTGGTCAAACCACTTCCACTTTTCCTTAATGGTTCTGTAGGCACTTTTAAGTTTTAACACTGTTGGTAGGTCCGGTGGTAGCCATGTGCAGCCAACAGCTGAGACACTTCCTGAGAGCATTTATCGTTTCACTCATCACTACCAAGTGGACAGTCTGCGCCTTGTTTATTGACCACGGCGTGGTTTTGTGCATTTATTTTTTCACAATTCGAATGTCACATGAATAAATGATACTGTTATCGCTGTTGTTAAATTTAAAACTAGCGGTGTTGATGTCGCGTGTCGGAAATCAAGTGACGCCGGTAGTGACGATTCTCCCTGACCAATCAGTGATCTGCAGGATTTTGACGTCACATTTAGTATCGGCTCGGCTCACTTGGATCCTCGACCGAGGTGGCACTAAAAAAAAGTACATTAACCTGGTACTATCCACAGTGGGGAAAACCCCAAAAAAGCTTGCAGAGTTGAGTCGAGTTGTACTGTGCAGTGGAAAAGCCCCATTAGAGAACAGTAAGGCAGCACATTAACCTGATATCGGGGTAACAACAGAATATAAACTGATGAACTATGTATGATGTATTGGACGAGCCTCTTTGATGTAATGTTAATTCTGGCTAATTAAGACTTTTCTCATTGATTATGCATGCCTAAGTGTGTCTGTTTGTATACATAATCACAGGAAAGTTGGTCCTGTATCTGAATCGGAGTAATTCCTCCTACCGCCACTATTATTAGATACGGTTGATAATATTTCATGCATGCTCTCACTGTGTGTGTGTGTGTGTGTGTGTGTGTGTGTGTGTGTGTGTGTGTGTGTGTGTGTGTGTGTGTACATATGAGAGAGAGAGAGTGGGATAATCAAATATGCAAGGATTCAGTGCTGCTTTTAGAATGAAGCTGTGAAAGTAGATGCTATATTATTGATTCTAGATTCTATGTTATTGAAACAGGCTGATCTTTTAGCAAAGGTTTCATGATACTCCATCCAAATAGTTCAGGTGCCTAATGATACTACATACCCCAACATTTTAACCACATTAGTCCATAATGTCCCCAATATTATCTAGCTAGTTAAAGAAAGCTATTTCTATTTAGATTTGCATAATCTTATTGTTTGTGAAGATATTTAGGTTGAATTCTTTTGTGTGAATTGTACCAAGTAGGTTAAGTTTATTATTAGTGTTTTATTTAGCTCATTTTCATTATTATTCATGTATGGGGCTTGACTATGTCTCTGAGGCATTATGTAAATTTCCATCACTGTACCTTACTGCAAAGGATCCTGGGAATCCGCATTATACCAAAGCTAATGCACAAATCTAATTTGTGCTGGGAAATGTTCTTTGAGGATTCAATTAGATTAAAAAAGAGGTAACAGCTAGCAATAATACAGACTTAACAGTTTAAAATTACTATTGTTTATTTAAAGAATTTTGAAGGTTATTGACATTGTGCCACCACACCTCCACAAGGGCATTTTTCAGGCATGATTTGGTCACAACAAGATCACCAATAAACCACTATCATTTATAATGTATGAGCTGCATGGGCTGTGTTGGTGTGCTTAGATATTAGATCAGTGTTTATTATTTTATCTGCATAATTAATAAAGGACATTGGCTTGAAGTTCTTTGTGCTGACAACAAAAATGCAACCGTATTAAAAAAAGAACAAAATTGGTTTAGGTTTAAAATAGAAAACAACAGAAAGAAATAGACAGGTACGTTTTTCCACTTCACAGTGTGAAGTGAGACTTGCTTTGTTGGAGTTATTTTGGGTATAGAAAAGTCTGGGAATTGCATCCAAACAGTGCTTGGCACTTTTGTTGTTTGTTTAGTGGAGAGGAACAATCATCTAACATTTCAAATTGATCAAATGAGAGACCTTTATTAACCTCTTTTTTTTTTTATTTGAGTTACATGTTTCAAACATTCGCTGCAAATGATTAGGCATGTGTGTGCGCACCACTGTTAGCATGACAGGTGTAGTACGGTCCCAAATGAAACACTTAAGTTTTTCACTACACAGAAGAACTCACTGTTTTTTGTTTTCAGCTGATGGAAGTGTTGTTTCTAAAGAAACGGGGACCAGAGCCCACGGTTGTGTTCTTTCCAGCCACCAAGAGAGGCCGGATCATCCTGCCGAGTCCCCGCATTGCTTCAGTCGCCTTTCAAGACAGTTTACTGGATTGACAAAATTTTGTTTATGTTGCCAATGTTGTTGGCTTCATGTCAAATGTGTGTCACTAACCAATAAAAGATGCATGCCCCAGTGCAATTGCTCGAGGCACAAACATATTCATAATAAGGAGCACTTTTCAAATTCCTGCCTATATGCAAAACTCACAACACGGCAGCTCCCCGAGGGAGCGCGGCACTGATTTCATTCCCGGGCATGAATCTCGACTCGATCTCTATGCTGGCGCACCTGACAGAAGAATGCATTCATTCAATTCACCAGTGTTTGAGCACATTCAAGCTGGGAAAAACTTTTCTGTTTAAGCTTTTTCAATGGTCTCTTGGTCTTGGCTTCCGCAACACTGATCTCTCCGCTGGGACTATTGCTTATGAGACCACATCAGCACTGGCTCAGATCAGATCGTATTGTGGTATAATGCCGCTGTCTAGTTGACCATTTGGAAAATGCCATTGTTATATCAGACGGCACTTGGTCAAGTATCCAGACGTAAAGTGGTCACAATGGATGCTTCAAACTCGGTCTGGGTTTGGCATTCACAACCTGAATTGTAGAAACTTCACGTCTGACCCCTAAACGGTGTTAGAAGTACTCAGAGGGGCTCTCACAACCAGTGCTCACCACCATTTTACAGGCCAGAGCCCTTTCAACAAGACGTTTACACACCTTGAAATGGCGAGTGACATTTTGTCATTACATTAGGTGACCTAATATTGACCATAAGAATGCCAGTCTATTGCATACTGTGGCAACTCAAAAACAAAGACAATGTTATGCTTCATTTAACTAACTAAATAGCTTTTAACTGTGTTTTGATATAATCGTTTCAATGAACCTTGTTGGGACACAATGTAAAACTTAAACATGGTTCTCCTGAAGCAAAACAAAAAGTCTCTTTGACACAGGAATTATAGCATGCCACTGTGAACTAACTATGTTAGTGTGGGCTTTGTATGTTTATTCATTTGTTGCTGTTTGTTGTCAGATTAATGGTTAGTGGACTGTGGTCTCCGCTGTGATCTGATCTATGAGGAGAACTAGGCGACTCTAACAGTGAGTATCCACAATTTACTTCAATATATAATAAAATCATTCTCCCTTCACTCTTTCAGTTACAGGGATAGAGTTCCTGTCTTGAGTCTTCAGTGCTTTTCTCTCTGGTTTCACAGGACATGCAGCACCCAAATTTCGAAACGCAACACCCGCTGCAACAGGACGAGCAGGAGACTGGTTATGACCCTCTACAGAACTGCAACAAAAACAGAGGTAGTAAGGACAATACATTTTACATTTAAAGTTTCACAGCTTTATCACTATGTAAACCAGGTTAAAGGGATAGTTCATCCAAAAATTAAAATTCTCTAATCATTTATACCATCCCAGGTGTGTATGACGTTCTTCTGCTTAACCCAAAGATTTTAAGAAGAATATTACAGCTCTGTAGGTCCATACAGTGCAAGTGAATGAGTACCAAAAATTTTAAGCTACAAAATGCACATAAAGGCAGCATAAAAGTAATCCATATGACTTCAGTGGTTAAATCCATATCTTCAGAAGGTGTGTTTGAGATACAGATCAATATTTAAGTCCTTTTTTTACTATAAATTCTCCTCCCTGCCTAGTGGGTAGCATATGTACGAAGAACTTGAATCTCTGAAAACAAAAGAATGTGAAAGTGGAGATGAATAGTAAAAAAAGGACTTCAATTACTGATCCGTTTCTCACCCACACCAATCATATCACTTCAGTAGACATGGAATTAACCACTGGAGTCATATGGATTACTTTAATGCTGCCTTTATTCTTTTGGAGCTTCAAACTTTTTGACCTAGAGAGATATTTTTCCAAAAAAAATCTTCTTTTGTGTTCTGCAAAAGAAAGAAAGTCAAACACATCTGGTATGGCATGAGGGCGGGTAAATGAGAGAATTTTCATTTTTGGGTGAACGATCCATTTAATTATGTGATCTAGAGATGGAGATGGAAGGTGACAGCCGTGAGTTTTAGAGCATATATTTGTGAGTAGACAAGCTGTCAGCCTTTTGAGATTTACAGGAGTAATTAACATTGGGGATTAAATAAATTATTGTCTGAGAAAATGTTTACAAGATAAGATCATGCACACATAGTAATTATTGTGTGGGACATAAAATAATGTGTTGTTGAGAAGTCACCCTTAAGAAGCTATATCCTGTATCCCACCAGTGTACATACAACTTCCAAATTCTATGCAGATTTGAGATTTTGCTTGTGTTTTAAAAGTTGTGCCTCTGTCTGTCATGGTCATAACATTTTGCTGGTGATTCATTGTCATGGAAATAGTTATTATGTTGGCTTAAGAAAATCCAACATACTGTTATTCTGCAGACTTTGTTCAGAGTTTTTCCAGAATCCCAAAAAAGAAGACCAAACTTTCCAATTGTAACTACTAGATCTTTCAAGCTACATCCACCAAACTTGGAACACGTCTTCAGACTGTTCGGACTTGCGTTGCTATGACTTTCCGAACTGATCGGACTTTCGGTTTTCCTTTAATGGATTATCAAATATGAAAAAATCCATTAGACTTGCATTGAAGAAATGTTCAAATGTGCCACAGAATGTTCATTATTTCAAATGTTCGTGATTTCAAATTACAACTGTTTAATTCCAATAAAGCATTTACATGCAAACACACAAAATACCTTTAAGCGTAATCTGTCTGTCTGTCTGTCTGTCTGTCGATCCATCCACATACAAGGCCTCTAAGTTTATCTGTCTGTCTGTCCGTCTGTCTATCCATCTACAGGATCTATCTAGTATATCCATCCATCATGTTTTTCTATCTATCCATCAGTCCATGTTTTTCTATTCATCTACCCATCCAACCATCCATCCACACACAAGACCTTTAAGCTCCATCCATCATCCAGTATTTACAGCATATCCATTTATCTGTCTGTTTATCCATCCTTTGATTTTTTTTTTTTTTTTTTTTACTTTTTCCCATCTTTCTAACTTCTTTCTACATTCGTTTGCTCTATTTTTCTGACTGTTGGGCTGGTAAAACCCTCAAACTTCAAGATTTAAAAAAAAAATGTAAACAGTCAGGCCAGGCTTTTTCAAGCCAACATCAAAGTTTGTCTTGGCGTAATTTACTATCTAGTTTATAATATTTACACATTTTAAAATAAAAATGTTCTTGTCAACTTTAGCTCTAAGTATGACCCAAAAATATCCGTTTAAATTCTCCCACCAGAATATAACTGTATATACATTATTTTTAATCTTTGTAAATATTATTATATTGAATATAAGAGTTTTCTTTATGCAATAGTAATATATTTCTGTCCTAATTTCTGAGGGTGTTGCATTCATAGTGCACATAATAAGTGATGCACATCACTACAGAGATGGTCTTAGAATTTTTGGAGCATTCACATTACGCACTACTGGACCAGAAAGGGAGAGGTATAAAACACTTTTTTTCACAGTATTTCTGTTCTATTCACTTAAAATTAACTTGTGCTCGAATGGCAATATTTAACTGGAATTTCAACATTCACAATAATCACGGCTATCTCAAATAACAGCAATCAGAAGATTGTGTAATAAATGTGACAGGCCTAGATGTGTAATTTTTACAAATCTGATTGACAACTAAGGTTAAGTTGGATTCCAGTGGTGTTTATTGTAGATCATCACTTCTGATATCATGGTAAATGTTTCTTCTGTAATTTTGTCTGGTTGTTTGTTACTTTCAGGAGGATCACTAGACGTTGCTACTGAGTCCACATTTCCATCATACAGGTCTCTCAATTCATGTATTTATCATGCTAATGGTCTCCATTGTCATGTTGCATTTGAACCTATATGGAGTGGTTTATTTCTATTTTTGATATGTTCCATACAGCAAGGAGTGGGATGACTTGTTCCAGAACAGTAACTACCTGGCACATATCAGGCAGGCAGGCATTAACGGACGATTACGGAGTAGCCGATTCCGCAGTGTATGTTGGAAGGTAAAGGCGTGCGGACACAACGTTTATCTGTAATAAGTAAACCATATGTGATGCATAAACTATTTTATGTTTTGAAGCATTGATATCCTAGTAAGACTGGATATGTTGATTCCAGCTTTATCTGGACGTCCTACCTGAAGATAAGACTCAATGGATCCGCATAATCAAGCAGCTCAGAGCACAGTATGAGAAGATCAAAGAGATGGTATGTGTGTGCTTCTGAATGTGTCTGGTTTTATATGTTCAGTGGATTTTGAGACTTTTTTCTTTGTCTTGACCTGCAGCACATTACAAACCCTCGCAAAGCTGCTGGCCAACAGGACCTGGTGGTGAACAACCCACTCTCACAGGATGAAGGAGTGAGAGAACATCCAATCACAATCCAGATAAATACGTGAATGCCTGGATCTGTTCCTTACTGTTTGATTAACATCTCGACCTTTGCTTCCCTCTCTCTCTCTGTTCCTGTATGTCTGCTTTCTATATCTCTCTCTTTTAGAGTCTATGGAACAAGTTCTTTCAGGATAAGGAGCTAAGGGCGATGATCAAACAGGATGTATTACGAACGTAAGTGTCTAATTCAGCTACACACACATACATGTACAGTGGCCCCAGAAAGTATTTTGGCACATCAGTCACACTTAAAAATTTTAGAATTGTATTGCATTAGAAACACAATATCAAGCCAAGTAGCAGCTATCAAAAAATTATGCTAGACCTTTCACACATGTGCCCAGTCCAAGTAACCACAAGTGTAGTTCATCATAGTAACTATAGATTTGTTCCACAAAGTGTTGCACCAGAAGTGCAAATCTGGTATATGTGCAGGTTTCCAGAGATGCTGTACTTCCAGAAAGAGGATGTTAGGACGAAGCTGACTGATATTCTATTCTGCTATGCACGAGAGAATGAGCGGCTGCTATACAAACAGGTTTATACACTTTTGCTGAGTCAAAATAAGACTGGCTGAGTCAAATCTCTGCGTGTAATTGTGCCAAACTATGAATACATTTTTTAATACATAATATGAATACATTAATCTCTCATTTTCCCTTTTCATCACTCTCTCTTTCTCACTGTCTCTCTACAGGGCATGCATGAGTTATTGGCTCCTATAGTGTTTGTTCTTCACTGTGATCACCAGGCGTTTCAGCATGCCAGTGAGATGGCCAATCCCAGGTCTGCCCAATTTACTACAGACACATCTCGCCCTTATATTGTCATTCTGTATTGTGAAGATTTGCTCACCCAGCATTCAGAACTTAATATTTGCTCTGTTCTGCATAGTATGTTTAGGGGTAGTTGACAAATAAGATTTCTATGGACTAATTATCAACATCATTATTTTGGTAAAATGTATATGAACGTGTAAAAGCAAAGTGTATAAAGTCCTGTATCTACACATTTCAGCATTCTTTCAGCTTTTTTAATCACCTTTTTCCCTTCAGTAGTTCATTTTAAATGGTCCTGCTGTGTGACAAAATATATTTTATATATATATATATATATATATATATATATATATATATATATATATATATATATATGTATGTATGTATGTTGGAGACATGCAGCATTTTTGTTTGCCTTTTTCCTGAAATCGTTGACCTCAGCTCAGTGGAAGGTTGGCTAGAGAATATCAGAAAGGATGGGGTTGCATCGGAGTATTCTGCAAGTTTCATGCTAGATCTTAGTCTGAGTAGATGTAATGTTTAATTTGACATGAACGTAAATGAGATTGTGAGGAATTTTGTGAGTTTGTTCAAGATGGATGCTGTGTACATGGATATCCATTATTCAACACAAAAAACATTGAAATGACATCTTTCTACCAATTTTCAACAGTCAAAAAACTCCTGGATTGCGAAAACTAGATTTAAAATGAAAATTCTCATCATTTACTCGCCCTCATGCCATCCCAGATGTGTATGACTGACTTTCTTCTGTTGAACACAAATTACGATTTTTTGAATATCTCAGTTCTGTAGGTCCATGCAATACAAGTGAATGGTGGCTAGAACTTTGAAGCTCCAAAAAGCAAAGACAATCATAATAAAAGTAACCTATATGATTCCAGTGGTTAAATGAATATCTTCTAAAGCGATATGATATTTGTTTTGGTTTAGCAGAAGAAAGAATGTCATACACATCTGGTATGGCATGATTGCAGGCCTGGATTAAGATTCCAGAGGCCCCTGGGTACAATGTCTTGTAGCCTGGAGGCTGGATATTTGCTCCTTCTGTTATGGAAGGCAGCAGGTAGACTGTCCTGTTGTCCACGATAAGGACAATGCAAGCATCTTTGTTGATTGCCCCCCACAACGCCGGGTACGCAGGCACCTGATAAATCCACTGTGCGCTGCTGCTGCTGCTACTGCTACAGCTAGCCACGGAATCAGATTTTGCTGCGCTGCTAACACTAGCCTCAGCCTCCTCCGGTACTTGGCTAGCTTGCTCCTCATCTTCCACAAATTCTTCACCCTGATTCTCCTCCTGGCTCCGTTTGAAGAACATGTGAATAGATGGCTCAGGTCTTAATAAAGATGCCTCCCTCTCATCTTTTTCTCTTTTACGTTTACGTTTACTACAACCACTTCTCTCACTCGTTTTAAAATATCTACGACGACTACTCCAACAGTCTGCTCCATTCAGCACTGGGTTATTTGAAGACAGCGTCGGCTTTTCACATTTGCGCTTGACCAATTATATCATTCCGTTTCGATTAAAAAAATATCAGTGTGCTTTTTATTGGTTAGGTGTCATTATCTGAAGGCAGCGGCTATTTTCACTTAGTGAAAATAGCGATATTTACACTACTATTACTATTTACACTAAGTGACAGTAGCAGCATTTTCTTAGCGATATGCTATTTACATTAAGTGAAAATAAATAGCGATATATTGTATTTACATTATATAAAAGTAGCAGTTCTTTGCAAATAAGTGCAAATAGTTGTTAGATGCTATTTATACTTATGAATAATGGCAGATACTATTAGGATGCAGAAATAATGCAGTTTATACAATAATACCATAGTGTAAATGACTATATTTATTACAATTATTAAATGGACAATAAAGCCCTCCCTACACCTACCACTAACCGATAAACACTTAAATTAAACATTTGGCACTTTATCTCCACAAATATTTTCTTTTTTTTTTTTTTTTTAAATAAATGCCTTTCCTAGCTGATATTTGATGGGAAAAGAGCGAATTCGGCAAAAGGTGAATTCGAACTCTGGTTGAAAGTGTCAAAAGCTACTTTCATGAGCCACGCACCCTACTGACTACGCCATTGCAGTCATAATGTTGTGCGCATTAAAAAAAAAAAAAAAAAAGAAAGAAAATATTTAGTTTTCTTCACTGTGCATGGGCCCCTGGGCCCATGCCCATATTGCCCATTGGATAATCCGGCCCAACATGAGGGTGAGTAAATGATGAGAGGATTTACATTTTTGGGTGGACTATCACTCTAAGACCGTATGATATGTTGTACTTGCATCCGTCATTGCATTTGTGTCAAATTAAATATGTGTCTACTCTGACTATTATTGTATGTTTATTTTTAATTATCGCTGTGCTAATCTTGTTTGGCAGTGAAGAGATGAAAGTCCTTCTTGATCCTAAATTCCATGAGCATGATGCATAGTGAGTACACATTATGTATCATCACACTGGATGACAAAAATTTGTCTAATTTTACTGGACATTCGCTAAACACACTTTGCTCCATCTGTCATGTCTTTTTGTCTGTCTGTCTCTGTCCAAATATCTCCACAGTGCCATGTTTTCTCAGCTCATGGAGACCGCAGAACCCTGGTTCAGTAGTTTTGAGCGGGAAGTCAGAAAGGTAGCAATGATTGTATTTGACATAAATAGTATTTATACTTCATTATTTGCAATCATTGTGAGTCATTGACTGAGTTTATATAAGCATCATAACAAACACATCTTTATTTTGTACATTACTTAAATTGTGTTTAAATGTTTCAGGGTAAAGAGGAAATGCTTACCAGCATTCCATTTGCGAGACCGCAGGACTGCGGCCCCTCTGTTGCTATAGTGACCAAAGTCAACCGAATTCAGGATCAGCTAGTAAAGAAACATGACATTGAACTGTACATGCACCTCAACAGACTAGAGATAGCTCCCCAGATCTATGGCATGTAAGTGTTTATGAATGGGTTTCAAGGCTGTTGACAGTAGTGCATATTGTCAGTTTAGGATTACAGGAATATTCAGGGGCATTATGCAAAAGTTACATGGTCATGACATGAGTTGAAATATTAGATGTAAACGGGTTGGTCAGCGATTCCATCACACAAGTCTCATGCTAACTCATCATGTTTGAGTGTTTTTGGCTATACTTTTGTGTAAAACATTGCAATAACTTTAGACATAAATTATAAGTGGATTACTATAAACACATTTTGCATTTTTTATTTACTGAGGGATGTGCTTAAATACATGTTACATATGTTACCTTGTTAGCATTTACAAGGTGTGTGTGTGTGTGTGAGCGTGTATTTATCACTTTGTGGGGACCAAATGTCCCCATAAGGATAGTAAAACCCAAAATTTTTGACCTTGTGGGGACATTTTGTCGGTCCCCATGAGGAGAAAACAGCTTATAAATCATACTAAATTATGTTTTTTGAAAATGTAAAAATGCAGAAAGTTTTCTGTGAGGTTTAGGTTTAGGGGTAGGGGTAGGGTTAGGTTTAGGGGATGGAATATAAAGTTTGTACAGTATAAAAACCATTACGTCTATGGAAAGTCCCCATAAAACATGGAAACACTACGTGTGTGTGTGTGTGTGTGTGTGTGTGTGTGTTTGTACGTGCGTGTGTAGTCGCTGGGTTCGACTGCTATTTGGTCGCGAGTTTCCGCTGCAGGATCTGCTGGTCGTCTGGGATGCTCTTTTTGCAGACAGCATCACCTTGGACCTGGTGGACTTTGTGTTCGTTGCTATGCTTCTGTACATTAGAGATGCATGTGAGTTTGTCTCTTTCATTTTCTGTATTTAGTTCCCATTACAAACAAAGTAAAGACAATCCTCTCCAGGGCTAAATAATAGAGTTAGACCGCAGCCTCATCCTAAATAATGAATATTGAGGCAGTACTGCATGCTGACCACTCAAGACCTTTCACTGGGTTTACTGAAACCATGAACAGCTTTCACTCTGTCCAGTCATATCACATCAGCCACCTATATAACCTATCCAAACACAGCTAATGACATGCATATGAGGTGGCTTGTGCTTGCTGGCATTTAGCATATAGTATCTTCATTCATAACATGTTCACTGAAGGAGATATACAACACAAGCACAAAGAGCTCTAGAAGAACTTTATCAGTGTATAGGTACATTTGAATATGCTCTAATTGTACTGTTACTATGTCATCCCTGTTGTAGTGATCGCTAGTAACTTCCAGACATGTATCGGCCTCCTGATGCACTATCCTCTAATAGGAGACATCCACTCGCTGCTGCTGAAAGCATTATTCCTCAGAGACCCTAAGGTACTGTCATACCTTCTCTTCTTTATTGACCTTTTCTTTATACTGTAGTTTTAACTATTAAAGTTTGGTATGAAGATATGGCCCCAAAAAAATATTTGTACACTATATACATGTATGTATGTATTAAAGGGGTAGTTCACCCAAAAATGATATTTCTTTCACCATTTGCTCACCCCTCATGCCATCCCAGATGTGTATGACTTTCTGTTTTCTGCTGAAAACAAATTAAGATTTTTAGAAAAATATCTCAGCTCTGTAGGTCCATACAATGGAAATGAATGGTAGCCAGAACTTTGAAGGTCCAAAAAGGACATGAAGGCAGCATAAAAGTAATTCATAAGACTCCAGTGGTTAAATACATCTCTTCAGAAGCAATATAAGTGTGGGTGAGAAACAGATCAATATTTAAGTCCTTTTTTTACTACAAATTCACCTCCCTGCCCAGTAGGTGTCGATATGCATGAATTATGCAAATAAAAAAAAGTTACAGTGGAGATTTATAGTAAAAAAGGACTTAAATGTTGATCTGTATCTCAGCCACACCGATCATATTGCTTCTGAAGATATGTATTGAATCACTGGAGTCATATAGCTTACTTTTATGCTGCCTTTATATGATTTTTGGATCTTCAAAGTTCTGGCCACCATTCACTTGCATTCAATGCCTACAAAGCTGAAATATTCGTCTAAAAATCTTTGTTTGTGTTCAGCAGAAGAAAGTAAGTCATACAAATCTGGGATGGCATGAGGGATGAGTACAAAAATATCAAACCACATGGCATTTATTTTGAAGAAAGATAGCTCAAGCACACTTGTATAGCAAACCTTTTTTTGTATAAAAATTTTGAAATGTATTACATTTTAAAACAATAGACACAGTGTTCTGAAGTAAGACAATGTATACTCTCTGTCAAACATGGGCAAAAATTTGCACTTGTGTGAAATTGAGGGGAACTGACATTAGACATTGCCACTTTGTGTTTTGTCATCCAATAATGGCAGTCTGTCAAGACATAGTAGTGTTGATCCTGTTGAAGAGACAGTGAGTGCGAGACTAATAGAGAATGAGACAGTTAAGCGAGTAATAGACCACCTTAATTGACAATGGGGTTTAAACATTTAACTGGTATTCCTTCCAGAATGAATTGAGTCCCAGTGTCCCAGACACATTTTAAGCCCCGCTAAAAAATAAAAAGGGAACATTTTCTTCTGACATTATATGCTCTGTCTGAGGAGCCTGCTTCTTCAGAATCCATTATTTATTTATATATTATTACTTAGTCCTGAATGTTAATGGATCTTTTGTGTAGCCAACCTTGAGCACTTCAAACAGTAGTTTAAATAACAGCTTTGTGAGCCATTTGCATAGATACAGTAACTGATGAAAGAGCCAGCCTGGCAGAGAGACTGTAAACTGCTTAATGTACACTACCTTTCAAAAGCTTGAACGCACCTACTCATTCTTTATTATTAATAATTAGTGTTTTTTTAGAATAACGGTAAAGCCATCAAAAATAAATAACACAAATGGAAGTATGGTAGTTATTTAGTGAGCAATATATGCACTGCACATAAATAAGTAATACTGGATTTATATTCATGCTGGTTAGCCAGAGGGAAACAGTGAGTCTGGTTTCTCCCAAGGTTATTTTTCTCCATTAATCAACATCTTATGGAGATTTGTGTTCCTTGCCACAGTCGCCTTCGGCTTGCTCACTGGGCTTTTAAATACAATTATTATTTATTTTGATAGAAAATGTACAATCATATTTAATCAAACTACACAATGATGACTCCATAGATATTTACTAAGGGATAATTTACTATAGATAGGACTTTATAGATATTACAGTTTCATTTTCTGTTAATGCATGATTTTCTGTAAAGCTGCTTTGAAATGATGTGTGTTGTGAAAAGTGCTATACAAATGAAAATGACGACTAGTGACCAAAAAATCTAAACTATATTTTTCTATATCTTACCTGCATTGCTTTTGAACAGTATTGATGGAGTTTCTTTGTATACTGGTGACTTGTTGGTTGCTCTTCCTTTGCTATCTGGTCCAACTCATCCATTTATGTATGTATATATTGTAGGTGTGTTCTCACTTTTGTTGCCAGCGGTTTAGACATTAACGGCTGTGTGTTGAGTTATTTTGAGGGGACAGCATATTTACACTGTTGTACAAGCTGTACACTAACTACTTTACATTGTAGCAAAGTGTCATTTCTTCAGTGTTGTCACATGAAAAGATATAAATCAAATATTTACAAAAATGCAAGGGGTGTACTCACTTTTGTGAGATGGAGTGTGTGTGTGTGTGTGTATATGTAGTACAATTTAGTTTAAAGCATGATTTTAAATCACGTTTTTCATTTAAACTGTTTATAAATTGTGAATGTTGTGAAAAGCGCTTTACAAATAAAAATGACTTGTAAAACCAATTTCTAGAATTTAAACTGAAGCCGATAGATCACAAGGTTTTAAAGATCAAACTTTTGACTAGTAGTGTCAACTACTAGTTCCACTCAACTGGTCCCAGATCTGCTTTTACACATCATTAACTGTCATTTTGTGTACCCTTAGAATAATCCTCGTCCAATGAACTATCAGTTCCAGCAGAACCTTGACTACTACAAAACACGTGGGGCTGACCTAGTCAACAAGACTCGGTATATATTTGTTTTGTGTTTGTACATTACTTTTATTCATCTTGAGAGTGCTAGAGGCCATTCAGACTTGACATTGCATTTGCTAATGCATATGGGGAGTGTCCGTTCACATGTCCTATTTGAAACCTCTCTTCAATAATAGCAATATTCTAATATTGGCTATGGTATTTGAGTCTCGCCCTTTTAGGTGCGAAGCTATTCGTTATAAAAGCAGGCACGCAAACACCATTCCTCAGAAGTTTCTTAATTCAAGACAGCGATTCATCTCTCATCTAGAAGCCTTCTACTGCTTCAACGTCAACTACACAAGTCAGCGGGCGGTATCTCTGCTCCCCTGCAGTGTTCCGCTGAACATCACTCCACCTCACTGCTTAGCTGGTGAAATTGCAGCTTCGCTAGGAGTTGTGTATCCTTATAAGCAATTGTATAGTGTTATATTGTGTGTGTGTGTGTGTGTGTGTGTGTGTGTGTGTATGTATATATATATATATATATATATATATATATGTGTGTATATATATATATATATATATATATATATATATACACACACACACACCGTAACGTGTTCGCGTCTATAAAGTTGTCGTTCTGTAAGTGTTCTTTGTTCGAAAGGCACATCTCGCCGTCAGATCAGCATGAGAGCTGCATTCACTGTCTGACAGTTCTCATGGAGACAGACTGCCCTCACTGTGAAGGCATGAGTCTCAAGGCACTTCACTCGTTAATCGCTCTCATTCTGAGGAACGATTCAGCCTCCCGTTCCCTCCCATCCTCCTCTTCTGTGACACCCGAAGGATCACACGAGGAGGCACGGCAGGGCCACAAGGTCGAGCAGGAGGAATTTGAGGTGGTCCTTGTGCCAGCACACGCCCCGCGAGCCCCTCAATCTTCATGTAAGGTGTCTATGCCAATACATTATGTGCGTGACGAGCTCTGGCCTCGCGCATGGCCTCGTCTTGTTCGGGGGTTCTGACGCTGTTGATGATGACAATGTCATGTCTCTCGCTGCATCAGACAAGTGGTCAGTGGATGACACTAATGCCCCTTCCCCCAGTGAGGAGCGTGTACACATCACAGACAAGTAGATGCTTTGCGTCATTTCAAGGGTGGTCGAAGAGCTCGATATCCAGTGGTCCCCGCTAGAGGAACCTATACAATCTCGCCTTATTGAATGGTTCCTGCATAACGAACTGCCAAATAATGGCACACGCCCTATTCAGCTCACCCACGCAGCAATTACATCCTCTCTAAAGAAGAAAGCGGTTATGCCCGACTTCTACCCCTGAAAGAGGTGCCAGTGGCACATCTTTGCCCGTTGAGTAGCAGGACGTGGAACTCACGCCATGGTCATCTTTATAAGCCGTGTCAAATAACGTCCGCACTGACTGGAGGAGCATCCTCAGCAGCAGGCCAAACTGGTTCAGCATGCCACGTGATGACAATGCTCCGAAGTTTTCCAAGCTAAGCTCCTCAAACAATGGACAAGCAAAGCTACTATCCAGAGACATTCAAAGAGCTCCGCACCACCACAGATTTAGTGCTGCAAGCTAGGAAAGTCACTGCACAGGGCATTAGCAAGTCAATGAGCAACCTGGTATTTTTGGATCATCACATCTGGCTGACCCTCACGGTTTTGCGTGAAGAGCCACTCTATTTGATGCTCTGGTGTCTCCAGCCATGCTATAAAGTTTGCTCATTATGCACAACTGATTCCCAATGGTGAGCACATTATATCATGTATGAACATATAAAGATTGTAAAAAGAGTACAGCACTCGCGCAAGACGTTCACACTTTTTCAATAAATTGCTTTCCCTCTTCAAAGCCTCACATTATGTGCAACCACTTCCCAATGGGGATATAATTCCCGAATTATATCATCTTATGAACATACCAAATTGCCCACTTGTCTTGTTACACGGACGAGTGTTAAGCTCTTACTGGCATTCCAGTGCTACCTGGTAACTCACCACTGACTGGCTGCTCTTGCATCATGGACAGCGGAAGCCTTCTACCAGCAGAATGTTATGCATGGTCAAATTTCAGAAAGAAAGTGTTGAACACATATGCATCCAGCACAGGTTGGGTTGCGGTGTGTAATGGATGCCCAACTTTGTGACATGTCAACCGCCTAGAGCTACTGGCTGTCTTTCTAGCTTTGACAGCTTTTCATTACGATATTGTGACTCACCACATTGTGATTCATTCAGACAACCCAGCAGTAGTGGCGTATATGTTACCATGTCGCGCTGGCCAATATATGGCCGTGAAACGCAAGTATGCGCTTCCCCCGGTGCGCCTCCTTCATTCTGTCATCAGCAAAGTCAGAGTGGACATGGAAACAGTTCTGTTAATTGCATCGTAATGGCCCAATCAGTCTCGGTTTCTGGAGATGCTAGAAATACTGGACGGGCCTCCATGGGAAATACTGCTGAAGAAAGCTAGAGCTGCGAAGTCTACACGTGTGACAGAGCATGCTAAATGCACCAGAACTGATGTATTCAGTTATGAGCACAATTTTACAGGCCAGAGCGCCATCCACGAGATGCCTCTACACGCTAAAATGTAATGTGTTCACAGATTGGTGTCTTTAACATGGCAAAGAAACCGTAAACTGCCCCATACATGAAATTCTCATATTTCTTCAAGAGCAATTAGTCACAGGACTCTCTCCGTCAATGCTCAAAGTTGATGTTGCGACTATATTTGCGTATCACGCACCTGAAGCTGACACCACTATAGGCAAACATGATTTAATTTATAGTTCCTTAGAGGAGCAAGATGATTAAATCATCTTGGCTGGCTACAGTCCTGATTTGGGACCTAAGTTTGGTCCTACAAGCACTCGCAGGCCCCCCCCCTTCGACCCTTTGGACTTTGATGATTTGCGCATGCTCTCCATTAAGATCGCACTACTGCTTGCTCTGGCCTCAGTAAAATGGGTTGGTGACTTGCATGCACTATCAATTGACAATTCATGTCTGAAGTTTGGCCCCGATCTTTCAAAGCCACTGTCAAACCAAGAAAAGGTCCTAACCACGCTTTTCAGAGTGCGAAACAATCCTTCCATTGTACGGGCGCTACATGCATACGTTGAGCGCATCCTTAGTTCAGACTGTTGGATCAGATCTTTGTGTGCTATGGAGGATGAACGAAAGGAATGTCCGTCTCACTAGATCTCTCTCTTCACAAGTCCTGTCTGTTTAGAGCGCTTGCTATTTTCTTGGCCAAACATATACCTATGCCCCTACATTTAAGTACGGGCTCCCCATCATTTTACACAACTGTCTGCATTCAGGCCATTGTATTTTACCATAAAGTCACAAGCGCTTTCTTATAAATTAACTCCCTTCCAGACTGGGTTCATTCATACTATATGACTATAGTTCATATATTCATTCTGAGTGCTCCCCTCCTGGGCCAACATGAGGGTCACTCACTTGCGGCATACTCATGTCGGTCACCAACCTGTGGGACTGAGGTATCACGTTTCCTCTCTGGAAGGTTATGTCGTGTACTGCGGCGTGATTGGATTCTGTTACCCATATTATAAATGCAATGTCAAGTGTGCTGAGTTGTATGGGAATGTCTCTGAGGAACAAAGAGCGATTTGCTCTTTGTTCCTCAGTCAGAATGTTCTGAGGAATGTTGTTTGAGTGCCTGCTTTTATAGCATACAGCTTTGCGCTTAAAAGGGTGGGACTCAAACACTATAGCCAATATTGGAATATTTGTGTTATTGTAGAGAGGTTTCAACTAGATAATGTGAAAGGACACTCCCCATATGTGTTAATAAACACAGTGTCTCATTCCCTTCGTCTTAGGAAAGTGAGGTTAAATACGTAACCGAGACGTTCTTGCACAAAAAATATATATAACAAAGCACTAGTCTCGAAGCTGTTTCGTTTTAATTTTAAAACTTGACATGACATTTTAAAAATGCGTCACTCCTGTGTGAGATGCTGAAAAGCAGTGATGTGGCACTACAGTCAAAGATGTCCATCTAGCACATATTTACATAGAAAAATAATTGAAAACCAGTGCAGATAGATGCAAAATTGTGTTCTGTTTGAACGGTCCCTTTCACTTTTTAAAGGAGAAAAATATCTTTTATTATTTGGATTAGGCAAGAGTTTCACTATTATAGCGGTATATAACATTTAGCATTGAATAAACCTCTTTTTTTTCCCCCTCTCTCTAGGGCCAGCACTAAACCAGCACCCCTCAACATTAATAAAGTATCCAATTCTCTTCTCAATTTCGGCCGAAAGCTAATTTCTCCAATGGGAGGTGGACCCAGCGGGATCTCACCAATCAATAGTGAGGTGATATCAGCCCCACCACCTCAAGCTCCAGTGCCACGCCTATTGGCTGAGCCTCTGTCGTGCACCGCCCCCTCAAACACACATGTGCAATCGCAGACACACCCTCAAATGCAGCATCATCACCGACTGCTGAAGTCAGAGAGCATGCCCGTGCATCTCAGCAAAGGTGAGCACACACCTTTTTAACCTCTAGATTCATGTTGCATTTAGGGCTTGACATTAACACCCACCCACCTACCAAATGCCGGAAGATCACTGCAGTGGCAGGTAACTCCGGTTTTTCCTGCATTTAAAATTCAGTGAATGTTGAGCCACAGCCGAAGCAAATTTAATTATATTCATCTTGTGTTCAGCATTTCATAAACAATAGATATGCTTCTCTGCAGCACATTCACCAGCGCTCCAGAGACAGGATATCCAGAGCTCTGGGATGCCATGAGTCAATCAGGCTTCACACGATGTCGTGAAAGAAACCACAAAACTTATGTGACCATTTTGAATTCTTCTGAGAATTGTGTATTTTAAAGTGCTATATGGAGGAAGTCAAACCTCTCAAACTGCTAGAGAGCCCTAACATTATAGGCAGCACTGACAAGTTTATCTTTATCTTTGTTGTTTGTTTGTATGTTTTTACTGCAGTAACACTAACTGGCAACTGTACTCAAACATTTATTTCAAGATTTACAGATTTTAAAATTCCATCTTATTGAATTGAGTAATTTTTAATAAAATAACACATAGTGAAGAGTTTAAAATATATTATGTTATTTAGAATTCCTGACCAATTAGAGACACCGACATGCCGCTAATCCCCGCTCATTTTAAGATTCACGTTTTCAGGCTAATTGTCATTAACTTCTTATATCAGTGAAGTGTGTCTCTCTTTGCTAATTTTCACGTAAGCTACTTCAGCATAAAAAAAAAATATTTTACAGCTAAATTTGGAAAGCCATGAAAGTGCACGTTTTACAATGCCTGGCCCAGCATGGCCAGGTATTAAAAATGGCAGGTCCTACATGGGCAGCATGCAAATTATGTTGTAAATCTTTTGATCTTTCTAATATGGTGGCGGCGTCTTTGAGCAACAACATAAGTAGCAAAAAATCACCAACGTGCAGGAACTGCTCAAGCTACCTTATCTTCAATTAATGATTCTTTTAGCACGGGCGGTACAGAGAAAACTTCAACTGTAGAAGTCTCTAACTCTGCAGTAATGCAGTAAAAGGCAAAAGCGTATTTCAGATATCATTCGGAATATCTATGTGCCCACTGCCGAAGTACTTTCTGCACTAAAATTTGCGATTATGCGATTTTTGATGCCTATTTCAGAGTGAAAGACTAAATGTTTGGGCATGAAAATTTGTTTTTAAGTCATGGAAAAAACATGGAAAAGTCATGAAAAGAGTGGGAACCCTGTTAATGTTTTATTAATTACATTTTGTTAAACATTACACACTTTAATTTGAAGGAATTTTATTACATTGAAATGCAGAAATCTTAAAAGGCTAAAATATGCTTTTTTTTCCATAATAAATACTATAGTTACATTTTTTAGAAAGACTATCTTCATTGACCTAACTATGGTAGTGATGAGCCATCCATGGTCACCTGGTTATGGCATTAATATTACAAATGTAAGAACAAGGGTGAAGGCCATGTTTGCCTTCAGAAATTACTTCTGATATTATAGGAGATTAATGAAATCATTAGGCTTGTGTCCCGCTTAACTCAAATCATTCTCATTCAAATAAAATGTCCAAACAAATATATGCACTTACAGTCTACAGTACCTTTGTTACTTTTTGTGAGACAGGGGATTTTGGCTAGTGAAAATGCTAACTAGTAACTAGTGACTTTGAAACAGCACTAGCCACAGTGGTCGTTGAGCCAAAAAGTTTACGTCAAGCCCTGGTTGCATTGCTATTCATGTTGTGAGACTTGGGAAGTAACTGTCTCTGTGATTAGAAGTAATTATAGGGATAGTTCACCCAAAAAGGAAAATTCGGTCATTATTTATTCATGCTGTTTCAGACACACGTGACTTCTTTTCTTCTTTTTGTGGAACAAAAAAGGAGATTTTAGGCTAAATATTAGCCTCAGTCAGCATTCACTGTCATTGTTTGGAAAACTAAATGCAATTGAATGAAAGTGAATGGTGACTGAGGCTAACATTCTGCATAACACATTTTATTTTCCACAATAGAAAGAAAGTCAAATGGGTTTGGAACAATGTGAGGGTCCTTAAATGACAGGATTTAAATTTTTGCATGAACTTCTTTTAATACTTCAGCATGCATGGATTTTTGTATGCTTTTGTGTGGTCTAGCCTCTCTCTCCTGTGTTAGACGTAGGTCTTTGTGGAGCTTCTCAGATATCTCTCCCAGCCCAGATTCACTCTGATACCCCAGGTAACTGTGAGCGTGTGTTTATCACTTTGTGGGGACCAAATGTCCCCATAAGGATAGTAAAACCCAAAATTTTTGACCTTGTGGGGACAGTTTGTCGGTCTCCATGAGGAAAACAGCTTATAAATCATACTAAATTATGTTTTTTGAAAATGTAAAAATGCAGAACGTTTTCTGTGAGGTTTAGGGGTAGGGTTGGGTTTAGGGGATAGAATATAAAGTTTGTACAGTATAAAAACCATTATGTCTATGGAAAGTCCCCATAAAACATGGAAACACAACATTTGTGTGTGTGTGTGTGTTTGACTGACTGTGATATGTCCACTGTGTAATCCATACATGTGTGTCTATGGTCAAGTACATATATTTTATGAGTCATACTGCTCTGCCACCAGGAGGCAGAGAAACCCATTTTTATTTTAAATGGTTCTTTAATCTCACTTTGATTCTCTGAGGAAACTATAAAATTCTCACTATACTGAGGAAAGCCTTTTTCAATGCATGTTTTTGCTTTCACACAGTCAGTCTTCTCTGTCATTAATCTTGGATTAACTTGGCTTATTCTGACTGTGTAGAACTTATACTTAATGTAATTGTAGGTATTGTAATAGTTGTTCTGACGTGTTTTAGTTCTCTGCCTTTACTTGTCTCTGTCTGAGAATAATTTTTGTTGCTGTTCTTTCTTGTCTACCTTACAGGCCACACCTCCAGGACAATTAGCTCCTCCCCCAGCAGAGAGAGTTTGTCTAGTAGACGGGATCATTCTATGTCTTCCCCTCCTCTTCCTGTGTCGGGGGGACGAGAGTCTAGCACGTCCTCTCCACCCTCCTCTGCCACGAAGAAAGACTCTTTCTTTAATATCAGTCGTTCACGGTCCCACAGTAAAACTATAAACAAAGACACAGTGAGCAGAATCTTTAGCCATCAATTTTCACTTGCTTTGTTTATTTCCAGGATTCTTTGTGTTTTATTGGCCCTACATGTGTGTATGTGTTTACATTTTAACACAGGAGGAGCTGGAAGCCCAGGTATCATTCTTACAGGGTCAAATTAATGATCTCGGGGCCATGAGTAAATACTGTTCCAAGATGATGAATATGCACATAGGTTAGTCAGTAAGCCTGTTAACCGTGTCTGTGCAGTTGAAACTGGTAATAGAAATTGAATGATTTTACTTTATGATTGATTGAACAGCTCAAATTCAAGATGTGATACTGCAGGAGCATCTGGAGAAGGAAGATGAGGTTCTGGTGTCACTTGCCGGACTCAAACAGGTAAGTAATCAGGCCTTTTTTTTTTCTTCTTTTTTTTTGGCCAAAATGAAAGCTTTCAGTCTGTATAATGTGTTAGTATACAGTATAATACACAAGTCTTTGGAAACTCCATTTTGATTGGTCAAATCGTAGTATTCTATGATCAAATATTTTTGACATAAGTCAAGTGTCCCAAGTGTGACTGCTGTGTGCATTTTCCATTCCCCTTGGATTTGTAACTAGTAGCTCTTAAGAAGCATGCAAAACTAAATATGTCTCAGAACAGTTTGAAATGCACCTTATTTTCATCCTAAATCCAAATTAAGCCTCTGAAAGCAAAATTTTCCATCTTTTGGATGCATCCATTGGTTCTCAATTTGATAATGCACATTCAAAATAGGATATTTTTGGTAAAATGAGCTTATAGTCCACGTACTGTTTCGCAATAAATCAATTACATTTTGTAAATGGAATATCAGATGCAATTAGAGACTAATCTTTTGACTCAAACAGGTTTTAATGTAAAAACGTAATTCGTTTTTTTACCAGATGTAGTTTTGGTGCAGTTTCTCCCAAAGACATACTCCGCTGTTGTTTTGTCACATGAATTGGGGTGTCAAAAGTTTAACCCTTTAATGACAGCCTAGAGTCTCCTGAACTGAGATCAGTCGGTTTAAATTAAATTATGCATAGTCTATTGTAAAGCCAAAACGTAATGTCCATGCATGTGGACGCGGGGTCTCAGGAGGATAAGGATTATTAAACTTTATAATTGACCATTGTACCAGGCAACTGTTTTCCTACATAGCTGAGTTGATTTTGTGGTAAAACCTGGCTGACTGTACATTACCCCTTACTTATATTAGAAAAAAAGTACATGCATTTTTAACACACTTTTAAGACTCTCTTTCCACCCATTTCTGCCCAGATTAAAGACATCCTGAAGGGGGCTCTCCAATTCAACCAGAGCCAGCTGGAGTCAGAAGAGAATGAAGAGATCACAATAGCTGATGATCACTACTGCTTTTCTCAGTACAGTACACTAAAGGACCAGAGAGATCCAGACTGCTCTACAAACACAACTGATTCTACAAACAGACCACAAAATGATTCACAGCGCAACAACCTCCAGGAAGGAGAGAGAGCGGCAGAGGAAGAACAAGAGGAGGAAAAGGTCTTGACCTGTGAGAGTGTCACTACAATACAAGAGCCTCATATTAGAGATGATTATACAAAGCATAGTTCAAAGAATGCTTCACGTAGAGAGGATTTTAATTGTACAGTGTGTACACGTGTATAAATAAATCAAATGTATACAAATTTTTCATGTCTTAGGCTGCTGAGGGCAGAAACTGGGACGAATACATCCTGGTCCCGCAGGATGGAGAGCCATCTGAGAGTGAGGAGCCAAGCCTAATCACCACAGCTCCACTCTTCAAGCATGTGCTAGGCCTAAACAATGCGGATTTCCAAGACCCCTTGATGGGAACTACATCTGGGTCTTCCAGTGCAGATGATGGCAGCACTCACAGCAAGGACTCTGACTTCACTATTGTTAATCCTACTGACATTTGAACATTGACTCTCCCTAAATATGGCTGTACTCATCTTCAACACTTAATTAATCTAGAGGGGAAACTCTGCTGGATGTTTGCACATACTGTATGAACTCAGGCTGATTGGCTTATGTGCCCCTATGCCCTGATTCTGTAACCCTAAACCACATATATTTCCTAAATCTTGGACCTTTCACTGTGTATTTATGTGTCCAGTACATCATAAGTCAAAACTGCTCCATTCTATGTTCCCGTAACTATTGTTATGTTACCTAAATTTAGGATCTTAAGCCATTAAAACTGCTTCAGTTTACTCAAATTCTTCATGACGTTTTGGCCATTACATTGGTATTTTTCTCCTAGATCAATAGCCTGTAAAGTACTTTAATTAACAGACAACATCTGCCTCAGACAAAAGCTATATTCTGCTTGACTTCTATCTCAGTACTTTTGTCTAAGTACTGACTGTAGCGATAAGACTGATAGATGCTTAATTCAGCAGGAGAGAGCATCTTATTTATCATCAATATGGACTGAACTTCTAACCCTACTCACTAATAATTGATTGTTCATGAACCAGTGCCTGAATAGTTGTCCTTTTTTTTATTTTATTTTTTTTATTTTAAAGATCGATATTTTAGTCCATCTGCCACAATTTAGTCACTTATTAAATTATGGATTATTTTTTATATATATATTTGTCATTTATTTTTAAGACAATGATGTGTGAAATGTTTATATTCTAGCATTTCTCTGATGGTGTCAGGAGTCTCTTTTTTTTTTTCTTGATTCCTGTGGTAACAGTGTGTTGTTTTGCACATAACACGATGGATGTTCTAATACTGATATCCTATTATCTCTGGATCTATAAAAAGCATTAATCTTACCTAATCCACAGTGCAACAGTATATGGATGTCTCGAGTAGGGATGTGCACGAGTAATTGAGTAATCGAGTGCTTGTTCAGCCGTAAATATTCGACTAGTAAAAACACTTCTGGAATAATGCAATTTGATTTTCCTTTGCCTGCCGTGAGCAATTGTGAAACTGCTTCTCTCGCCAAAATCTTGCCGTTACAACTCAATGCATTGGTTGGTGCTGTGGATGCATGATGTTGTTAAAGGAATAGTTCACCCAAAAATAAAATTCTTATATTATTTAAAGTTATTGCATTGCTTTAGAAGACTTTGAATGGATTTTTTTTTTTAAAAAATTAAATCTAGATATTATTTATGCATAGTGCAAATTTTTTCATAAGAAAACTGGGTTCAAAGGTTACATTTCGATTCAAAATTTCTAGTAATCGATTAGTCTTTTTATGCTTTAGTACTCCACAACTAAATTACTCGAAATGCCCATCCCTAGTCTCGAGGAGCATTTTCAAAAGTTGAAGTGGAAGCTGCTGTGCGGAACGTTGAAAAATACTGTGAAACGTGGCGAAATGGTCAAAGATGACAGTAGTTTCCATCCACCTTTCGCACTATTTTGTTATCTAAGTGAAAATGAGAGAAAAAACAATTGCGACATTTGTTGCCTTCTGCCCGTTTCCATTCAAATGGCCTTTTATCGATAAAAAGTGCGTGATGACATCATGCCTAAAAAAACACTTTGTTGCATAAGTTTTGGTTTAGTGCAAAAGAAATCTGCCCTGAAGCTGTTTCCATTCAGAAATGTGTGTTATTGATAATTTGCCTCCAGATGTCCCAAATTTTTTTTCTCCAAAGTTTTGGTAAAATGGGGAGAGTATTGAGAAAATTAGCCAGTTTTCTAGCATTTTAATTTCACAAATAAAAGCAATCAGAAGAGGAGAAATTGCAATCAAAAGGAAGCAGATGCCCTTCTGATAGAACTGTAATATTGGTCCTGATGTTGCGCATATCGCAGGTTGGCACCGGTTCCGACCCAAAAGCGAATCATCTTGGTCCTGTACAAGCTGGCAACCTGCACCAAGTAGTGGCGGAAACTTTCTGTCTCAGTGAAAGGACCATCAGTCAATGTGTATATGCTGTATACACCGCTATTAAAGAGAAAAATTATGATGCGGTGTAATATCAGCATTTACATGATACATTCCTGATATTAAATATTTTGAACAATCATCTAATCTAAAGCATCGCCATCACAACTGCTTTATGTCCTGCATATTTAACTTGCAACTTTTAATGACCAACTGAATTTGATTATCATCTAAAATGTATTTTAGCTTCATAATGCAAATTTATATTTTCTGAAGAAGCAGTAAATGTGTTCTGAGGTAAAGATGGATAGATTTAAAGTATTGAAACGTTTTAAAAGGATCAAAATTGGACAAATAGTTCTGATAGTTTATAATAATCTTGAAAAAGTGCAGAACATTCTGAGAACATCATTCAGCCGACTTTATTCATACAGAACAGGTTAAAGCTCATTTAAGTTTGAGAAAAGGCATATTATATATAAAAAAAAATATTTTTGTTTGGTAATTCATTTTTTTAATTTAATGCTTTTCCCTTTGGTAATTTACAGGGGATTTTACCAGCATTTTTTCAGAAGTAAAACTAAACAATAATAGAATTGGGCTGTAAATGTTCCCCAAAAAAAAAATTGTATTTATTCTTAATTTAAAACATCTTTGTGCACAGAAATTATTTGTTTTGTGGTCTAATTCCGTGACTGCCGTCTATTATTTTGAATGGTGTGGAAAATAAACTTTAATAAATAAACGGATGGATACTGCGATGAAATTAATCGTAAAGAGTGGATATTCATTTTGTTTTCCTTGCACTTGTCAATAATGTGCATGATATATAATTTGTGTTGGCACTCCTGGAAGTGTCACGTTTGCAGATCGGCTCTATATGCCGTAAAGATAAAAACATAATCACATACAATAAATTGGCTTTCAATACTGTCATGTGACACAACATTTTTGCATTAATGCCAATTTTATTGACAAAAAGTGTTTCCAAACCATTTTTTCGTGACATTTGACGTATCAATAGAGTTTATGCGGTTAAGTTAAACGACATTTTTAGCAATAATGTAATTTTCCATCAGCTTTATTTTGATGCACAAAAAAAAAAATCGCAAAAAATCCTTGGATGGAAACGTAGTTACTGTAGCGTGGAAGCAAAAACGTGTTTGAACTGCCCCTTCAGTAGGCACTGGACAAATCACAAGTTTTGAGAAACAACCAGTATTTTCAAACGCGACATCTAGTGGTTAGCGTTAGCTGTAGCAATATATTTCTTCATTAATCATCGATTGATTTATTATTCAATTTCTCAATTTCGAATTGTATTTTTTCAAAACTTTCTTTTCTCATATTTCTATCAGACATTTATTTTATCAGACATTTTCTATCAGACATTTATTTTATAGTAGTCTTCAAGGGGACGTTTCAAAAGTGTGTATTCCAAAATACCTCAGACTTTCTTGCGGTAGATAGATAAATACATTAAGATTCTAACTGACCTTTTATATTAGTAATTGAGGGGGAATTAAACTTTGATCCAAGAATGATAAAAGATAAGCCCTTTTTAGTGTTAATAACTATCAAATTTCCCATATTTGGTATACTGATTTTCCCAATTAGGACTGCAGATGGGTGTGGCGCCCTAATGCACTGCAGCCTGGAGCACAGAGGCAACGAGCTACTACATTAACTTATTCTGACATTTTAATGATTTTAAATATGGTAAGTAAAATATATATATTAACAGAACTTGATAAATTCACCAATACCAGTAATCTATGAATCTGCTCGATTTTGATCTCGAGTTTTTGTACTCTAAGAAAGTTAGCGCGCCAAACTCGACAGATCAAATCAGACTGTCGCCCATTGGATTAAACATCCAAAAGGAAAGCACAAATGTTCTTCCAATTAACTAATTTTAGACAAACTACCTAAATTGCTTAATGAAGAAACATGAAAAGATCCTGTCGGAGACGGATCGGGTTTCGACCGCGTGTGGTCGGACACATTGAAACTTTTCACGTTAGCATTTCGGGTGACTTTAGGGTTTATCTTTAGGGAATTGTTAATAAAACCTGTGGCTTTACTTCAGATCTAAGATGTATCAGGGCGTCCAGTTACCCCTGTGTCTAATATGTGGCCTTTATTCAAAGGTAATGTTCACAGGCCTCAACCATTTAAGGCTAACCTTCTTGTTCGGATTACCAAATAAAGGATTGAATGAACTGTTAATTTAACGTATCGACACTCAAATTGCACTACTGCCAATAAATGTTTCTTCATATTGGGATGACATTTTCTTAAATGCATACAGGATATCCAGAAACAATGTCAGGGATTTCTGAAGTTGTCCAACGGTTATATTTTACCAGAAGGCAAGATGACGCCCAACACGCTGTTCGTCGGCGGGATTGACATGAAGGTAAATGTACAATTAAAAGAAGCATTTGGGTTGATTTTGTGCTAATTTCCCTCACATTTGTCACTTTAAATGCGTGATGTTGAAATTTTCAAGAAGTGGCATTGATACCGAATTACTCGGGTGATATAAAGAAATTGGGGTTGGTATTGTTTTGTAGGTCTGGTTTGACCACATTGAACCAGTCAATGAACTAAGCCTAAACTGTCATTGCACCCCATGGATTTGGCACCCTTTCCTTACAAATGCAATTTTTTGGGCTGCTCTTGTATACTTTGGAAGTCTTGAAGTGAAATGTATTTTAAAATGTGTCATGTTCACTATAGCTCCAGAATTTACTCTTGATTTTAAATTGTAATATATTTTCCATTGATCAGGTGGATGAGAACGAGATCAGGGAATTCTTTGCCAAGTATGGAGCTGTGAAAGAAGTGAAAATTATCACTTATCGTGGAGGAATATGCAAAGGGTGAGTAGCTTTTTTTTTTTATTTATTTATTTATTTATTATTTTTTTTACTGGAATTATTTTTTTCCTTCTCAATGGTCATTAAGTGAATTTAACTTGGATTTATAAGTTCAACCAAAAATACTGTCATCAGTTACTCACCGTCGTGTCATTCTAAACCTGGTTGACTTGCTTCTGTGGCTAGAAATATTTCTCATGTTTCAGAAAGATAAGAGAAATTCCCTGCATCACCTCTTATGTGTTGCACTTTTGCTTTCTCACAGGTATGGTTTCGTTTATTTCAGTGAGGACGTCGACATCCAGACAATCGTTGATGTAAGTAGGTCACTTTTCCCGCTCTAAATAACTTTTTGGGTGTTGCTGTATTTGGTTTGAGAGGGTTAGTTTGTTGTCAGGATCTGTAAGTGTAGCAGATATCCATTGTAGACATCCATGGTGAGTTATGGCCCCGGTATACTTCATACAAAACCGAAGAACTATCGAGTGAACTTTTCGAAAAAGATCTGGCCAAAACAAAGGTGTTTGAGTTTGTTTCAAGTGGTTCTTAATAGATTGCCAGCGCTAACTTCAAATTGGCTGCTGGGACACCTTCAGATTGCCATTAGTCCATGTGTGACCTGGAGCGCCACCTACTTGAGGCTGACGGCTAGTTCCTGTTACATTGTTTGGTAATCTAAAATTGGTCAACATGAACAGACCATTATTAGCAAGCTGGTGCAAATTTGCCTACATCTTTATGATAATTTGCATAAAGACACTTTCCAAGAAAGTAGTTTTTATTTATTCTACAAAGTCACCTATACTAATCTATACACCAGTCTTTGCATTAGTATCCGTGTCATCATAAATTACAATAATAGTAATTTGCATATTATGGCTACGTATAACATATTCGCTCCATGAATGCAGAAGTTAAACATGACAAATTACACATTATCTACTGAATATATTTAACTTTATATCATCATAGTGGTTAAAACAGATTTTTTTTTTACTGATGTGAATTCTACTCATAGAATGAGGCATCAAGTCATTGATAACCCATTTAAATGTCATGTTAGTTAAGGTTTTAAATGTTGTCTTGTGCGTCCACATTTAAATGATCCTAAATGCCTCCCCCAGCAGCGTGGCCGGTGTCTGAATGTTCGCAAATGGTATACCATTGCTCAGCTATTTAGAACTTCTTTTTGACTCTGAATGAAGAACTTTGCCATCAAATGAATTAAAAAGCTGCAATAATACACGTTTATACATAGATCTTTTATCATTATACATGTTACAACATGAAAAGCATGAAAAATTTAACCCAAGTTGTGATTTTATTTAAAAGCTGTCAGTATATCCTGTTGGCTTTTGTAATTTAAGTAAACCGGATACATGGAAGTATATGTTCTGGCCAGTATTTTAACATACACAGGTGCTATTGACCTTTTATGTTGTGAATGGTATTTTTCTTTTTCATAACACTACAATCTTTTATAGACTTGATTTGCTGTACAGGATTGAATAATCTCCCTTTTTTCTATGTTTTGTATTTATTAATTGTTTGATTGCCACCTGTATTTGCCTTGAAATAGCCATTTTAGCTGATATGGCAATAAACACCAAACACAACACACTACTTTTTTTTTTTTACAGCAGCCGATCTGTTTTAAAGGAAAAAAGCTCAAACTGGGACCTGCCATCATGAAGGAGCGAACTTCTTGTGCGTCCATGTGCCTCTTTCTGTTTGGTTTGCACTAAACTGTCATTCTAAAATTTGATCTTAATATAATCATTATGCATTGGTGTACCCAGGAAATGAAGTTTTCATTACCATTCAACTGTTTTCAATTTCCAGGTTCAATGCCGTCTCCACTGATTGGTCCATCGCAGTGGGTAAGCCCCTCCCCATATGTCTGCTGCAGCTGCTGCTCCCCAGGCATGGCCCCGCCCTCACCTGTCTTCAACGGAGGGAATCAGTATATGCAGGTAACTATTGTATAATGTACATACCTTCACACTCTCATACAAGTCCTGCGAAAGAGTTAAAAGTTGTGTTTACAAAATATTGCACAATCCAAAAAGAATGTATGTATTCTTCCCAGAACACTATTTATAATGTTGTTTTCCATTTATAATTTTAAATATTTTTAATCTTCTTTCACTTGTTCTTTCTAGCCGTATCCTTATTCCAGTCATCCAGGAGTTATGATCCCTCAGGTGCCTATGAACTATGCACAGACTACGTACGCCTACCAGGTATACGCCGCCATCTCGTACTATTCGCACACACACATGCTGCCTTCAAGTTCTCCTGGGAAGTTCCTACATATTTCAGAAATCGTAATTACAACGTAGTGTGCGTTCAAGTGATTTTGGTCGGAATAAAATGGACTAGGCTATTTTCTATTTTTCTCTCTCTTCACACTTTCTGATGTTGCAGTCAAAACTTACAATTGCAACTCTTTGATCCACAACAGTTGGCTTCAGCAGTGATGGCAAAACATATGATCATATTGCTTTTATGTTTATGGGAAACCTGCAACAGGGAATTTAAAAATTATAATACAATGTACAGTTGAAGTCAGAAGTTTACATACACATTGGCCGAATACATTTTAACTCTGGATTTCACAGTTCCTGACATTTAATGGTTGAAAACATTCCCTGTCTTAGGTCAGTTAGGATCACTACTTGATTTTACAGGGTTCCCACATGTCCTGGAAAACGTAGGGTTAAGGGTGTTTACACACTCCTAATTGATTATAGCAGCAGCCAATCATGGTGCAACAAAGGCAGATCTTTGATTGGTTACAGCTACGACCAATGCTTTGCTTCAGCGGCACATACGAAGTAAGAAGCGGCATTCTAGAAACTTCTCATTCATAAACAAACTGAATGACCTGGTACTTGTACCGAGTGACTGAATGAGATGGACATGTTGTTCGTTTACTTCAACATCGGCATGTGAGTCTACCTTGTTCATCATGAGAGAACAGGGCAGTGTTTTTCACACCTGTTTTGCCTCACAATTGAGAGTACAAATGTACATTAAATATTTTTAAATGGTTGAAATTTATGAAGAGATGTTGAACATCTCATAATAACACTCTTCGTCCTTCCAACGTACCATCCCCTTTGAAATCAATGCATTAGCAGCATTCTCTGACACAGCATAAACTTAAGTTAGTGTGTAGGCACCCTAATGTGGAGGACAAAGCACCGCTTGACGCTGGTGTTTAGTGGAGCTTTGACGCCTCAGCTCATGTGAAATGCACTTTACAATGACGAAGGGACATCATTGAAACTCAAAATGATTATGCTATTATTGTTCCTACATGTATTTAAACTGTTCAGCAGTTTAAATACATGTAGGAAAATGATACAGTACATCTGCTTTGTTTTTATCATGCTCAAACATTCTACTGAAGTCAGTAGATTTGACATGCAAATTTTAATAATGTAGAAGGTAAGGGCGTTATTGATTTTTTTTATTTTTTTTTTTTTTATTTATTTATTTATTTATTTATTTATTTATTAGACCATTATTGATAAGAGTCTGAACCAGCTCCACATAGTTTTCGGCCTTGTGATTGCCCAGGAAGCCCCGAACCACTGCGACCAAAGCTGTTCCAAGCCACTTTCTCCTTGCTAGTGAGCTGCTTCGGGAATTCATTGCACTCCAGGATCTTTATCTGTGGTCTGATGAGGACACAGGCTTTGACCTTTGCTTCATACAGCTTGGAGAATAAGTCTTGAAGGTACTTCAAGGCTGCCAACTCCTTATCTAGAGCTCTGACAAATTGTTTCATAAGGCCCAATTTGATGTGTAGTTGTGGCATCGGCACCTTCCTGGGGTCCAACAGTGGACATTGTTCCTCCCCACAGAGAACTCGGTCCGTTGTGGACCGTCCCAACTGTGGTAGTGTGCCTTTGTATCCCTGCTGTCCCAAAGGCAAAGATGGCAGGGAAATTGGTAAAACCGCTGAGACCCATCAGGAATGCCACCATTTTTAAATCTCCTATGACCTCCCAGCTGTACTTGTCATACTTCAAGGCATCCAGCAAGGTCTTGATATGTATCCACTTAGGCAGCTGGAACTAAACAGAACTGTTCTGTATAATACTATTTATATTACTGCAAAGTTCTTGAAGTTACTCAAGTTTTCTCAGCACTGAATCTATCTGGAATGTTCTGGAAAATATGTGCATTTCAAAATATAAATATATATTTCTTGGTCACAGAAGAAAAGTTTGTGGGGAATAATAGCCATTTTCTATACTTTTGAGGCATAAGCAATTAGGAAATATCACTTACTACCCAGGAACCAAAAAAACAAACAAAATGTGTTCGATGGTGTTATTAAATCTGAACATATTTGTGAAACGGAAGCAAGCCACAGCACATACACACATACAGCTTCAATTTTGGCCCATTTCTCTAGACATAACTGGTATAACTGAGTCAGTTTTGTAGGCCTCCTTGCTCCCAACAAGTTCTGCCCACACATTTTATATTGGATTGAGGTCAGGGCTTTGTGATAGCCACTCCGATTTCTTGACTTTGTCAATTTTTGCCACAACTTTGGAGGTATGCTTGGTTATTCTCCTATATAGAGGACTCCTTTTACTGTGGATATAGATACTTGTATACCTGTTTCCTCCAACATCTTAAAGGTCCTTTGTTCTGGATTTACAGTTTTCGCACCAAACTACGTTCATCTCTTGGAGACAGAATGAGTCTCCTTCGTGAGCAGTATGATGGCTGTGTTGTTCCATGGTGTTTATACTTGCGTACTATTGTTTCTACAGATGAACGTGGTAACTTTAGGCATTTGAAAATTGCTCAAGGATGAACCAGACACTTATTTTTTTTTTTTTAGGTCTTTGCTGATTTCTTTTTACTTTCCCATGATGTCAAGCAAAGGGACACATAGTGTAGAGAACGGGGCTGGCCGAGCGGCATCTGTGTGGAGTAAGGCCGGGATGGCCACCTGCAGTGGATTATCTTGCCCAGCTTTGGGTGATGGTGTTAACGGGCGAGAGAAAGCCACGACGAGAGCTGCAGTCGGGGAGAGACACTGGGAGAGGGGGAGAAACGACTAATCTGTGTGTCTTGGGAGCTGGAAAGCACCCTGTTGGTGTGTTCATGCTGCGGTTTTGTTACACTGAAAAGTGTTGACAGTCTGTTGGATTCAAAGAGTAAAAGAACTTCCTTACCCTGATACCGAAATCCAGAAAAATTGGAGGAACACGCTGTCCTTGAGTCCTCGCTGCTGGCTCAAGAACACAGTGCCAAGGACACACGAACTAGTGAGCTGCAATGGGTTCATCAGCAGGCTACTGAAAGGGCCGAGCAAAACCAGTGCCTTCGGTTGGCATCGTGGACTGAGGACTGAGTGGGCAGCGTGTCCAGGAGCCCACCAAGTGTTTTTTTTTTTTTTTTGTTTTTTTTCACTCCCCTCTATCTCGCTCTCTCCCACAGAGTATTAAACAAGTTCCTTACAATAGCCCTTAAAATACATCCACTGGTGTACTAGTGGATGTATTTTAAGGGCTATTGTAAGGAACTTGTTTAATTGCCTAAAGGCTTGATCACTTTCTGGAATTTTCCAAGCTGCTTAAATGCACAGTTAACTTGGTCTATGTAAACTTCTGACTCACTGGAATTGTATAAGTCAATTAAAAGTGGAAAAAGTCTAACAATTGTTGGAAAAATTACTTGTCATGCACAAAGTAGATGTCCTAAACGACTTGCTAAAACAATTGTTTGGCTATATGATTTCTGTGGAGTGGTTAAATGAGTTTTAATGACTTCAAGCCAAGTGTATTTAAACTTCTGACCTAGCTGTATATTTGTTTAATGTATTTAAAAAATAAAATAAAAATGTAAGTAAAAAAACTACAATTGCAACCAAAAATTTATATTTAATAAAAAAAACATTTTAATCCTATGCATTAATGCTAATGCATTAATCATAAATGACAGAAGTCATGGGGAAAATTATAGAAAATCTATTGGTCAAAAGATGTGGAGACCCTGCTCTTAAGCACACCCTTAAATGTTTCATACTAAACTTCTCAAATTTAGACCAACTTAGACCAGACTGCATACTGTCAGACATAACTGACTGTGCTCAACCTTTGTTGTTTTTGTGTACTAGTATCCCCTGCCACAGTGGTGCGGAGAGCAGAGGACGAGGCTTATCAATCAGGTCAGCGCCCCATCCCTTTTTCCCGGTTTGTAATCAAGGGGGTGAGAAGGAGAGGGTGAACTGGCTTGTAATTCTCAATTTCAGTTGCCATGCCTAGAAAAACATCTTGTATGCACTGTTGATAGACCTGTATAGTTTTTTTTTTTTTCTGTGCTTTCGTACAAAAAAATTCTGTTTTTCAGTATGTTTGAGACTCCGTTACACTCAGTAATTTTCTTTATTAAAAGTTTTACTCGAAGACATGAATTTATAAAAATGTTTTGGCAATGTAGGAAATCATGACCACTCACATTAAACTGAAGACTTGCGTCACATCAGTTACATTATAAATGCTGTTTTATTCTACATTGAGAGGGTCTGGACAAGGGCACTGCCATTTTAGAATCGCTTGACCAAACGAATACTATTTGCTTAATCTCAGTAACCGTCCTGTTATTTAACATTTTCCCCTCATTGAATGTTTACATGTACATCAGAAAGCGTGTTATTTCGAGAAAGCAGTGTCCCCGTTTGCATCCACTGTATGAGCGGCATACTTTTTTACCCCAGTATACATGCGGCTCGGTCAGTAAGCAGTTTTCTCTTCACAGCAACATAATTTCCACGTGATGCTTGTGTAATTAACAAACATTGTATCCATGGAAGACTTCACTTTTTTTATTCTGTTGCTTCGCTTTATTTCCCTATCTTCCAGAGTTGTTGCTGTTTGTTTTCTTACCTTTCTATCATGACCTGCTGCAGAATTGCGCTTCAATAGTGGGTTTCCCCTCTTTATGTTAAGCTCTGGGATTCCATCAATCTACCAGCGCATATACCCTTACGTGAGGGACCATTGATATTTTAAAGTGGTGTTTATAAATGGTTAGTTAATGGTGTATGTGCTTTTCCCACTATACTCCAAGAAATATTTTGTTGCTGGACTCCATCCTGTGACGTTTGTTATTCGGTCTGTTCCACGCACATGTGCGCACCTCAACCTGTTAGAATGCCGCTTTTGTGTTTTCATGGCCATTTAAGCAGCTTTCTTTGGAGGAACCTAGGTGTGCTTTCTGCAAAGAATAAGTGCATGTAAACGTATAAGACTCATTGAAAAAAGTAATCTTGGCTGACTGCGAATTAAATTTCTGCAATGGAATCTGAAATCGAAAACAATTGCTTCCAAGCCACTAGGTGTCAGTTTAAGTCTAAGTTGACACCGACAAAAGTTACTGAGTGCACCTTTAAGCCCAAAGTACACTTCGGTTTTTACACGAACACTCAAACGCTAACCTTTCAATGTGTACTTCATTTGACTGCGTGTATACACAGCAGTCGTAGCATGCATGCGCCAACCACCTATTCTAGACCATTTATTTTCAAGACCCATAAATATTTTTTTATATTCCTTCAGACTCCAGTTATACAAATGCCGGTATCTGCTGACCTCATACACACACTCTTGATGTGCACATCTGCTGTTGTTGCCACTTTCATCAGTTTAGTACCGATTACATCTAGCCCTTTTTCGTGAGATCAGTGGCTCTACTGTGAGTGTTGCCACCTTGTGGACCCACTAACAAGTGAAAATAATGTCAGGCGCATGTTGCACATTCAGAGTACGTGCGGTTAGAGAAATCGTGCAGCTTGTTCTGTAGGGCTGGGTGAGATGTAAAATATTCAACATCTCTCTGGCAAAGAAGCTTCATCCGTGCATTCTCTACCCGTCGGGTATTTCATTATCCAGAAAAATATATTGTGTGTGAATAAATTAGTTCTGTTCTCTCCTTCACAATATAAATATCCAATTACATTGAAACCTCGGGGCTAAGGGATTGGTGAATATTCTTGCTTTATTGATTTTGCATTAAATTAAATGATTAAAAAAAAAAAACTCCTGAACTGAGATGTCTGAGGTCATTTGCAGCACCCATAAAAATTTTTTTTTTTTTTTAAATCGGATGGCAGAAACAAAGTGAGATCCTGAAATGCGAGTGTTCCACGAGATTGCACGCCTCTGTATCAGCATGTCATATATGCGCATGTATGACTTTTCTGTCATCTGTACTTAATAATATTATATATATTATCCTGATCCAAGATGGCGGCGCGGTAGCACGCAACGGCCACTCCGGATCCACAATGGTGCTATTTTTGTTAAAAAAGCCCGACTTTTGCAACACATGGACATCGGAGCAACCGGTGTTCGTGTCTACCATCGCCAGACAATACTGAAATATAAGACTCATGCAAAAACCAAGCTGCATGATGACCTGCAGGAGGCGCTACGCGTACTCGGCTTGCTGCGGAGACCAGGCCTCCAGCCCTCGGCGTCGCCTGATGCCGGTGGCCGGGGAGAGGACGTCGTAAGCGGTGTGCGAGAAAGCGGAAGCGCGGAAAGAGGGCGGGGGTCCATGCTAGGCTAAAACAAACCCTAGCCGGCCGGCTCTCCCGTCTATCCTGCTCTCAAATGTTTGCTCCCTGGACAATAAATTGGACTATATCCGACTCCAGCAGGCTACGCAGCGTGAGTTTAGAGACTGCTGCGTCTTTGTTTTCACGGAGACGTGGCTCAGCGACAGAGTTCCGGATGCCGCCATTCAGCTAGACGGGCTCGCGTCGTTTCGTGCCGACAGAAATACAGCTCTCTGCGGTAAGACTCGCGGTGGTGGCTTGTGTGTTTACATCAACACGGAATGGTGCAAGAACTCTATGCTAGTCTCTAGTTACTGTTCATCGCTGTTGGAGCTTGTGACTGTTAGATGCAGACCTTTTTATCTACCACGGGAATTCACCACTGTTTGCATAACCGGAGTTTACATTCCCCAGCGCTAACGCTAAGGAAGCGCTCTGTGAACTGTATGGGGCTATGAGCGAACTGCAGAACGCTCACCCCGACGGACTGTTTATTGTCGCCGGAGATTTCAACCATGCAAATCTCGAGACAGTGCTCCCTAAATTCCATCAGTATGTGGACTTTGCAACGAGAGGGGCGAACGCGCTTGATCTTGTTTACACAAACATCCCAGGCGCGTACCGGGCGGAGCCCCGCCCCCACCTCGGCTACTCAGACCACATCTCTGTTATGTTAATTCCAGCATACAGACCGCTCGTCAGACGCACAAAACCGCTTCAGAAGCAGGTGAAAACCTGGCCAGCAGGAGCCATTTCTGCTCTTCAGGACTGTTTTGAGTGTACTGACTGGCACATGTTCAGGGAGGCTGCAACATATGGCGATTCTACCAACTTGGAGGAATACACAGCATCAGTGACCAGCTACATCAGCAAGTGCATTGATGATGTCACTTTCTCCAAGACCATCACCACACGCTCCAACCAGAAGCAGTGGATGACTGCGGAGGTGCGCACGCTGCTGAGGTCCCGAGACTCCGCCTTCAGAGCAGGCGACAAGGCAGCCCTAAGAACAGCTAGGGCCAGACTGTCATGGGCAATCGGAGGCAAAGTGCGCACACGCCCAGAGAATCCAGTCACTTCCAGGACAGCGGTGACATGCGGCGCATGTGGCAGGGCATCCAGGCCATCACCAACTACAGGACAACATCAGTTGCCTGTGACAAAGATGCCTCCCTTCCAGATGCGCTGAACGACTTCTACGCTCTGTTTGAAGTGCAGAACGACGTGATGCAGAGGAAGTCCACCCCTCCTCCCAACGACCAGGTGCTCTCTTACCACGGCAGATGTGAGAAACTCTACGTAGAGTCAACCCACGGAAGGCTGCTGGACCAGACAACATTCCTGGCAGAGTGCTCAGAGGATGTGCAGACCAGCTAGCAGATGTTCTTACCGACATCTTCAACATCTCTCTGAGCAGCGCCGTCGTTCCAACGTGCTTCAAGGCCACCACCATCATCCCCATGCCAAAGAAGTCTTCTGTGTCCTGCCTCAACGACTACCGTCCCGTCGCACTTACACCCATCATCATGAAGTGCTTCGAGAGGCTCGTCATGAGGCAGATTAAAACCCAGCTGCCCCCCTCACTAGACCCACTGCAGTTTGCGTATCGTTCAAACCGTTCAACGGACGATGCCATCACCACAACCCTCCATCTGGCCCTCACCCACCTAGACAATAAGGACTCATACGTTCGAATGCTGTTCATAGATTTCAGCTCAGCATTCAACACAATCATTCCCCAGCACCTGATTGGAAAGCTGAACCTGCTGGGCCTGGACACCTCCCTCTGCAACTGGATCCTGGACTTCCTGACTGGGAGACCTCAGTCAGTCCGGATCGGGAACAGCATCTCCACCACCACCACCACACTGAGCACTGGGGCCCCCAGGGCTGTGTGCTCAGTCCACTGCTGTTCACTCTGCTGACTCACGACTGTGCAGCAATGCACAGCTCGAATCACATCATCAAGTTCGCCGATGACAAGACCGTGGTGGGTCTCATCAGCAAGAACGACGAGTCAGCATACAGAGAGGAGGTGCAGCGGCTGACGAACTGGTGTAGAGCCAACAACCTGTCCCTGAATGTCGACAAAACAAAAGAGATGGTTGTTGACTTTAGGAGAGCACAAGGTGAACACACTCCGCTGAACAGCGACGGCTCCTCTGTGGAGATCGTCAAAAGCACCAAATTCCTTGGTGTTCACTTGGCGGAGAACCTCACCTGGTCCCTCAACACCAGCTCTATCACCAAGAAAGCCCAGCAGCGTCTCTACTTTCTTCGAAGGCTGAGGAAAGCACATCTCCCAACCCCCATCCTCACTACATTCTATAGAGGGACTATTGAGAGCATCCTGAGCAGCTGCATCACTGCCTGGTTTGGGACTTGCACCGTTTCGGACCGCAAAGCCCTGCAGAGGATAGTGAGGACAGCTGAGAAGATCATTGGGGTCTCTCTTCCCTCCATCAAAGACATTTACAAAAAACACTGTATCCGCAAAGCAACCAGCATTGTGGACGACCCCACACACCCCTCACACAAACTCTTTACCCTCCTCCCGTCTGGCAAGAGGTACCGAAGCATTTGGGCCCTCACGGCCAGACTGTGTAACAGCTTCTTCCCCCAAGCCATGAGACTCCTCAGTACTCAGAGACCGTGTCCTGAGTTGCACTTTAATTACTGTCACTTTATAACTGTCTGCTACCTCAATAACTGCTATGTGCATAGAACATTATCTCATAGTATGTTATGTTTACATTTTTAGAAACTGTCATCTTTTTGCACTACTGAGTACTGGTCGGCGCTGCACTGTCTATTGTCCTGTTCATTGTCAGAAATTTGTTGTACTGTCCTGTACTTTTTGCACATGTTTGCACGTGCACTTTATATAGGTATATATAGGTAGTTTATATAGGTATTTTATTTCGTTGTGTTGTCTCATGTGGTCCTGTGTTGGTCCTTTGTTGTTTTTATGTAGCACCATGGTCCTGGAGGAACTTTGTCTCGTTTTGCTGTGTACTGTACTAACTGTATATGGTTGAAACGACAATAAAAACCACTTGACTTGACTAATAGGGTTTCTTCAAATAAGTGTCTGTTTACGGGCAAATTATTTGTAATATTTAATAAGTCCAATAATAATTTAATTGATTAATGGGAAAACAAGCAAATATCATCATGACATGGTCAAAGGCATCAGTTATTGGCGATCACTCTGACCAACATTTATCCCGAGATCGTAGTCTGTTTCTCCTCCCGAATGTGCATTTCTCTATATAAATTAACAAAATGTTCAGACAGTCTATTGCTGGTTTTTCTGACACATTCAGAATCATTACCGCTTTTCCCGGTGTCTCTGCGGCTCGCTTTGCGTGCGCTTGTAAAAAGTTTATTTTAAAGGCTCATTATTACAGTTTAGTTTTTCTCTGTAATGTAGAACCGTGATAACTTTGTTTCTCAGCCCTGGAACCATTTTCTGATACTATTGTTTTTCCTTCATGTCTAAACACAGCCAATCACCAGCACGTTTAGATTTGGGCACATCTAGCATGCTACATGCTCATCACTGATGTTGACTAGATTAACCGCTTAGGTATCGAAATTTGGTACCGAATGACAGGACATTTTATGATACTCCATTGTTTAGAGGCAATTCGGTCGGTACCTAAAATGTATCGAACTCTATACCCAGCCCTATTGTGGAGCAGTTTTTATTAAATATTTTAAGAGCTGTCAATCAAATATCAAGCCAAGCATCCCTAGGTCAGAGATTTGCTAAATTACCCAGCAATAAACCAGGTCCAAGTCCTCACTGGCATCCACTTTTGAAGTAAGTTTTTGTGGCTTACAGCACCATGACATTTTATGTTGTACAGCATTGCCATGATTGAGTAAAGAAGCAGACATATCTGAGTTTTTATTATTTTTTTATTTTTTTTTATTACATCTCTGCAAATTAAAAAAAACAAATTGAAACATGTATTTTTTTTATTGCACCTTTTAGAGATTGACTAATATCATACCTGTATATTACTCAGGCCAAAAGTTAAGTTCTCTATCAATATTTTCTCAGATAAATTATATTGGTGCACCTCTTGTAATGAATTTGTGTTTGGAAATGGAAGGATTGAGGCTTCTTTGTCATGTAGGAGTTCTATGCTCTGGTAAGCCATTACAAGGCGGTGCTGGCTTAACAGAACTACGAAATGCTTGCGGAACATGGAAAAACTGTTTACTTGTCAAATTATACGAATGTATAAGTATTTTAGGAGCGCATGCATGTCTTTGTGTTTCAGAACTATGTGGATTGTGGAGTCCAAACCTTGCTTACCCTTCTATAGCCTTCCAGTACCGCAGACTCCTTTTTCTTGGTAAGCTAATTTTCGTGCACCCTTAATGAAGAAACTCTTAGTTTGTCAATATTCACTTTAACAGGGGCTCTTGTCTTTTACTTAGGGTAGACTCTCATAGAAGCAGAGAACATCATGATGAAGACCAAGCTGTGAACTTCCTCAAGATTTCTACTGTGTGTGTGTGAGATGTGAAGGTGTATTTTGTGAGGAAGACACTGAAATTATCTTGTGATCAAACTGTAAGGCCTCACACATCCACACATGACAAGCTTTATTTGCTTTTGCCTTTTTTCGGACCATTTATTTGTATTGTCTGTTTTTCTTCGTCATTCGCCAACCAACTTTAAAGACACTTAAGCTCGCACATATTTATATTTTATTTATGCTTGCTTATTTTAAAGTTTGATTCACTCTTGGTGATGCGCTGTATTCATTGAGGTAACTTGTTCCGAGGTTAACGTGTTCAGTGCGTTCTTTTAAACTGAAGTTAATTTATTTACATATTCAAGCTGGCATGTGTTCACTTAAAATACTGTTTCATTGAGTTCTCACGTTCAGGGCACTTTTTTTTTTTTTTTTTTTTTTTTTATTTTCTGTTTGGTTGAGCACTAGAGTACAGTGGATTGGTTTTTCTGGTTTATACTCTTCAAAAATCTGCTTTTCATACATGCATCTGTCGTTATCACTGTACTTCAATTCATTTCCCATTTAATGCTGTTCTTCCTCGCTGCAGTTTAGAGGTGTAAATAAAATCATTGCATTAATTCAAATAGTACAATAAAATTTGACTCCCCCCATGAAACAGTCGGAGCAGGTCACGGGAGTGATGTATTGTTTTAAATTTCAAAGCAATGATGGAATATTGATGTCACTTCCATCACTGTGAACACTGTCATGCTGCGTTTATCTGCTTTTCCAGCACATTTTTGCACTTCGCAGTTCATTTTTATTTTGTTCAAGTTTTGTTTTTAAGAGTTAATGTTTGCAAAGTGTTGGGGGCATTGTTGTACTGAACACAAAGCACTTGTCGTTTTATCTGTAGTTTTGCAACACTTCGTAGTTTAATTTTTTGGGGGAGGGCTTAATAGATGTAGGAGATTTATCATCGGATACTTTTAAACAGACTTGCATTGAAATGTCTCTGTTTTATTGACTCATGTTTCCCATGGTGTCATGGAAGTTGTGGTTTGTACTGCGCCATATTCCGAGAGCTTTTGCCGATCACTGTACTCTAGATTTGCAATGTATTAAGTATTTTCAAGTTGGCGTTGTACGGTTTTGCTGTTTTTGTTTTGTTAATAAATAATAAAATTGAATTAACTTTAATTTTCAAGGCTGCCTTTATGGTTGTTAAATGAGTGATGGGCACAAGGTTTTTTCTTTTGACATTTAATGGAATAGTTTGCATGCTTTTTTTATTTTGATTGATGTTGTGGGATTTCATTCATTTATTATGATGGGTTATTAAACTTCACAGCATTAAGGAAAAATGTCTGGAGGGTTTTGATATTTTGTAGTTTATTTCTGTGTAAGGTGGTAGACCGTACAGGCAGATTGTCCCTTGGGTTATCTGGCCTGCTAGACACCGTCTTGAATTATGGATTGGTCATGTGTAATTCACATGAAATATGAATTTAATACCACTATTGGCACCCATATGTGTTTATGTATTATAGCATTCAGAACTCTTCATAAATGTAAAATACAATTGTAATACTCATTTAATATCAAAACAACCCATACATTCACTAATTAAAAAAAATTATAAAAGACTTGCAGTGATTTAAACCACCAAATATAATTTTTACCAGCACATATATTTTAACTATTTCCCAAATGTATTTTTTTCTCTATACAAATCAAGGACTCGTTTCACCGATATAAAATGTTGGATTCTGCAGTTTAGTTTCAATTGTTAATTGTGCTGCATTGAAAATTTTTGTTTTGAACGTTGCTTAATTTGCATCTAGGAATCTGAATTGGTGTACTTTTCTAACTTGATAGGGTCACGGCACATCAAGCGGCAAATCAAACTCAATTATTTTAGTGCAAATTCATCTAGTAATAAGACTAACACTAATACAATATTTGGCCCAGTGATTGTGTTTTATTCAGTTTACAAAACTATCAAATTTATATTCATCCTATGTTATGTTAATAATTTTGATTATTATTTGTATTATGCAATTTATAGACATTAGTGTCCTCATGAATGATCTTGATACAGGTGTGTTTTTTTTTTTTTTTTTTTTTTTTTTTGGTCCCCACTTGATGTCCAATCATGTCAAATTTGTATCCAGTTGCAATTAATCCATTTATCAGTTTAGGGGTGTATGCTGCTTTTTGTATGGTTGTCAAATTAAGTATAAAATGTTGCTCTATAGTTGTATTAAGACATTGAGAAACCCCCTGTGTCAATGCTTATTTTACATTCTCTTTCTCCATACATATCTTCTGAGTTCCACATGTATGCTGGTGAAAGTTAAACAAGAGATGAAAGGAAATCCATTTGGAAACAGCTGAGAGCAGTTTCAGACAGAGGAAGAAAAGGGAGGGAGAAAGGAGGGGATGTTCATACACACACACCTACTGTATCGAGAGTCGACAGCAGTCAGAGCTGAAATGAGCTTCTCGTCTGCGCACCTGCCTCCAGTTCTCTTTTGCACACAGTGAGAACTAAAAGGAAAAAGAAAAGGAGCTAAAGTTATTAAACAAGGAAAAACATAACCAAGGAGAGACCAATCGAGAGGGACATCTGATACTTGGATCCACCAAAGACCTAAAGCAGGTATGTTTGCTCTTTTAGTGAATGTCTGCTAATCTAACAGTATGGCAACTGTCTGATTCTACCTTTAAGTTGCTCTCTTAATGGGAAATGAATATTCTGTAATTTATGCACACTTATGTTGTTCCAAACCCATATGGCTTGTGTTCTTACATGGAACACAAAAGGAGATGTTAAGCAGAATGTTCAGTGTCTGTCACCATTTACTTTTATTTTAAATAGATGAGATGGAGTGAAAGAACTCAACAGTCTTCCTTTTGTGTTCCACTGAAAAGAGAAAGTCTTACAGGTTCAGAACAACATGATAGTTGTCAATTATGACTATAAAATCATATTATAAAAAGACTATTAAACTATCCCTTTAACCTAATACTTTTCTCTCTTCCTAATCCATCACTTATTTCCACACATCTGCTTCTGTTCCCATGGTACATGTAATAAATGTATACGTTAATGCTTTTTTAGTGTCATGTGTAATAAGATTGTCACTTTCAAATGCAAAGACAGCCCATCTGAGCATGTGCATGTACTCTCTTGTATATGCATATGTAAGAAGAGAACTGTCTAAAGAACAAAGACTTTCATCATCACTCAAGTCAAGCCATACATAAAAGGAGAGTGGGAACAGTCCTGCCTCATTTAATGAAGCAGATAAATGGGACATATTTTATGCTTTGCTTAGTCTGCTGCCACCACGACTCTGTCCTGTATAAGCGGTCGAAGATGAATGGATATTTCAACTATAAATTGAGATCCAGGCATAGAATTTGCAATTGTAACCTGAAACCCACAGACATAAACACTTTTAATACAAGTTGTTCTCAGTAAATTCTACAAGACTATAGCAAAACCAATAACTCAGTACCACAAATAATGTATACAAAGTGTGGAAAAATTAGAGCGCCGTTCTCTAAAATTGCGCTCTATAAGGAATAGTTCACCCAAAATGTATATTATGTTGCACCCTCATGCTGTTCCAAACCTGTAGGTTGAATTTTTTTCTGTGAATTACAAAAGGTGTTAGGCAGAATGTTAAAGATTAACAGCCTCAGTCTTTTCACATTCATTGCATATTTTTTTCCATACAAAGTGAATGGTGTCTTGAGGCTGTTAGTCCCAGCTTCTAAACAAAGTCAAATGGGTTGAAACAATATGAGGATAAGTAAATCATGACAGAATTTTCATTTTTTGAGGTGAACCAAAGCTGGTTTCAATACATGTTAAGCTCAACTGACAGCATTTGTGGAATAATGTTGATTATCACAAAAAATAAATATTATAATTTTGTATCTCTTTTCTTAAAAAAAAATAAAACATTGAGGATACAGTGAGGCATTTATAATGGTAGTGAATGGGGACAATCTTTTGGAGGGTTTAAAGGCAGAAATTTGAAACTTATAATTGAAACTAATTCATAATTTTATAAAAGCACTTATATTAATTCTTCTGTTAAACATGTATTTTTGGAGCTGTAAAGTTGTTTAAAACGTCTATAAACAACTATGGATTTAGAGTTTGTTGACATTACATCAAGGCAACAAAGTTGTAAAAGTGGCTATAACTTTAAACCGAAAAGCTATTTTATCACACTAAAATCATGTTAACATGCATATTGTTTTGTCTTTTGGCTATACTTTTGAAACTGTATTTTAATGTTTATGGATTGGCCCCATTCACTTCCATTGTAAGTGCCTCATTTTTGCTTTTTTTATTTATATATATATATATATATATGAGAAAAGGAGGGAAAAATCTAAATTCATTTTTGTGGTAATCAATATTATGCCACAAATGCTGTCAATTGTGCTTAACTTGTATTACACCCAGAATATTCCTTTTGAGCATCATCAGTTTTTGTCTTACTGACCTCCCCTTCCTGTTGATTGTAAGATTTGTCCAATGCCATGAATATGCTTGAATTCAGCTTCACCCCGACCAACCTGCTGCTCTCTGTGATCCCAACCTGCAGAATGCTACACAAACACTCTATGCACACCATTTTTGGGTTATGATTGTTACATCCCTTAACAAAAAGTACCTTCACAGTACAAAAATCATAACATTCACAAACCATGGTAATACCATGTTATGGTGATATGTACCATGGTATTTTTTTTGTACTGTGGCTGTAATTCTTTGTAAGTGTGTTTCTGATCTATGTTAACACCTGGATGTAGTTCAATAAAAAAGTAAAAATGTAATTATTATATTGGTAATATCATGGTACTTTGGTCCTCTTCGTGCCGCCAAAACAGCACCGACCCGCAGAGGCATGGACTCTACAAGACCCCTTAAGTTGTCTTGTGGTATCTGGCACCAAGACTTTAGCAGCAGATCCTTCAAGTCCTGTAAGTTGCAAGATGGATTGGACTTGGTGGTCCAGCACATCCCACAGATGCTCAATCAGATTGAGATCGGTGGAATTTGGAGGTCAGGGCAACACCTTGAACTCATGTTGCTCAAAACATTCCCGAACAGTGTGTGCAGAGTGGCAGGGTATATTATCCTGCTGAAGAGGCCACTGCCATCAGGGAATACCATTGCTGTGAAGGGGTTTACCTGATCTGCAACTATGTTTAGGTAGGTGGCACATGTCAAATTGACATCCACATGAATGGGGACCCAAGGTTTTCCAGCAGAACATTGTCCAGGGCATCACATGTCCTCCACCAGCTTTTCATCTTTCCACAGTGCATCCTGGTGCCATCACTTTCCCAGGTAAACGGCACACACTTACACATCCGTCCACACAATGTTAAAGAATAAGGGACCCATCTGACCAGGCAACCTTCTTCCACTGCTCCATTGGTCCTTGTCGCTCAGGTCTTTGTTCCTGCCCATTTGTTCTGCATTCAACACGTTGATTACAAGAACTGATTGTTTGCTTACCATCTAATCTACCCAGACCTTGACATGTGGCCTTGATAGGAGATGATCAACATTATTCGGTTTACCTGTGAGTGGTCATAATGTTTTGGCTCATCTGTGTATACCGTGGCACTGCATGATTACCGTATTAGTGTATTGTGATATACATGGAGTATGGTATTATGGAATATTATATTCCTTTAATATAATGCCATATATTCAATTATAATTATGAACGATGGTGCTTGCATTGCTATAATGGTAATGCCATTGTACTTGTTAGAGTTAATAATGGAGTGATAATGCGTTTAGTAGTAGTAGTAGTAGTAGTAGTAGTAGTAGTAGTAGTAGTAGTAAAATTGTAGTTGTGTATAGTACATCTACACAATTTTAGGATATTTTATACTAAAAGGGACGCATTAAGTTTTTGTGAGGGCAAGACATTAGAAGAGTAAATGAGGCTTTTCTGTATTGCGTCATATTGACAATTTCTCTCCTCCGTTGGTTCCTTGCCCCCGCTACTCACACATTTATCACAGTGAGTGATTATAGTGTGTGTTCTGCTGAGAGCTGTGCAGGAACTGTAGTATGGGAAGAATATAGTATGTACAAGGGCGTAGATTTGGCTTGAACATTGGGGGAGTTGCAGCGTGAAGCATTTACATGTTTCCATTGATCGTGGTATAAATAATGGGTGGGGGTTGTAATGGCAGGGCCCGGAATTGGCCGCTTAGTGTGTATGGACATGTGGTTAAAGTGACGAATACAGGAGTTTGTGCCTTTTGTCAAGAGCATATTCTTGTACTTCTCAAATAAAACAATTCAGATGGAAATTGATAATGCACCTTTTAAAGGGTGCATTTTCAATTAAAATATAAATGTTCTTTATTGGCATATACAGTACTGTGCAAAAATGTTGCATAGTGAGGATGTCTTCAAAAGTAATGCCTTAAATATTTTTTATTTATCATTTAAAAAAAGCTAAATCAATATTGGTGTGACCAGCTTTGCCTTCAAAACAGCACCAGGTCTACTAGATACACCTGAACCGTTTTTCTTGGTTGTCGGTAGATAGGATGTTCCCAGTTTCTTGGAGAATTCGCCACAGTTTTTCTATTTATGCGGTCTCAATTGCTGTAATCCCAGACTTGATGTTCAGAAGGAGGCTCTGCCATCTGTTGCAAGGCTCCTTGTTATTCTATTCTATTTTGCAAAAGGAATGTTTGGGATTCTAAAATGTATATTTCCTATTGATATACTAAAGCTGAAGATATAAATCCTCTTTAGACAAATGTTTTTGTGAAACATCTTATGTGCTTAAGACTTTGTTTCCATGAAGAACCTATAACATCCATGGAACCTTATTGCACACAAGGTTCTTTGGTGTTGAAAATATGTTCTATAAATAGGTTCTTCAAAAATGTCAAAAAACATTTCACTAAATGGATTTTCAGTGGCATCCCTGCAAAAGCCCCTTTTTGGAACAAAGTCCACATCCACACTAATTCCTTTAAAAAAAAAAAAACTTTCAGTTTAATAACATTGTTTTCCAAGTTTGCATTTATGCAGAGCATTTTTGCAGATGAGAGCCATAAATGTATTATATGTAGCAAACTTTCATTTTCAGTTCTCATTTGTTTCATTTAAGTGTCAACTCTGATGCTTATACGATATGTTGCTCTTATAAAAAGTGCAAATGACACAAGTTTGGATATACAGGAAGATATCATAGAACTATGAAATTAATGTGGAGGGCATAGCTTGGATAATATGGTGTTGGAAGAATTTGATAGTCTTAACTGCAGAATTTATTGTCTTGGAAAGTCTGTGCACAGTTTTAGACATTGAGATTTCTTCTGAAACCTTTGAGGTGGCACATTTAAGATACAGTTGAGATATTTTAGGACTTTATTATTTCTGACTTTCCTTTGAGCCAAAACATGATCACACAATGTTCATAGCTTCTTTTTTTTTTACACAATGTCAGCCTCCAATTAATTTACAAAATGTGCAATGAACATTTGTCATCTTACTAAGGCTGATGTGTAATAACATTTGTTTATGTCCCAAAGCTTGCATTTGCTAGTTCCTATGTTATATTGCAAATTTAGTTGATTAGGACTCTTGTTTCCTTTTTCTGCTCTAATAGCTCTCCAAATGTTCTCTCAGTAACTTTGAGCAAATCAGCGTTCCAAGCTGTCGGTCTGTCGCTGGATGATTGGCGTCAGTAATGATGTGATTGTCAGGCTTGTGAAGTGGACTGAGTGGAACCGTATGCTTGGCTCTCAGCATTTACTTCACACAACACAGGTGTGAATATACAGGTCCGTGTATCTCCAGTGAATTAACCATTTACGTTCCAGCTGTAGAGTTCATAAAAAAGCAAATTTTCTCTAATTCGGTAACACTGATCATTAGGTTAGATTCTCTGAATAACTGCAGTTATTTCCCACCGTTTTGTTAAATAAAAGAGAGAACTGATTACACCGGTATGTGGCTTGAGCCGATGACTGGCCGCTGTCACACTTGAGACAGTATATTGTAATTAGAACAATCCATTCTTAAAGGACAAAGGAGAGATCACTGTTCATGTATGTGTGGAGGAGTTGTACTTGAAGTAATTTCAGTGTTTCAATGGAAATTCAGAATGAAAGAGATTCTAAAATAAAGATGAAGCACTGCTTTGTTCATATTGAGACATCCTTTCTATGGTTAAGAGCTACATCAGAACAGACATTCTAGGTTAGGTTTTCCATCTCATGTTCTCCATTCATCTTTTAGAGTTGTAAGTGTGTTTGTGCACAATCAAAAAGACAGAAGACTGGTTTGCATATTATAGAATTGCATATATGGTTTCATAGCTATACCAAGTTTTTTTGTGCACTCCTGTGATTTGTACATTTCCTTGTATATGAATGTATTACCATTCTGTTCATTCATCTTGGAGACATTTATTTAACTTCAAACATTGCATTTATGGCATGTTTTATTGGTAACACTTAACAATACACTTTACAATGTTTTATGTCAGGTAATTCATTAAGAAGCATAAACTTAACTACTTATGTTTATATATATATAATATATATATCTCAAGGTTACAGTAAGGCACTTACAAAGGAAAGTAATGGGGCCAATTTTGGCAGGGTTTAAAGGCAGAAATTATTAGTTTAATTTACAAAAGCACTAATTCTTCTGTTAACCTCCTGATACCCCACGTGGACATTGTTTTGGCTTCGCTATAGGCTATGCTTAATTGAAACCGCTGATCTCAGTTCAGGAGACTAGGCTGTCAGTAAAGGGTTACCTTCGACGTAATCATATGTCAAAACAAAATGGTGCCAACCTCAGCAGAGTTTGTCTTTGCTGAGGTGTCTTACGAGATTAAGTTTTGTTTCAGTTTCTCCCAGAGTTTTTACAAAAAAAACTCAAGAGTCTAGTTTCATCCGATATGCCATTTTAAAAATTTCATTGATTTATCATGAAATGCTGGTAAACAAAATGACCACATACATGGACTATAGGCTCATTTTCCATAAAATATCCTATATTCACTGCATTTTCACATTGAGAACCAATGGATGCATCCAAAAACTGGAAAATGTTGCTTTCAGAGGCTGTATACAGAGTTTGGATGAAAATAAGGTTAATTTCAAACTGTTCTGAGACGAGTGCAGACAGACAATACACTGGAGGTTAAGTCATTCCCTAATTAGGGAGCAAGGGAGTTCAGTTTCAGGCTGCAGATGATGTTTTGACCACTCAACGTGTTTGGCAGACATGGGGAAAATAGTAGTCCGTATATAGATTCAAAGATTCTTATGTCTAATTTTATTTTAACATGGTTGGTAGTGATTTGGATGATGCTGGCCATTACTTTGAATCAGCATTAATTATTTTAATTTCTAATGTTATGTCTGTAACCACATCTCAAACATGAATAACCAACACTCCTGGAAAGTAGTTTTGGTATAATTTTAAAATGTCAGTTTAGTTTTTAGGAAAACTATTTGGTCTGGAAACTTTTTTCCCCCATGTTTCTTAGGGGTGACTAGTTACAAATCAAAAAGGGGAATGAGAAATGCCCACAGTAGACATGCTTGGGTCTCATGAGGTCAAAACTAGTGTTTAGGAAATTAAGTTTTAAATTTGGATATAACTTATAACGCAGATAGTTGTTTAATGATTTTATCACAATTAATAATATTAACATGCTAAAGTTTTGTGGCTATACTTTTGATACAGTGAGTATTTTAGCTTTTACTGATTCATCTCATTTATTTCCATTTAAGTTTCTCATTGTAAACTAGATTTTTGCTTTTTTTAAAGAGGGAGCATTACTTGTATTGAACCCAGAATATTCCTTTTAACCAAGCTTAATAAATGCTGTTTAAGTATTGTGCATTGTTAATTAATTTTAACTACTGTGTTATCTAATGTTATCGTATGCAACCTTATCGTTAAGTTTTACCATTTTAAACGTATGTAGGAACCCAGGGAACCATGTGTTGGCCCTCACTGTACCATGTGCCACACAGTACTTTTTTTGTAAGTGTCTTTCCTAATCTACTCACATTCAGGTCTCCTAAAATATCAACCCACCCCTGATCCACAATACCAGCCATCCATCCCTCCATATCCCATCTTCATTCCCCATCATGTTATCGTTGCGTGGTTAATGCTTGTCACGGTGATTGGGCTTGTCCAGTTCCTCTCGGTTTCACCTGTTCTGGCTCATCAAACGTTGACACGAAAATGCAGCTAACCATCCGTCCCTGATGGTGTGTGTTAGCGCTGGCCGCTGGGGCCTGCGTGGCATGGCACCACTGTCACATCACATTAGCACGATCTAGATGTGACGTTCATTAGCCTTAGCCACACTATAATTTATCTGCCACACATTCTGCTGTTTGATTGGTTGTGTAGTCATAGATCAAATATGCAGTCCTCTGTCTTATCTGATTGCTGCTTCTGGTTACCATGGAGATGGTCTGTAGTTAGTAGGGGGCATTGTAGATGCCACGAGATGTCTCGTGAATGTGTGTTGGTGTTAAAGGTTGATGCTTGAAGATTGATTTTCTTTCCAATTAGCCCTTTTATATTATGTTCCTGTGTGACAAATCTTTGTGTATGTATCTGAATGTTTGTGGTTGTGTGAAGAGATGCCGTTATGCCCTTCCTTCAGTTTTGCACATGTTCAGATTATTTTTCAATGTCAATCAAACTTAAGCAAGACAATTAGTTAAATCAATAATGCAACCATGAATAAATTTATATTTCAAGCAAATTATACATATTCATCTATTATATTTTCCCCCCTCTCACTTTTTCCATGTGTGAAGAGATGGGCTGTAAGTTGCCGAAGCCCAGAGGTTCAGAAGAAGCTCCAGGAAAGATCTACTCCACACTCAGAAGAGCGCAGGTGGAGACTCAGTCAGGAGTGACCTACACATACCACTACCTGGATTTCCTGTTGGGAAAGGAAGGTACACATGTTCCTTTCAAAGCACTTTATGTCTGTTCCAAAACATAGTGAGTTGCCTTGTTGCCTACTGCCTGCATAGGCAACAACTTTCAAATGCTGTATTCTCATTTTGTAGAAATTACTGTAAATATGAGATGGCATCTTGCTTTCTCATATAGGTTCTTTTTACGTGACGTCACAACTGTTATGTAGGGCTGGGCAATATGTAAAAAATATTTTTGCGATAATTGCTTTAAAAAAAATATTACTTTCACAGAACTCAGAATTTACAACTTGTAATTACGAGTTCTTGAAGATGTGAAATCTCATACTTTGGAAATGACCTGAACGCACTTAAGCAGCATCCTAAATTTCATGGAAAACCTATGCCGATATTGATATTTTGCCATTTACCTTTTGTCATCAGTTTTTTTTTGGAATACTATGTACAAATGTTTACTGTTCTAAATAATTTCCACTGAACATGGATTAAATGACAGACCAAAATTTTAAAGACAACCACAGTGAAAGATATTTACAAGATAAAAAGATTTGATCTAAATATAACGATTTATATAAAGAAATTGTACTTCTAAAACATTTTTGCACTTTGTTGCAGTTTAAAATCCAGCCTTTTAACTTTTAATCGCAAAAGGCCATATTGCATTTTAAGTATTAATGGATATCATACCGATCTCTCAGAAGTCAAAGTCTGCTGGTTTCAAAGCGGTTTGGATGGTTTCCCTCATTTTGTAGCCTAAAGGTAGGTGGTTCTTTCACAACTTTCACATCTGTTTATACCAGGGTTTAAAATGAGAACAAGACAGAATAAAAATGAAATTACATGTGCCACCTTCTACAAATTGTGGCTATTATTATTTGAATTCATAGTTTTTACGAAGTGTATTACTGACCAATTATAAATAAACCATTGTTTTTCCACATTGCCATTTTCATGCTATTACCAATATACTGATGGTTTTAATTTGGTCAGTTATTGGCCGATAATATCGGCAGCAGGTACATTGCTGCATCCCTTCTCAATTGATTCTGTGGAGTCTGGCTTTAGCATGTTGCTATAGGCATACAAAAAAACTTTAACATAAATACTGGGTATAGAACACATCCGATGCTGCCTTAACCCCCAGTCACACTAGGCTTTAAGCATGCAAAATTATTTTGGACACCGTAACTGATATGACACGTTCAAGGGCTTCTAGTTTAAATAATCTCAAATAGCATTTAATATTGTATTCTAAATGTAAAAATATGCCATCTACTCACCCTCCTGCAACAAATAAAAGCGTGCTGCTTTGAAATATGTATTCTTCGTTTTGAGCAAAGAGGTCGATGTGTGACGTTTTGATCTTCTGTTGGTCACACGTCCTCTTGAAAGCTATATGCAGTGCGACAAATGGAATGCTGGTGTCTCGATGTACTTTTAAAAGTTGAAGTCTTAAAAACAACGAAACGTGGTGCAATGGTCACAAACATCCGCTTGGCACATCTTGACATAGAAAATCAATTAAATCATGCAGACCAATGCAAATGTTTCGCTGTGAATGGCCCTTTGCCAAAAGAAGGTATCTTTGGAAGCAGCATAACTATGATGCCTACATTTTAGAGCAACCTTCGTGTCAGGACAGCACCTATGATTCCTTAAATGCTGCCTTAGTAGGCAGCTCACTAGGTTTTTATCGGAGAGCATTTCTCTATTGAAATTGCCATTAACAGGTGTCATTGTTCACACACAAACATTTTCAAAAGCCTTTCAACTGTTTTTTTGGTTGATGAAATGTTGCAAATTCCAACAGCATACGGCATGATAAATTATTGCCGTTTTCAAAATTCAAAGCAACATATTGATATGCATACACACATTCACAAAGCCCACCTTCAGATAGGAAAGTGTGAAGCTTCAAACTGTGAAGAGAAAGAAAAGTGTGAGATTAGATGAGAGGGGAGAGAGAGAGAGAGAGAGTGTAATGGAGCAAGAGAGCAACCAAACAGTGTATATTCTTTGAGGGCTTCTGTTTCTAAATATACTAATGCCGCTTTTGTTGGTGTGCTTAGAGAGACGCAATAATGGATCCTGCTGAATTCAAAGAGGATGAGAATATGAGACCGGATGAGAGAATATAAGACGCAGATTGAAGGGGCGAACAGGCCTGCTCATTTTAATGACTTGAAAGTATGAGTATATGGGTCACGATTGGACTTAATTACAAGGATATGACCATATCCCTAGTTGTGCAAATATGTCTGTGCTTGTGTGCAGTTGTGTACCTGTGAATGCGGCCTGATTCATGAATCAAATATATTTTTATAAGACAATTGAATACATAAGAATTAGGACAGTGTTCACATACAAACATGTTTATTTTTTGTGGGTTTTTTGTCATAGTGGGGACTTCCCCAATTATATTTTCTATCCCCTAAACCTAACCCTTGCAGTAAACCTTTTAGCATTTTGAGATTAGTCATTAATTAGTATGTTTATTGAGCCATTTTCCTCTTTGTGACCAATGGCTCACAATGCAGATGATTTCAGTTTTTACTATACTTTTGGGGAAATATGGTCCCAACAATGTTGTAAAATCTGACGCACAGATCTCCAGGCTCTCTGCTTTAGGTGCTTATCAGTAGACAGGCAGGTAGGTCATTTATATTTCAAATGCACTAATGCCTACAGAGACACCCAGACACTGACTCTGCCTCACCCACATGCTGTCACTGCAGTTTTCAGAGATGTTTGTTTTGTGGCATCAATATTGAAAGAAATGATATGTGATTTAATGAGTTTAAATGATTATCGGGTATGAAATAAAAAAGAATGCAAAAACAGACCAGAGAGAGATAATCCTTTAAGGATTATCTGATCTTGCAGATGGGAGGGCTCATTCTTAAGATCTGTGATTTATGCGTGTGCATGTGTGTTTGTGAGTTTGAGAGAGATTGAAAGGGATTTATGGATAAAATCTGGTTTTAATTGAATCTGGTCTCCACAAATAATACAATTCCGCACACTGTTAATAAAATGAGCAAAGACACCAAATTAACCCACATCACAGTCGTAAGCAGCACGAATCGCTTCAATTTATGAAACATATACACTCTTTAATATTTATGTCATATCAATATTTAAAGGGTCATAACCGCAGTTTTGATAGGTCAGCACAGCAGGAGCAGTGATGGCTCTCCCTGCTGGAGTGCAATAGATTTGCTACTAAGTTCAAAGAATTGCAATGCCATTAAAAACTTAATAAACAACTTTGATTGAAAAATATCATGTGTACTGTTGGTTTGAGGCGTAAAACAGAATAGATAAAATGGAGGGTTTGGATTTTAGCATTAAACTGATAACAATTGGTTACAAACTCACAATGTGTTCAGATTTGTGATTAAATGGAAAAATGTTTGAGGGCATGGCATCTAGATAAATTAACCCCCAAAAATCAATTTTCGTGAGACTCTGTGCTGTCAGTAAAGTGTTAAACTTTTAAAACAACATGGTGCCGATCACAGCAGTTTGTCTTTGAGAGAAACGGCAACAAAACTATATCTAGTAAGAAACCTCATTGCGTTTTTACATTAAAACCTGTTCGAGTCAAATTATTAGAATCTCTAGTTTCATCCAATATGCCATTTTTAAATTTGAGCGAAATATCGCTAAAACTGCTAAACACAATGTACACCTAATGTGTACTTTAGCGCATTTGTTCCTATATTTGCTTGGTATTATCACATTGACAATCAATGGCTTCATCCAAAAGCTGAAATAAATTTATTTCAGAGGCTTTATATGGAGTTGGTATGAAAATAAGATTCAATTCGAACTGTTCTGAGACCAATGCAGACAGACAGCACACTGGAAATTAGGTCATCCAATTGCTCTCCGCTAAGTGTGTTCACTCCTAAAATCTGCCAAAGTTCAGTTTCCGGATGCAGATGATGGGTGCTTCATTTTATAAAATGTATAAATAATTAATTATTTGGGATAAAATGACTAGGACAACATTTTCTTGACAGGTGAAAATCAATTTTTGCTTGGACTCTGAGGGGGGTTTATTAGTGTTTCCACAGTCCTATAAACTGAATAACTGCAAAGAATGTATAGACATCACAAATTTTTAAACAGTTTCTCACACCACTGAAAGATGATTGCAGTCAAGCAGTCTGTATATTCCTGTCATTATTAATGATCTGATTATTTCTGACCATTAATTTCCATTACAAATTCCAGACTTATAAGCCATATAACCAAATTACAGAAATGATTTCTGCATCCATTTCAAAGAGATGAAGTGGGTCGTTCACATTTGAACGCTTAACCGATCACACTTGGTGATTATAATAACTTGAGTGCAAACAACCACAATATGTTCCAATTTGTGATTGCCTCATTATTTAAGATGTGTGAAGATTGATGTGTTTATGTAGCTTCTAGATACTGATACATTTAAGCCACACTTGTCATTACATTTAGATGTCAAACCATCAAATCACTGAATGAGCAATATGCAGATTATAGCTCACTCCATCCCTTAATGAGAAGTTATAATTTAATGATCCTTGAAAAGGAACTTTTAATGACAGATTCCAGTAGAACTTTGCTTGTAAAAGAATAAAAAGTGTGTCAGTGACCACCATGCATAAAAATGTCAAAGTGAGTGTTAACGTTATTTGGCAGAGGTAAGTGTGAATGAAATTATTCACACCTATCTTCACATCTCCCCATTTCCTCATTATGCTGAAGGTTGAATATACTGTATAAGCTAATGCAAATATGGAGGCATAAAAACAGACATAAGGATCTGATTATTATAGCCATTCATATGTAAATCTGAGGGGTTTTATTGTTAATATCTTAGCAGTAATACCTATACCAGATCAAATCATGATAACCATTGAACAGTGGATCAAAAATGAAAGCTGACAATAGATTTTATTCACCCATACAGTGCATTCAGAAAGTATTCTGACCCCCTACTTTGTCACATTTTGTTTGTTGCAGCCTTATGCTAAAATGCTTCAAATAATGTTTTTTTTTTTTACATCGGTCTACACTTCATACCCCATTATGACAAGGCAAAAAACAGATTTTTGATAACTGCAAATTTATTAAAAATAAAAAAAACTGATATCAAATTGACTTGAGTATTCAGAGCCTTAACTCAGTACTTCGTTGAAGCATCATTGGTTGTGATTACAACCTCAAGTCTTTTTGGGTATGATGCGACAAGCTTTGCACACCTGGATTTGGGGATTTTCTTCCATTTTTCTCTGTAGATCCTCAAGCTATGTCAGGTGTGATGGGGACCATTGGTGGACAGCCATTTTCAGGTCTCTCCAGAGACATTTGATTGGGTTCAAGTCCGGTGTCCGGCTGGGCCTCAAGGACATTCATAGTTGTTCCTAATCCACACTTGTGTTGTCTTGGCCGTGTGCTTAGTGTCATTGTGCTGTTGGAAGGTGAACCTCTGGCACATTCTGAGGTCCTGAGTGCTCTGGACAAGGTTTTCACTAAGGATATCTCTGTATTTTGCTGCGTTCAGCTTTCCTTTAACCCCAGTCCCTGCCACTGAAAACACCCCCACAGCAAGATGCCACCATCACCATGCTTCAGCGTTGGGTTGGTATTGCGCAGGTGATGAGCGGTGCCTGGTTTCCTCCAGACATGACGCTTAAAAATGAGGCCAAACAGTTCCATCTTTGTTTCATAAGACCAGATAATCTTGTTTCTCACCGTCAGAGTCCTTGGGTTGCTTTTTCATGTGTCTTGCACTAAGGAGAGGCTTCTGTCTCAAGTGGCACTCTGGCATAAAGCCATTGGTCTAGTGTTGCAGTGATTGGTTGTCCTTCAAGTTTCTCCCATCTTCACACTTGATCTCTGGAGCTCAACCAAAGTGACCATTGGGATCTTGGTCACCTCAAGACATTTATATTTGTATAGCACCTTTCACAACACACACAGTTTCAAAGCAGCTTTACAGAAGATCCGACATTAACAGAAGATAAAACTGTAGTATCTATGATGTCTTGTACTCATCATTGTGTGGTTTGATGAAATACGATCGTGAACAGGTGACTGTGGCAAGGAACACAAAACTCCGTAAGATGTTGATTAATGGAGAAAAATAACCTTGGGAGAAACCAGACTCACTGAGGGCCAGTTCCCCTCAGGCTAACATCATGAATATAATGCCAATATTACGTGTGCATATTGCAAGTCATGGTTGAAAATTATTAAACTAAGTGTTAAGGGTCAATGTTTAAACAAAGATTTTGAATGAAATGTAAGTTTAATGACTTTGAAATCCATCAGGAATAACTGAAGTTCACATATATGCAATTGTCCTTGTTAGTTGGCTGATGAAGGGTTTTGTTGGCGATTTATTGATAGTCTATGTATTCCATTTAAATCGTATAGTCCATTTGACCGACATGCAGGCAGAGATCAGTTAGGTGCATCACAGTTCAACCTGGCTGGAATTTTGAGGTCTATCCTAAATCCAAGGTTCAGGCAATGGCTTATGAAGTATCCCATGTCTTAGAGTTGGCCTCCTGAAGTCCATCGTAATGGGCTGAAGTGATGTTTGGCTGGCATCGGTTGCTAAGTCAGCACACAGCAACACATAGCAGTTGAGTCCAACAGGAAGCAGGAATGGAGCTAGATCCAGCTGGTACTGGTGTCCTCAGGATTGGAGTCCCGAGGTGGAGATGGGGAAACAAATAAAATAATATTAGCATAGATGCCATTAAATTTATTGCAGAATTATAGATCATGATCACTTTCTGGTTCTGGCAGACATAACTAAAGCAGCCTAATTGTGAGTTGAAAAATTAATTCGGTGTATGCCTGGCTAAATGGATGAATCTTTAGTCTAGACTTAAACTGAGTGAGTATGTTTGCATCTTGAACAGTGTTAGGGAGACTATTCCATAGAAGAATATACAATGAGAAAAGCAGATGTCCTAAAACTGATCCCTGTGGCACTCCATACATTTACTTTTGTTTGGTTTGACAATTCCTCATTTACATGAAAATGAGACCGAACCATGCTAATGCAACTCCACAAATGCCAACATAATGCATTTGGGGATGGAGTTCACCAGAGCTTCACAGGTTGCCACTGGAGTCCTCTTCCACTCCTCTATGACGACATCACGGAGCTGGTGGATGTTAGAGACCTTGTGCTCCTCCACCTTCCGTTTGAGGATGCCCCACAGATGCTCAATAGGGCTTAGGTCAGGAGACATGCTTGGCCAGTCAATCACCTTCACCCTCAGCTTCTTTAGAAATGCAGTGGTCATCTTGGAGGTGTGTTTGGGCTCGTTATCATGCTGGAATACTGCCCTGCGGCCCAGTCTCCGAAGGGAGGGGATCATGCTCTGCTTCAGTAGGTCACAGTACATGTTGGCATTCATGGTTCCCTCAATGAACTGTAGCTCCCCAGTTCCGGCAGCACTCATGCAGCCCCAGACCATGACACTCCCACCACCATGCTTGACTGTAGGGAAGACACTTGTCTTTTGTAATCCTCACCTGGTTTCCACCACACATGCTTGACACCATCTGAACCAAATAGGTTTATCTTGGTCTCATCAGACCACAGGACATGGTTCCAGTAATCCAAGTCCTTAGTCTGCTTGTCTTCAGCAAACTGTTTGTGGGCTTTCTTGTGCATCTTTAGAAGAGGCTTCCTTCTGGGACGACAGCCATGCAGACCAATTTAATGCAGTGTGCGGTGTATGGTCGGAGCGCTGACAGGCTGACCCCCCCCCCACCCCTTCAACCTCTGCAGCAATGCTGGCAGCACTCATACGTTTATTTCCCAAAGACAACCTCTGGATATGATGCTGAGCATGTGCACTCAACAACTTTGCTCAACCATGGCGAGCCCTGTTCTGAGTGGAACCTGTCCTGTTAAACCGCTGTATGGTCTTGGCCACCGTGCTGCAGCTCAGTGTCAGGGTCTTGGCAATCTTATAGCCTAGGCCGTCTTTATGTATAGCAACAATTATTTTTTTTCAGATCCTCAGAGTTCTTTGCCATGAGGTGCCATGTAGAACTTCCAGTGAACAGTTTGAGGGAGTGTGAGAGCGATGACACCAAATTGAACACACCTGCTCTCCATTCACACCTGAGAACTTGTAACACTGAGTCACATAACACCGGGGAGGGAAAATGGCTAATTGGTCCCAATTTGGACATTTTCACTTAGGGGTATACTCACTTTTGTACTCAAATTTACACTGTTATACAAGCTCTACACTCACTAATTGTAGCAAAATGTCATTTCTTCAGTGTTGTCACATGAAAAGATATAATCAAATATTTACAAAAATGTGAGAGGTGTACTCACTTTTGAGATACTGTATACTATTTCTCCATAGAAATAAACGTATTTGGGGGAGGATACTACCTTCTAGTATTTTCAACATAAGTGGGAGATTTGAAATCAGTCTATAATTGGCCAGTTCTCCAGATTCAAGTTGTGGCTTCTTGATAAGCAGTTTGATAACTGCCATTTTAAAGTTTCTTGGGACATGTCCTAAGGATAGTGAGGAGTTAATAATATTAAGAGGTTCTGAGATTACAGGGAATACCTCTTTTAAGAGCTTGGTTGGTATTGGATCTAACAAACAAGTTGTGGCTTTTGAGGTGTCTAATTTTTGTTAGATCTTCATGACCCATGACAGCGAAGGATTGAAGATGCATGTGAGAAATTATGACAAATTATGTTTTCTGAGGTGCTATTACAAATGATTGTATAATTCCAATTTTATCAGTAAATAAATTCATGAAGTCATTACTCTTGTGTTGCGACGGAATATCTGGTTCTGATGAGGCTTTTTTCCTAACCAATTTAGCCACAGTACTGAATAAACAGTTAGGATTGTTGTGGGTATTTTTCTGAGTTTGCTACAATATGCTGACCTGGCAGCTTGTGTAGTTGCCTGTCTGTAGCTACAGACACTATCCTTCCATGCACCACGAAATACTTCTAATTTTGTATTTTCCAAGCTGCTCTCTTCAGAGCATGAGTGTGATCATTGTACCATGGTGTCGGGCTTTTTTCTTTAATCGAAGGGGGCGACACTATCAAGAGTGCTAGAGATGTCTGTTATATATTCCATTATTTCATCAAGTTCTTCTAGGCTTTGGGTTTACTGAGTGTATGAGATGGATCTGGAAGATTATTATTATTACCAAGGCTTTTCTCCCCTGATTGCTTGCCTCCACACACGCTAGGTCTCCGTGGTAACATGCTCAACAAGCCACATAAGATGCGCAGATTGACTGTCTCAGACGTGGAGGCAGATTCGCCACCCGGATTGAGGAGAGTGCCTATGCCTCGAGGTCCTCGTAGTGGCATATTGCATTGGAATTGGGCATGCCAAATTGGGAAAAAATAAAAAATAATAATTTATGGAGGCCAGATTTTTTTTAATTAAGGGGGCTGAATGCACTGTATACTTAGTCTTTCTATCCCCTCTTTCTCTCTCTCTTTAGAGGTGGCAGTGTCTTCACTACTGTGTCTGACATCAGTGAGAGAGCTTTCTGTGCAGGTGTGCGAGTTGTATCAGAAGGGATTCGTACTGGCTGCTGTCCATCCTTTCCTTCACTCTGGTGGACCTGCTAGTGCTAACCTACAGAAGCAGTTACATCGAGCTGTGCTCATTAGAGAAACACACAGGTATACACACAAAATGATGTATTTGCAGACTTCACACTGTGCACACCTTAATCACTAAAAGCATTAATGGGGAAACCCCCCTCCCTATTTATCTACTGTAAAGTATTGGTAGACCAATATAGGGGTTTGTACTGGTTTAAATTATTACATTTGTTCTCCCCTTAGATTGTTTTCGTAGTTATTTCTTTTAAACAAAACCTTTACTGTTAGTTTCTTTCTGCTCATTCCAAATAAATCAATTTGTGTAAATTGATTTACCCAAAAATGAAAAATCTCATAATTTACTCACCCTCATCCCGGCCCAGATGTGTATGACTTTCTTTCTTCTGCAGAACAAAAACAAAGATTTTTAGAAGAATATCTGAGCTCTGTAGGTTCATACAATGCAAGTGAATGATGGCCTGAACTTTGAAACTACAAAAGCATATAAAGGTAGCATAAAAGCAATCCATACTACTTCAGTAAATTAATATATTCAGAAGCAATATGATGGGTGTGGGTGAGAAAATAAATCAACATTCAAGTTCTTTTTTGCTATAAATCTCCACTTTTACTTACACATTCTTTTTTTTGTCAATTCACATTTTTTGTGTATACCACAAACAACTGGACAGGGAGGAGAGTTTATAGTAAAAAAAGGACTTAAATATTGATCTGTTTCTCACCGACACCAATTATATCATTTCTGAAAATATGAATTTAACCACTGAATTCCTACGGATTACTTTTATGATGCCTTTATGTGCTTTATAGTACTTCAAAGTTCTGGGCACCTTTCACTTGCATGGATCTACAGAGTTGAACTATTCTTCTAAAAATCATCTGTGTTCAGAAAAGTCACACACATCTGTAATGAGGGTGAGGAAATGGTAACTTAACCATTTAACCAATCAGCTCAAATAATAAGTCAAAAAGGAGACATTTAAAATTGTAGGATATATTACTTTCAGTTCATTAATCAAACTGGAAATGAAAGGTTAAGTAAAGTTCATTTCACTGCATACTATATACTTCAGTAGTAATAGTATGCTATTCTGAACAAACCCATACACCTTACATTACATTATTTTCCCCTCTCTATATGCATCTGTACTGATCTCTACAAATCTTTTTGTTAGATCACATGGAATCTGATTTTATTAAGTCACTGGCTTGATAACTACATTATAAACGGTTGTATATTTTTGTCTAAGGTTGTGGTATCCTCACACACAAAATTAGGTTTGGAGTGACATTTTAGCTCCCAATCAGGGTTACCTATTGCTCCACTGACCAATGACTGACTAATACTTTTTTTAAAGATAACGCATTTGAAAACACCATATACCAAAAGAGCATATAACATGAAACATTTTTCTTTCTTGTTTTTTATTAAAGTGGTTCCGACAGTGGTCTGCTGAACCCGGTGGGACTTCATCTTGCGACAGACATGTGCTACCGAGGTCACCAGGAACCTGACTCCGATGTTATACAGGGTTACATGAAAAAGGTCTGACCATCTTAAACTGCAACAATTTTAGGTTGAAGACCCATCAGAGAGCACTAGATCAATGTTAATAATTGCTTTGTCTTCCAGACACATATTAAAGTTAAGTGTGAAACTTAATGTCATCACTATTAGAAACTGCAATGGATAATACACTCAAACAGGCTCTATCTTGGTCTGACAATACAGTTGCAAACTGAAAACATAATGTAAGCTGACAGGCCGCTCAATACAATTTGACACCCTGCATTCATCGGGTGTTCCATTAGTCGTCACCCCCTCACCTTTACCATAATTGCGTTTATTTGAAGATAAGCATTGTTGAACTGAGCGTGGATGTGTTGAGACATGTGACATTTGCTGATGATTTAGATTTACAGTATATGTGTCTGTGGCATGAGACAACAATGATTGGAAAATATGGTTTCCATTAGCGTTTTCCGTCACAGCTTCTAAGAGCTCATTTTAAAAGCATCTACAGGAAAACCCAACACTTATTTATATTACATTCAAATCCCTTTTCTTTGTACACTTAAAATGAATATTATTTACTCACCCTCATGTTGTTCCAAACCCAGTGGAACACAAAAGGAGATGTCTCTGTTTAACAACTCCTTTTGTGTTCCATGGAAGAGAGAAACTCAATTGGTTTGGAACAGTATGAGGGTTGAGTAAATTACAGAATTTTCATTGTCCCTTTAAAGGTTGTCAACTGGACAATGTATTACTGATGTATTTTCCTCTCTTTCTATTGGTCCTGGCTGTTCTTGGGGGACTTGTGCAGGTGCAGGACTTGGCTGATCAGGGTAATCTGTTTGTGGGGTTTTTGCGACAGCCCAGTGTCGGTCCATGTTTCCTTTGGCACTGGGAACCAGAGGAGTTTTCCTCCATTCATTCCAGCCTCTGTTCTGTGCATCACAACAGCAGTCCTCCAACTCTCAGGCCAGCTAGTGAGAAGAGCCAACACGATAAGGACTGTGCAAATGGATATCATCAAAACCACAACATTATGATCATTAATCCAGATTTACAAAACCAGAGGCAGCAAACCAAAACCATTCTGAACCAAACCACAGAGAGCAGCCAGTGTTGGAATCATCAGAATCCTTTCACCGATAACCACAAATGTTCAGATTATCAATATCTTAATGAAGAACAAGAATGCAACCAAGAGCGGTTGCATGAGTCTACATTAATATCTTGCACATCAGAGGCACATCAGACCCAGAGTGCTAGAATCCAAGCTGTACATCCCAGCTGTGATCTGGAAGACAACCAGAAGCTAGACCATAGAGAGCAGGTCAGAAGTCAAGACAAAGCCAGCAAGCATGTTGGACCTGCACAGATGTTGAATCGTAAGTTAAATGGAGAGAATCAGGGTTAGTTGCAAAGTTTAAATGAAAAAGGTGTTTTTATATAGCCAAGCGCAGCTCTATGCCATAGGTTATACACGCAAAGTAATTGTGCATGGCCAGGAAGTTTTGGTATTTTCGTGAAAGCATGTGATAAGTCAAGGCTCAAGTGGGTTTGGCAAAATTTTGTGTGCAAAGCGCTAATGTGTCAAGTGTAATTTAGTTCTAAGGCTCATCTCCGGTTACTCCGCCATCTGCTTCCTGTTATATAGTCCATTCCCTCAAGCACCAGCGACATGAAGACAGCACATTCATACGAAGTTGGTAGTGAAAATTGACTGTACACAAGGAATTTGAAATATGGAATTACGTTCTTTTGTACATTAACTGCATCCTTTGAATGTCAGGCATCGTTCGATGACAGTGATCAGAATTTGGATTTACGCTCCATTCACTTAAAGAGAACGTATTCTAATCTATATTAATTTTAACATTTGTTTTTATTTAAACATGAAAAAATACTAAATTCAAAATAAACTTCAAATGAAGCTAAAATATAATAAAAATAAGGAAGTGCAAATGAAATCATTGCAAATCCAAACATTTTACTCTTTCCAACTTCCTCCACCGGCCCCTTTTGCAGTGACTTAAAAATCAATCTTCGACAACTGGTGGAAAAATACCTATACAAATTAAGATCATAAATACAATTGTAAAAGCTAAAGATAGCTTAACACACATCTTATAAATATTTGTTTCATAAAACAGCCACAACAGGGATCATAATGGACATAATTTGATAAACCTTTGTATTTGAGACTTGTATTTCGTACTTTATTACCACCTGCTGGTGGAATCTCCAAACTGCAAATGTATGAACTTGAGTTTGGGATTTGCACTGAGATAAGGCGTCCTTTTGAAACATCTCAGAGCAATTATCTATTTCTCTGGAAAAAAGCCAATTGTGCCTCCCACATTCACCCACTTGGCACAACAATTGCACTTAGAATTAGTGCTCTCAAAAAGAGAAGACATTGTGCACGGTCGTAGCGCTGCGGTTTGCACACTCGCGTAAATGGAGGCTAGTCTTAATTTTTGTCACAATTTGGTTTGGTGATTTATTTGATGTGATTATTTTGGTACAATTAATATAGACTATTTTGCTGAACACAGAAATGTTATAATGTAACTGAAGGGACAATTTACACTGTAGTGAAATTTGATAACCATGTTTTACATCCACATGCTCAAGAATTGTAGTTTAAAAGTTGTCATTTCTGCACCAATGGATATAAAATAAGCATAGTTTCAAACAGCTTTCTGAATACGCCTTACGTCGTCTTCCATTGATCAAACATACAGATTGGCTCACCCCCAACTAACGTCATTGGTTGAGTTTATGTTGAGGTGTCGAGCTGGACGTTTTGTTCAAAACTAGCAGGAATTTTCAGAGTGCCACAGAGACAGGGTTTACAGTTTTACTATTATAATGCCCAGTGTATTACATATTAATGGGTATTATTTGAGTTATTAAATTCATCATTAAATACCATCTAGTAAATGCATTGAATTTCCCTTTTCAGATCAAAGCATCACAATGCACTGGGCATTTTACACCTATAATGATAATTACATTTGAGCTTTGTTTTTTTTAATTCTCCAGCTCTTTGTGACTTTCAATAAATATTTGCCTCTATGTTTGTATAGGTGTTCAGGTCTTCGCTCTGTACCACCACACAATGGTTCTTTCAGAATCACCCAAGTTCTTTTCTCTGAGGGTTCCACTGCAGGTGCACAGGGAGGCGGGTCTTGTTAGCTCGATGGACTCTCATTGGCTGGATCACATGAGCCAGCACTTCAGAAGTGGTGCACAACTCATTGACGGTTACTTCAAACTTGTAGATGACGTGGGTATGATAGATGTTGTGACATTTAACAAATGGCTAGGAAATATTTATATAGCTCAAACGTTTCCTAAACAACAAATAAATATTGTTATTTGTGGAAGTGTCAATTTTTCTTCTGCTCAACAATTTAAACTTGATATTTGAATTTGTCAGCATTAAAACCTTTTCTCTGTATTGTCAGCATCATCTTCCATAGTGGAGAGTGTTTTTATCTTCCAAAGTGCCCCTGGAGATGTCTCTGCAACAACAGCGTATGATGCCATTGTGGTTGAGCAATGGACTGTGATTGATGTAAGTCTGCATTTGTATCTCCTGAATTCAATTCAATTAATTATTCTATTGTTTGTGGGACATTCTACTCCCTTTCTTATGAATTGCCATCTTATGAAGGCAGTTCTGTCTTTTAAATATACGGTGTAGAGATTAAAACAAAAAAGATGTAGGCAGATGTATGTGCCTATTCACACAATTGACCTTAATAGGACATAAGTGAATCAAATTAACACATTAAGTGGTTTCAATTATGCTTCTGTTTTACAGGGTGTTGCCGTGAAGACAGACTACATCCCACTGCTTCAATCTCTGGCTCCATATGGCTGGAAACTAATGTGTGTGCTGCCCACTCCTATTGTCAAAGCTAAAAGGTGCTAATTCCATTGGAAAGCCTCATCCCATAGTCAAGTATGTAGTGTTTCCAATGACAATGGGAGCCAACTATTGGATAAACATGATCTGAATTAGCCTTTTTTTAACTGTTTTCTTTAGTTCTTTTTTATGCGTTTCATAACTCTGATGGGTTTTTTTTTGTAGTGACGGAAGTCTGGCCACAAAACAGATCCTCTTCCTCCAGAGACCCATTCTGCCCTGCAAGAACAGAGAATTGACGGTGTATATACAAGACATTTCTGTACACCAAAAAAGGATTCTACTAAAATTAGAGTTGTCAAGAAGTGTGTGAAATGTTTATGAATTTTGAAATCTGTTTGTTTTGATTTTGTCTTCCAGAAACTGTACATCAGAGGTCAAAACAAAAGGAACTTAAATAGTAAGAGGACACAAGAGAAGGAAATATCTCCACTTGCAACAATCGAGAGGGAAATGGAAAGGTTGGAGAGCGAAAGAACAAGTCTGGCGAAGCAACATGAGAGAATAAAAAAGAATAATGGGCAGAATTTGTCAAAAAACCCAGAGAGGAGAAATCAACTGGGCAAAATGCAGGAAGTCCATTTGCAGAAGATTAACATGATACACACAAAAAGAGATGGAATCAAATGTTCAAATTTCACCAATCAATAATTAAAAGGTGGGATTACATGTGATAAAATAGGGAAGGATGTGAGACCTGTGGTGACCGAGAGAGCACTATTCTCTGGAGTGTGTTGACAGTATTAATTTATGATCCCCACAGACACCACCATTGTGTCCTTGAGTAAGGCACTTAACTCCAGGTTGCTCGGGGGGGATTGTCCCTGTAATAAATGCACTGTAAGTCACTTTGAATAAAAGCATCTGCCAAATGCATAAATGTAAATGTTATGCATAAATAACCATTACAATAGGTTCATGTTTATTCAGGCAGAATACACTGTATTCAGGCCCATGTTTTGGCATGTACTTGCCAATTTCTTACAAGACAATGTGTACCTGTTATGGAACTCATTTTGTTACATTGCCATATGCCGTTATCTAGCTAATCAAACCAATAAAGAACCATATAAAAGTATATATTCATTTATTGAAGTTAAGCACAGTAACAGCAGCAGTAACTGAAATCTCACTTTGTAAAGTAAGTTACAGTGGCGTCTGCTAAACGGTTTATGGTGTAAAGAAAAGCTCACACTAATGGCCTTTTGATTACAATAAAAAGCACAATGTTCCGCTTGCAGTTTTCTGTGTGACTTTACAAAGATATTGAAGACATTTCAGCTCTCATGTAGAGCGCAACAGAGTCCGCCCACGTTTTCAGCAATGATGGTTCCCCAAGTATTTTTCCCATAAACTTTTTTCGATTGGGATTTCATAGAGTCCTGCAGAAAAGAGTTCTAAGCCACGAACCAAACCAACCAGATCTGAGGAGAATCACGACATTACAAACTTTGATTTGAAGCAAAAAGTACTAACTTTTTTTAATGAGGGAAGGAACTACAATCCTATAAAGCATTGCAAATGATGTAATTGAATTCAAAATAAAATATATTTATAAATCTATAAAAGCACTGATTTGAAGTTGATTGAAAGTGTTTAAACAATATATTTAAATTTTAGCTTAAAATATTCCAATATCTACAAAGAAAAGGGAAGACTCATTTTTTACTTCCAGAACCACACTGTTGTGCTCTTTAGAGGAACATTCAGAGTTCAATTCAAGTTTAGCTCAATCAGCAGCATTTGTGGCATAAGATCCCTCCTTTTCTTTATACTTCTGAGTCTCGAGCAGGACCGCTGTGTGCTTTTTCCATTTCCTTTTTTATCTGTAGCTAGTAGCACTTAATATACGTGCAAATAGCTTTGATAAAATGTATGTACACATATGTGGACAGCAGGACTAAGTTGTGAAATTTTTAATAATACCAAGCTCTAGAAAGTTTTTCTTGTGAAATTATTCACAGCGGTGTTGGTTATTCATGTTTTTGAGACGTTGCAGACGATTTCTATAAAGCACCCATGTGTAATGGGAAAAGCACACACAAAATATGATTTGACTTGATTTTTACTTTTGTTTACAAGTGATAGCCAGTGCTGAAGCATTTTACCAATCAGAAATTGTAATTAATTCCGATACAAGTAATGGCCAGCATCGATTTTAAACATGTTAAAATTATACATTATAAATTCTTAATCTATGTACTGATTACCATTTTCCCATGTCTGCCAAACATGTTGAGTGGTCCAAGCATCATCTGCAGCCTGAAACTGAACTTTTGATATGAAGCCAAGTGTATTCAACCCAAACTTCCTAGGAAACCTATAGGATGCTCCCTGTGAATGACTTAACCTCCAGTGTGCTGTCTGTCTGCACTGGTCTCAGAATAGTTAAAAATGCACCTTATTTTCAGCCTAACTTCATATAAAGCCTCAGAGCTATTTTTCTCAAAGTGAAAATGCACAGCAAATATAGGATTTCTAAAGAAAACATTGTGCTATTGTACATGATAGTGTACATGGTGTTTAGCGTGGCGGCATGCGATGAATCGCTCAATTTTTAGAATTGGCGTATCGGATGAAACTAAAGAATCAAATTTTTGATCAAAGTTTCATTGTAAAAACTTAATGAGGTTTCTTATCAGATGTAGTTTTGTTGGTGTATGTTGTTTTGTCACATGATTCCAAATTCGACATGATTACATCGAAGATGTAAACCTGAACAGAGATCACTGTTAATTCAAATGTATTGTGTATAGCAAAGCCAAAACACGTGTTCAGAAAGTATTCAGACACCTAATTTTTTTCTTCACATTTTGTTGTTGCAGCCTTAGGCCAAAGTTCTTAAAAAAAAAAGTTCCACATTCTACACTCCATACCCCATAAGGATAAAGCAAAAACCAGATTTTTTATAAATTTGAAAAATTTATTAAAAAGAAAAAAACTGAAATTTCACCTTGACAAGGGTTCAGGCCCTTTGCTATGACACTTAAAATTTAGTTCAGGTGCATTCCATTTCTCTGGATCATCTTTGAGGTGTTTCTACACTTTTATTGGAGTCTACCAGTGAAAAATGTTATTGACTAGAATGATTTGGAAAGGCACACACCTGTCTAGATAAGGTCTCAGCTGAAAATTCATAGAGCAAAAACGAAGCTATGAGGTCAAAGGAACTACCTGCAGAGCTCAGAGACAGGATTGTGTTGAGGTGCAGATCTAGCAAAGGCTACCTGCATTGAAAGTTTCCAAGAGCACAGTGGCCTCCATAAATCTTAAATGGAAGTTTGGAACAACCAGGACTCTTCTTAGAGCTGATCGCCCAGACTGAGCAATCAGGGGAAAAGGGCCTTGGTAACAGAGGTGACCAAGAATCCGATGATAACTCTGGTTGAGCTGGACAACCATTTACATTTACAACATTTACATTTATGCATTTGGCAGACGCTTTTATCCAAAGCGACTTACAGAGCACATATTACAGGGACAATCCCCCCAGAACAACCTGGAGTTAAGTGCCTTGCTCAAGGACACAATGGTGGTTCCGTGGGGTTCGAACCAGTGACCTTCTGATTAACAGCCCTGTGCTTTAGCCACTACACCACCACTCCAACTCCCACAACCATCACTGCAACACTCCACCGATCTGGGCTTTATGGAGGAGTGGCTAGACGGAAGCCTCTCCTCAGTGCAAGATGCACGAAAAAGCACCTAAAGGAGTCTGACTGAGAAACAAGATTCTCTGGTCTGATGAAACTAAGATTGAACCGTTTGGCCTCAATTCAAAGCGTCATGTCTGGAGAAAACCAGGCACAGCTCATCACCTGCACAGGTTTAAGGAACCTTCAAGGTTTAAGGAAAACTGAACGCAGCTAAATACAGAGATATCCTTAATAAAACCTGGTCCACTGCAAAAAATGAAATCTTGCCGAGTTAAAAAATCTTAAAATAAGGCAAGAATTCTTGTTTTTTTTCTTCTAAGATAAATTACCTAGCCTAGAACTAAAAGCAAAAGATTATTTTGCTTGTTTTGAGAAAATATAACTTGAATTTTCTTACTAAGAAAAAAATGCCAATTTTGGTGATTTCTTTAAATGAATTAAGTATTTTTTTTAAAGTGTATGGTATGTTTTGACAGTCTATCCTAGAATAAGAAATTTCAAGCCATATTTTCTTATTTTAAGAGCACAACGTTTCTTATTTTGAGAAAACAATGTTAGCACATTCAGACAAAGATCTTTTTTTTTATTGTTTCCTACTTTACATTGAATGAATGCATGAGGCATTTGTATAGCGCTTTCATATTGCACATAGCACTACTGTACACCCAAAGCGCTTTACAATCATATCAGGGGATCTCTCCTCGACCACCAGCAGTGTGCAGTGTGCTTAGCATCTGTAATTCAAACATGTGTGAATTACAGATGCTAAGTTATCTAAAGGTGTGAGTGAAGTTTCTTTTATTTTAATGATTTTTGGACAAACACTGTATGTTGCTTTGCACTTAAAAAAAAAAAAAAAATGTGTGGACCAAAAGGTTCCCAGCAAAAAAAATTGCCATCATTTCATCGTCTCAGTTAACTATAGACCCGATATAGTCCGGCTGTGAGTAACACACTTCTAGACAAAACAACCTTGAATTTGGTTACATGTCATTTTAGCCAAAATAACTTGTGAGATGTATGATATTCCATCATGTAAGCAAAGTCAACAGTGTTTACAAGGTGTTTGGTTTCATTTATTTGACACTATTCTATTCTTGGGATATGGTTAGGGTAGATGTCTATTAAATTTTCACTGACAGCCCAAATTTTGCCTTGTTTTAGCCTAGATGTCTGGGTTGTGTTTGGATGGCTATTAGATGTCTTTTAAATGCAAAATTGCTTGCTGGGTTTATACTGGTTTCTTTTCTTTTTTTTTTAATAAGGAGGAACAGCTGAACAAGATTTACCATTGAGTCAGACTGACCTTAGAAGAGATGAAGACCATTCTGACACTGATAGTCAACAAAGCCAGGCCAGACATTACCATACTCTCCAAGAGATCTATAAAAGACCAAAGCCTAATAAGGAGGCAGTTGCTCAACTACTTGACCTTGAGTTTGATGCTCGGAGAGCCTTCATCAACTCGGACTGTTTCAAGGATCAGGACAGACCTTCAAAGATAATGCAAGCGTACCCCTGTTTCAGAGAACTACATCATGTAAGTAATATATCCGATAATATATTTGAGTTCCTAGTGACTTCAATTGTTTTTACAAATGTGTATATGGGATTATTCCAGGTAATGGATGAACTAGGCCGGATTCTTGACAAAGGAAATCCCAGATTCATCCCAAAACTAAAGGCCCGTTGGGATAGTTTCTGCAGCAAAGCTATGGGGTTTACAAAAAGGTTTTGAAGCCACCAATGACTCTAGATGGAGGTAAACTACCTGCCTATTACTACTTGAATTAAAATGTGAAAAATCTAACAATAGTTGTTTAACTTGCTTGTCAGTGTCATACACTACCATTCAAATGTTTTAGAACTTTAATATTTTAAAATATTTCTCTTTCTGCTCACCAAGGCAGCATTTATTTAATCCTAACTACAGCTGTTTAATAAGTGAATTTATAGTAAAGTGTAATTTATTCCTGTGATCAAAGCTGAATATATCATCATAATTATTATCATCAAAATTACACTTTCTATTCACATAGTATAATATTTCACAATATCACTTTTTTGCTGTAGTTTGGAACAAATAAATGCAGGCTTGGTGAGACGAAGATACTTATAAAAGAAAACATTTAAAAAATCTCACATATCTAAAACATTTAAACGGTAGTGTATTTTAAATCATTAACAGATTGTTATGAAAAGTTTAACTTCATTAAATAAGTTAAAGTTTAATAATCCTTTTGAATACTTTTGATTAAGTTTTTATACCTTTTTAATGCACAATTGTTACTATATCAAGATCAGAGGTTAAAGGAAATTCTTAAAGGCATAGTTCACCCAAAAATTTTAATTCTACATAATTTACTCTCCCCCAAGTTGTTCCAAACCTGTATTAGTTTCTTTCTTCCAATGAACACAAAAGAAGATACTTTCGAAGAATGTTTTTTGGGTGAACTATCCCTTTAATGCATGCTCAACTCACTAATTTCAGTAAATTATAAAAGACTATTTGTTCTCCTCAATAGTGAAACGCTCCATAGCCTTGATGAAGGCTCTTCCAGAGATGTTCCCATCACCTGTAGCCCCACCAAAAAAGATGGGACATGCAAGTGAAGCAATGCTGCACATCCTTGAGGTAAGACATACAACCTTGTTTATATTTCTACAAGACCAAGAGAACTAGAGAAGTGGGCATTTAAATCAAGATGTACTGCTCAGTCATTTTTGTGTTTGTATTTCTAGCCAACAGAAAACCCAGATTCCTTCCTCAAGGGGAGACCACTCTTCAGTCCTGTCCTGATTGTGTCAGAGGACAACTGCATGTTGGCCATTGGGACTACACCTGTGACAACCTTTCCACAAGAAGACCTCCACGAAGGTGTGCTCTACCTAATGGCATACTATTATGCACTTCATCTTGTGTACCCAAAGTGTGTTGCAACTTTACTGTCTGTGCTTCAGACAGAAGTAATTTCAGATGCAATACATGGGCTTGATGCAACTTCTTCCTACAAAAAAGCCACTTTGGAGTGGAAAAAGTTCATTGGGGAGTAGTGAAAAAGTCAGATGTAGGTCTTTTGATCACTAATTGTTGACAGCAGTTGTTTTCATCAGGTTCAAACTAAAAATTCAGTTTTTCTTGTTCTCTTTATTTTATTTTATATATATATATTCACTTTCTCAGTGATGTATCTGTGTAACCTTGACCAAGTTACCAAGCTTTGTTTTAATAGGCTTACCAATTGCTGTGATATGATCCATTGCTGTCATTTTTGAACAATCGTTTGCTTTCCTTTTGCAGTTGGAGTTAATAAAGCAATATTAAGAGCATGTTTGTTGTACCAGATTTATTGTATCTCTGTTTCAGAGCTTATTTTTAGAAATAGTCTAGATTGAGAGGGGACATCCTTATTAGTTAGTCTTATTTTAAGACTTTTTTAAAACCAAACCTTTCCCTCAAAATAAGCCTGACACTCTTAAAATGTGTATATATATTCTTATATCAAGATATTTTTACCAAGAGTATTTAAAACTAACCACAAATAAAACAAGAAAAAAATACTAGATTTTATTATTTTTGCATTTGTTTCAAGATATTTGTACTGCTTGAATCAAGTTAAAATATCTAAATTTACTTCATTTTTTCTTGTTTTAAGAATTTTAAGAACTTTATCACAATTTTTTTTGTCTTGTTTCAAGATGTCTTATCAAGTAGAATTTTCTCACCCCATTGGCAGATAATTTTGCTTAATTTTAGTTTTTTTTTCTTAATTTAGTTTTTTTTTTTTCTTATTTTTGTATGTCGATTTTTTGCAGTGTCCAGAGCGCACAGACTGGGCTGAAGTTTCACCTTCCAACAGGACAATGGCCCCAAGCACACAGCCAAGACATGCAAGAGTGGCTTAGGGACCCCTCTGTGAATGTCCTTGAGTGGCCCAGACTGGATTCCAATCAAACATCTCTGGAGACCTGAAAATGTCTGTCCACTGACTGTCCCCATCCAACCTCACAGAGCTTGAGAGGATCTGCAAAGTACAATGGCAGAAAATCCCCAAATCCAGGTGTGCATAGCTTGTCACAGCATATACAAAAATACTTTAGGCTGTAATCGCTGCAAAAGGGGTTTCAACCAAGTACTGAGTTTAGGGTTTGAATACTTACTGTTGATGTCAGAAGTTTACATACACCTTAGCCAAATACATTTGAACTCAAACGCAATTTCTGACATTTAATCTTAGAAAACTTTTCCTGTCTTAGATCAGTTATGATCACTACTGTATTTTAAGAATGTGAAATGTCAGAATACTAGTAGAGAATTATTTATTTCAGCTTTTATTTCTTTCATCACATTCCCAGTGGGTCAGAAGTTTACATACATTTGTTAGTATTTGGTAGCATTGCCTTAAATTGTTTAACTTGGCTCAAACATTTTGGGTAGCCTTTCACAAGCTTCTCACAATACGTTTTTTGGCCCATTCCTCCAGACAGAACTGGTGTAACGGAGTCAGGTTTGTAGGCCTCCTTGCTCGCACATGCTTTTTCAGTTCTGCCCACAAATTTTCTATCGGATTGAGGTCAGGGCTTCGTGATGGTAACACCAATACCTTGACTTAGTTGTCCTCAAGCCATTTTGCCACAACTTTGGAGGTATGCTTGGGGTTGGGGTCATTGTCCATTTGCAAGACCCATTTGCGACCAAGCTTTAAGTTCCTGGTTGATGTCTTGTGATGTTGTTTAAATATATAAACATAATTTCCTTCATCGTGATGCCACCTATTTTGTGAAATGCAACAGTCCCTCCTGCAGCAAAGCGCCCCCACAACACGATGCTGCCAGCCCCCATGCTTCAAAGTCGGGATGGTGTTCTTCGGCTTGCAAGCTTCACCCTTTTTCCTCCAAACATAACAATGGTCATTATGGCCAAACAGTTTAATTTTTGTTTAATTAAACCAGAGGACATTTCTGCAAAAAGTAAGATCTTTGCCCCCATGTGCACAGACTGTAGTCTGGCTTTTTTTATTGCAGTTTTGAAACAGTGGATTCCTTACTGAGCAGCCTTTCAGGTTATGTCGATATATGTTTTACTGTAGATATAGATACTTGTCTACCGGTTTCCTCCAGCATCTTCACAAGGTCCTTTGCTGCTGTTCTGGGATTGATTTGCACTTTTCGCACCAAACTACATTCATCTCTAGGAGACAGAAGGAGTCACCTTCCTGAGCGGTATGATGGCTGCATGGTCCCATATCGTTTATACTGGAGTACAATTTTTTGTACAGATGCTCCCAAGGATGAACCAGACTTGTGAAGGTCTTGGCTAATTTCTTGTGATTTTTTTCCAATGATGTCAAGCAAAGGAGGACACAATTTGAAGGTAGGCCTTAAAATACACCCATAGGTACACCTCCAACTGAATCCAATTAGCCTATCAGAAGCTAACTGGCCAACTGCCTAAGGGCTTGACATAATTTTCTGGAATTTTCCAAGCTGCTTAAAGGCACAGTTAACTTGGTGTATGTAAACTTCTGACCCACTGGAATTGTGATATAGTCAATTAAAAGTGAAACAATCTGTCTGTAAACAATTGTTGGAATGGACTCATGTCATGCACAAAGTAGATGTCCTAAACGACTTGCCAAAACTATAGTTTGCTAATATGAAATCTGGGGAGTGGTTAAAAATTGTTTTAATTACTTCAGCCTAAGTGTATGCAAACTTCTGACTTCAACGTGATATTTTAGTTTCTTTTTAATTAATTTGAAATGTAATCAAAAATCAGTTTGTCACTATGGGGTATTAAATGTAGATTGAAATAAAAAACAATTATAATTTAAAAGCATTTTAGCATAAGGCTGCAACATAACAAAATGAAGGGGTCTGAATAATTTCTGAATGCACTAAATACGTGGGGTCGCACAAAGTAAAAACAAAAGGCAAAAATCTGGGTTACAGTGAGGTACTTGCAATGGAATGAATGGGGCCAATCTGTAAATGTTAAAATACTTACGGTTTCAGAAGTATAGTCACAAGATATAAACTATGCATTAACATGATTTTGTGATAAAAATGGATAATAGGCATTTTTATGTAAAGTTTATTTTTCAACTTTGTTGCCAATGCTTTACGTTTTAACAGAAGAATTAAAGTGGTTTTGTAAAATCATCGTTTAGCTTCACATTTCAGCCTTTAAAACATAAAAAAAATTTACCCCCTTTTACTTTCATTGTAAGTGCCTCACTGTATCCTTAATTTGTATTTTTATTCTTTAAAAATTAATTCTTTCAAATAAACAACTGTCAATTGAGCTTAACTTGTATTTAACCCGTAAGATTTTGTTAAAGCATCCTCATTCATAAATCCAGTTTTAAATGACCTCTGAATATGAATTACAACTGTTTTATGAATAAATCTGTATTATAAAATTAAATTGAAAACAACATATATAATAGTAGTAAAAAAAAATACCCCAGTGCAATCCTTCATCTTGCCCTCAAAGTAGTATTGTTATGCGGAGTTAACCAGCAAATGAACTATAACGCAGAACGTTATGCACAGGTTATGGTCACTTTGTCAAGACCTTTAAAATGAGGTATAACAGAAGTTGTTCTCAAGTTTATAAGTTAAAATATACTACAAAACCCATCCACATTCAGGGATATATGGACTCCAGAGAAGTACAGAACGATACAGACAAATTGTCTGTTGTACTTTGCATTTTAACTCAAAGGAATTACTGGTCCATTGCCATTACGGTCTTTTTCTATGATGCAACAGATGCAGAGATCCATCTCTGTGGCCTCTGGTATGGCCGGAGCTTGTGGTGATATAGGGATGGGGCTACCACCATTTCTCAAAAAGGATTTTGTCCTCTGATAGGCCAAACCTCTGCAGGTCTGCATTAAATTTTTCTATCATAGGAGGAGGCCCACAAAGATAACAAAGTGTACGCTCAGGGTCTACGTGACGCTGTAGCACCTCTTCAGATATCCTTCCACCTGGGTAGGGCAGACACAAGAACAAAAACTTGTCTTTGACATCACATCTGAAATTGTATACCAAGACTTTTCCCCATAGTTAGTAAAGATTTTCTGTTGATTTTTGACTTACTGATAGTGTAAGGCTGAAGTTGTTCTTCTATCTCAGCGCTCTGCTGAGTAACATGGAAATCGCAGGACAATTTATCTGGAAGCTCACGGCAGATGTCAATAATGGTGTTCTATAGAAAAGGAGATATCAAGTGTACAAAAATAAACAACTTCAAACTCTCCTCAGCATTAACTCAAGGGTACATATACAGTACCTACCTTGAAGAGCAGCTCCTTAGTGTTTTTGGCACTGTAGCAGAGATGTGTTTGCCCTGGCTTGTACCCATGATCATGTGAGTGTCTGTGCAAGTCAGCTGCATGCAGCAGGATTGAGTACAGAGGGTTGATACCAACACCACCAGCCACCAGTAACAGGTCAACCACAGGGTCAGAAGGTTGAGGGTCAAAAAAGAAATTACCACCAACCCTCACAGCTACTTCAGAGTCCACAGAGCACTAAACCGAGAGAGGTTGTGGATTTAGAACAAGAAAATTTGACAATTTTTGTAATTTTGGACACAAAGACATCTCAATTGACAGCATTTGTGTTATATCAATTACCACAAGAAATAATTAAGATTTGTCCCTTATTTATTATTCAAAAAAAGGTGCTTACAATGGATGTGAAAGGGGCCAGTCGATAAACATTAAAATACACACAGTTTCAAATGTTTAGCCACAAGGCTTGCGTGTTAATATGATTTCAGTGCGATACATTTCATACCAAGCCTGTGTAAAGATCCAATATTACAACTTTGTGATGACATGACACTGCTAAAACTGTAATCTGGTAAACACTGGTAACACCAACATATTCATGCGATTATCTAAATCGTCAACTGTGTGGCAGCAGTGCAATGCATAAAATTGTGCAGATACAGGTCAGGAGCTTCAGTTAATGTTCACTTCAACCATCAGAATGGGGAAAATTTTCATTTCAGTGATTTGGACCATGGCATGAATGTTGGTGCCAGATGGGCTGGTTTGAGTATTTCTGTAAATGCTGATCTCCTGGGATTTTCACACATAACAGACTCTAGAGGTTACTCCAAATTGTGCCAAAAACAAAAAACATCCAGTGAGCAGCAGTTGTGCAGATGGAAACTCTTTGTTGATGACAGAGGTCAGAGAACAGAGAACGGCCTGGGCAGCGTTTCCCAAAAGCATTGCAAGCCTAAGTAGATTGGCACCAGTGGTCTCTACGATCAACCTAACCTTGTGATGCTTTTGTCAAACGCTGTCCAGACTGGTTTGAGCTGACAGAAAGGCTACGGTAACTCAGATAACCCCTCTTAACAATTGTAGTGAGCAGAATAGCATCTCATAATGCACAACACCTCGAACCTTGAGGTGGATGGGCTACAACAGCAAAAGACCACATCAGACACTTTATTAGAACCATGGTGCTTCTAATAAAGTGCTCAGTGAGTGAACAGTGCATATAGAAAATCATCATACCCCTTTGGAACATTTTTTTCTTTTTTTCTTTACAAAAAACAGCCTGAAATCAAAACCCATTAAAAATAATATATATATATAGTCAACCGTTTTTATACATTTTAAACTAGAATAACTTTGATCACATCCAGGGCCGAGGGAAGCTGATTTAAGTTGGGGGTGCTGACTGTAGTGGAAGGTGCATTTTACATGGGTTTTTACACCTGCACATCTTCAGAGATAGATCGTTAGCGGACATGTCCGTCATGTGTGTGTTTGTGATGTCTTTTAAGTTTATCATTAAACCTATTATTTATATTGAAAAGCCGGTTCTCGCTGCCTCCTTTCCATTGAATACTTTACAGGGATAGTTGAAGCCTTTGAAATCTTTTGTACCCTTCTTCTAGCCTGTGCCTTCCCACAATTTTATCCCAGAGCCCTTTTTAAAAGCACCTTTCCAACCATGGTGAATCTTGAATTCATTACCATGCACTACTAGTAATGGGATCCTCATGGAACAGCAGGTTTTATTCTGAAGTAATCAAAACCACTTCAGTTGATGTCAGTTGGAGGCCAGTTAGTCAGATATGTGATCTGAAAGGTGATTGGGTGCACCTAAGCAAGTTTGTAATGGGTACTCTTGGGGAGCTGATCACTTATCAAAACCAGGTATTTTACTAATACATTTTTAATAGTTGTTCCTATTTTTTTTACATGTTATGTGTAAATACAGCTGGAAAAGTTTAGATTTTATTTATTTAAATTTCCAGAGTGTATTGAGACAAATGTTAAGGATTTTGACATGGGGATGATGACTTTCTATAGGCACTGTGATTTTATCACACTAAAATCATGGTCACACCAATAATGTTGTGGTTAAACTATGGAAACAGTGTATTTAAGTGTTTGTCAATTGGCCCCATTCATTTCTATTGTTAAGTACCTTACTGCATCTGTGATTTTTGCCCTGTTTTTACTAAATGAGGGACCAGTCAAATTTATTTTTTGTGGTAATCAACATTATGCCACAAATGCTATGGATTGATCTTAACTATTATTGAACCTGGAATATTCCTATAAGAGTTTTAAAAAAATTATTTTCATGACAATTAAGCACATTTTCCCATGAAATATAATTTTTTTTCTCGTCATCCTCAAAAGTAATTCTCAATTCTTTTTATTTATTTAAACCAGCAAAAAGATACCTAAAATAAAGGCATTATGACAAATGCAACCATGTAGACATACTTAATTTAAATAATGTTTAAGGGAGTTTTCTAGGTGTGTGGTTCCTAATCATTATTTTACAAACTTGCCTTGTTTTCCAATGCCACAAGTAGACCTCAATGGCACTATATAATCCATTATGCCTTTCAAACTCATTCACTTACTCTGGTGTGAATCCAGTGCGCAGGAGGATGATGTGTGTATTTGACTGCCAGCTCAATCACTCCCTCTCTCTGCAGCAGGCCAGGGCTGGAGCAAATGGAGAAGCCACCCACTGTATCCACTCCTGGGATGAAGAAATCAACCCTGTGACAAAGGGCAAAATTAAAATACAATACATTCACTACTCCTTGCAACAAGAGTAGTGGCTTTAATGGGATGTCTTAGATGCAACATACTGAGAACAAACAAAACAACACCACAAATATACATTTCAATAGTAGATATTAAGTAGAGATTTATCCTACACAGTAACAACCCAGCACAACAAAATCCATATGTTCAACATTCCTCAAGTTTATTATATGAAGTTTTTAAAACACATACGCTAGTGTATGTGTAGCATGAATAAGTAATAAACACATATGCTGGCCTCGCACACACACCCACACTCTCTGCTCTCTCTGACTCGAGTTCCTCGTGTTCTTTAGCAGGAACACAACATCATTTGGTCTGGAGAAGTTTCTGCGCATACATCTGCATAAATCATCGCCTGACTTTTTTACCTCACTGAGACTTTCCTCAAATCTCACAAATGCAATATGGCAAAACACGAACAAGAGCAGAAGTGAGAGATAAAGTGTGAAGAGAGGTTAACATAAGATTTGATTTTCATTATTCTGACCGTTTGCTATAAACTGGTTCTTACACTGAACTAGGGATGCACCGATACCACTTTTTCTGTTCCGATCGGATTCCGATATCAGAAATCTCAGTATTGGCCAATACCAATCCCAAGCCAATACCAGTGTTGTTGTTTTTTTTTTTGCATAATCAGTTTAGAATATCTTTACATTATTGTGTGGAACTAATTGGGTGTACTCTTTAATATGTAAGCAGCACAAACCACTAACTACATATTATTTCAATATAAATGTATAGCTTATTAAGAAACACTTTATTAACTAGTATACTGGATAATGAAGCAGCAAAATTAACAGTAATTCCAGTCTTCAAGTCTTCAGTAGAAAACAAACCAGTGTTTTTATTTTTTGCCTTTTTTTTTTTTTTTTTTAAACTTTTTTTTAACACTTTTTTTTTAAAGTGTTTCAACTTGCATCTGGACTTTTGTCTTTAATTTAGTTATTAGTTATTATTAGTTAATAATGAGTTACATAAGTATTGTTATAAATTGTATACAAATACTAATGATGACAATAATAATAATAATACATTTTTATTAATATTATTATTATTGACTTAATTTTAAATACAACAGTATTATATTTAAATCGTGCACTTTTTAAACCCTCACGCTTTTATTTTGACATTCTAAACTCTCCAGGAATTCCTGTATGTGTCTGTTTGTAGGCAATTTCACAGGAGTTGAACTCGCTTCTTATTCAAATTGTGGTAAAATGCACCTCCGGTGTTCTAAATGCATATTATAAGTGAACATCTACATCTGAGATGCTGTTCTTGAGTAGCATTCCAATATTACGCACTGCTGTGAAGGCTAAAAATAGCTGCGAGTGCATCACCAGCCTGTGCATGAGTTTGTGTCAACAGAGCAGCACCATTCACTAACACGCTGGCGCTGCGCATACTACATATTTACTTATTAAGCACAGCCTTTTGTGATTCATGGAGCTATCGCACATCTTCAAGTGGCTTTGAATAAAATGCAAAAGTCATTTGAACTGCATTAATGGTGTTTTTATGGTTCTTTTATGTCATGTTTTCAGCTTGACAGTAACGAACATGACTAACACACTGTATCGGATTTGGATCAGGCACGTCAGACCGATACCCGATCCGCCTAAAAACTTCAGCATCGGAGCCGATACAAATCCAAGTATCAGATCGGTGTGTCCCTACACTGAACGTTAACATTTGGTTCAGTCAAAATTTTGGCTGTAAGAAAAGCTCCATCTCCTGGGCATTTTTGCAAATTGCATGTCTTTTTGACTATTAGTCACTTCTAATTGAAAACATGACAATTGAACACACCTCTAAAAATAATGTTTGCTCCAACCTGTGTGGTCTAAGTATTTTTTAAGCTAATAATATTATTTAAGATGATATATGGCCAGATTAGCACATTATAAAAAATAAAAAAAATCAACTGAATAAGCAATACAAGTGACACCCAGTCAATTAAAACTGCATATTAATGGGATGGTTAACCCAAAATTAGGCTAATTAGGCTATCATTTACTAGCCTTCATGCTGTTCCAAACCTGTATGACATTTTTTCTTGTTCCTTGGAACACAAAAGGAGATGTCAGGCAGAATGCCAGCCTCAGTCACCATTCACTTTCATTGTATGGAAAAAGATGCAATGAAACTCTGAATGAATCCTTATTTTTGGGCAAACTATCACTTCAACAATTCATATTTCACCTACGTACAGTTCTTACCACTGTCCGGCACGAAAGCTGAAGTCAGGATGGGGCACCTCCAATCTTAGTCTCTTTACGGTATCAGATTCACTCATAATGCCACAAACTCGTGCAGTGAAAATTTCCTGGATACACACACAAGAATACAGAGCATCAACAATTGTCCACTCTGAGCATAAACAGTAAAATGCCAACATACTGTCTCTCTGATTATGTTTCTATACATAAAGTGTACGTGGTGAGTAATGATGTGTACAAATGGGTTGCCATCACACATTTATTGATTCATTGGCTGCTAAACAATTAAACCCTGTTCATATAGTCAGGAATATCTGTGAAAACAAAAAAGGTACAACAGAGCTAAAAGCCTCCCTGGCTAAAAGGCACTTGTATTTGTACACCTATTTGTAACTATATGCTGTAGGGTTGCGAAATATTGCGCTACCAAAATACTTAAAACGGTGCGATATCATCTTGTTGTTCATTTCAGTACCATATTACAGTATGCTACCATTAGCTAAATGTAATGTAAGAGTTTTGAGATGAAATCAAAGACAATTTGAAAATAATAATAAAAAAAGTCTTGATATGGCCAAGTGTGATCATTAAACAGCAGAAGGATGTAATTTAATGAAATAATATAGTCACATGCTTGCCATAGAATGAATGAGAGGCTCCTTCGTGCTCTGTCATCTCCTTCACACACACACACACACACAAGCAGGCACACACTCAAATGCACTAATGCTTTATTTTCATGCAGTGTCCCCAATAGTATCTATCTGCAGAACTGCAGAGCAGTTTGTTAAGACACTTTCAATAGTGCAGCGGTAAAAGTTCAGCAGGATGTGGGGGGACATGTGAGCTTTCCTTAACTTCCTAAGGAAGTAAAGGTGCCGTTGCACCTTTTTGATCAGAGTGGAGGTGTTGCAGGTCCAGAAAAGATCCTCAGAGATATGGACACACAGGAACTTAAAGCTTGTCACAAGCTCCACTTCGTCCCCATCAATGTAGATGGGAGTGTGTGTGTGTGTGTGTCATTTCCTAGTCCGCCGGTAGTCCACCATCAGTTCTTCTGGGTGTTGAGTGCAAGATTGTTGTGGGCATACCACACTACCAGGTGCTGTACCTCTTCCCTGTAGGCCGTCTCATTGTCGTCGCTGATCAGGCCTACCACAGTGGTGTCATCAGCAAACTTGATTATGGAGTTGGAGCCATGCTCAGGAATGCAGTCGAGGGTGGGAGTAGAGGACTGGACTCAGCACACAGCCCTGTGGTGCATCAGTGTACAAAGTGGAGAATTTGTGGTTGCTTATCCTAACAGACTGTGGTCTGTTAGTGAGAAAGTCCAAGGTCCAGTTGCAGAGGGAGGGGCTTGCCAAGATCAGTGAGCTAATGTATGCATAGCATGAATAAGTAATTAACACATATGCTGGCCTCGCACACAAGCCCTCATAATAAATCTCAAACTGATTAACAAATTCACTTGTGAAATGGATTGCTGTGAACTGTAAGCCAATGATTGGCTTATGTTCAATAATATGGTTATAAACAATACATTGCATTCTAAAGCCGCTTTTTATATTGTCTTATCAATGATTAACTCTTCAATTAACCGGGATTAAAACGCTCACGGTTCCATACGAATTTGGAAGCTACGGTTAAAAACCGGATAAAAAAAAAAAAACATGTCTATTTAAAAGAAAATAAAAAATACTGAAAATTAGTCTTTTAGTGTGGGTCTAAGTACCTGTGCCGCACGTGTGTGCTGCCCTCTGCCTGGCTGGTCTGTGAGGCTGTTACTATGGTAACGGAGTTCACTAGGTGATTGTCTAGGTACTTTCAGCAGATGCGAAACTCGCCCAGATTTGTATCCACCGAAGAAGTTAATTAAATCAGCTATTTGGGAGCATTTTGGTTCTCTAAAAAAACGACACCGGAGTTGTTGAAGACGGGTATCCAGTATGCAAAACGTGCAGATGAAAAGTGTCAGCAAAAGCGGTGAAGACATCTAATATGTTCCAGCACCTGAGGGATCACCATCCGGAGATTCATGCTCAGATGAAGGAAATAATTTTACAAACACAGCAAAATATTATATGTAGTGTACTACTTACCTTTTGGTTATTTTTATTTATTGAAAGGGTATACATACTTTTTTTGCTGAAAAGGTACTGTACGTTTTGGTGTCAGAGGGCAGATAGAGAAAATTGCACTTACTTAAATACAAGTACTTTACCTACTTGTTTTCAACTTAGAAGTAGGAATATATGTGTTAACTGCATGTCCTAACAAATGCTGCAATAAAACTAAAGTTGTGATATGTTTGTGGTGGGTTTTATTGATGCATAATAGGTAAAATTGCAGATAATTGTAAAAATTGTGAAATGGGATGTGAAATCATGGCATGTGAAATCATGATTTTTTTTTATATACATTAAGATTTAATATTATATATATATTTAAATATTTAAAGATAACTATGTATAGTTATTTCATCATTATATATTGAATTATTGTAAGTGCCTTTTTCACTTAAGTTTGGCCTCTGTGTGAAACCAAATTGCTAAATGCATTTTACTAATTGAGACCTTTCTAATGATATCTAACACATGGCTATCTCATCTTTTATATGGTTTTAACAACTCTGAATATAATTGTTGAGATAACAAATTTGCAAATTATGAGAACAAAACAGTTCTAATTTGTCAACAAATGAAAACGCATTATTTAAGAATTGTTAGGATTTGCTATATGCAATGTAAAGTTCAGATACTAAGCTTTAAAATTACACATATTTTATATCAAGCATGTGGTTATTAATTACATCATTATTATTTATTTTTTTCCTGCAGGGAGTGCCCCCCACTAGTAGCCTGATTTAAGTTATCCATTAATCCTACTATCAATAAAAATATGAGATTTAATTAAAATACGTTTTTTTTTCTTTTTAATGGCTGAATACTTTCATAATCATTAAAAAAGGAAGTTGACAAAAAGATCTAAATCAAAATCTTGGGATTATATACGCATTATGAGAGATTTATAAACAATCTCAGTGGACCAGGAACACAAAAGGAGTTAGCACAAATGAACACAATAGTTAAGTGGGGTGAATAGATTTGTTATGAAAAATGTTCAAAAGTGGGCTCACATTGACTGATTCAGATACAATGGATATTGATTTGTTTACAGATGTTATGAAATGCCAAATGGTTAACCCTTTTTCTGAAGTGAATTATTTTGAATAAGCATTGTCATAATTTATTTTAAAAAAGTGTCTGAAAAATATTTGCCCAAGTTGACAAATCTTGCCCTCTAACTATTGTCTCAATATTTACATGATATCACTGTAACCCCACACCACATTTTTTTTTTAAGAATTTTTATCAAAACAATCTTCTGTTATTAATTTATTTTATGTATGCTGCTCAATCTATATTCGATGCATGTATATAAATGTGACAAAATGTATATATGTATTGATGACGTAAAGTGAATCCGTTAGTCATTGTTTATATAGAACTGCACTCTGTGATCGTACTAATACATTACAAAAACTAGGAAATAGCTTTAAACGGACAACTTCAGGATTAAATCTCTCATGCTGAGAGACACAACAGACTGATTTATTACAGAACTCAAGTGATTACCTTTTATCGGAGTTTCCACATTGGCTGCATACTGTTTAAAATTGCGGAGGACATCGCTGTTTCTATAGTGAATGACTCTTGCGGACCGGCTACAAGAAAGAGAGAGGAATACTCCCACTTGGGCGTCTTTTTTCCACTGTTAAAGGTGGCAGCATATCTGATTGGGTGTGGCAACAGGTGATTGCACACCAGAGCTCTCGCTCATGGTTTCTCTCTCTCACACACACACACACACACACAGCAGTCTATCCTTGTTTATCCAATAACTTGGTAGAAACAGCACAAGCCGTTATACTATTTCTGAAATGAACTTTTTGAATTATTAACGAAGTCTTAGATTCATCATTTGTTTTGAACCAGCAATGGCAGATTCTGATCGGTCGCATAAGAAAGTAGTTCCATGCACACATGCGTTTTTCATACTCGGTTTTTCCTATTTTTTTTAAATGTACTTGTTCAGTGAACTGTTGTATATAATCAATATCACACTCACAATCATGCTATATGGCCCTACATCAGCACTGCTGTAATTACCTACGGCACTTTGCCTGCGGCCGAATCACAGCAGTGCTGATGTAGGGCCATATCACACTCTTGCTCGTGTGATATTGCTTAAATATATATTCAATCTTGATACACTTTGTGGCCAGAAAAAAGGCCCCTTGCACCTACTATACTGTGATACAATAAGAATAGGCAGTCATTTTAACATAAAAGTACAACACTATTATTAAAACAAAACAATAAATAAAATGATTCAAGCTTAATTTAGTCTCTCCTCTAAATATATTGATGCATAACCTGACCTACAGCACAGAGCAAGTGTCTGAACTTTCACCCAGTTGGCTCAACAATTCATAAGAGGACCCCATTCACCCACTGAGGTAGTGTGTGTGGTCAAGAGTTCAAAGTTGAGTCAAAAATGTATGAAGATGATTAAATAATATGAAGACTCACCATTTGTCTGTAAACACTAGCGGTTCTCTTCAGATGGTCAGTCTGTCTCCTGGATGACATTTTCCTGAAACAAAAATTAGGGAAATTAGGCACAGCTAAAGATGAACTAAACACTGACAGTATCTTAAATCCCAGTGAGCTAAATAGCTAAACAGCATATTAGTCATAGTCACGTTCCGTGTCAACAGCAGCATTTTTGGTCACTACTACCGTACGTTTTGAAACACAGCCACTATGTCCAAAGTCCCCAGAAACAACTCGAGATTCCAGAGAGAGACTCACCGTGTGACCGTGTCTTTACATGAACACAATATAGTGGGTCTGAACAGCCCTGATCCACTGGTGAAACTTCTGGTCACTGTTTTTACAAAACACGGGATACTCATGATCGGATATGACGATCTGTTCACTCTGTCAAAACCTGCTTAAATCATCAGACAGAGAAGAGGTTAGGATGTTAGTCTTTCATGAAACCGTAGCTTACAAAGCCTAGAAATGCACGGCATTACAATAATGACAACATTTTGAAGTTGAAGTTGAATATATATACTGACATTCTCAAACATGGCAGAACAGCAGTGAGCATTGAAATATTCAATGTTAATGCTCTAACTGCCTTTAAATTAGATATAAGCAATGATAACTATAAAACAGACCAAACATGTCACCTTATATCATCGCCTGATTGTCATTGTGTAAGTAAAAATCATTAACCTCTGCCTCTACGCCGGTGACGTTTCTTCTTCGTTTGAGTTTTGTGGGTGGTTAACAGTCTTTATCGCCACCCAGCGAAGACGATAAGCAGTACACGAGGAACTTCCTGCTATTTTGAGCACAACTAGAACAATTTGATAATTGTTTAAAGGAATATTCCGGGTTCAATACAAGTTAAGCTCAACTGAGAGCATTTGTGGCGTAATGTTGATTACCACAAAAAATAGTTTTGTATTGTTCCTACTTCACATTTCTGCCTTTAGAGAGTTTAAAGGCAGAAATGTGAAGCTAATAATTTAATAAAATAACCTACATTCGTTTTTCTGTTAAAACTCGTGTATTATTTGAGCTGTAAAGTTGTTTAAATCTTAATTTTTACAGTAATTGTAGGGTTTTAGAGCAGCGAAGTTGTAAAAGTATGAATAACTTCACATATAAAAGGTTAGTAAGTGATTTTATCACACTAAAATCATGATAACATGCATATTGTTTACTTCTTGTGGCTATACTTCTGAACTATGTATTTTCACATTTACGGACTGGCCCCCTTTAATTCCATTGTAAGTGCCCCACTATAGTTTTGCTAGATTTTAACCAGAGGCGTTTCCAGCATTGAAGGACATCCGGGGCTTAGCCCAGACCATTTTATTTTCACACTAGCAACCACTTCCCTGTAGTCCAAAGCTGGTGAGAGGGTATTCTTTGAGTTTTGCTCTGGCTGGGCCTGTTTCTACAGTTCCTAAATCTTCCACTCTAGTACTATCCTCAACATCCTCTCTCCTCCCTGAATCATCTGTGATGCAAAAGAACAGATACAGCACATAACTTATTGCAAATCAGCTTTAAACAACTAATTCATCAAGTGCTACATATGTAAAATTGTAGACCAATACCATTGAAGAAGAGCAGATCAGTGGGATTGCCCTAAGATCTATCATGATTCTTGAATTTTCATGTACATTAACATAAATTCATCACAAAAGAGTTATATTATAGTGACTAAAGTGAAGTAAAAAAAATTTCTTAATATAAATAATTTATATTTTTTGACATAAATAGTCAAAATGATGTATAAGATCCTAAGTTAAAGCAATACATGAATGACTTTAGTCTAAGTTCATTGACACACCATGGCATCAAACTGTATATAATTCTCCATGTTCATCTGTCAAAATCCTTTCATTAGGATCTTTGGGATAAACAATGTTTCACTTTTAACTTTCTCTAAAGTAAAGTGACTGATTAATTGTTACCAGTTTCCATGCCTGATTCTGGCACATCTTTGCTACCCTCAAAGTGTATATTTACTACAAACTAATATTACAAAACAAGTCACACATACATTTTATGCTAAGGCTTATTGGTTATCCTTAGAGAAAACAACACCTGATAAACAAGAAAATTATGTTCCGAACGGAACTCGAATCGCGGTCTCCAGCGTGAGAGGCGGATGCGCTAACCACGAGGCAAGAGGCTACAACATGTGATATGAGTCGGTAGTGGATGTCTTGAGGTTTAGCCTATTGTGGGTGATGATGATCTTTAGACTTTAAGGACAAAAACAAATGTGAATTCTTACCCACTGACTTCTTTCGGAAATTTTAGAAGCCTCATTTGCTTCATTTTTGCTGTCTTTCCTGCTAACTGCTGTTAACTCGCCACAAGTAACGTTAGTTGATGTCAACGACTGCGCAAGCTCCTCCGCTACCTGCTGCATATTCAACAGAGAGGAAGAAATGGAGTCGTTCATAGGCTACCGACAGCAAAGAAACTTATTCTATAGGCTAGATTATGCCTATGTCTATTTTTACAGGCTGTATGCAGTATGTGCAAAGCCAAAACACAATGAAATAAGGCAACTTATGATTTCGGGGTTTACATAGGCTATTGTCCGGTTTCATATTTGTTAGTCAACTTTTCAAATTTCATTCGGGGCTGAAGCCCCGGCAAAATCGGCTGCCGCCGCCTCTGTTTTTAACCAATAAGGTAATCAATATTTTCACAAATGCTGTCAATTGAGTTTAACCTGTATTGAGCCCAGAAAATTCCTTTTAGGTTTTTATAGATAGCGATCATTCAGTTTGTGTAATCAGATTTCCAATAAATATATTATAGTGAAATCTATCTGAGGAATACATTCTCAACAATCATTTTGAAAAGGACCGAACTGCTAACAAACAACTTAAAGTACTTAGGCTTAGCAAGTGCTTGTATTGGCAGTGTTGGTACACTACTTCTCAATTGTAATCTGGTATAGATTACAAATTACATTACTAAAATTATAGTCAGCAACATAATCTCTTTGATTACACTTTTAAAATAATATAATCTGATTGCTTTGGGGTTCTTTCGGGATTGTTTACCTAATTCTTGTTTATTTGCTTTCACAGTCATTTGAGAAGGATAAGCTTGAACCATTTTAACAACGTTGGTAAATGCATTAAAGAAAACGTACCTAATGGATCAAAATATGAACATTGTAATGATTTTTTGTGTATTTACTCACTATTTGTCTGTTTCTGAGTCAAATAAAAAAAGGCACTACAATGTTCATCCATGTGTGGGAACAGATCAGGGCTGCGTTTCCCAAAAGCATCGTAAGCCTAAGAAGTTCGCAAAAACGATCGTACGACTGATATTAATATTATGGTCTGTTTCCCAAAAGCATCGTAACTTAAGTAGCACTTGAAAATCTTCGTAGAACTACGAGTGCTCTGGAGTAATCGTTAATCCCCAAGTGCATCGTAAGAAGACAGATTTATGAGGTCTCCTGCAGGACAACCGGCAGATTACACTTTTTATCTAGATTTAACAGATTACACTGCAACGTGAGTATAATATAAGGTTTTGATTGTACTTTATTGTAATCGTGTTTTGTTTAAATTAATTTATAAATGAAATAATTAAAAAGGGAAGAAAAAAATAGAAATACACTTCTAAATTAAATGAATGAACAAAAAAAATCATAAAATAAGTAATGTGGAAAATATGCTTCAAAGACTGGCCAAAATAGGGATGATTTCAAAAAAATCTGTCAATGACTTGCTGACGTGCATGAAAACCAGCCATGTATTGGGCATTTCTTGGTTGGTGATGTGGTCCCATGCCATCTTCGTCCTCCACCTCCTCCATCTCCTCCACCTCTTCATCTTCCTCCCTGTTTAGTAAGGGCACTCTCATCTGCACTGCAGTGTTGTGCAGCATAGCTGTTACTATTATTACTGCACAGCACTTTTGTGGAGCAAACAAAAGACCACCGCTGGACTGGTGAAGAAAGTCTTTGTCTTTCTCTGACCCTCAATTGAACAACACGTTGTAGTGCAGCCATGAGTTCCTCTGAAAGTCTAGTGAGGTGTAAACTCTATACTAATCCTAGCTTAATTGAAGGAACCATGTGATGATTATCAGGCTGTGATAATGTTCACATATCCCACTGCCTATCATCAATTTCAGTAATGACATTAGCCCCTACATTGAAGAAAGTGAAGGTGTGGCATGCTTAGAAATTGTATAGATTACATATTCCTTTAATCTATCCTCTGTTCATAATGATGAGAAGTTGTGCTTCTTATAAATATGTATACATAGAACAGTACTGGTAAAACATGTCTTTTTTGTCTATACCTGTAGAAATGTATTGACTAGATGAAGTACATACTGTACGTATATTTGTGCTATCTGTCACGCTAACTTTATATATTAATAATATTGAAACTTAAATGCTTATGTCTGAAAATAATCATCAACCATTAGCCATTTACTTCAGAAACACTTGGAAGAACTCATAACAATTATTATAGTATTTCATATGGCCTTAGGCCTTGTGTGCATGGTTCAACAAACACATGGACATAAAAAACATTGTATAGTTTTATTAATTTGGGCTATTCAGTTCCCCATAATCTGCAAAAGACTTTGTACAGTGGGATGAGTCATAACTTCATATAGAAAACATTTCACATTGCACAAGAAATGACTGAAACTTCATGAATCCTCATTGAACAATAAATCACATTACCTGTGACATTAATTTCATCTTTTTGAAAGGTATCTTTTCTTGATTTTTTTTGTTCAGCCATTTTGTCAGTGCCTGTATTAGGTAGGTGCTTTATATAGACTTGTCTTGATTGCTAATCCACAACAGATGACAATTATTAGGTTAAACGTTCAGAATACGATTCCATATAAGGTTACATTTCAGCACTTCTCAAATGGACAGCGACTCTTAAGTAGCACGTATAGCGCGTTCTCGCGCGTTCATGTTAAGTGCATTTTTGGGAAACGCGCGTGGAATTGCGGCGAACGTTCGTAACCTTGCACGTAGAGAGCACTCTTAAGAGCTAAGATACATCGTTATTGGGGAACCCGGCCCAGACTAGTTGTGAATCGGCTTCAAACACACACACACACACACACACACACACACACACACACACACACAAAAGCCCTGGGTAAAAATATGTGTTATGATACTATATCAAATTCTATCCATTTACAAATATTCAGGCTACAACATCCAAATTTTGTATGTGAAATAAGGCTCAATAAATTAAATCTTATAAACATTTAAGTTATCTAATCCTATATCGCTCAATTTCATTCAAATAGGTTACACAACACTACAATCACGTTTTCATTAGGCTACTGGACCCGAATAATTATTGGTGCAGGACCCCTGCGGGCCAAAAGACAAATCGCTGTGATTTCACCTGTAGAGAGGACAACAATTAAAAATAGCCTACAGAGTCTATTACAGGCAGACTCTATTATATTACCGTGTATAAAAATCACCACGTAGGCTATACTTTCCAGCCGTTATTTTCTTTATTCTAAAATGTTTCTTGTGTTTTCCCCAGTGTCACTAAATAGGACAGGACAGGAGTTGTCATTCCAATGTCACGCCATTGTGATTAAAAGAAAAAAGAAAACTGTGAGGATTAAATTTACTGAGGAAATTAAATCAGCTCGTGGGAGACGCGCCAAAGCATGTGATGACATGCCAGTTTCCTTCATCTGGAACAAAACTTTGTCCATGATAATACAGTGATGAATAATGGCATTAATATATTAATTATTCTTGTTTTGAACGTCGTTGATCCTTGATGCCAACTCTTTCTAATGCTAGGGTATTTCCTGAATTTTAACTGACATTTTCCAGTCTAGCCCACTTTTCCACACATCGTTCGTCCATTTGACCTCCAGCCTGTTTCCCAACGGCTTTGTCTCCTGATATCGCGCGGATGTACAAATCACTGCGCATGTGTCGAACATCTTGTGACATTTTCAATTTTCAGTTATTATTATTTTTTGTATGTAAATTTGGGCAGTTTATTTGAGAAGTCTTTCGCCTTGTTGCGTTTGCGTCCAGACATAATTGGGATTAATATTACGCAAATTAAAATTCGTTTAAATGTGCGTATTTTAGATAAACAGGAAGTAGCATATTGTTACATTAAGTTGTGCCATTTTCAATGGTAGGCCTATTCTGTGAAACAGAACTCTTTTTTTTTTTTTTTTTAATCGTTACAGATTCGTTCTCATCAACCAAAACATCTGAAATAGATCCATAACTTCTATCAAGTTCACATAGGCTACAATGGGTAGATCAGATTGATTGTTAAAGCAGCCTAAATGTTTGGTTATTCAAAACAAGCAAAATGGTCACTGTTATAGACCATCGCGAACAACGAATCTGAAACCCCCACAAAGTTAAACATTTCTTTAGCCATTTTACTTCGTACCACATACTTTCGTTTGAGATTTAGAGCTCTATATCGTAAGGCTATCCACAGAAATTAACTTTTCTCCAAAGTGACTGGATGTCTCAGGGATATTGAATGGACAACAACATATATCCCTGTGTCTTGGAGAAGATATAAATATTGGATCTAAATACTACAACTTAAGAGGGAAGTAACACAATGTTTCGAAATATGTTTTGTGAGAGAAAGCAACAGGCGAGTGTGTCCACATGAGACACGCGAGCCCTTATCGCTTTCCGCGCGCCTCATGGAATTAAGAATCAGATGCTTCTCGTTACAGAAACATCACATGATTGCTCTATTCAATTAGAGCTCGAGCGACAGAGGGGAAAGGTGAGTGTTGAGTGAGCAGAATACAGCTGAAGAGGTCTGCGAGCAGCTGGAGCGTCGTTGGGGAACGTTATATTTGTATTCTCTCCCGAAAAGTCAACATGGTGCATTTGGACATTGTATTTGTGCTGGCCTGGGCATTATTCGTTCCTATAACGTGCAGCAAAAAAAGTAAGTACAAACCTGAGAACGAAATGATGAGCTAAAAATAAATAGACTAGATTTTTTTAATGCAATTGTTCAGAATCATTTGAAGACCTTATCATTCTAATAGTTTTTAGACATATATAGCCTATACATTTCATATATCTAGATGAAGTTTTTAAGTTGCACGGTTGATTCACTGATCAGAATGACAACATGCAGGATCTTAGATATAAATCTGTAAAATTAGAAAAAAATGTATAGTCTGTAATATTAAGATGCATTCCTAAATTCCCAGCTACAGTCTAATAAAACAAATAATAACAAAGATTAAATAAAATAACCTAATGTAAATAGCCTAACGTTATGAATGGGGGGTCATGTTTAAAAACAGAAAATGTAAATAAAGTTTGAAAATAACTTGTCTCAAATTGTGTTGGAACACTTGGTTTCCTGGTCTCATGAATCTAATTAAATGCGTTCCATGTGTGCCAGTGTAGCCTTAGTCTTGTGAAAATGCTTTCACTTAGCAGTTTTCGTTTAAGTCTATGTACTTTACTATTTTTAATATTTTTTTATATATTTTTTATTATTATTATTATTATCGAGCTCGTAAGAAGCGTCCATCATTACAAAGCAGATAGAGCCTATACTGCAAAATAAATAAATAAAATAAAAATGTTGAGATGAAACTAAACGCATAATTTCTGGATCTGACTAAATTGATTTCAAATGATTAATTAATTAAATTATTTTTCCATCCCAGTTTTACAGGCTACACGGTGTATTTAGTGACGAAAAGTGACTGAGTAATCGAAATGTCAGGTGTTAGTTTTACGGGCTGTTCACACCGAACGCATGGCATGTTTGCGTCACCTTGCGTCTTCTCTTTTTAGCGCAGGACGCGTTCGGCCCCTTGCACTGCTATACAAACTTTATCAAGTTTTATAAAGAATGAATATGCCTTACTTCAAATGTATTAAATCTCACTCAAACTTTGACCATTTTAGCTGTCGCTTCTTCGAGCATTTCACACTGGTACTTTGACGTTCCCACTTAAAAAGCGAATAGTTGGAAGTCCGACATAGGCTATCGAATGGATGCATTTGATGAGATTTGGTGCATTTCGGGTGCAACTAATGAGAGTTTAAACATTGCAAGTGAATAAAGAAAGAAAGATTCGTTGACCTTAACTATAAGCTTCTGTTTGTGCTGTTATGCATGCAGCTTATGGTGACATGTTTCCTCACAAACACAAGTTCCCATTTCCATTCCCAATCCCTGGGTGGCACCCGGACACTAACCCTTGGAACGAAAATCTATATCCTCCCTTCAAACAAGAGCTGACGCACAGACATGGTAAGAGTCTTGTAAAATGTTAGTAGCTATGTTATAACATCAACCTTATTTTGGCCACAACAAATGCAATTTCCTCTCTTGAACTCCTCACAGATAACCCTCCGAGGGTGCGCCTCACGAGCGACAGTCCTGCAATGAACGGCTCGAGCATCTCATTCACTGCAGCACTGGAGTTCCCGCCATGCCAGAAATTGGATGCCAATGGCAACCTGGTGTATGACGAGCACTGTGATGACGGTATGATGGAGGCCTCAGGTGCTTCTCGCATACCCCTACTATGATCTTTCAAAAATGTAAAATAACAAGAAGAACGTTTGGATTTAATGAAATGCATGATTTGACTATAGGCTCTGCCAACAAGTTGAAAGTGAATGAAATATTATTTGGTTCTGTCAGTGTCAACTTACGTTTCATAATTTTTAACTCAGCCCTTAAAAAATATTTGGACACATACAGTGCACACACATGAATGAATTTCACGAAATTCACATATGCCTAATTCATTGCATTAACTTTCTGTCCAAATAGTTTGTTTTCCTTTTGAACAGTTGGGTACAAAGGGAAAAATGCACTTTTGATTTTATTAAATTTTTCTCCCAAAACATTAAACGGCAACAAAAACTACCACAGAACTTTCCTAAACACCTGTTTGTCACAATACACTGCAGAATATTACTGATCCAAGATGAGTTTGAGGTAAATTTTATTTTTAAAATTATACAAATGTATCTAATGAGAATCTCTGAAATGATCACATGTATTTTTTAGACGAAATACTTATTTGTCAGTTTCAGGTGATTAAATAAAAAATGAATAACTGTCCAATACGTTATAGGATAGATAGTATTTGGGGTAAAAACAACAAAAAACAAACCCTGTTGCAGGGGCAAAAGACCCTCATAAAACACATTGTTTTTCTTAAGTGGGGTGAATGGGTTTATGAAGAAGGTTCAAAGTGGGCTCACATTGACTGATCTAATCACAATAGATATTAATTTGTTTATAGAATACTTGAGATGTTATGAAATGCCAAATTTGATCAAAATGAATAGAAAATGTTAACCCTTTTCAGAAGTGGTTATTTTAAATTATCTTCATTTGTTACTCAAAAAGCATCTTGCTCTCTCAGAAATAAGTGAATCAACCTTTCGTTATTAATTATATTTCACACAAATAATGTTCCTTCAACAATATTCAATGAAAATAAATATTTTTTTAATTGTGATACACTTTTGTGAACAATTTTTAATTGCAAATTGTTATTAAGGTGTGCCTTGTACCCTATACTGTATATCATTTTTTTTTTCTTTATTAAACACCTAATTATTTACAATACAACACTTACAATGGAAGGGAATGGGGCCAATCCATAAATGTTGAAATACTCTTTTTCAAAAGAATAGCCATGATTTTAGTGTGATGAAATTACTTTTCTGTGTGAAGTTATATCCAATTTTGCAATTCCGTTGCCATAACATTAAGGCGCAAACCCTAATATGGCTGTAAATATGATGATTTATACAACTTTACAAATCTCTAAGAATTTTTTGTTTTAACAGAAGAATTAATACAAGTGCCTGTATGAAATTATAAGCTTCACATTTCTGCCTTTAAACCCTTTAATAATTGGCCCCATTCACTTCCATTATTAGTGCCTCACTGTAACATCGATTTTTGCTTTTTTTTAAAAGAGGAACGAGTCTAAATAATGTTTTGTGGTAAATCAATATAATATCACAAATGCTGTTGATTGAGCTTAACTTGTATTGAACCCCAAAACAGTCTTTAAACAGCTTAGTAGCTTTTTGGGGGCAACTGTAATTCAAAGTCAGAATATATTTTTTTTTCTTTTCTCACTAATTTCTAATAATACACACATTATTTTAAGTGCATACATTTTAGGTGTTTCATTTAGTTCTGCTCCATCTGATAATTGTATCTAAAATTACCTGTATTTCTATGAAGTAAAAAAAGCATCTGGCACTGGTATAATCTGAATTCATGTGAACTCCCAAAGAATTGTGAAGAAAAGCTTGTTTTTCCTTTCGTCAGCCAATGGACAGGTGCATTCAGAGTATGCGCTTAACTGGACATCTTGGTTGGATGACTATGGCTTTGGCAAGTGTACAAATCTAAAAATGTGCAACGTTTTCCCTGATGGAAAGCCTTTTCCCCAGACCAGTGACTGGAAACGTAGAGGGTATGTCTATGTGTGGCACACCATGGGTAAGAACATATTACTTTCACTTTCCCCATGTTCATCCATTGAGTCACTGATTTGACCACCAAATGATTTCAATATTTTAAGTTCACTTCATAATATAACCACATCAATCATCCTGTGCTTTTATTTATAGGCCAGTATTTTGAGACATGTGATGGCTCCTCGTCCCATCTCACTCTGAACACCACCAACATGACGTTTGGAGCTGGTGTGATGGAGGTGATGGTGTACCGTAAACGCGAGCGCAGAAAGTACAGCCCACTTTCTGCAGACAGTACTGTGTTCTTCATAACAGGTCTGATCATTATTTTCTCTTACATAGTCAAAAAGTGAGAGAACCTTTTTATTTACAGGATCATAACTGCACCACGATGTTCATGATTTATTATGTTTCTTTCATTTTCTTTTTGTTTTGTTACAGATAAGATTCCGCTCTCTGTGAACATTTCCCAGAAGGAAGCAGCCAACATAACTGACAAAAATGTCTTTGTCAGAGGGTCTGATGTAATATTCAAAGTACATCTCCATGATCCCAGTAACTACCTAAAGACAGCTGATGCGGTAGACTTTATTTGGGACTTTCGGGATGGCAACCACTTGGTCACCCACAGCAATGTGGCGACCCATGCATACAACACACTTGGAAAAGTTTCTGTCAAGCTCCTGGTAGAGGCAGCATTCCGCATTCCCTGCCCCCCACCAACTCCTACACCAAAGTACTTAACACAGGTTCATACCACAGGTAAACTCAAACACATATTTACACTTAACAGGCACATTATAATAATGATCCATTGAAATGCTTCATCTGGAGTTGTTCTAGTCAGTCTCTTGTATAGTGGGCACAAATATGACCATGCATTATTTCTTATCTTAAGGCAGCTATAAATGATAAATCAAATATTTTCATTTTTCTAAAATATGATGGTTTATTGCATGCTTTATTTCAAATGATTTTTTTTTTTAGCATGTTTACATGCACAATCTTACACCAATTATGCTTAGTTCACCCAAACTGAAAATAATTCTCACCCTCATGTCATCCCAGATGTGTATGACTGACTGACTTCTGCTGAACACAAATGAAGATTTTTTTAAGAATATCTCAGCTCTGTAGGTTCATACAATACAAAAGCAAATAGTGACCAGACCTTTCAAGCTCCAAAAAGTAGATAAAAGGCCACAAAAGTAATCCATAAGACTCCAGTGTTATAATATAGTATGTCTTCTGGAGCGATATGATAATTATGCATGAGAAACAGATCAGTATTTAAGTCTTTTTTTACTATAAATCTCAAAATGTGAAAATGTAAAAGTGAAAGTGGAGATTTATGGTAAAAAAACAAATTAAATATCGATCTGTTTCTGACCCACACCTACCATATTGCTTCTGAAGACACATTAAACGACTGGAATCTTTTGGATTACCTTTATACTTTGTTATTTCTGGACACCATACGCTTGCCTTGAGAACGTACAGATCTGAAATATTCTTATTAAAATCGTTGCGTTTAGCAGAAGAAAGAAAGTCATACATATCTATGATGGCATAGGGGTAAGTATATTATGAGAATTACAAATTTTGGGTGAACTATCCCTTTTTAATAAGCTGACAAAGTATATGGTCATGTAAATGCCTTAAATGGGTTTCCTGTTTTGGGGTAAGGTCATAAACAGTTTAGCATAAATCCATCGACACAGATTTTCACACATTACCCCGATTTTGTGCTGCATGTGAACACATTTACCAGCATTCTACCAGCTTATCCAATGTGTGCTAATTTATCTTTTGTCAAAACCAGAAAATAGTCTGATGGTTTCAAGTCTCTCGTAAACGCACTCAATGAGTATTAATAAGCCAATTCTTTGGTAGCCATCTTATCTGCATATTGGTGTGTACTGTATGTAAACACTCAATGTGTGATATGAAACTCATAGTTTGATTTAGCAGCATCTAATCTAATACTACTTTGTTATTTGGGGGGGAAAAACTTTATATATAAAATTATATACCTTTATATATTACCTTTTTTTTTTAACACAAGAGAAAATTGATGTCCATTGGAATGAACGCAGGTTCTGAAATTGTTAAAGGCCATGCAAGAGAGACATTTTACCCAGAACATATGATTGCTTTTCATCAACAGCAATACCTACACTACCACCTGTAACCCAGGTTATTACTAGCCAAATGGAGACCACCAAGGGTGAGACAACATTGTGTATATTAGCATAATTTCAGGAACAATCTTTCAGACTGACAGTATTTTCACCACAACAAATTGTAAAAAGCTAGTAGATCATATGGATTAGTGTTTTGTGTTTGAAATATCAGTAAATGCCTACAAAAAACTAAAATGTCATATGAACAAAAGCAAATGTTTTTTCTGACAAACTTTTAACCCCTACTCCAGCTAAGGTCATCACCAATCCTTCGCTAACTACCACCCCCCATGTTCCCACAAGTGCTGTCCCAACAACAGAACCATTCCAAACAGATGCTGAGGTGACCTCTAACAATACAGCAACTCCCATACCTGAGACCAGCTCAGCCTTTGACCAGCCCACCTCACCACCCATGATCAAACACAGACACTTCAAGGACTCAGACTGTTTCCGCTACATGTATGGCTCCTTTGAAAACGAGATCATCATCATTGGTAATGTTTAAGACTCAGTTAAAAGGTCTTAATTAAAAAGTTACTTTCCTTTTTTTTCAGTCTTTCTGCTATACAATTTATTTATTATTTTTTTTATCAAATTAGTGTTAAAAAATAAATAAATAATATATATATATATTTTTTTTTTTACGTAAAAAAAAATATATTGTGTGTATTTCTACAGAACCTCCTCCAACTCTGTACAATCCGCCACCCAATCAGATTTTAAAGGTGTCAGCAGCTAAAGTGTCCAACACATCTGTGAACTTTGTTGTGACATGCTTGGGCAGGTAAACTGGCTACTTTCATGAAAAACCACATACATTTTACAAAATGAAAAAGACAGAATGTGGTAGAGTGAATTGTAAATGTAGAAAGTAGTTGAGATAGACAAACTGTATGTGTGTGAAACAACTCCATAACTGCTGCAGAGTTTTGATTGGATGTTTACATTAACAGAATACTGTACTGATACAAAGCAGTTTTACTTCATTAGAGAAAGGAAATTTGTAGACTATAAATGGAAATAATGGAACACTGAAAAATATATATTTTGTGGTGAAATAGGAGAAAATATTTACAGTACTTCTACATTTAATAAGTTCGTTTAAATTCTCTAGCATATTAATAAATATTATTTATGATTGTTATCTTTACAATGCATCCTCATGTATCCGTCCTAAAGTAGAAAACCTTGTCGTATTTGATCATTTTAGTAAATTTCACTGGTAAATAAAAAGTCAATTTTACTTAACTTTTCAAAACTGGTGTTCCCAGCATGCACTGGGCTTATATAATTAAGGAGTTTGCATGGTTTTACGGTTTGCAAGTTTATTTCAACTGCTTTGTTAATTCGGTTACGTTTAGTAACTTGTTTTGTGCAGTCTGAAGTTCATTTCTACTTAAAATTACCCAAAATAATCATTCATAATCAAAAAAATATATCTGTTGATTGTCACAGTCATCGCGTACCAAGTATTCTAATAATGTTTAATTACATTTTATTCAAGTAACATGCACATTATATCATTTTTGTAAGTTTAAAAGTTTAATAATTCACTTTAATCAAGATATCATGCAGTTAAGTAGATTTTACTTGACTTTAAACCATTATGGTTTACTTAGAAAAACTTTGTCTTAGAAGTAATTGTTTTTCAGTGAAAGTTACACAAAAATGACAAACAACAGAATGAAAATTTTAACTAAGCACATGCAGGTGACAAAACTATACTAACTTCTACAAAACTACCACTAAAAGATTATTCTGATTTGAATTGAACTTTGTGATCCCCTTCAGCAAAGACATTATTTCATAGAATGTCGCTGTCATACGGCATGTCAAAAACATTAAATCTTACAGCACAGCTGACCTCTGTATTGCTCCCATGCATGATGTACAGTAAAGTCTTCACAGTGCTTCACTTTTTCCACATTTTGTTATGTTACAGCCTTATTCCAAAATGGATCAAATTCATTATTTTCCTCAATTCTACAAACAATACCCCATAATGACAATGTGAAATAAGTTTGTTCCCTCTCTTCCTCAGTGTTCCTTCAATGGCCTGTACTATAGTGTCCGATTCCACCTGTCAGGAGATCCAGAACATAATCTGTGAAGATGTGGCCCCTATAGGCAAAGGTTGCAAGATCGGTTTGAAACGCAGCTTCCAAACGCCAGGCACCTACTGCATCAACATCACACTGGGAGTGCCCGGCGGCTTGGCTCTAGCCACAACCACATCTGTAACAATTGAGGACAGCCCAAACAAGAGTAAAAACAGTTTTGTTGGTAGTAGTATATTCTAAGTCGAAGAAAATACTAGTCAAAGCACAGAATAATAAGGATAATATTGTTAATTATGGTTTAAGAATAATAATACAATTTCTACTACTTTCTCTGTCAGACACACCTAAATCCTCCCACGTAGCCAAGGTAGTTCTATCCTCCAGTGCTGTGCTCATTTCAATCTTTGCTTTCATTGCCTTCATGGTGTACAAGTGAGTACCACAAGCCAAATTGGTATTTTAAAAACAGTTTGCATTGCAGAACATTATACAATGTGTTCAAAACATTTTCTTTTACCTTTTGTCTCTTTAATTCCTCTTTTCCTTTGTCTTCCAGGCGACATAAGGTGTATCGTCCCGTGAGATGCTTTATGCTTGATGCTGAGAGAAATGCTGGGGTTGGAAGTTTAAGCAAACTAAGAGCAGCACTGTTCCCAGCCAATGAGGAGAGAAGCCGTTTATTGACAGAGGCCATTATAGACTAATCTGAGGTGTTGTAGCAACCAGTCTATACAGTTGCTATTTATGTGATGTATCAGCTAAGCTGCAGTCTATTTATGAAAGACTTGAGTGATCTCATAAGGTAAAATGGTTTTAAACGAGATTACACTGGCATATTCTCCATTTAGCTAAAATAACAATTTCAAAGTAATCAGAGCATTTTAGTAACTGTGATTTGATGTGATAATTAATGTGGGAGACAGGACAAAGAAAGTTATAGTATTCATGGGAATTGTCATGTTAGGTAATGCTATGAGAATTTCCCTTCTAGAAAAAGTTATGTTTGAGGACTGAATGGGGGCACTTGTGGATAAGGACCAGTTTCTTTTAGTTGATGGTAATTCAGGGCTTGTTTTTATAAGAAATCACTTTACTAGCAGGATTTTCAAAAATGTACTAGGCTGGAAAATGTATATTATTGCTATGTTGCATATAGCTATGCATTGGTATTGATAATTATAAACAATTTTGACAGCACTTGAGTTAAAAAATTTTTAAGCTATATATATATATATATATATATATATATACACTAATTATAAAATGCAACTTCTGTGAGTGCAGGACATACTCAAACATTTTAATAAACTTCTAAACAACAATCTGTTATTGGTTTACTTCTACAGTAATTATCTGCCATATTTGATAAATTATAAAATTTCTAAAATTAGGAACACAAGGTTAAAGGGATAGTGCAAATGAAAATTCTCTCATTTACTCACCCTCATGCTATCCCAGATGAGTATGACATTATTTCTTCTACAGAACACACACAAAGATTTTTTAGAAGAATATCTCAGCTATACAATGCAAGTGAATGGGGTTCAAAACTTTGAAGCACCAAAGCGCACAAAGGCAGCATAAAATCCATAAAACTCCATAAGGCCATAAAACTGGCCTTTTAATCCAGGTGTTCAGAAGTGATCCAATCGGTTTTGGGTGACAACATACCAAAATATATCTCCTTTTTCACTACACATCTTGCCATTGCTGTCTCTAGGCCCGATCATGATTTCTAGCTCTATTAAACTTCCTAGTGCTTTGCGCAGAGCGTTAGGAAATGTAAATGAGCTTGAAATCATGATCAGCAAGGACACTGCTGATGTCAAGGTTTACAGTGAAAAGGAACAACATTTTGGTTTGTTCTCACCCAAAGCCAACTAGATCACGTCAGAAGACATGGATTAAACCACTGGAGATTAAACCACTGGAGATTTATGATCGCTTATGCTGCCTTTGTGCTTTTTGAAGATTCAAAGTTTGTCACCATTCACTTACATTGTATGGGCCTACAGCACTGAAATATTCTTAAAATCTACATTTGTGTTCTGCAGAAGAAAAAAAAGTGCCACATCTGGGATGGCACGAGGTCAAGTAAATATAATTTTCATTTTTGAGTGAACCCTTTAATTAAACGCAATACTCAAACGTTTAAAAACGGGTTTTCAAGATTAGATAAGGGTCATAGATGAACATTAAACCGAGATTAGTGACGGACTTCACACAAATGTGTGAGTCACAAAATCAAATAAATTTAAAAAGCTAAAAATCAACCATTATGAACAGTGTGGATGAAAAAAAAAAAAGGTAAATATTTGTAAACAAACCATAACATGCCCCTATGAATAGACCACAAACAATGCTTGCTAGGAGCTAACTTGACTTTTAATGATTTGCTTTGTATCAGAGGCATTTGACAAGTGGAGGCGTGTGAGGGCGTACAAGCACGGTTGGAGGGGATGTTGCTTATGCTGAATTCGGGAACACTTTTTCAGAACATATCAGAATTCCAAATAACATTCCCACTAAAACATGACTCACCACACAACACAGCCAAGAAATTAAATTGGATCAGAAACCAGTCAAAAATTTGAAAAACTGTAGCGTAAGACATGAAAAGGGTAAAAAATAAATACTTCATTGTTCATATTTTAAGAAATTAAGCAGACCCTTGAAAAAAAAAATTCTAGCCATTATTAATCAGATCCCAAATTAAACATTTTGACCTTTGATACAATACCTATGCATGAAATAAAGCCCAATACAAGAAAGCCACACCACCAAACCAAGAAGCAGAGAGAAAAAAAGCAATAAGGTGAGGTTTCAAATCAGTTAGCAGAGAATTAATTGCAGGCAAAAATGAAAATTTCTCACTCATCTAGCCATTCATGATTTTCTTTTTATGATATTTATTTTTCTGTGAGGAAAGAGGCAGGTGGGACATGACCCTATAGATTCAAACATATAGCAATATGCCTCTAATTTAAATACTTTTCTAATAAGAGGTAGATCAAAAACGGTGTAAGAGAAGTGGAAAAAAAGTTAAACGATCACTTGTGCCCCTCCAGTCAGCGCCAGGCGCGACGCGCATACCCAGTGTGGAAATGTTCGCGAGGGACTTGAGGTATCGCTGCGCGCGCTGGAGGCGTAAGGTGAGACGGAAGGATTTCCCGCCACCCACCCTTTCCTCAACTGAGGTAGACAATGTTCTTACTAGTGTGGAAGCATGGATGCACTCTTTTACCACGATCAAATCATATTTACATTCTGCATGAAAACAAAAGGAATATTGGTTTTCTCAGATTCTTTATTCTATTTATTTCTTGCAAAGTTAATTTTTTTTTGTTGCTTTTTTACTTTGATAAACGAAGATATAAATGAAACCATTTGCGCGTCCATCTTTGTTACTGCTTGTTAGCCCAGAGACACACCCTTTACTATTGTAATCTATGCAAAAGCATCAACACAGTGCAACTCCCTGACCCCTTACATGCATTGACTGACGTCGTTAAAGGGATTTCACCCCAAAATGAAAATTCTCATCATTTACTCTCCCTCATTCCATCACATATGCATATGACTTTCTTCTGCAGAACACAAATAAAGGTTGTTTAGCTCTATAGGTCCATTCAATGCAAGTGAACGGTGGCCAGAACTTTGAAATGCCAAAAATCCCATAAAGGCAGCATAAATGTAATCCATAATATTCCAGTGGTTAAATGTATATCTTCAGAAGCCATATGATAGGTGTGGGTGATAAACTGATCAATATTTAAGTCATTGTTCACTGTAAATTCTCCCTGCCCAGGTGGTGGCTATATGCACAAATAATGTGAATCGCCAAAAACAAATCATGTAAAAGGGAAAGTAAAGATTTACAGTAAAAAAAAAAAAAAAAAAAAGACTTAAATATTGATCTGTATCTCACACACACTTATTAAACTACTAGTCATATGGATTACTTATGCAACCGTTGTGCTCTTTGAACCTTCAAAAGTTCTGACCACCATTCACTTGCATCGAATGGACCTACAGAGCTGATACTAGAGGAGCAAAAAAAAAAATTATATATATCGTTGTTTGTGTTCAGAAGAACAAAAAAAAATAAATAATTTACTCATCTGGGATAGCATGAGGGTGAGTAAATGATGAGAATTTTATTTTTTTGGGGGTGAACAATCACTTTAAACACTGAATATCTGCGCCAAGTAAAGCGCAGCTTGATGCAACCCTGCATGGGAGGGCAAAAAGCCTGTCCCAAGACGTAAGAGAGCACATTTAGACAAAAGGAGAAAAACTTTTTTTTTTTTTTTTTTTTTAAAGTTGTCCGCGGGAAAAGAAAAAAAAAAAAACCTCAATTGGGCAGGCCATTATTTTTTTTTTCTATGATAGACAACTAGTCACACTGAGGGGGTGTCAAAGAGGTTTACAGCAGGATTTTGATTATCCCTGACCTCTATTGCTTGCATCCAACCCTAGAATGAAGTGTAATGAAATGCATATTGAACCTTTGCTACCGCCAAAACAGTTATTAGCTTCTTAGCTTGTCTTTAAATGGCATTGCTGCAGTATGTACAGTTGGCATTATAGTTCTCATTATTTTGACGGTATTTCAGAAGGTGGCGGCTCCTCAGCAACACTGAGGTGCTTTTCCTTTCTTTCTCCTATCTGTAGCAATAACATAGAAGCCCAAACTCCACTCTTACTGAAGGCGCATAAACTTATATACAGTTACTCGTTGTAGGCCTTCAGGAGTTCAGGCTTCATTTGTTAACTACAGAATAAATTTCACATTTTCTTAAAAAAATAAAAATGTTCAAGAACTATTAGCTTTATAAAGTATACAAAATACCACAAAGCAAATAATAAAAAAAAAAAAAAAAAAAAAACATTTTTTTCATATATCATTTTCTTTTTTTTTTTCTGAGGTACTCTAGCCTGAGGTAGATCGGTAAAAATGCATAATAACTTGGTTTCCTGGCCAAAACCAATCAACACTTCCCTCAGTCACAAGTGGCAGTGTTGCTCCACCTTCCATAATTTCATAAATGTATATTTCTCTATTAATCTATAAAATGCATCAGAATTTATAAAATGCCACTATGGATACCAGGACACCGTACTTCCAACAATAATAGTCTCCCACCTCAACCCAAAGACCTTAGACCTTAAACCCCACCCCCACATCACCCATTCCTTGCACACAAGAACAGGCTTGAAACACCGTTTACACTGTAAACTCGATGCTGCATTTCTCAACGAACTCCAGTAACGAAAAGTTAACATCTTTCAAAGTAGGACTGTGCAGTTACCTTAACAAGGCAGCGACAAGAGGGGTAAATTTCCTTTTTTTTTTTTTTATACTCTCATATTTTGTATGATAGGGGGAAAATAAATGTGCGGGTGTACACAATCTCACTGAAACTTCAAGAGGAATGGGTGCAAATGTGGGCGGGGTTGTAAGGACATTCCCTGACTCATGAGATGGCGTGTCCCGTGTCCCATTAGTCTCCCGAGAAGTCACAGTGGCTCTATTTCCTCCGGGCGACCGGTGGACTTGTGGCCGAGGCCTTGGGCTGCTGTTGCCGCCTCACCTGAGAGATAATCTCCTGGATCTTTCGCTGGGCCAGCTGAGAGATGAAAAACAGAAATGGTAAAAATTAATAAACCAGTGCCAAATACCAAAATGTCAAAACCTATGAGACAGGTGATTCAGTTATAGTGTGTAAAATGCTCAAATCACCTGGCTTGCATAGAAGTGGCCAGTGATCTTTACTACTACTTGGTCATTTTCATCAGGAGTTTGGTCCCGTGGGACAACCACCTCTGCACTCGTCAAGTTCTGCAATTCATTAACCTAAAGAGAACACAGAGCACCTATGAACATGGCATGCAGAGGATAAATTCGAAAATTGATGCTATAAAACTGTATTAGGGATGCATGATATGTCATCAGCCGATATATTATTGGCCGATATATTCGGGAAGTGTGGTGTTGTGTTCACATATAAGTTTCACAGTGGAACAGTCAGATATGAGCACTGTAACAAAGTCTGATAAAAGGCGCATAAGAACACATACATGGCATACACACAAACCACTGCTGCACACATTCTGGCTGCTATCATAAAGATTACATGTATACCGAGATTAGGGTTCGCATCGTGCGTTTTGTCGATTTAATGTTCTTTACATACGGTTTAAATCGCTTCATTCTGATTTAATGCATTATCACAGCTGCTTGAAGTTATTCTCTCACTGTGAGCGAGTCATCAGGATTACCATAAACACTCAGAAATTGGCACCATACAATTTATGCAAGTGTTTTTTCATTTATTTATCTTTAAAATCAACATTCATCTGTAATTTCTGATTCATGTTACATCTGCCAAACCTTAAATTGCAGCAAGTCCAAATTCCAATCATTTAAAATTATACATTTTTCAAATGAGTAGCTAGAAATTCCAGGTTAAAAGGATAAAAAAATAAAAATATCAGTCATCTGTATCAGCCAAGGATGTATCTGTTAAATGACATGACTGAATGCGCTATATGAGAGTGGAGTGTTGAGAATGAGATCATTTGAATATATGGTTCAACATTTTAGGATTCCTTGATCGCAGTTCTTTAGGTATTTACAGCTGCACCACCTGCTCTGTACCATCTTTGGGAGTAGCATACACCCCCCTAAAGCAGTAGATACTCTGGGAGTGGTGATTGCTGCTTTAGGAAAAGGTCATGCAGCATCAGTGTATTACTCCCCGCAAATTAATGATTTAGAGTATGTATAATATATATATATATATATATATATATACATATACACACACACACACACACACACAGGTCCTTCTCAAAAAATTAGCATATTGTGATAGTTCATTATTTTCCATAATGTAATGATAAAAATTAAACTTTCATATATTTTAGATTCATTGCACACCAACTGAAATATTTCAGGTCTTTTATTGTTTTAATACTGATGATTTTGGCATACAGCTCATGAAAACCCAAAATTCCTATCTCAAAAAATTAGCATATCATGAAAAGGGTCTCTAAACGAGCTATTAACCTAATCATCTGAATCAACTAATTAACTCTAAACACCTGCAAAAGATTCCTGAGGCTTTTAAAAACTCCCAGCCTGTTTCATTACTCAAAACCGCAATCATGGGTAAGACTGCCGACCTGACTGCTGTCCAGAAGGCCATCATTGACACCCTCAAGCAAGAGGGTAAGACACAGAAAGAAATTTCTGAACAAATAGGCTGTTCCCAGAGTGCTGTATCAAGGCACCTCAGTGGGAAGTCTGTGGGAAGGAAAAAGTGTGGCAAAAACGCTGCACAACGAGAAGAGGTGACCGGACCCTGAGGAAGATTGTGGAGAAGGACCGATTCCAGACCTTGGGGGACCTGCGGAAGCAGTGGAGTCTGGAGTAGAAACATCCAGAGCCACCGTGCACAGGCGTGTGCAGGAAATGGGCTACAGAGAAGCAGCACTGGACTGTTGCTCAGTGGTCCAAAGTACTTTTTTCGGATGAAAGCAAATTTTGCATGTCATTCGGAAATCAAGGTGCCAGAGTCTGGAGTAAGACTGGGGAGAAGGAAATGCCAAAATGCCTGAAGTCCAGTGTCAATTACCCACAGTCAGTGATGGTCTGGGGTGCCATGTCAGCTGCTGGTGTTGGTCCACTGTGTTTTATCAAGGGCAGGGTCAATGCAGCTAGCTATCAGGAGATTTTGGAGCACTTATTGCTTCCATCTGCTGAAAAGCTTTATGGAGATGAAGATTTAATTTTTCAGCACGACCTGGCACCTGCTCACAGTGCCAAAACCACTGGTAAATGGTTTACTCACCATGGTATTACTGTGCTCAATTGGCCTGCCAACTCTCCTGACCTGAACCCCATAGAGAATCTGTGGGATATTGTGAAGAGAAAGTTGAGAGACGCAAGACCCAACACTCTGGATGAGCTTAAGGCCGCTGTCGAAGCATCCTGGGCCTCCATAACACCTCAGCAGTGCCACAGGCTGATTGCCTCCATGCCACGCCGCATTGAAGCAGTCATTTCTGCAAAAGGATTCCCGACCAAGTATTGAGTGCATAACTGAACATAATTATTTGAAGGTTGACTTTTTTTTGTATTAAAAACACTTATTTTATTGGTCGGATGAAATATGCAAATTTTTTGAGATTTTTGGGTTTTCATGAGCTGTATGCCAAAATCATCAGTATTAAAACAATAAAAGACCTGAAATATTTCAGTTGGTGTGCAATGAATCTAAAATATATGAAAGTTTAATTTTTATCATTACATTATGGAAAATAATGAACTTTATCACAATATGCTAATTTGTTGAGAAGGACCTGTGTATGTATGTATATATATATATAAAATAATTTGATTCCGTATTTTGTGGTTTATTTTGTGAATGGAATCAATACAAATTGTTAATAACAAAAAAAAACAAAATGACATGACTGTCAGCTGGCTAGCAAACAGACAATACATAGAATTTTCTGCCATCAAGTTGTCCCTCATTGTGCCCCCCCAGTAGAGTACAATATTAATATTTTCTTCAAGAACCTGAACGCTGCTCTTTTCCATAAAAAAACATTTCATATTTAGAACTAGTATCAAGGTCCAAAGAAAAGCAAAAAAGTTAAATACCATAAAAGTAGTTTTCAAAGCCCCAGAAAGATTTGAATATAATGCACGTCATATGGACGACTGTTGTGATGTCTTAATACATTTAATAGTGCTTTATAGTATTTATCGACAGCTCCTGCTCACTATAAACTGTTTTTCTATGGAATACAGCTGCTTAAAATACCTATTATTATGTTCCAAGAAAAAGTAATAGCATGTGGGTTTTGAATAACCGAAGAGTAAATTAGTGTATAAAAGTACAGAACTGCACAAGTGTCTTAAGCACATAAGATGCTTCACAAAAACATTTGTCTTAAGATAGTTATTTATCTCAATAAGAAATATACATCTTAGACCCCCAAACATTTATTTTGCAAATATAATAGAAGAACAGGGAGCCCTGCAACAGATGGCATGGCTCTAAACAGAGTCAGTCTGGGATTACAAGAGACAGAAGCAATTGAGACAGCCGAAATAGATAGAAGAACTGTGGCAAATTCACCAAGAAGCTAGGAACACCCTATCAGCTATCAACCAAGAAAAACTGTATCCAGGTGTATCTAGGAGAATCGATGCTGTTTAAAGGCAAAGTTGGTCACACCAAATATTGATTTAGCTTTTTTTTATGTTTACTGGACTTTGTGACATTAATTGATAAATGAAAACTATTTATGAATAATTATGACAATTATATGAATAAAAATATTGATACAAGAATACAGGAAAAGTATCGACACAATATTGTAAAAATATCATTGTGTATTAGCACAGAGCTAGTTGCAACTTGTGGTCAGACAGACAGTGACCACTTAAGAAAATTGTTTATTCCAGGGTTTTTGCATGTAAAAAAAATAACGCCAATATCCTCATGCCACTTTAGAGATTAAGAGAAAGTAGTTTAACCGACTATGGTTTCTCCAGAGAATGTGGCCATGTATACACATAAGTGGCATTCTAACAGGTTTTTGAGTAGAGCGAATGAATGTGAGTGAACAGACCAAATAACAAACGTCATAGGATGGCGCAAAACAACAAGTCAACAAAGGGGAAAGAATTCAACATTTCTGGGAGTGCAGTGGGAAAAGTGCATACACTAAACCAGCGGTGCCCAATACGTCGATCGCAATCTACCAGTCGATCGCAAAGGCAATGCTGGTAGATCGCACAAAACTGAAATGTACTTTTGTTAAATTTTAACAAAAATAAATATAATGTCTTTCCTTCTTTTAGTTTCTGTCTGACTTGCACTTGTCGAGTAAATATTGACCAGGCGAGGTTTTGTTTATTCAGTTGCCATGACAACTAGGTTTGCGCCTTCCAAGGACTTCTTAGAATAGAGCGCGAAATTGCGATGCTACTGCCTGGATTTGGCAAAAAGGAATGGAATCAGATGGAATCTGTATATGGGAATAAAGAGTACACCGCTTATGCGGTGAATTTAAATGGGAACACTGTTTTCTGATGTCCATGTAAACATAGTCAATATAACGGTCTATCAGCAATTTTGTGACACATTTCCAAAGCTGAATAGTACAGTGCATGTTTACCGTTTTGCCTCCCTTGCCAATGACTCTACCGGCGGCGAATGATGGCACTTTAATGTGAGCCTCTAATTTAACCTCCTCCTTGGGTCCAAAGAAGTTCTCTTCTTTTAACTTCCCAAAGATACGTCCCTGAGCCTGAGAAACACAGCCCAGAAAATTAAAGTATCAGTTTCACAAACAAATATATAGCTGTGAACAATAGACCTTATTCAGAGAAGCGCCATCTTTGATTTTTAATGGGAAATAAAATGACTTTATACAGTGCATGTCATTGAAGAGACGGTAAGTCTATCCATCATAGCCTTGTTTTCATTCACATCAAATGGAGTGGTGGTGGCGTAGTGAGCTAAAGCACAGAACTGGTAAGCAGAAGTTTGCCATTTCGATCCCCACAGACACCACCATTATGTCATTGAGCAAGGCACTTAACTCCAGGTTGCTCCGGGGGGATTGTTCATGTAGTGCACTGTAAGTCGCTTGGGATAAAAGCCTCTGCCAAATGCATAAATGTAAATCATAGATGGTGCTACTGTGAATAAGGTCAATGGCTTAATGTTTTCTCCATGTTTTACCTTGAACTGTGCCTCTGGTGGTCCAGAAATAATGACCATTCTTTGCTTTGTGTCAGTTTCATCAGCTGGGGCAATCTATCAAGAGAATGCCACATCTTAAATTGTATTTTCAGTTGAAATGACCAGCTAAACCAATGGTTTGCAGTTGCATCTGCATTAATTTGACTTAAATACAGGTACAGCATAGTGAAAAGTTGGACGAAGATCACATTAACCACTAATTACTTTGATTGATGCTCCAGCAAAGCGGCTGAGTTGTTTGATGTGCTGGCCCTGCTTGCCGATAATAGCACCAACTGCCAGAGCAGGAATGAAGAGATGCACAGTCTCTGACTCCATCTGTGGCTGCAGACACAAATATACCAAAGAGTTATTACCACACATTCAAACAAAATAAATCCAATTCTTTCAGAGACACATCCACAGGACAACACACAAATAATGTCTAATTATCTGAAGTCCTGGGGGAAAGACTTTTGTAAACATTCACTCACAGTCAATTAACTAGCCTGTTCCTCTAATTTCAAAACAGTTCAACCTAACCGGTAATTTTATGTTAAAGGGGTTATATGATTAAATAAATATGTCCTTGATCTTTTGAGATATGAGTTTTATAAGTAAATGTTTTCATAGTAAAATATATTTATTTTTTTACTAAGCTGCATAAAACATGTCGTTCTGATATCCTTGGATTTCAAAATGTCAGAAACTTGGCCTGCCTATTTAAGGTCAGTAAAACAAGTAGACGTGTAAAGTTCAATCGATCTGGATCTATGCATCAATCAAATAACCAATGATCCAATGTCATCGATGCAACTCAAACATAATTGTATAATTTTTTTAAATGCACCTTTAATTTGACACTAATGTCAGCCACGTCCACATCTGTCAGTCGATTAAGCAACCTTATGATATATATGATATGAGGCTTTATAAGCACTAAATATGCTTCTCATATGGGACATGGATGTGCACAGACTGACTGAAGTTGCGCTGTTTTATGTGAGTGCCGGTGAGAGGATATCGCAGAGCAGCTCACATGCCCGATTAAATAGGTTTTCCCTTGATATCATGGCACATGCGACCCATTTTAACCATCCATGAGAATTTTCTATTTTAAAGTGCTGTTATAGAGCGCAATAGCGCCCGCCCACTCTTTCAGCCATCTGGGTTCTGGAAGCACTTTCCCCATTCATTTTTCTCGTAGACTTCTCATAAAATCCTTTATAAAACATTTCCAAGCCTTGGAACCAAACCCCCCCAGCGCTGAGGTAAATCACAACATTGCAAACTTTGTTTCGAGGCAAAAAGGTATTTGAAAATTGGATAAAAGCCAAAAGGTACAAGACTGTGTACTTAGTCTTTTATAAGGGCATGAACTACAAATCACATGAAGCACTGTGAATGACATAATCGGAATAAAGCTAATGGAAATATATAAAACTATTGATTTTCGGTTATTATAATTCTAGAAACTATATTTTTACGTTTATTGCAAAATCTTCAGATAAACACCAAAAAAATCTGTAGGTTGAGAGTGACTATTGTGTCATTCACTGTGCATCATGGAATTGGGCGGTCGCATCTGGGCTTATTTCACGGTCTTGTCAAGGGTAGTGTAAAATTTCATCTGGAATTCCACTATTAAACACGAACAGTGAAGTTCAGCATGATGGCTTCAACGGATGCATATACTGTCGATGAACAACCTCGGAGCTCATGGTGGGTTTGCCTTTAAAAGTTTAAGATATCATTGAAAATTAGTCAACGCAAGCAACAACCGTTGTGCTCTTTTCAACCATGTCAAACGTCTAGACAGCCCCAACATCCTGAAAAGAACGGACAACGAAAAGAGAAAACAACTGCCCTGCACCAACATCAATTACAGGTATTTTCACATCAACACCCTTACTAATATTGTTGTGGGTATGCATGTATGTATTTTGGATTGAAAGACTTGAGTTGTGAGTTGTCATCAAACGATTGATGATCACATGTAAGTGGATCTTTATGGACTTTATTTTTTATATTATACATTTTTCTGTATTATTTCAAAAACTGAAGTACCTCATTTTGTTATGGATGTTCCAATGTGGATGTGCCCTTTTCAGAGAGCTCAATAAAATAGTCGGGCTATATTTTGGCTGCATTTGTGAGATAATAAATGTAATTCATTGTATAAAATAGGCACATAATATCGATCACAGCCCCCTGAATCGAATCACACGGAAAATTTATTTATACCCATCCTTCACCACACACGAAGCACTTTAGGTCTACATTTACACATACAGCGTGTTAAACAGACACACATTTCAGCAGCTTGTTTAGCAGGGGGATTGACCCACACCCCCCCGGCCAACGACTAATCAGGGAGCCAACACTAGTCCCAGCTGGCCAATCCAGTAGCGAGCAGCCAAGCCATGCAGTGCATGGTGATAAAGAAACTTACAGACAAGGCTGGGCTGCTGCTGGAGGAGAGCGCAGAGGCCCATAATGGCACCTCACCCCCAAACACGCTGCACTACGGGAGAAACATACAAATTAACACGCACACTCCCACACACCTGTGCACTCTAGACTCCTTGTTTTCACACCACAACGTTTTTCTAAATGGACATTTTCCACCTGGAATAGATTTTCTGGATATTGTTTTTTTTTACCTTAATAAGGGCATACATTTACATACAGTATAACAAAGTGCATTAATGTCAATTAACTCAATGACTTGAAATGGGCACTATATGGTATTTTAAGATATAGGTCACCAAAAAATTTAAATTCGATCATTCTCTCATGACATCCCAGATGATGTATGACATTCTACTGCAGAACACAAAGATTTTTAGAAAAGTGAATGGTGAGAACTTAAGCTCCAAAAAGCACATAAAGGCAGAATAAACTTATTTCATTTCACTCCAGTGAAATTATTCCATAATAATTATAATATTTACTCCATCAATGTCATAAGAAAAAAATTATAGGTGTGGTGAGAGGTGGTGGCGATATGCCCAAAGCATGTGAATTGCCAAAAACAAAAGTGAAAGTAGTAATTAATAGCAAAAAAAAAAAAAAGGACTTAAATATTGATATGTTTCTCACCCACATTTATCATAAATTACCTTTATGTGGCCTTTATATGCTTTTTGGAACTTCACAATTTTGTTACCCATTTATTTGCCTTGTATGGACCTACAAAGCTGTAATATTCTTCTAAAAATCTTTGTGTTCAGCAGAAGAAAGTAAGTCATACACATCTGGGATGGCATGAGGGTGAGTAATGAGAATTTTCATTTTTGGGTGAACCATTTCTTTAAGTCCATAACAAGACTATAGTATAAAATATTCTATAATAAAAATCAAAATGTTAAATATGATTCACTACAGGGGCAATTCTGCCCCCACATTTAAAATACTTGGGGCATTATGCCCACACCCCTGGTTAATTTCTGACCTTAGTACATATTCACACAATCTAATGTAATTGAGTTACCCCAAATGATTGATAAGCAGCTTGAGCCCCAGCTGGAGGTCCTGAAACCACAGAGGGTGACATCCCTCCATTTCCTGCACCAGGGAAAATACCCAAGGCATTCAGATTGAGCCCCGGAATCAGATTAGACTGCAACTAAAGGAGGGAAAAAATTGTTAAAGCTCTTGTAGTGCATGATTTAGGAAATTAATGATTGTGTTGTGGGATTACATGCATAGCAGCAACGTCGTTCTCATATGATTCACGGATTTTCTTCATGATTTCTTCTTCTGCTTTTCCACAAGCCTCTAATGAACCCTTAACAGTAATGGTACGCTCTGGGTTATACAGGGTCAGATCCTGCAGACTAAGAGAGCAAGGGGAGACAAAATGGAAAAAGGAATGGAGAGGTGAAGAGTGGGAGCATACAGAAATACAGCAACAATATTACATCTTAATATTGCAATATACAACATTACATTTAAAGTTTCCATGAAATGGATTAAGTGCTGTGTTGTGCATGTTGATGCCTTTCCTATTGAATCAGGAAGTTGGGGCGGGGCGGGACATATCGGAGGGCTCCCTCATCTCTTTTTAAAAAAAATAAATTTCCAATTGCTTTTAGTTTACAATTACAGCCATAAACATTGATTTGCTGCTTGCAACTCAGTGGCAAGTGGTATAATTTAGGAAGAGGGGAAATTCTCAAGTTGAGCCTAAAAAATTACTTACGGAGATATTGTGATCTTTGTGTCAGTATCTTGCTCGATTTTCTTCAAGTTGCGTCCCTCTTTTCCAATCAGGCGGCCCACAAAATTATTATGAGCCAAGATCTTCAGAGGAATTTCTTCGGTGCTGTGTGTGACAGAGCAGGGTACTGTGTGATCAAGTGAGAAACTGAACATGCAAAGGTGAGAGTAAAAGACTGTTACGATGTAATATGACAAATGAAGTCAGAAAACTGTATTATTAAATGAGGGCGTGAAATGTGCAGTGTGTGTATTATCGCACATCTTAGTGTCGATTGCCTCTTTCTGCATGATCTCCATGATGTTTCGACAGGCAGAACTGCAGCCTTCTGGTGTGGAGTGAACAGTGATGGGCTTTTCTGCTGCCCCTGCATTCTCCTTACGGTGGATATCAATCCTGTAAGCACATTCATAACACATAACCAACCAATTAGATTAACCAACTGACTCCAATTTACCTTTCCAAACCCGGAAACAATGATTCCATTCCTTGACATTCACTTAAGCTACAACACTTTGTAACTGATGACAATACTTTATGGTATAATCAGTGCATTTGCATTAGGGATGTGCAAAACTAAATCCTTCCCAAACATTCCCCTCCCCTCCCCATTTAATTTTTTGACCTTTTTAAAACAGAAACAGTCTTAAAATGACAATGCTCATGGTAGCATGTGACGCAACTGTCAAACACATCTGTCTATACGTGTATGGCTGTAGCTGCAGTGCTTTAAAGAGGATGAATTTAAAAGGGGCAACTTTTTACGAGAGGGTTTTAAAGGTGCACTCAGAAACTTTTGTCTTTGTGCCTTCTTGGACTTACACTGACACCTAGCGTTTTGGATGCAGGATCATTTAAAATCAATAGTTTTGAGTTTCAGATGCTGCACATTTCAGAGAGTAAATCACTCACATATCCGACCAAATCTTGCATATTCGAGTAAATGTCTATGATTTAGGGCTGTCAAATTAAAACTAGAATTTCTAATATTCAGCTAATTTAAGAAACAAAATGCATATTCAAATGCTAAAATTGTGTATTAGATTTTTGGATTTGTGCCAAGCACTTACGATAACTTCAGATCGATCGCATTCTTGTACTAAAAAAAGGCTAGACACAGCACAACAAAAACAGTTTAACAGAAAGCAGATGTCTCGATATGCTTTTTACATTAGACATCTAAAAAAAAACAGTGCTCCTGCACGAGAATAAACAAACAAATTGAAACCAAGACAAAGTCTAACATACGTTTACATTGAACACTTTTGTAACCATCCATTTGTTTTTGTGTTCACAGCCCCTTACAGTTGGTGGAGGTACTTGACCCACTGGCACATCTTTCTCTCTTAATAAGCATTCCCCACAAGTCTTAAAGAGACAGTACCGATTTAGTGTTCTACATCTGTACATAATTGTAACACACCACGCAAGTAAACCCAAATTTAACAAAAGTATCTATATGCAACTTCAAGGCATTAATTGATGGAATAGACTGAATTGGAGCAGAATTCAAAAGTTTGAATGTGACCAATTTGATGAAAGACTATTGATAAAATATAATTTGTAAAATTTATATTTTTTAATTGTACCAAGACTGTTCCTTAGAAATCCTCTCTCAGCTAATACTCTTAATTTTATTAATTTGAAAGCAAATGGACATTGTAACATGATTTGTTATTGAATCAAAACCTTGTGAATCTGAATATCTGTATTAAAACCCAACCCTAGTTATTGTACAACTAGTCAACCATTGTGCCCCATCTCTATTTTGCATGATCTTTAAACAATCATTTTTAGTCTGGGGGGTCTCCCCTTTTCTTCACAATATGGAATGCCCAATTCCCAATACGCTTTAAGTCCTCGTGGTGGCAAAGTGACTCGCCTCAATTCGGGTGGCGGAGGACGAATCTCAGTTGCCTTCACGTCTGAGACGGTCAATCCGCACATCTTATCACGTGGCATGTTGAGCGCGTTACCGCGGAGACCTAGCGCATGTGGAAGCTTCACGCTATTCTCCGTGGCATCCACGCACAACTCACCACATGCCCCACCGAGAGCGAGAACCAAACTGTAGCGACCACGATGAGGTTAACCCAACGTGACCCTATCCACACTAGCAACCGGGTCAATTGGTTGCATAGGAAACCTGACTGGAGTCACTCAGCACGCCCTGGATTCGAAGTTGCAATTCGACGGTATTCTTACTTTGAGTGAGTTTGCTTGGTTATATTGCGAATGGTGGCGCCCTCCTTGCCAATGATTGCTCCCACAAACTGTGTGGGCACCAACATGCGCAAGGGCACATCTGACTGTAGTTTAGGTCTTGCACCCAAATTGGGAGAGCCTTGGCGGGGTGGTCCACGTGGGTTGAAACCTCCTCTGCCTCCCATCGGAGGGGGGTCAGCTGCTGCGGTCTCATCTGGGATATAGGAAACCTTTAGTGCGTAGTTCTCCATTAGGAAGCCATTTAATTTGTCCAATGCTCTGGAAAAGTGAGTAACAGAATTGGGGAACATAAACGGAGGCATATTAACAAACAGTCCTTTAAATTTAAAGGTGTAGTATGAAAATTCTGCAAAATAATTAGCAAATAGTTTTCCCAAAACAAACTCATGGCACTGGTTAAACAGCAACCAGCCCAACATGTTGCAGTGTCAGGATGGACAGAATGCTCAAACATAGCAATAATTTGGTAGTAAGATAGACCCACAGTGTTATTTACACTTTAAGGGGGCAATCCACCTACAAATGGTCAAACAAACACCATCTCCACTTTTCCACTTGCCTCCCAAATAGGACACTTGTAGAACTTAACTGAAACCGATGGGGGTTTAAGCGGATGAGGCTTTGATGTGATGGAATGCAGGACCCCTTAAAACCCACCAAATCTATTGCATTGACATCCATTCGTTGATGCTAACAGGAACGCCTATTGTGTGCAAACAACTGCTGAAGATTCCTTTATCCAAGTCTTTCCATTCATTTAGCAGGAACTACCCCTCCGACAGCTCTGCAGTTCTTACAATCAAACAGTAGGTGGCACTGAATGAGTTATTATAATTGCTGAAAAACCCAAATAGCAGTGCATGTAGAACTGACAAGTTTAGCATTTCACTGCCAGACATGGGACAGAGAAACTCTAGGGGGTGATCCACCAAATCCAATGCATATGGTACTTACTCTCTGGCTTGGTCCTTGGCAGCATATCGCACATTGACAACAGCAGTCTCAGTGTCCGTGTTGACTGAAGATACCATGATGAAAGAGAAAGACAGGGAGAGAATTAACAAATCTTTTAGTATTACAGATTACCACTGAAGTTTCAATTTGCAGAAGTAAGCCCTACCTTGTTCACAACTCTCCACTGTTCCGTACTGTGCTAACAATCCATCCAGAACCTGTTGGTGAAAACAAGCAAGAGAAACATTAGGATTCGGCGTAGGTGTAAACATTGTGGTAGGGGTGCCACAACCTCATTACTAGAACTGTTTTGCTCATCCTTTGGTGTAAAACCAGGGTACACTCGCCAATTGAAAGTAAAATGAAATTGGCGAGTTCATTAAACTCATTACACATCAGTAGGCTGACAACTATTATGATCTACAACATAATAAATGGTTTAAACCATATTGTAAGAACTATAGTCTTACATAGTCTATAGTCTAACGCTGATGTCATTGACGTAAATGATAAAATAAAAATCCAAGGCATATTTCTGGCAAAATAGTTTTTGTTTTTTCTCCCACTATTGGCAGCTGTGGCAAGTAGTACATTTTCAACCATGAGTAAAACATACTGAATGGTTGATTTAAGTACGGATCACAAAGCTTTAAAACTCAAGTAACAGCAATTCAGCTTAAAGTTTGGAAATATTTAAGGGTTATTATATATTAAAAAAAAAAAAAACAACAACAAGGGGTGGGGGTATGATTTACACCTCATTTAACTCTTCTGCAGTTCATTGCTTTCACCATGCCTTCTGAACGAGACATGCAGGCATAGAACACTGAACATGGTTGAAAGACGACTGGGGGCTGTCAAACACCAGTCCTCTATACGTCACACATACACTCAAAACCACTTTCCTTCTCTACGTGTTACTATTGGTTGGCGCCTGCATTACTATGGAATTCCCAGCAGCCATTGGGCATCTACTTCAATTGGCTGCATATCCAGTCAGTCTTTGCAGTCCTGACCAATAAGGTGAGGGTTCCTTCAATCGGGTGGAGGAGGAAGGGGTTGGCTTGTAGACACCATGCAGTGAGAGGGGGGAGTGGGGTTGGCTTGTAGACACCATGCAGTGAGAGGGGGGAGTGGGGTTGATCTACACATTCTGGGCATCCACACATGGAGTAGGCCTGCAGCCAGACAGGGCAGCTGGTTAATATCCCGCCCCGGCTAAGCTTGCCTGAGCCTGGTCACACAGAAAAAGCACATCCCCAAGCTCCGCCATGATACAGATAACATTCCAAGATCACAACCATTCTTGAAAGCCTAAACAAATGTCCATAATACAGAAAACCTTACACAATTACACAACTGAACACAAAAATAAAGTCACTCTCAAAGAAAAACAAAGGGGATAATAAAACTAAATCTCATTAAGCAGCACAAAGAGAAAAAATATGAGTTTAAATTTAAATAAGAGTGTACTTTCACCGTTTAACCAAATTTGCTAATAAAATGATACATTGAAAGTTACGTTAAATATAAAAATATTAAATCACAGTTTTTCAACAAGAGGATGTTGGCCAGGTATAATTTATTGGTTTACAAACTGGACTATTCACTCATTTTAATATCCACGCTACATTTAACAATTAAAAAAACGTGCCTTTATTAAGTTTATAAAATTATTTGCTTATCACAATAATTGACAAAATTCTGTGCCCAAATAATACTGGCAGTGCGAGCACTAAACTAGAATGGAGTTCACCGCCACTAGGCAAAAGCGGAGTAGACATAATTCATCAGACGGATCATAAATACTTCAGCAGAATTCTGCTGCAGATGACACGCACGGTGGAATCTATAGTGTGTATGACGCAGATTGTTTCCTTCTATCTTATAACTTTATTGTTAAAGGTGATATTTAACTCTCTGAATGGTATTAATTGCTAGGAGGACAATTAAGGCTATATTTAAATAGGGCAAGAATATAAAGGTTCCTTAGTATTAATTCACTGCTATTTCACAACACATTAGGTCCTTTAAAATACATTTCCATTTTTCTAAAATACTGTTTTTATTTTAAGATTTTACAGCTTGTAGAAAAAAAGAAAAAAAACAACACTAAAAAACAACATTGAAAAGATAGGAACATTCACCTCAAGGTACCTTCTCAAAAAATGCTGCCATTTTACTTTTATAAAGATTGAGTTGATGCCATCCTTTATACAGGTGAAACTCGAAAAATTAGAATATCGTGCGAAAGTTCATTAATTTCAGTAATTCAACTTAAAAGGTGAAACTAATATATTATATAGACTCATTACAAGCAAAGTAAGATATTTCAAGCCTTTATTTGATATAATTTTTATGATTATGGCTTACAGCTTATGAAAACCCCAAATTCAGAATCTCAGAATATTAGAATATTACATGAAATCAATAAAAAAAGGATTTTAAATACAGAAATGTCGGCCCTCTGAAAAGTATAATCATGCATATGTACTCAGTACTTGGTTTGGGCCCCTTTGCATTAATTACTGCCTCAATGCGGCGTGGCATGGATGCTATCAGCCTGTGGCACTGCTGAGGTGTTATGGAAGACCAAGATGCTTCAATAGCGGCCTTCAGCTCTTCTGCATTGTTTGGTCTCATGTCTCTCATCTTTCTCTTGGCAATGCCCCATAGATTCTCTATGGGGTTCAGGTCAGGCGAGTTTGCTGGCCAATCAAGCACAGTAATACCATGGTCACTGAACCAGGTTTTGGTACTTTTGGCAGTGTGGGCAGGTGCCAAGTCCTGCTGGAAAATGAAGTCAGCATCTCCATAAAGCTTGTCTGCTGAAGGAAGCATGAAGTGCTCCAAAATGTCCCGGTAGACGGCTGCGTTGACTCTGGACTTAATAAAGCACAGTGGACCAACACCAGCCGATGACATGGCTCCCCAAACCAACACAGACTGTGGAAACTTCACACTGGACTTCAAGCATCTTGGATTGTGTGCCTCTCCATTCTTCCTCCAGACTCTGGGACCTTGGTTTCCAAATGAGATGCAAAATTTGCTCTCATCAGAAAAGAGGACTTTGGACCACTGAGCAACAGACCAGTTCTTTTTTTCTTTAGCCCAGGTAAGACGTTTGACATTTGAAGCCCATGTCCAGGACCCGTCTGTGTGTGGTGGCTCTTGATGCAGTAACTCCAGCCTCAGTCCACTCCTTGTGAAGCTCCCCCACACATTTGAATGGCCTTTTCCTGACAATCCTCTCCAGGCTACGGTCATCCCTGCTGCTTGTGCACCTTTTTCTTCCACACTTTTCCCTTCCACTTAACTTTCTATTAATGTGCTTTGATACAGCACTTTGAGAACATCCAACTTCTTTTGCAATTACCTTTTGAGGCTTTCCCTCCTTGTGGAGGGTGTCAATGATGGTTTTCTGTCAGGTCAGCAGTCTTCTCCATGATTGTGAATTCAACTGAACCAGACTGAGAGACCATTTAAAGGCTCAGGAACCCTTTGCAGGTGTTTTGGATTAATTAGCTGATTAGAGTGTGACACTTTGAGCCTACAATACTGAACCTTTTCACAATATTCTAATTTTCTGAGATTCTGAATTTGGGGTTTTCATAAGCTGTAAGCCATAATCATCAAAATTATATCAAATAAAGGCTTGAAATATCTTACTTTGCTTGTAATGAGTCTATATAATACATTAGTTTCACCTTTTAAGTTGAATTACTGAAATTAATGAACTTTTGCACGATATTCTAATTTTTCAAGTTTCACCTGTATACAAAAACACATGTTCTCAGTATTTGCAGGAACCCCCTCTTCAATATTCACTCTCTCAATCGTTGCCAGTTAGCATAATACACTTTAATCAGAACTGGTTCTGATGATTAATGCACTTTTGGGGACTACTGAAAGGGTCTATTCGAAATCATCTAAATGCACAGAAATTAGAAAAAAAAGAGGGAATGGGAAAGAGCATGTCTTGCGAGTAATCGGAGGGGCCACTGGGGTCGTGTGCTTACACGTGTAGTGGGAGGGCAAAGAGAAGTGTACTGGAAGCACACTTGTGCAATTTTGCCAATACATTGATTAGTAAGTTAAGCAAAACAAAGATGTTATTAACGTCAGCGCCAGTGGGCTAGTAAGGTGTAAATGGGATTTTTATTGGAACATTATGCTGTCATCGGAGTGAGATCTGCATTAGTCAAGGGTCCGCTATAACCGCTAATACATTTGCATTTTCCCTATTCTGATGTAGCGCTGTTTGGGCAATCAGAGTAAAGTTTACATAGTAGCTTAAACAGCCAGAAGCATTTACACTTGTCCGAGTTTTGTCTGGAATACGTCTCAAACCACCCTTGGAGGTTTAGATCAGTCTCGAATCAGTCTTGGTGGGCATTTACACTTGGTCTTTTTCACAGTGTAAATACCCACAAAGAAATCTGAAAACAAGTCAGATACTAGTTAGTGAAAAGGAAACCGCACACAGATAAAAAAAATAAAATAAAAGTGATAAACTGTCGACAGCTATTTTATGCTGCATCTTCTAGTCCTTGAAACGTATTTGCTTCTAAGGCAACGCTCACAACACTTTAATAATTTCATTAATTCACCTCTATATGCTTTTGCCGAAACATTAAAGCACAAAACCAGTGCACATCTGTTTACTTGTATATCAAACTAAATGTGTGTAGAGGTACATACAATTATGTAATTTTGTGTTAACTTTCTTATAAAATTCAGAGTTTCCAACTTGTAATTCCAAATTCGACAGACAGTTTTTACTAGTTGGAAACTCGTAATTACAGTAATTCTGAAATTATTTGAATGCAGCATTAGATCAAAATCTTTTTTCAAGCCTTACACATCAGTACTATAATTTTTGCAACTCCAGATCACATGAGGCTTCATGAAGCTCAGACCTCACATAATTTCAGTCATACACATTTTTACACAGAACATATACCCACTATAGGCTGCTTCCCAAAAGAGTGCTTGAAATATCTAACCAATCTAAAGGGTAATTGCTTAAAAACACTCAAAACATGTCCTTGTTGGCCTTGGACATTGGAAGAGCTGCTGTAGTCCAAATTCTGGGTCATTAATCAGGAGGCTGGTGGTTTAAATACCAATGCTGCGGAGGTGTGGTGGTGAGCCAGCTAATCACAATACTCCAACATTGTGCAAGTCCCTTTACCCCAGGACAATGATAAAGAGACACACTTACTTCCCACTGCATGTGAGGTGGAATATTCCTGATCTGCAGCTTACAGCTCCTGCAAATGCATAAAGAGAGTGTGTGAGGGGTCATCACAAATTACACAAGGCAATCAATCACAAAAGTTGACCATATCTGGACTTAAATGGTCCAGATTCTTGCAAACCATATTCACGTCTGAGGGAGAGTGCGGATTGATATCTGACAATGAGCATCACATGGGATGAAGATTTCCATGTAGCAGAACAATCCCTCACAAATTAACCAAAATTAAGGTTTGCATTTTACGTGTCAAATCCATAGAAGACAATATCTTAAATAGTTTGTAGCTGGTCAGAATAAATCTATGTACAAATAAAGTTATATTGACAAGTTAAAGCTACTTATCTAAAAGCAACCCACTCCTTATAACTTTTGAAATTATAAACAGGTGTTTTAAAAAATGACATTTATTATTCATTCAAATCACAAAATGATCTGACCATCGTTTTTTGCTAATATTGCCCTTTAATGTGTCCCTAATCTAATATATATATATATATATATATATATATATATATATATATATATATATATATATATATATATATATATATATATATATATATATATATATATATATATATATATATACATATACACACACACACACACACACACACACACACACACACACACACAAGCAATCAGTTATCCCTCTGTCACAAGTAATAAAAAGATAGTAGCTAGCAATTTTGCAAGCCACTGAAAAATACTGGAGTTCATCAACTGGCACAAACACGAATTTGGGATTTGCTGCACAGACCAGACCTCCAATACCACCCATGTGCTCGACAAAGCAAGACCAGGCTCTTTGGACCAATTTGACGTTTTTAGATCAAGTAATTAGGATCATTGGTAATATACATAAAGCTTATGGATAAAGATGCAGAGGTGGTAATCAGGTACAGTGCAGCCCAGGGTCAAAGTCCAAATACATATCAATAGTGTGCATATCAGGCAGTACAGATACAAGCAAGTTACAGACACCGAATAAGAAAAAAAAAAAAAAAAAAAAAAATCAACCCATTCAAATAGATAGAAATGTCAGATAATTTCAAAAGCTTTCCGTCAGCGTTTTCCTTTAAATCTCAGACAAAACAGTCCACTTCACCTTGGGATTTCAGTGTCTAAATCAAGCTTTACATTGCTCAAAAGACCTCAGCTTTTCACCAAACATAGTTAAAATTCTATAGTAAAAGGTAAATCCAAATTACCAATGGATTTTTCTATTATATGATTGTGGCTGTTGAAGGAACATGTCTTTGAATTCTGTTTAATGCCTGTATACGCACATGACCAGCCCAGCTGTTTTTTAAATCAACCCTTGGTTGCTGATGTGAAGTTGATGGACAGCTTTTGCATATCCCGACAGATAAAACCTGACAAGAAAGCATTGTCTGAGATGTTTGCCATTTTACCGACATGTAGATAATTTGATAACGTGTGGTCAAGTTAAAAGTGGGTTTATAAAAAGGAAAGATCTTGGTTCAGATAATAGTATATCAGTGTTATTCCTATTATTAGAAATTCAGAAATCTACATTTAGCTCCATGTGTCCACAAGCTTATTGGTCAGAAACTAAACCAACCAAATCCCTCTTAATTAAATTAAATAAAATTTGTCAATGAATGAAATGACAAGGTGCAAGGTTGCTTTCAGGATGAGACAAAGTAATGCATCAGCTCAAACTGTCGAGAATCTTGGCACAGCATTAAATGTTTACATTTCATCATCAAGAGGACCCAAGCACAACAAGTCTATGAACAGGCACAATTTGCAATTTTGCTGCGGATTAAATTAGAAAATTGAATTAGCACAAAGCATTACTAGTTTCATTTCAGATATATACAGAGCCTGTAAAGAAGCCATTTTGTCCTGTAAAATTAATGGGCCTTGTTCATGAAACAAGCAGAACAAATGCGTGTATTAAATGCAACAATTCTATACAAGAATGCTAATATGAACGATTTACACTGCTCAATTTACACTGAGTTTTAATAGTGCATTCCCTGTATTGACCGGTGTGCTTGCTGTAGCATACGTTAACATTTCATGAGTGTGTACGTTTTGGTGCTGTGACTATGAAAGGTATATAACTGCCCATTTGACTTTACACAACTCCAAAGATCACACTGTTTTCTTGTGTATTTACACTACCATTGACAAGAACAGAATGTACGGAGGACATGGGAACACAAACATGCCTCTACCTGAACAGGTGTACACACACACACACACACACACACACACACACACACACACACGGGTTTAAATATGGTACCCATAGCAGACTGCTGTTAAAAAGCAAACTGATCCACCACATAAAAGCATAATCAATGGCAAGTATACTCGCAGACATGTTACAAGCAATCAGCGTGCATCAACAATTTGGGGTGCTTTATAGCATCACTGGTTGATCCAGATTATTTATTTAGTGTATTGTGCTCCAGTTGCAGGCTAAATTTCAGCACTCACCTCTCGAAAAAGGCAGTAAACACCCCCCAAAGTTTGCTTGTACATAAGTTGTACAAATTATAAAATGTACACTGTCAAACAGATATAAAAAAAAAAAAAAAAAAAAAATGGCTGTAGCAAAGCCACTGGTATAAATCCAACAATCTCCCATCCTACAATACGAAACAACCACCACCCAATACAAGTTTAGTTCAATATACAGCATTTGTAGCATAATGTTGATATTCACAAGAATTCATTTAGACTCATCTCTCCTTTTCCTTAAAAAAAAAAAAAAAAGCAAAATACAAAAAGAAAAAATATTGGTTCCTGTGAGGCTCTTAGAGTGGAAGGGAATATGGCCAATCCGTAAATGTTCAAATATTCAGTTTCAAAAGTATAGTCACATGATGTAAGCAATATGCATGTTAACATGATTTGTGTGATAACATTTACCAACTTTGTGTGTAGAGTAATTTCCAATTTTACAACTTTGTCGTCATGACAACAAACACTAAAACGACAATAAATAAATTATTGAAACAATATTAGCTCAAAGAATGCACAAGTTTTAACAGATTAAATGCAAGTGGTTTTAAAAAATTACAAACCTTAATCCCTCCAAACAAATTGGCTCCATACAACTCCATTGTAAATCCCCTGACCGTAATGAGTCGAAATAAATTTTTATGGTAATCAACACTATGCCACAAATGCTGTCGATTGAGCTGAACTTAAATTTAACCCAGAATATTCCTTTAAGTACCTAAAATTGTCAGATCTATCAGCCACACCAAATAGTCTAATTTACTAATGAACATAGGTGTATTCATTCATATTTAGAAATATGTCTTGCTGGTTCCATTTACACCGCCACCATTTTGTGCATAGTTTGAATAAGAAAAAACGATTCAGGTCTGTTATTTTGCCTATACATTGAGCATTTGATACATTTAAGATTATATTTTTATTTACATTTTTTTTTCTCCAAAAAACACAGGATACATAACACTTAAGAAATTCCCTATCCTAGCTTTTTAATACTATATAGGGGTACGGCCTGGAAATTAAATTCAGAAAAAGTTGTGCACGCTGCAAGGGCCAGATGGGATATTTACACTCATGAAGAGAATGTGTAGACCTCACCCCTGTCTACAGCAAAACAATGAGTTGAAGTCATCTCAGGGACTATGAACTATCAGAACTTGCATTCAACATCTGTGTGATTTCTGGAGAGGTTTTTAAGTCACTGGACATGCTTTCCCTAGCATGCTGTGCCACATGCAATGTTTGTCTGCTGTGACATCGCATTTCACATTACAGAATCAACCGTAAACTAACCAGATAGAGGAAAAAAAAAATATATATATATATTTTTTTTTTAAATAGGTGAAAATAATAATAAATAAATGTGGTGAAAACACAAACTGTTCATTTGAAATTAAATACATTTTGTGCTTGGTTCAAATTATGGATTGAGAGAGATATTACAACTTCAATCAGACTAAGTAGCTTTCCATTCTACACTAAAAATCCACTGTGGCAACAAACTCTAGCAGAAATGCATGAACCAAACAGCAATACACACATTATACATTTAACCTGAAATTCTTAGTCAACACACAGACCAAAAATCTAAAACAACGGCAAAGAGTTAAGGGAAACGTTAGCACTCAGCTGCATGAATCATATACAGTACACGAGACCAAAACCTGGCTGAAAATATATGTGCATGTGCTAAGGATACAAAAAAAAAATAAATCCCTCTGGGGTGAGGGGAAAAAAAAAAAACCTGAAAACAGCAGACCTCAATAGAAACTTGTCATTTAATACAAAGTTTAAATCTACTTTAGTCTAAAGTACTGGCGTATTCCAGATTTGGTGTACAAATTAAAAACTTCCCATTTCTTTTGAGGAATTTTTTTTAGGACTGGGTGTTCTTTTCCCAACCTTGGTCTGCATTCCAGTGGGAATGCAATATGGAATGTTCTCCTACAGCAGAATAACCTATAGGAACAAGAGGGGTGTGTGTGTGTGTGTGTGTGGTTAGGACAGGGGTGGGGTGCTGGTGCCCCATTTCAGGGTAAAAGAAACTCTCTTTGCCCCATGGGGGTGGGGTCTGGTTACTATGGTGACCGGCTACCCTACAGACAAGAATTGGGAAAGGGGTGGGTGTCCAGTTGTGACGTAACGGAAGTAGAGGGGAGCTTCATTTACTTCAAAATCAAATGGACATGTAACAACTGTCTCTCTGCATATGCATGTATGAATACAGTAGACTTGGGGGGGTGGGTGAAGACTTCCCACCACAAACACTCCTGGAGGAAGCAGGAAACATGGCAGCACATTATAATTTACGAGCCTCTGACTCTGTGGTAGCTTCCTAATTCACAAATATTCCTAATGTCACTTTAACAATTCACTTATTTTGTGATTAACATGCATGACAAAAAGCAGCACTCTTTCAGTATTGATATGAATGCACAACTCAAGATTAACATAAGCCAAACCCAATATTAAATACACAAACAGAAAATAACCATAAAAAAAAAAAAAGAAAATTATAAAAAAAAGGTAGCTACACATTATGTAACTAAACACTACAAAAATCCCAATCATTTGGAATTATTTTGTTTTTATGGGTATACATTAACAAACACCCATGCCCTTTTTTTGTTTTGTTTTTTTACACTAAATTACTGTATTCCATTTAAACTCACAAAAACACATTCAACTCATTTAAAATAAAGAGAATTGTAAATACCCAACAACATAATTTCCCTCCATCTTGTAATCTTCTAAAATTATCTAAGCAAATACACTTCAGTGCCTCATAACCCACTTTCTAGATTAAAAACTCATGTTATTATTAACAAATAGTATTATTAGTTATTGGATTAATTACAGCCAAAAAAAAATAATTACCAGCACTGCAAAAATATATTTAAATTCTTTCAAATTAAAGGCCGACCACACATGGGTTCAAACTTTTTCCACACTGAATCTGTTGTAGTTGAAGACCCTTTTCTCACACTCTTTTCCAGTTGGGTCCCCCTTAAGTCATGTGTGTGCATGCATGCTCTCTCTCTCACACACACACACACACACACACACACACACACACACACACACACACACACACACACACAAAAAATGGGGGAAGAAAATGGCTTATAGAACTAAACTTCCAAAAGGCCAATGGGCCGTACATGCAGACGGTACTCGCAGTGTACTACACACACAACTCTGATTGAATAACATTGTCACGGCCTTTGTGTTTGTATGCTTGAAAGAATAGGACTTTGCTACAGACATTACAATTAATTATGTAACAAACAGATATTATTTATATATAATATTAAATCTAGTGTCAACACAATTCATACACACCTTGCCACCATCACACCTTGAATTCATACACACTTAATGAAAGGAGAGCAAAAAGGCCAAACTTCAGCACATTTTGAGTGTTGTTTTTATGTGCATGTATAAGAAGGCAGGGCCTAAGCTGAGACTCATGGCAAGATCACTCCCAGCATACATTTCACTGTACTTTGTTCCCATTGGCTCCCAGTTTAAATCTAGTTTACATGCATGACCTTTGACCTGTTTCTTTCAACATGGATAGCACATGTGCAGCACACACCCACACTGAACATGCAGGGGAAGATCAACACTTCACACTATTTATACTTCAGTTACTCTGTTAACACACCAAAACCAGATAAATCTATTCTGATTTGAATCTATTGTTTTTGCATACACTAAATTAGACGGTTAACATACCCTTTACATGTCAACAAAAAAACATTTCAATCACCAGCTGTTCAATCACCTAATAGTTAAAAGATTAAATGACAAAAAAAAGACCAACACGTTATTTATATTTGAACCATGACGAAATACAAAAATAAGCCTAATGTAATACAAATAAGAAAATCATATTAAAGTGCGCCATTTACGGAAGCTAAAACAATTGTTAACGGCATCTGGTTCAATACGTATATGGTGACTACGTTGAAACAGCAATCATTTTCGATTAAAGCCAGTTATTTTACAATGCTGCCCGCTAGACAGGAATGAAAAAACACAGGATGACGAAGAATTAATGCACAGCTCATATATCAATGTATGGCTGGTTATAAATTAAAAATAGGGTGAAAATTCATTATAGCGCATGTCTTTGGTTCAACTCAATTGTTAAAACATTTAAATAAAATAACAACTCGCTCAGTATACGGTTGGTTAGTGAAACAACGTGCTTTGTGGGTTAGACCAAGTCTAGTCGTTGGAGTTCCTGTGAACCAGCAAACCAGTTTTCGTGACTACACCTCGACCCTTACAGTCCACGCGCGCTGAGGAGTCCATCTCGTGCATGAGCAGCGCGAGGAGGGGAAAGAGGGGGCGGCGGAAGCACTGACTGAATAGTAGTTTCTTCTTAAATGGACGCCACTGTAAGCATGGCTCCACAGATGCACACTAATGTTTAACGAGCAGTCACATTTACAACTTTTATGTTCTCACTATGCACACCTCTGCTACGTTTCTTGTTTTGTCAAGGCCTAGAGGCCCAGCATTGTGTGAAATGTGCAAACCAAAGGCCTCCGAAATTTGACAAAAACCTAGATTCCGCACGCTGGGATGAAGGCTCCATCAGCAGTTAACATACATTTTTGCTACATTAACAAGCATGCAAATTTACATTTAATACCACATACGTCACCACCCCGATCTTGCATTTCGCTTGCAGTAACTGTCAAAATATATGTTGAATTATTCTCACGAAAACAAAATCAAATGACATATGAAATAAAAGATTCAAACGTCAAAATAGAATATGTATTAATATAAATATAATATTTAATATGACTTATTAAATATAAAAAAGTACATTTTTATGAAATGGCGAAATTATGATTAAATCTTACCTTTGTCGCTTAGGGACTGAATGCTCCACTTCTAAGACTTTTCCGTGGAGTTCCACTTTCCCTAAAAAAATATTGTGTTTAAGTCAGTTGCTGTTATCAAGCCAAAAATTTTGAATTATTGAAAAATGTTTGCAATGAGCGAAAGTGAATAAAAATATATATATAATTATATAGAATGTACGGTCTAAAGAAAGTCTCCACGTCATTCAAAAACAAAATCTGATTTTTTTTTCTCTCCACACACACACACACACACACACACACACACACACACCATTATAGATATACAATTTCCCAGAGGTTTAAACATGGAAGAAATATGTGTCCTCATGCTTGCGAGCAGGCCTCAACCACGAGCCATTTACCTAAGAAAAATCTTTAAAAAAAAATAAGTAATAATAATAATAATAAATATTCCACTGACATGTATGGTCTCTTTGTGATAAATGTTGCAAACCACTACACAGTTTACACTCATCACAAACATAATAAACCCATATTGTGGGGACAAGGGGAGTAGTCGAAAGGCCTACAAGCCACCAAACGCAACCCAACCACCAGGTGTTTCAGACCTTGTAATTGCAGCGATATAAACAAAAGTGATCAAATTTAACTTTTATCTCTCTGAAGTTGACAAAACAAGAAATTAAGTGTAATATTTCAGTTCTGCATACACTCCCTGAAAGTAGTCCGAGTGTTATAAGATACGTTTAATGAGCTAGACGAACCCTTAAGAGAATATTAAAATAAATAATATGTGCAAGCCACCCGCCCAATGGACATCATCTCTTTTTGTTAAACACATTATTCCCTGCATAGACAAGCAACGCTGCAACTTTGATGGACAGTTGCCGTTCTATATAGTTCTGCGAGAAAGCCCGAGGTTTATAAAACTGAAAGTGAAGTCTACATAGGCTAAGCTTGCTCAGAATAACACACTCCTTTGTATAGGCTTTTAACTGTTAAACGCGTGTTCACCTCTTATGCGTCTTAACCTTGTATGCGTCTTAATACATTTGGCGGCTGTACAAAACCACAAACGCACAGATGTCTCCATTCTCACCTGAAAGAGTGTCAATGGCCCTCATCGCTACCTTTTCGTCGGGGCAATCCACAAACGCGTAGCCACTTTTAACGAGAAAGGGTGCACTGAAAGGTATCTTCCACTGTTCAAAGAGACTTTCCAAGTCCAGCGCGCTCGCTTGCTCGCTCACGTTCCCGATGTAGAGCTTATTCATTTTGATGTATACGGAAAAAGAGCGACCGTGTTACAGAGGGACAGCCCTTTATCGCGTCGCTCAGATGGGCAGTGTTTGGAGAGAGAACCGCACTGTCGCTCAGCGGAGGGTCTGGGAGTGTTCTCCCAATCACTCCAAGCTACTGAGATATTTGATGGACGAGATCGCCGTGGTCGCGCGCACTCGCGTTTCTTCTTGCTTCAAATGATCTTAAATATTTATTCCGTCACCCTCGTGAGGCGAGGGCTGGAAGAAAATAGAGAAAGTTTTTTTTTATTATTATTCTATGGCAATGCGCCTACGATTATGCAGGAACCGCCTCTTAATAACATCGAAATAACGGGGGGAAATATTAAATAAAAACTAACTTCTGCCTTTTTGAACGAGCCACGTGTTCAAACTACAAATCAGTCCTGCACGTGAGGTGTCCCTTACTCAATTAAGTGTCGGATTGGGGGAAAATGGCACAGGGGTGACTTGGGTGGGGACAGCTATAGAGGGAGAGAGAGAGGGGGGGATGTGGTAAAGCCTCTACGTGCATATACAGGAATTCTGTGCAATGTACTCGTTGTACCGTTCAATGATATTGCGTTTGGTGGACTTTTCTCTTCTAATGCCGTTCTGCTCCCTCATTGGTTGTCGGTATAAGTTGTAAAGAGGCGTTGCACGCACGCCCGCTCACAGCGCTCTAAGTCAGCGCAGAGGCTTTACGGATCTGGACTTATGGTGGGCTTCAATATAGGGGACGAGGGTCTGCCATTGATACAACTGCATAAGCTACTACATTGGACCTTTTTTCATGCATTACATGACAAAATGCAATTTTGATGTATGCAAAACATGTAAACAAATGAGACAACATGCAATCAACCAACGTGATTTAAATTAAGAAGCTGCATGTCTCTTCTCCAATGTTCTACTCCATTTTATGAAGAAAAATCCCACACATGTAGCTATTAACAGATCTACGTGTGTAGCCTAGTATTTGTGTAGGCTACGCTAATAACACAGTTAGTGTTAGTCTTAATGTAATCTAGCGGGGATACATGCCTACAGTATTTGACAACTGTGGCTCCCCTTGTGTAACGTGACCTGGACAGATTGAACAAAGCAAACTGTACACTTCCGGTGCCTAAAGAAAGGGGAGGGGCCGTGTGGAACACAGAAAAGTCGTAATGGCGACTGTTTGGGGCGGGCCTCATATTGGCACAGCGGGGAGTATAGCATAGGCCTGTGTGTTGTTCATGCAGTATAATTTATACTTCCTATATGCCGAGAGCTCGCCACATTATTTCACTGTTCCAGGTGAAAACACCCAATGCTACAAAAGTTGCGTAATGTGTGCATATGAGGCTTGCACATTGCTCGCCCATCCACGTATTGCGGATACATTTACACTGGGCCCACGCCATTTTGCGTCTCTTTCTCCCTGTGTCTCTCTTTCACACACACAGGTTGTGTTGGATGTCCTTTACGATTTATATATATATATATATATATATATATATATATATATATATATATATATATATATATATAATATAAGTCCATGTTTAGGTTGTATTTGAATTACACAGATGTCTCGGATAGGAGACGTTCGAGCGATTACTGTCAACACATTTACTGCTACTAATTAAAGGAATATTCCGGGTGTAATACAAATTCATATCAATTGACAGCATTTGTAGCATAATATTGATTACCACAAAAATAAATTTCACTGCGTTCCTACTTTTCTTTAAAAAGAGAGAGAAAGAAGCAAAACATATGGGTGAAAGTCATGTACAATGGAAGTGAATGGGGCTTATTCGTAAACATTAAAATACTGTTTCAAAAGTATGGCCACATAACAAACAATATGCATGCTAACATGATTTTAGTGTGATAAAATCGCTTACTAAGACGTTCTGTGTAAAGTTATATCCAATTTTACAACTTCGTTGCCATGACGATGTAACATCACGTAATCCCGTAAAAACTGTGTGATTTACACAACTTTAGAGCTCAAGTTTTAACAGAAGAATAATTTAAGTGCTTTTATAAAATTAAAAGCATCACATTTTTGCCTATAAAGCCCTCCAAAAAAATTGGTCCCATTCTCATCCAGTGTAAATGCCTCACTGTGACCTCGATTTTTGTCTTTTTTATATCAAAATAATTTTTGTGTTAATCAGCATTATTCCACAAATGCTGCTGTTTGAACTTGAACTTGTATTAAAACCACCATATTTCTTAAATCTTCTCCATGTACCATGTACACAGGTTATGATTTTTAAATTATACAAGGTTTTATTGCACAAGAAAAAAGCTACATTTATTTGTAGGCTTGTAGTTAGTTAGATTATTAGCACACTCACTGGAACACACCGATTTAGAGTATTAGAGAAGTAGGTTTTTTTTTACTGTAACAGCATTGAAAGAGTCACAGTTATCACTAATTTAATCCTTTGTGTGAAGATTCATTAATTTAATTATCTCACAATGAAATAGATCTCTTACATTTCTACCAGAAAGGTGAACATAAAATGTCACCTAAAAGTGTAAAAAGTTATAACAGCTGGCTTCTCAGAATGTGCTATTGTGGGAATGTCAGACAGCAGAAATACTACAGTAGAATGGCACGCACATGATGCGCTCCTATTGGTCGAACAGGAGTCCAATGAAAGCGCAGCTCCTTTCTCCTTTACTACTCTCACACTGTCTATTGCATTGACTGTTCATTCATTGGGTTTCATCCACTGCTCTTCGGTACGAATCTAGGCGCGTTAAAGTCTGCTGTTTCAAAATTAGAAATCGGACAAACACATCTACTCTATCATAGACGCCGTTTTCGTTAACTATTTGCAAAGAAAATGCGGAGGACATCGTTATTATGAGGTATTTCGCATTAATGTACGTTTTAAGTGTAAGTTGAGACCTTAAAACATAATTGTTAGTATTTGCTATCAAATGGGGCGTTTTTCAACATGACTGGTTCGCGTAACGCAATGTCTTATTTAATGCAGTGCTTTTACGTCCCGTTCTTTTGTCTTGCACACATGTGCTCCTCTCATTCATTGGTCAGGTTTGAAGCTCATTTTAATACCATTGCCCCCTTTTACACAGTTCTTTTCCTAAACTCAACGTTCACATAGGTTGAGATATTAGAAAGACTTTAGAGAGAAAGACTTTAGTTGAGAGACTTTATATCACCACTAAACATTTTATGTTTGCACATTTTGATAGGTGTTGCTTCTAAACGCGCGTTATTAAAAACGGAACTCGACCAGTTGCTCCACCCGAGTCAGGGGAGACGTTATCTTTAGGAAAACGTTGTTTATGTAATACGAGGGTTGAGGGTGATGTGTTTCGGGTTGATTCGAGATGGCTGCGGGCTTTCCTTTCAAGTACTTGGACAATGTGGCATTTGTAAGTCGATTTAGAGTCACCCAAAATAACTAATGCATTTAAACAGCCTATACATTATATACAAACAAATATGGCTCCATGGAACAAGAAACGCTGCCTCCGCTTTCGTTGAGGAGCAGTGGAGTTAAGCATTATGTAAGTCGAAAAGTATTTTATACCGTTTCAGAATGGTCTTTCTGTCCCATGTTCCCAGTTGAGCAAATGCATGGAACATTATGTGCGGTTTTATCGCCATGTTTATGGAAATAAACGGCATTCAAACTGTTTTATGGAAGTTTTGTGTATAGCAAGCCGCTTTGTTGTTTGTAAATGTTTCCATCAAATAAATGATTAAACCGATTGAAACCTACGCAATATTCTTGCCTTCGTGATTTTGTTTCATAGCCTATATATACATAAATAACATAAAACATTTAAATAAAAATAACTTTCGAATATATATATATATATCGAAAGTTTTTTTTTTATATATTCTTGGCTGTATGAAGCACTGTGCATTTCTACAGAAAATGGCGGTTGTGATTCACACATTCCAGTTTATTTTTTCCTATACAGCTTCCTGTTTTTATGTCAAACAACTTTCCATATATTTAGTAACTTTATCAAGTGTTAAAATGGCTGTACAACAAGTGTTCTTTGAGTCACTAGTGGGTTAGAATGCACGAAGGTTATTTATTCATTAATTTTATCCTTGTTCACTAGTGTTCATTAGGCTACACTATTTTAATTTTGAAAGCTGAAATGCGAACATTTCAGAGTAGACTTAGTAAAGTTAGTAGTATTAATAGACTCTTAAGAAATGCCATGTAAGATTAGACGTTTTAAAGTTGTGAGCAAAGTGTAGATAAATGTTATATTTTGAGATATTGCTATGGTGAAAGCTTAATGCTAAGTGAGATTCACTTGTTGTAAATAAGAATAATTGTATTAATAATCTAATAAATATAATAACTTTAAATCCACAAATACAAAAAAAAAAAAAAAAAAAAAATAGGCTTAAATGTACATAAAAAGTTATTTTTGGACCTAAAATTATTTGTTGGCTCAACAACCATAACGCAAGAAAATAAATAGATTAATGTCTCAAACACATAACATTTTTTGCTTCACTTAATTTACGTGAATGTGTACACAGAATAATAATTAGAAGGTAGATACATAAAGTAAAAGAATAACTGAGATCCTTGAACTTTGACTTATTTTAAGTACTACTAACTCAAAATATTGTGTACAGAACTGAATAATTTAAGTGTATTTTTTATCAAATGGAACTTAAATGGGCACTTATTTAGTTACTATTAAAAATGTTTATAGATTTTAGCTCTTTTTCATATTATTGACATTGTTTTAATGCAATTAGTTGTTTCGTCACCATTAGGGTGTTAAGTGTTCCCTTTGGTAAAGTTGGACCTTGTTCAATCCATACAATTTTTGCTTACACATATGAATCTGCATAGTTAAAGTTCAGCTTCATCTGCAATTCTTTGGGCTTAATGGGTTTAATGACTGACCTAAGTTGGTTGAAACAATAATATTGAAGTTAATTTGAAAAAAAAAAAAAAATCCTATTAGTTGTTAAATCTCATTCGCATACCTTTTTAAGTGACTAATGTTGGAAGATAAATTTGTGTGTATCTAACAAAGGTTTTCTAGTTATGCTGACATAAAATGACCATAAGTTGATTTTTGCTTGATGCAAAAATCCTACATATATATTTAAATCCAACACATCATTTATTTTTACACTCTTTGAATATTTCATTGGTAACATTTACAGTAAGCGTATTTTCACAATATATTTTACTGTGATTTACCATTGGTCTCATTCATCTAAGAACAAAAGCCTGTTATATAACCTATAGGGCCCCATCAGAACTCATTGTGTAACTAAAGGTGGACAGAAGACACAAACTTTTGAATGAGGGCCTTAAAAAAATCAAAGCATTGCACACTGTATTATGGACTGTATCTAAACTAACCAAAAAGATGACTGTAAATAATAGATTTAAGATCATATAAATGCTTGGCTTGGATGGCCTCTTTGAGAGCAGCCTGTAATGTCCAAAGACCATCAGGACAAACTTGCATAAAAATTAATTTGAAACTTTGCTGAAAGTAGCAAGATCTTTGTTGTCATACTCCCATCTAAATCAAATGTTTATTTTATTCATTTATATAAATATATTAACCTAATTGTGAGAAGTTAAGAACATCCAACATTACTTATAAACTGTATAAATAATAGTTTGTGCAAACTATGCTATTGTAAGTGTTGAAAGATGTTTAAATTCAGATAATATATAGGTTCATAGGATGGCAGTTTATTCAAAAACAGGTGTTATTTTGGTTATATTGTGATGGGTGGAGCTGCCTTTTTTATATATATATATATATATATATATAAGTGTTCCTGTCTTTTTCAAATGACCCATGGTTCATGCACAGGGCTGCGATTCTACTCTCTCCCTCTTTCTGAAAATAAATAAATACATTCTGACCAGGGACTTTCTTGATGGGTATGCATTTAGCTAGTTCATGTGTGCATTGATTGGGTGTGTGGTTATAGGTGTTCAGAGCACATGTGCACTGAAGGGCATCCATGAAACATAAATTTAAAAAGAGTACAAACCATTTTGAGGTGTAATATAAAGATGTGGTTCATTTCTACAGATTGTGATAGTGTAAAGAATATGTTTTAAAGCCTTATAAGGTCATTTGAATTATATCAATGGCAGAGTGTGATGGATTGGACATTTAGGAATAAAAATGTGTTGAGATATTTAAGGTATTGTACAGTAGTAAGGCAGTTTATTTTTAGCTACATCTGAAATATTTAGCTTATTCTGTGTGTAGGTAAACGTATATAACAAGATGTCCATTTGTGTTTTTTTTTACAGATGGGTGTTTGTTAAAGTCCCTCTCGCAAAGATGTAGACAATGCTTTCCATTGCATATTTAAAAACCCAAAAACTGGAGAGCCATACCTGATTATTAAGATTTTTTAAAAAGTAGACATTTGCAGAGAAATCCATAAATTGAAAATGTATTTTAATGTAATGTTTTTAATAAAAGAAAACTACAGAATGCCATGGAATTCAGACCACAGTCACAACTGAAGAAATACAGCCATATTCTTGAATTTTAAACTCAAGGCACCAGGTCACAAGGAAAGAAAAACTATATATATTATACAATATATTATACTTTTGTTTTTAATAAATATCTGCTAAGAAGATGATATCGTTCTCTCATCAACGCAATACACTGACAAATCATGTTATTGTGTATGCATGAAAGACAACCAAATATGCAATCTTTATCTCTGTATGAGTAACACAATTATGTGAATTCATACTGTTTTAAATGAAACGGTGAGATAGTGATTCACCAAAGTCTGTTCTATAGTTCTCAGTACGACTAGGTTGATTGAGAGTGCTGTCCATAAACAACAAAAATACATTGTTACATGGTTTGTGCAGTTTTTACATTTAAAGCTTTTTAAATTCTATTTTAGAACTTTAGTACTATTTCAAGTACATCTGGAGCCTTAAACAGAATCGCTGATACAAAATAAAATAGTCTTAAGTAGCACATTTGTTAAAAAAAAATGATTCAACATTTAAAAGTTCAAGCAGTTAAGTGATAGCCCAATGTCACTTCCTGTCCACACCAGGGACTGGAATCTAAACAATGGCCATGTCTAAGAACTTCCTTGATCTTCCACTCCACTGCTCTGAAATGCCTGGATAGGTGAAAACAATATGGCTGACACTCCAACATAGCCAATTGCTTCACATTGCTCTGCTCCAGAAAATTTGCTTGTTAAATGAAATGCTTGTTCTTATATCTGGATCAGTTAAGAAACACTGATCAATTCACAAAAAGACAAATTGACAATTAACAATGAATTTACAACTATTTAAGGGTTGAGGAGTCAAGTGGTTCATTCAAACATGAATGTTTTCTTAGTCAGTTGCATGACATTTCTACAAAATGTCACTTATCTTATGATCTACTACTATTTAATGTAATGTTTGTTAATGTTATTAATAAAAATTGCTATAAAATGTTACTGCCAAATGTGCTGACAGCTCTGTTGCTTCAGGATTTCCTTGTATTCAGATCATCAGATATCATATTAGTTATGCATCTATATTTCACATCAACCATTAAATTCAATTAAACTCTGACGTCAGCTCTTGTTAGAGCTGCTGGTGTATATGGTTGACAAAAGCTGCTGTATTTACTAGGCTCTTCCGTTCAATTGAAAACGGTTTTAAAAAAACTACTTGAGCTGTTGACTTAAATGGAACTATGTTAATCCTTATAGGAGATAAATGTATTAAACTTGTGCAATAAAAAAAACTGCAGAACATGCTGTCATTTTATTGAGTTTTAGAAAACAACTTTCAAACTGAATAGACACTTTGAAAAGGAAACATGGAGTTTATGCATAAATGCCTACTTAAATTGTTTTATGAGCCAATAGTTGGCATCTTCATACTGTATGGATTGTGTCTAATCTTTCCAAATAGCGGCAATAAACATTTATTGAAAACAGTTGTGTGGAAGCATTTTACAAGATTTATGTGACATGGACAAATCCTGAAGTAGATTTTGAACCATGCATATTACATATATTTTATCTTAATCAAATTAAGCTCTATTTTAGGTTCAAAATCATATTATGGTTTATTATTCTTCTATTTAGCATATGTTCATTTCTTGCACTCAAATCTGCTATTAATGTACAAGAGAAATTAGGTTTAGAGCTGGACCTCACATTATCCGTTTCCTACTGTCCTCAAATTCAGCACTCATTATTTAGGGTATAAATATATAATTTCTTAACTCATTTGCTATTTTTAAAGCATATATTCACAGATTTTTAGAAGATTTGAATAGCACATCAAAGCATGTTTAGTCAAGACAAAATTTCTTGATTTTTTTTATTCCTTGAAAAGAAAAGAAATACCAATTACTACAGAAAATAAAAGATCTTGATGTCACAGAAAAACAAACGCAATTTAAGTCTGCTTTCTCAAGTACATTGAATTTACAGGCATTCACAGACACTCACACTCAAAATACAGACCTGTCAAAGTATGCTCAGTATATAAGAACACAGGGATATGAACATTCACATCAGACCATAAGAACACACAATCAAAAAAAAGAAAGAAAACGTTTTGCACACAAAATTCCATGATGACGCAATCTATGATCTCAACAGACTTTAAAATGACTAGAAAGTCTACAAATTAAGACAGCTACTACACAAATCCTTTGTCAAATTAGAGCTGCTCTTCATCTGACCAGCACTCAGGTGCTTATTTTTCCTGTTGAACAGTGAATTTACATGTACTTGATATCTTTAGAACCGATAAACTCCAGGCAAAAAGACAACGCAGCCAGGATCTTCTTAGTATCGTCCTGCAAAAGATAAAAGTTGACATTCCTTAGCATGAGTCTGTAATTAAAATGTCCATCACATGGTACACGTGATTCTGTGAGCTAGCCTGTGAATAATGCTCATCTTTTTACAAGGTAATGAGTAATATTCTCTAGAAGCTGTCTGTGGCTTATCAGGCAGGCATTCATTTGGGCATGTCATGTGTGGAAAACTTTGGTTGAAGGCATTTAAATCCGCACTCACGTGGGCTGTATGAGCGAGATCTTGAACGAGACCTGTATCGGCTGTAATAGGGTGATGGAGAGCGCCTCCTGCTGGAGAAGAGAGGAACTAGTCAGAAATCATATGGATTGTCACATTTAAACACTGAAAAATTATGGTATGGCATAGAATATGATATATCCATCCATCTAAATATATATATTAGACGGATATATAATATTGTCATACCATAATATATATATATATATATATATATATATATATATATATATATATATATATATATATATATATATATAATTTTCCACATTACCTGCATCTGTAGTCATACTCGTCATATCTATCATAGCCACGATCATAATACGACTCTCGTCTGCGCCCACCACTGCTGCTGCTGCTCCCACCTCCATTCCTAAAACACAATCCCATTTTAAGTGCTTTTAAACACACTGTGTCTATGCAAACTAAAACTTATTGCCAGTCATGTTAAAGTGTAACAATGAACTGCTTGTGTGGAGGTGAATACTCACTGTGTGGGGTGACCCATGTAGATGCCTGGTGTTGGGGTGTGTGGACGTTTAGTGATAGAATAGTCCACTCTGATGCGTCTTCCATCCAGCTCCATGCCATTAGCTCGCTCCATTGCCTATAGTGAGGGACAAATGTTTTTTTTTTTTACACAGGACATACACCCACAAGTGCACTCAAAAGTTATAACGCTTTAACAGTCATGTGTCATACAAGTAGTGCTCATGAGGTGAAAACTTTGTGTGACTTTAACAGTCAAAATGCCTGAAAGTTTAACCTACAGGTACATCAACTCTTCCAAAACCTAGCAAGCTGCCTACTTTGACAGCTTTATAAGACTAAATCACATGTATCTTGCCTTCTTCATGAAATAAATGAATGGCTTGCGACCAGTTAGATGAATTAAAAAAAGTTCAAATTCAATTAATTCATTTTGTTTTACCCAATATTTATGTGTTCTACACATTTTTATTTTAAGAGAGCATCACTTGTTTTACACAGCAGCATGTTGTGCCTTCTCATGCATTTCACACGAGTAGCACTATTTTGTTTGGCTTGCCGTGTTACTGTCTAAGATCACGTCCACACTAATCCAATTAATTTTGAAACAACCATTTTCAGTTTTCTAACATCATCGCTGTCCAAACTATGTGGTAATGGAGAGCACTTTCGATGGGGAAAAGCACCATTCTAGCAAGGATGAGACATAAGCAGAGACTATTTAGCAGAGACATGCCACATCTATTAAAATGATATATGGTAACGGATGTAGAATGTGAAGGTCCGCTTTACAGGTAAAAGAGCCAATCGTCTTTTAGTTACACATTTCGCCTGACAAACAGCTGGAGAGCATGCATTCGCATTAGCAAGACAAGCCAGGAAAATTGTGTTTTTTGCGTAATCTGAGGTAAAGAAGCTCTACATAATTAAACCAGTGTTGACCAACTGTTTTGGAGATTTTGGTCTTTCCCCATTCAAGTAGATAAGAGCTGAACTTGAATCCCCCTTGTTTACATAGAAAAATAGCTGCCCAGCCTGCTGAAGGGCTTTCCAAAGATGACTGCCGAGTAGACTGACTTGCTAAAAAGACTTTGGCATAAACATAGTGAAATGAATGAGTTTAAGCGAAAATGTAGTAATGTGGACATGGCCTAAGAGCATTCCAAAGCATTCACTTCTAAGAGTGGTCCATCTCAGTTAGGATGGTGGTACACCCTACACTTACACCCTGTCCACATCAAATCCGAGTGGCACGGCACAATGCGACAAAAGCAAATTGCTCCCATTGTAATCAATTATGCCGTCTGGATGCATCTAGTGTTGACAGCCTCAAAGGCTTTATGACATCGTCTGGTCTAGATATGGTGCATCATCCAAACAAATACGTATACTTCAGTTTTGATGCGTATGCTTAGCGTCCATGTCCAGTCAAAAGGGAGCCCGTCAAAGTATACTTCATTTGACTGAAAGCACATTCACAGGTGATTGGTGCATGCTCGCTATGACTGCCATGCGATACTGGACTATTTCCCCTCAGTAATTTAGATACAAAGATTCCTTTTTATTACTTCAGACTTAAGTTATACAAATGCAGGTAACTTCAGACCTCCTCACAAGTGCTCTTGATGTGAAACATCCACTGTTGTTGTTTCCACGATCATCTCTTGTTTAGTGGCGATTATAACTTCTAGCACTTCTTCATGACAGCAAAAGGTCATGTGTGAGTGTTGGCACCTTATTGACCCAATAATTCCAGGCGCATTATGCATGTTCAAAGACACGCGATTAGAAAAAATGGGCTGTGCGCATTAAGTGCTCAAGCATTCAACTGATGACGAGATTTCCGTCACACGTCCTGTATGCTGGCGCTCAAGTGTTTTCATCTGACCGAATTATACTTTGGGCTTTAAACTTATGAGTGTGTACATGGCCTTATGATGTGTCATGTCAGAATTACTGTAATTATGAGATGGCGATGTGGAGATTCCACTTGAAGCTGTTCAAGTCCTCGGACCTTGGTAGTTCATTTCTATTCCAACGCTCAATGCCAAAACAGCTTTGTTGTTGATAACAGCAAAGTACTTTTCACTATCTTCATTCAATAATTTTAGCAAAATGCTTAAAGAGCTCCAGGTAACAAAAGCATATTAAAATGGCATCTTAAACAGAAATTTGTTCAATACCTTTAACCGTTGATGCCACTACCATATTGGTTCTTGTTACATCATGACTGTCAAGTCGGAAGATGATGATTTCAGAGATGACCACTTTTGTGTAATTATGAGTTCTATGAAGACGTTAATGCTTTTAAAAAGTCAAAATCTCGTAATTCCGACATGTGAATGCAATATTAGGCCACGCCCACACAAATCTGTTTGAAAATACAAACTTTGCTATGTTTACACCTCTCATTCACACTAGAACAGTGTTGTCCTTTAACAACAACGGCTCTCCATTACGGCATACTTTGTATATTAGGATTATTTTAGGAAACTGAAAACCGGAATAGTGTGCTTAGAAGGCAGCTACCCATGAAGGCAGTAGATAGTAAATAAGGCTAACTAGGTTTGAAAAAACAGCTGTAGTTTTCCCCAAGTTGTTACAAAAGAAAATCCCAAGTTGTACTCAAGCTGCCATAAAGAGAACCACTAAACTGCTTGGCCTCTGATCCTGTCTTTGCAAGTCATTTAAGAATTATTTCCTGTTGGGGGACTTACCTCTTTGGCATCACTGATGCGCTCAAAGTAAACAAAGGAAAAACCACGAGAGCGTCCCGTACGCTGGTCGTAGACAACATTGACACCAGCTAAAGGACCGTAACGTGAGAAGACCTCTCTCAGGTCTCGCTCAGTTGTGTACAGACTCAGACCAAACACGCCCAGACATGTGTTAGGGTCTGGATTGGCCTGTAAGAGAAGTGCGAGTACGGTGATAAAGATACAAAATTCAGCAACATCAGATAATTGAACAGTACTCAAATACAACATTGATCCTTCAGTTACTGATTGTGACATCTATGTAGCTTTGACAAAAACGCTGTGCAATACAGGCTTATAAGATTTATTCCAAGATTCTAACATTTTGTGGCCTCTTTGTTTGTTCTACACCAACAAAATTATTAATAATGTACATATAAATCATTATATAATATACATATAAATCATCATTATATAATATATATGTACACACACATATACACACACATCAACAAACCTTTAGCAAACATTAATACTTTTACTAACCAGGACAGAGGTAGAACAATTGTTCTCAGAGAGAAAAAAGTATAATAAAAGTGTACAATCTCAACTTGCCTTTACTCAAAGTGTGCTGCAATTTTTCACACTATTCTGACCTGCACTGCAAGTTGTGTCTCACTGAGCACATTCAAGACCACACAAAATATTCACATGCAATGACATTTCTGGACGTGATTAAAAGCATCTCAACATTTATTTTCTTATGTAATAACCAGATTGAGTTATCCAGTGTTTGTTGTTACACCCCTGAAGAAATGGATGTACCTGTGACTTTTCAGGAAATATTTCACTTTTTCTGGTGGGGTGCAGTAAATCAAAATGACTGCTTAAATTCCTGACATTTCTCCGGTTAACTGTGTGACAGCATTTAATAACCCCGTTGAAATTGTTTTAAAGAAAGGAGTGATAACATATTTTACAAGTTGATGCTTACCATACAACAAAACAATTGTTAATTTTCTACGTCATCACAATATAAATATGGTCATTGCATGAGCTGCCTGCAGGGCCTTCATATTCACTTCAGGAGGACAAACCCATTTTTAAAAAGCAGAAGTCACCACATGGAAATCTTAACCCTTTTAAGGGCAAAATGGAGACCTACTTGTTCAAAAAGGTAATTGTTAAAAGATTAAGGAAGGTCCACATACCCTTTCGTCACCATGACTGTGCGAGTCTTTTTTGGAGTCATGGCTGTATGAGCTCTGTTGATGTAATAAGAGGGAATGAAAGGGATTATTAAAGACAGTCATGCTTGTCCCCGTAAGGCTGTTTTGGGGATTTACATGCATTTGGTGCAAAATAGAATCACACACACCTTTAAGAATATCAGTACAAACAGATCACTTTTAATAAAGACATAACATAGTCCTGGGTAACATCTCACAATAAAGTTGTACAAGTTAACATTAGTTAAGGAAATTGTTAACATAAACTTACAATGCATAATACTTTTAGGACATTAATTTATCTTGGTTAATTGAAATTTCTACTTGGAGTAATACATTAACAACATAAAATAAATAAATGTTACAGTGTTTCCTACAGGAATTTAGCTTTTGCTGCGGGGGAAAACGCCTCGCCTATATTATATTATACTATATTATTTTGTTTATTATATACAAGTACAAATTTAAATTTATTTAAAAAATATTGTAAAAGTAAACCAATTTACTTCAGACAAGTTACTTGTCCACTATATTATGATACATTGTCACAACGCACACAATTTTAGTTGTCAGTCATTTAATTTGACAATTCTTGATACCAGCTTCAATAACAACAAATAATAAAACATTTCTTTATTAATTTCTATTAAGTAATATTCTATAAGTTATTTAATTTGATTTCAAATGTTACTAATTTGTAAGAATTTCAAGTTCTCAAGTAATTATTCAAGACTAGTGAACAATCAGTAAAAAGTAAACAGCAATAAAAACAGCAATGAATAGATATATATTGATAATAATAGAACACAAAAATACAAATTTCAAGTAAATATTCAGAATAAAATGTGATATGAAATTACTACTGGTCTTCAATGTATGATTATTATACTTTTTAAAGCTACTAAAGTTATTCACTAAAGAGCAGTGAGTGGTTTTCTCATTATGGTTGTTCAATTATTATGTTCGTTCAATTATTAAGTTCATATCATTATGATGACACATTAGACGGCAGCAGGTATATTAGCTCACATTTACACTTACAAGTCTGACAGTTTAATACAAATCTGCTTTTTTCCTCCACTGCTTACGTTCACTTCAGACATCACTCTCCATATACACATGAATACCTCACTAGACGGGCATTTTGTCATAAGTTGACACAAGCGCTTATCTGGATCACCACAAGCGTTCTTGAAACACTTGCACATGTTCAGCTCACACACAAGCTGATCGCTAGCGAATTATAAAGATATGCACTCTGGATTATTATTAAGTATATTAACTTTGTAATATGTGGCACAGGCCTAAACAATATCACAAATATAGCCGGTAATTTTTTTGTTATTGAAGTTGTGAACAATGTTGAGCCCTAATTACAAATGTATTCTAATAACAACATTATTATTATTATTATACAATTAAATATTTCTCTAATAATTTCTTAATTTGTACACGGAATTGCTAGGGGATCTGGTTAAGTTTTATTTTCTGTGTGAAATCACGTTAACAAAAGCCTTTGAATGAATGCCTATGAATTCCAATATGGTAAAACACCTGGTATTATGACATTTTCGATTTGTAATTTTAAAGTAACTTGTAGTGGTTAGTTAAAGTGAATTTAGAGCATGTAAATAAAATTGAACGCAACATCCATTTTCTTGTACATGAGATGAGATTAGTGAAGGGAGCACAGACAGAACCACCACACATGCGCTCAGAAAATAGTTCCGTGGAGCAGCGCATGCAGACTGTTTGCTTGATTAGATCACAGCACTTTGCAGTTTAATATTCATAAGGGCATATCTTGATTTCAAATTTATTCAATGGATCGTTCAGCCCTACACTGCATCAGAAAGATATGCTGTTTTGGCATTCTTTTGCGGAACGGTTCCTTTTTCTCTCATCACATTGAATTCAGCAAGCTCACAATTTGAGTATCATTCTCTTGCAGTGGCGCTGGAGATTCAGTAGTGGCAGAGCGCCGCTGCTAGATAGCGGTGCAGGAAATACTGATATGTTAACATATTATGAACAAAACTTTTTACAATATTATATTTATACAATTTCATTAAATATATTGTTCATTGTTAATTAATGATACCTAATTCATTAAAGGTATAGTTTAATCAAAAATCGTTCTCTCAACATTTACTCACCCTCATGCCATCACAGATGCCGATAACCGACTGACTTGTGCTAAACACAAAGATTTTTAGAAGAATATTTTGATGTCTGAGGCTGTCAGTCCCCAACATCTCCTTGTGCCCGAAGTCATAGAGGTTTGAAACAACACGAGGGTGAGTAAATTGAGTAATGTTATAACATTTCTGAATTTACAAAAATAGGCCACCTGGGACCAAACATATCTGAGTTACAGTGATTTAACATCAGCTGTGACCCCAAACCCCCGATACTCACCCTGCTGCCATTGTGTCTGCGGCGGTTAGACATGGGCGATGTGCTCTGGCTCCTCTTGCGGCGGTTCTCAGGGCTGTAAGACCGTGAACGAGACTTTTTCCGGTGAGAGCGGGAGTGAGATCGCGAACGGCTGTAACGACGGTTTGAATGCCCACGTGAACGAGACCTGGAAAAGACCGAGATAAGAGACACATGGACAAGCCCCAACAATTTAAGACATGTTTTAAATTAAACATTTTTTTTGAGTCATGGCCACTTGCCGTTTAATCGGTATATGAACTAACCTGGACTTAGAACGGGATCGGGATCTTGAATCAGAATGCTTAGATGCTCGGACAGGGCTGGGAGAGGCAGACCTGCTCCTCGACTTGGCACGGGCGGGACTGCCCCGCTCCGATTTAGATGGCGAGCGGGATTCCTAATGTCACAACAATGTGTTACAATATTTTCAAGTCAAATTTTTAAAAAGCAAGCAAACTTGCACACTCACACTATATCTCACAATAACACAATCCAAGCATTCACTTTATTGAAGCTGTGGAGGGAAGTGTTAGAATTACTTTAACTTAAATAAAATGTTTAAAGGGTTCATGACATGCCTTTTTTATTATTTTAATATGTTCCTTGAGGTTCAGATTACATTTTTGCACAAAAAAATGTTGTTTTCATTCTGACCCCCTGTCAGAAACACTTTATTTTGGTGACGATTCTCCTTTAAGACAACAGTTACCACTCACTGTTATGACTGGCTCTCTGCTCTAGACTGGTCTGCTCTCTCTACTTGCCATCTCACTGCTATTGGTTGGGCTACTGAAGTGATAAGGTAAAGCAGGCATTGATGTGTTGTTCTGGAGACGGTCAGATGCAAATTCCTACCACAGTGTGACATCACAATGTGGAGGAAGTAGGGAATGAGTCGTTTTAGCAGCTTGGTTTCAACAAAAGTTTTTTAAGTTCTGAACTTACAGTATGTTTTCATAGTACAATGACTTATGTTAAAAGATCAAGGACAATTGTATTCCTCATGTCATGACCCCTTTAACACAGTTACAGAAGTTACAAAGACATCACAGGTCTTTGCTATGCTAAATTGTTTTCTTTCCAAAAGCACCATATAGTACAACTACAAACATGCAAATCATCATCAAGAAGAGATTGTAAAGACACTTGGAACACAAATTTGGCATTTACTTAGCCTACGGACTTATTCATTCTTCTGTTTTCAGAATACGCTATTCCTTTCTCTCAGGCATTTTATTCTTCGGTCTTCATTTGTTCAGTTTTCATTTTTCTCTCCTTTTCATTTCTTCACCCCAATCTGAAATCTCTTTTCTTTTTTCTGCTTAGACACATATTGCGAGTGTGCTTCTATCTGATCAATCTTCCGTTCTTTATTTTCCCCATCCCACTTAACCGTCTGCTCTGTAAACATTTTCAAAAGCCTTCTTTTATCTTGAATATTCTTCCACATTCTTGGCCTTAACTCTTCAAATCCTTCACGACCAATAACCTTAATGAAAAAAGAACATTCAGAGCAATTAAGATCAAGGGAAATTTTGAAATAAAATGGGATTGAACTATTCAAATTTCACTACTCCTTTTGATATACATGTTTGTTATATAACACAAGAGACAGAGGGTAGAGAAAAGTTGAGAAATGCTGTGGAAAGCAGGAAAGAGAAACCAAAAGTACTTAAGTTACTATTGTGTGATTTTGGAGGCTATAATTGACCCTAATAGATTGACACTGGTTATAAAAAATCTATATAAAATCTTAAAAAACAATGCAGTTAACTGCAAGTTACCCCAAGTTATTCAAAACAATAACTTGGGGTAAATTAATGTCCAAATCAAGATTGCTCTAATATAAAACACACACCAGCAGGCATGCAATTATCAAAAGTACACGATTAGCTGAATATCACATATTTATATCAATACATACTGGTTTACATCTCAGGAAAAAAAAAGGGGAAATTACATTTGTTTAATATTCATCAGATTGTTTTTAAACCGAATAATTTAAACAGGATTTCTAGATTCTTGCTGTACTGAAAATGTTGATTTGCGTATCATTATCCGATGATTATGTAACAAGCTAATCAGCCAGTTCTGTATAGTAAACAAACAAAAGAGCTGCTAGTTGTTCAATAAACCGAACATTACTGCATAGCGAAAGGAAGATTTTTTTTTTAGGTGAAGTGCTTATTATGAACACGTAAAAAATACTTACCCTCCTTTCGAAACGCGTGTCCTCGACATCGCTCATTTTTAAATATTTGAGAATCGCAAAAGGAGTGAAAATGAAAATATTCTTCGCCAAAGACTTCCGCTTCTGATGTAACTGCAGAAAATGGCTGCCCAGCACAAGCGCGTGGTGAAGGATGTGAAGAAACTTACTGAACAACGTCACTTCCGCCTGAACTGATTGATAGATGGATGGATGGCTGGATGGATGGATGGATGGATAGATGTGCCTGAAATATACAATGTTGTTGTATCAACTACCGAAGCAATACCATTTTTAAAGGTGCACTTAGTAAGTTTTTGTTCATGTCCTCTTAGATTTACACAGATTTTTCAGTCATTTTGGCTATGTTAATGCCAACGGCATAAATTTAGCCAAAGGTGTGTATTTTGGGGGGGAATTTTGATATAATAAATCTATAATACATTGTGTTCACAAAATAGTTACACTCAGGACCTTAAGGACAAAAAAGTCCCCGTTGAAACCCATTAAAACGCCAATATTTGATCCCATTGCCATTAAAGCATAACATCACGAATTCTACGATATTATGCTTTCATTCCAGAGCACTGGCTTCCTTTATATATATATATATATATATATATATATATATATATATATATATATATATATATATATATATTTTTTTTTTTTTTTTCCAACAGATGGTGCAATTTTTCTCATGTTAAGGCCATTGGAGCAAATACATACTTTTTTCCTATTTTCTGTTTGCTGTATTATAGAGCACTGCAGGCCAGTTTAATAAATTATGCAGCTGAAACTGTGTAGATGTGTATGTCAGAGTGTGTTTTTTATGTGTTTATTGAGAAATGTGTGTGTGTTTGCGTACAGAAAACAACATTGGCATTATGTAAACAAACTGCCATTTAGAGGGTTAAAATCCTGAAAATGAATGAATATTTGGCAGACATTATCATTATCAAAAATTGAAAGTGAAAAATAATATTAATATATAATATCATTATGGCAGTTTTTTGTCCTCTAAGGACCTGAGTAACTTTTTTTAAATTGACACACAGGGGTTAAGTGAGTAGTATTCGACTAGGTATATGATCCTAAAGTGCCAGCCCCCATGAGGGGACCCCCTCCATGATGAATAAAACAGTTTTTATAAGGTTAGTAATGTGACTGGAGTCTTTATCTCTTGTAAGTAGTCATGATTTTACACATATTTTTTAAATAAGCAATTTGTTTCATTGGGAGTAGACCTACAGGGAAAAAATTGTGCAAAAGCCTTTATTCATTTTTAAGGTATGAGCAATAAAACATAGTGGAACCATTTCATTTGGGCCACCCTGTCGTTATCAAAGTACCTTGGTATTGCCAGCTGATACATCACTGTACCATGGTATCACTGTAGGACATTTTCAACCTTCGCTTACATTGAGATATCAGAAATTGTAAGATGGGGTGGATGTTTGGACTCAAAGGGAGTCAAAGTGCAAATGTATAATCTCTGAGAAAATCAGCATAGAAACGTTCTCGCAAAGACACCATCTCACACCCAGTTGAGCAAGAATTGCTTCATTGTTTCCTTCTCATATTTGTTCTCTCTCCTTTCCCCTCATGTCCCTCTCAACTCAAAATCACCTTTAAACACACTTTCATCTTGTAGGTAACAAATGTCTAATTATATGACTGGCTATTCAGGTTTCATATAATAGAAAAGGTCTCAGTGTGACTGGTACAATGTTCTCATTACCTTAACTGTAAAATACATGATAGCACAATTTTGAGAATTTAGAGGAATTCTGAGGGCTTGCCAACATCCTGTATGCAGATAAGGTGTGACCCCAATATTTCCAAACCTATTCATCCCCAAATTCTTATTGTCATTCCATTTGGTTGTGGTCTGGGTATTTAAAGGGCACCTATTATGCCCCTTTTCACAAGATGTAATTTAAATCTTTGGTGTCCCCAGAATATGTCTGTGAAGTTTCAGCTCAAAATACTCTACAGATAATTTATTATATCAATAAAAACAAGCTGTTTGTGTGTGTGTGTGTGTGTGTGTGTGTGTGTGTGTGTGTGTGTGTGTGTCTTTAAATGCAAATGAGCTGGTGTTTCACTCTCCACTTCAGTTAACTTGACATCATAAGCAATCTGACTGACAGCGAAAATAGTGGTGTTCAACCCTTTATGTTTGACCGGAGTCAGCCACTGATGAGACCGAGACTCCGTCAGAAGTAAAAACATTGAGAATGAACCAGGAAGTTTCCGAATGCTTATTTGATACATTTATTTAGCAGTTTTGCAATGATGGATGAGCAACAAACACACACAAATACTGTTACAACGTTCGCTAAGCGCTATAACGAAACATCACACACAAACAAACATGTCCGTCTGCAGTGTCCGTCAACAGTCGTGGGCAGGGCCTGTACAAAGTGACTTCACTTTGTACAGAATCTGCGAACGGATTGTTCAGTGCTTATTTTTAATGGGGATTAAAAAAAAGGGGCTGGGTGGATAGGGTGGTTGTGTACACACACTGCCAACACACATTTATGTTCAAACATTTTCCCCTTTAAGGAAATTTAGCACATTATTCATTGGAATATTCTGTAGCCAGAAATCCCTGTGGTGCTTACACTACATACTTTCCTGAAGAACTTTGCATCTACTCTTAAGATTCATCTTTGAGCATTATATGTTTTGTATTGATTATTTCAGAATTGATTATATAATTGGCTTGATCCATATTTACCTGAGTAATAAATTGTTAAACTTGATTCTATTCTGACTTATTCTGAAATGATTGGCTTTAGAAAATTACATAAAATTCTTGTTACCATAAATCTGTGATCAGGGTTATTACATACTAAGACCCAGTATTTGATGGAGCACGAAGCACTTCACCTGGGATCTTAGCTTTCTGATTAACCATTTGGCTCTAGTATAGTGTAATATACTGTAAATGCTAAAGAAACTATTTGGTACAATTTAACGTTGATCGACCCATCCAAATATTATTAGTCACTACCCCAGTTTAATGTTAATACTATTCTTCACAAGTGTAATAGGAAAGTATAGAACTAAACAAAGCTACTATTTGCATAATGGTATTGGTCAGCCTATTTAAACTGTATTATTAGTCGTTTACCTCTGTCTAGAGATATTATTGCATTAATTAAGTGTATACAGATCTATAGAACTAAGTTAGACTACTATTTAGAAATAGAAAAGCTATGGTAGCAATCATTCTAAATAGTATTAGCAATTTACCTCTGACTAAAGATCAAACTGAGTTTCGTGGGACCCCTGCACGTGGCCGATAAGAGGCCCTGAACGTCAGAATTCCGAATGAACGAGAGCAATTTAAATGTTTAGAATTGACTAGAATAACTATATATCCAAATCTAGATAAGATCTCAATTAATGATCAATAATAATTGGAATCTCAACCTAAAATCAAGGTCTAATATAATTGGAGTCCTATTCAATTATTAATGGAGTCTTAACTAAATAAAATAGATATGAAGCTACAGCCACACTTACACGAAAAAGACGAATGTGCAGATACCTTAACCACTTCCCTGGATTCCGCCGTTGGGCCAGCGAGGTGGCATTTTACACAACAGAACTCTTAAAGATCTGGTACATATTTTATTATATTTATTGGCTTCAGTCGTGACATATGGTGCACAATTCTTTATGGAAAGCTAACTGCTGCATTCAGCTTTGTTGGTATTCAGTTCTATGAACTGAAAGCAACTGAGGTATATTACCCCATTCTTAAATTAACCAACTATTCACTGAGTATATAAATATTCTTTAGATTTGCTAACTTCCTCCACTGTTCAATAGATAAAGCACAGCAGTATGTGGAATCCCAACAATTCATCTCACATGTAAACCTTTGCTCTGGAATCCATCTAAGTGCACTACACGCTGTTAGCAACTGTAGCGGTGGAGGTTATACTTTTACTTGTGGAGCCTTTTGCAGATATATTATGAAACACTCATTCTGATATCAAAAAACACTCTTCCGTTTAAAAGGTTCAATATAGTCCCACTACTCTCTCAGTTCTAAAATTCCATAAAGCGTATAAATTATAAAATATTTTGTGATCCATGAATAAAAGACAAAACATTCAAGCTGAAGCTCATGTGAACAAAAAAAAAAACATGTCTAAAAGCTGCTTCAGTCTAAAAAAAAAATATATATATATATATATATATATATGCATTTTTCAAGTCTTTTCTGTGGTGGCACATAAAATGTCCATGGCCACCATTTATTATTTTAAAGAGTGCTGTCTATGTGGGCGATCAGGTGATTGTGGTGGAAACTGAAGAGGGTTACTTCGCCTATCTGGCGGATGGGAAGGCATGTTGCTTTTGATGAGCCTGGAAACAGAGACACCTGAAGCAAGGAGTGCTCCAGCACCAGCAGCAGAACGGGACATATTGTGCATTGATGCATTCACAGCAGCATCCACTTTTCCCTCCAACTTCACCAAACGATTGAGAATATCATCCAAAAGCACAGCAATTGTCCTCTTCAAATCAGCTACAGCAAAGGAAGAGATCGTAAAGAAATATTAGGTATAAAAGTAAAGCTCCTATCTGCTTAAATGGGGAAAACAAAATCTCCAAAACGATTGGAAAATATTATGATCAAACTACATATTTCAAATCAACAGTAAAGTCTGACATCAATGGTATCATAAATTGAACTTCTTTAGCTCAGAACACGTAAAAAACACTATTTTTCAGGTTGATCAAGCTGAAGCACATTCTCGAATTAACTGACAGGTGATCTCTTTATCTAAAAGTTGATTGGGTCTTTTTCTTGAATATGTAATTTTCTACACCCGCCATATTGGGCGTTCCAATTTCTCCCACTCGTTTTAATACAAGTGGTCCGTCTTAGTCTCTGAAAATATCAAATAGCAAATCATTAATGCTGGGTATTGATACAAATTTCCCGATTCGATTCCGATCCACAATATCTCGATTCTATTTTATTCCAATTCATATGGGTATAATTCAGGTATAATGTCAATTTTGCAAACATATTAAATAAATTCTCTCTTAAATTCAATTATACAGGAGACCTTCTATTTAGGTGCATTACGAATATATTAATTTGACCAATTATATTTGAAACATTTTTCATTCTTTTGGTCACATTTTGTATCCGGAATTCTGTTAAAAGCATCTGTAGATGAGCACATATTAATGAGAGAGGACTCGAATGACTTTATCTTATCTGTGCCATGCATGATCAGAATTAAATGTTTATTTTTTGTTGTTTTAGATCAACAACTGACCATAGAGAACAGAAAGGGTATTAAGAGACATTATTCAATGACAAATCGGTTGCTTGGATCTCATCTTTGGACATGCAGAACAACATTAATACTCAACACACAGTGAAAGGATCTCGCTGCTGAATACTTCACCACTATACTTACACAACAACTGGTGAGTGAAATGTAAACATTTACCAGCCAGCTGCCAAATATATACATTTTCATTGCATAACGTGAAATTTGGTGGCAAAATTGGAGTGATTACCTCTCACTGTAGAGGAGGGTTGCGCATAGAGTTAAAGATCGATGTCGGGATTGAAGTATCAATGTCAAGATCGTTCAAATGAAGATCCTGATGCATCAGAAAATCTTATTTTTAGACACCCCTACAAATCATGGTTAATGAGTTTCACATAAATTCAGTTCACTGGCTAGTTTAAAAAAAGAGCCCTTCGTTATCTCCCACACAAACGTAATTTTTCAATAGTAGAGTAGACATTTCAAAACAGAAAGTTAATTGTTTAAAATGTTCAATTTGAATTATTAATAGTTGGTTGATTATGTGACCTTTCAAATCTATGGTTTTAAATCCTCACCATATCCTGCCATGGAGGTGCCGTGGGGCCGTGAGGGGTTCTGGTTCTCCTCGCTGAGGACTTTGACATAGCGATGGCTGAGCTCAAGAATCTGTTGGCGGAGTTCTGCGCTTGTCTGGCGGCGTGGTTGTGTGACGGTGTAGTGAAGCAGCAGTAGACACCAGGCCAGGCCGAAGAGCACCAGAAATATGCTCAGTCTGTGAGACATGCTCCTACGCAGCAGACAACCCAGCATTGCAATTCTGCAGGCCAGCTGGGACCCGTGTTAAGGGGAAGGTGTGGGGACAGGTTTAGAAGAGGCCAGCAGGTTCAAGATTTGGAATAGGATGTCTTGAAAATGAAACAAAATGGAAAGTTAGAAGTTAGAACTGGGGAGACTTTTCATCATTAGGGATTACTGACTCCAGACATTTGTTTAGCCATTTTGCATAGAAAATGGTGAAGGTAAAGTCTCTAGCCAATCTACTGCTACAAGGACCTACTGTAAATACCATACACAAAGAACAAGAAAATATATGTAAGATTAGTCATAATTTTTCAGCTTCTTTCCAACAACTGTCAGGTTGTTCAACAAACACTCCTATAGTATCCATATTGTTTAGAAAGTGATGCAACGTAATGAAAATTTTTGGCCAATACGATTTTAACAAAAAACTATAGGCCCATACTGAGATTTTTTGCCACTCACTTTATTTTGTAATCAAATTTTACTTCAGAATACTGCTTAAACAATTTACAAAGAGGTACAAAAGCTTTTTAACTCTTCTAACAATAAATCATTTCAATTGAACATAAACTAAATCTGTTGATCATGACAGGCAACATTTTTAAATAGAGCCATAATAAAAAAAACAAAATGATAGAAAGATTAAAATAAGATAAAAAATACCTAAATATGAAAAAATGTTTACTTTGTACTTCTAAAACATTTTTGCACGTATGTTTTTGCAGTTTAATAAAAAAATAACATGAGAAATTCATACTATGCATATGTTGGGCAATTCCATGGAAATGTCAAACACATCATGGAAAAATAAAAAGTTAACCAAAGAGTTTTCAAAGTGTGTTTTACATGTGTTATTAATTAATTATAAAAAAAGAATAGTTTTTTCATATCTGCATTTTCATGCTTATAACCGAAACACCGATGGGTTTAATTTTATCAATAATTGGCAATGAATATCGATAAATATCGGCAGCCGATACTTTGGTGCAGTTCTACTTTTAGGTATATTTATCAGTCTTCACTAAGCTGTACCAACAACGATTTCCACCACCCTGCTTCTATTACAAAACATCTCTTCCCATAAAACTGAATCAGATTTTAATGCAATTTATACAATGCAGTTACACAAGGTTTCACATTTCAGTTTGCATAAATAAAACACCACACTTTAGTGAACAGGGAGTGAAACACTTTGTTAGAATGAAGGATGCAGAGGGAATTTGAGCTTTTTGTCTCTGTCATCATTGCCTTTCTCTAAGGTGACATTAGTATTCTCCACCCAATCACAAAACACTCATTGAAAAAGGGTTGACCTATATTAAAAATGCAGGACAGAGACATTTGACCACTTTCAATTCTGGCCTCAATGCTCTATAACACAAAAACGAGAAAATGTGAATATTGTCAAACCGAAAATTCTGCATTGCTGCCCATTGATTATATCATTCAAGATGAGATGATCAAGCTTGTGATTGTACAAACAAAGAGTTATCAAAGTAAGGTTGATTGACTGCGCCACCCTGACTTATCAGTGTTGCACAATAATTATTAAATTGAACAAGCAATATTCATTGCAGCACCATTTAAGACAGCAGCTCTGGAGGCCAGAGAAATTATTTGCTTAGAAAGAAGATCAGGATCATAAGTAATTCAATGACAGATAGTTATAATTTAACTCCATATAAATGCTGATGTTAACACAGCACATGCCATGATATTGAGTAATGGCGACAGGAAATGTATAAAGATTAAACCACAACCAGTGAGTGATATTTAGGATGTTGCTTAAGCAAATACACTTGAGCACTCTAGTCTCACGCATCTTCTACACACGCTAATCGTCAGGTTTTAACAACGCTCATTTGTGCGGCTATTTCGCATGGGCCGATATGATAATGAAACAGAAGACAGTAACACATCTAATGATCGCACTTTATCTGTCATAATTATAATTAAAAAAACATAAGAAACTCAAAAAATACCTCAAACACTCTGATGAAGGTGACCAGATTCGTGGACTCCACACTCTTGGCATCTCCATTTAACGTTTGCATGTCTGCCCTGGCGAGTTAACTTTTCATAACTTTCATAACTTCAAGAGAGATGAGTCTGTAAAAAGTACATCACGAAACCTTTTTGAGCTACAGCATCTTGAAATAAGAGAGAGAGAGATAATCATCTAACGCCTCCTGAAACTAGGTAGTAAAACAGACAAATTGTCAGTAGTTCCCTGCGGTGACGGTGACAACACGAGCTGTTGATGTTGCGTGCAACGTCATGTTACGTAGTCACGTGCTACCCGAAAGGCATGGGCAGCATGGGAAATGTAGTCCACAAACCTTAACCGAGATTAAAAGATAATGACTCCAGTAAAATGGTTGCGTGAGAGTATCTGAGAGACCATTTATATTAAACGTTTTATTAGTCTACTACATAAAAAATATTTAAACAAAGGCCACATTAATTGATGATTCATCTTGGCTGGAAGCGACGTTGCTTAGAAACACAGACAATGCTTCACGTAAACAAGCTCGTGCAGCCTCACTGTAGTTTTTAACAAAAGGCGAAACAGACAAGACAACAAAAAGAGGCTTACAGTCACTGAGGAATGGAAACGACACACTTTGGCAAACATGCAAGCAATGCAGTAGATGCCTATTTAGAATACAGAAGGTGGGTTGATTTTAGGTTATATTTCTTTTTTACCTATTTCATTTCTGTTTGTTAAAAAAATTAAGCAAATGCCCAATTGTTCATGCTTCCCATGGTATTGTTGGTCAGCTACTCGAGGGGTTTTCAAAGGTTTTGATACCAAGGATCCCCATAAATTATGGTCCCCTGGCAAGAGACCACTGTGAAATAAATAGCTAACGTGATTTTACAAAGACATATTGTTTGCCAAATGTAATCATTGGCTTTTATATGGTGAATGTTCTCAAGCTAAATTTAAAATTATATTTGGAAAATATTTACTATTTATGAAAGGTATAGTTCACCAAAAATGAAAACGTCCTCATGTTTACTCATCCTCATGCCATCCTGGATGTGTATGACTTTTTTTCTTCTGTTGAATTCAAACGAAGATTTTTAGAAGAAAATTTCAGCTCTGTAGGTCCATACAATGCAAGTGAGTGGTGGCCAGAACTTTGAAGCTCCAAAAATCACATAAAGACAACATAAAAGTAATACATAAGATTCAAATGGTTTAATCCATATCTTCAGATGCAATATGATAGGTGTGGACAAACAGATGTAATAGTGATGGGTCATTCATTTTGAACTAATCTTTTATATGACTCTGGCGAACGAGAAGTCTCAGAGGTTGATTTGTTCATTTTGTCATGGATGTGCAAAATCCGTGTTGGTGTTTCGTTCATTTGACATGGTACAACCGCATAGTATCTGTACAGGAAACAGAAATTATTAGTTCACCTCACGAATGGGTCTTCAGAAATGAGTTTTTCGTTAATTTAAGAAGTGATTGCTTCATAAGCTCAAAGTTGCTAAATTAATTTATGTCATACTCCCAACCTTCCTTAAATTCAAGCGGTTAGTTATTAGGTTTTATTTTTGTCCTTGCACTTACCCAAAGCATTTTGGTGTCATATTGTATTTTCTATATTTCTTGCAGTTTATAACAATGTGAATATTTCTGTAATGATGGTTCTTTTCCTTAACATTTAATCTGATAATAAAGTGTTATTTGAAGCTTTAAACATTATCAATATGATGGGGAAAATCACATTCATCAAGCAAGATGCCTTAAATTAAAGCCCAGTTCTAAACTGTGTATAATGGATTTACAATTTTTATCTTTTCTTCAAAATATATCATAGACAAAAGCTATTAGAAAACCCCATATTATTTAGATTTTGACTATTTAATTGATTTTGAATCAACCATAATTTATTTTCCACTCATGATGCATCCTCTTGTTGTATGATTTATGTACTTAGTCCTTAATGTGATCTGTAGACCCAAATCAAGTATGCCTTACAGAATTACTGATAATCATCTAAGACCATTTCACTTTAATTTTACACTTGGCAAAAATTCTTGTAAAGCTTGAAAATAATTAATCAATTATTAATGAATTAATTAATTAATTCTTGTGATTATAAAATGTAATTTAATGTCACACTACATTTTTTGAACACGATGCAAACAACTGCAAAAGAATGAACTGTGAGCTTTGAAGAGAAAAATAATGGAAAGACCAGTAATTGTCTCTCATGAACTAATTGCTTGTCTTCTATGCGGAACTTAGTGGTCACGTGATAAATACCAGAGAAACCAAGGTGAACTAATCAATTCTGTTTCTTATTCAGTTCTGACAAATGAACAAAATGAATTGAATAAACATTTGTTCATTTTGCTGAAGGATATTCAAAGATCCAAGTGAGTAAAATGATCCGATTTCCGATCAATAATATTTAAGTAATTTTTTTATTATAAATTCTCCTCCCTGCCCAGTAGGTGGAGCTATGCACAAAGAATGTGAATCACCAAAAACAAAAGAAGAAGAATGTGAAAGTGTGTATGTGTGTATATATATATATATATAGTAAAAAATATTGACCCACACCTATCATATTTCTTCTGAAGACATGGATTTAACCACTGGAGTTGTTTGAATTACTTTTATATAGTCTTTATGTGTTTTATGGACAAAAAAATTCTGGCCATCATTCACTTGCATTGTATGGACCTGCAGAGCTGAGATATTCTTCAAAAAATCTTTGTTTGTGTTCAACAGAAGAAAGAAATCCATACACATCTGGTATGGCATGAAGGTGAGAAAATGTTAAGAGAATTTTTATTTTTGGGTGAACTAACCCTTTATGTTAACAGACTGTGTGCCTTCTTTTTTCTTTTAGAGTAATGTTAGATGTTTAAAGCCAAAGAGCAGCAATTTCAGTTTAATTCATATTTATTTGTAAAATGCTTTTCACAATTAATATTGTTTCAAAGCAGCTTTACAGAGTATACTGAATTACACAACCCTTTGTTCTTAGAAATAAGATTTTGTTTTGTTTTTTTGCTGTTCTCTTAAAAAAAAAAAACTAATAAAAAAAAAAAACTCCTTCGCTACTCAACTCCAAAGTAAGTTTTGCAAAGATGTTGTAATTCTCTATCATTGAATATTTGAAAAGGATTGTAGGTGAAGATGATGGAGGTAGGCTGTTTTCAGAGGATGAATACAAAAAATACAAGGAGACAGTGGTGCCACGAAGAATTCAGAACCGACTTTATGTCAGTTTTGGCGTCCCTGGACAGATAGACTGCAAACTCATTGGACCAGAGACACCTTGCTTTTGTACACACAGGTTTGCATACACACTCCTACACATACATAAACAAGTACATACATGTACACATGTAGAAATATATTCTTTTTACATGTTTCTATTTCATTCTCAGGTATAAACAGCACTGCACAGACTTTGAGGAATTGCAGAAGGAAAGGCCTATATTCTTGCCTTGTAGGGTTAGAGGTTGTCAGTGCGTATCCTATCAATACATTCATATCAACGGCTCTAAGCCTGTGCGCTGCCAATGCAAGCACACAACCAGTGAGCACAGTGAAGCTAAAGAGCACCGATGCAAGAAATGTGAGTTTTGCATCACCTATTAGCCTGGTCAAGTAAATATTGTTAATCTTGTTGCACCTAAAGCACAAATAAAATAAGCCTCCGTTAACCTTAACATTGTTTGTTTCCATGTGTCTACCTGCAGGCACTCACTGCACTGGCTATCGAAGTCCATTCACGTGTGGATGTGGTCAACCTGGATATGCCCATGTGACGCTGGTTGAAACCAGGGAAGAGCGCATGGCACGGGGTTGTCCAGTGGGCACAGATCTTCCTTATGCAGCCATGGGAGGCCTGACTGGGTTCAGCTCGCTGGCAGACGGCTACCTAAGACTGGATCCCAGTGGCATAGGTAATGCACTTCTGAACTGCATGCACATGTAGCCTACATGTCACCTATTGCTGGGACATCATAGAACAACACCACAACAACAGGATGTTTGCATTTGTACAGCACCTGCTTGAGAGTCAACGTTACACTTATCTTTATTTTTTACACAGCTCTCTGGAATACTTGATTTTGATTGGTCACTTACAGAATTTTTTCCATAGCATCACTATAACTAACTTCTCATCCGGGTAGTGTATGTTTCCTAAATTGTTGTGCTCATGTTCTGTCTCTTGCCGGCTGGATTTACATTATCCCTTACGTATGTTGCATTTCAAAAACATGTCGATATACAAATTGTACATCGTGTTCAGATTGCTTAATTATAGGATATATGATGACTCTATTGCATGCATGTATTTATATCCATTTTTTCCCTTACACAGGACCTCTGTCATCTAGTACTCTGAAATCTGACCAGGACCTAGCTCACGTGTTTGAGAGAACAAATACAACACTCACCGAGACTACAGGTGAGGCCATCTATAATACTTAGTGACAATTCATCCAAAATTGAAAATTCTCTCATCATTTACTGACCTTCATGCCATCCCAGATGTGTATGACTTTCTTTCTACTGCTGAACACAAACAATATTTAAACAAATATTTTTAGAAGAATATTATAGCTCTGTAGGTCCTTTCAATGCAAATGCATGGGTACCAAAAATGTAATGCTCCAAAAGGCACATTAAGGCAGCATAAAAGTAATCCATAAGACTTCAGTAATTACGTATATCTTCAGATGCAATATGATAGGTGTGGGTGAGAAACAGATCAATATTTAAATCCTATTTTACCTTAAATTCTCCTCACTGCCCAGTTGGTGGCGATATACACAAAGAATGCGAATCACCAAAAACAACAGAAGAAGAATGTGATATATCATATCGCTTCAGAATATATGGAATTAAACATGGGAGTCTTATGGATTACTTTTATGCTGCTTTTATGTACTTTTTGGTGCTTCTAAAGTTTGGTCACCATTCACTTGCATTGTGAGGACCAAGAGAGCAGAGATTTATTTTATTTTATAAAAATCTTTATTTGTGTTCTGCAGAAGAAAGAAAGTCATCCACATAGGGGATGGCATGAAGGTGAGTAAACTATGAGAGAATTTTCATTTTTGAGTGAACTAACCATTTATCGACCATCATTTACAATGGCATTGATATTTTAAGCTTTTTGAGAAATGTAACCTTTTATAAAATTACTGAATAAAATATTTATCCCTTCTGCTTTGCTAACAAGGAAGAGTAATTGAAAGGAAAGACAGAGTAAGTTCCAATACCATTTCTCAAAGACACCATAGAGAAAGTGTTTCATTTTGTTCTAATGAAGTCATTTTTCATCCCAGTGAGTTCTAACCAGAGTCTGAATTTGCCAGTCTAATTTTGGTAAAATATGTAATCTTTGATAACTCTAATCCCACAGCACATAAAGCGGAAAGAGGTCAAACAGAAAATGTAACCAAGGAGATGAAAACAAAGCACCCATTCTTCTAGCAATTTACTCTTGGTAGTTCTAAGAAAGCTATATCTTAGATGTTAATTCTGCAGTGCTCACATGCTTAGTTTTAATCACCATTCTTTTAAAAATCAAATGTCGTGGGGGCCTGGGTAACTCTGCGAGTATTGACGGTGACTACCACCCCTGGAGTCGTGAGTTAGAATCCAGGGCATGCTGAGTGACTCCAGCCAGGTCTCCTAAGCAACCAAATTGGCCCGGTTGCTAGGTAGGGTAGAGTCACATTGGGTAACCTCCTCGTGGTCGTTATAATGTGTGGTTCTCGCTTTCAGTGGGGCACGTGATGAGTTGTGTGTGGATGCTGCGGAGCATAGTGTGAGCCTCCACACGCGCTACGTCTCCGTGGTAACACGCTCAACATGCCACGTGATAAGATGCATGGATTGATGGTCTCAGACACAGAAGCGACTGAGATTCGTCCTCCACCACCACGAAGACTTAGAGCGCATTGGGAATTAGGCATTCCAAATTGGCGAGAAATTCAATAAATTAAATTCAAATGTCGCACATTAAACAATAGCTCTAGTTTATGTACTTATTAAAACTATGCTATTATATATTTAAGTGGCTGACAATTCCCTTTTTTTCTCAAGATTTTAGGTTAAAATGTATGGTTAATATTTATATGCACGTTTATAAGGGATGTGTATATTTTACATACTCTAACTGTGAAAATATGATGTAATCACCTTTGAGCTTTTTGCAGTTCACTTAAATGGCCCTGCAAGGTAACAATGCATATAGTCAAGTTTAAATATTCTATAAAGTCCCCCAATTAAAGAGATAGTTCACCCAAAAATTATAATTCTCTTATCATTTACTTATCCTCATGCTGTCTCAAACTCATATGACTTTTTTTCTTCTGCAGAACACAAACAAAGATATTTTGCAGAATGTATCACATGTTTTTGTCCATGCAATATAAGTCGGTGGGTTCCAAAACTTTCAAGCTCCACAAAGCACATAAAGGAAGCATAAAAGTTATCCATACGACTTAAGTGTTTTAATCCATGTCTTTTGAAGCGGTATGATTAATTTGATTGAGAAACAAAATCGTAACATCTGGACATCATGAGAGAAGCTCGTTTACACACTTCCTCCACACCCAGCTGGGCAATTATTAAAATGTAGATGTGAGTTGAAATGAAAGTCATTGACCTTGTTACGTTTCAAATTAACTGTGGTGGCCAAAAGGTTGATAGTAAACACTAGAAAATAAAAAATGCAATGTATTATTGATGTGTAATGATACCAGGATTGAGGACCTGGTATAGTGAACTAAAACCAATTGTTTAGCTTCAGAAGACATGGATTGAACCACTCAGGTTGTATGGATTACTTTTATGCTGCATTTATGTCCTTTTGGAGCTTGAAAGCTTTGGACCACATTAACTTGCATTGTATGGACAAAAACAAATCATAGACCTTGAAAATATCTTTGTTTGTGTTATGCAGCTAAATTAGGTATGCAAATTTAAGACGATATGAGGCATGAGTAAATGATGAGAGTATTATAATTTTTGGGTGAGCTATACATTTAATATGAGATCATTACTAGTTGTAGATGAAGTATAGCATGCCACATTTCAGGACAATAGTCACTGTTTAAAATTACATGTCAAATACCTATTTATGAATTAGGATGTAATTATGTCCCACACAGTATTCACTTTCAACCAATAGAGGTCAGTAGTGACATATACCTGCTTCGATTCACACTATAATTGACATGACTGCGAGATTATGGCTTTGTATTCAGTGAATCACTTTAAATTGCTCTACTCTACTTGGGTATGTTCAGAACAACAATAGCAATTAAAGTATGTAATTAAAAGATTGATTGTACTCTATTGATGAGACACAAAGTGTCGTGTGCTCTGTGAACTAGGTGAGCTCCATGGCTAGCGTTTAATCGTTTTCTTCTCAAGGAGCAGAAAGAAAGAAGAAACAATTTCACCCCCTAATCTTTGGTACAGTTCCACAAGAATGATTTGCTGTACTGTATGTACTAGGCATGGCTAGTTCTGTCTTCCCCTGTGTCTGAATGTGTGACTTGTATCTGAAATTATATTTTAATGTGTTCTGTGTTTGTATTTGTGAGTGTTTTATGACTCATACTAAGCTCTTCAAGATTCCATTTGATTGGATTTGTTACGACTTCCTTTTAAAATGTTCATACTCTCTTCCTCTGTTCTGATATGCATCTCAATTGCTCTTAAGAACATCTGTCTATCTCATGAAATGTGCAAATGCGTATGTGTGACCTGAGAGACTTGTCTTTAAGTGACGTAGACTATAGAAAAGAGACCAAACACACACTGTTCTCATTACCACACTTATAATACTCGTGGCTCATTGGTGGATTTTTCATCGCCACCAACACTCTGAGAATACCTCACTGGTTTATTTAGAAATCTCTTTTGTACCGCCGCTCTTTGCCCGGTCCTCTATTTATATTAAGCCTCATTTAGATCATATTATATTATACACTGCGCTCCTCTCTACCTCTCCAGATCTTTAATCCATTCTGTCTTTTTTGTCCCCCTCCTCCAAATCCCTCAGCTCCAAATCTGTAGTTGCATAGAAGAGTCAGTTAAAGACTGAAAGCAGGAGCAAGGAAATGCTTGCGATGAAGTGGGTCTATGTTCATAGATTGGCAGGTGTTCATTAGAGTTGGTCAAAGGGAAGCATAGTGACATATATAAACAAAACGAAATGAAAGGTTCCTTAAAGGCCCTTTAATGATATTAATAGTTGGATTTAGAACTACCAAAAGATTCCCTTTTATGCTTAAATAGTTCTTTGTGTTCGGGTTTATGGTTCTTACTCCTGTACTGGAACCTACAAATTAATGGAACCATTTTTCTTTATAATGTATTCACTCATTATCATTAGAATGATTAAAGGAATATTCAGGTTTCAATACAAGTTAAGCTCAATCGACAGCATTTGTGGCATAATGTTGATTTCCACAAAACATTTTTTCTAATGGTCCCTCCTTTTCTTAAAAAGGCAAAAATCGAGGTTACAGTGAGGCACTTATAATGGAAGTGAATGGGGTCCATTTTTGGAGGGTTTCAAGGCAGAAATGTGAAACTTATAATTTTATAAAAGCACTTACATTCATTCTTCTGTTAAAACTTATATAACATATTATTTATGTCTATACATATGTGGCTATACATTTGAAACAGTGAGTTTTTTAACATTTACAGATTGGCCCCATTCACACCCAGAAGAAAAGGAGGGACAAATCAAAATGACATTTTGTGGTAATCGACACAATGCCACAAATGCTATTGATTGAGCTTAACATCTATTGAACTTGAAATATTCCATTAATATTGTATAATGTATTGTAATATGTATTTATCTACATTTGTATTTGTATCATTAGTAGGTGTGTTCTCTTTCCTTGGACACCTGATGTCTTGTCCATCAATGTTATAATTTGTGAAGGAGGTTAAATAAAGATATTTGTTAAGGAGATTGTACTTTTATTATTAAAGACTTCATTTCTTACTCTCTTTCATTGATTCATCTCCCCCTAATAGATTAAGAATAACTGATTCATAAAAATGGAGTACAAGCTTACTAATAAGTCATGAGTTTTAAGTCCTGATATATATAAAAACATTCCTTTTATTGTATCGTTTAGTGTTAGGTAGACAATAACTCTGTGGCCTTTTGTCTGCATGCATTTAAATAACTAAAAGAATTTAAGTATCTCAGTTTTCTAATCAGAGTTATGCAATTTTGCTAATCAAAATGTGTTCCTACTAGAAGTGATTTGTTGGCTGGAACATTGCTTAATTAAATAGGCCCACACAACACGCATGCATGCACACACGTGCACACACACAAATACAAACATACAGCACTGATAATTTAATAAGCTTTAAATAATCAAAATCTCACTTTTTCCTCTTCTATTCATAAACCTCTTTCATTTAAAAATATTAAAGTGGTCCTTTTAAACGCTTTAGAAATTAATCTCAAGAACTAAATCTACAATAATCAAAATCTTGCTTTGTCTTCCTCTCTCCATATACTTATTTAATTCTGAACTCATTAAATATGTTTTTAAGAAAAATGAGAACTAGCAGTTTATTAACAAAATATAAAATTACCATCTAGTAGGGGTTTTGAATGATGGAGTTGAATCAGGACAACATTTTCATATAAAGGGTTTATATGAAGGATGGTGTAAATGTTTAATTAATCTGATTAGATTCAGCAGAGCTGTGCCAATAAGGCGATTCACACTGAAATCAGATTAATTCTCGTCCTTGCTACGGTGCATGAATTTTAAATCTAACCTAAAATGAGCAAGTATTTGCAGTGATTATGAGAGCTATATAAGGTGCCATATGGAAACTTGGCATGTTTTATGAATAACTGAGGTTTGCTAGAGCAGATGTCACGAACTGCCATGACTAAAACTATTCTGGTGGATTTATTTGTCTATGAAACACACTTTGCTGCCTTTTTGACCTGAGCAGGTGTCTAAGGGACCTTGTGTTTCTTACACACAAACAATCTACAAACGCACACCTGTGCCTGTGTCCAACGAGACGGAACACAGGAGTAAGCTAGCGGAAGGATGATGCCTGTTGTGAAAGGTGACATATCGATTCAGTATGAGTGTTTGATGGTTTGATGAGGGGGCATGTGTGTGTTTGATATCAACTCCAATGACTAGTTTAAAAACAGCTTAAACAAGCCTAAAATGGTTTGCTTGTATTAGCTGGATTAAGGTTGTCAAGCTGCTCTCCTAGCCAGGCCAAACTGGTCTTCAGCTGGTGTAATTTTCAAACTATTTTAAAAACAATTAAATAATAGATTAAAATATATTTTTATGTTTTATTTTCATATATAAAAGAGATAATGCAACAAATCTAGAACAGGATTCATTACCTTTACACTGAAATTTCATGAGACGTAACTGACTGACAAACACATTACACATAACAGATATGATACACATAAGCTACACAAAAGCATTTTCTCAGGCACTTATTGAGTCTGAATAGTCTAAATAGTACACCAAAATGACAATAGTCAAATCATACTGTTAATATGTTACACTTACTATAGTTTACTTCCACAATGTTTCTTCATCAAATGTCAAATGTAAATAAAGTCAATCACTGAAACAACAGTTCTACCCTGAGTATTAAATAATATGTATAATATGTATGTGTACACGCATATGAGTTACTGATAAATCCTCATTGTTGCACAGAAAATCAAGTAGTATTTGTTTACATGAATAAAGTACTAATTTATCTTGTAATAAACAAAGAAACAAATATCCTATGAAAGTAAACTTATATAGATATGAAATAATCAAAGTTTTAGCAAAAATAAAATTGTGTTACACTATTTATAAGAAAAAGATTAAGGAATACTAAGAGGTGTGGCCACAACTCTATATCTAATATTTATGAGGGGTCACTTTTGTTCACTAAAGACTCAAATTATTTGTTTAAAGATTAAAAGAATATTCATAGTTCAATACAAGCTAAGCTTCTTTTATGAAATATATATATATATATATTTTTTAGATAATTTATATATACAGGTGAAACTCGAAAAATTAGAATATCGTGCAAAAGTTCATTAATTTCAGTAATTCAACTTAAAAGGTGAAACTAATATATTATATAGACTCATAACAAGCAAAAATGAAGCTGGAAAATGAAGTCAGCATCTCCATAAAGCTTGTCTGCTGAAGGAAGCATGAAGTGCTCTAAAATGTCCCGGTAGACGGCTGCGTTGACTCTGGACTTAATAAAGCACAGTGGACCAACACCAGCCGATGACATGGCTCCCCAAACCAACACAGACTGTGGAAACTTCACACTGGACTTCAAGCATCTTGGATTGTGTGCCTCTCCATTCTTCCTCCAGACTCTGGGACCTTGGTTTCCAAATGAGATTTGCTCTCATCAGAAAAGAGGACTTTGGACCACTGAGCAACAGACCAGTTCTTTTTTTCTTTAGTCCTGACAATCCTCTCTAGGCTACGGTCATCCCTGCTGCTTCTTCCACACTTTTCCCTTCCATTTAACTTAATGTGCTTTGATACAGCACTTTGAGAACATCCAACTTCATTTGCAATTACCTTTTGAAGCTTTCCCTCCTTGTGGAGGGTGTCAATGATGGTTTTCTGTCAGGTCAGCAGTCTTCCCCATGATTGTGAATTCAACTGAACCAGACTGAGAGACCATTTAAAGGCTCAGGAACCCTTTGCAGGTGTTTAGCTGATTAGAGTGTGACACTTTGAGCCTACAATACTGAACCTTTTCACAATATTCTAATTTTCTGAGATTCTGAATTTGGGGTTTTCATAAGCTGTAAGCCATAATCATCAAAATTATATCAAATAAAGGCTTGAAATATCTTACTTTGCTTGTAATGAGTCTATATAATATATTAGTTTCACCTTTTAAGTTGAATGACTGAAATTAATGAACTTTTGCACGATATTCTAATTTTCGAGTTTCACCTGTATATACTATTTGAGCTATAAAGTTGTTTAAATGGTCAAATTTACATTCTTTTTAGGTTTTACAACATTATGTCGTCATGGCAACAAAGTTGTAAAATGAAATATAGCTTTACACAGAAAAGGGTAGTAAGTCATTTTATCATGATAAAATCATGTTAAAATGCATACATTTCACATCTAGTGGCTATAGTAACAGTGTGTATTTTAACGTTTACAGATTGGCCCCATTCACTTCCATTGTAAGTACTTTTTTTGAAGAATAGGCGTGACAAGTTTAAATAAATTTTTGGGGTAATCAGAATTATGCCACTAATGCTGTCGATTGATCTTAAATGGTATTGAACCGAGATTATTAATTATAAACCAGCAAACCAGACCATCCTGATCAGGCTGCTGCTGCTGCTAATGCTGCTTCTTCTACTTCTTCTTCTTCAAAAATCAGTCTACACTACTAATTATGCCTTTCTGGATCTTGACCAATACACAATTAAATTACTTAACAAAGTCCCCAGCAGAGGAGACCAATAAAAAATACAAGAAAAGAAGGAAAACTTCAAAATGTACCATTTGCTTAAGAGTCTTAGAGACTATGATATAATATTGGGAGGAGACTTTAATCTTTTGATGGGATCAGTCCTTGATAGTGAACCAAAAGTGTGTAAGCCTCCTAGAGCAACATTGATGCTTCACAGGATGTGTACAAATCTTGGTCTTACAGATATTTTGAGACTTTTGAACCCATCTGGTAGGGACTATAATTTTTTTTATAAATGTAAAAGTCCCTCATTTCATCTGTCATTGGTTTCTCAATTGGAAACATTTTAGTCTCAGATCATGCCCTGATGTGTTTAGAGGTGTTGCCACATATGAACAAAAGGAAGTCATATAGTTGGCACTTTAATGTATCCCTCTTGCAAAATTCTGAATTCCAACAAATGCTAAAGGCTGAAATCAATGTCTACATGGAGACCAACTGGTCCTCAGTATACATTGTGGGCATGGCTTAGGAGGCACTTAAGGCGGTTCATAAATCAAATCAAAAGCACAAGAACTTGTGGAATTGGAAGGGAATTTTAAAAGTGCCGAGACAGAGTTGAAGCACTGAATGTCATCTAATGGTCGAGAATTGACCTGACTGAAATACAGATATAATGCTATTTTGTTGCGGAAGGTGGAGTTTTGGCTATTCAGGGCAAGACAGTCATACTTTGAGTCAGTGGACAAAGCAGGGAAGCTTTTGGCTAGTTAGATAAAACAGAGAGAGTCTTTTTCTATCATTCCCTCAGTGAAATCTGCTGATGGTGAAATATTTTCCTTGGCCACTTATATTAATAATGCTTTTGGAAAAGGTCATGAGGCATCAGTGTATTACTCCCTGCTAATTCAGAGTCGGGAGCTTTGGCTTCTCTCAAGAGATTATGGGAGAAAGATGTAAACTTGGTATTGGAGGAGGAAGTGTGGGCTAGGATTCTAAAAATCATCAAATCTACATCTAGAGGTGCAAGGATGCAACTTATGCAATTTAAGATTTTACATCAATTCTACTGGACCCCCTCTAGATTGTATAGGCTTGGTCTGAAAGAAACACCCATCTGCTGGCGATGCCAATCAGAAGATGGGGACACAATCCATATTTTTTGGTGGTATGTTAAGATCCAAGAATTTTGGTTGAGGGTTCAGAGTTTAATTGTGATGTATTGGGCACTCAAATTTAATTTTGCCCCAGACTCTGTATTTTAGGCGATGGGGTGGTCATTTATATAGGGGATAAATACATAAAAAATTGGGTCCTAGCCAGTGTTATGATTGGCAGACAGATTGTTCTTAGGGGATGGAAGTTGGCTGGAGCACCCTCATTTCAAGAATGGTACACAGAAATGGGAAGGGTGGCGGCATTCGAGAAAATATCATGTAGAAGACAAGGCAACTTAGATTCATTTAATAAAAAATGGGGCAGCTATTTGGCCTTCTTGGAGGGCTCTCCGGGAGGGGCAGTGGAGAGAGAAGTGTAGTATTAAATGTGTGTGATTATTATTTTTATATATTTTTTCTTTCTTTTTGTTTCTTTCTATCTTTTTTGTGTGTGTATAATCAAGTGTGACCACAGAGATATTTGTTGAGGATCAGGGTGGGGTTGGGTGGGGGAAAGGGAATATTGGGGGTTAAATGTTGATTCTGTGAATATACAGTTACAAGTTTTACTTTTCTTTGTCAATTGTGTGAATCAATCAAATGTGTTAATCAGAAAGATGTGGGGGTTTCAATAAATACTTCATTATTTTTACTCAAATTGGTTAATTTTTAAGTTGGGTACCAGACCTACTTGCTGTAAGGATTGTATAGATACCCAACAAATCTGAAGGGACTTCTGACTTCTGTCCAGACTTTATGAATAGTCTGTTTATATTACGCTGAATTGCACTTAAAAAGTTCTCTATTCTGTCTCCCATTAAGCTAGCAGATTGCAACACAATTGTCAAAGTCTATGACTTTGTGTGATGTTGAAAAGAACAACATAAATTACCACGAATGAAAGCAGCAACACCTAAAACTGCGTCAAGACAATTGCTTTTTCAATTTCTTTGTTAAAAAGCTTGAAAATCGAAGCTGCTATTGTGTATGTGACTTGAGGTGCTACTTCTTGTTGCCAATCCTTTATTCTGCTCAGTGGTGCTTTAAAGGATTGGAAGAGGAGAAGTGAGGGAACAGAGATCAAGAATGTCAGATTGGTGTTGTTATTTATTCAAGCCGAGCCCATGAATGTGATGGGGGAGATAAAAGCAAGCGTGAAATCATGCAGCTGTGCAAAATCATTACAAGTTCCCTTGACAGTAATAAAAGATGATCTCTGTCATTTGTGCTTCAAAACATTCAGATTTTCCCTCATACTGCATCTACACTCTCTCAAATACTCTCTGACATAAGGCGATGCCCGCACTTTGGAGACCACCATGACTTAGGTGCAGAAATGGAGTTGAATAACAATTATGAAGAGAGTAGAGACTGTTTTATTAAAACAAAAGAACATTACAAAAAATTTAAGTTTCCTATTTTTTATGGATTAATGAGACACTGAAAGTTTCATAAATCCATTCAGAGACAGAGAGTGATAAAGAATAGAGAAAAGAGAATATTTGTGTTTGAGTGTGTGGAAATTAGTTGGACATTCTTATCTCAGGACTCTTATTCAGCTTTTCTTTAACGCATTCCTTTAACATAAAGGCTTTTATGTAATGTGTCGAAGAACTCCGATACAGAGGGTAGGACATGAAACAAGAACAGTAATTGCACACAAGTCAGAGAATTATGTGAGTAAATGAGAGTGTGCGTGAATGTGCAGTAAAGCAGTGAGTATTGAGAGTGTAACTGCTCTTAGCAGCCTCTTGGCATTAAAAGTAACTTATGGTACCCCATTGACACTGATGTACTCATTTTGACACAAGCCACAAATGTATGCGCTCATATCCTATAAATATTCAAATGTTTGTGTGTGTGAGTGTCATCAGATTTATTTATCTGATAATTTCTGTTGAAATGATACACTGGTTCATATGCTCTTAATCCAGTTGTGAACTGTCAACACATTTTTGCGTAATTATAAATGTAATTTCTGCCACCCTAAGGCTGTTTTTGTATGCATAGATATACAGAGAACAACAGGTGATGGTAAATGGCATGTCCCCATTTTACCTGGTTTCTTGACAGACATTATTGAATTGGCAGCTGCAAGACATCAGTTTATTGTTCAGACAGTGACACAGGAGGTTTTATAAAAGTAATATATCACCGCTGTGTTTGAACTATGACTCTAAACCTCTGGTTTGCAATAGCCTGAAGGCAAAACACTGGAGGAGACAGACTTCACTACAGTGCCTGTATTTCTGTGATTCAGTCCCCACCTTTATTTTCTTTTTCTTGAAAAGACTGGTTCCTAAAATGTAATTACACACACACTTATCACTTTAGTTAAAGAATAGGGATTTTTTTCCCCAATGGTTGACTAAGCCTATAAAACACAATAATCACTGACGCATAATTTCTTGGAAATATGGTCTGAAATAATGTGGCCATTCAAATGCTACTTTTTACTGCAGATATAAATGGCACATGTTTCATGCAATTACCACAACATAATAAGGCAAGCAGAACATTTGATTTTGTTATCGATAAACTATGTTGTTATGATTTCAAAGCTTGCAGTAAAATTTTATGAAAAAAGGGAAGGCAAATAGCACTATGTAGCATTGGAAAACAACATTAAATTCAAGGATGTAGCCACATATTCATGACTGAGGTGACCAAATGTAATACTATAATACTCAACCACTAATATATATAATGGGTGTTAATGGGGGGTCTAATACAGCACTGATAAATGTAGTGATAATACATTTACATTTATGCATTTGGCAGATGCTTTTATTCAAAGTGGCTTACAGTGCATTTATTACAGGGACAATCCCCTCGGAGCAACCTGGAGTTAAGTGCTTTGCTCAAGGACACAATGGTGGTGGCTGTGGGGCTCTAACCAGCGACCTTCTGATTAACAGTTATGTGCTTTAGCCCACTACGTCACCACCACTCCATAATAGTGGCCATATATTAGGCCTACTGGTAAGAGTTGGTGGCAGTGGTGAAAACAACAACATAGGTATTAGTAACAGTTGAATGAAAGCAATAGATTCCTTTTGTTGTAGAGTAAATAAGCATTAGCATTAGTTTGACAGCAGCAATGGGGCTAGATGGAGTAGCTGTAGTCACTGCCTCAGATTGCATTGATTCATTTTGCACACAACAAATGTCAAAAACGGGCTGAAATGTCCAATTCTACTCTATTCTATTCTAGCTGGCTTCTACGCAATCACCACAAGTATGATGCACAGGTTTGTATCAGTCCGACAAGAAACAAAATCATGTTTATAAGTTCTAAGGTTGCTACTATGAGTGCATCTGAGGAAAAACAAGCTGGGAATTTTGACATTCAGGAGCAACACTATGCATTGTTCTCCAAGTTCAGAATAAATGACACATATTCAAGGTTTGAAATTAACTTTTTGGGTAACCGGCAACGGTCGCTAAAAGTGTTCAAAAGTCACTAGCCACTCAACAATTTCACTAGCCAAAATCTCCACCCCACAAAAAGTGATAAAGGTAACTGGAGACTAAAACTGTATGCATTTGTTTGGACATTTTATTTGAATGAGAATAATATTAGTTTAGCAGGACACAAGCCTAACAATCACCTTTAGAATATCTTAAAGCAAATGACCAGTTAGAACAGGAGAAACATTGGTCAATGATTGAATCACTTCATTCTACATTGTATTTGCCTATTTGAAAGTTTACCATTGCTCTACCATTGTGTTACAGTGGCATTAGTAATGATAAGGCCATTAGCACAGGTAACACTATGTAGATGCCACATTACTGTGGATAGGTTAATGTTGATAATTTTTTCTAAAAAATAAACTATGATTTGTTATGAAAAAACTAATAGCCTAAGCACATTTCACAGTTGTAGTAAAAATAAAGTCTAATAGATTCACCCTAATACTGTAAATGAAATATGAACTGATAAAAGTTACCAGTTAGTGTTACTGCAGTAAAAAACAAAACAAAACACAATATTATTAATTAAGGATGATGATGTGTATTTTAAAAACTGATGATGTGTACTAGTCTCCTCTTTACCTCGTCAGTGCTGTTTATAATGCAGGGGCTGTCTAGCAGTTTTAGAGGTTTGACTTCCTACATATAGAGCTCTATATTAGAATGTTCTCTGTAGAATTCTTTTCAGTTTTGAGGTCTCTGCCATCTACTGCGAGATAGAGTAAAGCCTGACTGAATAACGTAAGTTTCACTGTGTGGTGTCCCAAAGCTCTGGCGATCTGATCTCTGGAGTATGGTGATGTGCGCTGCGGCGGTTCGCGCGAATGCACGCTTCATTCGCCCCGCAAAGATGCACGTTTAAGTTATGAGAGGCATATTTAGTGCTTATAAAGCACTGAACACATGCATTTGGTGGGTTGGGGTGTTAATGTCAATCCCTGCACACAATTGGTTGCAGTTTACATGACAGCCTCCTCCTGTATAAGTGGGAAGTTCTTGGGCAGATTACGCTGCAAAGTGCACCAGACTCTGTGTGAATAGTCAAAAGTTGTAGCAGGAGCAGGTGTCATTGTATTACCATAACAATAATATTTGTAACTCTGTATAGTGATGTAGCAACAAATAAAGACAAAATTCAGATAAAATATATATAATTTTATGTTAAAGAATATAACATTCTTTATATTCTTGGTAAGAATATAGAGACATAAAACTGTTACATTTTAAATCTCTATACTCTATTAGCAGTATTGATAGCATAGTCATAGAACAAACTGCTGAGAAATGTTTTAGTTAATATTTCATTCTTTGGTGTTTTGGCAAATCTAAACACAATTTGTGGCATTGTTTAAATCTCTTCACAGGTGCATATGCACATTATAACGACAATATAAAATAAACTAAAAAGATTTTACAGAATAAAACAGCATAAAATGTTAAATATAATAAATAACTAATGAGTAAGTATGCTTGGAGAACACAAAATGCCAGCCATCTGCCATGCCATGATTGGATGCATTCAATGCCATTGACACCACAGTTATACTGCTGAATAATCCATGCAAAGTTCTGTGACTCAATGCACACACACACACACACACACACACACACACACACACACACACACACACACACACACACACACACACACACACACACACACACACACACACACACAAACACATGTTGTGTTTCCATGTTTTATGGGGACTTTCCATAGACATAATGGTTTTTATACTGTACAAACTTTATATTCTATCCCCTAAACCCAACCCTACCCCTAAACCTAACCCTCACAGAAAACTTTCTGCATTTTTACATTTTTCAAAAAACATAATTTAGTATGATTTATAAGCTGTTTTCCTCATGGGGACCGACAAAATGTCCCCACAAGGTCAAACATTTCGGGTTTTACTATCCTTATGGGGACATTTGGTCCCCACAAAGTGATAAATACATGCTCACATACACACACACACACACACACACACACACACACACACACACACACACACACACACACACACACACATAGGCCGTGGACTTGAAATCATTTTCTCTGTCTCCCAAATCTCTTATTCCTGCTTCCCTGGCAGCTCAAATGCTTTTATCTTATGGTTTGAACATATTGGCCATATTTTCCCAGCTCTGGCAAAACTAATTCATTTTGACCCAGTTTCATGACATGCCTGAATCAATCTAGTGCCTTTCATTTCCTCTCCATTTCAAGGTGGTTTTTTTATCATTCATTTTGTTGGACTCCAAAAGGACATTCCATTGTGTATGCATTGGGTTTTGAGTGCATCCAATTTACTCCAATGTTGTTGTTTTTTTTGCTGATATAGACAAATAGTAGGATATGAGTATTGGAATGGACACATGAGACTTTGCAATTGACAATCATAAAACAAATCATTGTTTCTTCTACTTTTGTTCTAGTTAGAATAAATAATGGTAAGACTGTATCAATCAATCTGTTGAATAAAATAGCTGGTTGAAACTGGTGGCCTTCAGTGGAGCAAAACCATTTAATTTCTATGACTGACAGATACATATCAATATTCTTAGTTCCTCTCGACACAACTGCAGTGTGTAGTGCAAAATAGTATTCCCATAACCTCCCACTCACATTAAAATGAGGACCAAACAATAACTGTGCGCGTTTTAAGGTGCTGATGACAGAGGATTTAATCCGTGACGCGGGCTCGCGCACATCAAAAACAGTGGCGCGTGGGCTCTGCTCTTTATAGCACGAGCCGTACAGGTATAAAACCAGACGACGCACGATTCAGAATGCAGAAAATCGGAAAAGTCTACACCCACCAAGCAAGAAGTACAATCAAGTTCTCATCCAAGGTTGAGTATATCAAGTATTCAAATGATATTATGCTTTCATACTATTTGAACTATTTGAAACCTTTTGACCATTTCATTCCAGATGAAGTTTAGGGTCTTAATACTTATCAAATTCTTTAGACAGTTATTTCTTTATCTTTCAAGACAGAAGTACAGCATGCAGATGTGACTATTAAAATGATACCTAAAAAGTAATAGGATGTAAATACAATCCCATACAAACGATTGCAGCAAGTTTTAAGATGTGTATGACTTAATAACTGTTTAAAATAAGTGGTGTAGATTACGTCTTGGCACAAAAGTAAATATTTTGTTTTGTTTAATATCAGATGCATTCTTACATAAAAATGTGGATCGGTTGGGCAGCGTGCGCCTTCCTCTTGTTCGCCTGCTTGGGAACTCTTACGGAAGGCTATCCGACAAAACCCAACAACCCGGGAGAGGACGCACCTGCGGAAGAGCTCGCCAAGTATTATTCAGCATTAAGACACTACATCAACCTGATAACAAGGCAGAGGTGAGTTCTTCAACAACTCTGATACTAATCAAAATAATGGTAGGTTATGGAGACATTATATCCCATCTAAAAATAACGTTCTTTTCACTTTTTTATTTTGCGTTGGTAACAAAATTGTGTAGATTAAATGTGTTATGTTTGGTTGAAGTTGTCCAAGCATGTGACTTCATAATGAAACGAATCTACTAAAATATCTACCTTTAGGCAGGAATAATATCTACCTCGAGGGAATAAAACAGTATAATTTAATCAACCTGTAGAAATGTCAGATCTTTAGAAGACCAACAAAATTATGTTTTGAATGAGGTCAAGAAAGTGACTTAATAGTGAAATTAATCTACTAAAATATCTACCTTGAGGCAACTGGAGGGAATAAAACAGCATAGATTTTCTTTCCGAAATCTCGGTAGGCTATTAACCCGCTGATAAACCTGATTCTCAAATTAACTGCGTCCCTCACAGCGCTTTATACGCGTTTCTTTGCGTTCAAAATCCGTGTTTTGAATTTGTCATTTGCAATTCATTTTTTTTATTCATTAGATTTTTTGTTGCCGAATGAATTTCTTCAATACCTGACGTGCTGAAAAATACTCACAAGTTAAAGTCTTTTGTTTGTAAAAATCTGCGATTTTCGCAAAATCTCGAAAAACAACCAAAGATATCTTCTGTAATGCTGTCTTCGTATTTCGTATTTTTGCGAAAATCGCTGATTCCTCTTGCATCTTATGAATGAATACTCATTAGAGGGCCTCAACAATAGTTACAAGATGTATTCATAAGATGCAAGAATAATTCATTGACACAACTAAACTATTATTTTTCTTTAGATAAGAAAGGAGGTTCAATAAATGGTAAAAATCAAACAGTGGTTGCCGCGAAAATCAAACAAGGTAATACCGCGAAAATCAAACAGTGGTTGCCCCGAAAATCAAACAGAGGTTGCCGCGAAAATCAAACAGTGGTTGCCGCGAAAACCGCGAAAATCAAACAGTGGTTGCCGCGAAAACCGCGAAAATCAAACAGTGGTTGCCGCGAAAACCGCGAAAATCAAACAGTGGTTGCCGCGAAAATCAAACATTTGTAACACAGACTATTTCGCATTGCCCCTCATTTAGCTAACAGTTGCAAATGTAAGCTAAATTCAAAGAGTGTATGTTTGACCCCTCAACTATTGAACAACTTAATTTGGCAAAACATTTAAATAAATAAATAAATTACAAATCCACCAGCTGTGGTTACACAGCTAAGAAACACTTTAAAGTGCTGTGTGGGACGCAGTTAATTAGACACATCTAAACTATTTTTTTTTTTCTATAGGATAAAAAACAGGATAAAATACATCACAAGAGAGCTAAAAAAAAAAACAATAACAAAAACAAGGCCTTTCAGAGTGGACTCATTGTCACAACTGATAATGAGATAAATGACTCCAATACTTGAAATTAAATATGGGATCTTTACTCTTTTGTTCTTTAATCACAGGTATGGCAAAAGGTCCAGTGCTGACACCTTAATTTCAGACCTCCTGCTTGGTGAAACAGAATCTCACCCCCAGTCCAGGTAAGAAACATTTAATTTGCGCTCATAATTACACTGCCATTACAGCAATATGATAATATAATTGCTGTCTTTGTTCCATTCCAATTAAATTAAAAATAAAGATTTTAGAGAATTTTAAGGTGATGACCACTGTTCTGCAGTGGAAAGTGCTTATTAAAAACAATTATGTTCAACGATAAGCATTTATTGCCTGTTCATCAACAGATACGAGGACCATTTGGTGTGGTGATCTCAGCAATTGTGTGCTCATCAGTCATGTTCATGTGTCATCCTGAGCTGTTCAACGTTACTACACCAACCAGATCTCATAAAATTGAAATCCTCTTTATCATCAAGATCAGCAACTTCTTCTGAAGTACCAATGCCACAATCAGGATTGTTAACACATTGCAGAACCTATGAACATCTTTAACACATCAGATTATCGAACAGGAAAAATTTCTTTACAAGTACATGTCTGTGTGAAATGCTCCAACATATATAGTTCTGTAGAATACGGCCTTGTAGAAATTTGTGCTCTCTGTACTCTTATCATAGATCAATGAGCCATCCAACTGTACAATATGACTGTACAAAAGCTTAATCCGTTTATGCCTGTTGTGTCCATTGTAATTCCAAATATCAAAGGAGAATCATTACTTACTGTATATTATAACAGTGATAATAAAATCCACTATATTTCAAAGAGTTTGTTTTCTGTTGTCTTTGCTCAATAAAGATATATGCCAGTCATATTTAAGGATATGCTCTGGGCTTTTTCTTTAATTTCTAAAAGTTTCCAGACAGTTCCCTGAAAAACAAAGAAACAAAAGAGTTCAAATGGATGAGAATCATGAAAATGTTTAAAACCAATGTCTGAAGAGGCTAACATGTAAATCACTAATGCAATCACATTGCTTTTTGAAGAATTTCACCATAACAACAAAAACAGACCATCAAAGACTTATGTTGTACAACATAAACAAATCTAAAACTTATCAATCTAAACAAAAACCTTATAAATCCAAAACTGTCCTTGCCAAAAGGAGTCACATATTTTGGACATTACAAAGATGGATTAAGAAAAAGACATATATGAAATTTATAACGTTAAAAGCATTTGCAGTCATTATGCAGGTGATGAAAGTATGACGTCCACAGTATTAAAAATGTAAGAGCTTTTCATGGCCTCATTTAATGACTTTTAACCATGTGGAAGATAACAAGTTGAAAATCCAATATAAGGCGATTATTTCTATAGGGAAAAATATAATCAACCTGTAGAGATGTCCATGATGTCCAGAAAACCAACAAAGTAATAATAGCTTCTAACCATTAGAAGTTGTTCAGATTTTCCATATTCTTCTCCTGGATCTCCTGGGGCTTTCCATATTGGCCACTTGGTGGCACTGTGTCCTTTTGTAGGATATGTGGTTTAGTTTCTGTGTTTGTTTGTTTTTTTAACTCCAGTTTCCAGTCATATTAATTGTGCACTGCTGTCCTTTGTTTATTCACCAGTCTTGGCTTTGTTCAAAATAGCACAATTTCAGGCTACTCTTAAAATGTTTTCCGTAAAAAAAGTATGCATACTGAACCAAAATGCAACACAACAAAAGTACACTGCCATAGAGACTATTTCCCACAATGCAATGTGCTATACTTTCATTTCCAGTGTGACAGATGAACCAAAAGTAATCCTCCACAATTTCTAATACCTTTATTTGACTCATTATTTGATCAGTTATTTAGTGTATACTGCACAGTATGCAGTAAGCATTGTTCTATTCCATCCCTAGGCTATGTTTATAATGGAATATTACTGTGCTGCTAACAACATACTTAGGGTGACCAGATTCCTGCTTGTGGAAATGGGACAGCCCCCTCCCAGGAAAAATGAAATTGACCTATCCTTAAATAGGATCAATGCGAAGTAGAGGTTGCATCTGTATCTGTATCTGTAACTGTTGTCACCTTGTACTTTTCGCTGGCAGCAATTTTTCTCGGCATGCGCTTGTCTTTCGAGAGTTTATCGTAAAATGCAGAGCAGTCCAGTCCAAAATTAGGACGTACAAAAGCATTGCCTGCATGACTGTTACACTGAGTTGAGATTTATCCAGTGTCCATGCTGTGTTCACTGATGAGAACACACGCTCCACAGATGCAGATGTCCCAGGCAGGCATAAAACAAATTCCACAACCTTGGCTAAGACTCCGAAGTTGATGGTCTTGCTCTCCAGCTCCACCTCACAGACACGGCCGTCTTGTTCATGTTCCACTCAGTTGAGTGACAATGTTTTTCACGCAAGCCCACTCATCAAAGAGCATGGTTTCGCACAATCAAACTGAGAGTGGAGATTCTGGAGTAGAAGTGTTTGATGCTGCTCTGAATGTCTGTCCACTCTGGGATGTCTCTCAGTTGGGCCCACTCAAGTTTTTCTGTTCTCTCCAATGAGCAGCTCCAATTTCGGAGGTAATCCACTGATGCTGAATAAAAGTTTCTTACTGTTGATAGAGGATCTATTGATAGGGAATTGTGATTGGATAGTTTAATCATTTACTTCAAATAACACGTTGTGATTTTATTGGTTTTACAGGCCATATCCTTGGCTACCTTTGATTAGAATACTCACGTGACTGAGAAAGCAGTACAGGCCATAGAAAAATTTAAGGAGAGGGGAAATACGAGACAAAACACGATTTCTTCAGAAGAAGTCGTAACACTAGAAAAAGTGCTTGAGTACGGGACTGTCCTGGGCCGACTGCTGGTGCAACAGAGAGAGAGCATTTATGGGCAGCTGTCCATCATATGTGTGTGTTTATGTCTTTTCCTTTAAGCTCTTTATTAAAAATATAATTTATACTGTCAAGCCGTTTCTCGTCTCCCTCTTTCCCTGGGGGAGGGCATGCCTTGCACTGGCAGATGCCGGAAGGTCATCCTGAATCTGGGAGGGGACCGGGGAGGGAAACAATAATGATTAAAATAGGGGGTACTTCCTGTAACAGTATAGTAGCCCCCAAAAAAAACACTGTAAAATTTAAAAGAGAGGGAAAAGGCCAATGCGGTGCGGCAGTGGGAGAGAGAGAGAGGAGAGAGAGAGAAAAAAAACACAGCTGGTTCTCAGATACGCCGTAGCTTGGTCCTCGGTCACTCCTCCACCCTCACACCGACGACAGCCGCTAGATGGAGTGTCTGGTCAAGTGAACCGTATTGTGGGATAAGTGGTCTAGTGCAGTATGCTCTTTTAGATGCATTGATCAGACACAAAATTAAAACCACCTGCCTAATATTGTGTAGGTCCCCTTCATGCCGCCAAAACAGCGCAAACTCGCATCTCAGAATAGCATTCTAAGATGCTATTCTTCTCACCACAATTATACAGAGCGGTTATCTGAGTTACCGTAGACTTCGTCAGTTCCAACCAGTCTGGCCATTCTCTGTTGACCTCTCTCATCAACAAGGCATTTCCGTCCACAGAACTGCTAATCAGACTGGTTTGAACTGACAAAGTTTATGGTAACTCATTGTGGAAAAGATGAGACAGGGGGCTGTGATGCGGTCCAGTAATGCTCTTTATTTACTTGCCTTTTTATGTCTTTGCAGTCCTCTCCAATTAAATCAACATGTGACACAAACTTTTTTAACATAAACTTCTCTGAGTCTTCAGCTTCACAACACTATACATTTCAATATAAACTGAGCTTCACAATAAACATTGGTGCAATTCAAACGGTGTGGAGAAGGCTGTTTTTTCACAGGAAATTGGTGTCAAGGGGATCTGCCAATAAGCCTTTGTCAAATCCAATGTCGAATAAAATTGAGCAGTACCTAACCAATCAAGCAACTCATCAACGAGGGGCATCGGGTACGCATCATATTTAGACACCGTATTGACTATTCTATAATCCACACAGAACCGTACAGACCTGTCGCTCTTAGGAACAAGAACAACCAGACTGGACCAATCACTGTGGGATTCCTCTATTACCCCCATATCAAGCATTGCATCCAATACTTCCCGAACTATTTTCTTTTTGTGCTCGGGCAAGTGATAGGGATAGCTACATACCACCACTCCCGATTCGGTCTCGATGTGGTGCTAGATGAGGTTTGTACGACCCAGTAGAGGGAGAACATGTCTGCAAATTCTTGTTGCAACACAGCAAACCCTGCAAGCTGATAAGTTAAGAGGTGGTTAACAAGTGACCAGAGTTTTGGGATTAGGTTTTGTGTTTACCTCTGGGCCAAGCTCCGCACTGTCCAGAATTACCGTAGCCAACATCGACAGGGACCGCCTCCCTACATCATTTCAAGAGGTTGAGGGGATATATTTGACATGCACCCCCTCTATTGGTTCACTTTACCTCATAATCAAGTTCCCTGACTCATTGTGTGACCTCAAAGGGTCCTTGCCACTTGGCGAGTAATTTGGAGCTCGATGTGGGGGAGTAATACGAGGACCTTATCTCCCGGTGCAAATTCCCGCAGCCGAGTTCCCCTGTTATACAGCCGGCTCTGTCATTCTTGAGCTTGGAGCAAATTCTCCTGTGTTAGTTGCCCCAGTGTGTGGAGTTTTGCTCTAAGATCAAGAACGTACTGAACTTCATTTTTGCTATTTGAAGGTCCCTCCTCCCAAGCTTCGCGGATGACGTCAAGCACCCCGTGCGGGCACCGCCCATACATCAGCTTGAATGGGGGAAATCCTGTGGAGGCTTGTGGGACCTCTCACACTGCGAATAACAGGGGGTCGAGCCATTTATATAAATTTCTAGCATCATTGTGCACGAACTTGTGAATCATGTTCTTAAGGGTTTTATTAAATCGGTCCACCAGGCCATCTGTCTGCGGATGGTAAATGCTGGTGCAAATCGATTTAATACCCAATAGTTCATAAAGCTTGCGTGGTGTACGTGACATAAAGGTGGTGCCCTGGTCGGTGAGGATTTCTTTCGGAATCCCCACCCGGGAGATTATTTTGAAGAGTGCCTCCGCAACACTACGTGCTGAGATTTTGCTCAGAGGAAGTGCTTCTGGATATCGCGTTGCATAATCCACTAGGACTAATACACAGCGATGCCCGTGTGCTGACCTCTCTAATGGCCCAACGATGTCCATGCCAATTCTTTCTAAGGGGACCTTGATTACATTTACATTTATGCATTTGGCAGACGCTTTTATCCAAAGCGACTTACAGTGCACTTATTGCAGGGACAATCCCCCCGGAGCAACCTGGAGTTAAGTGCCTTGCTCAAGGACAAAATGGTGGTGGCTGTGGGGATCGAACCAGCGACCTTCTGATTAACAGTCATGTGGTGTAGCCCACTACGCCACCACCACTTCTATTAGAGGAAGAGGGCGCAATGGCGCATTTGCGGTGGCCAGTGGGTTCACCAGCTGGCATTCACGGCACGCTGCACACCACCTGCGGCCATTGCCGCCAATGCCCGGCCAATAAAAATGGGCTATTAAGAGTTTCAGTGTTTTTCTTTCCCCTAGGTGACCTGCCATTGGATTATAGTGAGCTGCCTGGAAAACCATTTCCCAGTGGCTCCGCGGTATTAAGAGCTGGGTTGTATCTTCCTTTGTATGAGTGTCCTGCGTCACTCTATGCAACCTCTCATTTATAATTATAAAATAGGGATATGAAAGTGGGACATTCAGGCGTTGTTGACCATCAATCACTCTTCCTTGGTCAAAGGTATGCTTGAGGGTTTCGTCTCGTGACTGCTCCAGAGGGAAATTCCCTGAGGAGGGGAGGGACCCCCCTCACATTTTACACAGGACCCATCCACGCATATTCCCTTTAATAAATTTCTAAATTCAGGCCAATTAGTCCCCAAAATCAGCGGATGGGTGAGGTGGGAACTAACCGAGGCCTCCACTCTATGGTTTCACCATAGGGTATTTGTGAAAATCCCCATGCACACACTTCACCCTCGCCGTTTTAGCTGTGCCCAATGCCCCGTGTTGAACCCAGTGTTGGTGGATAGTGGTTTGATTACAACCGGTGTTCACCAATGCTTGGTGAGTATCCCCTTGATTCTTACCGGTATTTGGTACGTTCCGGCTCGGTTGGAGGTAGCCTGCGGGGCGTCACGGATCTGGACCACCGTCCCCAGCTCCATCACAGGGCATTGATCTCGGAAGTGTCTCGGATCCCCGCAACTCCCGCAGGCTGGCCCAGACACCATGCCGCACTTGCGTCGGAGGACACTTCCACCTGAGGGGGAGAGCGACGGGGCACTGTAGAGGCAGGGGTGTGTGCCCTCCACCTTGCACGGGGAACTGGCCGCAGGGGGGAAGGTGACACCATGCCTGCATGTCCGCATTAGTAAGCCATTTGAGTATTCCATGCATATAAAATGTAGCATAATGCGCAGTATACACACTGCATACTGGAGAAGTATTACAAAGATGTATTGTATTATGCTATTATCTCAGAACTCTAAATCTGTGATTCCCAACAGAGAATGCGCACCCCAAGGGGTATGTAAGCAGGGTACAGGGGGGTAATCAAAAATTATTGGATTTTCCTTTGTTTAACATATTAAACACAATGTATGAATTAAAATTATAGGAATTTGGTCTGGGTCAAAATATAGATGTTCCGATTAATATTCATTTGATTGATATCGATTCAAATTCCAAGATAGGTCTTTGCGATCTCTATGCAAAGTTCAGAACTGAGATCCTTTCATTGCGTGCTGAGGGTTACAGTTTGGTTTGACTCGTTCCGCATCCAAAGATAAGATCCATGCAATCCATTTGTCATTGATAATGTCTCTTTTAATACCCTTTCTGTACTTTACAGTCAGTAGTTGATCAAAAACAATGAAAAAGAGACATTTAATTCTAATTAAGAAGCTATGTGACTCCACTCTTGTAAATATGCACTCAACTAAAACACTTTAACTCACTGAACTGCCAGTATTCTTAAAGAGACAGTACCATTTTAGCACATGTTCAATGTAAATACTTCTAAATAGTACAAATTATGCATTTAAACAATAAACATATAGGCCTAAAAATAGACAGACAGACAGTCAGGCATTGCAAAAACGTTTTATTTTCATTTTGTACATTTATTACCATGATAAGGACACATTATGGGCTGTATCATCAACTTCTATTGCTCCAAAGAGAAGATGTAAGAAGGCACATTCTCTTTATGATGTTTCCTTGCCATTGCAGAACCTACTCCATGTCCAGAAAGGACAGTGTATAATGCTCACCCCCTGAAAAAGTGGTGCCCTTGTCCAGGCCCCAAAGGAGACATTTCTCCATAGAGGCCTTTACTGGCTCTAGGGGGTAAGCACCTGCACAATATGCCTTACACTTGCACCAAAGGCAAGCTTGCCAATACATGAGAGACAACCGTCATATCAAGGACACAGTGGTTCGAAAATTATGGAGAAAGCGCGGCCTCTTGTGGGAATTATTTTAGTTGTAGGCTACATTTTCTTTTATCTGTTCCATTTATTTTAGTGCCCAGACCTCTTGATTTTAAGTACAAGATTCAGTCGTCAGTATATTTGTAGTGGATCTTATAATATGTCATTAACACTCAAGAACAACAAGACGTATGTAGGCCTACCTACATGGAGAAAGTAATAAAGGCATAAATGGCAGAGATCCCAGTATTATTTTTTAACTCTTGTTATAAAAACAGAGGTAATTGTGGGGCAGAATGATGCCTCTACTCTACTAACTTTGCCTGTTTTACAAATTGCGAATTATATGGCGAGGGACTCGCCTTGACTCTGTTTGCCATTGATTTTAGTTATTAGAAATTAAAAATTCTAGCATGTTTATAATGATTTAAACTAAGAACTTTATCAATTCGTAATTGTTCTAAATAAATGGACACATATTTAAAGCATGCACATACAAACATAGTTCGACCAATACATAACATTGCAAGGCAAGCCTAAAACGCATTATTGTAACCACTCGCATAATCTGCCACGAGAGGGAGAGGCTAGGAAGCCATAGCGCATTATGATTGGTCCATTTGCATAGACGTCACACGAAAGGCGTGGCTGAGCGCTTGATTGGCATTGTGTGTGTCCGAATGGTTAGCCACAGGACCCACGACTACTGAAAGGTTTTGAATATCTGACCGGGACGACAAGAGAGGACTTGGAATAACATAACAAATTCAAGGTGAGTGCAGAGAGCATATTATTTGCGAATTGTGCATGAAAAGAAGCGAGTACTTCATTTAAAATTCACATTATATGTGCGGGAAGAGCAGAGCCACTTTAGGGAGAAATGACTTTGCTATCGGAAGTCCAGAACCCGCACAGTCCTTTTGAGTGTGTTGTGTGTGCACGCGCAATGTGTGCCAGTGTTTACACCCAGGTTCGCTCATTTATGAATGATCACTACTCTGTGCGTGATAGTTGTCTCTCCTTCTCCATCCAGTGTGCTGTCATGGTTCAAGCGAACACAGGTTAAGTCTCTGTGCTTTGAAAAAATAACAAAAATGGCCGCGCAGGTGAAAAGATCTGCAGCGATTTGTTTTTTGTCATTGTATGTTTTGGATATATATATTTTTCTTTAACAGATTAAGTTTCCATTGTGCTGGTGATATCGATCTGTTTATGATGGTATAGCTCACTGACTAAACGTCCCGCACATAGTGATGCAGCGGAGCTCGAGACAACGTCCTTTGGGAATGAGCACACTGTTTTAAAGAGGCATACGTCGAGCAACTTAATTAATAAGTCTTAATGAAACAAATATATGAGTGGCTCTTTAGTTTTTACCGCGCTTGTTTAAACAGGACTTTTTGTAGGACACGATCAATGTCCTCGCGCGATTGTGTGTATACGTTTTTTTTAGGCTGTCAAATGAAAGTGGTCCTACTGTGCAAGTAAGTCACACATTTGCTCATTTACACCCTAGTACTTGTCAGTATTATTTACTCATGAGTAAATACTGACAAGTACTAGGGTGTAAATATGTTCTTTTAGTGCACAATTATGCAAGATCCTGCTCCCACTAGACCTTGGACAGGGGACATCCGTCTGTGTAAACAACATATCCTGGGAAGTGACCGGGGAATCCCTCTACGTCATTATGTAGCAGACTTGGGGTTCCAAATGGGCGGGGCTTCAATTAATTTGCAATTACAGGTATCTGTAGAGCGAGACATATCTAGTTTCTATTACAAACGCACTGTTATGATCCACCTGTGAATCTGATGTGGAAGTGTGTGTTAAATAGTAAGAAACAGCCTTTGTAGTCTTCATACCTTTGCCATCCCTTATGAAAAAAAATAAATGACATCATATAACAGTGAAACAATTGAAAAAAAATATTGGAAATTATAGATATTGTCAATTGTAACTGAATTGTCTAGACTTACTATGATGAAGAGGATGAGTAGGAAAAAAGTTATTTTTTTACCTTTTGTTGAAAACTGAGCATGGTGTGCAGCCCATCAATTTATCTAATTATCAAGCATGGTGCTTTTGTTTTGATGCTCAGATTATTTTTGTCTTGTAAATGCTTGTAAAACTTGTCCTTTTCATAGTTATAACTTGTTCATGTAAAGAGCATTTCCAGTAATTGCACAGGGATTCACTGAAGTTTGCGGAATAGCACCATCTTAATTCAACATGGATGTTGTGCATCTATTTTTTAAATTATATGCATAATAACAATATGCATAACATACACACTGTGACTTCTGTGGTTGATAAGAACTCTTTGTCTTCTGACTCTGTCTAGTTGTTACAAACTTCATTATTACCATATTTACATTATTAAACATGTAAACGTGTTTATTTATAGGCTTTAAATGGGTATATTTTATGGTTGTTTACACCTGTCATTTAAAAAATTTGATAAATCCCATGTACTTTATTATTTCTTTAATAAACATCCATATTTTAGATTATAAATAAACATATGAGGAACTTTAAAATCCTTAAGTCATGTGACTGGTCACCATTTCATCAACGTTTTTCACCATATTTTAAGCTAAAGTACTTTTTTGGTGTTAAAATAAATTCTTCAGCTTAATATGAATAGACAACTATATGTAATCCATTCATAGGTTAATTTTCTTGAAAACTGTAAACTCTGTGTCTCTATAAAAATTCCTGTTTGTTTTGAGCGACCTGCTTTGACCTGCCCCAACAACATAACTCAACTAATGGCGCCAGTTGGAGGCGGGACTATCTGGCAGTTTGAACACCTGAAGACGAGGGCCATATTCGGAAATCTGATTTGAAAACTTTTATTTTTACAATTCCGTTCAGTGGTTCTAGTGCGGAAGAAATTACATACTTTAGCTTTAAACTCATTTTACCTTTATTAGTTCATATCCAATTGTCCTGTGCTGTAACAAATTACATTTTAAAGGAATAGTTCACCCAATCACCTTGTCATTTACTCACTGTCATACCATTCCAGATATGTGTGACTTTCATTCTTCTGCTGAAAACACAGATTTTTAGAAAAATATCTCAGCTCTGTTTGTCCGTGCAATGCAAGTTAATGGTGGCCAAAATTTTAAACCCCAGAGTGACAAAAGTGTAACTCCCTTTTCATTCAAAATCTTGACGTCAACAGTCTCTTGGTGGTTATGATTTCAACACAGAAAACATGTCGCTATGGACATAATGACATAATGTCAAATAATTTTCAGAAAGATGTTTGTGACATGGAGATTTCAAGGGAACAGAAACAGAATAATGATTTTGCTTAAAGTGATAGTTCATTCAAAAATGAAAGTTCTGTCATCATTTGCTTACCTTCAAGTTGTTCCAAACCTGTATGACTTTCTTTCTTCCATGGACACACATAAATAAATGTAAGGCAGAATGATCAGTCACAGTCACCATTCTCTTTCATTTTATAGGGAAAAAAACAATGACAGGGAAAAGTGACTCCTTTTGTGCTCCAACTGTAATTTAAATGTCATTAAAATATGAGAATTTACAATTTTTAGTAAACTATCCCTTTAACACAACAAACCAGCCAACTGCCTCCTGATCTTGAATGACAGTTCACACAATGACCTCACTGTATCCGGACCAGGGCAGTGGCAGTCACTGTCCTGACCCAAGAAGAGTACTGATGTGTGTAAGTCTGTGCGTGTTTGTGTGATCAGTGTTGAATAGCCTTTCTCTCTCAATAGATTTGGCACTTGCCTGGAGGAGTGAATGAGAAGTGTGTAGCAGCTCGTGGAGGGAGAGGGAACCACATCAGCCACAAGTGAGTTATTTGTGAGTGTGTAAATGTACAGTATGGCCAAAGAAGAACATGTATGTCTGCTTGTGTATATAGAATGTTTATCTAAGTCACTTGCATCAACAGTATTAGTAAATGTGGCATTGTCTTCACAGCTAGAGTCCCATTGACTGGTAGCATGATCATAGGTAGAGCTGGTGAAGTGAGCAGGAGAGAGGCTTAGTGTACTTATCTGACCTGCAAAGTTATGTTATCATTAAGAATTTTAATGGCTATAAAGAGTTTTAGGCCAAAACAAAAAAAAAACAATTTCAACCTTGTTTCATCTGTCTGGGTGGTCAGGTTTTAAGATAGACCAACATGCATTTATTTTCCGGTGCTTGGGGGGTATACAATGTTGTCTGAATTCACAAATTTTTAGGACAAATTCATTCTGGTATTGTTTAGAAGTGTTTTGGTCTAATTTTTATAGCAATTGGAATTCTGGATTGCTTACCACAACCTACAATGTCAGCTGTGGGTGTTTCTGTGGTCTTTGCAGTACTCAAACTGCTGCATTGTGTACACACAATTTTGAAAGAGTACTTGGAGTTCATTTTTTGTTGTCCTCATGGTTTTTCTTCATAGAGAAAAGCCTACTTAATCACACATTTTTGAAGTTAACTATAAAGCAACACTAACATCTAACAAAAAGATCACTACTTACTTTTGTTGGGAAATAAAAGTCTTCATTTAGCTTTGATTTGTTATACACTCTGAGCACTTTATTAGGAACACTATGGTCCTAATAAAGTTCAGGAGGAGGTCTTCTACTGTTGTAGCCTATCCGCTTCAAGGTTCAACGTGTTGTGCATTCTGAGATTCTGCTCACTGAAATTGTACAGAGTGGTTATTTGAGTTACCTTAGCCTTTCTGTCAGCTCGAACCAGTCTGGCCATTCTCTTTTGACCTCTCTCATCAAGGCGTTTCTGTTCACAGAACTGCTGCTCACTGGAAGTTTTTAGTTTTTTGGCACCATTCTGAGTAAACTCTAGAGACTGTTGTGTGTGAAAATCACAGGAGATCATCAGTTACAGAAATACTTAAACCAGCCCTTCTGGTTCCAACAATTATGCTACTGTTGAAATCACTGAAATCTCCCATTCTGATGGTTGATGTGAACAGTAACTGATGTTCCTGACCAGTATCTGCATGATTTTATGCATTGCACTGCTGCCACACGATTGGCTGTTTAGAAAATCACATGATAAGTAGGTGTACAGGTGTTCCTAATAAAGTGCTCAGTGAGTGTATGTTTACACACCTGATGTCTGTAGTATATAGGAGATCAAAAAAATGCTGTCATGGTTAGTACATTCTGAAGTTGCTGCAGACACACAGTAGCAACAAAGCCTCTGTGTTAACTTTGTCTACGATGTGTAATCAAATTTGGGATTTGAGTTAGCCTCAGAGCAAACACCTTGAAAGATAATGGGCTTTTTCACCGACTGCAGATTGTAACTGAAATCCAATGATGCTTTGCATGTCTATGGTCTGTCAAAACTAATTTGCTAAGTCAGTATCTCCTGACTCACTTCTTTGTAATTGTTTGTTCATATTTTTTTGTTCAGAAAAGTGAAAGGCAAGAACATAATTGAAAAAAACGGCTAATTGTTTAATTTACGCTAATGCTAATGCTAAAGTTTCCAAATCCAGTAATCGCTACTGTCCTTCTTTAAAGTTGTAATAAATGGAACATGTAAAACACATATACAGTCAACATATGGGCAATTACTGGAAATATCTCAGCCCTTAGGCATTATTCGTCACCTCTTTTTTATTTCCTGCCTCTACAACGAGGCATTTACACACCTAATGCTTGGACCTTTTCAGCCTTGTCTCAAACAAGCTCATAATGGATTTCCTAATCCACCCTGGTAGTATTGAGATTAAAATCCATCTCAGATTTACAGAAGGCACTGGCATGAGAGGGGGGAGGAACAGAGAGAGATGTGGGGGTGGGGCAATCGGATTAGGGACAGTTCATATCCTCTTTTACGGCACAGCTGTGCATGAGAGTGACTGCCATTGCTGGATTCCTCTACAAACAGATCTGAGATCAGAAGAGACTGCTGTATAATTTGCCCTGTTCACACATGCAACCAGTTAAATTGTAGGAAAATAGTTGGGATCTTTACTGGTAAATGTTCCAAATGTGCTGTTTACAGATACCATCGATAAGGAAATGTATAGGTAATGATACAACTGTGCATTAAGGAAAATTGCCAGAGCAGAATTTACCAGTATTTTCAAAAGGGTCGTGTCCACACATGACCTCTAATCTGGAAATTGTAGGTAATTTTCTGGAAAAGGCTGTATGTGTGAATGCGATTATTAACAGGGACCATCACATACTTCACACCAGCCTTTGTTTGCTATATAATACTTATACAAACTCCAATAGTCTGATGCATACGCTGGATATCTGTCTTTCCCAGTCTGTATAGTTTGTAACTATACATTGTAACAGTTAGATCATTAGGTGTTGAAATGATTGGATTGATGCAAATTAAGATCTTAAAATTTTGGGGTGTCATATGTAAAATAAAACATGCACATAAATGCCTAATGGTTTAGCTCAAATAAGCATTTAAAAAAGTACTTTACAAATCTATATTTTCAAACATTCCAGGTAACATAAATATTAAAAAAAATGGTACGGAACAGTTACAGTAGCATTTGCACTTGATCATGGTTCACACATGAATGGATGGATGGAGGGATAGAAATACATGATAGCGATAGATAGATGATGGATGGATGGATGGATGGATGAATAGAAATACTTGATGGATGGATGGACAGATGGATACATTTATAGAATAGATGGATAGAAATACATATTGGATGGATGGATAGATAGATATACTGGATGGATGGATAGAAATACATGTTGGATGGATGGATGGATAGATATACTGGATGAATGAACAGATGGATGGATATACTGGATAGATGGATTGAAACAAATGATAGATATGGACGAATAAATTGTTTAATGAGGGTGTGTGATATAGAATCTTAGAACCCTCAGTCCCCCTTTTTCAGAGCTTATATAAAGGCACTTATGTAAGATGCACTGGGGGGGCTTAACTGGGTGGATTCTGGTGTGAGGGGTGGAGTCTGAAACAGCAGGAGAGGATTGTGGGATTAGTTGTTTGGAGGGAGGGATGTGTGTAAAGTGAAGTCCTAGCAAAGAGGATCTGTGTGTGCATGTATGTGTGTGTGTGTGTCCACATCTGTGTTTTGCAGATATGTGGAAGGCTTGAAATAATTTCTTTGTATCTCTCTTTACCTATTTTTTGTCTTTTTCCACTTTTCTACTTTCACGTTTCTACATTGCACAGTTTTTATTGGCTGAGGGCAAGCCAGAATTTGCTTAGCTTTCATTGAGTTCAGCAAAGTGAAGGTCAGAGTTACAGCAGGAATGATTTTAACTGTGGGGGAAACATTCTCAAATGAAGCGGGTTCTAACTCTGATGCTGTGGGGATCAGAGAAACTGGGGATGGGGTACCAGAATTTGCTGAGGGAGCAGACTCTCCCAGAGGTAAGATATTTATTTTCTTCATCTTTTTGTGCTTTCTAGATTTCTTATTCTGTTTAAATGGGATTTCTTACAAGAATGAGGTGATATTGTTTTACCTCTTAATCTGAAATGTTCTGACCAAACCAAGAGGTTATGCGTGGGTTGCCAAGTGGTGGCAGATTGCTCGGATCTGAGGATGACAAGTAATAGCTAGTAGCATTGGTTTGACAGATGTGTTGCTTGTCATTTATGTTTCATTCTGATGGCAAAAATGTAGTAGATACTCATCATAGAAATCATTCAGAGTTTGAATGCAAAGCAGGAGTATCAACAGCTATGGTTTCTAAAAAACAAACAAAAAAACAATGAGAGTAAAAGACTGAATGTTAGAGAAAGATAAAAGGATTGTGGACAAATTCAATTGTACTTGCACTCAAATTTTGTCAACACAACCACTTTTCCATCTGGCCCAACGGTTCTGAGTACTGTGAGGTTCGGTTCCAGTAGCATTTCAACTTGAGCACAGTTCTGCACAGATAGATTAAAAAACATTCTCAGCGTGGATTTCTTGGCACGGTTAGCTTACTGTGCTCAAACGTGCTGGTGGAGTGGCTTTAGTATGTGGTGACTCACGATTGTCAATCTGCTAATGTCAAGGTAGCTCACTTGTTTCTAGGTAGCTCATATAAAATAACTCATAATAACTAATAACATTTTGTCAATGTGAATGTACTTTTTTCCTTGTTTTTTTTTATCCCCTTTTCTCCCAATATGGAATGCCCAATTCCCACTACTTAGTAGGTCCTCATGGTGCACGGTTACTCACCTCAATCCGTGCGGTGTAGGACAAGTCTCAGCTGCCTCCGCTTCTGAGACGTCAATCCGCGCATCTTAATACACGGCTCGTTGTCCGTGACACTGGGGAGACTCCGCATGTTGAGGCTCATGCTACCCTCCGCGATGCACACACAACTTACCACGCACCCCATTGAGAGTGAGTACCACTATAATTGCGGCCACAAGGACCCCATGTGACTCTATCCACCCTAGCAACCAGGTCAATTTGGTTGCTTAGGAGACCTGGCTGGAGTCACTCAGCATACCCTGCATTCAAAATCGTGACTCAAGTGGTGGTAGTCAGCGTAAATACTCGCTGAGCTACCCAGGCCCCCATAAATATGCTTTTTAGCTAGTCTGGAAACTTTTACCTTTATCTGTGTTCATGTCTGTGACATGCACAACCCCTTAGCAAATGTGGGTAAACATTTCGCCTTTTACTTTTTGCGACATGGGACATGTCTTTTCATGTGCTTTAACAGAGTAAAAGTAGTCCTAAAAACTGGAATATATGGCATCATCCAAAGCGCTCTTGCTCCAATGTTTAGCCACCAACTGACTTATTTGTTTAGTACATTCAAGCACCACAGTGAAAAAAGAAACTATAATTGTTCCAGTTGGCCCAGATCAGCACGCAACGGCACGGTGTTGCAATGAGAACTGTTTGCCCAATGATGAAAAAGCGGCTTAATTTGTTGCTCTGTACACTTAGACTTACAAGTATAGTTCTTACTGATGTTTTTAAAACTTTCTCCATTATTAAAATTTATATTTTAATGAATTTGCCTTGCTAGCTTGAAGAAATTGTAGTTACACTATTTTAAACCTAGGACATACGTTCTTGTGATATTTTAAGCAGGATAAAACACTCTCTTTTTTATTTTTCTGAATTATATGATTTCTGGGTGTTATTATGATTTCATTGAGAAATATAGGGATACTCTTAGTAAGATTTTTCACTGACCATATGCATGTAATTTACTCTAAATCAGGTGTGTAATTAAACCTTTGGGAGGGTAACAACAGTACGTGCCAAAGCTGTAATTTAACTGTCAAACTCTGCTGTAATGTCTCTAATTATGTCTTCAAACTAAACCAAATAAAAGTGCTGTTTACAGAATCTGATAAATAAATGACAGGACGTTTTTATTAGAGGGTGTTCAGTGTTAATGTTGGTTCAGTTCCATGCCTTTTATTTGTTCCTTCTTGATTATCAAAAACTTTGCTAGTTCATCTGTTATGTACTCTGTTCAGCTAAATAAAGGAGGCCCCAGGGTACATTGTACTCTGTGACATATTTGCAATAGAAAATAAAACAGTGGTAAAATGTCAAAGCTGATGGTTCCTCTTGGATTGCTAGAGTGTCTGACCTGAATTAAGTGAGCGAAATTGAACCGCTGAACACAGGTTAAATATTGATCTGTTGGTTCCGCCTACTGTTTCCTGATGGAGAGTAAATGTGTGCCCATACACCCCCTCTGTTCTGTTGTACTGTCACAGATGGATTACACTACTGTAGGCTGTGACCTGTGTATGGACATGAGTCACTGAGCGATTGACCTAGTGAAATGGCTGTGTGTGTAGTTGAGATGAGGGAGATGTGTTACAGAGTGGTCTTACCATCCGTATGATTAAACAAACAAATTATAATATATATTATGTTTTCTTGACAAAAATACTGTTATTCTACAGATTTGGTTTAGGGTTTTTCCAAAATTCAAATGTAAACCCTTAAAATAAAACTTCAATCAAGGCCATGTCTATCAAATTAATACTTGAATGAATTCTTTATTCACTTATAGACAAGTGAAGCAATCTGTTGGTGTTTGGGGTATAGTACTGTTGTGGGCAATTTCTCCACCCATCCAATTGCTAGAACTTCAAATACTGTATATCAAGTTGTCAATCAAGTACAAGGCAGAATAACACTGAAGATAGGAATTCCAATCATGGCAATCAACTGTAGACTTAGAGCACAAACAACAAAACAGATGTAGAAAAACTAAAGGCAAGCTGCCATACAGAGGTGCAGATGTGGATACAGGAGGGTGTTAAGTGCAGTTTGCATCCATGCAATGCAAAGACAGCAAATTAATGAATATATGGAGGACTTGAATAGGACCGCTCTGATAAGCTTCTGAATTGTATTGGTGGACGTCATGATCAGCCAAGCATCAGCTGATTGCGAATTTGACTCGCTTGACCTGATAGAACTAACGCTACACTTGATTTGTTGCACACTTGTAGGGAAAAATTGGTCCCCAAACTATAACTAAGTAAACCAACACATATACACACTCACACAACTAAGATCTACATGTGTTTCTATGTATTAGTTTACACTCTCTGAAAATTATTTCATTGGATCAAATGAAGACAATACACAAAAGAATAGATGAACATATAAGAGACATGATACTAGCTTCTGTACTACTACCAGGGAATGAGCGAATCATATTTCAGCCATTTGATATTCTGATACTACATGATATTCTGACACTACATGACTCAAGCGCATCTCCTTTGATGTTTTGAGTTGGTGAATGGTCTGCGACAAGAAGTTTCGGAGTGCACGACCAACTGTCATGTAGTGTGCGCACTCTTGCTACTGGCACGAAGAGATGGATTTCAAACCTGCTCGAAATCTGGCCGATGAGTCGTCAGGTGTCTGGACAAGCAAGAGATCGACAATGAGCAACAGTCAATAAAATATAGAGAGTGCGCACAGGGAGAGCAATGCACTGGGAAGAAGGAGGCAAAAAAGAATTAGATAATAAAATAAAACATCACCTACATCTCTCTACCAGTTGGCTTTAGCATTTTAAGCGGTTTATCTTTTTTCTTTTCGGTGCAAAAAAACAAGTTTGTTGACATCACGATGTTGATATCTTGAATAGACTGTGTTTGTGAGTTAATTTTGTTATCGTAATTTAAAGATGCGTTTTGTGTTACCCGTTTGAAACGAGACAATGCTAGAGACAGCTGTAATGAGGTCCAAACTGTTTGAGATTTATCCACTTTAAACATACAGTATTCAGTCATTGGGCTTGTGCCACAGCAGCAGAGCACAGCCTAATAAAACAAAAGCTTAAACTTTGCCTGTTACGTGCAGATTTAAGGGGAAATTTTCAACCGATTGAGAAAAAAACCCCAAATACATGCAGAAAAACTTCACAAAATGTGAGACTTGTGTCTCTGCAGGACAAAAAAATTTACATTTTCCAATCAGTGGGTGTTTTCCTACTACATTTAGATTCCCTACTTTCATTGGATAGTTGACAAATGCCCATCCCGGTTTGGACACGCCCACTGATTACTACATTGAGATTCCTTACTTTAATTGGATAGTTGAAGACAGCCTATCCCGGTATGAAAACACCCACAGATTGGGAAACGCCCATTATTGTTCCTTACACTTGTGATCGGATCACCTAAAACACATCATAATACCAGGTGTACACAGTGCCTCAGTCGGGGAGGAATGGTCATGTGGTTGATACACCCCAGTCTGCAATCAGTTGTTTAGTGTGTGCACCAGGATGACGGAAAACAAGACTGATTCGCAGGATGCTGGTGTGTTTATGACATGTCATACTAGTCCTCTGTCTGTATATGTGCAGCTATGCAGCAGGTGTTGGATAATCTGAGTGAGTTGCCTGCCACCACCGGGGCTAAAGACCTTGACCTCATCTTCCTCAAAGGTGTCATGGAGAGCCCTATCGTACGCTCGCTGGCCAAGGTAAAACACACATTTTATTTAATGTTTTACTATAGTTTTATAGCTAAATAGGTTCAGACTAAATTAAACTGTTTGGATATTGTCATGATTGAATAACATCATCATTATTCACACACATTTAGACACTCATGCTCATAAGAATGTTGAATCAAGGCTGTGTCCTGGCAATTAATGTTAAATTGTCAGAAAAAGTAGCTAGACTACAGTCAGAAATACAAATTAATTGATTATCTTTTTGATGACCTAATTGAGAAATTATAATATGTTTGTCTTCAGGCTCATGAGCGTTTGGAGGATGTGAAGTTGGAGGCAGTACAAGAGAATAATGTTGAGCTTGTGACTGAGATTCTGGGTGACATCAGTGGACTGAGTGTACGAGATGACAGCGCAGCAGAACTGTCCAAAATCCTGCAGGAGCCTCATTTTCAGGTACATTCTCATCTCTTCTCTTCTCGTCTCATACCTTCTCTTTACTTTTGTTTTGTATGGTCTCACATACCTTGTCTGAACTATTCTTCTCATCTCGTACCTTGTCTCTTCTCTTCTACTCTCTTCTCATGCTGCCTCTTCTCCTCTCTTCTTGACTCATAATTGTTTCTCGTTGTTTTACTTTCAGTCTCTCCTGGAGGCCCATGACATTGTGGCATCTAAATGCTATGAGGCCCCGCCCCCTCCTGAAGTAACCAACAATGTGGCCATAAACAATGCTCTCATGCAGGCTGATGCAGTCAGGATGATTGGTATCCACAAGAAAGCAGGAGAACCACTGGTGTGTGTGTGTGTGTGTGCACTTTTGTGACAGTATATACATTTGCATAATATTTGGATATGTGTTGTCAGTCACTATTTTAAATCTCATTCATTCATAATTTCAGTCAGTATCTTGTCCATATACCCAGATACACCAATAGGACCTCTTAATATTCATGTATTCGCTGTGTGTGAGAGAGTGTCTGTATGCATGTCATAACTCATGTTATTGGTTTGTCCAGGGTGTGACCTTCCGAATGGACAAGGGTGACCTGGTGATTGCTCGGATTCTTCACGGAGGGCTGAATGACAGGCAGGGGCTGCTACATGTGGGTGACATTATAAAGGAGGTGAATGGGAAGGACGTTGGCAATAATCCCACTGATCTCCAGGAGATGCTGAAAGAATGTAGTGGAGGAATAACACTAAAAATACTGCCCAGCTACAGAGATGCTCCAGCACCACCACAGGTTCACACACAAACACGCATACATTTCTATACATACATGCACATATGTGTTTAAAAACACTGCAAATACAAATCTATGCATATGCAGACATTTGTTTGCTTGATCATATTCATGCATTCTAATATTCATGCAAACCATATAAACCAGATTATTATACCAGTTTTCTCTCTGTCCATTACCCTTTGTGAGATTGTGTGTAGTGACACGCATGTAAACTACTGCACTTGTGCACATGCATACCACAACATTAATCATTCATCCTCTGGGCTCCTTTTGTCCATTTGGGAAATCCCATGAAGCTTTGTGGTAAAAGAGATCCCTAAAAGCCCTATTAATAACACTCCACATGCTATCTGGGGCAAGATACACACATGCAGTTTTCAATCTTATTACATGAATGGGAGTTTTTATCTGTCACACATATCTCTCTCTCTCTCTGTCTCTCACTCTCTTTCTGTGAATGTATGTAGTTATAATTTATTAGTGGGATTTCAGAAGGCATTTAGAAAAGAATTCACTTTAAAACTGAAATGGTGACATATTGGGGCCTGGGTAACTCCGCGAGAATTGACGCTGACTACCACCCCTGGAGTCACGAGTTCGAATCCAGGGTGTGCTGAGTGACTCCAGCCAGGTCTCTTATGCAACCAAATTGGCCCGGTTGTTAGGGAAGTTAGAGTCACATGGGGTAACCTCTTCGTGGTCACGATTATTGGTTCTCACTCTCAGTGGGGCACTTGTTAAGTTGTGCGTGGATCGCGGAGAATAGCATGAGCCTCCACATGCTGAGTCTCCGCGGTGTCATGCACAACGAGCCACGTGATCAGATGCGTGGATTGACTATCAGAAGCGGAGGCAATTGAGACGTGTCCTCCACCACCCGAATTGAGGTGAGTAACCGCACCACCATGAGGACCTACTAAGTAGTGGGAATTGGGCATTCCAAATTGGGGAGAAAAGGGGATACAAATAAAAAAGAAAGAAATGGTGACATATTTAAGTTAATGAAACTAGATCATAGTCCTTCAAAATAAGACTTTAACAGGCAGGGAAATGTCAGTATTTGACAGTGACAGTATTTGATTCGGAATAGTTTACCAAAAAAGGACAATTTTGTTGTGATTTACTCGCCTTCATGTTGCTTCATTCCTGTATGACTTTCTTTCTATGTTGATGGTCTTTTCCATATAATGACCAGGGTCTGTCACAGGAAAAACATCATTAAAGCAGTATATTGAACTTGGACTATACTATATTGAAAGTCTTCTAAAACCACACCATAGCTTTGTGTGAGAAACCGATCAAATAAGTCATTATTCCCTGAAAAAATTGCCCTCTGCCTTAGGTTTCAAATCTCATTCATGCTTCCGCATACTCAAACTTGATCTAATAAGAGGACACTGTGTTTACATTATAGGTGACCTTTATAAATGACTGTAAATGTAGACACAAATAATTATTTTATCCAGTATGCAATTAACATTTTCTCTGTAATCCCAATGAATATGCAAAACAGCTCAAGTTCAAACTTTCCTGAGAGACAGAGTGTGTAATTGTAGTAGAATTATACCTTTTTTAGCAGTAATTTGCTGATTGGTAAATAGTTGGAGATTTACTACATTACTGAATATAATAATCATGCTATGTGCATTTTGGAGTTTGGATTACCTGACCCGTTTCGCATCTCACAGGTGTATGTGCAACCACATTTTGACTACAATCCAGCCAATGACAATCTAATTCCATGCAGAGAGGCGGGGCTTGCTTTCAAAAGGGGTGATATCCTGCAAATTGTCAACCGGGAAGACCCAAACTGGTGGCAGGTGTGATATTTCTGTTTTTTACTGGCCTCTTCTAGATTTGAACTCATTTGCACTGGTCTGTTAACTTTAATCAGGCTTATGTATTTCATTGGGTGTTTTGTTTTGAGTGACAGGCATGCCATTTAGTGAGAGGAGCTACTGGACTGATTCCCAGTCAGTTCCTTGAAGAAAAGAGAAAAGCATTTGTTCCTAGAGACTTGGATGTAACAGGTGATATACCCAAAGACAAACACTCACTCACCAGAAGTAGCATAGACGGTTCTAAACAACTAAACGCACTAAAAACAACATCCCTTATAAGCATTTTCAAGTGTCCACCAAAATACTATATTTACTGCAGTTTCTAGAATAAAACTGTAGTAACTTGGCATTATCCACCACTGTAATCAAAACAAAATGACAGAAAGATTCTGAAAGACTGTTAAAGGAATATGGGTTCAATACAAGTTAAGCACAATTGACAGCATTTGTGGCATAATATTGATTACCAAAAATAAAATTTTTTTGACTTATCCCTCCTTTTCTTAAAAAAATTCTAAAAAAATAAACGTGGGTTACAGTGAGACTTTTGGTTGAAGTGAATGTGGCCAAGTCATAAACATTTAAATACTCACCGTTTCAAAAGTATAGCCACAAGACGCAAACATTGAGTTTTAACATGATTTTAATGTGATAAAATCGCTCTGTGTAAAGTTATAGCCAATTTGACAACTTCAGTGCCATGATGGTGTAATGTCAAGAAAATCAAAACCCTAAAACACCTGTAAAAATGTTGATTTAAACAACTTTACAGCTCAAATAATACATAATTTTAAAAGAAGTGCTTTTATAAAATTATACTGTAAGCAGCACATTTCTGCCTTTTAGACCCTCCAAAAATTGCCCCATTCACTTTCATTGTAAGTGCCTCACTGTAACCTTGATTTGTGATTTTTTTTTAAAGAAAAGGTAACTCTAGTAACTTTGGTTTCTTGGCAGAAACTATGGTTACCATGGAAAATCTTGTAAGTGATTTACATAAATGTATGTTTGTGCTAATAAAAGCCATAAGGCTACAGACAATCCAGATGGAAGTTCCCTCTAGTGACTAAATATAGTATTACATCACATAATCTCTCTCTTGCTCTGTCTTGTGTTTTAGGAATCCTGTGTGGAACAATGACTGGTAAAAAGAAGAAGAAGATTATGTACATAACTGCCAAGAATGCAGGTAAGCCCCTGTTTAATATTTAGTTTTTCAAAGTCTCATTTGAATTTGATTATCAAAATACATCTCATCTTGCCTTTACTGATATAATCCAACAAGACTTGTCTGACTAGTTAAACTAATTTTTCTTCTCTTGTGATTGGTTTTATTAAAGAATTTGACCGGCATGAGCTTCAAATCTATGAGGAGGTAGCACGTATGCCGCCGTTTCAGAGAAAAACCCTCATTCTGATTGGAGCACAAGGAGTGGGCCGTCGTAGCTTAAAAAACAGACTGGTTGTATTACATCCCACCCGCTTTGGTACAACTGTACCACGTAAGTACACATATGTGCACTCATGAAACTTCCAACCACAAAATGTCCCCAATTATAAATATGACATATATTTACCCATTTCTCCTTTTACTTTTTCTGCCTTTCTCAAAATCTCAGACACGTCTCGGCGGCCTCGTGAAGATGAACGAGATGGTCAGTCGTATAGATTTGTAACACGGTTAGAGATGGAGATGGACATCAAGGCTGGCCGTTACCTGGAACATGGCGAGTACGATGGAAACCTCTACGGTACTAAAATCGATTCCATCCACGAGGTTGTCAATGCCGGGCGCACCTGTATTCTAGATGTGAATCCTCAAGTGAGTACTTGAACAAACTTCTACTCACCAGTTTTCTCCAAGAGGTTTTTCATTGACATTTAATGACACATTTAGTTAGTTAATAGAATCACAAGTTTATAAAGAGTTAATTTGTTTACATAGGACATCTAAATGAAAAAGGGTTTAGTGCTGCTAGTGGCTCCGAAATGACACACTTCACCTTAAAAGCTTCAAAACAAAGCCCTTAATATGTATGGATATATCTGGTTTATATTTATATTATAAAAGCATGTTAATAGTTTTAATCTTTTCCTGGTCACTCCTCAGGCTCTGAAGGTGTTGAAAACGGCAGAGTTTATGCCATATGTTGTGTTCATTGCCGCACCAGAGTTTGACACACTGAAGGAAATGCACAAAGCTGTGGTTGATGCTGGAATCACTACCAAACAACTTGCAGTGAGTTTTTTTCTAAATTATTAGCAGTGTAAAGCTTTTTTTATTGCGATTGTCATACTTGGGGCAAATCCCTGAACTCAGTTTTGTCTTGTAACTCGTCCTGTACTGATTGGTCTGCAGACATGAATGATACCTTAATTAGTGTAGATTGTAGGACTTTTCTAAGATTTGCACCTAAACTGGCAAAAAAATCTCACAGACCTACATCAAGGAGGGATCCGAGACATCTTGGCACCAAAATATCATAGAGACCAAGGGGTGGGCTGTTTTGTCTTTTGGGCCATTAAACAAACCCCTAGCAATGCCCTAGCAACCACACAGAACAGCCTAGCAACCTCATAGCAGCACACTAAATATCACTCAGAACACCTTAGCAATCACGTAGTAACATGGTAGAAACCACTGACAATGCCCTAGAAACTAGGGGTGCTCTTCATTTGAGCGATCTCGATATCGATTCTTAAATCCCAAGTTCGATCTTTTACTTTATGCGCTGTAGGCTTGGGATCGATAATCTGAAGATTTTCCCGACGATCATCAATATAGACCGATCAGCCTCAACATTAAACCACCTGCCTAATATTGTGTAGGTCCCCCTCATGCTGCCAAAACAGCGCCAACAGAATAGCATTCTGAGATGATATTCTTCTCACCACAATTGTACAGAGTGGCTATATGAGTTACTGTAGACTTTGTCAGTTCTGGCCATTCTCTGTTGACCTCTCTCATCAACAAGGCATTTCCATCCACAGAACTGCTGCTCAATGGATGTGTTTTGCTTTTGGCACCATTCTTAGTAAACTAGAGACTGTTGTGTGTGAAAATCCCAGGAGATCAGCAGTTACAGAAAAACTCAAACCAGCCCATTTGGCACCAGAATATTCTGAGATGCAGGTTGCAGCTGTTTTGGCAGCACGTGGGGGACCTACATGATATTAGGCAGGTGGTTTAATATTGAAGCTGATCAATGTGTATGTGTGTATATATATATATATATATATATATATATATATATATATATATATATATATATATATATATATATATATATATATATGGATTTTTCAGATATAAATAGGGCTACCCGTTGCACAATATCTTTGTTTTCAAATATATTTCTCAAAACAACTTTGGTAAAGTGTAAGCGGCAGGGTATATTTAAGGGGGTCGCACACCGGACGTGTCTGGTGGACGACATGGCACATTCTAAATTTCAAACAAAAAATGTTCTATGAAGGTACATACACAGCGCAGGCTCACCGTCTCCATAGGCTGCATAGAGACATGGAGCACAACACGCATAGTTTTCCATTGAATTCGACCCAGATCATTATCAAAAGGACAACAATTATTTACTCTAGCCATCACTGGATGATATATTGTGAACATGGTTCTCATATAGCCTACACAATGTATTTTTAGTTACAAGTATGTCTTTTCGTGGTTCGACATTTTGAATGAAACCTCTTCAAAGTTACATAAAGAGAAATTGTATAATAATTTCTAAGCATTCAGTTTGCATGTTAAATCAGTTTAATACACTAACCTGCAAACCTAGTCACTTTCATTCTTGAAAAAGTAGTAAACCTCTGTAACTTTTTTGTGTATGCGTCCTGTGCAAGGAGCTCTAAAATGTCCGTTCTATTTTGTGATATACCAGTGCCTTGTGACCTGCTTCATTAAATGTTATATCACCTTTTTGTGGTCTCCCTACACTACTATGCCAACTGACAGTGAACTGCGAATTATTAGGCTTCTAAATGTCAGCTAGTTTTTATATATCGATGCCTCAAAAATATATCAATAAAATAACGTGCCAATCAATAATCAATATTTTATGACATTCCTAATGTGCAGCCCTCTACAATGTGAGGAAATCACTCAGATTTGCAACCAAATTTCACGCTATGCGACTAAAAATGTATATATTTGGCAAATGGCTGGTAAATGTGTACATATGACTCACCAGTGAATGATTTCTGTAGTATAGTGGTGTAGTGGGCTTTCACTGTTGAGAAAAAGTTGTTCCGCATGTCCAAAGACGAGATCCACGCAACCCATTTGTCATTTGAATGATGTCTCTTTTAACATCCTTTCTGTTCTGTACATTCATTTGTTGATTAAATACAACAACAAAAAAAAACATTTTGTTCTAATCACGGATAGCATGGATGAGAGAAAGTAATTTGAGTCCTTGTTAACATGCGCTCATTTACAAATGCCCTTTACAGAACTGCTGGTTTTCTTAAAGAGACAGTGCCTGTTTTTAGCACATGTTTCAACAAATCAATATAAATGTTTGAAAATAGTACAAATAATGCAATTAAACAATAAACAGCTAACAAAATATAATATATACAATATAATATAATTTATTGATTTACAATGTGCACAAAATGTTAACAAAAATTAAAACAATATAATTAGTAAATTGTAAATATTTGTAATGTACCTTGTTAGAAGGTCCCCTGAATAATTAAAAGCATTAGGTGGGAGAGAATTTCTTTTATATGTAAGCAAAAGGGGCATTATAACTGAAATATACCACTATGAATTAATATCGAATATCTGGTTCATCCGAGTAAACATGCACACTAAATGTTTTCGGTTGAAAACGCATTGATTTTTCTTCTTTTACGCCTCTCATCCATTGACACAGGGTTTCCCTCGACTGAAAACATTTGAAACTTACCATACACTTTGGAAAATTATGACAAATGTTGTAGTGTAGACGTGGCTTAAATCTGTTCTATCTTAATTCAAAGAGATGCTGAAACCTCTCTCTCTCCCACAGGATGTGGACCTGAAGAAGACTGTGGACGAAAGCGCTCGTATCCTGCGGGCTTACAGACACTACTTTGACCTTGTCATTGTCAATGACAACCTAGACTGTGCATTTGAGACACTGCAGGCAGCTGTGGACAAACTCTGCAGTGAACCACAGTGGGTTCCAGTGAGCTGGGTCTACTGAGGTCACCTTTTACAAGATCACCATACAAGAGTGTTAGAGTGTGTATGAATGTGTGTGCATGCATGAATGTGTGTGAGAAGTATCCGAAGTGATGGATGTGGGGCGAAATTAAGTTACACATTTGGATTAACCAACCAAATGAGTGTCATCTCCTACAACATCACCAATAGCCCCAACCTCTCTTTTGTGTACACAATGCAATGTTTTTTCTACTCAACCTGAAAGGGAAGAATACTTATTTATTTGAGTGTTTGTATGTTTTTAAAGAATATCTTTCTATTTGTAATATCTTGGGAGATCGGAGAAAAGAGAAGACAAGGAATATATTAGCTGGCTTTGACGAATCCGAGGCCATATCTTTTAATTTATTGTTTTAGTTCATTTTTCCGTGTTTGTTTTTCTTTTTGTAGTTCCTAAACTGTGACGTTTTTGTACTCAAATGACGAACTAACCTGACAGTGTAGCAGGCCAAGGGCTCATTTAGAACATTCTAGAATGCAATCCCAAAACCAAGAACCATAAAACTGTTTACAACCTCATCTCTTTTTCTGCCACATAACTTGAACTGAATCATATGCTTGTCTTCATATCCAAAAGAGATGTATTTATTCTCTTTTATGCAAAAGTCCATATCAGTGTGTGCAGTTTATTTTACATCCTGTTTTGTAGCTTTTTATTAACTGAATTTGTGTCTGTTGTAAAACGATTGGCTGCACATTATGTCTGTCTCATGATCCTCAGTGTCCTTTAAGGAACCAAACAAATAATCCTGTTGCTTTGTCATACCTTTTCTGAGCAACCTCCTTTTCTATCTGCATTAAAACATATGCATTTTTTTCTTGTATGTCAAACTTTATGTCCCAAAATGACATGACCTGTCTGCCAAAGTTTCTGTTATTTGTTTTTGTCATCTTCTCTGTCAACATGACCTCTACAACAAGGCAATAAGTAAATGGAACATTGTTACTCTCAGTTCCTCTTTTCCATCCTATCAAACACAAAAGCTTTTGGATAAAACATTGCAATATTAATATTGTTAAAAATACATGCATACACACTTACATTATAGATAATGATGATATTATGATATCGATACTCCTTAATGTATTTGCAATATTATACATGCTAGTATACTACACAAGTAACAAATTATAGGTAAGAGAGAGAGAGCGAGCGTGACCCACAAACCTTACCGCTCTCTCTCCCGCAGACTGACACACGACCACATCCCCACGCCACACCTATCATAAACTAACATAATGGATAAATGTTAGCGATAACATGAAACGTTTTTTCAAAAGCTCTCAGGTTAGCAAAGCAGATTTACTTGTAGGCCTACTTTACACATTCGGTGTGAATAAGAACAACATTAATCCGCTTAAAATATGATTGGTAAAAGTGTACAGTAGATTAAATATGTACAAATCTTTGCACATACATACAAAATTAAAGTAGCGGGGAGCATAAATAATGTGGTCTGTATATATGATTTATGAATAAATTACACTGGTGGCCAAAATGTGGGACTAATGTACAGATTTCACTGTTTCGGAAGAAAATTGGTACTTTAATTCACCAAAGTGGCATTCCACTGATCACAAAGTATAGTCAGGGCATTACTGATGTTAAAAAAAAAACCATGAATATTTAAAAAAAAGTAATTTTTGATCAAATCTAGACAGGCCCCATTTCCAGCAGCCATCACTCCAACACCTTAACCTTGAGTAATCATGCTAAATTGTAAATCTGGTACTAGAAAATCACTTGCCATTATATCAAACACAGTTAAAAGCTATTTGATCTGTTAAATGAAGCTTAATATTGTCTTTGTGTTTGTTTTTGAGTTGCCAAAGTATGCAATAGACTGGCATGTCATAAGGTCAATATTATGTCAATATTAGGTCAAAAATGACACACACACACACACACACACAAAAATAAATCAGCTTTCTCTAGAAACTCATCAATCATTGTTTTGAAGAATGAAGGCTATACAATTCTTGAAATTGCCAAAAAAAAAAGGAAACTGAATATTTCATTCAAGTACATTATACAGGTGTACACTACAAAGGACAACTAGCTCTAACAAAGACAGAAAGAGATGTGGAAGGCCAGATGTACAACTAAACAAGAGGATAAATACATCAGAGTCTCTAGTTTGAGAAATCACATGTCCTCAGCTGACAGCTTCATTGAATTCTACCTGCTCAACACCAGTTTCATGTACAACAGTAAAGAAAAAGACTCAGGGGTGCAGGACTTATGGGAAGAATTGCAAAGAAAAAGCCACTTTTGAAACAGAAAAACAAAAAGAAAAGGTTAGAGTGGGCAAAGAAACATAGACATTTGACAACAGATAATTGGAAAAGAGTGTTATGGATCTTAACCCTATTCAGCTTTTGTGGGATCAGCTAGACTGTAAGGTGCGTGAGAAATGCCCGAAAATACAGTCACATATATGACTAAGTGCTACAGGAAGTGTGGGGTGAAATGTCACCTGAGTATCTGGACAAACTGACAGCTAGAATGTCAAGGATCTGCAAAGCTGACATTGCAACACATGGATGATGTTTTGATGAGAACCGTTTGAAGTAATTTGAGAAGTTCTGAACATATTTTTTAAATTGTAATAGTTCACGTTATTAATGTCCTGACTATACATTGTGATCAGTTGAATGCTGCTTTGGTGAATAAAAAGTACCAAATTCTTTCCACAATAGCAAAATCTTTACATTACTCCAAACTTTTGGCCACCAGCTTATATAATATAAAAACGTTTGATAAAATGCACCTTGTTGGAGAAATATTAGCTATTAGATAAACTGATATAAAAGTAACAAAGATAAAATTAGCACAATTATAAGCAAGTATATATCCATCTTTTACATTTCAGTCATACTGATAACACAAGGAACATTTCATACATTCTCCATTTTAACACATCCGCCATCACTAAATCTTACTAAAGACGCAAGACCGTGTATGGCTATACACAATACCAGCGGGAGGAATCCTTCTCCAGAACTTATTTCTGCAGACAGTACGTTATCTTTTTTCCTTAACAAAACATTGCATGATTTAAATAGTTCCTCCGCTCTGTGGAATTCATCCTCCTTTTGTAAGAAAACAGGGATGATGTCCTTGCAGAGCGGCCTGCAGTTAGCAGTCAGATGATTTGTCTAGGTTTAGAGAAAACAAATATATCATGATAAAAAAACTGCTAGCTTGGATTTTTCTTACTACTAACTTGTCTTTAGCACACATTACTCCAAAGATTTATCAAAGCTCATATGTTATGTGTAAGTACATGTTTTGAGACACTTGTCCAGTCATAGAACAAAGAAATTAGCCTACCACATCAAAGGGATAGTTCACTTGAAAAGTAAAATTCATACTAAAATTTCTTTCATGTATGCTCATAAATACGCAAAGGAGAGCTATGACGGAAGTCAAGATTTTCACTGTAAAATAACTTACAAATCTTATACCTTCAGAGAACTTGATGCATGAGTTGTATGGACTACTTTTATGATAGTTTGGGTCCTTTTTTTAGCTTTAAAGTGAGTCAGCTTCGTCAACAGCCATTGTATTAAAATCTGTGAATGGGACATCCTTTAAAAATCCTCCATCAGTATTTTGTATGTCATACTGATTCGGAACAACATGTGTGTGTGTGTGTGTGTGTGTGTGTGTGTGTGTGTAGACATTAACAGGATTTTCATATTTTTGTGTGAACTAGTACTTTAAACCTTATATTATTTAGTCAGAGTGTGAAATAGCTCAAACAATGCTGAACTTACCAAATCTTTTAGACTTTTCAGGCCTTCAGAAGTACAGAAATGTCCTAGCAAGTCCAGTCCATCATCTGTCAGTTCTGAAAATAAATAAATAAAATAAATAATAATCATTTTATTCATACATGGTGTATGATGCAGACGAAAACAAATCTATAGACTCGCACAAATATTCATTTGAGTTATAGGCTCTCAAATACTCAAGCTTAAGGTGAACTAACCCTCAATACCACTGATCAGCATATGCATGGCAATCAGAACTTGTGTGCTTTGCTTGGTTGCTTTTGATGAACTTCCATTCGGATGGAATACGGCTGTGTGACAACCATTCTCAAATGCTTCACACTTCAGCAAGTCTAAAAATGCACTAATGATCTTGCTCTGTTCCTCAGACAGCTCATCCTTGAAGAAGCATGGAGCTTCATCAATGCTTAGCACCTCGAGCTGAGAAAAACAGAAAGATAATGAGATAAAAAAATTCAATTATAAAGTGATATAAGGAGGAACAGACTCATTCATAATCAGTGGGGCTCCAAAGTCCATTAGTGGGAATGCTTCTTACACTGTAAACACCAATAGTTATCTCAAATGGTAAAAAAAATTGTTATCTCAACTTAAGCACAAGTTTTACTATTCTTACTAGTTTGAATTAAGTTACCATTCAAGCCATCACTCACCCTATCCATCAAAGCTGATAGGATGGATCGATCCAACAGAATTTGTCTCAACAATATCAGTAAGGAGGAATGACACTCATCAGACAGATCATCCAGTGAACAAAACCTAGTCTGAGCATCTGCAAGTGCTACAAAGAGACCACAAACACACACACATCCTTCAGAAAATATAATATAAATGGTTTCATATCCTATATAAAAAAATATGGCAAGACCATTCTGACCAGCCAAACTGTTTTGGGAACTAAAAGGGGAAATGGGAGTAAACGGGCAATCTAACTGCGGTCCGGCATCTGACGCGGATGACTCGTCTGGGCTACCGCCTTCAGGCCAGCACGCCCAGGCTGAGGCCCAGATGTCCGACATGCTTGCCCGGGCCGCCGCCAGCGTGCGGCTGGACTGGAACCCTCCGTCCTCCCCACAGCCGTCGTGGCTGGATGATTGGTTCCTGGGGTCTGTGCGCCGCTCACAGCCAAGCCCCCGGTCCCTTTTTTCATGGAGGTGCATGATGAGCTGACGACTGCACGGAGAGCACCCCTCTTTGCTCGTCACAAAGCCGCTTCGAGCCGCTGGAATCAGTTGGACTCAGGATCCTCTTTCTAAAGACGGCCATGCTGATCGCACTCGCCTCCATCAAGAGGGTTGGGGACCTGCAGGCGTTCTCTATCAGCGACACCTGCCTGGAGTTCGGTCCAGCGACACATGTGATCCTAAGACCGCAACCAGGCTACGTGCCCAAGGTTCCTACCACACCCTTCAGAGATCAGGTAGTGAACCTGCAAGCACTGCCATGGGAGGAGGCAGACCCAGCCCCTTCGTTGATGTGTCCGGTATGTGCTTTGCATATCTACTTGAGAGGTGGATGCCATTTCATTGGCCTATCGCACCCAGGCCGTGCCCCCCCTTGCGGGTCCGAGCACACTCGACAAGGAGTGTTACATACGTAACCTAGACGTTATTGCCAACACAATGCACTCAAACACACACCTTTCTTCAGGTTACTAAGTGGAGATCCCTCCTGAATCTCTTGTTTCAACAGACCATCCACCTCTGTGGAACCGGGTAAGTTATTCTGAGGAATGTCATCATCCTCAATCCCACTCGGCTCAGTGCACAAATCTACACTCCAACAATCACAAAGAAATATTCAATCAAAACAGAGAAAGTCCAAATATATACAGAATGTACACTTTTCTAACAAATAATATTAATAATAATAATAATAAATAGTACTTAAAATGAATGATTCTTAATCAGGGGGTATTTGGAACGATTTTGCTTTGTTAAACCTTCACAACGTAAAATTATTAGGGCTGTCAAAGATTAAAACTACTTATGAAACTACTTAAAACAGTACTATTAGATTAAAATGGCAACTTTTAATTGGGATTCATCTCAAGAATCTTTTCAGTTCTTTTTTAATAAAAACAAATGTGTATGTGTAATGTACAATGTACAAGCATACGACACTCATAGCAGAATATACAGGTATATGCTACTTGGTATGTCTGTTTTTTATCCACAATACTGATTGCTTTTTTTATTATTTAAGTGAGTTTAATGGTAACACAAAATTATTATATCCAGTAGAATATAAGTTAGAAGGAAAATATGTTTTGGCTTGGTATGGATGCAAGAGTATTCAGATCATCCAGACAAAGAAGCTTGAGAAACACTGATTTAAATAACATTAGTTATTAATACCTTTAGATATTTTATTACATAAGTTAATAATAAATAAAAATTAATTATTAATAATAAACAAATTAACTTTAAATTAATATTCCAGGTTCAATACATGTTTAGCTCAATTGACAGCATTTGTGGCATAATATTGATTACCAAGAAAATGTATTTTAATTTTATTTATTTTTTTCTTAAATAAAAGCAAAAATATGGGTTGCAGTGAGGCACTTACAATGGAAGTGAATGGGGCCAATCCTTAAACATTAAAATACTCACTATTTCAAAAGTATAGCCATAAGACATAAAAAATATGCGTGTTAACATGATTTTAATGTGATACTTAAACTTATAACACTTTCTAATCTTTTCTGTGTAAAGTTATAGTCAATTTTGCAACTTTGTTGCCATTACAAAAACTTTACAGCTCAATTAATACATGAGTTTTAACAGAAAAATGAAACCATGGTTATATAAAATGACAAGCTTCACATTTCTGCCTTTAAAACTTCTAAAAATTGTTCCCATTCACTTTTTTTTAAAGAAAGGAGGGACGAAAGGAGGGACATTAAATTCCTTTAATGTTCTAGTAGACAGCAACACAAATGTCACTTACCAAAATAGCCATCACTGCTGAGGCTCATTTCAATGACACTGTAAGCCATTACAGTGTCTGGTGGGATCTCTATGGCAATCGTAGATTTGAGATTACCACTCCCTTCCATGGACATCTGAAAGACCATAGAAACACTAATTCATTCAAAACATTCATTCATGCAATAACGTAAATAGCTACATTCTTTTAATCCCTGGACATGCACACAATTCTTACAAACCTCTGCAAAACTTGTTCCAAAAATCCCAAGACAGCTGCCCTGCTCCAGTTCAGTACAGGAGATTGTGCATTCACAGGTGGTAAAGATTCGCTCTTTAAGCAGGGTGAAACCCATATTCCTTTTCATTGACTGCTGAATCAAAGGGTGACAGAGGTCCACCTTCCTACAGGGGCCATCAATACCAACAGGTCAAATCAAAACCAGAAAAATAACTAAATTACAAAGTTGAGCCTTGTAATTAGTATTCTGCTAACCCATGTCAAATTTCTTCCTTGTAAGCTTATACACATTACATGTTAAGAGATAAGATTCGACTTTAGGTCCAAAGTGAAGAGGTCAGTTTAGAAATATGACTAATTATATAATGATTTTCAAACAATAATAATAAAAATAATGCATAATATAATATTGTAGTGCTCTGTGTTCCAAATAAAACACAAGTTAAACTTAAATGGACCAAATGTGAGCCCACTTTCACGGTTTCACTTTTTTTTTCCCCTCAAGTGTAAAAACACTGTCATTCTACAAAGTTGGTCGTTTTGTCAATTTAAGTATGGCTGACATCACATACACATTGCATGAGTGTTTTTCTCTAACCTGCCTCTGGAATCCATCAGAAGTCTTTGAATATTTACATCCTCCTTGCGAAGTGATGCACGAGATAAGGAGAGTTGAATTGTGCCCTGTCCAGTAGCAGTCATGGCGACACCACCACCACCCACCTTCGCAGATCCACTCACACAGTCAGTGTATGTTTCCTGATATTTCACAAAGTCTGTCTCCTCAAGCACTGATACAATGAAAGATATTTATTTTAACAAGGACAAAAGTTAAGCTAGTTATTATTTTTATAGCTCATGAACATTCTTACAGACACATTACACTAACAGTTACATATCCATTAGGGCAGTTTTGTGCACATCAAAATGAACTTGTACATGCTGAGAACATACAGCATTGAGACTTACAATATATCAGTGTTATTTAAAAAAAAAAATTTTATTTAAACCTTTATTTAACCAGGAGAAAATCCTCACTGAGATTAAAATCTCTTTTACAGGAGTGTCCCGGCCAAGATAGGCAGCCCAATTATTCAAACACATATACACACATATAACAATAAAACAATACAACACACAATAAAGTAGGATTAAAAGTACAACCTCAGAAGCAGTTGCAAATCATTAAATCTTTCTCTAGCGCTTGTATAAGTGTTCTGAAATTGCTGAGAGGCACCAAATGATTCAGCCTCAATGTCATCTGTAGAGAGTTCCATTCTGAAGGTGCAGCAGTTAAAAGCAGTTTTGCCTATATTAGTTCTGACTCGAGGTACATGCAGATTGTAAAAAAACTGTGAGCGCAGTGAATAGTTACCTAATACTTTTTTCTTAAGCATACAACAAAGATAAGACGGTAAGACCCCCAAAATTGCTTTATATATCAATAAGTTCCAGTGCATTTTCCTTCGTACAGCAAGAGAAGACAAACAAACTCTATTGTATAATGCACAATGATGTGTAGAAAATGTGCAATTCGTGATAAATCTTAAGGCACCATGGTACACAGCATCTAGGGAGGCAAGAATATGAGAAGGAGCATGCTGATACACTACATCCCCATAATCAAGAACTGGCAAGAAAGTCACAAACACAAGCTTTTTCCTTGCAATAAGCGAAAAGCAAGACCTATTTCTAAAATAAAATCCCAACTTCTTCTTTAATTTTTGTTTCAAGTAATTAATGTGTGAAATTAATTTTAATGTGTCATCAATTATAATGCCCAGGTATTTATACTCTGACACTAATGTAATCGGTTTTCCTTGTAAAGTTCGAAGAGCACTAGAACTATCTAAAGATTTTCTACAATTGGAGAACCACATGAATTTTGTTTTCTCAACATTTAAGACCAGCTTTAAAATAAAAAACCTTGACTGAATGATATCAAATACTGATTGTAAGTCTCTCAAAGCCTCTTGTTTTGTAGGAGCAGCGTAATAGATGACAGTGTCATCTGCATAAAAATGAAACCTTGCTTTATCAATATTTACATCAAGACAGTTGCATTTGCATTTACATTTATGCATTTGGCAGACGCTTTTATCCAAAGCGACTTACAGTGCACTTATTACAGGGACAATCCCCCCGGAGCAACCTGGAGTTAAGTGCCTTGCTCAAAGACACAATGGTGGTGGCCGTGGGGATCGAACCAGCGACCTTCTGATTAACAGTTATGTGCTTTAGCCCACTACGCCACCACCAATCCACACAAACAGTTGATATATATAGTGAATAATAATGGCCCCAATACAGATCCTTGGGGAACTCCCTTAGCCACTTCTTTTAAGTCAGATTTGATACCTTGCACCTGCACACATTGGGTTCTTCCCTTTAAATACGTCTTAAACCACGAGACTGCATTAACTGACAACCCTACACTTCTAAGTCTTTCCAACAATATGTCATGGTCCACAGTGTCAAACGCTTTAGATAAATCAATAAAAAGGCATGCACAGTGTTGTTTTTCATCTAAGGACCCAACAAGGTCATTTACAACTTTCAGGACAGCCGTTATAGTGCTGTGTTTTTTACGAAATCCCGATTGGTTGATAGTCAACAGCTTATGCATCTGTAAATACTGTGTCAGTTGGTCACTGATAATTCTTTCCAAATGTTTTGATAAAATACAAAGCTTTGAAATCGGTCTATAGTTATCTAGTGAACTAGAGTCACCCCCTTTCAACAAAGGAACCACTGTGGAATTTTATTAGTTGTTAAAGAAAGATTGAACAAATGCGTTAATGGCGGTGAGATAATATCAGCTGCTATTTTTAAAAACAATGGATCAATAAGATCAGGACCTGATGATTTGTTTACATCTAGATCTTTTAGTACAGAGCAAACATCAGAAGGGTTAATATGATTAAAAACAAACTCTGTTGTCCATAAATTATGCTCTGCATTAAGGAATTCAGAATTTACATTATAATTATTAATCTTAAAAAAATAAAAAAACAATTTTGTTAACTGCAATAAAGATAAAAGCTAACATATCTGGAAAAATGGAAACTATAACTAAAATAAAAAAAGTCTACAAATTAATTTTAGTTTTACTGTTGGGCACACAGTTTTATACATTTTTAAACCTTTACAACCTACCTTCAAAAAACATGAAAATGTCACTAGACAGAGATAATACTAGACGGCTCCGAGATATTTAACAGTGTTAAGCATTTAAACTATATAAGTCAATACATTAAAGGTATAGTTCACAAAAAAAAAATATTCTCTGTTCTCTCATAATTTACTTACCCTCATCCCATCCCAGATGTGTATGACTTACTTTCTTCTGAACACAAACATTTTTAGAAGAATATTTCAGCTCTGTAAGTCCTCACAATGGAAGTGAATGGTGGCCAGAACTTTGAAGGACCAAAAAGCACATAAAGGCAGCAAAAAAGCAATCCATAAGGTTACATCAGTATCTTCTGAAGCGATATGATTGGTGTGGGTGAGAAACAGATAAATATTTAAGACCTTTATTAATATAAATTTCTGCACAAAAAATGCAAATCGCCAAAAAACAATAGACTGAAAATGTGAAAGTATAAGTGGAGATTTGTAGTAAAAAAGGACTTAAATATTTATCGGTTTCTCACCCACACCTATTATATCGCTTCTGAAGATACAGATTTAACCAATAGAGTCTTTTGTATTGCTTTTATGCTGTCTTAATGTGCTATTTTCACTTGAATTTTATGGACCTACAGAGCTGAAATATTCTTCTAAAATTCTTTGTTTGTGTTCTGCAGAAGATAGATAATCATACAGATATGAGACGGCAATTAAAATTTTGGGGTGAACTATTCCATTAACTTTAGCAGTCCTAAAATACTAAAACTAAAATCAAAACTAAATATATATATAAAAAAAGTTGCATACTCTAATATTTTGTTGGACCGCCTTTAGCTTTGATTACGGCACACATTCGTTGTGACATTGTTTCGACAACCTTTAGAATATCGTGCAAAAGTTCATTAATTTCAGTAATTCAACTTAAAAGGTGAAATTAATATATTATATAGACTCATTACAAGCAAAGTAAGATATTTCAAGCCTTTATTTGATATAATTTTGATGATTATGGCTTACAGCTTATGAAAACCCCAAATTCAGAATCTCAGAAAATTAGAATATTGTGAAAAGGTTCAGTATTGTAGGCTCAAAGTGTCACACTCTAATCAGCTAAACACCTGCAAAGGGTTCCTGAGCCTTTAAATGGTCTCTCAGTCTGGTTCAGTTGAATTCACAATCATGGGGAAGACTGCTGACCTGACAGTTGTGCAGAAAACCATCATTGACACCCTCCACAAGGAGGGAAAGCCTCAAAAGGTAATTGCAAAAGAAGTTGGATGTTCTCAAAGTGCTGTATCAAAGCACATTAATAGAAAGTTAAGTGGAAGGGAAAAGTGTAGAAGAAAAAGGTGCACAAGCAGCAGGGATGACCGTAGCCTGGAGAGGATTGTCAGGAAAAGGCCATTCAAATGTGTGGGGGAGCTTCACAAGGAGTGGACTGAGGCTGGAGTTACTGCATCAAGAGCCACCACACACAGACGGGTCCTGGACATGGGCTTCAAATGTCAAACGTCTTACCTGGGCTAAAGAAAAAAAGAACTGGTATGTTGCTCAGTGGTCCAAAGTCCTCTTTTCTGATGAGAGCAAATTTTGCATCTCATTTGGAAACCAAGGTCCCAGAGTCTGGAGGAAGAATGGAGAGGCACACAATCCAAGATGCTTGAAGTCCAGTGTGAAGTTTCCACAGTCTGTGTTGGTTTGGGGAGCCATGTCATCGGCTGGTGTTGGTCCACTGTGCTTTATTAAGTCCAGAGTCAACACAGCCGTCTACCGGGACATTTTAGAGCACTTCATGCTTCCTTCAGCAGACAAGCTTTATGGAGATGCTGACTTCATTTTCCAGCAGGACTTGGCACCTGCCCACACTGCCAAAAGTACCAAAACCTGGTTCAATGACCATGGTATTACTGTGCTTGATTGGCCAGCAAACTCGCCTGACCTGAACCCCATAGAGAATCTATGGGGCATTGCCAAGAGAAAGATGAGAGACATGAGACCAAACAATGCAGAAGAGCTGAAGGCCGCTATTGAAGCATCTTGGTCTTCCATAACACCTCAGCAGTGCCACAGGCTGATAGCATCCATGCCACGCCGCATTGAGGCAGTAATTAATGCAAAAGGGGCCCAAACCAAGTACTGAGTACATATGCATGATTATACTTTTCAGAGGGCTGACATTTGTGTATTTAAAATCCTTTTTTTTTTATTGATTTCATGTAATATTCTAATTTTCTGAGATTCTGAATTTGGGGTTTTCATAAGCTGTAAGCCATAATCATCAAAATTATATCAAATAAAGGCTTGAAATATCTTACTTCGCTTGTAATGAGTCTATATAATATATTAGTTTCACCTTTTAAGTTGAATTACTGAAATTAATGAACTTTTGCACGATATTCTAATTTTTCGAGTTTCACCTGTATATTTACGTCCAGAGTTGCATCAATTTTAGTCTGAGTCAAACCACTCTGTAAAGTCTTCTCCAGCACATCCCAAAGACTTTCAATGGAGTTAAGTTCTGGACTCTGTGGTGGCCAATTCATGTGTGAAAATGATTCCTCATGCATCACTTTGGAATAGGGTCAATCTGAAATCATCAGACCACATGACCTTTTTCCATTGCTCCACTGTCCAATCTTTATGCTCCTTAGAAAATCGTTTGTCCGCTTAGCCTCACTTCTCTGCGCAGTTAGCCAACCATCCTCAACCATGCTGGTGGAACGCCTTTAGTAGGCCTCGTGGAGACTCACAATTGGTCACTTTCTAAGTCAGAACATTCTAACCCTGATTTAGCACCACTCCGATGGAAAGAAACCATAACCGCGACAACGAGCCTGGATCCTTACAGAACGGCATGGTTTCGCAAAAATAACGGTTTGTTCCGATAGTGCAAAGCGCAAAAAAAAAAAAGGATACAAAAATATCTATTTCAAAACTATTATAAATCTAAAGGTAAATTTACTAAAGATTTGTGTAACTTTTGTGGAGGTATTTCAGTGCAAAAAAATCTGCATTTTCCTCACTAACTACCCACAATATATTTTAAGAAAAAGCACTGCATCTTGAGTATTTAAATTCATTGTCATTCCTTTCCATGCAAACATGTCCCGGCAGCGTGTGTCAGATCATAGTTGTCTGCTGCATCCTCTGCAATATAGCGCTCAGAAACTGCCTGCAAGATCGAAATTGTGCCATGCAACTTGCGTTCAGCACAAATATTGTGGCCGCAATTGCTCCATTGCCGGATCTGCATAATTCCATTCCATTTGCCGCTAAACTAGTGCAGACAGCACACACAAATAAACAGCGCTTTTACCGCAGCGCAATTCATTCTTAGTGAATTCCCCCTCTGTCTTTTATACTATAAGACTCTAGGATCTTTACCTGGTTGTATTGCATTCCCCAGCAGCAGGTGTTGAAGAGTGAAGGATGTAGGTCTGTACTTAGTTCGCTGCCAGAACCAAACTTTTTGGCTTTTCAGCACCACCATAAGCGGCTGGAGTTTTTTTGAATCATTCAAACTGGAAGCCGCAATCAGAGCACCATGAGGATCAGTCTGTTGGACCAGCTTCTTTGTCGCTTTCTTAAACATCCCCTACACAAGCATGGCAACATTAACACATTCATTGAAGACAAAGACAAAAATGAAAATTCTTTCAATATTCACTCACCTCACTCAACTCATGTTGTTCCAAACCCTTATTACTTTCTTTCTTCTGTGGAACATGTTCTGCACAGTCACTATTCACTTTCATTGTATCTTTTTGGTGACATTTTGCCAAACATCTCCTTTTGTGTTCCATGGAAGAAAGAATGTCATAAAGGTTTGGAACAACTTTAGGATGCATAAATGATGACATATTTTTACTTTTGGGTGAACTGAAGCATGACCATTCTCTTCAAACTAATTCCATTAGCCCATATTAGATTAGAACACTTTACATTGTGATCTTAATTGACCACAAAATACTCCAACATTGCAATTGCATGAGTATTATCCTTCTATGTAAACTCTTCCTGTTCTTTCAAATGATACATTTCAAGCCACCCTCCCATTCAGCTTTATGAACAGTCCTTGGGCCCAGCTATGCAGAGAACATTTTACGAAATTAGTAACTGATCTTCTCAGACACTTTTAGCCCCAGAGAGATAATGAGTTATTGAGAAATTCTCTTTTCATGCAACAAGCAGGTAAAAAATAACAAAAAGGGAAATAAATGACAGAAGACAATGCAGAACCTTGTAGGGAGTTACAGGCATGTTTGTTTGTGTTAACTCAATAAAACAGCATGAAAAAACGTTAGCTTCTAAGGGGCTAAAGTCAGTGGAGAACGGGAACTCCCCTGGCATGAGGCCGATGATTCCCATAACAGCAGTGTCTAGTATAAACTGTTTTATTTCATAATAAACAACAAATGTGAGTGCAGATATAGGCTAATTAACTTTTGAGAACTTTCCATCATCCCTCTGATGGACAGGGTCAGGGGGGTTACATTTAAAACGAGTTCCACTACAGATTACAGAACACATGCTGTAAAATTCATCTGTCTGCTTGTATAAATGTAACACATCATAAGAAAGTGTTTCACCACTGTTCAAATGCACTTTGTATCACATCATTTATATGTATAAATGTTTTCCAACTGAAGAGACTAAATATTAAATGGAATAAATGACAATAAAATGCAAAGTAATCTCTTCAGTAATCAAATTACTTTTTGAATGTAACTAAATTCTGATTACCAACGATTTAAACTGTAACTGTAGTGGAATACAGTTACTTATATTTTTAATTTAAAAATGTAATCCCCTTACATGTATTCCGTTACTCCCCAACCCTGCTGATAGATTTAGAGTTAGCTAGGCTCCTCATCTTACAGATGATTTCACTGTTTTATCACATTATATAAGCTATCACCTGCCCCAAACAAGTAAAATTGGAGCCTGTAAGAGAATTGGATATAGGTAGCAATCACTTAATACTCCACACTACAAAAACTAGAGCCTAGAGATAAACAATCTAAATAAAATAACATTTTTGAATCAACAAAACGTAAATTTAATGGTCGTATCCACAATAGACTTTGACGACTTGTCCTCCCAATATTCAAAATAGTGGTCAATCAATATTGGTTTTTCATTGACCGATTTGGTAACACTTTTACAAGAAGGTTCCATTTGTTAACCTCGGTTAATGCATTATCTATCATGAACAAACAATAAACAATGTGTTTTTTACAGTATTTATTAATCTTAGTGTTAATTAATACAAATAAAATTGTTCATTGTTAGTTCATAGTGCATTAACAAATGTTAACATGTACATATACATACAGGTGAAACTCGAAAAATTAGAATATCGTGCAAAAGTTCATTAATTTCAGTAATTCAACTTAAAAGGTGAAACTAATATATTATATAGACTCATTACAAGCAAAGTAAGATATTTCAAGCCTTTATTTGATATAATTTTGATGATTATGGCTTACAGCTTATGAAAACCCCAAATTCAGAATCTCAGAAAATTAGAATATTACATGAAATCAATAAAAAGGATTTTAAATACAGAAATGTCGGCCCTCTGAAAAGTATAATCATGCATATGTATTCAGTACTTGGTTTGGGCCCCTTTTGCATTAATTACTGCCTCAATGCGGCGTGGCATGGATGCTATCAGCCTGTGGCACTGCTGAGGTGTTATGGAAGACCAAGATGCTTCAATAGCGGCCTTCAGCTCTTCTGCATTGTTTGGTCTCATGTCTCTCATCTTTCTCTTAGTAATGCCCCATAGATTCTCTATGGGGTTCAGGTCAGGCGAGTTTGCTGGCCAATCATGCACAGTAATACCATGGTCATTGAACCAGGTTTTGGTACTTTTGGCAGTGTGGGCAGGTGCCAAGTCCTGCTGGAAAATGAAGTCAGCATCTCCATAAAGCTTGTCTGCTGAAGGAAGCATGAAGTGCTCTAAAATGTCCCGTAGACGGCTGCGTTGACTCTGGACTTAATAAAGCACAGTGGACCAACACCAGCCGATGACATGGCTCCCCAAACCAACACAGACTGTGGAAACTTCACACTGGACTTCAAGCATCTTGGATTGTGTGCCTCTCCATTCTTCCTCCAGACTCTGGGACCTTGGTTTCCAAATGAGATGCAAAATTTGCTCTCATCAGAAAAGAGGACTTTGGACCACTGAGCAACAGACCAGTTCTTTTTTTCTTTAGCCCAGGTAAGACATTTGACATTTGAAGCCCATGTCCAGGACCCGCCTGTGTGTGGTGGCTCTTGATGCAGTAACTCCAGCCTCAGTCCACTCCTTGTGAAGCTCCCCACACATTTGAATGGCCTTTTCCTGACAATCCTCTCCAGGCTACGGTCATCCCTGCTGCTTGTGCACCTTTTTCTTCCACACTTTTCCCTTCCACTTAACTTTCTATTAATGTGCTTTGATACAGCACTTTGAGAACATCCAACTTCTTTTGCAATTACCTTTTGAGGCTTTCCCTCCTTGTGGAGGTTGTCAATGATGGTTTTCTGCACAACTGTCAGGTCAGCAGTCTTCCCCATGATTGTGAATTCAACTGAACCAGACTGAGAGACCATTTAAAGGCTCAGGAACCCTTTGCAGGTGTTTAGCTGATTAGAGTGTGACACTTTGCGCCTACAATACTGAACCTTTTCACAATATTCTAATTTTCTGAGATTCTGAATTTGGGGTTTTCATAAGCTGTAAGCCATAATCATCAAAATTATATCAAATAAAGGCTTGAAATATCTTACTTTGCTTGTAATGAGTCTATATAATATATTAGTTTCACCTTTTAAGTTGAATTACTGAAACTTTTGCACGATATTCTAATTTTTCGAGTTTCACCTGTATGTATATATATATATTTGCAGAATAAATGTTGAAATTAACATCATACAAGATGAATAAATGCTATAAAAGCATTGGTCATTGTTAGTTCATGTTAACTAATGTTGTTAACTAATGGAAACTTATTGTAAAGTGTTAGGCTACCACCTGTTCTTAAACTTCACTTGTTCATCCTATAGAAATGTTCGAAAAACGTGCATTAGACAATCCGTTAAGAGCAGTTCATTATCTAAATGCTTTATTGCTATGTCAACTTCCTAATTTAATGACCCACATGGGGCATTTAGGCAATAGGCAAAATTAATGTTGTTTTTCAAAAAGGCTAGGGAGGATGTTCACGGTCTATAAAAAGCATCCGTCTCATCCACAAGATTCTCTTGAAGCTCCTTCAAACCATCTGATCCATACCACTTCCTTTTCAGATAACATATGCACATGGGCGATTTGTTTTGTTTGTTAACTATTTACAATTAGCCTACAATACATACATTATTCATTCAATTATGATATCAGGTGAAGCGTCAGAATAGATAGATAGTAAATAAATTATAAATTGTTTACACCACATACTTCTTGTTGTTGAGGCAGTGAACTGGTGTTCTGTGGTCTTCGTCTGGTGAAGGGCTGTAGAACAACAGCAAAATAGCGGAACTCGCGATGTTTTATGAAGATACTATGTTCTTATCAAGCGATATTTTTCATAAGACAACGGCTCTGCGTAACTAACAAACCCGTACAGTCCTTCTAGTGGGTTCTGACAGAAAATACGACCACGCAACAATTTCACATTAAAGTAAATGCCTCCCTCCACTTCTGAGAAGTCCCCACACCACGTGAGATGAAATTGGCGTTTACAGGAACACTGTAATGTCTTTTAAAGTGATGGGAGGTACAGAACATTTTCACATTTTAGAATAATAGTGAAGTCATCAAAACTATGTAATTGTTAACTGAAACTATGGGAATTATGTTGTGACTAAATAAAATCCCAAATAAATCAAAACTGTGTTATATTTTGCATCTTCAAAGTAGTCTGTATTGACATTTTCTCAACAAGCTTCTTGAGGTATCACCATGGGATGCTTTTGAACAGTATTGAGGGAGTTCCCATCTATGTTGGGCACTTATTGGCTGCTTTTCTTTACTTTTTGATCCAAATTTCCAAAACTTGTTTTTAAATTAAATTGTAGTTTTATAATGAAATAAATTAATATGGAGGCACAATTATATTTTTGTCTACAAAACTAATTTCAAACATTGAAGCATACGCCTTCAGATCAAACATTTTTTAAGATCATGAGAAATGTTTCAGTCAAGTGTTTCAAAAGTTTTGACTGGTAGTGTATGTATCAGAAAAACAATGCAATGGCAGTATTGACACAGAAATATCCAGATGAAATTCATCCAATTGCATATTACACTGCGCAGTTAGATACTACTGAACGAGGGTTACCCACACATTAGTAGCAGCAGCTGCATTCGCCTATGAAAAGGCAAGTATGGTTACTATGAGACACCCAGTGAACCTGTGGACAGGCCATACCCTGCACGCATTATTGACAAGTTCCTCGTTTGTGGTTTCAAATGCAAGGACAAAATATGAAGTCATACTCTCAGCACCTGATATGACAGTACAGAGATGTGTAAAAGTAAACCCGGCAGAAAGAATGCCAGACCCACAAGAAGGGAAGGAGAATAGTGATGAAATAGCACACGATTGTCTGAAAGAAATAACATTTGTGTAAAGTAAGAAAATACCACTCTACAGAACCATTGGTTGCATGTGCACAGCAATAAGTGCAACAGCCATTCTCAGCATAGTTAGCAGAGTTATTAGTGCACATGGTGTATGTCATTACTTTGCATCAACGTGGGCACAACAAGGTTTTATGAGAGCAGACGGAACCCCAATACCACACTACCATGCAATACAAGATCTAATAGATGCAATAAAAAAAAACACAAAAACTTGCAATAGTAAAGTGCCAAACACATGGAAACAATGCAGCACACACTGAAGCAAACAAGTATATCATAAATGAGGAATATGACCCACCCACCACAGATTTGACTGACTAAGGGGAAGTGCATGAGAACTGCATCTGTATATGACAAATCTGTTTGGGGACAGAGAGGGGCATAATATGATGAGAAAAGCAAGATCTATAGAGGACCTCAAGGATGATTTGTAGAGCCATGTAAACTATTACAAATGTTGATGAAAGATGTGCATGGGCTAGCCCGTTGCGCAAGGGAGGAGGGAATGAAGGCAATACAAAAAGCATGGTGGTCACCATATTTGGTGCCAACAGTTAACCAATTTCTGAGTGAGTGTGATCTGTGTGCACAATACAATCAAAGAAAACAATGTGCTATGACGATAGGACACATATCAGCATCAGAAGGACCATTTAAGCACATTATGATGGATTATATAGACATGAACAAAAAAAGAACAATACAAGGAAAGCAACAATACAAGGAAAGCGACTCCTTGTATTACACAAAAGGAAGTGGGATCAGCCAAGACGGGATGGACCATACAAAGTGGTACTGGTGACCCTAACAGCAGTCAAGGTGAAGTTAGCCTATACCTACACTGTTTTATGTGTGTCACCGCTTGCATAGCTTCCACCTTCATGTTTTGTACTCTGCAATACTGGCATCACGGTGTACCTCATATTCAATATATGCTTGTCATTGGCATGTACCACTGGCTGCCAACTTTTTGTCAAGTGAATACGGGACACAGGAGGAGACAAGGCATATTTTTATGGATGCAAAATGAAAACTTGCGACGTTTTATTCCTATCAAAAACATGTTATTTTGATTAGTATAACTTTTTATGATTATATCATGGAAGTTTTGCCTTTCTGTGGGGCCCCCTCCAGTAATGGGAGTAAATGTATTTTCAGTATTTACACCCCTGTAGATAATGTACCTCTGAACGCATTGCCTGCATCCCATTGAACTCGTCATCTGAATCTCACCAAACACCTCGTCTGCGTCCCACCGAATGCGCAGTCTGCATCACACCGAATTAGCTGTCTGCGTCACACTGAACGCCTCATCTACATCCCACAGAAAATGCGTCGTAAGTGATCATCTAAAGGTTGTTAATTCTGCATAAAATGATCACAAAACTACATTTAAATGTGTTGTTAATGTGGTTTAGTATTTAAGAATAAAAGTAGCCTAAACATTTCCCTGCGGGGTAAATTCTAAGTATTTATAATGTTATGCACAAATATAATGACAAGCAACACAACATTCACATTTCAGAACAACTCGATTTTGGGTGGGGGGTGTCACACTTAGTGACTGTTGTTGCTGATCTTTCCCTCCTAGTCAGTGAGCCGGTCACACTTACCAGTTAAAAACAGAGAGGTGTCACACTTAAGGCTTCACTGTCATGCCACATTTTCACAGCCAATCACCTTGAAGCTTTTGAATGTATTTTTCAATATTACTCCAAAAATAGCGAACGTTCATAAAATTGCTCGTAGAAAACGCTCTTAACAACGAAGATCAATAGTTATTGGGAAACAGGTCCCAGGTCAAGTATTCAACATCAGGCTCAGGTTGGTTTAAGAATGCATGCATGGGAAGCATTACGAGGGAATCTTATGAAACAATAACATAGACATTCCAAGAAGTGGAATATGCATATGATATATAATATTTTAGGTAATGTTACTCTTGACAAGATCAGATTTAACAATAAGCACAATAAATGGAGACTGCAAAAGGACACCACGGCCATCCGATTTGAGATCACTCCATGTGAATTTTTATTCAAGGTTTACACTTTAATAATATTTACAGACTCATCATTTCGTTGGAGTTTTGGATATGTTTAATTAAAATATCACTTAAGTCTTGAGCTTTTTAGGTAATCAGTAACAACTATTTTTATTATTATTCGGATGAACTGGTTATTCTTTAAGTCATTATTCGTGCCTTTCCGAATAAGGTATAATAGGAGGTCCAACCTTTTTTCCTGAGCAGTAGAGCAAATTAATATGTTCGTTTTTTTGGTATTGATTTCCACTAAACTCAAAAACATCCATTGTTTAATGTCACTCATACATGCAATGAGTGCAGCAGGAGAAGAATGTGAGTCAGAGCTGGTGGTAAGGTAAATTTGAATGTCATCAGCATAGCAAAAAAGATTAAGGTCATGTTTATGGATGATGTCACCATGTGGGAGCATATAGATAATAAACAGTGATAGTCCAAGGACTAAACCCTGGGGAACACCTTGTGTGAGTGGACTTGTGGCAAATTATATGTCTTTATAGTAATGAACTCTTTTCTGTCAGTGTGGTAAGAGGTGAGCCAAGAGAGAGTTTGAGATCTTGATTAGTTAACAGAAGAGCTAGTGTCACATGTATCTGCAAATTAAGAGCAATTATGGAGAAGTAGTTTAACACCAGGAAGTAAAGGCATTGTGACATTCAACAAAAAAAAAAAAAAAAAGAGATTGTGGGAACTGGTAATCATAGGTTCGATCCCCACAGCCACCACCATTGTGTCCTTGAGCAAGGCACTTAACTCCAGGTTGCTCCGGGGATTGTCCCTGTAATAAGCGCTCTGTAAGTCGCTTTGGATAAAAGCATCTGCCAAATGCATAAATGTAAATGTAAATGGAATGAGAACTTCCACAATCTCAGTTTTCTGAAATGAAGCTGCGGTCAGGGTGTTATTTTTACTCACTGTTTAGACCCCACACTTTTCCCAATTGCATCATCTGAACACACATTCACTTCTCTGTTCAAATTTATCTACAACACATGCATATTAAACTACAAAGTAATGTGCAAGTAATGTGTCAACATTTCAAACAATAACTCAAATTTGTATTTTTTTTCTCATGCTAACAAAGAAAGCTTCAGGTCTGTTACTTGCACATTCAGCCATTTGTGACAAAGTTGCCTTCTTTTCTGGTTTCATTCAGTTTAAATTGGTGAGCAAAGTGGATTTCCTTATTGTTTCACAACTCCACTAGCCATTCAGTGATGAATCAAAGCACTTGTTAGAGATGCCCAACCAGTAGCCTAATATGTAAATGATACCCCCCTCAGAAATAAAATAACTTTTCCTATTTAATTAAAACTTTTAGCTAAATAATAAGTGCAAAAAAAAAAAAAAAATTAAAAAAAAAATAATAAAAAAAAAATAATCAGAGCTGAAATCAGAATAAAGCAATAGGAGAATATCCACATGCATCTCTTTAATGAAAACAGGGAAAGCTCCTTGGATGCTCATTGCATTAACTGCACGAAGCAAACATGTGGTCAGTTGTCATACGCTGATGAAATCCATTCCTAAACCTCTGAAAGCAGTTCAAGATCTGTTTAAAGTCTTTGTAAGTATGTCATGGTCTAAAGAAAAAAAATCACATCTAAAACACCACACCCACACCTCACAGAAACAGGACAACAGTTATCAAGTGTAACAGGCATACCACATGAGCACATATAGACTATTGCTCTCTCAGTTTCATACATAAACACAAAAGTAGCCCAGGCATGTACACAAAAGATTAATATGGAGTATACAATCAAAACATTAATTTAAACAATATTTCTTTTTAACATATCTTTTACATAATGTTCTTTCAATGAAGATTACATAATCATTAGCAGAATGTGCAAGAAAATTTACAGATGAATCTTCATTTCTAATTTATACCCTGATAATACCTGAGTGGACAGTTTGAGACACTCAGTATTTCTAAATGTAGATTTCAAACTTACAATGGAGTAAAAGCTCTTTTGAAGTGAATCTCACAAAAACATTCAGTTTAGGTCATATTTTAACCCAAAATAAAAAGAATATAAGAAATTATATTTTTAAGAGCATTTAGTCTATTTTTAGGGCCATTAAGGTTTTTGGAATCATCATAATTAAATATCTTAATTATTATGAAGCAAAAAGTTGTTTTGGATAATGATTTTTTGTATGAATCAGCATAGCATAAAGTAATGGCAATATACTCTTCTTAAACATAAACTTTCTGTATAAATATTTTAAATAAAAAAAAATTAAAAGAAATCCATTAACATTTTACATTACAGTACTGAGAATGATATTTTCCTTAAACAAATTATTTATTTTTATTTTGGGGTGAAATGTTTCATGAGATTAACCATCTGGAGCTATCAATTAAGTGTTTGTTCTTAAGATTTACACCACTGCATTTTAGACTTAATATTAATTAATTGATTTAAATGATTAATATGATTTTTCATACTTTGCTTATTGAATATATATAAACTAAATATAGCCAGGCACTAAATGACAGGAGTCATTTATCATTGCATTTAAATCTTAACAGCAGCAAGGCAGTTTGCCAAGTAAGGTATAAATATGTTTATCTAGAGGACCATGGAACCATCGGGCAATAAATGTCTATATTGCGAATCGGAATTTAAGGATTTTGTATAAAAAATAGCAGGGTTCTATACAGCTAGAGCAGAAACTTAAAAGCCAATGAAACAAATCCATTGGTGGTCACCAAAGCACTGTGTAATTCAGTCTGCTGAATCCAGGGTCCTTCCTGAGCTCCCAGTATGTACCATTGCTCACCCATGAGTCGTCTTCAGAACGCCTGATTGAATTAACGAAATAGCGTTATGGACAGAAACTCATGACAGGCCATACACAACTAGAGCTTTGTGTTTGGAAGAGCCACTTACTTGAAGAATCGCGGTGAGTGTGTCATGTTGTTTTCTTGCAGGACTCTTCTCCTCTCTCTTTGAAGCACTTCAATCCTGTCTTTATGTTCTTCAGCTCCAGCAATATCACCCTCTTCCAGTAATCTAACATAAAAGGGACACCAATTAGCCAACAACAAAACACCGGTCTTAATCATGGAAAGTCTTCACTTTGGTAGCAGTTGTGCAAAAGTCATTGTTCAAGAAGTTTACCTTTGGTCTGGTCTAAAGCGTGTGTCCGTTGGGGGTAAGATGAGTCTAAGACTCTCCTCCAATTCATTCAGCTCAATTGCAAACTGGGTGAACCCATAGTACTCCTCATAGTCCTCAGGCATGGGATCTACACGCACGCACACACACGCACACATATATTTTCTGTAATTGACAATAATTATGCTATTTTTGTGCCCCTAAAATCATTATAAACAATCTCATCTGAGATGAATACAGTTGTAAACAGTATGAACGTGTCTGAATATTTTCATTATAGTGATATATCTCTTTCTGAACTGGTCTCTAACTCACTTGCTCTCCAAATACAGGTGGCTGCAGGTGGTTTCCCCAAGTACAAGGCCTCATTCCATTTACCAAACAGTGAGTGAATGACACGCCCCTTTGAGTCAGTGACCACACCCTCCACCTCATTAGCATTGCAACCTCCAGATCTTGACTGAACATGCAGAATATGAAAAAACAAACAATAATAAATAAGGGTAAAAAATAATTTAGTACGATAAAATAAAAATGAAAAGGTTTATTGAGTAAATTCTGGGTAAATATTCTGGCTGTATTCCATAAAAAGAAGATGTAGGCAAGACAAACACAGATGTACACATATAAGGTATGTTGAATGAAAGCTGTGGGTACCAAGCTGAAGGCCTGATTTCACACTTATTTTAGAGTTTTTGATGGTCCCACCTTAAAGAAATTGACTTTGCAATGACTGACATCTCCCCTGGTGGTAGTGTGCTTGAGTGACATTTCCCCATAGTGCTCTATCCAGCGCTGGCCACTCAGGATGTTATGAATGCAGGAAGTGACCTTACTCCACTCATAATGATCCCCAAAACTAAGAATGAGTGAGCATGAAAAAGAGAGATATGAGAAAAGACGTTGGAGTAGGGAAGACAGTGGGATGAAATGACAAATGAAAGGAATGTAGACTGGTTAAAAAAATAAATAAATAAAGTGGAATTACCCTGGCAACTCTAAGTGGGTGATTCCCATGGGAACAATCTCCATAGATTTCCCCCAAAATTTATTCTTCCATCGCACATCTGACAAGCAAATATAAAGGATGTTCAGTTTACCCAAATAAAATCAAATTGAAATGTTACAAATTATCTAAGTTTGGCACTTGCACACACCAAGTGTGTGTGTGTTTTACTCACCTTGCCAAAGGGTGAAGTTCTTGGACTCGCAGTGACAAGCAGACACAGGTGGGTGGTGACTGACCTGAGAGACAGAGTGTGAATGTGAATGTAGAGGTGTACATAAAGCCTGAGATTTTGGTAGATATCAACCCTTAGATTAGTGATAGACCGATATATCGACTGATATTTGGCCAATTTGCGATTATCGGCATTGGCCGAAAACCGTGTTCGCTTGACCGATTAACTTTCCCACGCATCAGTTCCAAGATCTATCAAAAGATTTGTCAATGGACAGTCAACACTTTCTGTTTTCAAAGTTAATGCAAATTTGGGTAAATATTGCATTGAAATAAGTGTTTGTTTTACTTTAGAAATGTTGTGTACATCTGATTTGCTGTTGTAAAATTGTATTGTTTATCTGCATTTATATCGGCCATTCTGCTCTATAGATATCGGTACTGGCATCGGCTATTAAAAAACCCATATAGATTGACCACTACATCTGATGCATTAATTATTCAATTATATCATATGAAAAAAAACCAATATATTTTATTTATATTTTTAATAGTTTTTATATAGTTTTACAATGTTTATTTTTACTTTCAAAAAAGAATATAAACCTTTTTTTAAATTATGTATTTTGAGAGTTACACATATGTCCATTGCAATAGAAGATGATTGTAAATATTGCAGTAGAAGTTAATAAATTAATACATGTTATTGGTAAAAGTGCTGTCATGCAAAAGCAGCATAGTGTAAACAGTCAAAGGGCTTTATGACGTGATCATATTTTAAGTGGTCTTTACCTGCTTTAAGTAAAGTTACAAAAGTAAATTTATAAAATAAATCTCCAAATTAGATGCACAAACATAAAAATGTATTGAATGTATTAAATAATGCCTTTACAATGCATTATAAATATGGGCTTCATAGAAAGTGTTAACACAAGTATTTCTGCATTAAAATTGGATGTTGCTTCTGTTATAATGTATTATACTCTAAAGTATAATTATGAATAGGGAAAGTCTTATAAAGTATTATAACTGTAGTTATAATTATTTATGAGAAGTTATTACAAATTAAATGTGTATTATGAGACATTATGAATGCAGTATAATGCATTTATAATGCCTTTACAATGCATTATAAATATGGGCTTCATATAAAGTGTTTCCATACTGGTTGCATCCTTTTAACATCCATGTTGAATTTGTTGCCATAAATAAAAAATGAAAAAAAAAAAAAACACACAATGGTGTATCGAATTATGAGTAAAAGTCCAAGTGTGAGTTTGAGTGGTTGTTCTGAGGTGGGTTAAAAAAAAAAGTGTGTTTACCTGTTCAGAAATGAAGCGGAAGCCTTTCTCTGGTCGGACACACTCGTACGTTTCTCCTAGTATAGGGTTAAATGGTTTTCCTCCAGCTCTAGTGAAGGAACATGCATATGCAGACACAGCAAATGCTGCTATATACACCTACAAACAAACAAACAAACAAACACAGACACAAAATTATAGCATATATGATTAATTGCAAAAACTATAAAAATGCATTATAAATAGTAAAGATAAAGGTGGGCATGTGTGTTTAAACAATGCACATGATTTGATGAAGAGTCAAATATTCTGAGAGTGTTGCCTTAAAAAGATATATAGAGTACACACACTACCGGTCAAAAGTTTTGAAACACATTTCTCACGATCTTAAAAATCTTTTGATCTGAAGGTGTATGATTCAATGTTTGAAATTTGTTTTGAAGACAAAAATATAATTGTGCATACATATTAATTTGAATATAAAACTAAAATTGAATAAAATGTACTTTTTTTTAAATTGATGACTTGGACCAAATAAAAAGAAAAGAAGATAATAAGTGCCCAACATATGGAACTCCTTCAATACCGTTTAAAAAGCATCCCAGAGTGATACCTCAAGTAGTTGGTTGAGAAAATGTCAAGATTACATGTCTGTAAATTCTAGGCAAAAGGCGACTATGAAGATGCAAAATATAACACAGTTTTGATTTATTTTTGGATTTTATTTAGTCACAACATAATTCCCATAGTTCAATTTATGTTATTCCATAGTTTTGATGACTTTACTATTATTCTAAAATGTGAAGAAAAAAGAAAATTATAATAAAGAATGAGTGTTTCAAAACCTTTGACCGGTCGCGTATATATGTAACATTAGTTAAATTTCAGTTATGTGAAGCTGTATTGAGACTGTATGTGTGATCTCACCATGCGCATGTGTGGGTCAGGTGTGTTTGCAGCAGTGTCCAGCAGATGGCAGTACTCATTTTCCTCACATAGTCTCTGCAGGGTGTTGAGTGGCTCATTGAGTTGGACAGGCATGGCCACTTTTGATAGGTCTTTACCAATGTTACTGCGCAGAATACTCCACAGATTCACACTCTCGTTCATACGCGAACTCGGCAACCGTTCTCGCCGTGTCACAGTACTCTCTTTACCATTGCGGTTGCCTGAAATGCAAACAAAGCCATAACTACGGTTGTAAAAAGTTGAAAGTTTTCCAAACTGTTCTGACGAACTGTATTAATAAACAGAAAAAGTGTGTAATTACAGCAGCACTTGGGTCACCACAAAAAAATTATAAAAAATTGCTTTTTTCAAACACTTTCCCAGACTTCCATAGGTCATTTAAACAGAGAGTCCCATCACAAGCTCATGTAATTGGTTGAGTCAATGTTTCTGTGACTAGTCTAAACATTGCCATGTTTCGATAGTGCCCACGGATTTTACACTTACAGTACTTGTAGTTGTCTCAGTACATTAAACTGGCAAAGGCGAAGTAGTGTCAAATCCACTAATGACACTTTTTAGCTTTAAATTTGTGTTTAAAAGTGTAGGTTTGTGAGTGCCTCACCTAATATCTTGTGCACGCTGCTAGTTTCATTTCTGCAAAACACCACTGATGTGCTGTCACTGACATCACTGGTGTACGAGTCATCATCCGACACCTGGTAGCAGACAAACTCAAGTTCATGTGTAACATTATAAAATCATGCTGCAATTTAGTCCTCATTGTCTCACACTGTATTCTCATTTCATTAATACATTTATATTCTCTCAAGTTTAGCACAAAATGTAATGCAAAAAATGCAAATCTGCACTGTAGGACTCTGAAAATTGCCCTTTTGACTCTAGGATCTGACCTCATTCTCAGACGAGCTGCCAGAGAGCAGATACTCTTTAGCATCATAGAACTCTGAGGATTGGAGGGACTCTGGGATTGACCCTCGACTCTCACAGGACACTTGCTGTAGTGGGCGTGGCCCATCAAAGACATCCTGATTGGAGGAAAAGAACGAAAAAGGTAAGGCCATGAAGAGCTTGATGCTAATTGTTTATTAATATATATTTATTAGTTGCACACATAGATATTAGATATCAGACAAACACTTTGACTCCGTTTACACCTGGTTTTAAGATGCGTTTTGGGTGATCCGATCACATGTGGTCAGCCCTAACTACAGGCCTAAATGTGGTCCAAAACGTTTTGTGATCTAATTACAGAAACCACATAAAAATCTGGTCAAAAACGCATGTGACCACATCGCATTTGAAGTGTAAACGCTAATCTGTCCTGTATGCATTCTGGAAGCAGTGAAGCACCAACCCTCACCTGTCAATCAACTGCTGCACTAAACCAAGAGTTTACTGTTTATGTTATGAGCGGCTTTAAAAAAGGAAACAACCGTCCGATCGGATAATTAAAAAAGCGAATACATACACAATTATGAGAGCTTCACGGATCCAACCGCATCTGGGGGAGACAGTGCACCTTGGGCAGGCCCATGTGTGGACCCTCTCCATATAAAATAAAACAGCTTTTATAAGGTTACTGATATGACTGGAGTCTTCATTTTAATGTGAGTGCTCATGATTGCCTACATATATTGCAAAATTACAATTAATGTCTTTGGGAATTAAACTTTTCAATAAAATTATTATTTTTTTTTTATTGAGTGCACTTTTAAGTGACCAGGTGTAAACAGCGATGTATATCAACTAACCACATGTGATCGGATCACCTGAGACACATCATAATACCAGGTATAAACTAGGTCAAAGACACAGAAACACACTTATACCTTCTCACTGATACTTTCCAATGTATTTCTGACTCGGTCTCTCTCTGCCAAAAGAGATGTGTATGCTGACCGAAGAGTGGAATTAACTAATAAGAGAGAGAGAGAGAGAGAGAGAGAATGACAAGAGTGAGCATCAATCCACAGCATCATTTATATAGTTATCTGAATCCTCAATATAAAATGCTGGAGGGAGAATGTATTGAGCTTTGATATACTCACCAGTGCCAGCAAGCCTACAGAACTCCTCCTGCATTCGCGAGGCTTCTGTGGGTGAGTCTGGAGTTTCCAGGCACAGCTCTGGAGAAACTGGCTCTGAATACACCAGGTTTGGATGTGACACGTGCAGACGAGAAGATGAAGTGTCAGGAATCTGTGTGTAAAAGAGCACAGATCATAGAGCAAGTGGATGAGAGAGTGTGTATGAGGTAGAGTGCAGTTCTGCATAAAAGAACAGTGTATATATGCAAACAGATTAAGATTTAGAGGCATTGTACCTGCATCGTGTTCTTAGAATCCTTGTTATGTTTCTTGGATCGCCATTTTCTGTGTCCTCTATTCTCTTTTTTGGAGCCTTCGGTCTAGGGTCACATACACCAAACTCAAACACATGTTGATTACATACGATTAAAATTCATGCAGTCACACACATGCACATGCCAATACCTGTAGTGAGTTGATAACAGGTACTGAGAACGCTCGGAGCAAAACTTCCATATTTTTTAGCAGCAGATTTAATTCCAGCAAGGAGGACTCACACTCTGTCAGATCTAACAAAAGAAAGTTACGAAAACCAATCAAAGCTCCATAGCTTAAAAAAGCATAAACACAGTTTATCTTTTTTTTATTTTTATTTGAGGGCTCAGTGAACATTTTCTGCTTTTCTACAACATTCTCTGGATGTTTTTTGAGTAGGGTTAGGAACCGGGAAACGGCAAAAGGCTTTCATTCAGAACTGGTTACATCTTTTTTTAAATACCAGAACTGAAAGATTTTCATGACTTTTGGTTCTGTTAATGGTTCTCGAATGTGTATTCTTCCGCAAATGCGGATGGAACACAGAGCTAAAATATTTAAACAGTGTTCTTGTGTTACCATTCAGCTGCACTGCAACACCACTATTGAATCAGAAGCCAAACATGCAGAAATACATCCAGTGTGTACTGATTGCCGAATGAATGACTCTTATGAGCAGAGTCTACACAGCAAAACATTTAGTGCTACATCCCGAAGTAATGAGTTTTATCAGCGGGTTCTTTTTAGTGAATAAAACATTTACTGAACCGCAAGTTTATTTTGTCATGTATGCCTCAAAATGAACAATAAATGTTTTATTAAAAAGTCTGGTGACATTTGGTAACAGGCAGCTGAGGGCAGGAAATCCAATAAGAATTGTATGTTTTATTTCCAAATATTTCTTTCTCGAAATCACTAAAAGAAATGTTAATTAAATCAAAATCATTAAAAGGAATCAGAATCTGAAACAGACTTGAACAGTATTTTGAAACTGCAGAGCAAGGAATCTGAGAATGCTGTAAGTGTGTCTGTGCATGTTTTTCTTTTCAGTTACCTTTACAGCACTTCTCCATGTCTTTTGAGTTTTGGCGCCAGCTGTTCCTCAGTATGGCTGAAGGCTGCTTGAAGAGAACGGAGCGCTAAGAATAAAAAATGTAGAGAGAAAAAGCTAAATGTATGTTCTGTGCATTTTTACAGCATTTCTTTGAAACTATTCATAATATTGGATAATAATGATTAATATTCATTCATTACAATAATCGTTTCTTCAAATAGTTAAATATTTTTCTATCTTTTATACTGCACATTCAAATGTTTTGATGTTTGATATATCTTTTGAGGCATGTAAAATTGCAGATGTGTGCTTTAGTGTTATTGCGGTTTAAAAAACAGGCAGAACAGTAAATGTACAATATCATCCATCATACTGTATCTATTCTAATGGAAAAGTAATGATCATGTGCATCCCTCGTTATTATTTTTACTTTCTTAACAGCTTCACAGATTTACTTAAGGATGCACCGATATGAAAAGGTTTGGTCGAAACCGATTAAAAAAAAAAGAAAAAAAAAGAAAAGAAAATTACACTTTACTATAAGGTTCCATTCGTTAACATTAATTAATGTTTTAGGTATCATGAACTAACACTGAACAATATTTTTTTTTTTAATACATTTATTAATCTTAGTTAATAAAAAAAATTGTTCATTGTTAGTTTATAGTGCAATAACTAATGTTAACTATGCAACTTTTGATTGTAAAAATGTATTAGTATATTGAAACTAACATTAACCAAGATTAGTAAATTCTGTAAAAGTATTGTCCCTTGTTAGTTCAATGTTGTTAATGTAACCTTATTTTAAAGTGCTAGCCAAAAAACTATAGGCCAGTACAGAAATTTTGCAGCTTAACATTTTTTGTCATCAAATCATTGTTTTACGTTTTGCATATTAAAGCATATAATTTATGCTTTACAATGATCAGAGGTACGAAAGCTGATCTAACAATAAATAATTTCCAGTGAACATGAACTGAATCTGTTGAACACATGACAGGGTAAAATTTTTAAGAAAGACATAATGAAAGATAAACAGAAGATAAAAAGATAAATTTAAAAGTTTTAACCAAAAGGAACAAACCCCCCTTTTAAACTCTGTATTATAAAGGTGTAAAGGGTAATGCTGTCCAGATCACTAGAGAGCACCGCTTGCTCATACAGCACTGACAAATGCAGACTATATTTTAAAATGCAGCCTTTAAAACCCACACATATCATATCATTTCTGAAAATATGGATTTAACCACTGAGTCTTATGGATTACTTTTATGCTGCCTTTATGCACTTTTTGGAGCTTGATATTTTGGTCACCATTCACTTGCATTAGCTGAGATATTCTTCATTTGTGTTCAGCAGAAGAAAGTCATACAAATCTGGGATGGCATGAGGGTGAACAAATGATGAGAGAATTTTCATATTTGGGTGAACTATACCTTTAAGATTAATTAATCACGCAAGGCCATATTGTGATTAAATCTTAATACAATCAATCATGCAACATTAATAAATATCACACCAATGTCTCAGAAGTGAAAGTCTGCTGTTTCAAAGCATTTTGGTTGGTTTCCCTCATCAAAAGGCCTATAGGTAAGTGCTGTTTACACAACTGTCATGTCTGTTTAAAGCATTTTTTTTTTTGCAGTGATGTGAGAACGAGAAATACAAATGTAATATTACATGTTCTTAGGATTGCCAATCTTTCTAGAGATTGAGGCTATTGTTATTTCTGGATTGTGCATTTGAATTCACAGAGTTTTTACAAAGTGGGTTACTAATTAATTATAAATAAATCATATTTTTTCATAACCAATATACCTATGGATTTAATTGGGTCATTAATTGGCCGATAAATATCGCCAGCCGGTAGGTACATCGGTGCAACCCTAGTTTTAAATCTATTAGCATTACAAAATCGGTTGATGGAGTGTGGGGTCTAAAAGCCTGATTATTAGGAAAAATTGTGAATGGATACTAAATACAGAGGGTAAATACTTTTGTGATGGAGGTGTGGTCAGATTGCTGTTGCTCATGTGGTTCCATTGCGATCTCGTTCTGACGGAACGTTCGATGATGACGAAGCTGCGTTACCCACTGTTCATACATATCTTGAGATTTCACCTGTGAATGTAATGGCAAAACACATCAAATGAGTGAGAGTGTGTGCGTGTGTGTATGTATTCTCAATAGGAGTATGACTAACTACATTTTGCGGCCCAGCATATGTAGGTGGGGGGAATGTCAAAATATGTCGTTTTACACATCCCTAATGTATTGTAAATACCTTGAGGTGATAAATACTCTCCTCTGTGTCCAAGTCAATGCACATTGACTTTTTCTTCATGGCCATGACAGAGAGACCAACATCAATGCGACCTCGTAACCTCCCCTTTTTCAACTGAGCAATCAATCACACAGTAAGGGATGAAAAGGCAATCTCTGGCAGTGTCTCAGCTGATTTATGCAAGTTTTGGTAAATGCACATAAGCATCAAAGAAAGTGTGTATGTAGTATGTGCACTTACATCAGTCCCTGTTTTGGCGTAAGTAAGGATGCCCCTTTCAAGCACGAAATATCTCTGTTAAACATGGAAGAGTCATACAGGTTTAAAACAACATGAGGTTGAGTAAATAGTGACAGAATAAACATTTTTGGGAAGCTATCCCTTAACATGACAAAATTATTTTTGTCATGTTATACAGGTCATTATTCATATTGCCTTGACCGTTTTACAGCAAGTCAAAAGCACATTTCCGAAGCAAAAAAACAACATGCAACAGATTTGGTTTTGTGAATGCTTCTGTCATGTGACCACCTTATGCCAGCCTTTCATTGGCCACTTCCTCTTTTTCAACAGCAAGCCCTCCTGCTTCTCAGGCTTCTGAATATTTCCTGTCAAGGCCCATACGTCCTCAACCAACTCCCAGTTGTCCTACAGAAATGAGAGAAAGGGGAAGAGGTGTAACATTTAAAACGCTGATTCAGAGCATAAGGAAAAAATATTGTAATATACCCCTGACAAGTCAAGAGGTTAAAAAACAAAACAAAAAATGTACACTGTGCATTGCATGGGGATACTTATAAAATTAAACTTTTCAGTATAACAACACATAAAACTGCTGATGTAGATGTTAAATCAATAAAAACAGAGACAACAGCGACTGTGTGTATATTTTCACACTTTAAAATATATTAATGTTATTGCATTAGATAATGAAATATCACGCTAATACAGTTAGTACAATCTACAATTTTACAAAAGCATTTGTTAGGGTTTAAATGAAAAAACAAGACATGCTGTTCAAAATTAAGATAAAATGTCTTTTGCACTGTATTTGGTAAAATATTTGACCATATTTTTGATCATATTTGTAGCACCCATCGATAAAGTTCTCTTAGGTAACTTTAAAGGAGATTTTAAGTAATTCGTCTTACCTGTCTGTTGTCTTCACTTGAGGAGTTACTCTCTTTCCTTTGAGGGAATGATGTCATGGTTGATGAGGTGGACATGGGTGATGTCATCTTTGGAGACACCACTCCATTCTGCTCTTCTGAACTCATCTTGACATTAACATACTATGGAGACAAAAACAGGCCATTCAACATGAGTTTACCACAGTTCCCAAATGACTACACATCAGGTGGCCAGCAGAGGGCGAAAGAGACAGACAAATAAAGTGCAAAAGCGCTTCGAGGTCAAGGAACAGGGGGAAAGTAAAAGGCAGCACTTTAGTGCATTACATGTATGTTTTATTGCATGTGATATTTGCTCAGTAGCGTAGATTTGGCTTGAACATTGGGGGGTTTATTTTTTAGTCTTTCTTTTTTTAATCTATTGTCAATGCCTTTTTTGTATATGCACTTACATTTATACAATTGTTAACCTTTTTTGCACTCCCAATCAAAAAAAAAAAAATACATAAATGAAATAAGACAGCCTCGTTGACATATGCAGCTGACAAATGTGACCTCCGGAGAATGCATCCTTCCAAACGAGACACAGCCTCTGTCTTTCTTGCTCTTGTTGGGAAGGAGGAAGTGAGAGCCGGGTGATCAATCCAGCGTAAGTCACTTTTAATCAAACTTTTCAGCACAACAAACATGGTCAGCCTAATAAATAAACACACAACATCATTGCTTTTCAGCACGCACGCACGCACACCTTTGTGCATCCCTCTTCTCGATCTGAAAATGTAATCATTTTTAGGGCCAAATTTGATTAAGTGATGTGCAAAAAAATATTTGCATAACATCCAGAAAGTAAATAGGTCAAAGGTTACAAATTTTTTTCCCATACGGGTTAAAATTGACCTGTTTGGACAAATGGAAGGGACAATTTCCATTGCTACTCCTCTTAAACAATTACATACAGAAATGATTTCTGTTTTCATTTAGTTTGTTTTGATGGTCTTGACAGTCATAACGTTTGGTTCCAATACCAAAAATTATGCATTGTTTTCCAGTACAGGTCAAAAATGACCCCAATACAATATGAGGGTTAAAAAAATTTGAATGAAAAAGGCACAAAGGGGCAATATTCTATGCAACAACAAAGTTTTATTTGTCACAATCTTAACAGCTATAAGCATGAATTCTGCTGCTCTGATATCAAGGTAAAATTCTGATTGTAAAGTGGCAGTGACTTGTTGGTTTGTGTAGAGTGTTTAGAGGTAGAGTGTTCCAAACGCAAACATATGATAGAGTAGTGACTTTTTGCCTACTGCTATGGCCCAGTTGATAAAAGCTTCTTTGTAAGGGTTTACTTAACTAATGGTCTCATAGAATCACATTACTATACCTTTATTTTTGCTGAATGATTTTTATGTGGCTTGTTGTACATTTTGTGGCAGTTTCCTGGTGAAAGTAGCATTAGAGTGGCTAAAACAACTGACTTTTATTCACTTTCAAACAAAATCACAAATAAAATGGCCAGTTAATAAACACTTTTCACTCTGTTACTCACACAATGCTATCTGATGACAATACAATTATTTTACTATAGTGCCTGACATTTAAACATTTGCATTACATCAGGGCTGTGATTGATTATTTTGGTAATCGAGTAATCTAGCAAATATTCTGACGATTAATCGAAAAAATTATTTAACTCAGATTGCATAAAGTTGTGGAGTCATGTTTGGCTAAAATGTGTTTTGATCCACTTTACAATTGAATAACTACCACAAAACTATTTTGCAACCAATAGCTAAAGCCAACAGACATTCAAAACAGACCTACAATATAAAAAAAAAATATATATATAAATATAGTTCAAGGTGATAGAGATTGGCTACTTCAGGTATGCCCACCTATTTTTTTTATTTAAAAACAAAAATGCAAGATCTGCTTTTTCTTTAAATAGTTTAACATGATCTAGATATTTCAGTTTAAAACTCAAATATGGGAAAACAAGCCATGGAAATAAAATATGTAATCTTTTCAGAAACACCCAATCTTGTTTATTGAGGATGAGTTATATTCACATTTTAACTATTTTATGGATATATAAAAGTTATTTTATTTGTTTGTTTGTTGTTTTTTTTTTAACTATAACTTGCATGCAACACAGAATGCAATATAAACAGTAATCGCTTCATTGAAAGACAAGTTTCCACTCATTTCTTCTTCAGGTAAGCCAAAGTTTTATATTGTGACTGCAGGGAGTGAGATGCTCAGCTGTGTGTCTTTAACGGCTGACATTGATATTTGACTGACCACATACAGAGCTGCAGCTTAATTCAGTAAATAAAGTTCTCTGGGTTCCCACATTGAGTTTTACCTCTGATAATGGCCATAAACTATAAAATATTTATCGGAAGTGGGGAATTTTGGTCTATTACTAAATTAATCATCATGAAATCTAATTTACATGAGGAGGAATGTCTTATTAACATTTACACAGCATCTAGCATCTAGACATGCAGCATGTGTGTCCAGTGGGTCTGTGGAAACTGGATGTCTTCTTTTTGAGTTTTGTTGCATTGCTGAAGTGATGTTATAGAGTCTCAGGTCCTGCATTGTTTTTCAAATCTAAAGTGAAGCGCTCTCCCATAGCTGACACCTCTTGTTGTTATGTGTATGGACCCTGGTGCCACTTCCTCCTTATTTTCAATATGTCAATTCAGCAATAGTGTAATCAAGGATTTTTTTAAATTGAGTAATCAAATTAAATCAAGTAATCATGGCAGCTCTACATTACATAAACAACTACATTTACAAGCGCAATCAAACGTGATACGAGTGCAATCAAACTGCGCAGCAGGTCAACTAATAGATCTTTGGACATGCGATGGAAATGCTTGGGCTAGGAGTCCTGAAGTGCACCACAACATAGATGTGTTTGCTTCAGCAACTTGCACTTTTCATCTAACATTTGCTTTCTATGACATTATCAGTTAGGTTTAGGTTGCAGCCTTAGGGTCAACATGATCACACGGGAAGTCGGCATGCTGTTTCCGAAAGTTCCATTACACTAGGATCGGCAACAGTATGCCGACTCACTGACATGCCCTATCTCCCATCGAACATATTTGGAACGGCTCAACAACAACTTTCCCTCGTGACACAACTGTTAGTGCATTGTGTCAGTTGCATGGGAGACCACAATTCAATCCCCATTCAAACGAGGAAGTAATCATGAGTGTAATAAGGAGGTTGCATTTTTATCCATAACATTGCATTTTGTCTCTACTAATGGTTATGTTTAGATTTGGGCCTTGGTTGAGGGGTAGATTAAATTAAATACAAATTTCTCTTCAATGTTTTACACCCTGTTAAATAAAATAATTATTTTTACAAATGGCTTCTGGTGACCTCTCCTGGATATAAATGAATGTCATACATGCTCTGAAACTAGGGCTGGGCGATATGGCCAAAAAATCATATCTCGGTATTTTTTGGTGAAATGGCGATATACGATATATATCTTGGTACTTTCTACGTTTTTCCTATTTGGATAAAGAAAATCTGTATTTTTTTATTTATTATTATTTCACATCCTGCCCAATGATATCCTGCAAAACAATGTTGATATTCAAGAATATGGAAACAAATATAGTGAATGTAATGGCGGCTATGCAATATATTATGTGCAAAAAGGTAGTTAAAATCACAATACATTCTAAAAGTCAAAGCCTTATGTGAGATTTCACAATCACCTTTATTAAAGCAGTGATGATCAAAATAACATACAAAACAAAGTTTTCTGCTTGTTTGAAACTTTACAGCTGCACAACTCTGATGTGCAAATAATGTAAACAGAACAGTAGAACACTTAACTACTTTATCAGAACAAGTAGGTTATTTGAGGTAGAACATTCTTTAATAAACAAAGTATTTTATAGTGTATATTACTTACAGATTTTGCTTCCAACGAGCTTTGTTTTGGGACAGAAAACTTTTCGGGCTGCTTATTCTTCGTGGCTGAGGTTGTAGCAGACGAAGCGCGAAGTTTTAAACACTCATCGTACTGCACTTTATGGTGACGTTGTAAGTGGTGGAAGAGATTTGATGTGCTTCCACTTTTTGACACGACCGTTTTATGGCATTCTTTGCAGATAGCTTGGTTTTGCTGCTCATCGGATCTTTTAAATCCAAACCATCTCCAAATAAACGAACCAGTGTTTTTCTTTTTACGTCACTGTGATCGTCACTGTGTTTTCCTCCATGTTGTCAGGCGAACTTGTGTGATGGAGTAGGAGTGGTCCGGTTCGCGCGCGTTAACTGAAGCTTGAGCGGGAGAGGTTTGCATCAAACCATATCGATATACACGATATTGTCTCATCCTGTATCGCGTTGAGAAAAAATATCGATAAATTGTCAAAACTCGGTATACCGCCCAGCCCTATCTGAAACACTTACCGCTTTAGCCTCTGGAGGCAGTGTTTTAAAATTCGGTCAACGTATATCGATTTCAGCTAACACACACCTGCTGAATTTTATGTGAGATCAGGCTGTTAGGGTAGGGAGGCAAGTAGGTTTTATTGTGCACTTCAAAATCTGATTACATTTTACTCAAATATAAATTGCATGAATGTCGTTTGTGCATTTTAATTTAACGTTCACGCAATGGGAAATTATCTTGGTCAATGCAAATTCATACATGCAGTGTTAATGACACACAGTGACACAGAGGAGAAGCATCCTTACTCTATTGCTGTGGAGATGATAGACTGAAGAGAACTATTATAAAATAGACACAGAATCTCAAATGTCTTCCTTCATGAGAAATAAGGGCTTGTGAGTTTAATCAGAGAGCATTAAAATAACATGTGAAAGTGAAGAATTTAGAAAAAAATCTTCTTACTATAATATATAAATGCAGGTTGGCAGGGTTACAAAAACAACATTGTAAATGTTAAATGTACAAGACTAAATTAACCAAAAAGAGAGTATTTTGAAATATTTTGATATTTAACACATTATATTTCATATCATTCATAAGTGTTTAAACCCTTAAAGGAAAACTTATTTCCATATTTTATTCTATGATTCCAGTTCAAGTTAAATAAATTACTTCTTAAGGTGTATAAAGCACATATATAGAATTTATATGACAATTAATCGCAATTATATGTTTGACAATTAATCGTAAGCCAAATTTCACAATAGTAACAGCCCTAGGCAGATTGATGCTCACTTTCAAATGGAATTCACCCATGGATAGATGGAGTGAGAGAGACTCTCTGATGCCACCAGTGCAAAATGGACAGACTGTACACACAAAAGTTCCACTTGTATATGATAGCTGCTCTAGCTTTAGGATAAACATGTTGTTATTCCATACATACACACCCAAGCTGTTTCCAAACATTCAAGAAAGTATTTGCTGGCTTGTTAAATATGTGTAAACTCAGCCAGCTCATGGTTTCCAAACGCGTTATTTTTGTGTAGTTGCAAAAGCCAGACCTGTCCAACGCTGCTCTGAGGTATGTGGGCGTGTGTGGGAGTCCATGTTGTACACACTACAAACATTTCAGCAGGAACCATCCAACATACTAGTGAATATATACTTCAGGCTATTTACATTTCTTCTATTCTGTAAAAATGTTTTCCTAGAACACAAGTGTTAAACTCAGACATAAAATCATCACTTCAGCTAAATCAAACATTTTTTTAAGGAGGCTCTTACAAAATAAGTGACATTGCTTTGTCCCTTGAGCAATCATATGGGCCCACGCTGAATGTCTATTTCTGGAAAGCATTATTTGAAAAGAGAGGCAGGAAGATATGCAAATGCACAAGGGCAGGGTTTCATTTAACCCTTTTCTTTCCTAACAGAATGCTAATAGACACAGTCACAGAATACAACTAAAGTAATAAGACACCAGAGGTTCTCCATATCCATGATTTTAATCTGGATAAGGGGTGTTGTTAGGGAGTTAGGCTTGACACAATCGGAGTAAAATCCAGCCTGATTTCATAGAAATTACGTCACTGTGGCGACAAATTTTATTATCATGAGCTAAATGTTAAAATTCTCACAAACAAATGGAATGTTGAAGGTTATTGCTCTAGCAAGGTTTAAACAAACAAAACCAACTTCTGGCTCCGCCACTGAGATATGGTCAAACACTTAATAATATCAGAATATTTAATAAATAAGAGCCTACAATATCCACCTACACACACACGATATGAAAACTAGTTTACAAGCTGATGCTAACTTTTCCGGGTCCTGACTGGTTTATGTAAGCAAAAGAATGCTAGGGTTGTAAGTTCAATATTAAATGTATTGTCATTCAGAATTGACACAGGTGTAATGTACAAATATTTTAATTAAGAGCAAAGACTGCAACAGAAGAACACTTACAAACAGGAGAAACTTTGATGCGTTTAGATTACACTGATATCCGATCACAATGCGTCCCCGACTACCTCGGGATCAGGACAAGCAGATCAGAACACATTCCAATCGCAAACGTGTTCACACTTGTTATTTCAATGTGTATGAACTGTTTGTGGACAACATCCAGATACAGTAAGCATTTTAATGAACGTTTATGAACTGATAATCTGCTGTTTTACTTGTGATTTGTGTGAAAGTGAATAAAATCAAAGGTGTTATAGTGCCGCTAGTGTATATTTCACCATGAAACTGCTGTCATACGTACAACAAGCCACATAAAAAAATGTAGGTATATTAACGTGAATTTATGAGACGAGGTTGCTAAAATAACGTGACTTAAATACTGAAAATAAAGTGTCTTGAGTAACTTATTGTTAACAGCGACAATAGAACTATAATAAAAGACAGATATTCAAGATATTATTAGATTTGCTGTTGACATTAATAATATCAACTCGATTTTTAATTGTTAATGGTTTGTACCGACTTGGCTTATTAATGTAGAATGCAATGGATGTTCTGAATGGGGCTCATCCAGATTTTAGAGTCGGAACTATCCATCTGCTAATGCTAGTTTGAGCAAGATTATAAAATGTAAACTGTGAATGTCTGACATTGAGCAAAGGGTGCCTTTTCTAATGAGGATGATAACCTATAATGTAAACAGGGAGAAGGCCAACACTGTATGACCAGAATAAGCTGTAGTGCCAAAATAAAGAAAAGGAAACCTGCTCACGTCACTGAACTGACATTTCTGACCCTGACTTTTATGGCATTTGAAAACACACATAGAATGTGGGTGTATGTATGCACAAAATATCAGAACTGGTCCTGAATAATGCATGTCAATCATTAACACCATATAACTTAGTCATAAGTAATGAGCTGTAGGGTGAGGGCTTTACAGTGGGACCAAGGGCACTAATGCTTTAAAGTAGCTACATTAATAACAAATACAGGGACAGAGTAAAAGGAGTAAAGGTTGTTTGACTTGTCCTTGATGGATAAATAAGTGGGGGAGGTTCCTTCTAGAGTTCTTATAGAGGAAGTCAATTATGTCATTAGAGGGGGGGGGGGGAAATCAACATAACCTTTGAGGTCTTCAAAAGATGCTTAAGGTCAGTGGAACATTTAGCCACATCCTTTGATTTTGTAAGCATGATCTCACAGGGGCAATTTAAGCTTACAAATTGAAGTGTATTGGTTAGACATGGACTGCACGACCTCATGTAACTGCTACATGAATATGTGGGAAAGCAAAAACAACACACTTGAAAGTAAAAACTCACCCCAAAATAATGTCATAATTCATTCACCCTCATGTTGTTCCAAACCTATATGAATGTCATTCATATCTGGAACACAAAGGGGGAAAATGTCATAATATATATATATATTAAAAAAAAAGGATAATTAAAGTATTCCTTGAAGCTTGTGCCTTATATTGTGAGCCTTCTGAAGGCATACGTTTTGGTGAAAAAAACAACCTGAAATCTTTTCAGTGAAAATCTTCACGTCATGGTGGCATGTATTTTCACACAAAAACTTGCATAGTTTTTAGCGCTAAGTAATGCAAGTTCTTAGGTGAACGCTTCTCTCATAGCACTTATGAACGCAAAGATTATAGTTTAGTTTCTGCCTAAGACCTACAATATGATAAAAGAGCTACATTAACTACTTTTATGCTTATTTTGCTTACAAAAAATTATTTTGACTCAAAAGCAACAATCGAGGTTACAGTGAAGTACTTACAGTGCAATTTTTGGAGGGTTTAAAAGCAAAAATGTGAAGTTTATAATTTCATAAAAGAACTTAGATTAATCTTTCTGTTAAAACTAATGTATTATTTGAGCTGTACATTTTTGTTTTAAGTAATTTTAAGTTATTTTAGGGTTTGTTGACATTACATTATGGCAACGATGCAACACAACTTCTTGTTCAGTCATTTGTCATAACTAGACTGGACTACTCTAACGCACTCATTGCAGGCCTCTCTGCTTGTGCAATTAGATCCCTGCAAATCCAGAATGCAACAGCAGGTCTGGTCTTTAATGAACCAAAGAGAGTGCCTGTTACACCACTCCTTGTCTCTCTTCACTGGCTGCCAGTTGATGCATGTATCAAATTCAAGGCTCTGATGCTGCCATACAGAACAGTCACTGGGTCTGCTCCAGCATACCGAAAATCATTTCTGCAGAGCTGCATTCCCACCAGAAGCCTGTGGTCAGATAAGGAACCATGCCTTTTTGTACCAACACAAAGAGGCACTAAAATACTTTCCCGAACTTTCGGTTTCATCGTACCATGTTGGTTGAATGACCTGCCCATCCGTGAAGCTGACTCACTTTCCGTTTTCAAAAATTGGCTAAAAACACATCTTGTCCATAAGCACATCCAACCAGTCACACACACACACAAAATATTGTTGCACTTTAACCTGTCTTGAATACTACTATTCTGATGCTATTGAAACTTTGTAATACGGCACTTTTCATAACACTGTCTCCTTAGAATGATTAGCTTATAATGTATAATATACATTTGTATAAAAGCACCTGCCAAATGAATAAATGTAAATGTAAAATTGGTTATAACTTTACATAGAAAAGGCTAGTAAGTGAGTTTATAACACTAAAATCATGTTAACACACATACATATGATTGGCCCCATTCACGTCCATTATAGGTGTCTTGCTAGAACCCAGATTTTCTTTCTTTCTTTCTTTTTTTAAGAAAAGGATGGACATGTCAAAAAATATTTTTGTGGTAATCTGAATTATTCCACAAATGCTGTCGATTGAGCTTAACCCAGAACATTCCTTTAAAGTCTCCTTAATATGGACTATCTTTAAAAAGTGGCACTTGACATACAATTCTCTGAGCAGAGTTGCACAAAAGGGCACATTCATGTATGTATGTATGTATCTATATATGCGTGTGTGTATCTCTCTCTCTCTAATATATATCATAAAACTGATTAAATTTATGAATTCTGGAGTACAGAGTCTGTTAGCCATAAAGCATGAATTTGTATTAATCTATGGGCTGTACATGCCATTTGGTAAAATACCACTTAAAAAAAGCTCACAAGCCACTTAAGTCAATTCAGAACCATTTAAAACCCATATAAAGTCTTCAGATTAATACCATGAAAGTCCCACTAAACCTCAACAATAATGACGACAGTACAGGAAACCATGTTTGACGATATTCCCCATTGTTCAGAAACAAATCACAAAAAACTACATACAACGAGCGGACAAATGATTATGCAACAACAATATTTGCATTTGTGGCGCGATATGAAAGTTTGCTGGTGCTGTGTGGATCCGAACAATTTCCGTTCCCGTAGCAACATGATGCGCCAAATACAACACAAAACCTTAAACTTCTCAAAACAGACCAAACGCAAAGCTGCCTGGAAGCACTCACACACAGAGAGAAACCGATTCAGTGACGGATAAACAGTGTATAGTGACACATTAGTCAGTCTATAAATCCTGTAGCCATTTGAAGGAATTATTTATTTAGGGTTTCTAAGGAGACACAGTACACAATGGGGTTTAATCAGACAACAAACGTTGACTGGTGATCGTCAGATCGTGGCTTGGAAATTATGAACACACTTTTATATCCGTATATTAGAATGAGAATACATGGAATGTGTCTTAATACGGGTTCTCATCTTTACGGGGCAGAGTTAAAGTGACTATGAATCACAGATACAATACGATACGATCTTCCAAACGTTATCACCTTCCCTTAGCACAACATGCTAGCACTTTTTGATAATTAAAAAAAAACATATTTAAACTTTTCTGTGCGTAAAATGAACACAAACTCAGTTCCTACCACAGTCGCCAAGTTCAGAGTGACAGCGTGGCGAGTCTGATCTGTCGTCGTGTCACTGATGGTCCACTTTTAAAAACGCCTTTTCAGCACATTTACACTTTGTACCTGTCACCGGGCTCACCATCACTCTTCATCGGTAACTTTCATGATATTCGGTAACTTTGCTTCGAGAAAGGTTACCTAGACCGAAGTATCCATGATTACAACCATCGCTGTAATACGAGACTAAAGCGGAACATAGTAGATACAGGTTTTTGTTTACAGCTTCAAACTCGTATTCTCTCGTGAAGTGTTTTGAGTTCCGCGGTGAGGTGAACAGGGTCAGGGCGGGGATTCACTGTGATTGACGTTTAGACAGCCAATGAAATCCTGTGAAGAGTGACATGTAGTCTATCGAAAGACAGCAATTTTACACGCAACAGATAGGCCACACAAATGCTACATTCTTAAGGGAAATCTAGGAAAGGAGATAAAAATGAATTATTTAAATAGAATTAATGAATGTTAATGTTTTTGAATCTATCTATAAAAACGAATACAAAAAAACGAATCTATCTATCTGTTGGTTGGTCCATCCATCCTTCCATCCATCCATCCGTCTATCTAATAATATTGATTATTTCACAAATGTGTTTCTACATGTACCTTCTTTACAGTGGAAATGAATGGGACCAATCTGTAAATGTTAACATTAAAATACTCATTGTTTCAAAAGTATAGCATAAAAGTATAATCGCTTACTAACCTTTTATGTGTTATATCCAAATTTACGACTTCGTTACCAATGACAACGCAAAGCCGTAAACACTAAAACCATAAAATGAGATCTATACCCTAAATTTAATTTTTGGTATAAAAACCTAGATCATCTAAATGTTATACCTAAATGCTAGTCTACAAACCTTCTTTGACGTTTCATCCTAGTGTTGCCATAACAAAAGAGACTTTAATACGTTGCCAACACCCTTATGCTAGAGAAGTAATCCTCCCATCAGTGGTATGCACCAAACCACTGAGCCTGACTCACGTATGTTCAGTAACTATAGACACATTCACGCACCAATGCACTAACCTGCAGCACTTTCAACACAGTAGTGCTGCTTTTCATGTTGGAGATTGTTATGTCATGTTGTCAGCTTTGGGGAAAGTCTCAAAGTCTATGAGTACAGAGGAATGCAAATGTTTTTCCCAAAACTATAGGCAACAAGTACAGCGTGCATGCAAAATGTCTAAATCAAACCCCTGGCAATAGAATTTGATATGCCATTTCCCCCTCGTCTACTGATTAAAGTTAATCATGTCTATGTAGAAGAGGTTTTGACATTTTCACTGAAAAGGCTGTCTAAAAGATACTAAAATGTAAACTATTTAAACAGAACCTGGGAACTTCTAACGACTTCTAACAATTCAAGCAGATTCCTCAATGTTGGCACAGCTGGCACACCAGAGAGACTCTACCTGCTGGTAGTCATTAAAGAAGTTATTGTGTGTAGTGTGCGACATCTCAAGTAGCTTTCAAATAGACATGTATGGCTGTATAAATGAGACTTACTCACTCATGAGATAAATATGAAGGATACAAATAAAAACACTGGTCTTAACTGGTCTTAGTTCTAAAATGCCCCAAAATAAAAACAATTCCATTGAGTTGGTTTAAAAACAGGGTGGCCAGATGTCCAGTTTTTCCCGGGGCAGTCCCATATTTAAGCACTTTTCTAGTGTCCCGACTTATTCTGAAAAAATTGTGTTTTGTCCCGTATTTCCCCTCTCCTAAAATTTCTCTATTGCCTATGATGCTTTCTCTGTCACGTGAGTATTCTAATCAAAGGTAGCCAAGGATATATGGCTTGTAAAACCAATAAAATCACAACGTGTTATTTGAAGTACATGATTGCATTAAACTACCCAATCACAGTCCCCTATCAATAGACGTCCAGTTAGTGAACTGAAGAGTCAGTTTGAAAGAGCACACAGATTAAATTGCGGCTGGAAAAAATGTCAAGGACCGTGCATGTACATTTAATGAGGATCTTCAAAAAGAGTTTACATTTCTGAAAAAGGAGTCACAGACAGAGCCTATAAGTGAAGTGTGAGATTTATTGAGCTCACTTTTCCATCGCACATGGAGGCCGCACCGACATCATGTAGCATGTTCATACAAAAAGACTGGGAATTAAAGGTCTTCAGAAACCTGAGACCCAAGGTTCCCATTCTATTGCTGCGGGTCCGGGTCTGTTTAACATTATATCCGAGTCGATTCGAGAAGACCCGCCCATGATCAGACAGCGCTGATGATGATGGTGCTCTTTTTGTGTGTGTGAGCGTGTATTTATCACTTTGTGGGGACCAAATGTCCCCATAAGGATAGTAAAACCCGAAATGTTTGACCTTGTGGGGACATTTTGTCGGTCCCCATGAGGAAAACAGCTTATAAATCATACTAAATTATGTTTTTTGAAAATGTAAAAATGCAGAAAGTTTTCTGTGAGGGTTAGGTTTAGGGGTAGGGTTAGGTTTAGGGGATAGAATATAAAGTTTGTACAGTATAAAAACCATTATGTCTATGGAAAGTCCCCATAAAACATGGAAACACAACATGTGTGTGTGTGTGTGTGTGTGTGTGTGTGTGTGTGTGTGTGTGTGTGTGTGTGTGTGTGTGTGTGTGTGTTGTAAATTGCAACCTTGTAAAATTAGGATGAGAAAGAGCGGACCAGGAAATAAGGTGAAAAATGGATCGGAGCCACAATGAGCTGAGTGACGTCAGAGGCAGAGCAGAGTTAAGGCACACGATAGCAAATTAGCAATGTTAACATTAGCAGCTGAGGCAATGAACGAGTAAATGTCATTATAGTTTAAAAGGGCAAAGAGTCGAAGTTATCTAATACTAGATACAAAAAATTGCAGTCACGTTTGTCTAAACAGGTTGCGTTTGTCATCAGTCACCGAGACAGCAAGTGGACTTTTGAATCTGAAAAAATGAGTGGAATAGCTCTGTTGTTTCAATCAGCAAGATAGAAATCACAGAAAACCCGGATGTATTTTACCATCTTACTTGACAAGGAGGATGGATTATATGTGTCACGGCCAGGCACAGGGGAGAAGGCTACTAATGTTACATTATGTAAGACACAAAGTTTTGTTTTCACAACTCAGCTGTGAAATCGGTGTCAAATGGGTCTGTGTCTCCCGGCATCTGGGCCCCAGTTTTCAAATAATAGACGGGTCCGTTGCGGGTCTCTTTGGGTTTGCCAAGTGAAGACCTCTGCTGGGAATGCTGCTAAAAGTAAGTGTGCCACACCAAGTATTTTTTGTGAAGCAAAGTTCAGAATCTGACAAGGTGCTCTCAAGTGAAGGAATAATTGCTTACCATTCTGTTGTGCACGGCCATAGTTTGCACATTCATGAAAAGTCTCGCAGGCCAGGCTGGAGGAATCATTCATACCCTCTAACATTAAAAAGCAGTTGGATGGCCTGGTTGAAGCTGGTGACATGTGAGCAGATTTTCTTTTGTGCAGTGAGAAACTTTTATTCAGAATCTTGGATTACATCCAAAATTGGAGCCGCTCATTGGGGCCTACTGAGAGACATCCCAGAGTGGAAAGACATTCAGAGCAGCCTCGAACACTTCTACTTCAGTAGCACTTTTGTTTGATGAAACCATGCTCTTTGATGAGTGGGCTTGCGTGAAAAACATTGTCACTCGTCACATGAACATCGAACATGAACAAGACGGCCGTGTCTGTGAGATGAACAGACATTTTTCAGAGTCTTAGCCAATGCCGTGGAGTTTGTTTTATGCCTGCCTGGTACAACTGCATCTGTGGAGCGTGTGTTCTGCAGCAAGGACACCGGATAAATCTCGACTCAGTGTAACGGTCATGAAGGCAATGCTGTTAATACATCTTAATTTTGGACTGGACTGCTCTGCATTTTACGATAAACTCTTGAAAGAGAAGTGGACACTGAGAAAAATTGCTGCCAGTGAAAAGTACAAGGTGACAACAGTTATAGATGCGAATGCACTCTCTATTTCGCATTGATCTGCACCTAGGAAAGGATATATCAATTCCATTTTTGCTGGGAGGGTGGTGTCCTGTATTCCACAAGCATGAATCTGGTCACCCTATTTAAATGGGTTGAAGACACAGAGTTGTATCTCTTAAATGTAATGATAAACTCACACAATGCATCAGCAACATAGGATAGCAGCATGCTTTACATAAGCAAATCAGTGGCATACCTGCTGTTTCAATAGGCAACATAAATATGGGATTATAATACCACAGAAGCACAGAAAAGATAAAAGTTTCTAGAAATATACAAATGATTAAATAGAACGTAACAAAATGTGAGCATGACTGCAATTGGAAACATACACTTACATTAAATGAACATGTGACTAGGCGAACAAACATTGACCAGGTGTTAACTGTATACGTAGAGATGAACTATTACAACAGGGAGATGGTGAACTCTGGTGGTGAAATGGAGAATTTTTGGGGGCAGAAGTGTCACTATGCATGTTTGTACAGTTCAAGTGTAATTGGGTGTGAGTTTCTTTCATAAATATTACCCAGTATGTGTGTTTAAAGTGTGTTACAGAAAACTGATGTTGCTGAGCTAGATCTCTTCAAATATGCCATAAGATCATCCCTTTCCTCCTCCTTTTGGATTCCAACAAATGTCAAATTTGTTCCAGGAATGTACGTCTTTGGGTTCTATAACTACTCTATAACTGTGTCTTCATCCCAGGTAATGCCTAAACCAACCACACTGATGATTTTATATATTTTAAAAGTGTGAACCGAATGCACACTATTACTTCATTGTGCAGAATGGATATGCTTTGGTGAGGTTACATATATACCTTAGGTTAAACCGAAAGAATAACATTAAAAGTATTCTTTCTATGCAACTATACCTGTTTGTCAAGAATTGCAATACAGACAGCTTGAATGAAATTGAAAGAATGTTAATCACAGTTAGCTTTCTTTCTCTCTGTGTCTCTCCCTCTTTCTCTCTCTCTCTCTCTCTCTCTCTCTCTCTCTCTCTCTCTCGCCCACACTCACTCTTCTCCATGTTGGCCTGTGTGTAGGATTAGCCAGGAGCTTGACCATTCTTGTGACCAAAGAGGTTTGGGTCAACCTTGTGCTTACCAAGTGGAACTATAGCATTTCTGAACAAAGATCTTCTTTCCTTTTGCTGTGTCTCCTCCTTCCATTTTAATGTAATATAAAACATATATAAGATATTACATTGGGCAACAGACAGTATATATTTAGGAGATACAGTGTTAGGGATAGTACACTCTAAATTTTCCTGGGTTATTTTTTAAACCAGATTGTTGAGTTGTTGGTTTGTGTCTGCTGGGTCATTTTGATAGGTTATATTCACAGTGTTGGGAAGTTTTTAACCCAACTTTGCTGGGTTAATGGCTGGGTCATTGTTATTTTTACCTCCTGTTCTGAGAAAACATCCTGAGGGGAATCTTCCTCAGTAAAATTAAGATTTGTATTCATTTATATTCATATTAGTCATTACAGTACAGACAGGAACAACTTTTTTTTGTCTCACATGATTATTTTTGTTTTTAAATGTATTTATTTATATTATATCAACACAATACCAAGCTAGTTTGGCAGCTAAATTATTTAATATCTGTTAAGGTCACATTCTTTGCTCAAATGGTGACAGAAACAATGTGTACACCCAGAGGGCCGTCCCTCACATAAGTCACATAAGCTTGCCGTTAACGGCTCCATCAACGATGATGGGAGCCAATGACGTGCACAGAATGGGGGCCACAGGGCCGCAAGCCCCTGTCCCTTTTGTTCCCAAATCTAAAGGTGCCCTTCACAAATGTAAAGGTGCCATTTTAAGTGGAGGTGTCTTTAATACAGCTCAAATCAGTAACCTCATGCCAATACGATCTGTTTAAATCTCTCACCATACACTCGACACATGGGAACCTGTTTTCAGTCCTATTCAATTGAAAGCAAACTGAGTTATGTCTTTAACAAATAACATCCTAAAAGCGCATCTAACCTGCTCACGAGTATGAATAGCCTACCTGAAAATTCATATTTTGTTTAGATTTGAGGGTCTACATTTTCTGGAAAAGATTAGTTCCTTGGGCATTGCTTGTCTTGGGGGGTGACTGTGTCATTCTGACTTATTGCATTAATTCCAATATTTTTTCTCAATTTATTGCATGTGTTTTGTCAAGCATCTCCATTTTGTGCATCAACAATGGACTCCAATGGAAAGAAAGGGTTTTATTTCATATTTCCTGTGTGTGGGTGTGTGTTTAGAAAATGTAAAAAATACTATGTTGCTCTGGTGATTGTTGATGCATCCTCAGTTCCTTGGCAACTTGTAGCGGGCCATTTTATGAATCAGAATGAAACGGTTAATTAGAGAGCCTAATTTGTCCTCCTCACACCCTCAGTATTATTCAGCATCGTACTGCTGAGTGCATTTGCAGGTGAAAGCCAAGTGACCTTCCATATTCAGCCTGGTCCAAAGGGCATTTTTGTAACTAGTAGCCCAACTAATCAGAACTGTGACATTATAAATCAGAGAAATTGATTGTCAACTCCCCTGTTGCTGGCCAATGTCATGACAGGAGTGGGTGGCAACGAGTATAGGACAATAAGAGCTAGATTTGTGTGAATAGCATTTATAGTATTTGCTTCAATGCTGATTAACTCTATCTGGCTGTCTGGGGTTCTTGTTTAATGCACTAGCATTGTAGATGAAGGTCAGTGCAATGTCTGATTTTTGAGACAAATGTTTAAATGTATTTATCATTGAGGAAAGACCGGAAAAACTAACAAAGGGAAAGAAACAAAATCTGATGTATTCGAACTGGGTTAATTCAACACTTCCTATATTTATGCGTCATTATCAAAATAAGGTGACAAATGTGTCCCTTGAGTTTTCAGTCATGAAAAAGATTTCAAATTGTGAAGCCACCCCATTTAAAATGCATCTTTCTATTAACCTTTAATTAAATAATTTGAAATGCTGTGACCATTTTGTTTAACAAAAAAAAAAAAAAAAAGGAAATGCAATATCTAAAAAACTTTGTCCCCTTACACTACTGGTACACTACTGGACATTTGCAGTTATTTAACTGTTTATTTTTTACTCATTTAGTTTTCTCATGTCAAGCATTAGTGCAAGACCTAACAAGTGAGCAAAAAAAGCTAAACAAAATAATTAATTTCAATAACTTAAAAAGAATGTGTGTCCCTTCCCTTGATTTCATATCATTGGTGTTATCAATGTTAAAAACTTGTATTTTAAAAATACAAAAAGTTGTGGAAAAGAACGTCCAAATTCAAAGTTCAGAGGAAGAAGGGGCTGCTCAAATGTGTATACAGGGCGGCTGTGGCTCAGGTGGTAGAGCGGGTCGGCCACTAATCGCAGGGTTGGCGTTCAATTCCTGGCTCACATGACTCCACATGCCAAAGTGTCCTTGGGCAAGTCACTGAACCCCAAGTTGCTCCCAATGTCAGGCTAGAGCCTTACATGGCAGCTCTGCTGTCATTGCTTTATGAGTGTGTGGATGAATAGGTGATTGGGACACAGTGTAAAGCACTTATATAAGTGCAGACCATTTACCACTGTAAAAACTGATTTTAAGGTTTAGTTGTATCAACTAGATTTTTTGAGTTGACACAACAATAATTTCATGCTAAAGTTGGATTAACAATCAGAAAAAGAATCAGCTTAATTGCCAAGTATGCTTAAAAATACAAGGAATTTGTCTTGGTGACAGAAGGTTCCAGTACACAACAATACAAAACAGCAACAAGACATAGATAATAATAAAAACAAATAAAACTGAATAGAAAATAAAGTATATAGAATACACAATACAACGATGCCGATCAAAAGTTCATCTGAACAGCGGTAAAACAATTTCTTATGATGTGTTACATTCATACGAGCAGACAGAGAAGTAAGTTTAAATTAAGTTTGGAGCAGAAGAAATAGAAATAAACCTTGTGTATATTGTCAGCTTTACGCTAAGCTACAATGCTATTTCTAGCCATTTAAACGTTACCAGGCATGATCAAGAAAATTCACGTTGGATCATAACTTCTTTTCTCGTAAGACCTTTAATACTAGGGCAAAAATCTTATTCTTGATGATAAGTTTTGTATTGTTTTCCAGTAAAAATATCTAAAAATCCTTAAAAAAAAAAAAAGCTGCACATAATTATTACTCAATGGAGCAGTTTTATCTGTTCATGAGATGGATAGCCTGAAGGAAAGAATGTTTCCTGTGCCTGACGGTTCAGATGCTCAGAGTTCTGAAGCATCGGCCAGAAGACAACACTTCAAAAAGGAAGTGGGCAGGGTGACTGGGGTCTAGAGTGATTTTTCCAGCCTTTTACCTCACTCTGAAAAGTGTCTAGTTCTTGAAGGGAGGGCAGGAGGCAACCAATAATCCTCTCAGCAGTCCAAACTGTCCTTTTATAGTCTTCTGATATTCGATTTCGTAGCTGCACCAAACCAGACAGTTATTGAAGTGCAGATTACAGACTCAATGACTGCTGAGAAGAACTGTATCAGCAGTGCCTGTGGCAGGTTGAACTTCCTCAGCTGGTGAAGGAAGTACAACCTCTATTGGGCCTTTTTCACAATGGTGTCAATGTGGGTCTATCACTTCAGGTTCTGTGAGATGATAGTGCCCACGAACCTGAATGACTCAACTGCTGCCTCAGTGCTGTTTAGAATGGTAAGGGGGGACAATGTTGGGGTGGATCTCCTAAGGTCCACAATCATCTCCACCTTTTGAGCATGCTCAGCTCCAGGATGTTTTGACTGCACCAGACAGACAGCTGTTTAACCTCCCTTTTGTATGCAGACTCATCATCATCTCAGATGAGGCTGATGACAGTGGTGTCGTCTGCAAACTTCAAAAGCTTGACAGAGGGGTCCTTGGCAATGCAGTCATTGGTGTAGACTAGAAGAGTCGTGGGGAGAGCACACATCCCTGGGGGGCACCAGTGCTGATTGTACAGGCGCTGGATGTCAATTTCTCCTGTCTCACAAGCTGCTGCTTGTCTGTCAGAAAGCTGGTAATCCACTGACAGATAGACATGGGAAGGTGGAGTTGGTGTAATTTAGTCTGGAGTATAGCTAGGATGATGGTATAAAAAGCCGAACTGAAGTCCACAAAAAGGATCCTTGCATATATCCCTGGTCTGTCCAGATGTTGCAGGATATGATGCAATCGCATGCTGACTACATCCTCCACAGACCTGTTTGCTCAATAAGCAAATTGAAGGGGATCTAGAAAGGGTCCAGTGATGTCATTCAGGTGGGCCAACACCAGTCTCTCAAATGATTTCATGACCACAGATGTCAGGGCGACAGGTCTATAGTCATTAAGTCCTGAGATTTTTGGTTTCTTTGGGACAGGAATAATGATTGAGCATTTGAAGCAGCATGGGACTTCACACTGCTCCAGTGGTCTTAAAAATCAGTGTGAAGATGTGGGCCAGCTGGTTAGCACAGGATCTAAGACACGTGGGTGAAACTACATCTGGGCCATGTGCTTTCCTTTCGGAAGACATGGCACACTTCCTCTTCACAGATCTTAAGTTCAGGTTGAGTAGCAGGAGGGGGGATGAAGGGGGTTGCAGTAGGTGTTGGTGTTTGTGTGAAGTAAAGGTCAGAGTGGGTGTGGGGTGTGAGATTGGGCCTTTCAAATCTACAGTAGAACGCATTCAGGTCATCAGCCAGGTGTTGGTCCACCACAGGGTTGGGGGTAGGAGTCCTGTAATTTGTAAATTGTTTCATGCCACTCCACACTGATGCTGGGTCGTTAGCTGAAAACTTGTTTTTCAGCTTCTCGGAGTATATTATTTAGCCATTCGTATCTGCCATTTCAACTCAAAGTTGACTGAAAAGAAAAGATTTGCCGGCTCCCAGCATGCATTGTAGCATGAATAAATAATGAGTTTATTGTGCTATAGGCTTATTTTTTTTTTGTGATTTGTGGACTTCATGTGTGCTGTTTTTGTCATATCTGTTAGTTAATTGCTTTGTGGTGATGCTAATATGTTATGTTTTATTTAATGGTGTATGTTGAGTGTCACCATTACTGAGATTTGTATTGAATGTCCAGGCTTTGCTAGTGTTCTTAAAGCTCTAAAATAAGAACTTAAACATAAAAAATTGTATATATTAAAGTTAATAGAAAAATCCTGTTAAATCCAGATAACTACAAATAAACAGTTTTGCCAATGGAATTATTGGTGTGATAGTAGCGTAGTGGGATACACAAGTGGGCTTGTGTGTTGCATGCCTAAACTTCAATATACACTGGAAAAAGCAGGTTGTCCAATCTAAACAAAAATCAAGTATCTTAAACATGGGCAAGCGGATTTGTAGTTTCCATCATGCATTGTACAGGACTTGATGCAGAGAGTAAAAATTAGTTATTTTATAAATTTTTGAGAAGGATGAGAAAAGGGCGAGACTTGAGTTTAAAGGTGCACTAAGTAATTCTAATCCAATATATATTTGTCAAATTCTGCAAAAGAAATCTAGTACTTGTACACAGCCCTGGCTCTGTAAATGTGACAAAAACGTGGAACAGGCCGATCCACACAACACTACTCCACCCAGTCAGTAACAGGCGGTGGTTCTTGCTCGTGCACAGGATGGGGGGTGGGGGCAGAGCCAGAGGAGAAAAGGGATGGCAAATTTGGTTGATGCGAACTTTCTAAACTCCAAGGAGGACAAATGGTTAAGAACCAAACCAAAACAAAAAGGTCAGACGAATGTTAACTAAAAAAGAAAGATTACGATAAGTTGAGGGCTAGGAGCCGCATCAACATCAGCAATGCTTTTCAGTTGTGGAGAGACCTCTGATAAATAAATGGCTTGAAGACGATGCAGAAGTTGTTATTTTTCTTCTTGATAGGAGGGTAACATACATTTTGCTATGTTTCACAGAACCCACGTATGCTGGTGTTGCGATGTTAGATTTAGTAGCAGGAGAGATGTGAGTGTCTGGAGCTGGTGTGCGTAAAACCGTCTCGGCATGAATTTGAGGGGTGGAGCTTCCAAAGGAGCAATGAAGGGAGGGGTGTGTTTGTTTTGGCAGTTGAGCTCATATATCAACATTGTTTCCCAGGAATCACTGAGTGCACATTTATTGTTGTTATTTTGGGATTTAGAAGTGATAATGTTATAATGGGTTATCACTGTAGAGAAGACTGGAGCTTTTGCTTATGGACGTGTTAATGGCTGCTTAATTGGGTCTTTTAAAAATAAATGTATTCCATTATGTGAACAAATTATATTTTCTGACATAGAATTAATGATCTATACCAAGAAAAAAATATATATTGATGTTACTTCATTGATTCACGTGGAACCGATTTAATTCAAAGCAGTTTTTTTCAGTGTGCCTACTCTTTTACCTAACCTGTAGTTCTTGTTCCTGGTGTTCATAGATGGATGAACTGATAGCCTTGCTATCAGGAGGCATATCAGGTTAATTCACAATTTACTTTATTCAAACCATTTACAAGCAGACAGAGTACAGATGCAAAAACATAAATGTATCAATTCATCAAACTGACAAAACATCTCCCGTAAACCGCAGTCATTTCCGTGGGCTCCATTAGTCTAGAGCCGTGTATTTTGTGCTCTTTACCATTTCTTCTGAGTCTTCTGTTTCCAACATGTAGTCGTGGATTTGAGTCCTATGAGAGATATAAAATACAGCAATTAGCGTAACAAGGATTACAGGTGTTAATATGCAGGGGGCAGAAAATCTATATTTCTGAAGTTACTTGTCAAAATGGCAAAGTTATAGGGCTGGATTCACGAAAATGTTCAAGAAAAAATGTAAGAAAGTTCTTAGGAAAAATTATAAGATGTTCGTAAGAACATTCATAAGTGCTATTTTTGAAAAGTTCTCAAAAATCCAAAAAGGACATTGTCTGATCAGCCTGCTAATGGAGTCGCCTTGTCTAATAGCCTACATCAAATTCAATACATCAACTCTGGCAAATATAACGATAAATTGATTTATTTACCTTTCTTTAAAGCATGGTTTGAAAGATGAAAATAAAACTATAATTAAACACAAGTCAAAAATGTGTTTTGATCTAAAAAAATTAAAAAAAAAAAAAATATATATATATATATATATGTAAACAGCCCATTGCGATAGAGCATGTATTTGAAACAACCCAGTAACTTTAAGATGTTATTTATGACGATTTTTAAGAAAAATATAGAGAATGTTCTTAAGAAAAAAATAGTTTATTTGGTAATTACACATTTCTTAAGTTGCACATTAAGAAGAAAATGGTAGTTAAGAAGAAATTTCTTCTTATAAGAACATTTGGTGAATCCGGGCCATGTTGAATTTCAAAACGTTTACCTTTCTTTTCGAAATGGTGATTCAGGTGTGCGTGTGTACACACTAAAGGCACGAAAAGGGTTTACACTGAATATGTCCCGCCTCCCGAACCTTTGTGGGAGTGTTGCTGAGGGCCCCATCCCTGAGCGCGCACACATAGTGCAGGACCGGCCGAACCGCTGAGGGAGGTTGATGGTGGACTTGGGGGCGCGGTCACCTGTGGCCGCCTGCGCATCCCGGCCGAAGCGAAGCGGTAGAGTGGCGTGCAGGTGTGCTGGTTTTACAGTTATCGGGTGAAGTCGAAGGATAGTGGGAGAGCTCACACGAACACTGGTTGGGGCAACATTAAGAGTAAAGTCCTCAATCTCCAAACTCCGTGGAATATCTTGAGTGATCTTTGAACAACAAAAAAATACATATGTTCTTTGTAAAAGGTGTAAACGTATAGTTGTTACCGTTAAGGAGGTATTTCTGTCTGATCTGACCCTTATGTTACCTAACGTAGACAGGTCGATTCAGTCAATATTTCTGACTTGAATAGGCCTAATTAAGTCTAGTCCCAGTCCTAATTAAACATATAAATTATGAAATATTATTAAATATGCCTCAAGTATTCTATAAACAAATTAATCTCCATTGTGATTGGATCAGTCATGTGAGCCAATATGAGTTAAAAAATAAACATTTTTTAAATTTTACAAAAGTTATTACAAAACTTATTACAAAAGTAATAATTTATTACTTAGTTATTACAAAACTTTGATTTAATCACCTTGAACAAAAATGGAAAAACATAAATATGTATTTTGTCTAAAATTAATGTGGTGATTTCAGGCATTCTCATTTAAAATTACCTAAAATTACCTAAAAATCAAACTTATGATATTGCACGCAATGATCTCTCTCATTCCTCATCTGGAATATTTTGCAGTCTATAGTGAATGACTAAACAGGTGTTAAGGAAAGTACAGTTTTTGTTACTGTTTAATGTTTTGGGAGAAAATAAATTAAAAATCTGAGCCTTTAGCCCTGTTACCCTACCACATAAAGCACATTTATATAGGTAACCTGAAAAACATTATTACATAGAAGAAAAACCACAATGTTAGTCAAAAGGTTTATTGAATCAATGTAATTTCAATTTCTCCCAAAAAAAACCTCCCCCTTTTCCTTTAGAAAACCACTTAGATTGTGCTGACAACACTGACCCAACAAATGTTCAAATGTCTATAAACTTTGCTTTACATTTGACTTTTGGACCCACAATTTGGCACATCTGTGCATTACCACCCAAAATGTCCTGACTGCTCAGGCAGTAAAGGCCTGAGAAACTTTACAAAAAGAGAAAGAGTAAAACACTTACCCCTGGAAACACCCCCCATGTAAATCTATTAGGATCAATGTCACCTGGAAGGGGCAATCTGTGAGCAGTAACCTCTCTCAGAATCAAGCTGCTCAGGATGCTAAGGGCTAAAGAGAGGAGAGTGGAGTAGGACATCTTACAGTCTTTCACTGAAGTCTACATGCATCACAGGGATTTTATACATGTGGATCTGTGCAAAGTAACATGCTCACAATGACATTCCACAAAATGACATTCCACTCACAGCATTGCATACTTAATAACACACTAATGACCTTCTTTAATGTTTCATAGCAACACAGTGACAGGTCCAACTGAAAAGGAAACAAAAGTGGTTACCAATGGTGCCTAAGGTCTCTCTACATGGTCCAGAAGAAGATTAAGGTACAGAGGATATTTTCAAAAATTGAATTTCATCAGTGATCTTATAACTCTACACTTCTGGATAAATCATATATTTTCTTAATTCCTGCTGCTGTTTTTTTATGCAAAATTTATGCTGACAACAACTGAAAATGTATCTCCTTGTGGTCTTACAAATTCAGAGGAGGAGGAAAAAAGGACAACCAATGAGGATGTCAAAAAATCTCACATAAAAAGTGCACTTCATAATGCTAAATTTAGTGTAACATTAACAAACATACTGCAAACAACAGCTGTAAACATAAATACTGCTACATAAGACCTATTGCACATTTCACATGAAAAACAAAACCAGTGGGCTCACTCCAGATTAGCTGAAGAAGCATTCCATGCCGCAATAGTTTAAATCAATTAACTGTGAATCTCATTAAGACCTCAGTTGCACTCAGATATTTTTGTAATTGAGCAACGTGTGACGCTTTTCCATGTAAAAGATGGAAGACAATGACACACAGGAAATGTCTGGATGGGGTGTTGAAGACCACAGTGTTGCCCTCATCAATGGCTTGGTATTTTATTTAATCAAAGATGGATTTTAATTGCATTACTGTCATGCAGATGACATCCATGGCAGTGAGAGGTGGGGATATTTTAAATCTATATTTAGTGCTATTTAGAAAATGAGTTTAATTATTAGTGTGTGTAGTTTACTCTGTTATATTTAATAATGAATAATATATATATATATATATATATATATATATATATATATATATATATATATATATATATACTGTGTATATATACGACAGTTAATTCAGGTCCTCAAATCTGATTGGACAAGAGATGTTCCATGAGCGCTGATGGTCTGACACATCAGTACTCCGATGGTTCACTGTGTGTGTATCACTCCTCTTGTGTTCGTGCCATTCTAACCTAAAGTGTAAGAGCAGTGCAGACCTGTTAAGAGCTATGCTTTGTCTTTTTTTTTTTTACATTACATATGTTAGCCAGCAGGTGGTGGCAAAAGATAATTTTTGTGTGTAATATGAGCCAGTTAGGTGAAGTGAATCCACGTCAGCCACACTACACTACTAACGCTAGGAAATAGCTTTAAATGGCTTTAAAAGAACTACTTCAGCATTACGGCTCATCATATCTGAGAGACACAATAGACTGATTAATTACACAATTGGTGCTGTTTAAAATGGCGGAGGATATTGCGGTTTCTATATTGATCGACACTTGCACACCGGCTACTGCGAAACAGGGAGAAATACCCCCTCTTGGATGCTATATTTCCACTGAGAAAACTGATCTTCAGAAAGTTGACAGCATCTCTGCTTGGGTGTTATCACATGTGCTCCATCGCTCTCTCTCTCTCTCTCTCTCAGGCACACACACATGCACACACACACACGCACACACACACAGTTTGGTTTCCATGTTTTATGGGGACTTTCCATAGACATAATGGTTTTTATACTGTACAAACTTTATATTCTATCCCCTAAACCTAACCCTCACAGAAAACGTTCTGCATTTTTACATTTTCAAAAAACATAATTTAGTATGATTTATAAGCTGTTTTCCTCATGGGAACCGACAAAATGTCCCCACAAGGTCAAACATTTTGGGTTTTACTATCCTTATGGGGACATTTGGTCCCCACAAAGTGATAAATACATGCTCATACACACACTCACACACACACACACACACACACACACGTTGGGTTTCCATGTTTTATGGGGACTTTCCACAGACAATGGTTTTTATACTGTACAAACTTTATATTCCATCCCCTAACCCTAATTTCGTGTTTTCCTATCCTTGTGGGGACATTTGGTCCCCACAACATGAAAAATACACACTTACACACACTAATGACTAAATAACTAATGACACTATGATTACCTAATGTACTCGGCCTGCGGCCTCGTGCCTGCGGCATAATCACAGCTGTGCTGATGTAGGGCCATATCACACCCTTGCTTGTGTGATATTGCTTAAATATATATATATATATATATATATATATATATATATATATATATATATATATATATATATATATATATATATACAGCCTTGGCCAAAAGTATTGGCAGTGACATTAATTTAGTGTTTTGCAAAGTTTGCTGTTTCAGTATTTGTAGATTATTTTTTCACATGTTTCTATGGTATACTGGAAAACAATGAGTTTTAAAGGCTTTTATTGGCAACACTCAATTTATGCAAAGGGTCAATATTTACAGTGTTGACACTTGTTCTTCATAACCTCTGCAATTCACTCTGGAATGCTGGATATCAGCTTCTGGGCCAAATCCTGACTGATGGTGATCCGTTCTTGCCTTATTAGTGCTCAGAGTTTATCACAATTTGTGGGCTTCTATTTGTCCACTCGACTTTTGAGGATTTACCACAGGTCCTCTATGTTGTGTTGTTTCTTACTCAAGGTTGCACTTTTGTTTCAGGGATTGACTTTATTTACATTTGACACTGCTATTTGATGAACAAACAACATGGATGTAACCTATAGCAAGTAAAACACATGAACAGTATGAGATGACTATTGTCATTTGAGTGCACTATTTACTCAACAAGTGCCTGAGAAAATACTGATGTGTAACTTTATTGTATCATTTGTGTTATGTGTAGCTCAATATGTTTTTGACAGCCAGTTGCATCTCATGAAAATCTCAGTATGAATGTTAAAAATCATGTTCTTGATTTGTCCTGATTTTTTGCATTTTCTCTTTGATATATGAAAAATAAAACTATTCTATAGTTTACTATAACTTCTTTCATTTTCTAATCGTCTTAAAAATATTTAGAAAATTTGACACTATCCTTTTTATCTAATTATAGATATAAATGCAGTGTAGAGTGTTTGGGAAAATTCCCTTGCATTTAAGGGTTAACCCTTTCAGGCTCAGACAGAGAAATTATTTTAAACTTTTTTTGTTGTTGTTGTTGTCATGAAATGTTACAAACCATCAAAACTTAACTAATGTAGGGTAATATTTTTTAAGGTTTGGGTCAAAGGTAATTTTTTATGTGATTTCAGCAAGTAACCACCCTGCAATAAAGGGCTAGAGATGATATTAGAGAAGATGTGTATGTGTCTTGGTCTCTGCATTGGAGGAACAGTTGTCTCCATACAACTGTGATTATTTAACACCCATGAGTATGTTGATTGCCATTTAGTGATAAGAATGTTCACTGCCTCTTTATTTCACTGCCATATTGTGTTTTGCTTCAACCCTTCAAATCCAGCTCTCTGTTCACTCTCCTGATCTTCAACAGTATTATGATCTCCATCCCTACACACACACAGCATCACTGCCTCCATTTCCCTTCCTCATCATCTTCCCCACTGCACTCTCTCTCTCACTACTTGAATAATCTGATGGTATATCTCTCTAAAAATAGAAAGTAGAACCATTTTTATATGTGATTGTGTTTTCTGTATTTGCATGTTTTGTCCATGTGACAGTCTATTTAGCATAAATGCATAGATGTTACTCTGCAAAACCACCATATTTAACCTAATAATATTAATGTATTATACAGTTTATGATTATGATAATTTTTTCTTAATTATTATTATTATTATTATTATTTTTTACAAATTCTCATTCTGTAATATGTAACCTTCAATAAAACTTACAGGATTGTGAAAAAAAGGCGCAGAATAAAGTGGTAGCAAGAATTTGAGGAACACCAGCATCAACCACGAAGACCCAGCTTTACAGAGAAACTACAGCTATTACATCACTTCATGTTTGCTACTTTCTTTTTATTATGCTAAACAACATCAAATATTTTCACAAAATAGAAAGACTCATACTTTAAACTCTAATGCAAAAATATAAATGAAAAAAGAAGAGGTGGTTTCGCACAGTAAACTGTGCCTGAAAGGGTTAAAGGGAAAAAATTATTATAGTTTATAATTAGCACCAAATGAACATACAGTATAGCACATACTTTTAAAAACTATGATGCCATATGCTTGGCATCATACTAACATATAATATAGCATTCAGTTTAACCATCTGTCATACAGTTGACATTATTATGTTAACCTGCAATTGTTACCTCAATGATCTATTTCTTCTTGATTGAACCTTAAAAATTACTTTTTGTAAATTTTGCCATATAATATAAAAGCAATCCATAGAACTAAATGGTTAAATTAATATCTTTAGAAGCAATATAAGGGTGGGTGACAGATCAATATTCAAGTCTGTTTTTTTTTTTTTTTTGTTTTTTACAATAAATCTACATTTACCCTTTCACATTCTTTTAAATTTAGAAAGAGAAAGGGGAGATTTCTGGTAAAAACAAATAAATAAAAAATAGGAAATATGGATCTGTTTTTCATTTCTTATTGCTCTCTGTAGTTTCACACAAGATGAGGTGCTTGCGCCAGTAGAAATGTAATAATGCCCCTATTGCTTCTGCTCAAATACTGGGTCTCTGAGGTGATTACTGTAAATTTTGTATTAGTTTTCATGCAAGTTATTGTACATAAATAAAAATGCCACTTATTTCTATAAAAAAATAATACAAAAAAGTGTTGTAATAGGCCTAATAGAAATATTATAATAATATTTTTCCCCCTTTTTTTGTTATGTTACGAAAAAATTTTTTTTTGTTGTTGTTGTGTACAATGTTATCAAGTTTAAATAGCTAAATAATATAATTTTAAGTATTGATGGCGTCTCACCATCTCAACATTTGATGAATTCCGCATTTTTAATGGCGAGAGAAACAGACTGCATTACTTTATATTTCTACTGCCAAATTTATATTATAGTCCTATAAATAACATCACATCGATCATTAAAATGGGAGGACTACATATTGACCTAAAAAAAAACCCTGCTAAAAAACCACCTGGGCAATTGTATTTTCTGTTTATCAAAAGTTGATATTTCGGACACCAGCAGCAGAAGAGAAAATGTAAGTAGATGATCCATGGCTCATTTGCATATATCGCACAGTAGTTGTCTTCAAACATAAACTATGCAAGTAGCCTATCCGAAGCCTATTTTCAACTGATAGCTACACCGACTCGGCTGTTTTCCTCTTTATATCAAAAAACCGTTATATAGCTCAGGAAATTCAACAACAGCGAGTTTATTTTTGTCCATTTTGTGTTTGACTACATAAAAGTTAAATGCCGTTTGATTGGTTGTGAATAAAGTCAGTTCTGATTGGTCAGTGACAAGCGGCAGCGATATGAAATATGTGTAGCCTATCTTGCGCGGTGTGTGCCGCAAGCAAGCGGCAGGTTTCTCGTAAACGAGTTTGGAAAGCGACGCCGCTTCGACTGCCGCCTCCGTTTTGCCGCCTGCTGCACCGCTCTCATTGAAAATAAGGAAAGCGCGGTGAAAAATCGCCTTAAAACCGCTGTTATGGATACCAACATAGTGAAAGTCAATAAAAAGTTTCTAATTTATGCAACATATAAATAATATAGAGCATATTAGAATAGTAATAGATTGTCAGTGATAATAAGACATAGGCCTACATTAATTCAATTCACACAATGTTTGTTATAGGGTGAGGTCATGTGAGGCCTTTCTTACCCAGCAGGGGGCAGTGCAACATTACAACGCTCTTAGCCAAAACTACTTTACTATAAGAATTTAAACTGTGTTTATATGCAGTACCGTAAGTTTATGGTAATTCAGTTTTAACTAATTTAGTCTAATTTTTACAACACATTTTGCTGGAATGTTTAAAAAACGTTTAAACTGTAAATGCACAGCACAGCCCACAGACACGGGTGGAAAAAGAGGGTAAAACAGGAGAGACAGATGTGATACAGATGCAAAAATGTATATGATAACTTATACCTGGGGTGTGGTCATATCTTTGTGCTTGGCTAATGGCATTACCTTCTAGCAACTATCCTTGTATGAACTAGGCTACTAGACATAGAAATGAATGTAGAGTTTACCTATTGAAAATAAGCTTTTCATTCATAACCCTCACGCAATATGGGCTCCAGTTGGTGGGTTTGTTTTTCTATGTCAAAGTGCCTCAATGTTTTTTCAGATGCCCCATAAACACTGTTAAACATGGATATTCTATTGCCTTTTATGTAGCTTGTTAAAAGATGTAGGCTCAAGTGTGCTTCATGTACAAGTTTATTCAATCCTTCATTCAAACTGTAAGCTATTGAGCCCCACTGTACTATTTTCGTCACTCATGTCTGCCCCAGTTGATCAAAGACCAGAGCAAATAACCACACTACATTCTCAGACAAAAGGTTGAGACAAGACCTTACCTTTAACGCAAGACCTAAGGGTTGTCCAATCAGATGCCTGCTGAGGTCAACATGTTTCTGCCAATCAGGAGTAAAGCGGATGGCACGGATGAAGGAGCAGGAAGTCTAGGAAATGGCCTTAATGACAGAGGAGGGGTGTGTTCACACATGTGTGCTTAAGCATGTTACTATTTATGTACATGTTCTTGTTTTATCAGAAATGTGCATCTGTAGCTTTGAACATGTGGTCATGTATGAGTGCAGTGGAAATAAGAAACACAAGATGATGAGAAGTATAAAATATAGATAGATAGATAGATAGATAGATAGATAGATAGATAGATAGATAGATAGATAGATAGATAGATAGATAGATAGATAGATAGATAGATACCTGTAATAAATGCACTGTAAGTCGCTTTGGATAAAAGCGTCTGCCAAATGCAAATAGATAGATAGATCAAAAGTGAATGGGAGGGAGAGGAGAAGGAGAGAGAGAGAGAGAGAGAGGTGGTGTGAAGGAGACCACATCTCATGGGGGCTTGATCTTTGATCTCTAGTCTCTTCTTTCTGCAGATTCCTAAGTTGTGGCTGACAGTGATGATGGGGTCGAAGTTGGGCGTGCTGGCCATTCATAGAAAAGTGCAGTGGGTGTGGGGTGAGAGAGTGACCTTTAACCTTTCTATGCAACTGAACTATGACCCCAACACTTAACCTGATGGCAAGTGGCCAAACAACCACCACTGTTAAAACTGGACTGCACTGTTGTCAGCATTTCCCACCTCCTTATATATATATCCGGTCTCTCATAGCTCCTAAATCCCATAAATAATCCTAAAATCACTTAATTGTGGTATCATAAAAGTGACAGACACTATCTATCCCTTTCTACATCTTTTTTATGTTTCTCTCTTTCTATTTTCCTTTCTTTCCTATCTCTGTCACATTCCACTACTACATGTGGTAACATCTAAATCAGGGGTCCCCAAACTACGGCCCGCGGGCCGAATACGGCCCGCCCCCACATTTGGACCGGCCCTCTGAACAATGCCATGCAGAGAAATATTTTTACAATTTAATTTTAAATACGTTTTAATCATATCATATTTGTGTTTGATAATACATATTGGCTTTCAAAATAAAATTTCCCTTAGTTATAATTATTAAAGTAGCCAAATTATTTGTTAGATTCACCCGGATTAACGTTCCGTCGTGATCGAGCGGGTGCACGCGATCCAGCAAGAAAATTTAAAGTGACAACAAAATGGCCAAACGGTTGGGAAAGAGAAAAGTTGATTCAGAATGCAGGGTATTTAACCAAAAGTGGACAAGTGATTATTTTTTTGTTCAATGCAAAGAAATTGCTGTTTGCCTCATCTGTCAAGAAACAGTCTCCGTGTTCAAATACAATCTGCGCCGACACTATGAAACCCGCCACAGAGACAAGTATGCAAGTTTACAAGGCCAAATGAGGGCAGACAAAGTGTCGAAGCTAAAAAGTGGACTATCTGCTCAGCAAAATACGTTTGTACGGCAAACCCAGTTGAACCAGTCATCCATTCGAGCTAGCTTTCAGGTAGCTAAACTGATTGCAACCTGCGGTAGGCCATTCAGTGATGGTGAGTTCGTAAAGAAATGTATGAATGCTGTTGCGGAGGAGGTGTGCCCCGATAAGAAAGACGTCTTAAATGTGGTGAGTCTGTCCGCAAGTACAATCACCAGACGAATTGAAGAACTGGGGTATAATATGCCCAGCTGAAGGAAAAAGTGAAAGAATTAGATTTTTTTGCATTAGCGCTGGATGAAAGTAATGACGTGCAGGACACGGCACAGCTGCTCATTTTTCTTCGCGGAGTTAGCTCAAACTTTGAAGTGTCCGAGGAGCTGGCAGCCCTAAAAAGTCTCAAAGGTACTACGACAGGGGAGGATAAGTGTGCCAAACGATAGAAGAGTTGGATCTAGACTGGTCTAAGCTGGCCAGCATCACGACTGACGGAGCTCCTAGTATGTTTGGCGCGTCAAGGGGACATAGTTCACACTGATTAGCCTAATACGCATGAGTAAGTAAATAATTTGATTTCAATAGCAATGAATATGAAAAAATGTCATTACGATAGTAATAATTCTCTTTTAATAGGCTGTATATCACTTGATATGTATGGTGCATAAATAATAAATTAATCTAGCATTAGGAGGCATAATACTGTAAATCCATTTAAAATCATAATCAAATCTCCACAATAAATCACTCCGGCCCATGCCATTTTCTGTTAGACTACGGCCCTCCATTATAGAAAGGAAAAATGATGTGGCCCTCATAGAAAAAAGTTTGGGGACCCCTGATCTAAATTAATGGATATATAACCATTTGGTTACTCCAACAAAACCATTTCTATGGACTAGATCAGGTAAAAATATAGCCTATTAAGGGAACAATCACAGGTTACCACTTTTTACAGTGTACCCTACTACCTGATTAAAGCACATGACTGCTGTGCATTGAACAAGCACTAGACACCTTTAACGGTTACACATCGTCACCATGTCCAACAGACCCGCCTAAAACGTTTAAATGTTCTCCTTCCGCTGGACCCCATGTGAGTTGTAGGCCCCCGGGTTTCAGCTCATATAAGCCCAAGTGTTAATGCACCCTAGCACAAGGGTGAAGATACATAGTACCAACGAGATTATGAGCACCAATCACATTAGAACCAGCAGGCTATATTTCAGTCATGACAAGTTTTGAAAAGATTTAGCACATTAATGAGGGGATGACATATTAATAGGATATTGGTCTTGATGAATGAGATATGCTACGCTGCTGCTTCTTTGCTACTTCTAGACTTGCTACTGCTAGAGCATAAACAGACATACTGAGTACGGCATGTGGACATGGTGCTGCACAATTACACTTAAATATACAATCATGTGTAGCAGAACTAGACATCTGAAGCTGAGGAGGAGGGTTTCAGAGAAAACTGCAGAGAAACCAGCTGATTTGCAACCTGAGCAAACTTAATTGTAAGGCAAGTTGATTTGCTACCCGAAAATCACATCAAAAGGACTTGTCAATTTATGTTAGCCAAATGGCTTGACATTTCATATGTGATTGAACTGATTGACTAACAGATAAAAAGCTGTCAGAAATTAGTCATAGAAACGGACGGCATGCTTACAAAAGACAATAAGAGACAGACAGCGAAAGAGAGTCACTTGCCAATGGAGATGCAAACTAGCCATGAACTCGAGCTGTCATTAGAGCTCATGTTGACTGATGACAGATATGTAAGAGAGGCTGAGAAACTATGGGCCAGAAAAACAAAACATTCAAATGTGATGATAAAACAGGGTTAAAATTCCACACATTTTTTAAATGTAATTTAATGCTACTCCCCAACATCCCTAGACGAGCTTGGGGTCTTTTGATGAAAAGGTCCTTTAAATTTATCATATCATATTCATAACTCTAAACTGGTATATAATTTAAGTTGACAAAAATAACATATTTTAGTTGACGACAATGTTCAAAATGGCAAAAACATTGATCAAACTGTAGACAAAACTTTAACCAAATGTTCAGATATATTGTATGTTGAAATGTATAAACTTCTTGTTAAATTTTAATTATTGAAACCAGTTAATATCATGTAGAATATTTGTTTTCTTTATATATTTTATATATATATACAACAGCATGTTTTAATTAAAATTTTTATTATCATCATGATGTGACTTTTTTTGTCTGGTCTTTTTGGATATAGGTCTATTTATTGTACTTTCTATTACTGTACTGCTTTAGTCAGATCTATATGTTTCATCCACTTATACAGTATTGTATTTAAGCATGTAAGCCTTACTGTGGCAAAATTATAGTCATTTACACCCAGAAGACATTATTGCTCATTTTGTTGCTCAATGAAGTTCTCAGTCAAGTCTCATTGACATCAAATTTGTCTCATATTACTTTAGAGTAACATAGACTCACTGAGCACTTTATTTTATATGAGTTACTGTTGCCTTTCTATCAGTTTGAACCAGTCTGGCCAATCTCCTCTGACCTCTCTCATCAACAAGGCATTTCCGTCCACACAACTGGTGCGTGCCATGGTCAAAATCACTGAGATTACATTTATTCCCCATTCTGGTTGATGTGAACATTACCTAAACATAAGCTAAAGCTCCTGACCTGTATCTGCTTGATATTATGCATTGCACCACTGCCACACGATTGGGTGTTCCCAATAAAGTGCTCAGTGATTATAAATACACACACACGAGACAGCTGTTACATACAGTAAGATTATAGATCTATAATATTAATATGGATAGCACATTCAGAAAATGTGGTCTTGAAAAAATCTGAAAAAGGTTCATATTGAAATTGCAGACTTTGGTATCTTGGCAAATCACAGTTTGTAACTGTCTTTTGCTCAGGAAGAATATCTAAGCAGGAGGAAAAAAGTGTATATTTTGATCTACATTACAGTAATTTTGTGTTTTGGAGAAACAATTGAGGTATTAAAGAGATCTAATATGTGATTTTTCTTATCTATGGGCAGCCATGCTAATAAAGAAGGAACAAGGAAAAAGAGGAATGGAAAAAAGAAGATAAAGAGAAACGAGTAAATCTTGTCTCTCTTTTCCCCCCACATACTACACGTACGTACTCTCAGAGGAATCTTGTCCCCTTGAGATATTAATTGTAATTCTTTGATCTCCTACAGCTCTATCTTCCCACTGTTATTACTGCATTTCATTCTATTTTCCACCGTCAATCCTGCAAACACAATGTGCACCCACACAGACACCTCTAAATCAAAACCCATGGATCCCTTTGGAGGAATGTGTTTGCTTGGGCTGTGCAGTCAACTGACTGTGGCATTTCCTCACTGTGTGTGTGGTGATAACATCAATGTGTTGAAAGGCACAATCTCAACTCTTGGCACCTGCCAAATGGTCCAATGAAAACCACTTTGCAACTGTGTTGAAAGTGATTGGGAGTGAGTGAAGCAAAGGAACCAATTAAAAACAGCTGGGACCAAAACACTAATGCTGATTGACATCTCAGTGTAGCTCAGACAAATAAAATCAGTTAAAGAAAACATTCGCTTGGTTTAAATTTTATGGATGGATTCAATATTTCAAGCAACACCAAAAGCAGCCAATACATGTAAACCAGAGAGGTGAACCATGAAATGTCTGGGTAAGTCTAGCTATGCATAACTGTGTTTACATTTGTAAATTATAATGTACAATGCTTTTTCTGTATCAATTAGTTGGTGTTCATCCGAACGCTGTTGGCATATGCATTTTCTTAGTCTACAAAGAGGGGAAAAAAGTTTAATGTCAATCATGCTGACAATTTCTCTCTTAGCACATCCGGAGCTGACAAACAGATGAGGGTTTAGCAGACAGATCTTTTAAAAAGTGAAATGAATGGCTGGCATAAAAGAATAACATCTGGTTACAGAAGAAATGCTTGTGATGTAATTTTTGTGTATGTCAAAATGGCAAGAATGTATTTGTATTTGAATTCTGCTTCAACTATACCAAAGACCAAAACCAACTCGCCTCTTTTTCTTCATCAGTTCCACTGAAACCAGGGGAAGTGCACATGTAGCCTACTCAGTAACACAAGTATGATAGGAACTGTGACCTTTTTATTGAAGAGTTGTAGACTTGTCATTTATTAACTATTGTTCAAAGGTAAGACATCAGACAACAAATAGTAACACTTATACAGAGCATTAACTATGCAAGAGAATCAAATAACAACACACTGTGGACTAAGAGCCTGTGTGTGTGTGTGTGTGTGTGCGCGCGTGCAGGTTTGGGTAGTTTACGAAGAAATGTTTTTAGGTTACAAAATGGTAATTACAAGGGTATTATGCTATAAATGTGGTTTATGAGGACATTTCTAGTGTCCCCATTATTCAAATCGCTTAAAAATCATACTAAACTATGTGTTTTTAAAAATGTAAAAATGCAGAAAGTTTTTTGTGAGGGTTAGTTTTAGGGGTAGGGGTAGGGATAGGGGATAGAATCTATAGTTCAAACAGTATAACAATCATTATGTCTATGGAGAGTCCTCATAAGGATAGCCGCACCAACATGTGTGTGTGTGTGTGTGGGAAGTGGGAAGAATAAAAATAAGAGAGAGACAGAGCAAGTGGGAGAGAGAGAATGAGAGAGAGAGAGAGAGAGAGAGAGAGAGAGAGAGAGAGAAAGGGAGGGAATTAGTGTCTGACAGCTATGACTGATGATATATTGGTTCTACAGGCTGAAACAGTAGATGGTATCAAGGATACCCAAGATTAAATCAACCATAACACACCCTCACACACATTTTCCATTTACTGTCTTTGACTGCTTCACTTTAGTGTTGACTGAATCTCATCAAATGCGCAAGACACCAAAGACTCATAGATTTACTTTCAGATACCCTATACCACCTGTATTGGGCATTCATTAATGTGCTATTTCTTCACTTTCATGCATATCATGTAGACACTCACATACACTTACAATCTTCCCTACAGACTCGTTAGGATTCTCACACATTCTGCTAATTGGTCGTTTTGAACACTGATGTCATTGTGCAGAGAATGAGGTCACAATGATTGGTCTCTGAGAGAGACCAAGAGAGACAGACAGACATAGAAAGAGAGAGAAACAAAGAGAAAGATGAAGTTAGAGGGAGAGAGACAGACAGATGGGGCTGGGAGAGAAAGACAGACAGGGGTCAAAAGGCAGACAAAAAGAAACAGATAGGAGAGGAAAAAGAGGAATATTTGTTTTTTTTAAGGACATATTAAAACTATACATCATGAGGACTATGAGCAAATATTAGTGTAACTATATTTATACATTTAGGACAATTTGTTGCTTGTCTGTGCAAAACTTGTTACAATGCTAGGGAGTTGTGGGTGGTTGCTAGGGTGGTTGATTTCTGGCCCAATTCAAAAGGTCCATATGGCTTCAGAGACCCCCCCCCCCCCCCCCTTTTTTTTATTTGCTACCAGGTGCAAAATAATAAGATTGCTTAGATATGTGATAGCACACATCAACAAGCGGTTTGAGGTTTAATGCTTGCATTAGTGGTTTTGAATAGCCATATGTATAAGCTAATTACTTATCTAAAAAAGTAATCATATTACTAATTACTTTAAACTTATTATATAAAACACTTTTCAAAGAAAAAATTAGTTTTTCCGCTCAACAAATTCAAAATAATTTCAGTTTTTTTCTCCATGTTTATTGTCATACACTCTGCACCACACTTTGATCCCTTAAGTTAAGGCCCAGGTAGTTAGGAGTGGTGGTGGCGTAGTGGGCTAATGCACACAACTGTTAATCAGAAGGTCATTGGTTTGATCCCCACAGCCACCACCATTGTGTCCTTGAGCAAGGCACTTAACTCCAGTTTGCTCCGGGGGGATTGTCCCTGTAATAAGTGCACTGTAAGTCACTTTGAATAAAAGTGTCTGCCAAATGCATTTCTGCTTCAGTTGTTGTAGTGTTGATTCACATTGTTTCTAGATTATTGTGCAGAGTGATCAGATGCATTTTAAATAATTGCAAAAAGCTTAATTGGCCTTAAAGTCAAACTTTATCACAAAAACCCAAATTTCACAGTTTTTTTGGTCCTGGTACAAAATGACCAGCCAACATAATTTCACTAATCATATCAGCAGCACCTGGGAAAGTGTGAACGAGTACTAGTCAGGTTAAATCACTCTATCGTTCTGATTGGATTATAAGAGCAGACTGATTGATATAAAAGGAGGGAAGAAGTGCTTCCAATCATTGTGTTCTTGTTAGCAATGGGTACCTCTAAAGAAAGACATGCAGCCATCATCGCTTTGCATCAAAATGGCCTCACATTCAAGGAAATTGCTGCAAAGAATATTGCACCTGAAAGAACCATTTACCGGATCATCAAGAACTTCAAGGAGAGAGGTTAAACTGCAGAGAAGGAGGCTTCAGGGTGTCCCAGATTGTCCAGCAAGCGCCAGGACCGTCTCCTCCTGAGGAGTCAGCTGCGGAATCTTGTCACCACCAGTGCAGAGCTTGCTCAATATTGGCAGCAGGTTGGTGTGAGTGCATTTACTCGCACAGTGAGGCGAAGACATTTGGACAATGCCCTGGTGTCAAGAAGGGCAGCAAAGAAGCCACTTCTATCCAAGAAAAACATCAAGGACAGACTGAAATTCTGCAGGGAATACATGGATTGGACAGCAGAAAACTGGTGCAAAGATATTTTCTCTGATGAAGCCCCCTTCCGGCTGTTTGGGACATCTGGAAAATCGATAGTCTGGAGAAGAAAAGGTGAATGCTACCATGGGTCCTGTGTTGTGCCAACAGTTAAGCATCCTGAGACCATTCAAGTGTGGGGTTGCTTTTCATCCAAGGGAGTGGGCCCTCTCACAATTCTGCCCAAAAACACTGCCATGAATAAAGAATGGTATCAAAAAGTACTGCAATAGCAACTTCTCCCAACGATCCTGGAGCAATTTGGTGATGATCCGTGCCTTTTCCAGCATGATGGAGCACCATGTCACAAGGCAAGAGTGATAATGAAGTGGCTTGGAGATCATTCCATTGAAATTTTGGATCCGTGGCCAGTCAACTCCCCGGATCTTTATCCCATAGAGAACCTGTGGTCAATCCTCAAAAGGCGAGTGAACAAGCAGAAGCCCACAAATTGTGATCAACTCTGAGCACTAATAAGTCCAGAATGGAGCGCCATCAGTCAGGATTTGGCCCTGAAGCTGATATCCAGCATACCAGAGTGAATTGCAGAGGTTATGAAGAACAAGTGTCAACCCTTAGTGTTTTAAAACTTATGAAATGTTTATCATTGTTTTCCAGTATACCATAGAAACATCTTCAAATACTGAAGCAGGAACTTTGCAAAACACAAAATTTATGTCACTGCCAATACTTTTGGCCACGGCTGTACTTTACAATTTTCATTTTCATCTTGAGCACAGCTTTGAAAGTGTAATGTGAATGGATGCTTTCACACTTGCGCAGAACAAATGCTTTTTCACTCTGAAGGATAAAGAAGAAGAAAAACTGAGGATCCTCCATTAGAGGAAGCAAGAACAACGGCTGTGTCTCTATTGGAAGGCTGCATCCTCTGGAGGTCGCATTTGACTGCCACGTACATCATCGAGGCTGTCTCATTTAAAGTGAATAGGACACTTAGAATGCAGTCTTCAAATGCGACCTTCTTTCACAGGAATTCGGAAGATGCTTGAGGTGTATCCTTCGTGGAAACTCACAACCCACAATTCTTTGCTTCAACAAAATGTCGAAAAACAATTATGCCAATTTGCCCATACATATGATGTTCAAACGCAAGTAACGTTAATTCTCAAGTTGAAGTATCTCAGTAGATGGCGCAGAGTATATAATATGTATAAGTATATTAAAATAAAAAATAAATAAAGTATTAGACTAAAAGTACACATGTCAAATCTATTTTCTTTTTTCTTTACATTATTATAACTCTCCTAAAATTGACCTCATACATTCCCTTCTCACTCAAAGCACTCGCACTTGTTATAGAGTGGCGTGCAGTCATAGTTACCATGTTACGTTCTGTTACCTTTGTCCTACAAAGGCTGTCTCATTTAAACAAGGCTTGTATTAAGGAGGATGCTCAGTATACAGCATCCTACTTAGCATGCAGCCTTCCAAAAAAGACACAACGAACAACAACAAAACAACAGAGAAGGATGTGTTCTTCGGCTACTGCTTGACAGTACAGCCCAATTGTGTGTATTGCCCTCTAGTGGACACTTTTATCTCAACAGTCAAGCTTGTGCATGGCTGCACATTTGTTATTTAAATATTTGTTGAACAAAAGACTAATTAAAAAAATTAAGAAAACAGAATACTCGAGGTAGAGCAAGGCAATAATATATATTTTCAATCAAGATACAGTAAACAGAGATAGTCTACTAAAAACACGAATTCACAAAACATCAAAATCAATAGAAATTAAACACAATAAATGAATACTAAAAAAATTATAATCAAATAAAACTATATAAAATAAGATAATGATAAAAATAATAATAATAACTGTCACCTTCAGGAAATCAGGAGGTAACTCTTATAATGAAGCCATAATTTTTTTAATCAACAGAGTTTTAGTGGCTTTCTTGTTAAATGATAAACAAAGAGAGTCATAGAATAATTTTAGATAGATACAGAAAAGCCTAAAATTGGGCTTAGAATCAGTGACTTTACATTTATGGAGATGAAACTGTCCACAGAGAGTTAACAGTTTTAACCTGTCATCCATCTCATTTGACCCGGAGTCCCAAAACAAAAAAAGTAATATTATTTCAAAAATAAAATGTTTGTTGTAAGCAGAGAAAATAAGCCAGGCTACTTATTTCAACAACTCCTTTGCATAGTCACATTCAAAAAACAAGTGTGGTATTGTTTCAAGGGAAACTTAGAAAGAATAGAGTTACAGGGATAGTAATTATGAAGAATTTTCAGTTCTTTCATCCTGTTAGGTAACAGAAACGTATTAATGCCAGTCCATATATTAATAGTAGCAAGAGAAGGATAATTTAATCTCCAGTTGAAAAGAGCTTTGGGGTGACAGCTGATTTGCTTAATAAGGATTCTTCTAATCCAAACATTGTTACATTTATCATTGGCTAGCTCCATTCCTCCAATGGATAATTGTGGAATTTCACAGACTGACACTCTGTAACTAAAGTATGACTTGAACATATGCAATAGTTTAGGTGAAATGCAATTAATAACCCAGTCATAACTCTAGGTGAGGTATCCACTCCAAAAATGGCAATTAATTCAGTATAGGAACAAAAGGTGCCATCCTTTTTTAACAAATCCAAAATATAAATTACACCTTTGTCAAACCAATTCTTAATAAAAATAGATTTTTTTTTTGCACACAGCACATTCTGATTGTTCCATATGATACTCCTATGAGGGGAGACATTGTGGCAGAAGGCAAGCTTATGAAAATTAGCAAGCTTGACCGGAAGTTTGTTGCATTTGAAATTGTAGGCCAATAAAAAAATGTAACCCCAACATTTTAAAAAAATTATTTAGGAATATAAAACCATAATAGATTAGGATCAGCATTCAGGCAGTGTTTAATCCAAGCAATCTTGAAAACCCTATTGAGAGTACTGAAGTCCAAAGCATTCACACCTCCCTCCAAAGTATTTCTTATCAGAGTCTTCCTTTTAGCATTTGGCAGTTTTATCCAAAGCGACTTACAGTGCACTTATTACAGGGACAATCCCCCCGGAGCAACCCGGAGTTAAGTGCCTTGCTCAATGACACAATGGTGGTGGTCGCGGGGATCGAACCAGCAACCTTCTGATTACTTCTGATTACTAGTTATGTGCTTTAGCCCACTATGCCACCACCACTCCGTAGTATAGAGTCGATAGACAAGCAGGTTTTTGTGTCAACATATTAAAGACAAAGCTGGGTAAACAATCCTTGAAATGTCTTCAGCTTTAGTTATCAAGACACGACCATAGATAGTTCGATTTCTTTGTAGCCAGCAGTTGAAGACATTCTTTAATTTCTTTGTCTGTTGCAAAAAAAATCTCAAATTCTATCCGCAGGTGATTTACTTATTAAGATGCCCAAATATCTAACAGTACTTTTGACCACAATACTTTCTACATGACCTTTATCAAGACTGTGAACAGGTATAATTGCACTTTTATTTCAGTTGACCTTAAGACCAGAAGCATTAGAAAACAAATTCATAGCATCCAAAATAACAGGGACCTGTTTCTAATTTTTTTAAAACAGACAGGTGTCATCTGCCAGTTGACTAATTAGAAAAGTGTGTTCCGCGAATAAGATACCCTGAATATCTACACAACGAGTAATACAAATATTGAGAATCTCAGTGACCAACAAAAACAAAAATGGCGAAAAAGGACACTCTTGTCTGATGCCCCTGCCAATCATAAACCAGGGAGAAACACGATTCACCAAAGATACATTGATGTTGCTATTTTTGTAAAAAGTCTGAACTATTTTAACAAAGGAAGAGTCAAAACCAAACTTACACAAAGATTCAAATATAAACTCATGCTCAACCCTGTCAAAGGCCTTATAAAATTCTAAAAATAAAATAATTGCATTATCGTTGATCAATTCCTTATAATCTAAAATATCTAAAACAAGTCAAATATTATTTGCTATATGCCTACCTTTCATAAAGCCGGAGACAATTTATTCTAAGCATGGTTTCAATCTATTTGTGTAAAGGGAAGCTAACAATTTATAATCCAAATTAAGTAAAGTAACAAGGATTCTTTGTTAGGTTTTGGGATTAAAGTGATCAAACCCTGCTTCATGGACTCAGTCAATTCCCCTTGTACACAGTCTTTAAACGTTTCCAAAACAAACATTTTAATGTCTTTCCAAAAGTTTCTTTAGAATTCAAAAGGAAGTCCATCTGGACCTGGGCATTTATTGAGGGGAATTTTCTGAATAATCACATCCAACTCTTCCAATGTCAAATCCATCTCACAAGATGACTGATTTCCATCACTTATAATAGGTGTTAATGCTTGAACCCTCTCAAAAAAGCCATCAGAAAACTGTGGTTTAAAATAAGAAGTATAGAGCTGTGAATAAAAATGTGTGCGTGGACTGTCGCAGAACGCGTACAGGCGAAGAATACTTTGGACTTTACAATGACTCATTAGGGGGCGCGTGTGTAATGTTACCTAGGGGTCACCATGTATGTCTATTTTTCTCTGCATGACTTGTGTTTGATTATTGGCTTTGTAGTTCTTTTCATTGTCTTTATTTCATTGGTTCTTGTGATTATTAGTCCCAGCTGTTCCTTGTTTTCTCATTAGGTCCATGTATATTTAATCCCTGTGGTTTCCTCTGTTCATTGTCACTTCTTAAACCTTCATGGTTGTTCTGTTCTGTTCTTTTAAGTTTCTTGCGTTTATATTGAGTTTATATTAAAAAGCCTGCTCTTAGATCCTCTTTCTCTCGTCTCGTACCTGCAAACATTATAGCATGCCTTTCAGCTGTCACAGAAACACAAACAGGCCACATATTGACAATTCATGATTTAAATGTATTCTACATGTATATATTTTTTTAGAAATACAGGTAACCTAAATTATGTACTTCCAAGTAATTAAGTTAATAGAAGTCAGTGCCTGTAATCTGATTACATGTATTTAAAATGTAATTCTGTACACAAATTTTGGACTAAAAAGTAATTAATTACTTTGCAGTCAGATTACATCCAACGCTGGCATTAGTAATAGTGATTATTTCCTAAGCAAACACCACTTCTTTGTTCCCAGCATATGTAAACATTTGGCCCCTGTATCCTGTTACATAACCTTTACTCTCTAAACTCATTCTCTTCTGCCACCTTTATGAGAATGTGAAATAGCCTATTATGTGCATTTTCTTTTTGAAGTTGCTTTCTCCAGAAGGTCTGTGGTTGGTCTTTGAGCCACACACACAAACACCCAAGCACATAATACCTATATCAGTCTTTCTCCTCCATCACGTTTCATTTTTCTCTCTCCCTTTCTATTTTTCTTTTTCTCTCTCTCTCAGCACATAATGAAAGACAGGCGGAATCGTTTTCCTCCTTTCAACAAATCTTCTGTTTGAGCTGTCAGCCATGGAAACACTCACACTTCACTGACCCCTCTCTCTCTCCCCTTCTATTCATAGTCACACAGTAACCAAAAAAAAACACATCCATACACAACAAACATATACACAATTTGGAATGTACACAATATAGCATACAGTATTTCTAAATAAGGACATACTGTGTTACATACTTCAATTGCTTTATATAAAGGTAATTATAATGACTTAGGACTGCGCTAGGCCAAACCCTTCCCCTAAAAGAAAACGTTTAGCATTTTTTAAATTGAAAAAAATCATTTTTTATACTTTATTTATTAACTTTTTTCAAAGGATATATTTGGATGTCCCAAAAGTGTACAAATCTTTCCCTTTTTTCAGATTTAGCTAACTTCTGAGTAAAATGTTGTTCTCAAATTATAGCTAAATAACTTTATTAAGCTAAGTAATATATTTGTTTTTGTGCTCATTAGAAAAGGATATGCATTCAAACACCAAATCCAAGTCTACCAAATCCTTGTTAATTTGTTTAAATACATCACTTCATGATGTTACGTGTTTGTATAGTATAAATGCTCTATGCAAGTGAGTGTAAATGTATTAGGTATTATGAACAAACAATTAACAATATATTTTTACAGATAGATTTTGTTATATTTTAAGATGAATAAATGGAACCTTATATTAAAGAGTTAACAAAATCTTTTTATGCTAGACTGTTTGATCGCGGCACAATTATTATTTCTAGCACAATTATGAACCACATTCCTTGTGGGTAGCCAGAAGAGGAGACTTCTGGGAACACATAGATAAAAAAAAAAACAAGGTATACCACTGTTGCTCCGTGTCATTCTCACAATAAATATATGTGTGCGACTGTGGTGTGTGAGTGTGTGTGGGTTACTGTATGCATACCAAAGGGAAACTACTGTCACAATCCAGCAACCCCATGGTTTCATTTTAAAGTAGGACCAGGTGACACGTACCAGCATGCGTGTGACTGCTAATTTCCTGCCCCACTTTGAATGCAAGTGTATGTATACACACACGTCTGAGTGAAAATGGCAGCTCTTCCTCTGAAATATGGCAGCTATTGGCAAGAGGGTTATGAGTGAAATCAATCGGAGTTGTTGCTAATTGTCACTTAGCAATATGTGTCCATCTAAACAAAATTAAACTTTCACCTGGGAACCATCAAACTTAAACTTAGGGGTTTACTAACTAATGGCTTCCAGACTCCCTTTGTGTGTAAGTGTAATTGAAATGGTCACATAAGGCATTTTGTTGGCAGCCCCTCTGAAGGAGCCCAGTTGCTTTACAGACCTCATTGCCAATAAAACTTTTTTTGAGATCCCTCCTATTCTTTCTGAAGAAAGAAAGAAAGAATGAAAGAAAGAACAAACAAGATGCAAAACAAATAGCCATACTATAGATATAAAATGAGCTGGAGAAACAAGGAAAGCAGTGAGTGATGTCACGGCTCATTTTGCTGTTGCTCTTAGTCGCTGGAGCCTAGGAGCTGCAATTTGATCATCATCTTCATTCCTTTTGAATGAAAAATTTCCATTTTTTATTTCCATATTGATGACAAAACCGCTTAGTGTGAAATTGAAGTGCGAGAATGTATGATACACAAATATTCATCCTGAAATCGTGAGCATCTCTGTGTGTGTGTACCTTCATAGGCAGCTGTGAATGTTGGATGGAGACTGTTGGAGCCAGCGGGAAGCCTTCTGGGTAATTTAAACATTCTATAGCATTAAAATGGTCTGTCAGAAAATGGATGGTAGGTTGGCTGGTTTGAAGTAGAGCAAAAGAAAGTAGAGCAGTGAGAAAGGTGTTCTGCTTCTATTCAGCTGTTAACACTTTGGAATATTTTTCAGGATGGTGAGAATTTCATGAAGCTTTGTGTCATATAAGGGACAATTGGGGTATTTAAGATTAGAAATGTATTTTATTCAAATAAACAGATTTAAACTTTTCTATTGCCATGCCTTCATCACTTCTTCTTTTTATAATTTGCAAATGCCTTTTATTTATAGGTTGTATTGTTTTAGCCTTGTCCGAGACCCTGACTTTTAATATTAAACTATTAAAATACATTATATAGGCCTACATACATATTTTTACATGTTTAAAACTATGATAATCTAAACCAGGGCTATTCAACTGGTCAAATTTAAAAATGTTAACATTTTCAGTGGGCCACATGAGATTATCGGTTGTCTTTGGGGCTGTTCACACCGAATGCATGTTGTGTCTGTTCACGCTGTTTTGCAATGGTTTTCCTATGTAAAGTATGCTAGACTGAAGTCGCACCATGTGTCAATATTTTTACAGTGTCTCGTGCAAGAGCACCCGCTTTTTTTAGACACTTTCCAGAGGTTGTGCCATGAATGATCGTTATCCGTCATTTTGACACAATGGGAAGTTTAAATAACTAAAATCATGGATGACTAATAAGCGTGAGTTTGAGACTTATGTCTCTGCAGAACAAAAATGGGCTTTTCCCAATCAGTGGGAATTTTCAAAACATTGAGATTCCTTACTTTCTTTGGATAGTTTAGAAATGTCCATCCTGGTTTGGAAAAGCCCACTGATTTCTACTTTGAGATTCCCTACTTTCATTGTATACTTAAGAAATGCCCATCCCAGTTTGAAAATGCTCACTGATTTGAAAACACCCATTACTGTTCCGCAGAGACCTATACTTGGTGAGTTTGTAGAAACTGAAAAGTTCTGTTCATTAATTTGGTCAAGAAAACATTTGATTTTAAAAGTTTATATCATTGCATATATAACAAACTTAGATTTGGGAAACATCTGATGCAACTTAACCAACACACTGTCGCATGCTTGGGCAATTTTCTCCATTTATAAAATCAGTCTTAATTTTTCCCTATGATTATCATTTATTGTTGTTGTTGTTGTTTCAGAATTTCAAACTACAAAATTTTTCTCATGACAAAAAAATTAAGCTATAAACAGATGTTTTATTTATAAAGTGAACAATATTATAGACCTATTATAACATGATATCTGATCTAAATTTTATGTTAACAAAATATTTTTGACCCACATGCCCCTAAGTTTTTTTCAATCTTGCCCACTTGTTAAATTTGAATAGCTCTGATCTAAACAAAGAGTGAATTAAACATAAACTATTTTAATATTAATTTAATATTCAATTCTTATCAGAATACTTGTTAACCAAAAGTGTCAGTGAAGAATGCTTGAGATATAATATGTAGACAATATAGACAAATGATAGGTTAAGTTAAATATCACTTGAGAGCAGAATATTTTTATATGCCATTATTTCCAATCAAGTCGTAATTTTGCTAAATTACGTAAATAATTTAACATTTCTATTGTTGTCATTTCCACCATGAAATGACACTGTAGTGGGAATTTTCATGACTTTCACACAAAGTGAAAAATTCACAGTGGCAAAAGTTGTGTGGCCAGACATGTTGACTCTGATTGATAACAACAATGCCTAAGTGAATGATTTTCTAACGATGAGGAAAAGAGGAAATCAGCATGATATTTAGCAAGACATGCATGCTTGTCAATTACACTATATGATTCACTGTGCATCTCAGACTGTGAATCTGTGTTCATGAATTTTATTTGATATTTTCTCCCTGTCAAATTAATTAGCTTTTTCAAATGGGAGAAATGAGGCTTGGCATTGACGTCATGGTAACCACAGCCAACCGTTGCCGGGGTAATGTGATGTGCTGGCTGTGCCAAATGGATGATGTTGATAAATGTTGAGATTTTGGAATGGGAAAAGCTTGGGAAATTTCAGAATCAAAGAGATTTTTGGTTTCTCAAGGCCTACGAAGGAAGAATGACAATGTTTGTGTGTGGGTTTACTTGCTGACAAGAGATTATGTCTAAATCTTGCTCTAAAGTGCTCGTTATTTACCCTGAAATGTTACAGCTGAAAGTATTTTGATAGTGGAAACATTGATCCATATCTAGGTTACATCTTTTTTTTCTGTTCCTTGGTATACACAGTTTGTTTATGTGTCTGCATGTGTATTTATGAGTTCTGTAAATGTAACCCAGCCCATATAGTTTAGGCTTAATCAGAATTTTTTTTTGTGTACTCCTGCACTTGATTTGGGACTAGTTTTACATGTGTATGTGTGTGTATTCCCGTCTCTAATTGCTGTTTGTTTTATTTGCTTTGCTCCTTTAATCAGTGCTGAGGCCCCTGCAGCCAGCGGAAGGAAACCATATCAGACAAGCCCAGTCTCCAAAGGAATAACAAAGCCACTCAACTGAATCTGTGGCTTTACATGTAAAACATAAGCACCACCATCATGTTTTATTCTGTTATCCTACAGTATGTTATATCTGTTAGAACTTTATATAATCTGACTGCAGTTTTTTTTTTTTAAAGGAAAATGCACACTATTTGTTTTGTTGTTACATTAGCCAAAATCTAGCTTGATTAAATGGAACTTGAGAGGAGAGTACATGTGTGTTAGAGGCTGTTCACACAGGATGTGCTCTTACGTTCAAAATAGCACGACGAAGCACAAAGGAATGAAAAAAAGTATTAAGATTTGATTTATTGGGTTTTAACTGGACACAGCAACTTAAAACACTGCGGTCATGGTGTGAGAAACTGAAAAAAGCAAGATGTGTTGCAATGGTCAAAGAGGTCCACCTAGCACACATGTTTACATTAAAAAACAAGGCCCCTTAGTCTAAACCATATTTCTTGTAGAATTCAAGCTTCTTCAGATTGTTATAATTGTTCCCACCTGCAAGATCAAGATATAGAGAGAGGGCAAAAAAGGTGAGTGGACGAAATCACTCCTCTTGTCACATCAAATGAAGTTACTTTTGACTCCCAGTTTCTCCAGCTGCTCGATGATAATCAGGAAGGATTTCTTAGCAGCCTCATGAGTGCATCAGGAGGTAAGATCACTAGTTGACTCACAGTGTGATAAGTTATCTGATGTCCATGATTGTCCATGATTCAGTGCACTGGCATATCTCTTATCCCTGACCTATGAACTGTGTTTAAGGGCCTAATCAAAGTCTGCAACATCTCACCTCATCTAAGTGTGTGTGTGTTCATGTTTCTGAAAAAATAAAAAATAATCTTTGGGGGACATTTTGGGGCATAATTTATTCCCCACAAATATTAAATGCACAACAAAAATGCACAAAGTTTTCTTTTAGGGTTCACTGTAAACTCAAATATGTTAAGAAAGCTCCCAAGTTTAAGTTAATAGAACATTCAGATTGTGTCTTAAACATGCATGTTAATTGCTCTTAACTTGAAATATTGAATAAGCTACCTCATACATATTATTGGCACTTAACTTTAAATTTAACTCACTGGCTGAACTTAAATTTACCATTTTAGCTTAATTTGAATATTTCAAGTAGAAGGAATCTGACTCGCTACTATTTGCCAGAACTAGCTAGTACAGTGAATACTAGCATGTTGAATGCATGCTAATTGGAAACACTATGCTTTGATTAGTACAGTAATTGCCCTGTTGAGTGCCATGCAAAACCATGCTAGGAAATAAAAATCCCTTTCCCAGTTTCAATTAAATTAAAGTTACTCTAAATTTACAAGAGACAAGTTAATTTAACTCAAAACATTAAAACTATTCAGATTACTTAAAAGGTGTCAGTTTCATGAAAAGTTTCTAAATACTCATCCAGTTTAATTTATTAAACTAATTTTTCCCTTCACAAAACAATTAATTATTTTGAGCATTAAGATTGGTCAATATTCAATATAACCATTAACAATAGAAGTCTATATGTCCTTGTGGCAGGGCGGAGGGCGGAGGGCGGGCCGGGTCGTGATTCTACACACCCGGTCCCTTATCAGGCTAATCAAGCCTCCGAGAGGGATAAAGGTTGAATGCGGAGGATTGTGTTGGAGAGAGAGATAGTTTACGGACATGTCCGTCGTGTGTGTGTGTGTGTGAGCGTGTATTTATCACTTTGTGGGGACCAAATGTCCCCATAAGGATAGTAAAACCCGAAATTTTTGACCTTGTGGGGACATTTTGTCGGTCCCCATGAGGAAAACAGCTTATAAATCATACTAAATTATGTTTTTTGAAAATGTAAAAATGCAGAAAGTTTTCTGTGAGGGTTAGGTTTAGGGGTAGGGTTAGGTTTAGGGGATAGAATATAAAGTTTGTACAGTATAAAAACCATTATGTCTATGGAAAGTCCCCATAAAACATGGAAACACAACATGTGTGTGTGTGTGTGTGTGTGTGTGTGTGTGTGTGTGTGTGTGTGTGTGTGTGTGTGTGTGTGTGTGTGTGTGTGTGTGTGTGTGTGTGTGTGTGTGTGTCTTCTGTTTGAGTTTGAAATTAAACTATTATTTATATTGACAAGCCGGTTCTCGCCTCCTCCTTCCCATTTAACTTCTTTACAGTCCTATTTTGTGTGAGTGTGTTCTCTGTGTCAAAGGCAGGATGTGGGACTATTTCACCACAAGAGATCTGTGGATTCTTATCTATATTTAAGATTATCTCCCAAACACAAATTTAACATAATTAAACTAATCTACCTTATTTAGAGCAGTTTAGTGTGTAAAATGGAGAGTCATTATGATGCCACTAAATGACAAGCCTTTTTGATGTTTGACACTTTCTTAAAATATACATACTCTATGTATGTTAATATGGAGTATGTGGTCTAAATTTCCACAGAATAAAATGTTGTGCCAATATGCAAAACAAAAACACTATATGCATAATGATGCCAGTGCCATAATATATATATATATATATATATATATATATATATATATATATATATATATATATATATATCCACCATGGAAACACACATGTAGACAGACATATGTACACACAGGCACTCTTTAAGCTTTTCAAATCTGAACAGACGTATGTGGATTTTGGACTGACTGGTGTTATTCTATGAAACCACAGGGCTGTCAACCTCTCACCCGGGTGGCTGGTCAACTGTCCCACCTTCCACCTTTCACTGTTGCGCTAACATTTATATCAAAGTGACTGTTATATTTTCTAGCATACCTCTGTCATCAGCAGAAATTAACAATGTTTTTCTCCAAGTAATATGCAATTAAGTCTTATTTTAATCTTTTGCGGGGGTGTTATCGTTGAGCGAGCTATATTTATGTTTCCATGCATATTTCTGCCAAAATAAAGACAGTAGTAGGACTTTCCTTTTGATTTTTATTACTTCTAATGAATTCCTGAAATAAAACTGTTCCTCAATGTCTCTCTCTTAATCAACTCAAAATGGGAGAAACTAAAAAAGTACAGCCCAATAGCCCAGATGTGTAGCTTTCCCCAGCAAAACTTCATAAACCCCCAAAACATATTTTCATTTTCTCATACATTGCGTGACCTTGATGTAAATCAATGACTTCAACTTTTTTGTTGACTGAGGTTTTGCATCTGTTTTAAATCAATCTGAGGTTCTCTTTTTGTCACCAAGAGTACAAGAGACTGAGCGATACAAACAGTCACGCGAGTGGTCAGTGAATTGTTTTTTATATATAGAAATATTGTAGTTGAAATAGTGAAGGGAGCCAGCCACTGATTAGTGGTTTAGATTAGACAGTTCAAGTGATGAAAATAAAGTATGAACAAACAACGTTTGCTGGTGCACAGGAAGAACAGTTCATACCACTGATGGATGATGTACCATGGAAACGTTTTTCTTTATTTCTGATCATTGATCCCTTTTTATATCGCTTAATCTCTAAAGTGATCATTTAAATATATCAACTGTCAGTCAGTGTGGTTGCAAGTTCTAAAAAGCCCCTATTTTAATGGTGAGTTAAAGAAAGAAAAGAGTGATGTCAGGAACTGAACCTCTTAACACTGGAAACCCTAAACCACCTTCCATCATCCTTATACAAAACACACAGATGCCCCTCGGCACACACTAACACACACACACACACACACACACACACACACACACACACACACACACACACACACACACACACACACACAATACTGTATCTTTTTATTCAAAGTAAATCTCTCGCTGGCCACACAATGACACACAGTGGTAAAAATGTAAGTTATCATTATACTCCATTTGTTAGTGTGTATATATGCAGAAATGAAAGACTTGATGCCTCTCTGCTTGCTCATTATTTCTACATGTTTAAATGTATTAAATTTGCACTGAACAACAATTTAAAAAGACAAAGAATGTTGTTGTAATCTCTATTTAAGTCACAACTTCTACTCCCCATCTTTACTTTTTTATTTTAGTAATTTGATTATCTATTAGTTAACTCTTTAACATTCTCTGCTAGAAATACTGAAGGGAAAACATAATTGGTAACACTTTACAATAAGGTTCCATTTGTTAACATTAGTTATTATATTAGGTGTCATATACTAAAAATGAACAAATAATTTTTTTAAGAATTTATTAATCTTTGTTCATTTTAGTTAATAAAAATACAATTGTTCATTGTTAGTTTACAGTGCATTAAAGGTATAGTTCACACAAAAATGTAAATTCTCTCATTATTCACATACCCTGCCATCCCAGATATGTATGACTGTCTTTCTTCAGCAGAACACAAATGAAGATTATTAGAAGAAGATTGAGCTCTTTCAGATCCTTATAATAGAAGTACACGGGTGCCAGCATTTTGACAGTCCAAAAGTCACATTTAGGCAGCATAAAAGTTATACACACTCTCCAGTCGAAATCAAGACATTTGTGTAAAAAGTAAATCGATAATTAAAAAGTTATTAACTTTTAAAAAGCGCTTCCTACCAACAACTGATGCAAAGTGTGACGTAAACGCATCGGTGAGTTCACGTGAGAATTCGGACAGAAGAACGAACGTCATATGAGTGTTTGGCCATTTCAAATGGCATCAGAGCCCTGGATGGAAGTGCATTAAAACGTTATAATTATCGTCTTGCTTCTTACATAAACCTATTCTGTCTGTCATTTTGGCAGATAAAAAAGAAACAAGAAAAACATTTTAACCTATTGCGTCAGTTTTGACTTAACTCTTTGTCCCTCACATTCCCGCTGTGCATGTGCCGTTTATTCCCTGTATTAATATGCATATTAGGTGCATATTAACCAGCACTATCATCATTTACACCTGGTTTAGATTAGTAGAGTAGAGGGTATCTGATTTCATGACTGCATACATCAATCATTACTTCAGTGTGTTAAAATGATAATAAAGTGCAAACTGCATAATAACAAAAAGAAAACACAAATAAAAGCAGCACATCATTTCAGTTATATTAGTGGAGTAACTGTTAACTGAGCTTCACAGATGTGATTCTCACGTTACTCTTTATGTTCACACCAGGGACTATGAAGTTCTGTGAAATTGTGCAAGTTTAAAAACCTTGGTTTAGCGCAGCAGTTAATTGACTGTTAGACGTTTCACACTAGAACTTATTGGTTTCACCAGACTCCAACAAGGGAATTCTAAAAATCTATCATTAAAGCAAGTCGACTGTCATGTATGTGCCATTATAATAGATGCTATGCCCCTCAATGTTCTAGTACTTATAAAATGAAAACAAGTATGACAGAAATTTTACAGAGAGTGACGAATAAAGTCATTTTTGGAGGCAACCTCTGAACATGATGTCACACAAACATCCCTAATAATTTAATCTCAGCACGAAACACCACTAAGACATGCACATCCACGTCAAAAAGCTCAAGTGACTGTGAAAGTAATCCACAAATAGGCAAATTGTCAAAGGGTGTGCATTTTATCTTACTAACTCGAATGAACAGCATAACAAAATTAATCAAAACAACAGACTCTCAATATTTAGCAGTGTTTGATATCTAATACAAACCAATGCATCAACAAAACCTCAATGCAATGGCATACAATTAAATTACATTGACATTGATGCATTTGGCAGACACTTTTATCCAAAGCACTTACAGTGCACTTATTACAGGGACAATCCCCCCGGAGCAACCTGGAGTTAAGTGCCTTGCTCAAGGACACAATGGTGGTGGCAGTGGGGATCGAACCAGTGACCTTCTGATGAACAGGTTAGTGTTTTAGTCCACTACACCACCACCACTCCGCACAATTAAATGGTGAACGGTGCTTAACTAATCCAACCAATAGCAAATTAGAAAATATTTTGCTTTTAAAACTCCCAATGAAATTCATTACGCATAGCATATGAAAACGATAAAATTGCTTTTACGCAACATACCTGAATAATAATATAATTTTTCAAAAGAATATATGAAAAAAACACAACTTATATACTTTTTAACTACAAGTGTTTTCTTCCATACGTCTCTGTGATGAGCGCTCATGAGAGGGATGATGTAAGCTCGTTAGTTAGATCACGCGTCACATGGAAGAAGCATGTCTTTGTTTACATAGTTTTTTTATTATTATTATTATTTGTAAATCATTTTTAATTTTATTTTATATTGTTTTGAAATTGTTTTGGACTGTGAACGGCACTTGGTCTGTGCAAGTTTCTATTGTAAACAATTATGCGCTTCCTGCCTCCTCTTCCACGTGACACGTGACCTTACCAACGAGTTTACATCATCCCACACATGAGCGCTCATCACAGGGATGTATGGAAGCGAACACTTGTAGTTAAAAAGTATATAAGTTGTGTTTTGTTTCTCAAAATAATAAATCGTTTGCATTCAGAAGAACTTTAATTGTCGGAGTCATGTGGATTATTTTGATGCACCCTAAATATGCAGTTTGGACCATTAAAAAAATGGAGTACATTCACTTGCATTGTTTAGAGGAGGAGGCCTGAAATTAAAAAATCTTAAATTCAGTTTTTATGAAGAAAGAAAATCTTGGATGGCCTGAGGGTGAGTAAATAATCAGCAAATTTTCATTTTTGGGTGAATTATTCCTATAAAGTCATTGAAGGTGGGGATCTGATTTTCAAAGTTCAGAAAATGAGCAGTTCAGAGCTGGGCCTAATTCACAAAGTTTTGACAATTTTAATCTGCTCCAAACTATGCTCTACCAACTTGTTGAGAAAACTGTAAAGGTTGAAAAATACACCTTTAAAATGATTAGTAGAGTAGGCCATACACATTGTGCCTTGTACTGCATTATCAGCTTTAAAAACTTGGGACAAGACTTTAATTTAATCCCACCAAGGACGGAAAAATATAGCCCAAAATTGTAATCGAAAGTTATCTTTCACAATTGTGACTGTATTTCTTGTAATTGCAAGTTTTACTTGCACAAGAATAGTCACAACTGTGAGATTAAAAGTCTATTTTTCTATTTTTTTATTCTGAGGCAGGATCCTTTTCCCACACCTGTAAAATGTTACAAATGTAAATAAATACATGTAAATGTAAAACAAAAAGGTATAAAAATTATTACATTTTTCATTTGGTAGAGCTGGATAGTGCACAGGTAATCACAGACACAACCTGAGAAATGCTGAGAAAAAAAAGAGCAAAGGAAAAACAGACAAAAAGCAGTACACACTGAAAAGACACTGGAAATCATCAAGTATGCCAAGAGGGTGAGGAAGAGCAAGAGATTGAAAGAGAGATTAAACTACTTGATGAGAGGTTAGTCTCTCGGTCAGTCAGTAAACCTCAAATAGAAGAGGGATGGTGAATCCTCATTGGTGACACTCAGTCATCCATCAAATTGGCAGGTGAACCACAAGCGCCCGTGTCACTGGGCGGAACTTGTCTTTCAAACACCCAGCAGCTGCTAAGATATCACGATGAGAGCTGGAACACAGCCAGGCTGCCCTGACCTTTTTACCCCTCTGGCACTTTCACACAAGCACACACACATGCAGCCAAACAATCTCACACAATCAAAAGATTATTACATCTTTATACAGACACACCCATAATCTTATGCCACGACATTCTCATGGACAGTGAAAACAAAAATATTTCCTTCAAATTGTGGTTTATAAGATCATAAGAAAATATTTGCATCCATTGAATACCCCACTGCACACACATACAACTCTCATAACAAATGTAACTTTGGTATTCCAATTCTAGTTTATATCCGTTATGCACACCTACACACACATTTAATTGTAAAATAAAAAAGACGACAGATTATTGTGTGAAAAACACAATAATATCATGTTTGCGAGAAATGGAACCCACGGATCTGTATCACAATGACAACAGAGATGACAGATGGCTGCATCTTCTAAAGAGACTCTTTCTTAATAAACTGTACTTAGTATGTGGGTGTGTTTTCTAGAAATTATTGCCTTTCAATGCATCAATACAGAAATATTTACTTTTTGGTTCTAGAAGATAAAAATTAAATAAAATGTTCTGTTTCTGGAGAATTAAAGATAAACGTTTGAGAGAAAGAGGCCATATGGGTCCTTGAGAAGTTTTGTAGTCTGGGCAGCTGGAGTGTGTGCGTGTGTGTGGGGGGAGTGGGAACCAGAGGCCCCCTTTTCCAGCTGCTGTCCTAACTTTTCTTTTATTTCCTTATTTGCCACTCTTTTGTGGTTCTTCCTTTTCTGTTCATCCATTTCATGGACTCTAATTTTCCAGACTGCAAGTCTTTGAAATGCTGCTCTCAATGAACCACAGAGGAAGAAAGAGTTTGAGATGTTTATCTCAATCTGTACCTAGGTGTTTTGACTATACCGTCTACTGAATGTTAGATTTAACTGTTGTGTAAAATTTGCCAATAAAATCCATTGAGCTTCAGAAAGTCAGAGTGACCTGATGAAAGAACCTCATTCAGCTGAAGTGACTCATCTCCCTCCATTATGGAGAACATTAAAAACACATTCAGCACAAATGAATCTCAAGCATTCAATATTGTTAGCTTTTGACCAATCATAATAACTACATAACCAAACAAACTCACTTCCTTTGTTAAAGTGTCAGACACTGTCACATAAATCTAAACTTCAGAGAGTCTCAATCTGATCCAAAGTACATTTTATTTGCCTATTCCCATGTATATCCACACACATAATGTATTATTTTCTTTGGCAAAATATTTAAATTGTCACCCTGAGATTGTTCCTGAGATTCTGGGTCAAATGTAAAATGACAGGAGTGGTTTTACAGCATCTGGTTATTGCCATGTGTGAACAGAACGCTGACAGCTACTTGATGGTGGCTTAAGAACATATTTTCAGGGAAATAATTTTATTAAAACTTGATTTAAGTTAGAGAGTGTGTGAGGCCTGTCAACAGGGTTTATATGTACATATGTGCAATATGGCAGTCATTATAGCTAAACCAAAAAAATAAATAAAACACTTTTGCTTGTCAGGGCAATTAAAAAATAACAAAGTTGACACAATTGGTGCTGGACCAGCAAACATTTGAGAACGTTGGAATCTGGTGTGTGTGTTTGACAAAGCAAGTTTCAGTGTTTTAAGAAAGAAATTAATGCATCACAAATTCTACCCCCACCCAAAAACATCTGTCCATCATTACTGCCCCATCCCCCTCGGCTTTTGAACTTTGACCTACAGCATACAGCTCCACTTAATTGCCCCCCTCTCCATTTCCTCTCTCTCTCTCTCTCTCTCTCTCTCTCTCTCTCTCTCTCACTGTGTTTTCCTCTCCTACTTGAATACAGAATTATTTATACATTTAACAAAGACAATGTACATATGACAATGTTATCACCCATAACTGACACACTATAACATCTTGAGACCGCAGCGTGAAAGCTGTGTGAAAGCTGTGTGCAAACAACTTGCTCCACTACTAGCTTTTGGCGACCTCTCCTGGACATAAATTGAGCTCACATGTGCCCATATGCCCTACAACATGTACCACTTTGGCCACTGGGGCAGCGTTTTGAAATTTCGGTCAACGTATACTGATTTTGAAGAACGAAAAGTCGGTCTACTATTTCCGATTTCACTGTGACATCAGGCTGGCATTTTCCATTTCCCTTTTTGATTTTGAACAGTAGTAGCACCTAATAAACATGCACAAAACAAATCTAATAATTCTTGAGCAAATAGTTTTCCAAAAAATTGATGGCAACATATGTGGACAGCAGGACTAAGTTGGGAAATTTTAAATAATACCAAGCAATAGATATTCAGATTTTTTTTGTTTGTTTGTTTGTTTATTATGTTTCCAGGTGTGTTGTTATTGATGTTTTTGAGATGTTACAGACATTACATCAGAAATTAGCATAATTAGTTTTGCATTAAAGTAATGGCTAGCATCATCCAATCACTGACAACCATGATAAAAAAAATTTATGACATGTTATCAATTCTAAATCTATGTACTGTTCACCATTGTATCATGTCTGACATGATGAGTGGTTCAAACATCATCTGCAGCCTGAAACTGAACTTTTGGTCAGATTTTACGATTGAATGCACTTAGCTGCATAGGAAAGCTATAGGATGCTCCCTTGGTCCCTAATTAGTGGATGACTTAACTACCAGTGTGCTGTCTGTCTGCACTTGTCTCAGAACAGTTCAAAATTCACCAAATTTTCACCCTAACTCCATATTAAACCTCTGAAAGCAAATTTAGTTTAGTTTTTGGATGAACCCATTGATTCTCCATGTGATAATGCACAGTACATTTTCATTTACACACATTAGTGTATATTGTGTTTAGTAGTGTGACATTACTGACTGTTCTTTTTACTAAAACAGGTTTCAATAAAAAAAACTGAATTAGGTTTCTTACCAGATGTAGTTTTGTTGGAGTTTCTCCCAAAGACAAACTCCACTGTGATCGGCACCATGTTGTTTTATCATATAACTGTGTGCGACTAACGTTTGACCATTTACTGACAGCACAAAGTTTCCTGAACTGAGATCATTCTGTTCAAATTAAATAAAATGATGCGTTGCCTATAGCGAAGCCAAAATACAACATACACACGTGTTGCACACGGTTAAATGGATTAGCAATCCATTTAACTTTTGGGTTAATAAAAGTATTTTTTTAATTAGTGCAGAAGCAATGCTAACTGTCACATAAAAAAATATATATATATAACAAGCAGGATTTCTTATAAGTGTGATGTTTGGGATCAGTATTTTGTGGTTTTGAATGGTTGTTGTTGCTCACATTGTTTTTGCCATTTTTATAATTTCTTTAGAAAAATTACGAGGCAGCTTTTGTTCCTGTTTTAAAACACTTTAAAATTTACATGGATTTTTCCCACTTGGATTTCTCTCAATCTTTTCTCTCTTTCTCCTTTAATTTTGTGTTATGATTTAACACCCTCCTCTTTTATCTGCCCTTCCACTCTCATCCTCTCCACCTTGACATATGGTCAGTATATATCATCCTTCCTCAGTGTCTTTAAGTGTATATCTCCATCTATCTGTGCTCTTCCTCAAATCAATAGCAGACTGCAGACACATTAGTGTTTTGTGAGGGGGAAGAATACAGGTGATCCGGTATCGACCAGGAGACATAGACACACTTTCAAATACTTACACACACACACACACACACACACAGAACATGTTGGTGTGGCTATCCTTATGAGGACTCTCCACATATGAGGACTCTCCACAGGCATAATGAGTTTTGTACTGTATGAACTATAGATTCTATCCCCTAACCCTACCCCTAAACTTGTTCTCATAAACCACATTTATAGCATAATACCCTTGTAATTTAGCCTAATAAGTTACCAGTTTCTAACCTTTAAAATAAAAGTGTTGCACACCAACATAATATGTTGTCAGATTTTGTACAAGGAGCTCTATGTGGAACCTAGTTGACAGCGATCCCTTTTGGCCAAGTAAATTGCTCCCATCAGTGCTGCTGATTTTAAGGGTTTGACCACAGCAGGGCGCTACGGAGCTTGCGATTGTCTTTAGATTCGTCATATTCGGACATTTTGCTATTGGATATTTTGAGTGATGATGTAACCAACAACGGACAAATGAAAATGCGGTAATTAAGACAGCGGCTCTGATTGGACAGGGTTGAAATGTCAATCAAAGAGCGGCATACGCAAAACAACATTTGTCAGTCAGTTGAAAATGTGCAAGGCAACAGGCAACATCTCCGCGCTCTCATATACAAAGCACAGATTTAATCAGAGACAGTTCTTACATTACTAGCGTAACTGAAATAAAACATACTAATATACTACTACTACTAATAACAATTATTATTGCTTTTGCTTATTATTATTGTATTAAATACAATTCATTATATAATAGTGTATAATTTATTTTAAAGTTTTAAATTATTATTTTATATGATTATACTATTAGAAGTAGCCAATATAATTATTATATGCAGTATAACACATAATAATAATAACAACAATACACAATAGAATTGAATTATTGGTTGTAACTTTTAAGAACATCCTTAGCCTACTATAATTGTTGTATTTGTCTTTATTCTTTATCTGGGTCCCCATTAGCTTCCACAAAGTGGTTGTTAGTCTTCCTGGGGTCCACACAAAAATACATAATAAAAAAAATAACTATATGTAAATATATGTAAATATATATATAAATATATAATATATATATAAAATATATATATAAAAAAAATATATATATATATATATTCTGCTTTAAGTAAAATAAAACTCAAATCACCAGAAATAATTAATAGTAGTGTCAGTATGATTATTGCTATTATTATATTTATTGTCATAATTATATGATCACATTTTGTTATTGCCACAACTGCTTGATTGCAAAATAAAAAAAATATTATATAATTCTACAAAAGGTTATAGAATGTATATGCGACAAAGCATAATTTTCCAAATAAAGCAGTAATATTAAGTTTAGGTTTATACAAATTTAGGCTCATTGTTCAGTTTGGCTTTTATTTTATTTTTTTAGAAATGATAAAGTTATTTACCCAGCTACAAAAATATGATCATATTATATCGGTATGATTGATATTTACATAAAAAAACAAAAATAAAGATGAAAAGTTGAGATTAATGGTCATGTAGGTTTTGCAGTCTTGCATTTAAAAAATTTTTTACCACTGTTGTGCTCACTTATAACTAGGCCTATTACACTTGACATGGCATATGCTCATTTAGCCAAGGGATATTCTTCTTTCCACAGACCTCAGCCAAATGAAAACTACTTCCTTTTTGCCCTTCAATCCATGTGCTATCCCACAAAACCTTGCATAGAAACGGATGCTTATGCGCATGCCCAATGTTGCCCAGTAGTTGGTTTGTGACGTCGGAGGTTTTTAACCTATCACAAACACAGCTAACCTCTCTCTCTCTCTCTCTCTAATATTCTTGATTTTAAGGGAAAATAATTATTAATATGTATTAATTACATAACTCTATCAACATCCATTTATTCTATAGATTATAGATTTTTTATTTCAAAATATAGTTGAATTAAAATATATTTTACAGTTGATGAAATTCGCTACAAATATATTAAATAATACTTGACCCTTGTCATTTATTGAATTTTTTTAATATATTATTTTTTTTGCACAGCTGGTTTAAAGTGATCAAATCCATGTGTCAAAAATGTGTTAACTTTATACTTTTGTCTTTTTTCCAATCAAATGTTAAATGTATTAAATTGGTGTTAACAGCATATAATTTACATTTGACCAATGAACTATCATGGTTATTTTTGTGGAGATTGAAGGAAGGTCATTGATTTCCACACTTCTACTGCATTTCAAGCATCACCAATGAGAAATCAAATAACGTGTGTGACTGTGGACTAGGATCCATGAATCCTCCCCAATTTTTCTTTCAGTAAGTTCACTGAAATGGCAGAAGACCTCGATAACTTTGGTTGCAGAAACACAAACCTGATGGTTAAATGTCAATTGATTATTTCTTAAGCAAAATATAGCGTTGGGCATTGTTGGGGATTCAAGCTGTCAGAAATGGAATATCAATGATACAAAACTATGAAACAAGTATTTTTTCTATACATGTCAATTTTCAGTTGGTTGACAAAATGAATTAATGGTTTAAAGGAGAATCATAGGCTAGGCCTACTGATGTAACCTAGCCTGTGGCGGATTTAGGCATTTTTAAAAGTCCTTTTTGGGGGTAAGAATGTATTGTCACCAGGGCTGGACTGGGAAGAGAAATCTGCCTGGGGAGTTGATCCAAAAGTTGTTGAGCGGAGGGGGGGAGGTTCGCTGTCCTTTTCTGCGCCATTTTGTGGTCCGTTCTGCATAACGCGGTGGCCCATTTTTGCTTATCGCGGCCCATTCGGCACGTTTGGTGACCGACCCACCGGCGCGCTCGGTTCTCCCGCTGGCCAGTCCGCACCTGATCGGCCCTAAATTGCGTCAGCCCTCCGGGAAAATGCCCGGTATGCCAGATTGCCAGTCCAGCCCTGATTGTCACCCTAATCAAGCAAATATTAGGCCTACATCTTTTCCTACATACATTACAACTTGTGGACAGTTTTGCCGCTTCATTTGGTGATCGTTGTGCTGCCCTGATAGACTGAACACCAGGGCAGATGCATATATCTTCTCCCTCATAACGAATATTATCCATAGCAAGCTAATTAAACATTAAACATGATTGTCACTAGAGGGCGAAATGCAACTGTCATATTTGCAGATCAAAGATGGAGAAACTGGTGTGTGAAAATGGCCGCTGGAGCACTTCAGGTGGCTTCACCTCCTGCTGGCAGTTTAATGTTGCGTCAGCGATCCAGTTGCATTTCCCCCCCTTAAGTGTTTAAACTTAAAGGTACACTCACTAACTTTTGTCTTGTGTCATCTTGGACTTACACTGACACCTAGCCAATAGTCTCAGTTTCAAAGGCCATTGTAGAAATGTAGTATTCACAGTCAGCCATGATTACTTTAATCAAAGAGTGTCTAATAACAGGACGGTTACTGAGATTAAGTGAGCAGTATTTGGCTGGACATGTGGTTCTTACATGGCAGTCCCCATGTGCAGACCCTCTCCATGAAGAATAAAACAGCTTAATTTTAATGTGAGTGGTCATGATTTCCTACATATACTAAAAAATTACAATTCATGTCTTTGGGAATTAAACTTTTTTAATGAGGAAAAAATGACTGAGTGCACTTTTAAATTAGTAGCAAATTATCAAGATGCATGCTTGTGTAGCAAATTTATTATCAAGACGATATTAAAAAAGTCAAGTAAATTGCATGATTATTAAAAATAATATTTTTTCAAATTAACAATTAGAACAAAGGAAAAGTTCACCAAAAAATGAAAACTCTCCCATCATTTAATCATCCTCATGCCATCATGACATTCTTTCTTCTGCAGCACACAAATGAAGATATTTTTAGAAGAATATCTCAGCTCTGTAGGTGATACAACGCAAGTGAATGGTAGCTAAAACTCAGAAGGTCCAAAAAGCACAGAAAGGCAGCATAAAAGTAATCTACAAGACTCCAGTGGTAAATTCCATGTCTTCAGAAGTGATAGATGTGGGTGAGAAACATATCAATATTTAAGTACTTTTTTCACTAAATTGAAAGTAGATTTATGGTAGATAAAATGACTAAAATATTTCTCTCTTTATAGGTATGTGGTAAGAAATAATTGGGGTTTTTAAGAACTTTCAGAAAAGTGAGATATACATGGTCAAATATGAATAAAAAAAATTGCTTTCCAACCTTGATGTCTTAAAAATATAATAATGCATCTGCCGCCATATATTATTCAATCAATTCAAGTTCTGCTTTAAATTTAATAAAATTGATTTGAAATAGTTTCAGTTCCAAGGTAATTCAGATAAAAATGGGATTCTGTAACTATAGGCACTTGACCATATATATATATATATATATATATTTTTTTTCAGTATAAAAATTCAGTATAACTATCTTCTATCTAAAATTGAATTTCTTCACATTCCATCTCTATGCAATAATTATTGCAGCAATATCAGAAAAGTTTGAAATAGTTAACTACAAAAACTACATATTCTCTCATGGGAAGTGATAGTTACCTTGATATTTCATGTTGTTATATTGGCACAGTGAAACCATAAATGTGGGAGCCAGGCAAAATCAGTTTGTCCAAAAAATATTTTTTTTTAAAACAAAACAAAAACACTTGCATTCACATCACTCATGATTGTTTGGGACAAAGTGCTATGTCACATATAACCAACTAAATTCTTTCCAGTACATTTATTCAGCCATTTACTTTATAAATCCAGGTTCATGAGAAACCTCATCGCAGCTGTGGTACACTAAAAAAAATTCCAGTAAAAAAACAGTAATCTACTGGCAGCTGTGGTTTCCAGCATTATACTGTCAAAAAACAGTGCATTACCGTTCTTGAAATTAACAGCAAGAGACTCTTTTTGACAGCTACAGTATACGACTGTAATTTAGCAGCCTATTGCTGTTAAATTACATACCATACTGTAAAAAATAATCCTGTAAAAAAAACAGTAATCTACTGGCAGCTGTGGTTGCCAGCATTACTGTAAAAATAGGGTGTGTTACCATTCTTGAAATTAACAGCTAAATACTGTATTTGTCAACAACAGTAAACATCTGTAAGTTAGAATCATAGAATCATAAATGCATATTACACCATGCATTTTCTGTTTGTATATGTGGATTACAAAAGATTAACAATGCCAAGTTATGAATGTTTTTTTATTCTGAAACAACAACATATTTATCAACATGCACGATAAATAAATAAAAGTATTCAAATAATATTCAGTGCTGTGGTGCAACAAAAAAAGCACCCATCAACAAATCAAAATACACAAATGACTTAAGTAAAAAGCAGAACATTTATCAAAACAAAAAATTTGAAATTACTTACCTTTTATATAAAATACAAATCTACTATCAAATCAGGCTTCAAAAAACACCAGCCCATTTTTATATAAAAACAAATGTTTATAAAATACAAATCAGTAATAAAATAAAATCATCCTTCAGCAACACTCGAGCCCACCATATTATGTGAAAAACTAAATTTGGTGGGGAGTGTCAGCTACATTTTAAACAAAGTCTCACTCAAAGTCCATCAGTTTTGTTTAAGAGATTTGATGCAAACATATTTTATGCAGTATTTACTCAAATTTGCATAAACTTGAAAATAAAAACCTTGAAAACAAAAATTTTTGGCCATCCATTGAAAAACCATTGGAATTTTAACACTTCTGTTAATCGGCCAAGCAAACACGGATATTGGCTGATATGGCCAGACAGACAGACAGACAGCCAGCATGGTCAAACAAAATTTGCATACACTAATATTTTGTTGGACCTCCTTTAGCTTTGATTAAGGCATGCATTTGATTCTGTGGTGGCCAATTCATGTGTGAAAATGATTCCTCATGCTCCTTGAACCACTCTTTCACAATTTGAGCCTGATGAATCTTGGAATTGTTGTCCTGGAATATGCCTGTGCTGTCAGGGAACAAAAAATGAATCGATGGGATAACCTGGTCATTCAGTACATTCAGGTAGTCAGCTGATTTCATTTTATTGCCGCATAACGTTGCTGAGACTACACCTGACAAATTGAAGCAACCCCAGATCATAACACTGCCTCCAGAGGCTTGTACAGTGGCAACTATGTATGACGGCTGCATCGCTTCATGCACTTCCCTTCTTTGACACGCACATCGATTTGGTATAGGATTAATCTGGAATCTGGTTTTGTCCGATTAGCCTCACTAAAAAGTGGCTTTCTTGTGGCCACACAGCTGTTTAGTTCCAATCCTGTAAATTCTCATCATATGTGAGTGTGGAAATGCTCTTACTTTCACTTTTAAACAGTCACGAGTTGTACTGTCGATTTGTTATACAATATGACTTCAAGCATTTTAGTGATCTCCGATCATGATCATTCAAGATTTTTTTCGACCAAATTTCTTCCTCGAAGCTGACGGTTCACCACTATCCTTCCAGGTTTTAATAAAGCGATGGACAGTTTTTAACTCAATTCCAGTGATTTCAGCAATCTCCTTAGTTGTTTTCTATGCTTGATGCAGGCCAATAATTTGCCCCTTCTGAAACACGGTTACATCCTTTCCACAACCACGGGATACGTCTTCCGACATAGTTGTTTAAGAAATTAGAAGCTACACACTGCATTAGTTTGTATTAGCTGAAATCACTGCAATAATGGTCCAATCATAGGCCTTTAAGTATCTGCTTATTTAAATCCAAACAGTGACCTTACTTTGATTTTTTTAAGGCAATCAGTTTGCATGCTTTTTTTTAAATAAATGTACTTATTTGGCTCAAGGATGCAAACATAAATTTTTAATGACGTTAACTAGTTACAAGTAAAGGAGAATGGCTAAAATTAACAATAATAACCCTAATAGAGACTTCACACAAATCACAACTATCAACGATAAAAACAACAACAATAGTCATGAGAATTAAAACTATATACATTTTCAAATAACAATTTTAATTTTTCTACGTAAGTTTTCCCTTGGTTTGACCAAACATAGATAATTTATTCAAGCACAAGGACTTATGGACAGCCACAATGTTTTACTTGATCATTTTGAGTTAGTAGTACTCGAAGCTAACTTTTAAAGAACTTATACATTATTGAGTTATGATCCCACAAATGTGATATTTCAGGGACTGTTTAATGAGAAGAATCATGTAAATGTTTAACTATAGATAGATTTCGAAATAAACATTTATATAGTTATTTATTTATTTATTTATTAAAAGTAGTGTTCGGTAATCGGGCTGATGAATCTATATTTTCATCTCGTGTCTGCAGTAGGCTTAATCAGGTAAACAGATCAGTGGCGACTGCACCACCCAATGACATCCAACACCGTTGAAAATGCAGCGGGTTAGTAGGTCAAACAGCAGAGGGTGTAACCTGATGGTTCAATACATATGCGCAAAACGCTTGTTCTTCGTTCTTAAAAGGCTAATTTACTTAAAGATTTACATACCAACCAATATCATTATCAAACCAAAAATATGAGGAAAAGGTTTAAAATTTACTCCAAGAGCGGAAGTGTTTAAACGTATCAGAAAGTATTCTTTTTTGTGATTGGCTCTTTAAAAAAAGACAGCAGGAATGGGCCAATCAGCGTCTGTTGCGAAGGTATTTTCGTCGCGTGTGAGGGGGATTTTATAAATTATGCAAATTTGAGCTGTTGTTCCCGTTCGCGAATGAGAGGTTCGATTCAGTATAGCAGGGGAGTTTTATTGTTCTTAATAATATAAAAGTTTGATCACCTGTCGTACAGTGCTGACTATATTGGATGAATATTACTCTGTTATGCGAGTTCAGAGGATGGCATTGCACCTATGAATTATGTTAAATGGCAGGAAGTTATGAAAAGCCGGTAGTGTGTTAGTGCAGCAAACAGTTTCGCCGGTCGGTGCTGCTCTTTTGTCTGACACGGAGAGTAGTCAACGCGTGCTCTTTTGTTTGGGTTTTTGTCTTTGTTTAACGGCAAACGGGCGATCTCTGTTCTCGTTTTGGCCTCTCGCGGTTATAATATCCTGTTTTGAAACATGCGACATATGAAGAAATATTTCACCGAGGGACTCATTCAGTTTACGATTCTGCTGAGTTTGATAGGAGTTCGCGTGGATGTCGATACCTATTTGAACGGATACTTATCGCCATTGATAGAGATAGACGGAGGGCCGAGTTCTGCATTCATTCAGACCCCCTTTCACCTCTACCGAGACACCGGGGCGGGCCATCAAGTGCATCTTAAATGTCCCGAACTGGATTATTATTTCACCAGTCGCAGGCTGCTGAATGAAGTGCGTGCGCTCGGGTCTCCGGCCCGTTTCCCCACGCATGTCAGTGCATGGCTGGTGCACGTGGTGCCTGATGATGGCTCTGATGTCGGCGAGCCACACGACCAGTCCGGGGACTCTGGTAACGATGAGGTAAATACCGAAGATCTCCGGGATGAGGTGGAAAATGAGCGCAGGACTGGAGAGGGCTTGGTGCTGTCAGTGTCTCAGGATCAAACTATTTCAAGGCCTTGCTGTGTAGATGAAGAACTTTCTAAAGAGGTAGCAATACTGGACCATGATATTCATTACCGTTCAGTATTCTACAGTTTATTATGATGATTTGTCGTCATGGGTTAAGCTTGGAGCCACACATGAAGTGTTTTTAGCTGGGTTAGCTACTTAGCTTCATAGCTATCAGTGTTTTGTACAAGTGGGGACACTTACAGTTGAAGTCAGAAGTTTACATACAGTTAAGTCATTAAAACTCGTTTTTTTTAACCACTCCACAGATTTCATATTAGCAAACCTATTGTTTTGGAAAGATTTTTTTAGGACATCTACTTTGCATGACACAAGTAATTTGTCCAACAGTTGTTTACAGACATATTGTTTCACTATTAATTGACTATATCACAATTCCAGTGGGTCAGAAGTTTACATACCATAACTTAAATGTGCCTTTAAGCAGCTTGGATAGGTCCAGAAAATTATGTCAAGACCATTCAGTCTCTTAGAGGTGAAGGTGCGAAAGAGCAAATCAATCCCAGAACAACAGCAAAGGATCTTGTGAAGGTGCTGGAGGAAACAGGTAGACTAGTATCTATATCTACAGTAAAACAAGTCCTATATCGACATAATCTGAAAGGCTGCTCAGCAAGGAAGAAGCCAATAATCCAAAACCGCCATAAAAAAAAAGCCAGTCTACAGTTTGCAAGTGCACATGGGGACAAAGATTTTTGGTTCTGGTTTGATGAAACAAAAATTTTAACTATTTGGCCATAATCACCATTGTTTTGTTTGGATGAAAAAGGGTGAGGCTTGTAAGCCGAAGAACACCATCCCAACCGAGAAGCAGGGGGGTGGCAGTATCATGTTGTGGGGGTGATTTGCTGCAGGAAGGACAGGTGCCTTTCACAAAATAGATAGCATCATGTGGAAAGAAAAATATGTGGATATATTGAAGCAAAATCTCAAGACATCAACCAGGAAGTAAAAGCTTTGTTGCAAATGGGACTTCCGAATGGACAATGACCCCAAGAATACCTCAAGTTGTGGCAAAATGGCTTAAGGACAACAGTTAAGGTACTGGAGTGACCATCACAATGCCCTGATCAAATAAATAAAACATTTGTGGGCAGAACTGAAAAAGAATGTGCGAGCAAGGAGGCCTACAAACCTGACTCCGTTACACCAGTTCTGTCTGGAGGAATGGGCCAAAATTCCTGCAACTTATTGTGAGAAGCTTGTGGAAGGCTACCCAAAAAGCTACCCAAAAAGTTTGACCCAAGTTAAACAATTTAAAGGCAATGCTACCAAAAACTAACATTGTATGTAAACTTCTGACCTACTGGGAATGTGATGAAAGGAATAAGATCTGAAATAAATAATTCTCTCTACTATTATTCTGACATTTCACATTCTTAAAATATAGTGATCCTAACTGACCTAAGAAGGCAATGTTTTCTATGATTTAATGTCAGGAATTGTGAAAAACAATTGGCTAAAGTGTATATAAACTTCTGACTTCAACTGAAAGGTGAAAACGAAACCGTTAACGAAGTACAACCAAATATTTGATTAAATGTGGCATAATACCTTGTTTTAGTGGCATTAATGGTGACTATCGTTGTAGGTATGTAGTTGCATTGTTTTTAAATGGTTATTAGCCACATTAATGTTTACTGTGTGCAGAGGTGATTTATCTGACTATATGTTAGTTTGACTATCGGTCACCATGGCCACCAGATGTAGGTATTGGTCGAGTACAGTAGGAGTGAGGGGCAAACTTTTACTCTTATAATTTGTCATTATACACGTGTGTTATAAAACACATTTTGTGGGGGAGACATATAACCGTCTATGTAGAGAGTGTCTGAAACTAGTTTTGGGTCCAGGCCAAACCTGTTCTCTTTGAAACATTTATTTTTCATGTCTTGATCTAGCTTAACCTCATTTCTGAAATCCTTTGTCATGTACTATTCCTATAGCCACTTATGAGAGTTTCTTTAAAACATAAAAAATTATTCTCTCTGTGAAGGTTGCTAGTAAAATATGTGAAGTCCTTTGAACCTGAAACACATTCCGTTTCTATTCCAGGGTTCAAAACACTAAAAAGGAGTATAGCATAAACCCAAGTATTAAAGGATCAGTTCACCCAAAAATTAAAATTCTCTCATCATTTACTTGCCCTCTAAGATGTTTATGACTGACTTTCTTCTTCTGAACACAAATTAAGATTTTTAGAAGAATATCTCTGCTCTGTTGGTCCATACAATGCAAGTTAATGGTGACCAGAACACCAAAAGCTCCAAAAAGGAGATGAAGTCCGCACAAAAGTAATCCATATGACTCCAGTGGTTTAATCCATGTCTTCTGAAGCAGAAGTGGTTTTGGGTGAGAACAGCCTAAAATGTAACTCCTTTTTACTGAACATCTTGAGAGCAATCTCCTTGACGATCATGTTTTCAAGCTCGATTAGACTTCCTATAGCGCCATGTAGTGCTCTGCGCATGCATCAAGCACTAGGATGTGTAATCGTGCTTGCAATCATGATGGTCACTAGAGACTGCAATGACAAGGTCTACGGTGAAAAAGGAGTTACATTTTGGTGTGTTCTCACCCAAAATCCTCTGGATCGCTAAAGAAGACATGGATTAAACCACTGGAGACTAATGGATTATGTTTATGCAGACTTGATCTCTTTTTTGGAGCTTCAAAAGGCCTGATCACCATTCACTTGCATTGTATGGACTTAGAGAGTGGAGATATTCTTCTAAAAATCCTTGTTTGTGTTCAGCAGAAGAAAGTCATGCACATCTGGTATGGTATGAGGGTAAGTAAATGATGAGAATTTTTATTTTTGGGGGAACTATCCCTTTACACTGTTGTGTCATCACGTACACTTGTTGAATATTTCTATTTCCATCAAGAATTACTCACTTAATCAGAGGTAAAACATTGACATTTGGGAAATGAAAATGAATGACATCATACATCCATGTTTAAAGCTTCCTAAAAGCAAAAGTTTTTAATTCTTTGTTGTGACATCCATATTTCTTTGTCTCCAGGACACTTTACTGAACCAAGAAAATGAGGACGACGAAGTGAAAAATGAGCGAGGGCAAGAGGAAATCAGCCTTGATTCGGTGAGCCAGCTGACTCGGAGCTCAGCATTAGAGCAAGAGGTAAACGAACACTAACCTCACTACCTGTATAACAAGAATGATGTATATCAGTCAAGCTTTAATAAATTAATTCAATACACTGCATTCATTTTGTTAATACTTCATTGTGATTGAATTTGAATGGCTTGTAAGATTTCTGGTCATCTCCTCAACAAGCTGAACTGAAAAGGGATCTGATATCAATTCAGCGCCATAGTAACTGTATTGGTGGTGTAAGATATGAAATATTTGTTTTTATGAGCTTTTTTCTCTTCTTTCTAGGATTCTTCTAGCAATGCCCTCCCTCCACCTATTTCTGGGCTTGAGCTTACTCCACAGTGGCAAGACTTCCTCTCTGAATTTGATGTAAGTAACGTCTGTGGAGAGAATGATGGATTCATTGGTTCCAGTAATTTAATGGTGCAAGTCTTTTGTTCCAACTAAACAATTGAATTTTATTTTTGCCTTCCATCAACAGGATTTTGACTCCCAACGTATATCAGATTTAGAGGTTGATCTTCCCAATCCTATCAGCTATAATGTAAGCCTGCAAGATGCCATGGTAACCAGGGGAGATTCAACTAGTTGCAGGCCCACATTTAGCCGAGCACCCCTCTTTCGTCTAGAATCTACAAATTCTTCCCACTCTGATCCATCTCAAAGTTCAGCAGGGGCACTTCCTTCATCACTCTTCTCTTTAATGGGGAACAGCTCTCTTAATGAAACTTCCCATTTACAGGTTGGAGGTTATCTTGATGAGGCTGTTTTTGAGCAGATAAATATGATGGATCTTGGTACAATTGATCCTCGGATGCTGGACTGCTTGCAGGGTGACATGGACACTCCATGGCTGGAAGATTCAGACTCTGGTCTGTCTTTGGAAAGCAGTTCTAGAAGTCCTGCTTCCCCGTCTACATCATCCGATTCATTTTGCGAGGATGAGGGTGAAGCTACAGGCTACAGCAGTGAGGTGGAGTCCTTATCTTCCAAAGAAGGAGCCTGTGCTGCCACTTACCGTCATTGGTCACCAGTGAACCTGAATGACAACATCTGGCATGACCACACCTACTCAGTCCCACAGGCTCAGAATTCCACATCTACTGGCTGGGTCCAACCTATCAAAGTTATTAAACAGGAAGTGATGAGTGAAGATGAAGTTGAACCAGAAGAGATGAGTCGTGATGAACAACGTGTGCAGGCATTGGGTCTTCCATTTTCAGCCTTTCAGATTGTCAACATGCGTGTAGATGACTTCCTGGAGATGCTGGACAGGCAAAATCTGTCAGTATCAGAAGTCATGCTCTTGCGGGATGTCCGCAGAAGAGGAAAAAACAAGCTTGCTGCACAAAACTGCCGCAAGAGGAAGTTAGATGCAATCATGAGCCTTCAAGGTGAGGTTGAGGTCCTTGCAGCACAGCGAGAGGCTCTCCTGCGGCAGAAATCCCACACTTCCAAAGCACTCTTTTCTGCAACAGAACACTTTCAATCACTCTCACGGACTGTTCTGAGCCACCTCCGGGATGAATATGGGCAGCCTCTAAGCTACGAGCATTATGCACTTCAGTGCAGCGCTAATGGAAGGGTGGTGGTTCAGCCTCGCACAAACACAACATCAAGAACAATGACAGGGGTAAAGACAAAGCGAAAGAAGGACAAAAAACCTTAAGAGACTGTGTGTGTGTGTGTGTGTGTGTGTGTGTGTGTGTGTGTGTGTGTGTGTGTGTGTGTGTGTGTTTACATATGTTTTTTTATGTTTTATGAAAGGCTGAGTTTTTATCCTTGATAAGATGTTCTCTGTTCCTACAAGCCATTCGTAACTCAAAAGGAGGACAGAAAAACTTTAATAATTACTACAATTACAGCATGGGAGTAGCCACGTTCACTTGCAGGAGAGAATGTAATGAAAACACTGGACATGTGTATAATAAAGTGTGAATAAAAATAATTTCTAAAGAGTTCATTAGAAAAGAGGAAAGCACATTTTCTTTAACTGTTAATTTAAATGGAAAGTTGCTGAGTAAAGAATGTTTGCGGATAGAAGCTGATGGTCACTGGATGGATGACCATGTTAAAAAAGTCTCACTTGCATCGCTATTTCTTGCAGGATTGAGCTTAAGCACACCGGTTCAGCAGTGATTTCAATTTAAACTACTCTCACAAATGAATCCGTTCACATGTTGCATAATTTGCTCACAGTCAAGCATTGTGTAATCATCGGTTCCCCCTTTTCTGATTTTTGCAATTGGCCAACCATCTGGTTAATTACAATGTATAATATTGCTTTGAACCAACCTTTATCCAAGCAAACTGCTACAGCACCACCCTCATACTGTATACATAAATACTGTGATCAAACGGTGATCACACTGCTTAAACTGTTCCCATTCATCAAAATAAATGTCACTTGCCTAACAATAATATCTATGTTGTGTTCTGATGGCCTTAATAGCATTTTTTATCAATGGTTTATAAAGTTGAATTATTTTTTATGGTCTTGGTGAGTTTTGTCTTCCTCATAGCACAACAAAATTATTCTGAAATGGCAAGTACTATATCAGCTTAATGAGTGGTTAATTTGAGATTTATATAAATATAATACTGGACCCAATTTAATCTCTTGTTATTGTCATAGTGGATTGATTTTTGTTGTGAGTAGGAGCTGCTTTGTTTTTCATCTTTTCTATTCTGTGTGTTTTTGAAGAATTTGTGTGAATGGCGTCGGAATACCTACTTTTAATTTTAAACAGGGATGTTCAAAATGTGGCTCTTATATCTTTTAAAATAAAGGAGGAAAATGAACCGCTCAACTCAATGGTTTCCCTTTTGTTTCCTATTTATTTAATTCCACAGAAAACACTTAATCGTTCCACTGATTGATTGAATACTCTATCAATTATTTTGCTTTCAAAGCAATTTCAATTAAGGTGCATAGTTAATATTCTGTTTATAGCTGTGTTCTGGCAATTAGGACAGGTGACACCTTATTAAGATTAGGCTGCCCTATACAAAGTTGGCAATTGTTAGAGAAGTCACCAACATTCCAACATTTATTAAATGTGCCGCCCTTGAGAGAATGGGATGTGTATGACTTTCTTCTGCTGAACACAAACAAATTTTTTCGAAGAATATCTCCGATCTGCTGGTCAATACAATGCAAAGGTATGGTGACCAGAACTCTAAAAGCTCCAAAAAGGAGATAAAGTCAGCACAAAAGTAGTCCATCAGACTTCAGTGGTTTAAACAATGTCTTCTGGAGCTATCCAGTTGGTTTTAGGTGAGGACAGACCAAAATATAACTTTTTTTTTTTTAATGTACATCTTGACAGCAGTCTCCTTGATGATGATTTCAAGTTTGATTATGCTTCCTATAGCGCCATCTAGCACACTGCATGCGTCAAGTGCTAGGAAGTGTAATAGAGCTTGAAATCATCATCAAGGAGACTGCTGTCAAGATATACAGTGAAAAAGAAGCTACATTTTGATCTGTTCTCACCTAAAACCAACTGGATCGCTTCAGAAGACATTGATTAAACCACTGAAGTCATATGCATTATTTTTATGCTGACTTTGTGTGGTTTTTGGAGTTCTAGTCACCATTCACATAATTTGTTACCAACAGAGCTGGGATATTCTTCTAAATGTCTTCGTTTGGGTTCAGCAGAAGAAAGAAAGTCATACACATCTGGGACGGTATGTGGGCAAGTAAATGATGGGAGGATTTTCATTTTGGGGTGAACTATCCCTTTTAGTCAAGCTCTTTAGCTTTTGGTACATTCAACCAGTCTTTCAAATCAAAGTATTAAAAAAGTGAAGTCCTTAGTACAGTATATGTTGAACTGTGGGTATGGCAAAAGCACAATAAAACTGAGAATAGGCAATATAATCTCCCTTTCAAAATAACTACTTTTCATTGGGGAGTGTTGGCTGACCCACCGGCCCGCTTGGTTCTTCTGATGGCCAGTCCGCCCCTGATCAGCCCCAAAATGTGTCGGGCCACCGGGAAAATGCCCGGTATGCCAGATTACCAGTCCAGCCAAGTTAAGATAACATGAATCATATGGCAATTGAATATGACTACTCAAGTTCTCTTGGACAATAGAATGGCTTTATGATCTAAGGGGTGGGCTTACTTGGTGTAGGCTTGTCGTGTAGTGGGTGTTCCTAGTCCTACAGGATGCAAACATTTTCGTTATGAGAATCTCGACCCCATTACTAAAAAAAAAGTTTGTAGTCATCACTTTAAAAGGGATGATTTGATAGAACCAAAGAATTCCACTGGATGTCGGGGGTTGACAAAGTGCGTCGGCCCACTGGGAAAATGCCCAGTATACCAGATTACCAATCGAGCCATGGCAGTGCCCATCTTGTTTCAGTGGAATAACTACACTGTTTTGGCACTAAGTGATACCTCTGAGGTATGGCACAAGAGAGAAGTTTCACTACAGTGCATTACGATTACGTGTGCCCATGGAACTTCAATAACTGGAGATCTAAGGAATTGCTGTTCTGTAAATAAGTTTTGACATACAGTGTTTGACTACAGGCAGGGGTGTAAAAAGTACTCATAAATTTAAAGTGAAAGTATGGATACTGAGAGAAAATGTTACTCAATTAAAAGTCCAAGTATCTAGCCAAATCCATACTTGAGTGAAAGTAAAGTCATTTTTATTTGTATAGCGTTTTTCACAACACACATCGTTTCAAATTAGCTTTACATAAAATCATGCATTAACAGAAAATGACACTGTAATATATATAAAGTCTTAGAATCATAATTTAGTTAAATATGATTGTACATTTTGTATAAAAATAAATAATTAAATAATAATTGTATTTAGAACCCCAGTGAGCAAGTCGAAGGCGACTGTGGCAAGGAAAACAAATCTCCATAAGATGTTTGTTAATGGAGAAAAATAACCTTGGGAAAAACCAGACTCACTCTTGGGGCCAGTTCCCCTCTGGCTAACAGCATGACTATAATGCCAAAATTATGAACTGTAAGATAAATAACTAATGGACTAATGGTAAATAGGAAGATGGTGCCATGAATGGCCTCCTCGATGTGGAGCTCTCCAATTCTTTTGCTATTTTAGTTTGTTTATTCTGTGTTTAGTCATTTTTTCCAAATAGTTTTACCAGGGACGAACTGCTGAACATTTAGCAGCACATAACAGACAATCTATTCAGACATTTTGCTGGAAATTTTAGTAGGAGGCGCATCTGTGTTGTTTAAGTGCTCTATAGGGGCTTTTTCACTGCACAGTCAACAAATGGATGCTATCTAAACCGAATGAGCAATTGGAGGTTAAGCCACGATGGAGGATGGTACGTTAACTCTATACTCTGCTTGAAAGCTTCACTTTATTTAGTTGACCAGCTAGTGGAATCTTGCTTCTAAAATAACCATTCCAATTGAACTGTAACGCTTGTGTAAATTCACCATGCAACAACTGCTTTATTCAGCACAATGAGCTAGTAGCTAACAGCTAGCGGTTGTGTTATTGCTTTGGTTAGTTTGTGTCGTGTTTAAGATGATGTCACGGCAGTAGAGGCGGCGCTACTATGACGATCAGCCTATAATCCCACCCATGTTGAGGTTCCACTAAACTGCAATGGAAATGCAAGCTCAGAAAACTAAAGCAAGTAGAGTTGTTGCGAGTCGAACCGTAATGTGCAGTGGAAAAGTGCCATATGAGACACATGTGAGGGATTCGAGCCGGTCAAGCTCCAACAGCGCAGCTTTCGAACAGCGCTACTGAGTATTCATCTAGCGAATCGTCGCTCTCTCCCTATCAAACAGATGAACTACATTTCCTCATCAGTAAAAAGAAGAACTTTTCAAACTCAGCTGCCTTGTGCTTCACAGAAACCTGGCTGAGTGAAGCCATTCTGGACAGCGTGTTACATCTGCTGGGCTTTCAGCTGTTCAGAGCAGATCACATTGCAGAGTTGACGGGGAAAACAAGAGGTGGTGGAACATGTTTTCACATCAATAAATGTTGGTGTACAGATATAACAACATTAAAGAAGATGTGCTGTCCTAATTTGGAAGCGCTCTTTATCAACTGTAAGCCTTTCTATTCACCTAGGGAGTTTTCCTCGTTTATTCTGGTGAGTGTTTATACTACTCCACATGCATGCATGAGCGCAGCACTGCAGCAGCTGGCTGATCAGATCACAGACACGGAGCAACAACACCCGGAATAATTTATTATTATTCTAAGCTCACCTGTGAACTGCCAAAATACAGACAGCACACTACATGCCCCCACCAGGGACAAAAATATACTGGATCACTGCTACACAACATTAAAGGATGCATATCGCTCTGTCCCTAGAGCAGCTTTGGGTCTCTCTCTGATCACTGTCTGGTTAATCTTCTTCCAAACTACAGGCAGAAACTTAAATCAGCTAAACTGTAGTAAAGACTGTAAATAGAGGGACCAATGAAGCAGAACTGTAACAACAATGCTGCTTTGACTGCACTGAGTGTTTTGAAACTACAGACACCAATCTGGATGAGCTCACAGATACTGTGAGATCATATATCAATTTCTGTGAGGATATGTGCATTCATACTAGGAGTTATTTAACATTCAACAATGACAAATGTTTACAGGAACACTCAGAGATGTCATGCCAAAAAGGATGCACTGACACACTGACTAAGGCAATTAAAGTGGCTTAAAGAAGCTACTCTGAGAAGCTGAAAAACAAGTTTTCAGCTAACGACCCTGCATCAGTGTGTAGAGGCCTGAAAGACATTGCTAACTTCAATGCACCATATCCCCCAACACTGTAGGGAACCAACAATTGGCTGACGACTTGAATATGTTTTACTGTAGATTTGAAAAGCCCAGTCACACACCCCACACCCACTCTGACCTTCACTTCACACAAACACCATCGTGGTCGCTATAATGTGGTTCTCGCTCTCTTGGGGCGCGTGGTGTGTTGTGCGTGGATGCCGTTTTCATTTTCATGGCCAAAATTAGTTGAGAAAATGCAATTGCAGAATTTCTTCATGTGCAAAGAAATGACTAAATTTGATGACTAAACAGAAATCTGAAGAAACTGCTATCTACCATTTAAAAAAAAAACATTTTTGTCTGAAATTGAATATAGTGCTAAATAAGAGTTTATTATTATTATTATTATTTGCAATTTTATGTTTGTTATTTACTATATTAAATTGGGTGAAATATTGGCATTGACATATCGGCCAACCTGCTCTCTGGATATCGTATCGGCCATTAAAAACCCCATATCGGTCAACCACTAATTGACTCCATTGTGAAAAAGGCCCAGCAGAGGTTGTACTTCATTCACCATTTTAGGAACTTTAAGTCAAGTTTCAGTCAAACAAAGCACATCCAAACTGTGATCTGTAATAATTTAGTTTAAAATTAGTGCTTTGGTTGAAAGAGATTGTGGCAGCAGGGGTGTGATCGAGGGGAATTTTTTACATTTTGTCTTTGTTTTTGCAAATTTAGGGTTTAGTGTTTGCATTTCTGATCAAATATTACAGAGATGCAAACTATTATTTTGGCTAAGGTCACCTTTTTAAGCTAATTTGACCAATTGTTTGGTACAATTTTCAAGATTTTACTTCTTAAATCCCATTTTAAATTTAAACTTCTTTAAATCATTAAACAAATCATCCGAAAATATACACCTGGAACACCTGATATGACTTTTTCAACATTTTCACCTCATGTGTTTGTACCCCTGAATGTAAGTCATGAGGTCAGTAGTGCAAAACAAAGGCTTTGTGCCGTTCTCATTTTGCGGATATAAAACTGGTCTAAAACAATGAATAAATTTTGAATATTCTGTCATTTTCTAGTATGTTTTGACTTTCAAAATATAACTAGATATAATGCACTTCTAAATATAGTGATTTCTGATTTTTACATTACAAAAACCTCGGAACAAAGATGTTTTAGAAAACACTGTTGCTCCGCCCAGTGAAAGTCTCATTGGACATACATGAACACGCAGAGGAGTGGCATTACGTTCTCACGTTCGATTCAGTCTGGCCTTCCTCGAGACAGTCGGAATCGGATTCAGTTCCATTGATTTACAAAGAGCGAAAAGTTACATATATTTTTATATTTAAAAAAAAAAAGAAAAAAGTTTGCACCCTTTTAGATTGTATTATATTTAGCTGCATATATTTGCAGGTCGGCTATCGACAAGACTTGTAACAAACGTTTTCGTCCTTTTCCATTGTGGAGGTGAGTTTTCGCGCGCATGAATCTCGTGTTGCAGAACACTCCATTGTAGTTTGATGCTCGATTGCTGCGATGCAAAAAAAAATCTTTATTTGTTTTTTCAAATCCTTTCTAGTTGTTTAATGTAACATATTTAATATGGAGCAATGCATGACGCATTATAAGAACGTTAAATCGTTTTGTGGAATCACGTGCTCTTTCCAATTAGCTAGCAAGCTAACTCTGGGTATTTAAACATTTATCGAGTTCGTTTTTTAATATAAAGCTAACTTATATTTTTTTTAAACCGCAAGGCATTGACCCGGATTGAAATTAATTAACAACAACAACATCCGAAAGGATGATATCCAATAAAACTTTTACTCGGGCCTGTTCATTTATATAGGCGTAGCTAGCTCGATAACGTTAGCATACATTAGGTTCGTAGTTTGCTTACCATGTATTTCGATGTTCGTTTTACTTCAAGGTATCAGTGGATTTTTTTGTTAGGCAGCCAGATAATTTACAATGATAGAAGTGGCATTTACTTTGAGCAAATGCAAAAATCCTCCATTTATTTAGCAGGTTTTAGCCATGCATTGAAAAAGCTACTTTTTCTTTTCAACTTTAAATTGGTTTGAATGGGAGTGCTATTTTGTGAATTTTAAGGAGAAATTACTATTAAGTGTGCTATCCAGTCTTTTTATTTGATCCAATTTTTTTTTTAGGTCAACATGGGTAAGAAACAGGCTGTCAAATCAAAGAAGGACTCCCAGGAGGTTGAGGAGTTTGTGGTCGAGAAAGTGATGGACCAGCGATTGGTCAATGGGAAAGTAGAGTTTTTCCTCAAGTGGAAAGGTTTCACAGAGTGAGTATTGATAGGACCAAACTACTTTTATTTTCCCCACTGAATGAGGAAATATTATTTTCCAACTATGTTTTACTAGAGTTAGTGGAGGTCTGGTGTATACAAGTATATCAGAATATTTTTTTTATATTTTCTAAAGGGCTGACAACACATGGGAGCCTGAGGAAAATTTGGACTGCCCTGAACTCATTTCAGCTTACCTGGAATCTCAGAAAGGAGTGGTTGAGCAAACTGATTCCAATAAAAGAAAAACCTCCACTAGTGAACCAGAAACCGAGGAGAGCAAGGCAAAGAGAAAGAAAGAAATGGTAAGGCTATTTTTTGTTTCACCATTGATTAGGTCCTGCTCATTAATTAAAAACCTTTGATTTGTGTGTCTCCAGTCTGAGAAGCCCAGAGGGTTTGCAAGAAACCTCGAGCCAGAGCGTATTATTGGGGCAACTGATAGCAGCGGTGAACTCATGTTTCTCATGAAGTGGTAAGGAAACATTTGTAATATCCAGGAGGGATAAAAGAGCAATCCCAACAGGCTCTCACTTCTGATTAAAAGCCATAAGGGGACAGTATGTATACACACTTCAGCCACTCTAGTTTGTAGTGCTGCCCCCTGATAGTCCACCAAATGTTAGTCCATGAGAAGAGTCTTGGTCGACCAAGTTTTGATTGCTTGGTTGGTCCGAAAAAACCCCCACATAAAAACCGGTATTACCGCTGGTTGGACGCTAGGTGGTACTATGGGGTAATTTTTGTTAAGCAGGGTTAGGGTTAAGCCTACACAATAAAGCAAGACACCTTGATTTCAAACTTTGATCTTTATTTTTTATTTATTTTAACTAAAAATTCAAATGAAACTGGAAAAAAAACAAGTGCAAATAAAATGTGTGCATCTCTCTGGCAAAGAACCTACTTCATCTGTGTATTCTCTACCGGTCGGGTATTTAGTTAGTTGTCTGGGTAAAATACATCATGTGTGAATAAATTAGTTTTGTTCCCTCCTTCACAATATATATATATATATCACAATATCCAATTACATCGGTCTGAGGGATCTGTGAATATTCTTGCTTTATTGATTAGCATTGAAAATTAATTTATAAAAAAACAAAAAATGTATTACGATTTCTAAATTAAAATTGCACTCCAAATGAAACGAAAAAGCTTATAAAATAATGACGTGATAAAATAATTTTTATATATATATATATATACCTACCTTTCCATTTACCGTCAGGCAAGTATCCATCTAAACATGCAGGCAGAATATTACTTGCTCAAATGAAGGCATAAAAACAGTTATAAATGTAAAAATAAATAGTTATATTGATAATAATCACTGAAATATAAAACATGGGTCGAGGTGAACGTGTTTTTATATCATTTTATGAATTAATCACAGATGTATAGGCTGCCGAGTTGTGGTCACAACAAACTGCTGAGATGTCTGAGGCAATATGTAGCACTCATATACGATACTGTTCTTGCACAAAATAAATAAAATAAAATTCAGAAGGCAGAAACAAAGAGAGTAAGAACCTTATACATGTGTGTTCCACGAGACTGCATGCGCATGGACGCTTTTCTGTCATCTGTTTTTAATAATAATGTTTCTTCAAGCGCGTGTCTGTGTGACTTCCGGCAAATTATTTGTAATATTAATTCGATAAAAATAATACTAATTTAATACATGGGAAAACGAGCCAAATATCGTTTTGACATCGTCAAAAGCATCAGTTATTTGCGATCACTTTGATCATCGTCTGTTGGCAAAACTAATGTGCATTTCTCTCTATAAATTAACAAAATGTTCAGACCGTCTCCTTGCTGGTTTTTCTGACACATTCAGGATCATTCCAGCTTTTGCCGGTATCTCTGTGGCTTGCTTTGCACGTGTAAAATTTATATTTTAAAGACTCATTATTACTAGGGCTGTCAATTGATTAAAATTTTTAATCGAATTAATTACATGGTGTCACCCTTTAATTGCACATACAAATATTTGCTGAGAAAGCCCCTCATATAACTAACTCAATATATAATGATTATACATATTTATATCAATATATAATTATACAGTTATCTTTAAATATTTAAAATGATATATATTAGGGGTGGTGGGAAAAATAGATTCTTGGATGCATCACGATTCTGAATCTATTCACAAACGTCAAGCATCGATTTTATGAATGTTTCTTGCTTAAGTAATGTTGACCGAACACAAAAGACGGACCTCATAAGTGTGCAACTACAGCGCCCGGACAGTCTTTTGGCATGCACTTAACACGAGACCCAGATGGCTCGGCAGGAAATTCGACCGGCACCCTCGGCATTAAAAGCAAGTGTATGGAAGCACTTTGGATTCTATGAAGACGAAGGGATACGTGAGTTAAACAAGAGCCACACTGTATGCAAGTTGTGTCAAACTAAAATAAAATATTTTGGAAACACGACAAACATGAAAATCCATATTACACGTTTCCACCCGGAGGAAGAAAATAAACTGCCGGTTGTAGCTGCGAACCAGACGACAATCGAGCAAGTGATGTCAAAGCTTCCACTCAGCTCTGAAAAGGCTACGAGAATTACAAATTCGATTGGCAATAAATATTGCAAGGATTTGCGTCCTTATTGCCAAGGATTTGCGTCCTTAACCAGGGTTTTAGGGGTATGTTGCGCACGTTGGAGCCGAGATCCAACATCCCATCTCGTAAATACTTCACTGACACGGCGATCCCCATACTATACAGCGAGACCAAAACTGATGTGATTGAGTCGCTAAAGAAAGCAACAAGAATAGCGCTAACCTGTGATACGTGGACATCCAGTGCCACAGAATCGTATGTGACTGTAACTGCACGTTTTATCACGGATGAGTGGCAGATAGTGTCTCATGTGCTTCAAACAAGAGCAGCCCATGAGAGCCACATGGGTGCAAATATGGCTGAGCTGTTAAAGAATGTAGCAGAGGAATTTAGTTTAAAGTTAGAAGCTTTAGACTCTTATTTATCATTGTATAAGTGCAATTTATATTTCTTTAATTTAAGTGCAATTTACAAGTTATTCAGAATATGCCACAAGCATAATTTTTGTATGAGAGCTGCTAGTACAGAAAGCTTTGTATGATTTTTGGCTCCGCAAAATGTTAATTTTTTTTTGTCTGATTTGACTTGCCACATTGTTTCCATTTGTTGTATTAATAAAAGTTATTGGAAGTAAATTGATTATGAATCATTACAAATATTTTGCTTTAAAAGTACAAAGCATTCACAGGGCTTAAAGTATTCCGACCGGGGGCCGGATTTCCGGCTTGAGGGCAGGTCCGGCCTCTGGCGCAGGCAAAATTTATTAATCAAGCTGCAAATTACAGTCGGACGCACTTTCGGCGCGGACGCGCTTGGAAAAAACGAGTGCGCTGCTTCCATTATGAGCGCGCATACCGCGCGGCTGCATTTGAAACTGGGAACTTGAATGCGGTTTAATATTTTCGAGTCAATTGATTTCACCTACCAATCATATGAGAGGAGCGCAGCTCTAACTAACGTCACAAGCCTATCAGAAGCAGAGCAGGGCGGGTCCTGGCAACAGTGTGATTGAGATCCATACCTCACGTTAGCGTCGTCGGTGAAAGCATGGAGCGCAGAACTCCAGAAACAACATTAGGTGACTTAATGTCATCATGGATGAAAAGAAAGGAGATGTGAGTTGGTTGATTTCGTTAATTAGCTCAGGTCAGCATAATCATATTTTCTGTCTACACCTTTTGATGTTAGCCTTACGTTGACTGAGCTAACATTAACATACACTGCTGCTAGGTAACTTCAGACTGTTAGTTAAATATTTAATGTAGAACATTCTGTGTAGCTTACTAAAAAAACATTATGTGTAGGCCTACCATGAAAACGAGTCCACTTTAAACCGCTTTATTTTCTGTCAGCAATGTATGACAAGTAACGTTGCAGTGTGTACGCACCTTTAGTGCTGTCAGCGTTAACGTATCGCGATTTCTTTTTTTTTGTCCAGCTTTAATGTTTTAAAATATTTAACACAGTTAACGCTGTATCCGTTCTTTGTCATTCTTTAGCTCTTATTAGTTATTAGTTTGTCCACCAAATGCTTTAAACCGTTAATGTGCGACAAGACAAAAGAGAACGCACTTCAGTAAATGTCCTCCTCACACACACACACACACACACACACACACACACACACACACACACACACACACACACACGAGGCACAAAAAGTCGCGAACCAGTATCGAATTCTCTTTCGGCTTGAGCGAACAATAACACACACATTTATGCCAAAATGTCCGTTTTGTCGAGTATCCTCACAAGAATCAATCATTATTAACTTTAAATGAGTTAAATAAAATCTTAAATGGAAGTAAAGAGTAGTGAGAGAATGAGACGCGTGAGATCCTGTCACCAGCCGTAGATCTTAAAGTGACAGTAGCCACTAATTCTGTCTGTCAGTAAAGTTAACCAAAGAACAAAGGGAACAGAGAAAACTACTAACTACTCTTTGACTAAAGAACGCTTGTAGCTTTAATAAGGATTAATCGAATTTAATTTATAATTTATGCATTGCGGACTATTTTATAACCCTAAAATTTAGTATACTAAATAAAATATCAGTGATACTGGCCTTCATTAATAAAAAGATGCCATTAAGATACAGCCGTAATACTTAAAAATAAATGGTTCCATTTGAAGATAAGTCCGTCTCTGCAAAACAACCCCCCAAAAGTTCAGGCTCAGCCATTTTTTTCACTTTAAGCCCTGCATTCAGTGAGAAAAAATTCTGTATTGAAAAAGATGCATCGTTAATCGTTTTATCATCGAATCGCAGATGTCTGAATCATAATCGAATCGTGAGGTGTCTAGCGATTCCCACCCCTAATATAAATATATATATTGTGAAGTTTTTTTCTTCACCGTAAACTGTGTGTTGCTCATACAGCTAAAATTTCACTTACTGCGCTCTGGAGTAAACAAGTGGTACTACTTGCTTGCATTTCTCTTCCTTATTATGGTGCAATTAATTGCATTATTTTTTGTAAAATTAGCCCTGACAGCCCTAATTATTGCTTTTTAGTATTTTTTTGTAATGTAGAACAGTGTTAGCAATGTTACTTAAAACATCCTGTCTCAGCCCTGGATCTCAAACAATGTTTTAAGCTCTTTTGGTCGGGGGTAGTAGCCCTACTAGCTAGTTGTTGTTGTTCCCACTGCTCCACATGCAAAACCTCATTCAAACCAGATTTAATTACATTTAAGGGGCTACATTGGACTTTGCCTACTCTCATTATGTATATATATATTTTCTTCTTTTTTTTTTTAAATAAGAGATGTCTTTTGTTCTATAGGAAGGACTCTGATGAGGCAGACCTGGTGCCTGCGCGTGAGGCCAACACTCGCTGCCCACAGATAGTCATTGCTTTCTATGAGGAAAGACTTACTTGGCATTCTTGTCCTGAGGATGAGCAGCAGTAGCACCCCAATTCTTGATTTATGCTTTACTGTCTTCCACCCATATGGTGTGTACACTTTTGTTTGCTGAAGTGTGGGTAACATAACGGTGGGGGATATTTTTTTAGTGTTGCAATTGGGCTGGAAGCTATGTGCATGACTAGAAAACCGATGAAAGGATGTATAAGTGGGACAAGGGTTTTTTTTTTTTTTTTTTTTTGTTAACAATGTAGGATGCTTAAACTCTTTATTTTGATCAAGTGTCAGCAGTATTGTTTGCCATTAATGCACTGGGTTGTTTTTCCTTCACCCTGTTGTAGTCGTCTAAAGAGATCCAAAACATCCTTTCTACTCATTTGTTCATAGTTTCTTTTGGTGAACAATACTCTCATTATCGTAGTGTTTTTTTTTTTTTATTATTGTCAACGTTTACATGAATATTGGATTAGTGTCTGTTGCTGTAAATGTTTGTGTAAATATGTCTTTCCTTTTTTCTTTTGTTCAATAAAAGTTTACATGCCTGCTTTTAATCTGTTTGCATGCTGTGTCCTAAACATTATCCAAAGCAACCAGTATTTCCAGTATAAAACTGTTTTGTCAGATGGCATTATGGTTTCATTATTTGGCATGGCATTTCGAGGCATGCTGTGTTTGACATCACCAAAACGCTGGATAAATGCCATGACTTTGCTTTTAGTTGTGTTAAGAAACACTTGATCTAATTTATTGGGATAAAACACAATTCACTTTTTGTACAAATGCAACTGATCTAAAACATGTCTCTGAACTGAGTTACGTGGGAAAACATAACATTGCTCAATGAAGTCATAGGAAACTTTTGACCTACTTATGTCATGGGCCACAAAATGACCAGATTATGCAACCCAGTCACATGACTTCAGGATTAAAATAATTTTAGTAATTCTTACAAAATTCAAATTAGTCCTGTTTTCTGAGCCCCTGTGGTTTTAAAACCAGTTCCTTAATAGATTAAAAATGAGATTGGAAATATACAGCCCATCTTATTGCAGAATTCATTTTCCTCCGAAGTGATTATTTTTTTTGGTAATCTCTCATCTCCATTTGATTTTCTACTTTTTTGTGTATTTATGGAAAAACTTTTTTTTTAATTTTTTTTCTCCTGCTGTTGGCAAACGTCCAGTTGGATAGACACCAGCAGAACAGTATTGTTTTTCAATAGTCTGCTTCTGTGACATTTGTAGTGAAGTGTTTCATTTACTTCATTTATGTAGGCAATTTTGTGCTGTTTCAATCTCTAGACATTTGGAAATGTTGGAAGAGAATCACCCACATTATGTAATTATGCCTACATTACATTTACATTATGCTTGTAAAGCTTCAATTGCACAGTAAGTCATAATAGTCATTTTCGATGTCAGAATCATTCACCAGGCTCATTTTGTGTTTGTGTTGGAGAAAGAAAAAAAAAAGTCTCATCAAATATACAACTTGGAAATTCCTGCCCAGACATTCTTCACAATATATTCTGTATATCTAAGGCTCACACAGAGGGAGTGAAGAGAGGTTAGCCACTGGTTTGTGTACTAAACCAACGTGGCCAATAATGTAATTGCAGTCTCTGACCTCTGCTTCCTTCCCCATCAGGGTCAGAGCTCATTGAGTACATGTTCTGCACACTTTATCTGAGGTTGAATACACACATATGCCTCTTTAAATAATTATGAAACCGTAATATTTCATGTGCCAATGGGAGCAAAAATGGCTTCTTCAGACTTTCAGATTGCACATCAGGCAAATTTACTGAAAAACTTTGTCATCTGGGTTTTAACTAGGTCTATCAAATTGGAGAAAACAGTTATGTACAATGTGATAGTGTGTTTGACTAGATAAAGATTAATTGATTACATTTTGAACAAACAAGAGAAGGGGAAAGGGCTTTTTTTGGGTCTATAACCACACTGCCATAGAAAATACATTTTACAACCATTTGCTTAGCTGGTAATTGGTCTCATGATGAAGATTAGCCATGTAGACATGGACTTTGAGTTTGTTTAGTTGGTTTGTTTTTGTGCTTTCAATCACCTACATTTGTAATGCCATCCTGAAATAAGCAAGTCAGCTTAAAGTGATAGTTCACCCAAAAATAAAAATTCTCTCATTTACTCACTCTCATGCCATCCCAGACAAGTATGACTTACTTTCTTCAGCAGAACACAAACAAAGATCTGTCAAACAAACATCTGAGAGTCACATGTGTTGCCTGTTTAGTTTCACTTTCACAAGTCTTACACATCTGGGATGGCATGAGTGAATGATGAGAGAATTTTCTTTTTGGGTGAACTATCCCTTTAATGACGAACCATGACTGAATTTTCATTATAGTCATAATGAAAATCTACACTGGTTTTCTGATGAATGTGTATATGTGCTTACTGCTTGCACACTAACATAAGGGATAGACCTCATGCTACATAACAGCTAGCCAGACTGCCCCCAACATCCACCCAAAATATTGTTGTTCCAAATGCCCAGTCCTCAATATTTCATAAACCACATGCAACGTGTACTTTATTGATCTCTGGATTAGGTAATCTTTTCTTGTGTGACGTGATTTATTGATGTGGTGGACTGTATTGAGATTTTTGGTACAGTATTGATAAATTAAAGTCCAGCTTCCCACCCTACTGGAGCTTTTGATTAGATTATCAGTAAAAAGGAATCTGGTCAGATATATTCTGGTGGACCAGAGACCAGAGTTAAGATTACACAATCAACAAACATCAGGTCTTTGACAAATATTTTTGAACACTCATGGAATCTAAAATGCTTACAACTGGTTAAAAATTGGGGAAACATATTATAGATTTAAAAAAAAAAAAACACTCAACAAAATCACACTCATCTCCTTGAATTACAACAACCCCTTGCTCAAGTTACACAACTATTGTAAGTAAATTTGACTCACACACTCCACCCAATGGAGCTGCCCATGTATTCCTTCCTCTATCAGTATATATAATCCAGTAAACTGTGTGATTTAAACTGGGTCTTCTGTGTGAATTTGAATCTCTCTGTGAATTTTCAAGGAAAAGGGTAAAGAAATATATATCAATTGGGGGGAAATAAGTAAATAATAACAAAACAGAACTTAAAATAAATCAAATTATAAATGTAGGTGTGTACAAAATATATTTTTTTATTTACTTCTGCTTATTTATGTGTTCATAACCAGCAGAATCAAACAAGTAGCTGAAGAATAGCTGAAAGTTGCATGATACACTATGTCAAGTAGTGAAACAGAGAATACTGTAGAGCAGGAGAGCACTCAACTCTTACCAAAGGAGAGGAACTTTGCAAGCAGTCAACCCCTGATAAACTTCCAAGCAAATCAAGACTTTATGGAGGACCAAGACAAGGATCAACACAATGAAAGGTAAAGCTAAACATGCTGAATCTATATTATATATTTATAATAAATATATAAATATCCAAAATAGACAGAGCTAAAACTTTTTTCTTGAAACACAAAATTCATTCAATACATACTGTTTATGGCATTATATGTTTATAGTAATATTACATTTTTACAGAAAAAAAATTAACTATTATAGAATACTTATTCAATGTCTCATAAACAATAGATATAATCTACAAACATAATTTTGTACAATAGTTCCCAAGATTGTATCCTCTGGCTACATAGTGTAATTTTGGTAAATGTCAGATAAGGATTGCTTGCATATTGCAAATATAGAATGCATGCAAATATGAAACAAATATTTGTGTTCTTGTAAATATCTAAACTCTATATTATATTTTTAGTTACATTTGATGTCTTTGAAGAATGGTCTAACAAAATGGCTAGCATTCTAGCCACTTTTGAACACTTCCAAGAAATGGAATATTTGTTGGCACGTCTATCTGTAGTGTGCAGAAAATGTCACAGATGCCAGACAGAAAGTCAATAGCTGCTCTCTCCACAATCCACAGAAAAGGATATATAGATGGTGAGATAGTCGTGGGTTGTGGCATGCCTGTCACTGACCATCTTGTGGTGGCTGTCATGTCACTTGCCATCTGCATTGTTCCACTTTAAATTTGTTGTAAATAATCACTGTGGATACAAAAATATCTTTTGGGGTTTTATTCTGATGGCTGCTTTAAAAAAAAAAAAAAAACAGTGGTCGATGGGGCTGTATATATATATACATATATATATATATATATATATATATATATATGTAGTTCCATATTTCATTTTGTAGCTCATATTTAGAATAATTTTTTTGTAATTAATTTCCTTATATGTATATATATAAGGAAATTAATTACAAAAAAAAAATATTCTAAATATGAGCTACAAAAATGAAATACAGAAATGAAATATGGAACAACGAAATACAACAAATGAAATACGGTAGAGGCTAATGTCAAAAGAAAATACAAACAGTGCACAATACAAACCTTACCATAAGCTTCAGCATGCATCACCTTAATACATGTTTATATAATTCAGAGCACCCTATGCACTTAAGTACTTGTTCAAACCACTCAAAGCATCTTACATTTATCTTACAGTATTTTATGCATTTAACACATGCATCAATCACTCAAATCATTTTATGTATTTTTAACCAGGCTTTAAAGACACGTATACCATTTTAAATACTACATTTCTCATTACACATATTTTCACATATAACATGTATTACACTTATTCACTAAAATGGAAAAAACTGGGCTATACATCGTTAAATAAGATAGTCCCAGTCCTTGCATTCTATACACATGCTATACACATGCAATCCATGTGCATCTTTCAAAAATGATCCATAACAAACACTCAATTTTAACATACGACTCTTGTGAACACATATTTAATGTAATTTACCCAAATAATTATCAACCAAAGAAACAAAACCTGGAGCTCTCTTGCACAATGTATGTTTTCATGTTCCCTATCGAGAGGTCTCTCCTATTGCGTAAGAAGCTTAAGAGAAATATTGTTATCAAAGTATTTCCCCAATTTAATAATTGCACCCCATCTGAAAAACTCCCCTTTATTCTGGGCGAAAAAGCTGAATGTGCAAATATAGCAGCAAGATATGTAGCATCCTGTCATCTCCTGAGGGACAACCAGAACTAAAGAATGAACATCCATAAATATATTATTAACATTTTTATTTAACCCCCACTCACACCACAAACCTCTCACTACACATGAATGTAGATCATGTTTAATTCAGTTTATATAGTTCATCAGTTAAAGTTAACTTGAAACATAATTAATCATAATCATTTTTATTATCTGTTTTTCTTTAATGTTTTTCAATGTTTTTCCTTATATTATATTTGCTTGATCAAATCCAATTTCAATTGTTCTAAACTATTTTATATGTTGTTTTAAAAAAGCTTTGGCAATACAAAATGTACTTTTGTCATGCCAATAAAGCAAACTGAATTGAATTGAATTGAATATTGAAGTCTTTATGTAAAACGCATTGCAGCTGCACAGCAGACAGTGATGAGCGAGGCAGCTCGGTCATTGGCTGTGCTGCGGCAACTGCTCGAACCAGTGACGGGGCGACTTAGAACGCGCGACAAATGGGGGCGCGTCCCGCATTCGCGCGCCCAGAGCCTGCTGAAATTAGCATATGAGGGCTATATAATGAACGTCCCGTCATGCCAGTTCTTTTAGATTTAATCTCCTTCAGCGAAGACCTTCTCTTCGCCGGATCCTCCAGATTTTTGGAGTCTTTCGCCGCTGTGGACAAGCTTACAGTGGGACTGCTGAGAGGACGCCAGCATCTTTAGCCGCCTTCGAAGCCTTCTGCTACGCCATCCGGCGCACATCGCATATCCTTTACTGAACAAGCGTTCGCCCCCGCAACGCTTTTAAGAGTAAAAGAGTTATTTTCCAGGCGTTGTTTCAAATGCCTTCAGCCTGCGCCTCGTGCAGAGGCCCTCTTTCCGACGGAGATCAGCACACCATCTGCACTCACTGCCTGGGTCTGGACCATGCAGAAGCTGCACTCATTCAGGGCGGATGCCCTGAATGCGACTCCTTGGGCCTCGCCGAGCTGCGCACTCGCTTTGCCGTTTTCACCGCAAGCGAGCCGGCTGCCCCTGTGCTGCCACCTCTTTTCGAGCCGCGCAAGAAAAAGCGCCGCTCACAGAGGCTGCCAGAGCACCCCGACTCCGGTGATGTCACGCCGGCTCAGTCCCCGCGGGCATCACCGCTACCAGATGTCTCCCCGCCGCCGGTCCATTTCGCGAGGGTGGACCTGCACCCCTCCAACAAAGCGGTGGGTCTCGTCTCGTTCGGCACATCAGGGGACGACGACGGAAAGGATGACAGCCTCTCTCTTGACGCTGCATCCGACGACTGGCTGGGCTCGTTCGACCCCGCGCCATCGGCATCAGCGGACACGAACGCGGGCACCAGCATGGACTCGGAGATCGTCCGTATCCTGTCTAAGGCCGTGGAAGACCTCGGGCTCGACTGGTCTTCTCCGGAAGAACCCGCCCGCAGCCGGCTGGATGAGTGGTTCCTGCAGGGGCGCCGGCAGGCCCCCCGACAGAGACCCTCTCCTTTCTTCCCTGAGGTGCACGACGAGCTCACAAAGTCGTGGAAAGCCCCGCTCTCGGCTCGCCTAAAGCCTTCTTTCTCTTCTTCGCTCTCCTCAGTGGACGGCGCGAGAGAAAGAGGCTACGAGGCAACTCCGCCCCTAGAAGAGACTGTGGCCAACCATCTATGCCCACCCTCCACCGCTGGATGGAAGGCCAGAGCTTCTCACCCATCGAAGCCGTGCAGAACCACATCAGCTCTCACCGGTCGCGCATACGCCGCCGCCGGTCAAGCTGCGTCAGCGCTGCATTCGATGGCGGTTCTACAAGTGTTTCAGGCCAAACTTCTCCACTCTATGGACGAGTCTGGACCTGAACTCGACGCTTTTAAGGACCTGTGCAGTGCTACGGACGTAGCTCTGCGAGCCACAAAGGCCACCGCCCAATCCATTGGCCGGGCCATGGCTAATTTGATCGTCCTTGAGCGCCATCTGTGGCTAACGCTAACGGAGATGAAGGACGTGGATAAGGCACCCTTCCTTGACGCACCTGTCACTCCGAGCGGCCTGTTCGGACCTACGGTGAGAGATTTCACGGAGCGCTTCACTGAGGCGCAGAAGGATTCGCAAGCTATGCATCACTTCCTGCCTAAGCGCTCCAGCTCATCTCAAAAACCGCCCCTGCAGCAGCAGCGAGCCAGGGCAGAGCCGCCCGTCTCCCAGCCGAAGAGCAGACCTGAAAAGGACGCTCGACGCCGCTCGCGTTCCGCTGGCCAAAGAAAGCCGCAGGAGCAACGAGGCCCTCGACCCAGAATCACCCTGAACACAGAGCCTCGTAAGTCTTCCTAGCAGCAGGAAGAAAGAGAGGGAGTACGCGTCTCGCAAATGCCGGACCGCTCCTCACGAAACATTTAAAACATTACCCAGTCCCCTTACAGGCGGCTGGAAATGTCTATACAGCAGTCAATGGGCCAGTCATAAAACTCGCTCACCTGCAATCAAACGCCGTTTTCACGGTGACACACAGAAATCACCAAAAGAGTCATTTTCTGCCTGTGTCACTAAGGGTTCACATGTCCACACTAAAGTGCGCATTCCCACATATCAATACGGTCCAAACAGTGCCAAACACCTCCCCAGCTCAGGCTGGATGTCTCAAAAATGTAGATTGTGTGCCTATTGTCATGTACGCACCACTACACACAAGCACTGTTCCCACAGTTATAAACACTTCCCCAGTAAAAACGGGAAGTGCTATATGGGTAGCGCGTGTGCCTGCCGTATTGCACGCACCCCTACACACAGCTACCCACACAGTTTCAAACAGCTATGCCGCAAACATCACAGATGCAATGCGCGAGCTAAGAAACTCCCCGCTAAATGCGGAAAGCTTTATGAATGTGGCGCGCGTGCCCATAATGATGAATGCACCCCCACTTCCAAACACTGTTCATACAGTTTCAAGCACCTCTCCGACTCATGCTGTGAGCATTCCGGAAATAGCGCATGTGCCTGTACTCTCACACGCACCTCTGCACTCGGCATTCAATACGGCTGCTCAGCGCGCACCTGCGCCTCTGAGAGCCGTAGATTCTGTGTTAGCACAAAGCGATTTGCCGGCGGGGCCCATACATCACTGCGACACGCCCCCAGCCGGCATTCAGCCCATATCTGTGCGAGCAGAAGCCTGGGAAAAAATCCCAGACATGCCGAAATGGGTTTTGAACATAATAAAACATGGATACTCACTTCAATTCGCTCGCAGACCACCCCGCTTTTCAGCGGTGGTCGAGACGAAAGTGAGGAAAGATGTGTCACATGTTCTACGCACCGAGGTGCTCAAACTGATAGAGAAGGGCGCTATAGAAACTGTTCCTCCCTCTTTGAGCGAGGCGGGTTTTTACAGCCGCTATTTTCTCATCCCGAAAAGGACGGTGGCCTTCGCCCCATCCTGGATCTCAGACATCTGAACAAAGCGTTAATGATTCGCTCGTTCAGAATGTTAACAACCAAACATATCCTCGCGCAAGTTCGCCCGGGATTGGTTTCTATCAGTGGATTTGAAAGACGCTTACTTTCACATCCCGATAGCGCCTCACCACAGGCCCTTTCTGAGATTCAGCTTTGAGGGACAGTCATACCAGTACACAGTACTAGCATTCGGCCTATCATTGGCCCCCGTACATTCACGAAATGTATGGACACGGCACTTTCCCCTGAGACAGCGGGAGTGCGGATACTGAATTACCTCTACGATTGGCTAATCATAACACAATCAGAGGTTCAGTTAATGACACACAGATCTTGGACTATCAGCCATTTACAATGCCTGGGTCTGAGAATAAATTTTGCAAAGAGCGTGCTATCCCCAGCCAGAATATTTATTTTCTGGGAATAGTGCTAGACTCAGTGCAGATGACAGCGTGCCTCTCAACAGAGCTGCGCTCTCTATTCGACGCCTTGCAACATCGTTCAGAACGGCGCGCACGCCCCGTCAAACGATTTCAGAGAATGCTCGGTCTCATGGCCTCGGCATCAGCTGTACTCCAGCTAGGATTGTTGCACATGCGTCCTCTCCAGCGCTGGCTCAAGAGCCGTGTCCCCACTCACGCGTGGCGCTCGGGCCACTTTTTGATCAGAGCGAATCACGGCTGTATAAAAGCCCTGACGCCCTGGAAAGCCATAAACTGGTATCAAACTGGCGTGAGTCTGAGCATGAATACGCGGAGAAAAATGATCATGACAGATGCCTCCAAAATAGGATGGGGGGCCCTTTACGAGGGCAGGCCTGTTTCCGGCTTTTGGTCAAACCCGGAAAAGCGCCTACACATAAACTGTCTGGAAATGAAAGCGGTCGCCTTGGCTCTCAGAGCCCTGCTTCCGTACCTGCAAAACAAACACGTCCTGGTCCGAACGGACAACATGATGGTAGTTTCGTATATAAATCGCCAAGGTGGACTCAGGTCGAGCTCCCTGCACTCTATGGCCAGGGAGCTCATCCTATGGTCACAACACCACCTGCGCTCGCTAAGGGCAGCGCACGTGCCAGGCGTCCTGAACCAAGGAGCGGACATGCTATCCAGAGACAAAGTTCTCCCAGGAGAATGGTCTCTCCACCCTCTGACGGTTCAGTGGTTATGGCGAACCTTTGGTGAGGCAGAGGTCTACCTCTTCGCCTCCAAGGAAAACGTGCACTGCCCTCTCTTCTTCTCAAAAGCACGGACGCTTCGCCCAAGTTTGGCCGAGCAGCCCTTGTATGCTTTTCCCCGATCGCGATGCTGCCTCAGGTCATCAGTCGGATCAGGGAGGTGAAATGTGCAGTGCTCCTGGTAGCCCCACTCTGGAAAAACCAGATGTGGTTTCCAGAGCTGGTACAGATGATGCAATCTGCCCCATGGCCGATTCCGCTGAGGCAAGACCTCCTCGGACAGGCCAGCGGGATGATTCTTCATCCCCACCCCGATCTGTGGGCCCTCCATGCATGGCCCCTCAACGGGTTCCCGAGAACCTCCCCAGTGGAGTTCTGAAAACCATTACTGAGGCGCGAGCCCCTCTACGAGGCTTTGTATGCCCAAAAGTGGAAAGTGTTCAGTGACTGGTGTGATACCAAGAGCTTGAACCCCAAAACGTGTGAGATACCAAGTGTACTCGCCTTTTTGCAGGAGCTGCTGGAGGCGGGCCGCACACCCTCCACGCTTAAAGTCTATGTGGCTGCCATAGCGGCGTCACACAATCCTGATAAAGGACATTCATTAGGAAAAAACGATCTGATCGTTCGTTTCCTAAGAGGCGCTAGGAGGATGAACCCTCCTCGCCCACCTTCGGTGCCGATCTGGGACCTGGCCACGGTCCTGGACGCACTCAAAGGTGCCCCGTTCGAACCTCTCCGAACCGTGCACCTCAAGCAGCTCTCGCTCAAAACCACGCTCTTGCTGGCACTCGCTTCAGTTAAAAGAGTGGGCGACCTGCACGCGCTGTCATCAAGCGCTGCTTGCCTGGAATTTGGACCTAACGACTGCAGAGTTGTCCTTAGGCCAAAGCACGGGTATATTACTAAGGTGCTCTCTACACCCTCCAGAACACAGGTGATATCTCTGGCAGCGATATCGTCCTCAGCAGACGAAGGTGGTGCAAATTTACTCTGCCCGGTCAGGGCGCTCAGAGTATATTTGGAACGTTCTGCCCTGTTCAGACAGACGGAACAATTATTTGTATGCTTTGACGGCCGAACTAAGGGTCTCGCTGTCTCAAAGCAACGAATATCGCGCTGGATAGTGGATGCTATAGCGCTAGCTTATGGAGCCAAGGGCCTTCAATGCCCCTTAGGCGTCAGAGCTCACTCTATGAGGAGCATGGCCCCCTCGTGGGCATGGTCGAGTGGGATACCCATTGAAGATATTTGTGCGGCGGCAGGCTGGGCCTCGCCTTCGACATTTATCAGGTTTTATAACCTACAGGTCCCCTCACTGCATTCCAACATTCTATCAGTCTGACTGTGGAATGAACTGGAGTATGTATATGCTGGGCATCATCTCCTCCCTTATAAGGTCCGTCTCTGACCGACTTAGAGGGTTTATTATGCGTACCAGTACACAAAAGCTCAGTACATGAGATATGTGCTTGTGTTTGTACAAGGAGCGCCCCACCTTGAAGGCAAGGGCGCCCTGTCATACATTACATTTACATTTACATTTATTCATTTGGCAGACGCTTTTATCCAAAGCGACTTACAAAAGAGGAAGAACATCAGCGAATCATCTTAGGGAGACAGTGGTACAAAAAGTGCCATATTACAAAGTTTTACTATCATCATAATAGTATACAAAACAGATTTAAGTGCAACAAGAAATGTAAATATTTTTTTTTTTTTTTTTTTTTTTTTTTTATTATTATTGACCGGTTAAGTGCTTTTGGAAAAGATGTGTTTTTAGCCGTTTTCTGAAGATAGAAAACCCCACTATACCCCACTATATAGCTCGCCGCTGGCCGGCTCGTGGAATATCACTTTGCTTTAAGGCTCAGGCACCTGCCTCTGGCTTTATAGAGCGAAGTCAGCAGGCACGGCGTATTACATGGTGTTCCCATAGCGTAAGCTACTTACGCAATAGGAGAGACCACTCGATAGGGAACGACTCGGTTACTAACGTAACCTCGGTTTCCTGAGAGAAGGGAACGACTATTGCGTAAGCTGCCGTGTCTGTGCTTGGTCAGTTCGCTTCAGTCGATTGAACCTAAAAGAACTGGCATGACGGGACATTCATTATATAGCCCTCATATGCTAATTTCAGCAGGCTCTGAGCGCGCAAATGCGGGACGCGCCCCCATTGGTCGCGCGTTCTAAGTCGCTCCGTCACTGGTTCGAGCAGTTGCCGCAGCACAGCCAATGACCGAGCTGCCTCGCTCATCACTGTCTGCTGTGCAGCTGCAATGCGTTTTACATAAAGACTTCAATATTTCTCGAGAAACTGAGATTTCCCATAGCGTAAGCTACTTACGCAATAGTCGTTCCCTCCTCTCAGGGAACCGAGGTTACGTTAGTAACCGAGTCGTTTCTAAACAGCACACATTAGTAGTGGGAAGTTCGGATCATTTTACTGACTCGGATCTTTGAGTCTCGTTCAGCAAAATGAACGAATCTTTTTTCGAGTCATTTCGTTCATTTCAGCAGAATATAATTAAATGTCATGTTAAATAGCCCAAAACATCAAGTAGTCTACTTACGAAAATGTTGATTCAATTTGAAATAAATAAATAAATAAAAATAAACTATAGGGTAATGCAGCCAAAGCCAATTTATAAGAAACCGAAATGTTAATTTATTAATTGGGTCTTAAGTTTAAGCTATTGCAGTTAGTTCACCTCACCTCCTTTTTCTCCGCCTCTTGTGTCATCGGGTTCGAACTTCAAAACGTTAAAAACACTTAGTTGTCGATGTCGACTCGTCAGTGTCTGTGTGTGGGCCGTGTGGTGTGACACAGCAGCCAATGCACTCACTGACTGCATGCACATGCAGCATACCGGTCCGGATCCGGAAAGATAAATGATTAGTTCAAGTCTCGACTCTCGAGTCTTCGGGTTTGGGTTCGGCCGGGTCCGAGTCTTTCGTTCTTCCTGTCAGTCCCATAGAGACTATGCTGTCAGTACCGGAAAGAGAAATGATTAGTTCGTCTCTTCGGTTCGAGTCGTTCGTTCTTCAAGTCAGACTCACAAACCCATAGCACAGCACTACTTCATGTACCTTATGCGATGTTGCGCGCATGCGCGGTCAACACAAAATGAACGAATCACTCTCTGAGACAACTCGGTAGTCCCGAGTCATATTAAAGATTCGTTCAAAATGAACGAATCGTTCATGAACGACACATCACTAGCACACATTTGTGTAACAAGAGATAGAGCGGAACTCTTTGAGGGACCACATACAGTTTATGACTAGAGTTAAATTGACATTTCTTTACTTGGCTACATATGTAAAGCTATTTTTAATATCAGCTTCTGATAAAAACGGATTCCGTTTTTTTTTTTACCTCTATATTGGTGTGCAGTCTACGGAGCCCCCGAAGTGACCTGTGCAAAAAAAAAAATCTAAGAGACTTTCGCGTCGCGACGAAACTATCGCGTGCGCACGAGATACTATCGCGTGCGACGACGAAACTATCGCGTGCGCACGAGATACTTTCGTCGCGCACGAGAAACTATCGCGTCGCGCACGAGATACTATCGCGTGCGCACGAGATACTTTCGCGTGCGCACGAGACTATCAGCGTCGCGCACGAGATACTATCGCGTGCGCACGGAACTATCAGCGTCGCGACGAGATACTTCAGCGTCGCGACGAGAACTATCGCGTCGCACGAGAAACTATCGCGTCGCGCACGAGATACTATCGCGTCGCACGAGAACTATCGCGTGCGCACGAGATACTTCAGCGTCGCACGAGAAACTATCGCGTCGCGCAGCGTTACAGTTTCGGTGTGTGTATAGCTCTTTAACGATTAGCGTCATTGCCATCATTCATTTACTCAAAGATACTGAGAGCATGGATGCGCATGAATTTATAGAGATATATTTTAAACTTGGCCTTCAATACAAAGACATTACTGTCTATGACATTTGTAATACTGTCATGGCTGAGACACGCTTTGATCTGCCAAAGGACACTAATCAAGCAATAGCAATAGACTTGTACTTGCATTTAACACGAGAACTACCGAATTATATAACTACTAGAATGGCCATAGTGATCATTCTGACCGTTAGACTGTACCAAATGTCATGTCATATTTACATTCGACACTTCTATTGAGGTTTTAGAATGAAGCTTCTAATGTCTGTTGTCATATTTTATATCGTCATCACCCTAAAAATGTATTGAATAAAATAGAATAATATGGATCAAATGGAGCATGCTAAGCATGAGATAGTCCTACATAATACGATCTTTTTTTGTAATATATAATAGTGCTAGACTATACACAAACATAGGCCTATATATATATTAGCTGCTATAGATGCCCCGGAGGAAGGTGCCTCGCTTTACAGCAAGTTTTTTCACTGGAATCAAAATCCATGAATAAATGAATCTGTTATATTAATAATAAACACCAGGACACGAAATTTTAATTCTAATGAATGTGAAAATGTATTAGTTCATCGACAACCACAGAACTTGCTATTGTAGCTGATTGATACAAATTTGATTATTTATATTCTTTGTAAAATAAAAACAAATCAATACAATAGCTTATAAAAACATCAGCAATGTGTATTTCAATGCATAGTAAAAACCTTAGACATGTATGAAACACATATTATAACCCAACATGGCCAAAGCGGTTAATAAAGAATATAAACATTCGCTAAACTGTGGGAAAACTGATTTAGAAAGCAATATTTGTTTTACTGTGAGCAAAAATATCATGCTGTAAAACTATAATGAAAATAGTATGCTGTAAAATCATTATGAACGAATTCTCCTAAAAGTGGGCTCACTTGAACAAAAAAGGGGCCCCCATTTTAGGAGAATAATTTAATATAAATAATCAAATTTGTATCTGTAATCAGCTACAATAGCAAGTTCTGTGGTTGTCGATGAACTAATACATTTTCACATTCATTAGAATTAAAATTTCGTGTCCTGGTGTTTATTATTAATATAACAGATTCATTTATTCATGGATTTTGATTCCAGTGGTGGCTGCATAGGATTGTTTCCAATTTCCAATAACTCCAGAGCGTTGTAAAGTCCAAAAGTCAACATGTTTTGAAAAAGGATAGATGTAATAATTTCCAAAATTCACAACATGTTTTTATCTAACGAAATATTCCGCCTCAATCCATGTTTGTTGGCGTTTAGACTTTCAAAACCCTTTTCACTGTGGTGGAAAAAAACTTGCTGTACACAAAGCCAGGCACGCACCTTCCGGGGCAGTCTAGCAGCTAATATATAATATATATAGGCCTATGTTTGTGTATAGTCTAGCACTATTATATATTACAAAAAAGATCGTATTATGTAGGACTATTCATGCGTTAGCATGCTCCATTTGATCCATATTATTCTATTTTATTCAATACATTTTTAGGGTGATGACGATATAAAATATGACAACAGACATTAGAAGCTTCATTCTAAAACCTCAATAGAAGTGTCGAATGTAAATATGACATGACATTTGGTACAGTCTAACGGTCAGAATGATCACTATGGCCATTCTAGTAGTTATATAATTCGGTAGTTCTCGTGTTAAATGCAAGTACAAGTCTATTGCTATTGCTTGATTAGTGTCCTTTGGCAGATCAAAGCGTGTCTCAGCCATGACAGTATTACAAATGTCATAGACAGTAATGTCTTTGTATTGAAGGCCAAGTTTAAAATATATCTCTATAAATTCATGCGCATCCATGCTCTCAGTATCTTTGAGTAAATGAATGATGGCAATGACGCTAATCGTTAAAGAGCTATACACACACCGAAACTGTAACGCGTGCGACGCTGATAGTTTCGTCGCGACGCTGAAGTATCTCGTGCGACGCGATAGTTTCTCGTGCGCACGCGAAGTATCTCGTCGCGACGCGATAGTTTCGTCGCGACGCTGAGTATCTCGTGCGACGCGATAGTTTCTCGTGCGCGACGCGATAGTATCTCGTGCGCGACGCGATAGTTTCTCGTGCGCACGCGAGTATCTCGTGCGCACGCGATAGTTTCTCGTGCGCACGCGATAGTATCTCGTGCGCACGCGATAGTTTCTCGTGCGCACGCGATAGTATCTCGTGCGCACGCGATAGTTTCTCGTGCGCACGCGAAAGTCTCTTAGATTTTTTTTTTTTGCACAGGTCACTTCGGGGGCTCCGTAGCAGTCGACAAACTTTAAGAAAACAGATCTGCTGTGTTCTTAGAACTCATGTATTTTACTGAAGTCAATAGATATGTAGACACACTTTTTTATACATGTAAACGTATGGACGTTATTGAAACTCGTTATAATTATTATAAGACTATTATTGTTGTCTTTTGATAAAAGTCATGCTCAGCAGCTCACAAACTGTAAGGAAATTATAGATTTGCCTTGTTCTTATAATGCTTAAAACCTCTACTAAAATATGTCTACAGACATACATATTTTAAAGGATTACAATTTTCTTTTGATCATTGATTAAGTGGCTAACTCATTTTACACAAGACACTCATTTGTCACCACCTTCTGGCATCAGCAGAAATGATCACTGAATGAATCATTAAATTTATCTGAACAATTTTGGTGAACATAGTCAAAACACTCGAGCCACTTGGATACATTCAAATCCCACAATGCACAAGCACTAAGTAAAATAATACATTTGTGCACATGCACAATTGCCATTGTTTTAATTGATTAAATAATTTATTCAGGACCAGCTTGTACTCAGTCTTTTATTATCATGTGTGAAACAGAAGCAAGTGCTCCACAAGATGCCCTTTATTTTTTGCAGCTAATTTAGCTACATTTTGTAATTAATTTAAATTATTTAATCTTTAGAATACTACAAATATATGTATATAAGACCAATATATTGATAGAATACGTATATCATAGCCTACTTACAGTAGGCTATATATGAATGTATATTGTAAAATATGATACTGCATTGTAAGTGTTGGGTTTGTGCGAGCCATCTACTCACAGCTGTCACACTCAACTTTGCTGATTGGCAACTTCCTCTGAATGAAATAGCTCGATAAGACGCAAAATCTCGGACTTTTCCAAAGTCACGTGCTATTTGCTTCTAATAATAATAATAAAGCTGCAGCCTCTGCTGCTATTACACGTAAATAAAAGGCACTAATAATGGAAAACACACGGGTAAAACGAGATACTGAGAAACCTTTGGTTTTGAATGGTTGGTTGGTTGGTTAATGTAAGCGCTCACGGTTGAGAGAGCCGCGCATGCGCGAGTCTGAAAAAACTTTCACTTCCCCTCTGGTAAGCGAATATCATATATCCGTGACGCAAAATTGTCACTTACAATCACATTAGTTCCAGCGGCACCTGTGTTGACTGAATCGCCCGGCATCAAGACACTAAACCGAGATAAAAAAATACGACAGAGAAGGTGAGAACAGCCAATTAATGCATTCTAAACGTTAAGGTGAATGGGCTATAATGAGCTTAAACCCCGTTGCGTTGGAAAAACTTTAGCATTGTTGATACGGACGAAGTGCAGATGCTGCCCAAGCGTCTCAATGGACATTGTAGCCGTTTAGGGAGATTTTCTAACATAAAAATTACTGACGCATTATTTGTTTTCACAATGTAATAATTTTTCTTGGCATATTCTGATTTCTTTAAATAAAACAGATAGGCCTAAATAAAAAATAAATCAGGTTAAAAAAAAATCAAGTTCGCTTATGTTGTTACATTTGGTCAATTTAACATGGTGACATTTCAATAATCTCAAATATGATAAAATACAAAAATGGGTCAGAATGAAAGCCTCTGAACAATTAATCTTGGAGTTTCAGTTTATTGCGCACAGGGTCACTTTAATTTCTCTGCTGGCCAAATTATCTTTCGATTCCCGGTAAGAATAATTAAGTTGTTTCAAAATGAATTCGTGGAGTATCAATGAAAATCTCTTGACTGATGGGACATTTATTTTAGAATGTATGAGAAAAGTGGTCTACTTTAACTAATACTCTGTTGAATGTCTTTAAGTAGGCTTTGTGTGTATGATTTAGTGTAAGGTTGATTTGCCTTATTTATATCCCAACATTGCCCATGCAACAGTGGACCTTCCTGCAGTGTTTGGTAGTCTGTTAGTTGTAGATTAATCACAGTTGGGTGTTTTATTGTCGTGTTAAAGAGTAAATTGTCTTTTACAGTTGTAACACTTAAAAATGTGATGTATTTAAAGACTTGTTTTCCTCTATTCCTCTTTGTCCAAGGGAAAGAGAAAATGATACAGCACTGACAATATTCTTTCTCTTTTTCAGTCAAGTCTCTGTGATGGAAAACACAAACTATGTGAATAAGGTCTGTGTCTTGTTCGTTTTTTGTTTATGTCTGTATGTCCATGGTTTGATGCTTTTAACACCATACATATTACAGATACCCCAAAATATATTTTCCTGATCATAAATACATTTTTGTCTGAGTGCGATAACACATGGAGGCTTGACACTAAAATGACCTCACTGAAATCTAATATGAGGATATTTGCAACTTTCAACATATACAACTTTCCCTTACTTGGTCTTATGGATAATTTTGACCCGGTTTTAAAATGGTTCTAAATGGGGCCAAAAGTTCTGCAAGGTCAAGGAAGGGTCAAATAAATGAACACTTCAATGTTGTTAGAGAAAAACCTCTTATGATAAGGGGTTACATTCACTTTGAAACTGCCATTGCATCATGACTTTTGTCTGGAATTTTTAAAGAGGGAACTGGGTAACACATGAATCCCCCAGCCACAGTGGACATTCATGCTGGTACATTTGTTTGTGTACCTTTTAAAAGTAGCTGCAATACAGAATTTCCCCATGAGCTCACTAGAAATTACAGTCCTCCAATGAGTCACTGACTTTTCAAAAGGTTTAATGAAATAAATCTTACATTTGTATAAATGATTGCCTGCATTTAAAATAATTTTAGATGGGTTATGTTAATCTGAAATGTTTGTGTATCTCTCTTTATATTCCTTAAAGTCAGATTAGGTGAAACTGAAATGGTTTGGATCTGTTGCCTTGTGTGTTTTTAGGGGAGTGTTTTGTTTGACCTCAATTGGGGACAATTGGTGTGTTGGCTGTAATTCCACATTGTCTGTTGATTTGAGAAATTCCTTTCATTCCACAAACCTGTGCTAAGCACCATCCAGATCTCCAGTTAGAGGTCATGTGAATTAAAGGGCAGAGTCCGAATCAGTGTTAGTCATGAAAGAAAAAGTACAATACCGTTTTTTGATGAGTCACTTCCTTGACACTGCTTTACTGACTATAAACACATTTTCACTGACATTTTACTTTGTTGTTGTTGCAGGAGTTTATTAGTGTATGGGTACGGGATCCTCAGCAGCACAAGGAGGATTTCTGGCACATGTATGTTGACTATGAGATCTGTCTTCATGTGAGTGCAATACTCGTATGTTTAAATGCACCTTTGTTAATAATAAATGTTGCTGCTCAGACAACTTTATTTTGGATGGATGTTTGGCTTTATGCCTGTAGATATATTTCCATGATCACATGCTAACCAATGAGAGCTGTCTCTCTGCATGCAATGAGCCTTATTGATAAATCTCAAGTGGAGCATATTTTTGTGAGAGTATTTCGTAAAACCTTTCTAAAATGGTCACATTCAATCCAAATGGACAATTGACATAAAATGGGATTTATGAATGATTAGCACCAAAATTTGTTCTGCTTGAAGGCTCAATGACTTTTAGCTTTAAATTTGAACAATTACTGCAATGCTAGAAGGAAACTGTGCTTTTAATGAGTCTCCAAGTCAAGAATTGACCTTGTTGTATGTTGACAAGTGTTTTTTTAGGGTTTGATCCTCTTCCCATGGTTCATATTTATTATGACTAATAATCTATAGCAATTATAGTTTTTACAAAAAGTTTGCACTGTTTGGCAGAACATCAAATCAAGAGAGTGTTAAGTTTATTGTATACTTCTTGTTTGTAGACCAATAGCATGTGCTTTGGAAAGAAAACTTCTTGTGTTAGGAGGAGGTATAGTGAGTTTGTTTGGTTGCGTCAGAAACTACAAAACAACGCTCTGCTCATGTAAGTAAATTTAAGGATATCACATTCTAAGCCAAAACAGCAATACAATATTACAATATATTTGCAATAAAAAAAATACAATAAAAAATCATTATGACTTTATATTGGTGTTTATTTAATTTGATGTCATTGCATGTGTAACTTGAGCTTTATGGATCCAAGCATCATCTCCCCTTGTCTTTGTTAAATCATGTTTGTTTCATCTGTAGAGAGCTGCCTAAACTCCCTCCTTGGAATCCTTTCTTCAATCTCAATAACGATTTCCAGGTCACTCAGCGGATGCAGGGGCTACAACAGTTTCTTGAGGCGTAAGTTTCTTCAGTCCCTTTGTGGCACTCTTCCTCTGGTTCTTTAATTTCATATTATCCTGATTCAAATTTTTCCACTTTGTAATCGTAATACATTTGATGTCTTATGTTTTTCTGTATTTTATTATTAATGGGTGATGTATTGTTTAATAAATACATCAGTTAATTTGGGTGTTCATTTGACTGTCACACTCATCTCAGATTAGACATGAAGCAAACAGTAGTTTTGCCACCTTGTGGATGCTCTGAGTCACATCCCTCTTACTCCACATGGAGACTGATTTAATATTTTAAGCATAGAACTCCAACAAACTTTAACTCTAAACAAAAGAAAAATATAATACATGAAATGTATATCACACACACACACACACAAGTATAGAAATTCAAATAGAAATTAAATAAAACATTTAGAATTATATTTTAACCTGAATTTCACCATGAAAACAACAATAGAAGCTGGCATGGCATTACAAACAAAATGGCACTAGATTATTGACCATTGGGGCTTTTAATGGAGAAATTTCCCACTTTGAGTATAGCCTCATCACTAATTACTAAAAATGATTTTACTCAAAGCAAGTTATTTAGTTAATTGGTTGTGTATGTGTTTGTTTATAGAGTTCTACAGACTCCATTACTGTTGTCAGACAGTCGGCTGCACCTGTTCTTGCAGTCACAGCTGAGAATTGAAAAAATGGATGCATGTGCACGGGGACAAACGCACTACACCGTTGGGCAGGCAATACAGCGATGTGTCTGTGATGCACGTTTCCCTTTGGAGGAGCAGCTTCGAGAAGAAGACCACAAAACTGGCTGGGACTCAGACTGTGACAGGTGTGTATTTATGTACCCCAACTTTTTTCAGATTATGTAAATGGCTTAAATTAGATTGATTTGGAGATGCTTTGAGTTCAGATGGTTTAGGCATGTTAAGCATGCTATGGTAATCCTTTTAAGCTATAAATACTTATTAGTTGTAGAAGAGCCCTTCTTTTGATTAATTATTAAAAATATATTGTCTGTTCCAATTAACAATATGCAGAAATTGGATTTTGTATACAAAAAATATTTGTATATGTTTCTTTACAGTACAACATCCTCTGGCTTGGGCCATAGTGTCGGACCTGCCTCATCTGTTGAAGAGGATTCCTTCCACAGTGAGAGCCTTGCACGTGAATTCCAAGTCACAATTCCTGAGACAGAACTCTTTAGCAACCAGTCTTCATCTAGCAACAAGCAGCATGTGCACTCTGTTATATAAACTGAAAAGATATCCATTCAAATGTGCACATGTTCATACATGTATACTCTGTGGTAAAGAGAGCCCCAACTGCTGCTTACAGCCTCCAAAGTTATATTTGGATGGATGATATTGAGAGGAAATGAGGTCTTGATTTTGCTTTATTACATGTTCTATTTCTATTATTTAAATGTTTGTGCTCAACACATTGAATCTTCCTCAATGTCTAAAGCGGACAACAAACATATGGAGAAAATTGGAGTCAGTTTTTTTCTTCACTGACACTTCAGGTGTAGACTGAGTTTAATATGGGCCTGTCAAAGAAGCATTTTAAATACAAATATGCTTTTGTTTAACAGATTTTAAAAGAATATCAGTAAGACGATAATGTATCCTTGACTGTTTCTTAAAATCATATTTTCTATTAGCATGGGTGCTGAAGTCTGTAAATGTATGATGAAAAGATTTTATTAAACAAATATGCTTTTATTATGATTACATAAAGCCTTAAATGAATAAATGTTTTTTTTTAAATCTTTGTCTTTAGTTGTGAATACAATCTGCTGCACATCTGAAGAAAATAAAGCATGCAAATTGCACAGCCTTAAGCACTGAAAGAATTTAACAGTTGCATAGAAGTGAATGCTGTATCACTTGACAAATTGAATCATACACAAATTATTTACAAATATAGAAACAGAGAATACAGTTTCTGCTGATGTACAAGTTTTTCATTGTTCACAAATGATAGAAACCATTATAGAAATAAAAGGTAATGTGCAAAGTATTCTATTTGTTAGAGCACAAATATGCCCATGATTTTAATTACTTTTAGATGAACATCTCTCAAAAGAACAATAAAGTTACGAATTTCAGTAGAAATTAGTTTCTTTTGGCCATATTTAAAATCAAACCAAATTTTACTTGCAAGTGTAAAGTGACTTGTAAGTATCACAACTTACTCAATACCTCGGCAATTGGGAACAATGTAAAAAATATAATAGAAAAATCAAACCGTAATAATAATAATTTGCAACATTTAAATGTTTATGGCAGTATTTCTGATCAATATATTGTATTCTTTGTAATGATGTCAAGACTTTAGACAATTAGCCAATTAGCTTCTGATAGGAGGTGTACTGAATTAGAGGTGTACCGGTGGATGTATTTTAAGGCCTACCTTCAAATTCAGTTCCTCTTTGCTTGACATCAAGAGAAAAATCAAAGGAAATCAGCCAAGACTTCAGAAACAAAATTGTGAACCTCCACAAGTCTGGTTCATCCTTGAGAGTAATTTCTAAACACCTGAATGTACCCCGTTCATCTGTACAAATACTAGTACACAAGTATAAACGCCATGGGGCCACACAGTCATCATACCGCCCAGGAAGATGCATTCTGTCTCCTAGAGATGAATGTTTGGTGCGAAAGTGTAAATAAATCCCAGATCAACAGTAAAGGACCTTGTAAAGATGCTGGAGGAAACCGGTAGATACGTATATATATCCACTGTGAAACAAGTCCTATCATTATAACCTTAAAGGCTGCTAGGCAAGGAAGAAGCCAATCCTTCAAAACTGCCATTAAAAAGCCAGAATACAGTTTGCAAGTGCTTATAGGGACAAATATATTAAGTTTTGGAGAAATGTCCTCTGGTATAATGAAACAAAAATGTAACTGTTTGGCCATTATGGCCATTGTTATTTCATTTATTTATTTTTAAAGCACAAATAAACACAACAGAAGTTGACCACTGTGCTGTACAAATGAAGAAGTATAAAACAAACCACACACAATACAGTAACAGACAATGTTGTGTTTGGAGGAAAAAGGTTGAGGCTTGCAAACTATAGAACACCATCCCAAACGTGAAGCATATGGGTGGCAGCATCATGTTGTGGTGGTGCTTTGCTGCATGAGGGACTGGTGCATTTCACAAAATAGATGGTATCATCGGGAAGGAAATGTATGTGCATATATTGAAACAACATCTCAAGACATCAGCCAGGAACTTAAAGCTTGGTTGCAAATGGGTCTTCAAATGGACAATGATCCCAAGCATACCTCCAAAGTTGTGGGAAAATGGCTTAAGGACAACAAAGTCAAGGTAGTGGAGTTGCCATCAAAAAACCCTAACCTCAATCCGATAGAAAATTTGTGGGCAGAACTGAAAAACATGTGCGAGCAAGGAGGCCTACAAATCTGACTCGGTTACACCAGTTCTGTCTGGAGGAATGGGCCAAAATTCCAGCAACTTATTGTGAAGCATGTGGAAGGCAACCCAAAATGTTTGACCCAAGTTAAACAAATGAAAGACAATGCTACCAAATACTAACAAAGTGTAAGTAAACTTCATACCCACTGGGAATGTGTCAAAAGAAATAAAAGCTGAAATAAATAATTCTCTCTATTATTCTGACATTTCACACTCTTAAAATAAAGTAGTGATCCTAACTAAGCTAAGACGGGCAATGTTCTCTACGATTAAATATCAGGACTTGTTTAAATGTATTTGGCTAAGGTGTGTGTAAACTTCTGACTTCAACTGTATACAGTGGCGACCAAGAGTTTGGAATAATTTACAGATTTTGCTCATATGGAAAGAAATTGGTACTTTTATTCACCAAAGTATCATTCAACTGATCACAATGTATAGTCATGACATTAATGTGAAAAATTACTATTACAATTTGAAAAAAAATGTCCAGAACTTCTTAAACTACTTCAGAGTTCATATAAAAAAAATCCTCCACGTGCAGCAGTGACAGCTTTGCGGATCCTTGGCAATCAGGCAATACAGTGATGTGTCTGTGATGCACGTTTCCTTTTGGAGGAGCAGCTTCGAGAAGAAGACCGCAAAACTGGCTAGGACTCAGACTGTGACAGGTGTGCGTTTATGTACCCCAACGTTTTTCAGATTATGTAAATGGCTTAAATTAGATTGATTTGGAGATGCTTTGAGTTCAGATGGTTTAGGCATGTTAAGCATCCCTTACCAAAATAAAGTATACTTCAAGTTCATTTTATTAAGTAAACTTAAGTAAAGTTAAGTAAAGTATATTTTCAAGTATACTTTACATACTAAGTGTACTTATATCAAAGTACTAGTAGCATACTTGTAAGTGTACTACTTTAATACTTCTTGGGACTAAATTGGCCCACTTTTTAGTATATAAAAGTATACTTTTATGTATACTTAAAGTGTAAGAGTAGTAAACTTTAAGTACAAAACTAGTTTACATCCAAGTTTTATTTTGTACTGCAACTATACTACAAGTGAACTTATAGATATACTGCTAGTTTACTAGTTATATACTTCTAGCCTAGTTTTTTAGTTTATGAAAGTACACTTTTAAGTATACTACTCAGCAAACTACTGGTTTAATATTTTTTATACTGCAAGTATACTTGTAAGTTTTCTTTAAGTGAACTTAACATCATACTTATAAGTTTACTATTTATATATTATATTTGCACTTTAAAGTATACTACCATGTTTCTTTTAGGTATTAGTATTTATACTTGAAATATGCCTACCTGTACTTTAAGTAGACTTGACGTTAACTCACATGTACACTACCAGTGGACTATACATAGAAAATACTCACAAGACAAATTCAGGAGTGAAAATAGTTGTTTTCTTTATAAATCAAAGTTTTCAAACAAATATTGTTTTGGATGCCCAGTTCAAACAAAGAACAACACACAGTATGAACATAATATTTAGTGTAACTGGATACCCACACACAGGTTGTACTTCTCTAGTTTTTGCCCTGTTAAATGGCAGAGGAACCACAAAACTAAATGTTCTTTTCATACAGTCTTCTTTGCAATGGCTTGCTTGACGTAGCTTTCGTTGTTGCATTTGTTTCTTATGATGCGTCTCACATCGTGCATGCTGATGTTAGGAAACTTCGACAGAGCATGGCCTGTGAGTTAAAACACAAACACAAACAAATCAAAACATTACTTTATAATAGATTTTTCTATCACACCAAATTCACCATCATGCATGCTGATGTTAGGAAACTTCGACAGAGCATGGCCTGTGAGTTAAAACACAAACACAAACAAATCAAAACATTACTTTATAATAGATTTTTCTATCACACCAAATTCACCATCATGAATTAATACAATAAAACAGTCAAAGGAGCATGTATGGACATGCAATTCAACTTGAGCCTGATTTTTATCAGATACGTTTCTGAATATTAATGTAATCTGCAAAATGCTATATTTACATGCAGCTGAAAATTTCCTTTAAACGTCTACCTTTTCATAGATTAGGGTTAGTGTTTTTAGGGCATCATCAAAGTGGCTCTTTTGTTTGCAGCGTTGTGAGATTTTTTTTTTTTTGTTGCCACATTCACAAATCTGAATTGATGATACCAGATTCGACTTTTAGAGATTAGAGGCTTTTCACATAATGTTTGTAAGGTACCATTTTTCTTCCATGTTGGAGGTAACAGTAATTGAATTGACCCACCATCACCTCCAACATGGACCACTGCAGTCATTTTGTAAAAAGAACTATGAGTAATGTGTAGGAATTTATTTTGTAATGAAATGTATTTATTTAAATGCACTCACCAACTATAGCTTCAAGTTTTGTGTTATTGAGTTGTGGCTTGGATTCCACGTTTTTGTGTGCCCCTGATTGTCTCCCCGTCAAACTTGAATTGGACAGTGTTTCCCTGCCGTAGACAAGCACAGCAAGGTCCCCAATGTAGACCGATGGATTTGCAGACCACAGACAGTTAAGCTTTCGTCTAGGGACTTTGAAATCAGAGCCTGGCACAAGAGACACCTGCAAAATAACGGAGTGATCAGTTAGTTTGCAATTGGTCATACATCGTTTTTACACAACAATGTTATGAAAATACAATCATACACATTCCCCAGGAACTCTACCTATTCATCAACTGTGCAGTATGCATATTAACCAAGTTATTATTCCCTGACCAGACAGGAAATCTGGGAGGCATTCCCACATTTCCCAGCAAAAAGATTAATTAGGGTGCAAAATGCTACTGTGCCGCGCAAGGGAGAGACTTGCCACACTGCTCTGTAGTGTCTCATTCACATTAACCTTTTCATTGGGAAATGTGGGAATGCCTCCCTGATTTCTTGTCTGGTTAGTCAATATACATAATAACCAGTTAACATGCACATTTACCACACAGTTGAATATGCAGATTTTCCAGGTAATGTGTATAGTCACCGCCAAGTCGGTTACAGATTTACTGGGAAATCATATAATTAACATTTTCCCACATGGACTGTAACATATCTATGCATGAGAGTTAGTTACCATATCATCAGACACCACTTCAGGATAAATGCGTGCAGAAGCTGATGAGTCTACAGATGCTGTGGGTGTTGACCAGGTAGATGCAGAAGTTGAGGTCTGATATGTGACTTTTTCAATTACTTCTTTCAACTTTGTTACTACTACCGGAAGCTGTGTTAAGAGAATGAAGATATAAATGATTATAAGACCAGGGTGCAAAAGCTTCATGACTTCTCAGAAGTCTCATGACTTCATGTTGAGACTAATTCCAAACATCACAATAGTCACTTAAAGAGAAAAAATACATTAGGGTGTCTGCAGGTTTCAGTAAGCTAAATATAAGACATATTAAGACTTTTTATGCCACCTGATTATATTTCATTTAAAAAATTTAAGACCAATTTTTGACAATTTTGTGCCTTTTCGAAGGCTCTCACTAATATTTAATGACCCAAGGAATCCTTCCAGTTTATATAATGACACACACCTGCAAATCACATCTCAATAGTGAAAGATTCAAAAGCTAAGGTGAGCGAGAACAGCTGTATTTTTTTATGGACCCTATAAGTTCTTAAAGGTTCACCCAAAGTAAACCTCCGTCACTGCTGCCCTGCTGACTTGGTGGATACTGGGGGAAAGTTGTCAGGGTTCACGCACTAGGCAGCATGAAGGTGTTTTCCAAATTGACTGGCAATGTTTTAAATAGATTTCAAGATACGATGTCTTGAAGTTAAGTGTTGAATGGACAGACAGCCGGACCAACTTAAATTCTTAGGCTCTGACTTTCAGTGGGGCAAAGATTTTTTCACATTCTTGAACTGCAATTTATCAGTCCAGATAGTTCCAGTTTGATTTGGTAGGTTGAATATGTATGCAATATTTTTTGATGTTGCTTTATTTTCTCTGCATTTTGTGATCTTATCTATACAAGGGCAGATTATTTGTTTCTTTAAAATCATAAAATTACCTCTCATGGCATCTAGCATCTCCTCAACATTGTCTTCTTTCAGGCTCTTGTTCTCTCTTTTAAGTTCCTTTATTTGCAGCGGTGCCTTACTCCAGTTCCTGGGCACTCCTCCTTTTCAGAAGTTGACTACACCAAAACACAATGATATAAAAAAACTCTACTGTGTCAAACACAAGATGAAATAGTCTGCATCTTCTGTAGCAGCAAAAGTCACATACAAGCTAGTACTTGAATGACTAACTTAAATAATTTACCTCTAAAGACGCTTGCTTAGCCATCAGCTCCTTCTTCAGGTCTTCAATCATTTGGTCTGCTGTCTCTTTTGAGGCACAGGTTGCCTTTTTGCTCTTTTGCTGTCAAAATGACAATTTAAAGTTTTTCAGTAGCATGGATGTGCAATAACATTGATTCTAAAAACAAATTAGTTGTTACTGGAATCAACTGTACCACAGAGAGAAAAACAAGATTTGAGGCTAAGATTGGCCAATTATTGTTTTTTCAAGTGATGGCTCTGAGGGTTTAAAGGTTTTGATGATGCACCCCATCTACAAATATCAGCTAAACAAGATTAACAGATGTTTATTTGTCAGAAATGGTGAAATACTTCCAGTATTAAATCAAACATTAACACATTTACCAACGATCATAACTATCATAAAGCAATCATAACAGTGAAAAAAAGCGTGAGAGGGAACACAGAAATGGCATTACTTTTAATTAGTGATGTAAAAATGCCAAACTGAGATGCTAAACACTGATTACATTTAAATGTGGCACAATTCTCTCACACTCTTTATGGAAGGGACAAGTTGTTGCAAATATAAAGTTATGCAAATTTAAAACAAATTCAGCATTTCATTCTTGAAAAAGAATTCCCTATTGATTGTTTTTCAATGAAGAGATCATGTGGGTCAGAACAATGGGAAGGAAGAAAGTAAGGTTTTGCTTTTCAGTTTAAGTTTTCTGCACATCAATAATGAGTGAGAGAATTACCTGTTTTGTTGGCCTTTCGTCCGCCTCTTCCACATCCTTCATCTACCTCTGTTTGGCTTTGTCTTCCTCTTGAGTGTTTGGTTCCAGATGTCTTCACCCTTTATCCCTCTTCTTGCAGAGGTCACAGTAGTTGTCTAAGTGAAAAAGGTTTGTGTTTTGAGCTCTCCCTAACAGACAGCTTGTTGGCAACTTAATGTTAAATTACCCTATATTTAAAATGATTAGCTCCCAAAAACACAGAACAGACCAAGTTATGCTAAGCCTTGAAACCATTAAGCTAGTTGACAGATTAAGCTAGCAAACTTACCCCCGAGCATTAACACCTTAACAGGAAAATAGGCTGGGCCATCTTTCTTTTTTCTGCCTTTGTTCCACTTTACATTTATCCATCCATCTTCATCCTCCAGTCTTGGGCACTCTGTGATCATCTTTGAAGATTTTAGCTAGTCTTTAATACTTATCCAATAAATTTTTCCAACTTCCACGGTCTTGTCCTTGAAATAATATATGGCAAATGACATGGTGGTGAATAAATAATGACAAGTATGTTTGTTTTTGGCAACCGCGACCGTTAGGTGACATCAAAGATGCTGAACCGTCGGGTGAGATGCGCGCGAACCACAGCTCTTTGACGCAAACGGTGCAAATGGATCGCACGGCCTACCATCGCGAGAGGTGCGCGACTGCATCGAAAAGCATTTTGGAATCCAGCAAGCGGGAGATTATTACCTTGCTTCTGTACTCTTTGAGCTGGCTACCTCTCGTCCAGTTTGACGTTGACAGCAGTTGTGTTCAACCGTGTGCAACACGCGAAATAATGGCAAAACATCTTGAACCTTACAAAAGATACTTGCGAGGCACAGACGCATTTTTACAGCCTCTCTCTCTCTCTCTCTCTCTCTCTCTCTCTCTCTCTCTCTACTCAATTCAATTCAATTCAGTTCAATTCAACTTTATTGGCTTGAATGTTAAACCACAATATTGCCAAAGCTGTAAATAAATTACAAAAGGACAATTCATTTCATACAGTTCATTAAATATAGTAAATAAAACAGTAAAAGTGTGTGTTTGTGTGTGTAATATATATATATATATATATATATATATATATATATATATATATATATATATATATACACACACACACACACACACACACACACACACACACACACATATATATATATATATATATATATATATATACACACACACACACACACACACACACACACACATATATATATATATATATATATATATATATATATATATATATATATATATATATATAAATAAAACAGTAAACATGTGTGTGTGTGTGTGTTGTGAATTCAATTCATATGGTTCATCAAATAAATAAAATAAAAGTATGTTAAGTAAAAGTGTGTGTTTGTGTGTGTATGTTACATAAATATAAAAATTAAAATAAAAAATATAATAATATATATATATATATATATATATATATATATATATATATATATATATATATATATATATATATATATATCATACAATGAGGCACATATATAACGCCATATATTTCCCCAATACCACTTTCAAGTAGCCTATAGAAAAGGCCCTCGTGCCAGATGGAATCAAAGGCTTTTTTGAAGTCAACGAAACAGGCATATACCTTTAATGTTTAATTCATGATCAATTAAAGCCTGGAGGGTAAATATATGGTCTGTTGTGCAGCTTTTTGGCAAGAAACCAATTTGGCATTTATGCAAAATATTGTGGTCATCAAGAAAGTTGACAAGTCGTTTATTAATGATGTTGCAGAATATCCCAGGTTACTGTATACACTTAGTCCTCTGTAGTTTTTTGTATCATATTTATCTCTGGATTTATGAATTGGGGTTATTAAACCTTTGTTCCAGATGTCTGGAAAAGTTCCAGTTGATAAAATAGTATTGAATAGTTTTAGAATAGCCAATTTCTAACACTGTTTCTCTGTGGGAAAATAACACTGTACATAAAAAATCAGGTTCAGTTCCACCCATGCACTAGTTACTCTAAGCTATTCCACCCCAAAGCTTACCTGTTACCATAAACTTGAGCATGTAAGTTTAAATGATGGTGTGTAAAACATATGCTGGACTACCTTAAAGAAGCCAATGTGTGGCTGTGGGGATCGAACCAGTGACCTTCTGATTACCAGTTATGTGCTTTAGCCCACTACACCACCACTCTCCACCACTTTTGGATTTAATATACAAAAATGTTTGTATATGTTTCTTTACAGTACAACATCCTGTGGCCTGGGCCATAGTGTCGGACCTGCCTCATCTGTTGAAGAGGATACCAGTTGTACATGAAACTGGTGTTGAGCTGGTAGAATTCAATGAAGCTGTCAGCTGAGGACATGTGAGGCGGCCATTCTCAACTAGAGACCCTGATGTACTTATCCTCTTGTTTAGTTGTACATCTGGGCCTTCCACATCTCTTTCTGTACTTGTTAGAGCAAGTTATCTTTTGTCTTTGAAGACTGTAGAGTACACTTTGTTTTTTGGCAGTTTCAAGCATTGTATATTCCTCAAAACAACGATTGACTGATGAGTTTCTATAGAAAGCTATTGCTTTTTTTCTGTTGCCATTTTTGACCTAATATTGACCTTAAGACATGCCAGTCTATTGCATAGTGTGGCAACTCAAAAACAAAGACAATGTTAAGCTTCTTTTATTGAACCAAATAGCTTTCAGCAGTGTTTTATATAATGGCAAGTGATTTTCTAGTACCAAATTAGCAATTTAGCATGATTGCTCACGGATAAGAGTGATGGACGCTGGAAATTGCTTTTTTTTTTTTTTACATCAGAAATGTCCTGACTATTCTTTGTGATTAGTTGAATGCCACTTTGGTGAATGAAAGTACCAATTTCCTTCTGAAACAGCATTCTGAGATAATATTCTTCTCACCAAAATTGTAAAGAGTGGTTATCTGAGTTACTCTAGACTTTGTCAGGACTAGTCTGGCCATTCTCTGTTGACCTCTCTCATCAACAAGGCATTTCCATCCACAGAACTGCTCCTCACTGTTTGTTTTTTATTTTTAGCACCATTTGAAGTAAATTCTAGAGACTGTTGTGCGTGAAAATCCAAGTAGATTAGCAATTACAGAAATACTCAAACCAGCCCATCTGGCAACAACAGGATCGATTTGGAGGTGGAGGGTCCGTCATGGTCTGGGGCGGTGTGTCATTGCTTCATCGGACTGAGCTTGCTGTCATTGCAGGTAATCTCAATGCTGTGCATTACAGGGAAGTCATCCTCCTCCCTCATGTAATACACTTCCTGCAGGCTAATCCTGACATGACCCTCCAGCATGATAATGCCACCAGCCATACTGCTCGTTCTGTGCATGATTTCCTGCAAGATGGGTATGTCAGTGCCATGGCCAGTGAAGAGCCCAGATCTCAATCCCATTGAGCACATCTGGGACCTGTTGGATCGGAGGGTGAGGGCTAGGGCCATTCCCCTCAGAAATGTCTGGGAACTTGCCAGTGCCTTGGTTTGAAGAGTAGGGTAACGTATCACAGAAAGAACTGGCAAATCTGGTGTAGTCCAGCAGGTGTATATAAATATATATATATATCACAACACCGAACTCAGAGTGGTGGTGGTGTAGTGGCTAAAGCACAGGGCTGTTAATCAGAAGGTCGCTGGTTCGAACCCAAGACCACCACCATTGTGCCCTTGAGCAAGGCACTTAACTCCAGGTTGCTCCGGGGGGATTGTCCCTGTAATAAGTGCACTGTAAGTCGCTTTGGATAAAAGCGTCTGCCAAATACATAAATGTAAATGTAAATTTGATTCCTGGAGGGACCTTTGCTCGGCTTTGGGGATCAAAACCAACCCTGAATTGGCATTTTTCTTACTGGACAGGTAAGCTTACATAACTGCAAAGCATGTGAAATATTGTGCCATATGGGTTGATCTGTGTAATTTTTGCCTGCTAACGCTGATGAATTGCAAGCTACCTTACTTTGTAACATTCAGATAATTTCAATGAATGTCTCTTTATACTAAAATCAGGTATGCAGGATAAATTTAAGCAAATACACTAGTTTCTTATTTGTAGTACAACATATGACATAAAAAACATACAATAGTGCAACATAACAGTGCAGTGCAACAGTAATCTGTATGGTATAGTTTGGTAGTTTGTAGCTGTATGTGTGTATCAGTATGCTTTGTTAGATTAGATTTCTTTAGAATAGATTCAACTTTATTGTAATTGTGCAAAATACAAGTACAGAGCCAATGAAATGCAGTTAGCATCTAACCACAAGTGCAAATAGCAATATATATATATATATATATATATATATATATATATATATATATATATTAGGGCTGTCGAGTTAACACATTAATAACGAGCGATTAATTATACAAAAAAAAAAACGCATTTAATCGCATGCTTGTAGTACCACCTGTATACTCCAGAGGGCAGTAAGTGAAATTTCAGCTGTGTGAGCAACACACAGTTTATACAGTGAAGAAAACAACACATGTTTTACTAAGGGTTTAAATGTGAACTAAGGGATCTCAATATGTGTTTAAAGATTGAGTATTAAACTACATTTAACTTGACACAGTGACCTAAACATTTTATTTTTATGACACAACACACCCGAGACGCGACACAAGCATGTCTGACGCAGGTCGTATGGTAGGGTGATCAGGAAATTGGAAGCTTTGTCCCGCGTCCTGCAAGTCATAAGCAGTGTCCCGCATTTCAATTTTGTCTGTATAATTTTTTATCTTTATTATTATTTCGGCATCATTTTATTTCATTGTCCTTTAATTACAAAATCACTATAAAAATTAGTTAATAAGAAAACACACTGAACATGCGCAGCGCAGCCTTTTTTTCTTGCCAGAGCGGAAAAAAAAACTGCAACAGAAAAATTTGTCTATCCGGAGCTCCCAAGAAGAAAAAGTGTCTTTGTTCATATAATAAAGAATTGGAGAAAATATATACATGGTTAAAACCAGTTACAGGTGACCCTAAAAAAGGAGAGTGCAGGGTATGCCACCGAAGTTTCACGGACAGCTCTGCTGAAGCAGTTCAGTGCCCCAAACATGACAACTCTGATATCTTTGGCTTTGAGCATTCCTGTCACCAACGTGTTCGTGAAGAGGGTGTTTTCACTGATGACCGCTGCGTGGACAGAGACAAGGAACTGAGCATCTGTGGACCTCATCAAAAGTGAACTCCTGGTGAAAGTGAACACCTACACCTGCCAGGAGTTCTACAGTCATAATGAATGAGAAGGCCCTACTCAAAGCAGCCAGATCAGACAAAAAAATGTAATTCAAGATGCACTAAATCCGGTAAGAACGCATTTAATCTTTCTAGTCTTTAATAATGGAATTGATGTGCTTATTTATAAAAGTGCTTTTTAACTCTTTCCCCGCCAGCGTTTTTAAAAAAAGTTGCCAGCCACCGCCAGGGTTTTTGACGATTTTCGCTAAATTTTAATGGCCCGCAGAATATTTTCTTCCATGAATATATGAAGATGCTTTATATCAAAATAAAGATCTGAGCCTCTGCTTTTAGGCAAAAAAAAAGATTTTATTTTATCTTCATTTGTTCTTTTTTTATTGCCACTTGAACAGAGGTAGGTTTTGTCAAAAACAACATTTCGGACAAAAAGCTGAGAAAAAGGCATTTTTATCAAACAAGTGCTTTAGCATTAGTATGGTGTTCCACTTCATGTTTGAGACGATCGCAGTCTGTTTCTTTGATCAAAGAGTTGCGTACTCTTTCAAAACATGCTTGTGGTCTTCCTTACCATATACCACCTAAAACACGGATACCCGGAAATTCCGTGTTTGGCGGGGAAGCGTTTTTTCATAAAACCCGGAAAATTCCGTGTTTGGCGGGGAAAGAGTTAACGATTAGATTATTATTTTCACTTTTCACTTATATTTACATTGAGTAGGTCTGAGGTGTTAAAATTAGTTTGTATCGTAGACCTTGAGTGACTGCAGCCGGATAAGCAACCACAAATCCTCCACCCTCACTTTGAACACTGGTGCACCACAGGGCTGTGTGCTGAATCCAATCCTCTACTCCCTCTTCACCCTCGACTGCATACCTAAGCATATCAAGTTTGCAGATGACACCACGTGGTAGGCCTGATCAGCGGTGACAATGAGATGGCCTACAGGGAAGAGGTACAGCACGTGGTAGTGTGGTGTGCCAACAACAATCTCACAATCAACACCCAGAAGACCAAGGAACTGATTGTGGACTACCGGCGGACTAGGAAAGGACACACACACACTCCCACTCAAGTCCAAGGTCCAGTTGCAGAGGGATGGGCTGATGCCAAGATCAGTGAGCTTGGAGATCAGCTTGGATGGGATCACTGTATTGAAGGCAGAGCTGAAATCAATGAATAGCACCCTGACATACATGTTATTTTTGTCCAAGTGTGTCAGGGCGGAGTGAAGAGCTGAAGCGATAGCATCCTCAGTTGACCTGTTGGGTTTGTAGGCAAACTGATATGGGTCCAGTGTTGGGGGCAGACATGTTTTCAGGTGGGAGAGGACCAGCCTCTCAAAACACTTTGCTATGATGGGAGTAAGAGCAACGGGGTGGAAGTCGTTGCGGGCAACTGCAGCAGCATGTTTTGGTACTGGTACAATGGTGGCTGTTTTGAAGTAGGTGGGGACAATGGCCTGGACCAAGGAGAGGTTGAAAATGTTGGTGAAGACGTGCTATTCGCTGGTTTGTAGTTTGTGAGGTCATGGATGCATGTCCACATACGTTGGGGGTCATTGTTCGTAAAATTGTCCTCAATCTGCAGTTTGTAGTTGTATTTGGCTGCTTAAATTCCCCTCTTCAGATTGGTCCTGGATAAAGTCTAGGCTTCCTGGTCACCAGATCTGAAAGCAGCATCACATGCATTCAGCAGGAGTCGGACTTCCTTGTTCAACCAGGGTTTCTGATTGGGGTATGTTTTAATTGTTTTATGGGTGGTTACCATGTCGACACACCTGTTGATGTGTTGCAGAACAGAATTTGTGAAGCTGTTAATGTCGGTGTGGGAGTCCAGATTGGCCTGATAAGCAAACACATTCCAGTCTGTGTTCTGGAACTCATGCTGTAGTGAAGAGTCTGCTCCTTCCATTCACACTTTTACAGACCTCACTGTGGGTTTCACACGTTTGATGATGGGGTTGTATTTGGGGAATAGGAACAGGGATAAGTGATTGGATTGTCCAACATGGGGGAGGGGGGGTGCCTTTGTAGGCATCAGAGATGTTTGTATAATCATGATCAAGATTGTTGTCTCCTCTTGTAGGGCAAAAAACTTTTGATAAAATTTGGGGAGTGCTGTCCTCAAATTGATGTGATTGAAATCGACAACAATGATAAAAGCTCCTTCCGGATGTGTTTGCAGTTTACTAACAACAGAAGAGAGTTCCTTCATGGCTTGCTTAGCATTAGCATCCGGGAGGTACATATACTGCAGCGATTATAGTAGATGTAAATTCATGGGGCAGGTAAAAGGGTCTGCACTTGATATAGAGGTACTCAATATCAGCAGAACAGTGGGATTTGGTAATAACAGCATCGGTGCACCAAGTTCTGTTTACATAGATGCAAACACCCCCATCTTTGCTTTTACCAGAGTCCACAGCCGTTCTGTCAGCTCTATGGATACTGCGCCTATCTAGCTCAATCAGGCTGGTTGGAATTGTGCTATTGAGCCAAGTTTCTGTGAAAACCACAACGTTGTAGTCCAAAAACATTCGCTGAGTAATCCGAAGCCGTAGTTCGTAGATCTTATTTGCCAGAGACCGTACATTAGCGAGAAAGATGCGATGTGGGTTTAGCTTTGGCCGGCAATGACAGTAGTGCATACAATATTGTAAGTATAAGTACCAAGTAAGTCCTAAAGTGCAGGGTAGGGGGCTGAAACATTAAGAAATAAAACAAAAAGCCACCTTTACCTTCAAGTCATGGGTCACTAATCAGAAGCACTTAGCCAGAGCAGGGGTTGCAGTGGTGGGGGGTGGGGGGGGGGGTCGAGATGGTCATTTATCACTGGCAGTTTCATGGTGAGCCTGAGAGGAAAAGACAGCGCAGACTCTGCAGACAAACGACCAACAATAAAGAGAATTAATCAGCACTGATTACCTGACTCCCCACAACTGATAATAGAGCCTAGGAGAAACAAAGAGAGAGAGAGAGAGAGAGAGAGAGAGAGAGCGAGCAAAGAGCAAGAATGTGTTACAATGCAATTAACAGGACATGAATGCCATATTTTTCTATTATGCTTTAATGCTGTGTTTTATTTAATATTTGTTTCAATGTGCCCCAGAGGCCAATAACAGAGTCCTGTAAAACCACTAAACATTCCTCTGAGTTCTTGGCTGTCATTGCCCTGTGGTCCGTCAATACAGTGATCAGAACTCAACAGTCTGATGGATTAAACAACTCAACGAATTGGATTCTTCTTGATCTGCAACGCCAGCTAATCATTAAATAATAATGCACCTCAAGCATGGTCACATGCTCATATTCTCCATTTAGCTCACCAATCACTGCCACATCTGATTTTGAAATCTGAGATGACAAGAATTGGCCATTTATACAGGCTGTCTGGAATGCTAACATTCAGGTAAAGGCGAGACTGTGATAAATCAATCACATCTGCCCTTTTATACCCAATAGCAAAAACATCAGAAACTACATAAGGACTATTCGGCAGAAAAAAAACATTCAATTTATAAGGAAATTGTTATCATAAAGGGTTTATGTTAAAAATGAAGAGTATTTAATCTGATCAAGCATTTTAAAATACCTTTCTGTCTGGAGGCAATATGAAAATCAGTCCCCAGACTGTGTTGGAGAAATAAATGTATTAATATTAGAATGTGCATCTTTTATATTAAAGAGTTTAAAATATTTTCCTGTACCTCATAGGCCTAAAATCTGATTAGCGTTTGTCTGTATTTAAATATGCCGTGTGTAGACACATCAATGAAAAGTTTGATGTCAATAATGCCAAACGGGTCTTTGGGTCTTGTCTGTCACATGACCAATCACAACGTGGCATGTTTGGATATGTGAAAGTGTGAATGAGATTTGAGAGCTAAGGCAGAGTGTATTGTCTATTATTTAACAATAAGGCTATCTTGGCTTTTTAGAAGACTTGGAATATAGCACTCAAGTTTTATTGACTACTTTAATGGTACTTTTAGGTGCTTTTTGTCCTGTTCAGAGTTTGTTTGTCACTGTAACATTCTTCAAAATTCTCCTTTACTGTACCATATGTAACCGGGATTCTAACAGGCGTCTCTGGGATGGGAGGCGTGTGCGTTGACAAGGGGGCTGAAGGCTACAGCCCCTAGCATCAGACTCTAGTGGGCCTCTTGAGGCCAGGGGAGTGAGGTTTACACACTGCACAGCTACATTACAGGCTGGCTACCATTACACTCACCCACATAAACCTCACTCCCATCCGAGTCACGGCACCACTGTAACCAGTCCTGCTCGAACAGGATAGGGCACGGAGGGCAGGAGGCGGGCACGCTTACAAGGAGGCTAAAGTCTACAACCCCTATCCTCAGTTGCTAGTGCAAGTTAATTTTATATTGCTTTATATAGCTAGTTAATGACAGAATTTTCAGATTTAGATGAACTATTACTATCACATTGAAATATGATCACTCTGTGATTACCCATACCTGTCATGTTAATGATTTGCTGAAATGCTTTGGAGAACAGCATATGTCTAAAGAGTGAGGCCAACCCATTGCCAAGGATATTTTGTCAAGCCTCCCATAAAGACTTCCCTTGTGCGCATTGGTTAAACTGCCACATCCAGTCTAAATGAATGCTCCTTAATGGACACTGATGGGTGCACCTAATCCAATTCCTGTGGCTACTAATCAGCTGGGGAGAAGGAACAGATGGATTAGTTTGTGGGTCCGTGCGTCCGTTATATTGTGGAGTAATTGCTATGTTTCTCTGGTTTATTGGCTACTGAGATGGTGGGATTTTTGTTGCTATGACAATTGTTCTGAGTATACCCCACTGCAGCTTGGACAAAATCACTTGGACAGAATTAGTGTCAAGGATTTAGATATTTGACTAAGACTTCGGTATACATTCTGTTTGCTTTTACTTTTTCCTTTCCTTAAAATGTTGATAAGCATGATTGCCAAGTATGGAGTGTCTATTTACACTAAGAGCAAATAGCCCATCTTGTTGGCAGAGGCTATTTACACTAACTCCGCCCACCACTGCTCAGACCAAACTCAAGACAGCCATGACAGATTTATTTGGGGTCAATTGCTGATCAAATGAAGGCAGGCATATTTGAATTTTTCACGATGGGGCAGAGACATTAAATTGGTTAACGGGTTAGACATTTTGTGGATTAAGAGACTGGATATCTAAGTGATTGTTTGTGCTCCAATAGTCTGGTGGAAACACAGGATTTTACGACAAAATGCTTCACCATGTGCAGCTGTAGTAGCTCTGAGTGTAACAACAATATGTGTATGTGTTGCCATGCTGGATACAGGTTTGAATCCCACCCCTTGACATACTTTTTCCCATGTCTCTACTCTTAATATTTCCAATAATACTACTTATAGTACTTCCTCGCATTGATTTGGTCACAGTGAAGGTTGGGGAGTTGATAGAAGGATTTGATTCCGATAAAATTAACAATGGTTTTACTATGTGTTTTGGTGGAACTATATAGTTCTGATGTACTAACCATGGTGTTACTACAGTCAAATGTTGTTAATATTAGATAATAGTTACCATGTTTAGTTTTGTGGTTACTATAATTTTACTAGAAAAATACCATGGTGATGCTATGGTTTCTGTAGTAAAACCATGGTTAATTTTTGTAAGGTAGTTTTAGGTGTAGGGTGTCTGAGGGACTCCAAATAAACACAATAAAATTATGCAGTGATGCCACTATACTGTATGTTAGTATTTAAACAGGGGTGTTAGAGTATCTGCCACTAGAGTATCTAACACTATTTGCACTGAGTGCAAAGATGATGCTTTTTGTTGCTTTTTACACTGTGTAAATGTAATCTATTGATATTTGCACTTAGTGCAAATAGCCTTTGCCTTCAAAGTAACTTTGACATTAAAAAGGATATACATACCATAAAAGCCCCTCTTTGGTATGAACAGTTCATCACACTACACAGCACAGTACCCATCAAATACAAGTATATTTAGAGTCAGCAGCTTTTATTGTGACAAACATTATTCTCATGTTAGTTAATGATGTAACAAAGTGACTTGTAATGGATGCCAGTCATGCACAGAAACATATTAATAATAGTGTGGATGATGCAGCTGCAAGGCAGCATACATGATCATATTTCCTATTTCATAATGAAAGAGGGAATGATGGAGAGAGGGATACAGACAAACAGGAAGACAGAGGAAAATAAAATGGCTAAGTGACTAATGGGGGAAAGAGGCAGAGGGAGGAAAAGAAAAGGGGACCATCTGCTCATCTCTCCTCCTTGTTTTACCCCCTCTACATCCTGATGACTACCTTCCCTTGTATCAGTTCAGATTAGTGGTCGACTGATATGGGTTTCACAGTGGCTGATACAGATACCGATATCTAGAGCAGGGTGGCCGATGGTATACATTATATGATGCTGATTGACAAATAATAAAATGGTAGTTTGGCAACTGAAACATAAACAAAATTGCTGCAATGAATACCTTTTACACATATTATCTCAAAATATGAAAATGACAATTAAAAAACTAAACAAAAACAAACATGTTTATTATCTACAATTGACAAAGCTGTCGATACATTTGGAACTGACATACATAACTGACATACATGACACTTGCACATGTACATATGCCATTCTTTTATACTCAAGTCCTATTATTTGTATGTATATTTATACTCTTACCTTGTTGTATATTCTGTGTCTCACTGTAGTGTTCTGTGTGCACTTGTTTCTCCTATCATCAAAACAAATTCCTTGAGTACGTGAGAACACATGGCAATAAAGTTAATGCTGATTCTGATATGCTCCCACCAAATCTATTACAGTAATCGGTCAAGCAGGCAGTGTTAATGGCCAATGCAGGTAATCTCAAATTGGCCCAACAGTGTTTGATTAATCAGCCTGACTGAAAAATCTGTTTATCAGTCACTATTAATTTTCATTGTATGGAAAAAAGATACTAGGAATTGGTGACTGATGCTACCATTCTGCCTAACATCTCCTTTTAAGTTTTGCTTATTCCTCCGTGCACAGTATGCTTGAATCCAATTTCTTCATCACCAAAGTCTGCACGAACAGTCCGTGTCCAGATATTCTCGATGCGCGCACAGTCCTCATTTGTCTGTATTGTAGGCGCATGTGCTAGCCACTGACTGTACTAAAAGAGTATCACGAAGCAGTCTTAGTGCGCATGCATCTAATGCATTGGTATTTGTTTTTTGCCAAAAAAAAAAAGTATACTAGGGAAGGCAACACGGTTAACAATACGTGATCTTATCAGGAATACAATAAATTCTGCATTGTTTTTCCTTTGTAAACATGCACTGGACGAACATCCATACCTGCTGCACTGTGTCTCACACAGTACTGGCGCAATTTTAAACATTGTGTCAAGTTAAAAAGAACATCAGGTTTCAAAAACGCATGTCGAAACATGTGTTCTGTTTCAATCGTTGCACTGCGTCTAGATTGTTTTTAGTGCAAGCGTCACAAAGATTTAATGTTTTGAACAAGTTGAGCTTGCAAAGAGGTGACAATATTCTAGATTGTTCTGCACCAAGCAAAGTTTCATCACTTGATAAACGGCAAGATAAACGACACCTGCTCTAGTGTGCTGAGGAACCACCATGCCTTGTATGTTTACTGTTACAGTACTGTTTAAAATGTTGCCTACGATGCTTACATAAAATACAGCCTTTTGCAACACGTTGAACAATGCACTGCAGCCTCCAGGTGAAAGTAAACAGGCGCGGACTGGCCATTGGGAAGTTTGGGAATTCCCTGTGGGCCGGCTGAAAAACGGGGCCGAATGGGCCACGATAAACTGAAATGGCCCGCCATGTTATACCCCCGGTTTCTATGTAAAATCCCAGGCTGATTTCTCTTCCCAATCTGCCCCTGAAAGTAAATAAGCTACAGAAATATATTACTATTGTATAAGACAAATCCTCAAAGTTGTAAAAATAATACAGTATCATATTATAAATAAAAATTAAAATTGTTTTTATAAAAATATATGTAGATAAATATTATAGATGGAAATCTTGTATTAATTATCTTTAACTAGATTTTTATTTATTTAAACATTTTGAATGTACTTGGCTACAATGACTGATAGGATGAGTTTGAAATTATTATTTAAAATACATTTTCTGTATTTTTTAAGCAAAAAGTAGGCCTACTTGTTTGTCATTTTCAGTTTTGTTCATTGGTGCTTTAATATTAAATAAATTAAATAACTGACCAACAAGTGCAGTATTTGGGACAAAAAGCCCTCCTGCAGGGGCTTAATACCCCACTTAAAAACACACTCTCAAGTGGAGGGAATAGTTTTGTTATGAAAACCTTGTTTAAATTGGGCTTACATTAACTGATCCAAACACAATGACGATTCCTTTGTTTATGGAATACTCGAGATGTTACGAAATTCCAAATGTGATTGAAATTAACAGTAAATGTGTGCACCATTTTACCAAAGACTGTTAGCCTACTAAAACGCCGAAATCGAGACGTATCTTTCAGAGACCTTATTAAATCCTCCAATTATTGTGAAGACATAAATAACTGCTTCCAATTTCGACTTGTCACTCAAGGGCAGGATCAAGCTCCAGGGAAACAAAACAATTTAAATTACGATTCTCTTGCTTTGTGTCCGACCTCTCTTTTAATAGTATAATTATGCCGCCATTCTTTCGCTTGTCCGCATGACGATACATCACCTCCTGCGACCCCGGTGATAAGCGCCCTTCTCGAGAGAAAAGTGAGTAAAAAACAGCTGCTGTCCACTTTTTTTGCCAGAATGCCCACCACTCCCCCCTCTCTCCCTTTCTGTCTCTGTGACAGCATTTCACCGCAAGCTGCTGAGCCCCCATCTATAATTGTCCCTCGACTCTGTTGCTGTCGGTAAAAATAGAAAATCCATCACCGAGACAAATGGCCATTAAATGAAGCCCCACACAGCAGATAGGCAAAGCGGCAGATGAGTTTTAATTGTCTCTGTGTGCTCATATGAAATCAGTTCATGACCGTGGCGATATGACCGAAGGCCTTTAGAGGTTGTGGTGGGGGCATATTCTTTAGGGCTACATGCAACCCAGTCTAGTGTCAGCGAATAATTAAAAGGCTTTTAATATCAGACATATGAAATGACAGCAGGCTATAGCAGTCACCTTATCACTTACGTTTATAAACTTAAATGCGATACATAAAGATGCATTAATAACAAAAAACTAGCCTATGAAAGGTTTTATATAAAATGTTGAATACCAGCTTATAAAATAAACTAATATACAAAATGTACTCTACATTCTTGTGTTCTTAAGGGATCTATATAGAGCTTTTTCTTCTAAGTGTATAGGGTTGACCGAGTACAGTTGTAACGGAAAACACCTCGGTTACGTATGTAGCTCTGAGACCAAGGGAACGAGATATTGCGTTTGCTAATGCATATGGTGAGTGCCCTTCCACATGACCTAGTTGAAGCCATTACAATAACGGCAATATTCAAATATTGGCTATTAGGGATGCACCAAAATTTCGGCCGCCGAAAATTTTCGGTCGAAAATGGCACTTTCGGTTTTCGGCCGAAAGAGAAAAAAGGCCGAAAATATGAGCCGAAAATAGGCTATATACCTCCTCGCCCCGCCCCTCAGTGCTCAGATTTCACTCTGGATCGATCTAGCCCTTATCACGGCGCTGCCAAACAAAGGCCGATCATGTCAGCGGTGTGGAAATTCTTCAAAGTTTCTGATAAGGACATCACATTTGCGATCTGCAGTGTTTGTTCAGCAGAACTTTCAAGATATATATATATATATACACAGAGTACAGCAAGAGATTCTACAGGAAAGTGTCACAACTAGCGCAGCTACAACACAACTTGAGGCGTATCTCGCTGAACTACGCCAGAAGTGGCAATCCCCAACGGTCACATAAACAAAGACCGCTTTCCTTTGCTTGCGCGGATTGCGCACAGGTATTTATCTGCCCAAGCACCAGCACAGAGAGTGAGAGACTGTTCAGTGCAGCATCTCATGTTCTTGATGAGTTTAGCAACTTTTGTTCTTGAAGAGAAACCTGTCACTTGTAGTTAAATAGAAATCGGTCCAATATGATGTGTATAGCAATTACATTACACTTGTTCGTCACTTGAGGATACATCTGTTGTTTACAGTTGAGGTTGGATTTTGTTCAATTACTGCTGTTTTGCACTGTTGTTTTGCACAATAATGTTCACTTAAAGTGTACATACGTTTACATAAACAGAATAGAGCACTGATCTATATATATAATTATATATTATAGTTATATATAGATTAGTGGAATAGAGGCCCTCTGCCATTCTGTGTTCTGCCTTTTTGTTTTAATAAAAATTACTGTTGCATATTTAAACTTTTTGAAAGATGCTCGCTAAGTTCATTACTTGACTGTTGCTTTTGCATATAATAGTTTTCTAAAACTTTACATTATTTGGATAATTGTTAATAAAATCTGTAAAATTTGATTTTTACAGAATTGAATGAAGAATAATATTTAATAATGTTTTAATATATTTTTTGTCCAATATTGTTGTTACTTTCAATAAAAGTGTGATTTATTTTATTGGTTTGTAGTTTTTCAATTCAGATTCATTAAATTCATGAAATTAATGAAAAAGTATAATTTTAATACAATTATACACACAATAATTGTTTTTTTTTTTTTCTTAAATAGGTAAGAAAAAAAATTTCGGCCAAGTGCATCCTGGATTTTCGGTTTCGTTGAAACACTGTGAATATTGTCCTTCTAATGCAAGTTAGATCTTTCATTTTCTTTATGCATATTTCCAATAGCATCCTCTCTCTGTGTGGGAAATTTTAAGAACATGGTCTACCTTAATACGAAATTATTAGAGAACATCGGGGTAATTTTTTTTTCAGTTTCTTACGCTTTCATTGTGATCGTTATTTCTGAGTGACCAAGAAAGAAAAGGTTTTCTTGCAATTATTTATTTGTCTACCTTCAATTCATTTATTTTGGGTCATCCTAAGATGTAAGGTCACAGTGAAAATGGTGATCGGTGGGGGACAGATGTAACTATAACTGTACCTGCCAAGAGTTTTGTTAGCTTTTATTTGATCAGAAAGCTTAAATAAGCAAAACTAATTAATGAATTAAGGTATAAATTGTGTCAGTATATTTCACTTAAGTTAGGAATAATGCCTTATTTAGCATATTACAACTGTCCTGATTACTTCAGAGAGTAATTGTATGATTTATTTTGTTAGTGGACATATAAAGCTATATCATGTGAAAAAAAGGCATGTGTATTCTGCTCTGTATTTGTGCAGACACTGTTCAAACTTTACTCTCTCTACCCTACTAGTAGACCCTAGCCTGTAGTTTTATGTAGACAATAAGCTAGTATGGGCCTACATTTATCCACTCTGTAAAACATGTTTTGTCAGGTAGGCTAACCTAAAAAATGTGTAACCTCTGAATTTAATGTTTAGTAAATTGTTTAGTATTAGTAAATGTGTCTAAATTAACAATACTGACTGGGTTTCACCATCAAAGGTAATTTCTGGTCAGAAATAGCTCCTTAACAACAGAACATTTTCACATTTTACACTTTATCACACTCAAAGAGATGGACATGTAAACGTTATTTAATTGTAGTGCCAAAAAGACCATGAGACATGAATGACAAGTGATACAAATGTTTTAAATATATGATCAGAACATGATGAGCAGAAAGAAGAATGACAAATAGGGATGTTCATTTAACACATCTTAAAAAGACAAATAGATTCTTCAGAGAGGTGGTAATGAAGTACATGAAAAGCCACTAAAGGGTACTGACTGTTTGGTGTGTGTGGTGTGGGTGAGGGGTCAGTTTCCAGCTTCCAGTCAACAGCTGGAAGTACAAAATGTAAGAAATACTCACAATCACTGGTGGAACAGCTGCCACTCCCAACAAGACAGAAGATGGAATATGATACAAGCACTTTTCAATTTGTTTGCCATATAACATAACATGCTAATGTGAACCATCCAACCGTTCTAATAAAACATATATGTCAAGTAGCCAAGAGGGAAAAAAAATCAAGTGATGTTTAGGCCCAGAATGAATCTGTACACACAGAACACTGCAGAAAACTTTAGTGGCATTGTTTATAATAAATATTGTTGTTTATTAAGTATTTTGGCTAATTTCATGATGGTTTCATCTACCAATAAGAGTACTGAGCTTTCGGGAGTCACATGACGCATGCAAGGAGTGGACGTGTGAATACTGAGGTCTGCACACTTTGCTAGTTTTATTACTCTTTGTGTCATAAACCGGTGAGATTTGATACACCCTGATTCTTAACTGTTCTAGGAAGACAATACGTAAAGAAATTCATAATCCTCATGCTCTGGAGACATTAAAAGACACTTACATGCGCAAGCTGATTCACCTGAGAAACAGGCCGAAAGCCCCAGACTCAATTCGGACAGTGAACTGAAAGAAATGACGTGTAAATTGATGAATGTGTCAGCAATGCTAACGAAGTTCGTAGCAGACTTGGAGGATCTTACTGTGATACATCGATCTATCACTTCCATGGAGATGAAATTCACTGAGTTGGTTACAAGAATGTCAGATGTTGAGAAATGGATCAATTATTTGGAGTCAACGGAGAGGGAATTAGCAGCTAATCCGCTTGTGACCAAGTTAAATTTGGAACATGCTTGGGAAAAACTGGAGGATTTGGAGAATCTTAATTGACAGAACAACGTCCGAATTGTTGGAATTCCTGAGCATGAGGAAGACAGAGATATGGTGAAGTTCCTAGACGGGCTCCTCCTGAGTCTGCTTGACATAACAGGCCAAAAGCAGGAAATCGAGCAAGCTCACAGTGTCCCGGCTTGCAGATCCGTGGAAGGAGACAGGCCCCGATCGATTCTGACCAAATTTCTGAGATCATCCAATAAAGATCTTGTGTTACGTGAGGCGAGGAGTAAAGGAAGGCTTTCTTGGAAGAACCACAAAATTTTCTTGTTCCCTGACTTTGTGAATTCGACAAGAGAGAAACCTGATCAATTCAAGAAATGCAAGAATCTCTTACATCAACAGAAGATCGCTTTTGCTCGGATGTTTCTGGCCAAACTGAGAATAGTTACTAAGGATGGCATAGAGAATTTACATGCTCACAGCAAGCATTATCCTATATAAAGACATTGGAGTGAGTAAGCCATTTGCCTATTGGGCCTGTCTTACTGAACATACACTCGACTATCCGAGGAAACTGGGCGCCTTTTTGTTTCATTTTGTGCTGGTTCCGCCTAGTGGAACTGCCCAGTGCTGGCTAAAGTAAGAGCAGGGGAGTCATTACATTGATAAGTAAACATCTACAATTCAAATGTCTCAAACAGATTAATGATAAATTAGGAAGAGTCATTGTTTTAGCAGAAATTCAGGGGCAAAGTTTGATTTTGGCTAATATTTACACACCTAACGCTGATGATCAGGGCTTTTCTATAGATCTTGAATGGATGTTTCAAGCCACTGACACCCCTCATGATATAATATTGGTAGGAGACTTTAATCTATTGATGGACTCAATCCTTGATCTTTGTGAAGCAAAAGTGTGTAAGCCCCCTAGAGCAACACAGGATGCGTTAAAATCTTGGTCTTGCAGATATTTGGAGACTTGAACCCATCTTGTAGGGACTATACTTTTCAGTCCAAGATTTATTTTAGAATATATTTTTTTATATCTAAGTCCCTCATTTCATCTGTTGTTGATAGCTCAATTGGAAACATCTTAGTCTCAGATCACGTCCTGGTGAGTTTGGAGGTTTTGCCATATAAGGAGAAAAAGTAATCATATGTTTGGTGTTTTAATGTATCCCTTTTGCAAAATCCTGAATTTCAAGAAATGTTAAAGGCTGAAATCAACGTTTATATGGAAAACATGGAGGCACTTAAGGCAGTTCTTAGGGGTCAGATCATACAGTATACCTCATTCATCAAAAAAATCCAAAGCACAACAACTTGTAGAGTTGGAAGGGAATATTAAAAGTGCAGAGGCAGAGCTGAAGCGCCGAATGTTGTCTGATGGCATAGGATTGAAATACAGGTATAATACTATTTTGTTGCAGAAGGTGGAGTTTTGGTTATTCATGGGAAGACAGTCATACCTTGAGAAAGCTGAAATCTGCTGGTGGTGAAATATTTGAGAATTCTATCTTGATCTCTGTAGTTCCACGTCTTCGTCTACTGATGATGATATTCAAAACTTTGTGGAGCCATTAGAACTCCCTAAACTGATGACTGATCAAAATAATTCTCTTGATTCTGAAATATCCTTGGAGGAGCTTGGCAAGGTAATTAAAGCCTTGCCTACAGGCAAGGCTCTGGGGCCAGATGTCTTTGCTGCTGAATTTTTGAGATCTTATGCCTCAGAACTGGCTCCACTTTTGTTAGAAATTTATATGGAATCATTAAAGAATGGAAAGCTACCGCCAACCATGACACAAGTCTGGATCAGTCTGATTCTTAAAAAGGACAAAGGTCCAAGTGAGTGCAAGGGTTATGGTCCAATTTCCCTAATCCAGCTAGATGTAAAAATATTGTCAAAAATTTTGGTTTACAGATTAAGTAAAGTTATGACATCTCTTATACATATAGATCAGGTGGGGTTTATTTGGGGCTGCAGCTCTTCTGACAACATTTGGCATTTCATCAATTTAATATGGTCAGTGGCAAATGATCAGACTCTGATCGCTGCTATCTCACTTGATGCTGAAAAGGCGTTTGATATGGATTATCTTTTTGAGATTTTGGAAATATATGGGATCAGGAAAGTTTTTATTGGATGGATTAAGTTACTTTATAACTTATATTACTTTATATAAGTTACTCAACCCCTGCTGGGTTGCCCTCTTTCCACATTATTGTTCTGTCTTGCCCTGGAGCAATTAGCAGCTGTGATAAGAAAGGAGGATGATTTTCCAGGGGTGGTGGTGGGAGGTATGGTGCATAAGCTTTTGCTTTATGCAGATTATATTTTATTATTTGTCTCTGACCCCATTAGATCTCTGCCTTGAATTCACAGAATTATTAATACCTTTTCTAAATTCTCAGGATATTCATTACCTTTATCTATTTTTGGGAAGTTTAGTGTTATTAAAATGAATTGTATTTCAAAGTTCAACTACAGTCTCTACCTTTAGATGCCCCCCTCTCTTATTTCAAATAATTTGATAGCATAGCGAAGACTTTTATTTGCAATGGTAAGTGTCCTAGATTACATTTTAAGAAGTTACATGGGCCGATTGACAAAGGTGGGCTCGGCCAACCCAAGATTTTGTTTTATCAATATGCATTCGGTCTCAGACATTTGGCTTATTGGTCGCTTCCAGCTGAGAGAGCCCCTCCCTGGTTTTGTATTGAACAGGAAGTTCTTGCCTCTATTTAGCCACTGCATAGCCTTTCTATCAAACTTATCGGAGAAGTTAAGTTACACCCCGTTATCTCGCATTTGCCCTCAGTATGGACAAAAGTGTCCAGAATGTTTAATTTGGAAATGTATTTAAATGTTGCCTCAAGCATATGGCTGAATCCTGAATTATGTATTGATAAGTCCCCTTTCTGCTGGTCAGAGTGTATTGAAGGAGGGTTACTACACTCTGTGACCTATATGAGAGTGGAGTGTTGAGATCTTTTGAAGATTTGGTTCAACATTTTGGGATTCCTAAATCTCAGTTTTTAGGTAACTTTACCACCTGCTCTTTACTATTTTTGGGAGTAGCATACACCCCCCTAAAGCAGCAGATACTCTGGGAGAGGTGGTTACTGCTTTTGGAAAAGGTCATGAGGCATCAGTGTATTACTCCCTGCAAATTCAGAGTCTTGGGGATGGAGCTTTAACTTCTATCAAGAGATTATGGGAGAAAGATTTAAACTTGGTATTGGAAGAAGTGTGGGCTAGGATTTTAAATAACGTCAAGTCTGCATCTAGAGATGCAAGGGAGCATCTTATGCAATTCGAGATTATACATCGATTCTATTGGACCCCCTCTAGATTGTATAGGATCTATCTTAAAGACACACCCACCTGCTGGAAAAGCCAAACAGAGGATGAAGACACGGGCCATGTATTTTGGTTTTGTGTTGAGATCCAGAGGTTTTGGATGAAGGTTTAGTGTGTTGTGTATAACGTGTCGGGCACTCGGATTTCGTTTTGCCCCAGATCTGTGTTTTGGCTCAATTGACAGCATTTGTGGCATAATGTTGATTACCACAAAAATGTATTTCAACACATCCCTCCTTTTCTTTAAAGAAAAAGCACAAATCTGGTTTAAAGTGAGCCACTTACAATGGAAGTGAATGGGGCCAATTTGTAAACATTAAAATACTCACTGTTTCAAAAATATAGCTACAAGATGTAAACAATATGCATGTTAACACAAGTTTAGTGTGATAAAATCGCTTGCTAACTTTTTCTGTGTAAAGTTATTATAGATTTGACAATTTTTGCCAAGACAACGTAACGGCATTAAACCTAACACCCAAAAAGGACCCTAAACTAAGGATTTAAACAACTTTACAGCTCAAATAATATGCACGTTTTTACAGAAGAATTAATATAAGTGATTTATAACATTATAAGCTTCACATTTCTGTTTTTAAACCCTTTAAAAATAGGCCCCATTCGCTTCCATTATTAGTGCCTCACTGTAACTTCTATTTTTGCTTTTTTTTAAAGGAAAGGCAGGGACATGTTGAAATAATTTTTTTTGAAATTCAGCATTATGCCACAAATGCTGTGTATTTGAGCTGAACTTGTATTGAACTCAGAATATTCCTTGAATACATTTGATTATGTTTTAATCCATCCCACACAATTCCGCAGATTCTCCCTCAAATCAGTATAGAAAATGTGAAAAAAGCCTGCAATTTCTGTCTGGGCCTGGTGCCTTCAACATTAAAATCAGCTATATAGTAATCACCTGACTAGGCTGGTGCAAACAATTAAGAGTCAGTCACACCCTAGTTTAGCAAGCTCAATATGGGTATTATCTACACCTTACAAAGGAAGTCCAAAAGGCTCCCTCTTAAAATGTAAATTTTTCATCATATTATTGTGTTTTAGATATCATTTGTATGCAAATGTTATGCATTGTGTTGCTTTTGTGACTGTGTAAATTAAGTTAGCGCAATACTTGTAATATTGTTGACACACTGATCAAATGTGTTGCTTAATTGAGACAAGAGCTATGATGTGATGATTCTCTCTGTATGTGAGTGTTTGTGTTAGTGCACATAAATGCATTATTCATAGGTCAATTTAAATAGGAGTTTTAGTCTGTACAGCAGCCTTTTAAATCTCACACCAGTCTGTCCTCCTCTGATTCACAACAGAACTTCATCATATACCTGACAAGGAAAAGAGTGACAAGAAGAGAACAAGAGAGAGAGAGAGAGAGAGAGAGAGAGAGAGAGAGAGAGAGAGAGAGAGAGAGAGAGAGAGATTTTAGTATGTCTAACTGACAGGCTGCAGTTGCTGTGGCAACTCAGTAACATCTTTCTCTGCCAGTCAGGAGGAAATGAGCTGCCGTGTAGCCTGTCGACCATCTATCACTCTGTACTCAAATGTTCACACACTCACACCATATGCACATTCATTATTTCACACACACACACACACACACACACACACACACACACACACACACACACACACACACACACACACACACACACACACACACATATGTTGTGTTTCCATGTTTTATGGGGACTTTCCATAGACATAATGGTTTTTATACTGTACAAACTTTATATTCTATCCCCTAAACCTAACCCTACCCCTAAACCTAACCCTCACAGAAAACTTTCTGCATTTTTACATTTTCAAAAAACATAATTTAATATGATTTATAAGCTGTTTTCCTCATGGGGACCGACAAAATGTCCCCACAAGGTCAAACATTTCGGGTTTTACTATCCTTATGGGGACATTTGGTCCCCACAAAGTGATAAATACACGCTCACACACACACACACACACACACACACACACACACACACACACACACACACACACACACCCCCCAACAATATGTTTGTATTTTGTTCTTGTTGATAAAACCTTTTCAAGCTCTTCAGAATGATGTTGAAAAAGAGATAGGCCTAGAGAAGGAGTGAGAGAAGGGGATGTGTGGTAACAGAATAAGCTTAATAACTTGCTTCTCCCTGCTGTTGTAGAAATAATTATAAGTGCTCATCTGTAGCTCATTATCATAATACATTTACAAGGAGTGTGCAATGTCATTAATTCTCCATAGACATAATTATTTTTATACTGTACAAACTATATATTATATCCTCTAACCCTATCCCTAAACCTAATCATCACTAAAACCTTTTGGCATTTTTATGTTTAAAAAACAAAACAAACATTGTTTAGTATGGGTTTTACGCCGTTTGAATAACAGGGTGTCCTCATAAACCACTTTTATAGCATAATACCCTCGAATACCCTTGCAACTTCCCCCACACACAGAGACAGGCGGGAGTCTCTATGCATAAAACTGCCCTATCAGCATTGGTAGAATCTACCAATAGGTGGCAGAGCTATAATGGTGCCGCATTAACTTCTCCCATGCTGACAGTGTTCTCTATTTCAGCCATATATAATGGGGAAAGGGAGAGAGACCAGGAGAGAGGGTGAAATCTTAAATGCTGAGTGATGGCTAGAGAGAGATAACATGAGAGAAAGAGAAAGGTATATAGAGTGAAAATGAGAGAAGATGTATAGAGAGAGAGAGATGAATTGAAAGGAAGGGAAAAAATCAGAACACAGAAAGAGACCCCTGAGGGCCTGGAAGTCTGATGCCACTCAAGCTGCCTGTGTTATACACAAATACACACACACACACACACACACACACACACACACACACACACACACACACACACACACACACACACACACACACTCCTATCAGTACGAGGACTCTCCATAGACATAATGATTTTTATACTGTACAAACTATATATTCTATCCTCTAACCCTACCCCTAAACCTAATCATCACTAAAACCTTTTGACATTTTTATGTTTAAAAAAACAAACAAACATTGTTTAGTATGTTTTTTTTACACCATTTGAATAACAGGGTGTCCTCATAAACCACATTTATAGCATAAGACCCCCGTAATTACTAGTTTTTGGTCAATTTGGTCAATTTCCTCATAAATCACAAAAACATACTCTCTCTCTCTCTCTCTCTCTCTCTCTCTCTCTCTCTCTCTCTCTCTCTCTCTCTCTCTCTCTCTCTCTCTCTCTCTCTCTCTCTCTCTCTCTCTCTCTCTCTCTCTCTCTCTCACACACACGCACACACACAATGAGAGATACAGTATACATTTGCAAAAAAGCATGTCAATATGAGCACTGTTCCCTTTTTTATTTACAATATTTCCAGCATCCACATCTTTCATCCACAACAGGCAGTTTGTGTGTTTATGGGTGCAGAGCCAAAGGCGATAAAGCGACAGCTGTCAGAATGATGAAGTGTCCGTCATACAGGATGTGAGCTGTGAATGAGTTCAGTGCTGCTGTCTGCATCATTGACTCACATCCTCCGAGACATTCAGAGACACATGTATTCAAACTGAGACCCTCATAGAACTCCCAAACAGTCTGAAATCCACATGGTGGTTGGTGGATTTTGTTTTTATGTCCAGCTACATGTGACACTTGTTATGACATTATGTCAATGTTATGACAATGCTATGACATTCTGAGCCTGTTTTCTAAGTCCTTTTCCAACATTAATTTAAATTCTTTACAAAACATTAAAATATTTAATTCTGCTTAAGAAAGGATAGAAATCAAGAGATGCATTATTGTATTCTATTGACAGTCATAATTGTTGTTATGTAAAAAAATAAACCAAATCAGCATTTAATTTTGTGATTTTTAAAAAAAATACTAATTCATAATTTGGTGATGAAATAATAAACATTCTTGTTGTTCCTTTTTATGTCATGTTGTTTATCTGAGCCACCTCAAGCATGTTTCTACTGAATGAATCAGTAGCTCCTCCTGTCAGTATAACCCCCCTCTAAATGCTGACAAATCTTTTGTCGCAGAAATGGTCCAATATAAGATCTCTAGTGCCATCTAATGGACAGTTGAGTTAAGAGGGTGCATGTCAAAATGCAAAGCAAGTTTCTGTATTTACAATAGGCTATGCAAAATCCAAACGGTGATTTATGCTCTCATATAAGTGCTCAGTTTTGTGTAGGCTACTGTTTTCAATGCATCTAAAGTGCCATAGGAATAACACTTCAACCAATTCCTTACAGTTAACATTAAATGAACAATTATCAGTCACAAATCTTTAAGCATTTTTCTGAAAAGAGACCATATCTTACATTGAGAAATTCAATAATCAACGGTTACAACAACAAACGATTTCATGGATCCAAAGAACATGTTTTGGGCGGACCATTCATTCTATGTAGCGTTTTTAAGTACCAATAGAACGTAAATATGTTAGGCTTTTTTAAAAGTAGGCCTAATTTATGACTGTTTTATATTAGAATTTAAATTAAAAAAAAAATAGACTGAATAGTGCTGAAGTTGTTTAATAGTATTTTTTCTGAATGGATAAATAACAATGAATTGTGGTTTAAACAGAAGTGGTTTACGTCATTACATTTAAAAAAATTACTTATATAAATATGAATTAGAGCCCTTGAGAGAGAAGTTTGTACAAATAGGCCTACTAGTGAAAATGTATCATTTATATTATTAATCACTAATAAATCAATTTTTCAAAGTTACTCTAATTGACAAAAACTGTAAAGGTCTAAAAATAACATTCAAGTAACTGGGTTTCAACGGCTTGTCCTCTTCACCATGGATGGCTTTTTCCCCCCTTTGATCACTAGGTGCCGCGCTGCAACACTTTACGAAGACTGTCGACGAAATTGCGCATGGAAACAGACAAATGAAGAGTTCAGTGCGCGTCTCCGAGTGTGATTTTACGTTTACATTTACATTTATGCATTTGGCAGACGCTTTTGTCCAAAGCGACTTACAGTGCACTTATTACAGGGACAATCCCCGGAGCAACCTGGAGTTAAGTGCCTTGCTCAAGGACACAATGGTGGTGGCTGTGGGGATCGAACCAGCAACCTTCTGATTGCCAGTTAGTAGTAATAAATGCTTCGCCTCCGACATGGTGTATTGCGCGCGTCTAAGTAAGGCCCTTAAACTGAGGCATGCCAAAAAACAAATGCTCCGGACGCCACACTATTTGTAACTATTACAAACAATTAACCTCATGGACGGAATAGGTCTACCCCCATTAATTTCGGCATTTCCACAACGCACTCAGACATTACCGCTACGAGATATCTAACGAGAATGCCCCGTTTATAGTTGAAATATTATAGTTTTACGATGATGGAGAGCATGATTTTGTTGTTGTTGTTGTTGTTAAAATAAAATTGGCTATATATTCCACTAACTCCAGTGAAGATCGTGTTAATTCTAATAGCCATGCGAAAAAACGTATCGGTTACCTAACGTAACCTCGGTTCTCTCTAGATGAGGGAACGAGTATTGCGTAAGCTAGCTTACGCTACGGGAAAGATTAATCTTTTCTGAGATATTGAAGCCAAAAAATTATCCTTAATTTTTGTATCCATTGTCAACGCAGTGCGGCAGCTGCAGACCTTGAGCGGGCTGGCTAGCGAGCTCATAGGTTGCTCTGTGGCAACTGCTGCAGCCTATAGACGAGCTTGGGCGAACTCGCATCCAATGAGAGGCGTCCGCGCGCTCACTGCATCAAAGCCCGCCAAAATGGGCGTGACTAGAGTGCATATAAGCGTAGTTTGTAGGCTGGAACCCTGGTTTTCATTGACTGAAGCGAAAAGTCCCTCGTGGCGCGAGCACGGCTGGCTATGCAATACTCGTTCCCTCATCTAGAGAGAACCGAGGTTACGTTAGGTAACCGATACGTTCTCTTACGAGAGGTTCTCTCGTATTGCATAAGCTAGCTTACGCTACGGGAACCCATTGTCAACGCCGTGCGCTCAAGCATCCACTGTATGAGCCCCAGGGAATTAAGGGGGACCCGGGGAGCCCTTATGAGTGGGGAAAAATATTTGGCGGCAAGAATGCGGGTCATTGATTGTGTAATACATAAGCACATAGTGGGAAGGGAACGACAGAGCGGCGGTGCCGGTCTGTGTGGAATGTGTCCCATCAGTGCAGCTCACCAAGGGAGCTGTAGCGTATTAAACCGCTAGTAGTTTTGCCTGCAGAGCGGGCACTTCCATATTGTAAAATCTGACAAAGGTGGAGGGGAAGTCCATCCCGCTGCCACACATATGTCGTGAATGGAAATCCCGCTGGACCATGCCCACGAGGATGCCATGCCTCTAGTGGAGTGAGCCCTAATGCCCAACGGGCATGGCAGGTCTTTTGACGCCGTATGCAGCAGCAATAGCGTCCACTATCCATCTAGATAGTGTCTGTTTCGAGGCGGCGAGACCTTTGGTGCGCCCTCGAACGAAACGAAAGCTGCTTAGAGCGTCTGAAAGCAGCGGAGCGCGCAGTATACAATCTCAGTGCTCTGACCGGGCAAAGGAGATTGGCATCGCGTTCGCTATCGGTGCTGGCAGCGCCGATAGGAAATGACCTGTGCTCTGAAAGGAGTACCGATCACCTTGGGAACATAGCCGTGTCTAGGCTTTAAAATGACCTTGGAGTCACTTGGTCCAAACTCAAGACACGCAGGCTGACAGACAGCGCGTGAAGGTCTCCCACACGTTTGACTGATGACAGGGCAGTCAGAAAAACGGTTTTGAGTGAAAGGTATTTCAAATCCACGGATTGAAGTGGTTCGAAAGGGGGCTTTCATAGTTTCGAGAACTATAGAAAGATCCCAGATAGGAACCGATGAGGGCGCGGGGGTTCATCCTTCTAGCTCCCCTGAGGAAGCGGATGACCAGCTCGTTTTTACCCCATGACTGGCCGTGCAGGGGTTCAGCGAACGCCGCAACGGTCGCCACATACACTTTGAGCGTGGATGGGGATCTGCCCTTATCCAGCAGCTCTTGTAGAAATACTGAGCAGCGACGACACCCCACATGTCCGCGGGTCCAGGTCTCTGTCGGTGCACCATTTTGAGAACACAGACCATTTTGACGCATAGAGTCTTCTCGTGGAAGGGGCTCTAGCGTGTATGATGGTGTTTATTACTCCTTCTGGCAGAGCGACGGGTAGTCGTTGATCACCCACGCATGCAGCCCAGCTCTGGGTGGGGATGCCAGATTGTGCCGCGAGCTTGAGAGAGGAGATCTGCTCTCACTGGGATGGGCCACGGCGCTGTCAGTGACAGCTGCGTAAGCTCCGGGAACCATGTCTGATTCTCCCAACGCGGGGCTATGAGGAGCACCGAGTGACGCGTTTCCCTGATCCTCTGCATTACCTGTGGCAATAGCGAGACGGGAGGGAAGGCGTAAAGCGGGCGTCTGGGCCAGTCCTGGGCCAGCGCGTCCTCGCTTCGAGAAAAATATTGGGCAGTGAGAGTTCTCTTTGGACGCAAAGAGGTCTATCTCTGCTCTGCCAAATAGGTGCCATAACGTCTGGACTGTTTGAGCGTGCAGGGACCATTCCCCTGGGGAATATTGTCTCTGGACAGTCTGTCCGGGCCGTCGTTCAGGTGGCCTGGCACGTGCGTCGCCCTCAGCGAGCGCAGGTGGCACTGGGACCAACTCAGTATGCGTTTCGTCAGATGGAAGAGGTTCCTGGATCTGACACCGCCCTGATGGTTTAGGTAGGATACCACAGATCTGTTGTCCGAACGGACCAGGACGTGGTGACCCTGAATGACCGGGAGAAAGCGCGCGGCGTGAACTCGACCGCTATCATTTCCAGACAATTTATGTGAAGGAGCTTTTCCTGAACTGACCATAGGCCGAAAACCGGAGAGCCCTCGCAGACCGCGCCCCAACCCGTGTTGGACGCGTCTGTCGAGATGACTTTTCGGCGAGATACAGCTCCCATTGTCACTCCCGCTGATACCATTCGGCCACTGTCCAGGGCTGCAGAGCTGATATACAGGTCTGAGTCACCTTGATGGGCTGGCGGCCTGTGGCCCAAGCCCGGCGAGACGCCGGGTGTTTAGCCAATGCTGAAGCGGCGCATGTGCAGTAAACCCAGCTGAAGTACTGCTGCGGCTGAGGCCATGTAACCTAGCACTCTCTGGAATTTCTTCAGAGGCGTGAGGCTGTTCATCTGAAAAGATGCGGCTAGTCACTGAACACGGCGTGCGCGCTGTTTAGATAAGCGAGCCGTCATTGCCACGGAGTCTAGTTATATTCCCAGGAAGGAAATGGTCTGACTGGGCTGTAGTGAGCTCTTGGTCCAATTGACTGCAAGACCCAAACTGTTCAGATGGCTGAGGAGAACTGCTCTGTGAGACAGAAGCTCCATATGTGACTGAGCAATAATCAGCTAGTCGTCCAAATAGTTCAGAATTCGCAAACCCTGACTCCGCAGGGGTGCGAGCGCCGCATCCATGCACTTCGTGAAAGTACGGGTGCTAAGGACAGGCCGAACGGAAGGACGGTGTATTGATAAACCTGGCCGTCGAAGGCGAATCTCAAGAATGGCCTGTGACGGGATTTATCTGAATCTGAAAGTATGCATCTTTCAGATCGAGAGAAATAAACCAGTCCCCTGGCGCACATGCGTGAGGAGTTTCCTGATTGTAAGCATTTTGAACGGTCTTTTTGCAAGCACCTTGTTCAAAACCCTGAGATCTAATATGGGTCTGAGGCCGCCGTCTTTCTTGGGAACAAGAAAATAACGGCTGTAAAGCCCCAACTCGCTCAGAGAGGGTGGCACTTTTTCTATGGCCCTTTTGCACAGAAGGCTTGCTATTTCTGAACGAAGCATGCACGCTGCTTCCGTGTTCACAGTGGTTTCGAGCCGCGCTCTGAAGCGAGGAGGGCGGCGATCGAACTGTAGCAAATAGCCCTGTTGTATTGTGCTTAACACCCACTTGGATATCCCTGGAATAGCTTCCCACGCTTTGAAGCGTAACGCTAGAGGGTGAATGGCCAATTCGCTCTGATTGCCGCACACAGAGCGCTGAACAAAATGTGTTTAGTGTGTTCATGCATGATTGCTCGCAGACAGCATGAACAGGCTGTTTTGTGAGTGACTTCCCGATTGGAATGAATGGGGAAAGAGTCACATCTGTACGTGATGCGCAAGCATAGTCATGGGCACGGGACTCTTACACATAGGAATGTTTGCTGGCCGTGTAACAGAGCGGGCAGAGAATGGGCGCGCGCACGCATTTGTGGGCGCCTTCATTGACTCTGACGCTCGAGCGGTTCGTAACCGCTTTATGAGAGCGTGCTCTGATAGGGGCACGGGATGTGTTATGCTTGTGTGTAGGGGCGAACACTGGGTTGTGGGCACTTTTTCTACACATAAGACATGTTTGCTCTTTACAAGATTTATTTGGGTCGCCGTGAAAACGGCGTTTGAGTGCAGGCAAGCGGGCAGTGTCACCGGCTTGTTGGCTGCTAAATTCACCACTGTAGTAGCCTGAGAGAAGGGGACTGACAGGGGCAAAGCTTTGACGGTGGTCCGCCGCGGCGGGACTGAGCCGTCGTTTGTTCAACAAAGTTAGGAAGACTTCGGTTGCTCTGGTTTCAGCGTTACCTTAAATCGAGGCCCGCTGGGGCGGCGGTCTCGCGGCGGCTGTCTGAGCGCGATCGAGGGCGGCCGCCCTGTCGACGCTGAGAAGTCTGAGTTTGTTGAACTGGGCGCTGTGAAGAGGCTCGTGCAGGAGGCTGATCACGTGAGCGGCCTGCAGAGGAGCTAGCACGACGCGGCAGGAAGAGGTTCATGGCTTGGGTGGCTTTCTGGACTTCTGAGAAGCGGTCAACAATGCCACTCACCGCGGAGCCGAAGAGACCGGTCGGAGAGAGCGGTGCGTTGAGGAACGTGGAGCGCTCTGCTTCTCCCATGTCGGCTAGTGTTAGCCATAAGTGTCTCTCGGTCACAGTCAGCGAGGCCATGCACTTTCCTAGAGCTTGGGCTGCAGCTTTGGTAGCGCGAAGGGCGAGGTCTGTCGCGCTCGTAGATCAGTAACAGCCTCTGGGTGCCTGCCTTTCTCATCCCACTCCGAAGAAGGTCTGCTTGTAGGATCTGTAAAACGGCCATTGAGTGCAGAGCAGATGCGGCTTGGCCGGGCGGCGGAATAGGCGCGCCAACATAGGCGGAAGTCGCTCTGCAGGCCTTAGACGGGAGCACAGGCTTGGAACGCCATCTCGCGGAGGGCGGACAAAGGTGTGCTGCTACCGAGTCCTCGACCGGGGGGATGGAGGAGTAGCCTCTCTCAGTGGCGCCGTCCACCGACGCGAGAGAGGTGGAGACGTGGGAATGGGTCCTGGCTGAAAAAGGAGCGTTCCACGACTTTGCAAGCTCCGTATGTAATTCCGGCAGGAAGGGAGCGGCCCGGGCCGCGGGTGTAGAGCGGCGATGGCTTTGAAGAAAGGAGGGCCTGTGTGAGGAGGCGTGTTAACTCCCCTTCGACTCCGGCGCGGGTCCTGCTGGATTCCTGGGCCGAGGAGGAGGCTTGGGAACCTGACCACTCCTCGCTGTCCGAAGCCATGATGGAACAGCGGCCCTTATCCTCCGCCTCGTCATCCGAGATGGCAGCAGTGCGGCGCTCGGCGGCAACTGCGCGTCCCGGGAGGGCGGGGAGGGTGAAAGCGATGCTCGAGGGAGAGGCTCCGGCGAGGCAGTCGCTTCAACCACAGTTTCCGGCAGCCTTTGTGAGTGGCGCTTCTTCCTGCGTGGCTGAAGGTAAGGCGGCGCGGCGGTTTCTGCTTTGAGCGCTTCGAGTCGAGCCCGCAGAGTCGGCATCGGTAGCTCCTCGCAGAAATCGCATCCGCCCTCAGTGAGGGCGAGCTCTGCGTGCCCCAGTCCCAGGCAGAGAGCGCAGATGATGTGGCGGTCTCCTGTGCTGAGAAGGGCGCGACATGAGGCGCAAGTGGAGCGAGGCATCTTGAAAAAGACGCTCGTACTCTTTTGTGAATAGTTCGTGAGAACTATCTTGCTGAATAAAAGGATACGTCGTCGGATGGCGTAGCTCGCAGGATGGCTCGCACGATTCTAGCGCTGTCCACGCTTGCTTGATGCCCCTCGAACGGCGACGCGGCTTCCAGGTCAGCGATGCGAAGAGCTTCGCTGAAGAGATGAAAATTAGGGTTCCAGCCTACGAACTACGCTTATATGCACTCTAGTCACGCCCATTTTGGCGGGCTTTGATGCAGTGAGCGCGCGGACGCCTCTCATTGGATGCGAGTTTGCCCAAGCTCGTCTATAGGCTGCAGCAGTTGCCACAGAGCAACCTATGAGCTCGCTAGCTAGCCCGCTCAAGGTCTGCAGCTGCCGCACTGCGTTGACAATGGATACAAAAATTAAGGATAATTTTTTGGCTTCAATATCTCAGAAAAGATGAATCTTTCCCGTAGCGTAAGCTAGCTTACGCAATACGAGAGAACCTCTCGTAAGAGAACGATAGAGTGTGTTTGGATATCTCTCTCCAGTTTACCATTAGAAAAGATGGAACATAGTTAAATCAGCATAGGCCTACCTGTGTTCTTTATGTATCAAAGATTTCAAATATTGCCTGTATTTTGTAACTACCACAATACCGTTAAATTCCATAAAACTCCCACTGTTCATATTTGTTTGACATTTTTTAATTGCGGTAGACTGTGTAACTGTGGACCTCGGTACTCAAGGTCAAAGTTCCACCCAGCCACGTGGGGAAAAGGGGGTGCTGTTGTCGAGATCAGACGCTGGAAGTATTGAGTAATTCCATTTATTGCGCATTTTCCTTGTGTCAATCTGCACATTATTTGATGCTTAAGCTGTTTGAAAATAGGTCTACAAGTACTCATAATTCTTGTTAATTGTTGTAAATAAGTGATGACACTAAATTACTGCAGCGCAAGCTGCTCTGAAACAGTCACGTGAAAGGTTCTAGGCATATGATTTCTCTGGTGTGTTTGTGTGCAATGCAATGGCTGTAACCTTGTCTTGACCTTTAATGGAGTGTATACTGTTATTTTTTCAGGATGTAATTTATTTGTACAGAAAACTCAACAAAATGAAACCAACTAGATGAATGTTCTGATCCCACCTACACTGTAAACATTTAATTAAAGTTTTACAGTAATTTTTTTTAAATAATATCCTATAGGCCTATTCTATAAATTACAGAATGTTATTGGATTTTGCTATGAATTCTGGGAGATGTAATTCAGGCAAAGTCTTAGAAAAAGAACCATTTATTTGAAAGCAAAATATCACCAACACTGAACTAGGGTCCCCTTTCGATTCAGTTCACTAGACATTGCTGTAAGTACTATGTGAAGTGTCCTTCACACAACCTTATTGAAACCCTTATACAATCATGCTAATCTTCTGATTGGCAATGGTGTCTGAGCTCCACATATTTAGGCACACAGTCGTCCTATATAAGCAGGCGCTCAGTCACCATTTCTTCAGTATTTTCTTTTTCAAGACTGCAAACTTCATCTTGGAACCCTTTCTACTTCGCCGTCGATAGGAAGACGTGAACAGGACGACTCGTCTTCTGTGCCCAGCACCTGCAAAGTGAGGCTTTCTGCTCCACTGTGTGTTCTGGTGAAGAGATCTCCACAACACCATCGAAGCCGTTCTCGGTGAACGGGTTCTTTCCTTCAGCCACTCGTCATTGATCAACGTGGTGCTTCAGTGAAATTCCTGCCTGCTTCCCACAGTGCTCCGGCTGGAGCGAGTGTATCCTTTATATATACAATATATACAATATTAACTTAAGATCCGTCTTTTTAAAAATGTAATTCCACAAGTGTTCCCTATGTTAATGGCACATCCCACCGCCTGATGAACACGACAGCTCCGTTCACTCCCTGGGCCGCACCCACACACAAGCAACTCTCATGGAAACATACTGCGCTCACTGAGAGGGCATGAATCTCTGGACATTGCGCTCTAGGATTTACCTTTTCTGAGGGAAGATCCAGCCTCTCGCACACTCTCACACACCTCTTCTGTGTTAAGGCCCGAGGGACCACATGAGGAGGCAGTGAAGTTGAGCTGGAAGAGTTAGTGGAGGATCTCATGCCGGCGCTATTTGGCAACACTGTGGAAGGCTTTTCAGAGTGCTTCATCGCAGTGCAAAAGCAGTCTTGAGCGATGAAACACTTTCTGCTAAAGAGAAATAGCACTTCCCCTTTCACGGCATGCTCCAGATCTAATTCCAGTCAGTGCCTGGCAAAGAATCCATCTCTCGCTGCCCCTGCACAGCTGAAATCTACTACTGAACCATCTGTGAATAAGTACCCACCGTCTCAGTGCAAAAATCATGCCGACAGAGAAACCCAGGCCGAGCAGCAGAAACGTTCTTGATATGCCCAGCCCCGTAAAGAGGAGCCCAGAGCTCACCGACATTCACGGCCCAGAGCCGATAAAGGCTTGAATTGAGGCACACAGTCTTTCTCTCTTCTTCCCCAATACTGTTAATCGGGAACAGGACATTGTTCAAAATGTTGCTTCTGTGTGTATTACTCAAACAAAGATTGTTCTCATAAAAGAGAAAAACGTATCCATTCCTCTTCACGTATCATATACCCCACACATTATGCTCAACCGCTTCCCTATGGCGAGCGGCGCTCTAACTCCTATACACCTAACGGGTGTGACAGACTGGGTGTTTTTGAACGATCGAGCACAGTTATATGATTCAGTTTGTACACCAGAGATTCACAGTTTCCTTGCAAAAAAAGCAATACAGACTATCCCAGACTGCGACACACGACGGGGTTTACAGCCGTTATTTTCTCGTTTAGAAAGAAAGACGTGGGGTTCGGCCCATTCTAGATCTGCAACGCTTGAAACGCATGCTCGCAAAATGGCCATTCAAAATGTTAACTCAGAAACAGTTCTTATCGCACATCCGTACTCAGGGCTACTCAGGTACTCAATAGATCTGAAGGACGTGTACTTTCATGTACCAATTGCACCGCATCACAGCCGGTTTTTGACATTCGCAAAGAGAACTGCATATCAATTCCTTTCTTTTGGTCTGTATCTGGCTCCCAACGTTCACAGAATGTATAAATCTGGCACTCACCCCTTTGAAAATTAATAGTGTGCATTTTTTAATAACCTCAACGATTGGTTATTACTAGCCCAATCAGAAGCACTACTGAGCGAACACAGAGACTTGATGCTTTGCCATCTGAAAAAAATCTGGGTCTGGGTCCAAAAAAATCTGGTCTGAATGTCAACTGGCCGAAAAGCACACTTTTCCCCAACCAGCAATTCTTCTTTTAGGAGTCGTTGTCAACTCCTCGAGCATGCGTGTGCACCTCACTAACAAACGTGTACAGACAATTCTTCGGTTTCTGTCTCAGTTCAAACTGGGGAAAACATTGCCACTGAAGTCATTGCCACTGAAGTCTTTTCAGAGAATGCTGGGTTTCATACCATTAGGTCTGTTACACATTAGACCTCTCAAGTACTGGCTCAAGCGTCATGTTCCACATCGTGCCTGGAGCCTTGGGTGCATGTGCATCACAGTGACTCGCCGCTGTCTGTTTGCTCTAGCACCATTGACAACTCCTGCCTTCTACCAACAAGGTTTTATGCTGGGTAAAATTTTCAGAAGAAAAGTGGTGACCACAGATTCACCCAACACAGGTTAGGGCATGGTGTGCGATGGACACCCGACTTTCATGGCAAATCAACCACCTAGAACTACTGTCTTTCTTGCTTTGAGAGCTTTTTATTCCCGCATTGTGAATCACCACATTCTGATTTGTTCAACACAACAGTAGTGGTGCACATAAATCACCAGGGCAAACTGTGATTGTCACAATTAATGAGCAAAACACAATGCTTCCTCCAATGGAGTAGGCGACATCTCCACTCATTGTGTGCGACACATGTCCTGGGCTGTCTGAATTTCAAAGCAGATCTGTTGTCACGCCAGTGATCATTACCAAGGGAATGGAGACTTCATCCTCAGTCATCGATAAGGATTTGGGAAAAAGCTAGCAAGCAGAAATCAACCTATTCGCATCTGTGGAGAACACTCACTATCTCCTTTGGTACCCCATGTTCCAAGCCCCTCTGGGCGTGGACACACTGGCTTACAAATGGGCGGCGAAACGCAAGTATACATTTTCCTCGGTGCATCTCCTTCATTCTGTCATCAGCAAAGTCCAAGAGGACACGGAAACAGTTCTGTTAATTGTGCCGAAATGGCCAAATAAGTCCTGGTTTCCAGAGATAGAAATACTAGATGGCCCTCCATGGGAAATACAGCAGAGGAGAGACCTTCTCTCTCAAGCACAAGGCACGATTTGGCATCCCCAGCCATAGCTGTGGAACCTACATGTGTGGCCTCTGAATGGAGCACATCGGACGAGCCAGAATTGGCTCAGTCAGTGATGAACACAATTTTACAGGCTAGAACACCATTCACAAGTTACCTTTATGCACTTAAATAGCATGTGTTTGAAAATTGGTGCTCTTCACCTGACACAGACCCAGTAAATTGCCCCATAGCTGAGATTTTGACATTCCGTTAAGAGCGTCTGGACACTGGTCTTACCCCGTCAATGTTCATGGTTTATGTAGCGACTATCTCAGCATACCATGCCCTGGAGGCTGGCTCTTCCATAGGCAAAAATAATCTAGTCATAAAGTTCCTTAGGGGAGCGAGGCGTTTGAAACCCTCTCACCCTGCTATGGTGCTGACTTGGGACTTAAATCTTGTGTTGAAGGCACTCACAAACTCCCCGTTTGAGCCACTTGAATCTGTTGAGCTGTGGGTGCTTTCCTTAAAGACCACACTCCTATTGGCTTTGGCCTAATTTAATTGGTTGGATGACATGCAGGTGCTATCAACTGACATTTCATGCCTGTAGTTTGTTGTAGAAAAGGCTACATGCCTAAGATTTTATCAATGCCCTTCAGGGTTCATGTGGTTTGATTGCAAGCCTGCTTTACCCCACCATTTAATTCAGATGAAGAGCAATTTATGCATATGTTATGCCCAGTGAGGGCATTGCATACATATGTTGAGCGCACCCATCAGTTTAGGCTGTCGGATCAGCTCTTTATTTGTTATGGAGGATGCACAAAAGAAATGTCAGTCTCCAAACAAAGGCTCTCTCACTGCATCATCAATGCGATCGCCCTCGCTTACGAGTCACAAGGCACAAATTTCCCTATTGGTTTCAAAGCACATTCAACCAGAAGCATGGCCCCTTCATGGGCATGGACAAACGCTGTGTCCTTACAGGACATTTGTTTGACAGCAGGATGGTCCTCACAAAACATGTTAGTAAGATTTTAAAACCTGGACGTGGCTTCTATTTCCTCTCAAGTCCTCTCTGTATAGAGCGCTTCTTATATTCGAGCAGGTGAGCCCAAGCCCTTATTATGGGTGGGCTACTGACTATAATCAGCATAGCCATCTATTTATATGCTGTTGAACTGTATGTTAAAAGTCATAAGCACTCCCAAAAGAAATAAAACCTACTTTCCTAACCTTGCATGGTTCAAATAGATGGCATCCACCACGTGGGACTATTCATATACACTTTAATATGACTTATAAGTCATCGGTCTGTGGCCTGTGACTCCTTATGAATATCTCTATGTAGTGTTAGAAATCTGAGAGTGTAATGTCACATAGTGTGGCGTGTTGGGATATCATTCCCCATAGTGCCTACAGCAATGTTGAGTGAACTGACTTGAAAGGGAACGTCCCTGGTTACACATGTATCCTTGGTTCCCTGAGATGAAGGGAATGAGACACTGCAAAAGCTAGCTGCACTACTACTTCAAGTCAAGTCCAGTCAAGTCAATTTTATTTGTATAGTGCCTTTCACAACACACATCGTTTCAGAGCAGCTTTACAGAAGATCAGCATTAACAGACGATAAAACTGTAATGTCTATAAAGTCGATGTATCATCATTGTGCAATTTAGATAAAATACGATTCTTAATCGTGTTTAAAAATAATTAAATAATAATTGTATTAATAACCCCAGTGAGCAAGCTGTAGTCGACTGTGGCAAGGAACACAAAACTCCATAAGATGTAGATTAATGGAGAAAAATAACCTTGGGAGAAACCAGACTCACTGTGGGGGCCAGTTCCCCTCTGGCTAACATTATGAATGTAATGTAAATATTACTTGTGTATAGTTAAAATCATGGTTTGAAATGATTAAACTAAGTAAGGGTTAAGGGTCAGTGTTTAAACATCGATTGTGTTTGAACTGTAAGATTAATAACCACAGTCTTTGAAGTCCATCTTGATTAATTGCAGAAGTTCACATAGATGCAATTGTCCTTGTTAATTGGCTGATGAAGGCTTTTGTTGGCAATAGTTAGTCTATGCATTCCATTTAAAGATTGTAGTCCATCAATAGACCGAGGTGATCCAGGTTGGATTTGGCATCAGTTCATCCTCTGAAGTCCATCATAATAGACTGAAGTGATGTTTGGCTGGCACCGGCTGCATTTAGTCATCATCATTCAGCGACATGTAGCAGTGGAGTCCAACAGGAATGGTGCTGGATCCAGCTGGTTCTAGTGACCTCAGGATAGGAGTCCCGAGGTTGAGACAGGGAAACAAATAAAAAGATGTAAGCATGGATGCCATTAAATTTATTGCAGAGTTAGAGATCATGATCACTGTTTCTGGTTTCTGGTTTCTGGTTCCGGCAGACCCAACTAAAGCAGCCTAATTGTGGGTTGGAGGATAAATTAGGTGTATGCCTGGCTAAATAGATGAGTCTTTAGTCTAGACTTAAACTGAGAGAGTGTGTCTGCATCTCGAACAGTGTTTGGGAGACTATTCCATAGTTTAGGAGCCAAATATGAAAAGGATCTACCTCCTTTTGTGGATTTTGATATTCTAGGAACTATTAACAGGCCAGAATTTTGCGATCTTAATGAACGTGTTGGAATATAGCGTGGTAGAAGCTAGACCATTCAAAGCTTTGTACGTAGTTAACAGAATTTTAAAATTAATACGGAATTTAACAGGTAGCCAATGTAATCCTTGGTTCTTGTTAGCACTCTGGCTGCTGCATTTTGAACCAATTGAAGTTTATTTATTGATCTTGCTGGACATCCTCCCAGTAATGCATTACAATAATCTAGTCTTGAGGTCATGAACGCATGAATTAGTTTTTCGGCATCAGCAACAGAGAGAATATGCCTTAATTTAGCAATATTTCTTAGGTGGAAGAATGCTGTTCTACAAACATTTGTAATTTGATTTTCAAAGGACAGATTGGTATCAAATATAACACCTAAGTTCTTTGCTGTTGAAGATGATGTAACAGTACATCCATCTAGAGTCAAATTATATTTTAGTAGCTTATTTTTAGAGTTTTTGGTCCAATAATTAGAACCTCTGTTTTGTCAGAATTGAGTAGAAGGAAATTTCTGGCCATCCAATCTTTTATTTCATTGATACACTCTGCTAATTTTGAGAATTGTGAAATCTCATCAGGTTTTGAAGAAATATAAAGTTGTGTATCGTCAGCATAGCAGTGGAAACTTATTCCACGATTCCTGATAATATCTCCCAGGGGAAGCATATACATGGAGAAAAGCAGAGGCCCTAAAACTGATCCCTGTAGCACTCCATATTTTACTTTTGTTTGGTTTGACAATTCCTCATTTACATAGAAAAAGTGGTAGCGGTCTGCTAAATATGACCTAAACATGCTAATGCAACTCCACAAATTCCAACATAATTCTCCATCCTATTCAAGAGAATGTCGTGATCTATCATGTCGAATGCAGCACTTAGATCTAAAAGCACTAGAAGAGAAATGCAGCCGCGATCAGATGATAAGAGCAAGTCATTTGCAACTCTGATAAGTGGGGTCTCTGTACTGTGATGAGGCCTAAATCCTGATTGAAATTCTTCATATATACTATTTCTCTGTAGAAATGAACATATTTGGGAGGATACTAACTTTTCTAGTATTTTGGCATAAACGGGAGATTTGAAATCGTTCTATAATTAGCAAGTTCTCCAGGATCAAGTTGTGGCTTCTTAATAAGCTTTCTTTTCTAAAGTTTCTTGGGACATGTCCTAAGCATAGCAAGGAGTTAATGATATTAAGAAGAGGTTCTGAGATTACAGGAGATACCTCTTGTAAGAGCTTAGTTGGTATAGGATCTAACAAACAAGTTGTGGCTTTTGATGTTTCAATAAGTTTTGTTAGCTCTTCATGACCTATGATAGCGAAGGATTGGAGTTGCACATGAGGAAAATTATTAGACACTTTTTTCTGAGGTGCTATGACAGATGATTGCATAATTCCAATTTTATTTCTGATTATTTCAATTTTATCTGTAAAGAAATTCATGAAGTCATTACTCTTCTGCTGCGATGTAATATCCGGTTCTGTTGAGGCTTTATTCCTAACCAATTTAGCCACAATACTGAATAAACATCTAGGATTGTTGTGGTTATTTTCTATGAGTTTACTAAAATATGTTGACCTGGCAGCTTTGAGTGTGTGTTTGTAGCTACAGACACTATCCTTCCATGCACTATGAAATACTTCTAATTTTGTATTTTTCCACATAGCTCCATTTTCCGAGCTGCTCTCTTGAGAGCATGAGTGCGATCAGTGTACCATGGTGCAGGGCTTATTTCTTTAATTTTCTTTAATCGAAGTGGGGCGACAATATCAAGGGTGCTAGAGAAGACTGCATTTAAATTGTTTGTTATTTCATCAAGTTCTTCTGGGCTTTGGGGTTTATTGAGTGTATGAGATAGATCTGGAAGAGTATTAGTGAAGCTATCTTTAGTGGTCGAAAGAATAGTTCTACCTGAATGATAGCGTGGTGTAAATTGAGTAACATTAGTTGAGTGCAGCATACAAGAGACGAGGTAATGATCCGAGATGTCATCGCTCTGCTGCAGAATTTCTTCTATATTATCAACATCAACTCCATATAAAATAATTAAATCTAGCGTATGGTTATGGCGATGAGTTGGTCCTGTTACGTTTTGTCTGACTCCCAGAGAGTTGAGAATATCGATAAATGCTAATCCCAATGTATAATTTTATTATCTATGTGAATGTTGAAGTCACCAACAATTAAGGCTCTATCTACAGTAACTACAAGATCTGATAAAAAATGTGCAAATTCACTAAGTAAATCAGAATAAGGTCTATACACTGTAGCAAGGGTAAAAGACGACAGAGATTTTTTATTTATATTTGACGGTGTCACATTAAGCATTATTAGTTCAAAAGACTTACATTTATATCCTGTCCTCTGAGTAACACCAAAAACTTCACTGTAAATTGTAGCAACACCTCCTCCTCGACCCTTCAGACGACCCTGGGGGAGTAGAGTCATTTAAACTAATATATTCTTCCGGTTTATGCCAGGTTTCAGTCAATGATCTGTAATCATTTCATTGACAATTAGTGCTTTGGTAGAAAGAGATCTAATGTTTAGTAGCCCTATTTTTATATGATGTGTATTTTTAATTTGTTTGTTTTGTTCAAGTTTGACCTTAATCAAATTTTTTCTAAATGATTTAGTGAGGGTATTGTGTTTTGTAGTTTGGGGAACAGACACAGTCTCTATGAGATATCTAGGTGATACAGTCTCTATGTGTTGTATTTTATGTGACCTGTGTGACGTCTCAAGGCAGCTAGCAGACGTTCAGATTAACCAGTTTGTCTGCTTCCTGACCTGGGCCCCAGTTAGTCAATTACTATTATTATTAAGACTATGAGCCAAATTACTAGAGAGAGTGGCACCTTCCCTGGAGGGATGGAGTCCGTCTCTCTTTAGCAGGTCAGGTCTACCCCAAAAACTCTTCCAATTGTCTATAAATCCTATTTTATTCTTCAGACACCACTCAGACATCCAGCCATTCAATGACACTAATCTACTATAAACCTCATCACCACGACGAGCAGGGAGGAGATAACTTCAGAATGTAACATCAGTTACATAATATGAATGACTAAAGGGGCTCAGACACCATTGCCAATCAGAAGATTGGTGTGATTTTATAATGGTTTCAACAAGGTCGTGTGAAGGACACTCTCCATAGCACTTACAGCAATGTCTCGTTCCCTTAATCTTAGGGAACCGAGGTTACATGTGTAACTGGAGACTATTTTTCTGATTAAATGTTGAGGAAGCACAGAACTAACCTGTGAACTATTATATAAACTAATATAACTGTTATTTTTGACATACTGTTTAATATTACCAGGATTTTTTCTCTCCTAACACAATTATGTTCTTTATAAAAACCAAAATAATCAGATTTCCCATGGGATACATGGGCAAAGTAAAGACAACAACAGCTAGAGCACTGCACTAGTATACCGTGAACATGCCAATTCCCTGGGCATGGAAATCGCTACTCTTTTACTCAAAGACGCCTGTCCCTCCAACCGAAATGAAGAAGGGTCTCTACAGCCCTTACTTTGTTGTACCCAAGAAAGGCGGCGGCTTACGACCGATCTTGGACTTGCAAGTTTTCAACCGGGCTCTGCTCAAACTCCCATTCAAAATGCTCACGCAAAAACATATCCTGACTTGCATCCGGCATCTAGATTGGTTTGCAGCGGTAGACTTGAAGGATGCGTACTTTCACGTCTCGATTTTGCCGCAACATCGATCCTTTCTACGGTTTACGTTCGACTGCCAGGCGTATCGGTACAAAGTCCTCCCTTTCGGCCTGTCTCTGTCCCCTCGTGTCTTCACGAATGTCGCAGAGACAGCCCTTGCCCCGCTCCGAGAAGCCGGCATCCGCATACTCAACTACTTCGACGACTGGCTCATCCTGGTCCCCTCACAAGAGTTACTATGCATGCACAGAGACCAGGTGCTCAGGCACCTCAACCGTCTGGGGCTTCAGGTCAACTGGGAAAAGAGCAAGCTCACCCCGGTTCAGAGCATCTCTTTTCTCGGCATGGAGTTAGACTCAGTCTCATTGACAGCACATCTCACCAAAGAGCGTGCGCAGTCAGTGCTGAAATGCCTCGCTTCCTTCAAGCCAGGCACAATGGTCCCTTTAAAACTTTTCCAAAGGCTCCTGGGGAATATGGCATCCTCCGCGGCGGTCGCGCCGCTGGGGTTGATGCATATGAGACCACTTCAGCACTGGTTTCAGACTCGAGTCCCGAGATGAGCATGGCGCCGCGGCACGCACCGTGTGATGATCACCACCGCCTGCCATTGGAAAGGGGCCCCGCTGCGCTGGCACATCAACTGCCTAGAGTTGTTGACTGTTTTCTTTGCCCTGAGGAAATTTCTCCCACTAGTTAGGGACAAACATGTCCTAGTCAGGTCAGACAGCACCGCAATGGTAGCGTACATAAATCGCCAAGGCGGCGTACGCTCCCGCCACATGTCACGACTCGCCCGTCGTCTCCTCCTTTGGAGCTCAAGACTCAGGTCACTGCGTGCCACTCACATCCCCGGCAGCCTCAATGTGATAGCGGATGCGCTGTCACGATAACATTTGCCCTGTGGAGAGTGGAGGCTTCACCCCCAGTCGGTCCAGCTGATTTGGGAATGGTTCGGCAAGGCCCAGGTAGACCTGTTTGCCTCCCGAGAAACCTCCCACTGCCCGCTCTGGTATGCCCGCGCAGAGGCTCCCCTCAGGGCAGACGCACTGACACACAGCTGGCCCACGGGGCTGCACAAGTACGCATTTCCCCCAGTGAGCCTTTTTGCACAGGTGCTGTGCAAGGTCAGGGAGGACGAGGAGCAAGTCACCCTAGTGGCTCCATACTGGCCCACTCGGACTTGGTTTCACGACAGCCCCTCCCTGGCGAATTCCCCTGAGGAAAGACCTTCTTTCTCAGGGACGGGGCACGCTTTGGCATCCGCACCCAGACCTCTGGAACCACCACGTCTGGCCCTTGGACGGGACGTGGAAAATATAGCCGGTCTACCACCGGCTGTCGTAGACACGATTAACCAAGCCAGAGCCCCTTCCACCAGGCACCTTTACGCCCTAAAGTGGCACCTTCTCGCAAATTGGTGTTCTTCCCGAGCTGAAGACCCACAGAGGTGCGCAGTTAGGTCAGTGCTTTTATTTTTACAGGAGAGGTTGGAGGGGAGGCTGTCCCCTTCCACCCTTAAGGTGTATGTCGCCGCCATCGTGGCTCACCACGATGCAGTAGACGGCAAGTTTCTGGGTAAGCATGACTTAATTATCAGGTTCCTATGAGGCGCCCAGAGGTTAAATCCCTCCCGGCTAAGCCTGTTCCCCTCCTGGGATCTCTCAGTGGTCCTCATGGGCCTCCAGAGACCCCCCCTCCGAGCCGCTAGATTCAGCTGGACTCAGGGCCCTCTCTCTCAAAATGGCTCTGCTGATCGCGCTCGCCTCCATCAAGAGTGTCGGGGATCTGCAAGCGTTCTCTGTCAGTGACACTTGCCTGGAGTTTGGTCCGGCAGACACATATGTGATCCTAAGACTGCGGCCGGGCTACTTGCCCAAGGTTCCTACCACGCCCTTCAGAGATCAGGTAGTGAGCCTGCAAGCGCTGCCCCGGGAGGAGGCAGACCCAGCCCTTTTGTTGCTGTGTCCGGAACGTGAATTGCGTACCTATTTGGACCGCATGCAGAGCTCTAGACGTTCTGAGCAGCTCTTTGTCTGCTTCGGGGGACAGCGGAAAGGGAACACTGTCTCCAAACAGAGGCTCGCCCACTGGAATGTCGATGCCATTTCATTGGCTTATCATACCCAGGCCGTGCCCCCCCCCTTGCAGGTTCGAGCGCACTCAACCAGAAGTGTTGTGTCCTCGTGGGCACTGGCCAGGGGTACCTCCCTGGCAGACATTTATAGAGCAGCGGGGTGGGCAACACCTAATACCTTCGCAAGATTTTACAATCTCCTGGTTGAGTCAGTATCGTCCCTTGTTCTCTCAGGTCCGAGCCCGTAGAACTCGGTAACACGCTGACGAACTGGCCGGGTGAATCGCTTGCGCCTAGTGCCCTTTCCCTCAGCTGAGGCAAAACCGTGCGCCTGTCTCTCCCAGGAGACCCCATCTCTCGGATCCCTGGATGATTCCTCCCTAGCCCTCATGGGTCCGCAGTTCAGCGGAGGAACTCGCCAACCCAATCCACTGTGGGTACTTAATCTACCCTGTACTGGAATAGGTGCTCCACAGGTCAAAGACTCCTACTGTATCAGCAGTTCACATACACTGCTCAGCGCATGGCACGATCCAATTGGGACCCCTAGTGTCACTTCTTCAACACAACGTCGAAGTTACGTACGTAACCTCAGTTCCCCGATGGAGGGAACGAGACGTTGTGTCTTCCCTGCCACGTCGCTGAGCCGAGCCACTGTTGTGGCCGGACCATTTCCGGCTCCTCAGAAAAATCCTGAATTAACTCATAGTATTTCCTCGCCTTTATACCCTTATGTCCGGGGGCAGGGTATGCAAATACTCTCTGCCAACTTCTCATTGGCCTTTTTTCATAGATCAGAGGCATATTCGGCGCTCAAGAGAGACCCCTAGTGTCGCTTCTTCAACACAATGTCTCGTTCCCTCCATCGGGGAACTGAGGTTACATACGTAACCTAGACGTTTATCATTTGATCAATTCATAAATGTTAGAGGTTAAAGATTTAGCTCTATTTAATGTTATTTATTGACAATGAATATTTCTTGTTCAATGTCACCATTACAGTGATTAGTTTTCCCTAGCTTGGGACTTTATAATTTCTTTATTAATAACTTACTCCCAGCCACTACAAACATTTTTCAAGTGAAAACATGTGTTAGCTCTATGGCATAAGGGAGCATAATGGAGGTTTGAAGTCTGACTTTAAACCAGTGTAACACCAAATCAATACTTATTGTGTGATTATTAAGTGTGATGTGACACATCTTTGAAAATATTGTATATTTTGACTGATCAGTTACAGAACTGTTAATATTGAGAATTGTTATTGAGACATGTCACATGACTTTTAATAAATAACTCTTTGCTACACATTATATTGATTTATGGAATCAATTAGACACCTGCAGACATCAACATTTGGGATATAAATCTCATCAATGGTGACAATTATCAAAAATAATTTTCAGATGAAAAGAAAAAACAGTGAACATTACAAAACAAGCTGTTAAAAGGGACATCAACAAAAAAACATTATCATAGATAAAACCTGCAAGTAGTAAATAAAAGGTCAACAGCATAATTCATGCTGCATTGCATGCTGGTTACCAGCATCATTGGTTCATCTTTGTAATTCTACACCACAGTACTTCTAAATCACAGTGTAGAGTCACAATTAATCTTGTAACTTCAGTCACATATATCTGTTGTAATTTAACAGTACCAGTATGTATTTTTACAGTACAATTGTAATAAATGATTTATGGTACTCATGTCTTATTTACAATAACTTATGGGAAACCAGAGTTGCAGTAACTTTAAATAATTTTTTTTAAAAATGTACACATGCTTGCATGTGTCCACATACAGTTGGACACATGCTGAGCCAGCTCACTGTGTCATTAGTGTGAGCCAGTCTGCTCTTCTTCTAATGCAGATGCACAGAAGTTGACAGAGAATGACACCAACAGCACTTGTGTCAAACTGACAAGAAAGGTCTTACACCTTTGCCCTACAAGTATCATGAAGAGGAATAGTTTATCAACCTTTTCTAAATTATATAGATACATAGAGACACAGACAAAGACTAAGGTGTGAGGACTGAAAAAACAGTGCAGTGATCAGAATGCAGATAGCGCTTTCGGTTTGAATGGACAGGCAACCTCCTCCTTCTGCTGTCCACATTCTCTCTCCTTTCACACTCTAGCTGAACATATGGAGAGCACTAAAAAGGTGCTATCTTGGTAAATGCTGTCTTGGTAAAATCTCTCATTCAGAATGTTTCATTGAGTTTGTGACCATCTGGATATTTAAGTTTACTGCTGGAAAACTTTATCAATTTAGAATAGGAATTAGATAACATATTTTTTTTTTATTCAATACACTGTTCCGCACCTTTTTTCTATTCAAACATTTGCTTATCCATGAAGAAGAACACTTTATCTTATTCAGTGTGCCTCTTGTTTTCTGTCTTCATTTAACTAGTTTCTTAATGGTATGCACCATGAAGATATTTGAGCTGGGCCAACATTTGTGCTGTGTATCTGCAGATCGATGAGTGGTCTTAAGTTTATCTGATTTTCCACTGGCCGGACAGGGAACAGGTCGATGGGACGCTGCCTGTGTCAAGTTGACCTTTTCAGGGCATCGGCGGCTGGTAGTCCCCTGGGCCCCGCTCCTATTGCTGTGTCAAACGCTGAGTGACACCGGTCTGTTCCACTCAAACACAAAGTCCGGCTAGATGTCTATATTGCGCTGTCGTGGCAGTGACAGAGATTGGCCACAGTATTTGTGAGCTGTCCTTTACCACTGACACTTTTCCAATGAATGCAGGCTAATTTATGTTGTCAAATCTCCTCTGTGCAAAAATGAAAGCTAATTGAGTCATTATCCGCTAATTCAAGCCAGGATTGCTTGTGTAAATTGGCTTACTTTGTAAAGCCATCTTCCAATAATCTCTCTCTGTGTCGGTCTCTCTCACACACTCTCTAACTAGAGCTAAAGGTTTTTATATTGCTCCGCAGTACTCTTATTCACAACTAACTTTTGTATTAAAACATTTTGTAGTAATGTTATTTATTGCATTGAGTGACATTTTGAGACAATGCGTTGATCATCAGGTGGGCATGTTTCATTGATTATAGGTTTATGTGTGTGGAAAACTACTTGTTATGTATATACAATATCAAAAGACTTGTTCATTCTCTGTGGGTGTGTGTGAATGTATCTGTACCTCATTGTGAATGTACACTACAAATGCGAATATTGCAATGGTGGCGCATGTGTGTACTGTTTTTTTTGTTTTTGCTAGTCTTAATTTACTTGGTTAAGTTGCTGGTTACTGTGGTGAATTGCATCATTGTGGCAATTGGGATTTTGACACTAAATGTTTAATCCCATTCATTTTAGTCCCATTGCTAAGGGACATAGAACTATCTCTCATGTTCATAATGCCATGAACCGATCACTTATTATACTGAAACATGTATACTTGCCTCTGCATTATATATGAATAAATTAAGAGAAAGAGAAATACAGAGTAAAAAACAGAGATGAAACCACCAATGTAATATCTAAGAACATAAACATTTATCCAATTAAGAACATTAACCTTTCATAATCTAATTAGAGAATTATTTAATTTTTCACAGGCTAATGTCTGAGCCACAGCATCATTCATTATGCAGCTCAATGGCTTGTTTATGAATCGGTGTAGATTTTTCCAGAAGGACAGTAGCACTCTCATCATCAGGATTAATTAAGATGTTTTCTGCATGGCTAATGCATTCATAGCCATCACCATGACAATTGTTGAGCACCTCTAACTCCATGTGTGTGTCTGTGTATAGATCGTTAAGTTGGCAATAAGCAAATCTGAATGCATTTTACAGTTGGTTGTGGTTTATAGTGGGAGTGAATGTAATGATCTTTCCTACTCTGTGAGAGTTGCAGAAATAAAACTGTCCATTTCTCTTACTCAGTGGTTTCTTTTGAGAATAAACAGAGTAATTTGTCTGTATCTTGAGGTTTTAATGGAGTAAATGTGAGACTAACATCTGACACCCACCCTGACCCCACTGCTGCAATAGGCAGTGAAAGACCCCTACACTAAACACTTTAATTTGCCATTAATTAGTAATTGGATTTTAAAGCTCTCAAAATGTAAACACTTTATGGGCTTACACACAATATCCAAATACAATCAGTTGTACCCCTAATATTACTGTAGGAAGTGTGCTTTTATGGTCTGATTAATACAGTCAAATAAACTGTAGGCCTGTTCACTAATAATTATTCATCCATATGTATACAGTATATATATACAGTTGAAATCAGAAGTTTACATACACTTAGGTTGTTAATTAAAACAAATTTTTTAACTACTCCACAGATATATGAGCAAAGTTTAGTTTTGGCAAGTCATTTAGGATATCTACTTTGTGTATGGCATAAGTATTTTTTCCAACAATTGTTTACAGACAGATTGTTTCACTTTTAATTGACTATATCACAATTCCAGTGGTTCAGAAATTTGCACACACTAAGTTAACTATGCCTTTAAGCAGCTTGGAAAATTCCAGAAAATTATGTTAAGCCTTTAAGCAATTAGTCACATGACATTAGACAATGCAAGAGTGGCTTAGGGACAACACTATGAATGTTCTTGAGTGGCCCAGCCACTTTAGCCCAGCGACTTTAACACAATCGAATATCTCTGGAGATACCTGAAAATGGTTGTCCACTGATGGTGTTCATTCAACTTGACTGAGCTTGAGATGATCTGCAGAGAAGAATGGCAGAAAATTCCCAAATCCAGGTTTGCAAAGCTTGGCGCATGTGGAGCGGAGGGGGGCGGGGCCGGTCGGAATATCGCGCGCCCGGTCCCCAATCAGCCTGATGAGGCGCGCGAGGGATAAAGGCGGCCGGTGACGATTGTTCGAGAGAGAGAGAATTACGGACATGTCCGTCATGTGTGTTTATGTTTGTGCTTTGAGTTTTATTAAATATGATTTATGTTGACTAGCCGGTTCTCGCCTCCTCCTTGCCCATCCTTTAACTGTTTTACAGCGCATTATACCCAAAAAAGACTTGAGGCTGTAATCGCTGCCAAAGGTGCTTCAACTAAATTCTGAGTTAAGGGTCTGAATACTTATGTCAATGTGATATTTAATTTTTTTCTTTTTAATACATTTGCAAAGTTATCAAAAATCAGGTTTTTTGTTTTGTCATTCTGGGGTATGGAGTGTAGATTGATGTGAAAAAAATAATAATTAAAAGCATTGTAGCATAAGGCTTGAACATAACAATATGTGAAAGAATTAAGGGGTCTGAATAGTTTTTGAATGCACTGTATATATGTAATTTTGCACTGTATTTTGATGAGCCAAAACATTATGACCATTCACAGGTGAAGCGAATAACGTTGATCATCTCTTAACAAAGCCGTCAAGGTCTGGGTAGATTAGATGTTAAGCGAACAATCAGTCCTCGTAGTCAACTTGTTGAATGCAGGAGAAATATGCAGGAGTAAAGACCTTTGCGACTTTGACAAGAGCAAAATAGTTATGGCCAGACGACTGGTCAGAGCATCTCTGAAATGGCAAGGCTTATGGGGTGCTCCCGGTCAGCAGTGATGAGCACTGACAATGGTCCGAGGAGGACAACCGGTGACAGGGTGATGGGTGCCCAAGGCTCATCGATGGCAACAAAGGCTATCCTGTCTGGTTCGAACCAATAGAAGATCTACCGTCACAGAAAATGCTAATGATGGTTACGGGAGGAATGTATCACAACACGCAGTGCATCACACCCTGCTGCGTATGGGGCTGTGTAGCCGCAGACTGGTCAGAGTGTTCATGTTGAGAACTGTCAGCCATCAGATGTACCTATAAAGGGCATGCGGGCATTGGAACTCGATCTTGGAGCAGTGGAAGAAGGTTGCCTGGTCCGATGAGACCTGTTTTCTTTTACATCACGTGGACGGCCGTGTATGTGTGCGCTGGAAGTGATGGCACAAGGATGCACTGTAGGAAGATGACAAGCCGGTGGTTATAGTGTGATGCTCTGGGCAATGTGCTGGGAAACCCTGGGTCCAGCTATTCATGTGGATGTCAGTATGACAGATGCCACCTACCTAAACATTGTTGCAGACCAGGTACAACCCTTCATGCAATGGTATTCCCTTTCAGCAGGATAATGCGCCCTGCCACACTGCACACATTGTTCCGGAATGGTTTGAGGAACATGTTGAAGAGTTCAAGGTGTTGCCTTGGCCTCCAGATTCCCCAGATCTTAATCCAATTGAGCATCTGTTGGATGTGCTGGACCAACAAATCCGATCCATGGCTGCTCCACCTTGCAACTTACAGGATTTGAAGGATCTGCTTCTTATGTCTTGGTGCCAGATACCAAAGGACATAAAAAGGATTTCCATACTGACTGAACAGTCTTAGCTGGTTTAAGCTGGTCTCTCATTCTGCTCAACTGGTTTAGGTGGAGTCCAGCTGGTCTCCCAGGCTTACCAGCTAAAAAGTGCACAAAACTCCTTCAAAAACCCTTCAAAACCAGCCAAAAGACCAGTCTGACCAGGCTAGGTGACCAGCCAAAATCAGCCAACCAGCCATGGTTTCCTAAAGGTTGTATAGGTAAAATAATTTCAAGTGATTGTGGTTAGCTTGAGTTCCACTGTTATCTGCAAGCCCATTCTTTATTCTAATTTAAGCCTTTGAGCCCCATGGGCATCCTGACCGCTGCCTTATGCTGGTAATAAATAGGTGTGGCTGTGACCTGGTTTGTCTGGTTGCCTCCTAATGAATTATTTCAAGCCATGGTGTACAAAGGCCCAATAATGCCATCACAATTTTGGGTAATGTTTTTTGGATAACTCCACAGGGAAAAAGGAGAATAATGAGATTCAGACATTTTTTGTTCATTCCAAAATGTCTGTTTGCATGTCTGGCCTTGCCATGCTGAATACATTATTTATATTTGCAGTGTTACAAAGTATTTAAGTTATGATTTTTTTTTCATGAGTTTGCATTAAAAGGCTGAGGCAGTTCATATTTAATTTTTTTTTATAAGTACTGCTGCAGTATGAGAGGAGGTGTAGGCTAGTAAAGCAACCATTCTATGGAATAATTAAAATATAGCTCACTGCATTTTATTTGCAGCCAGTGCCATAAAATTTCCCATCTTCTCCCGCTCTACCGAAATAGTACATTAGTCAAGTGCTTTTTTAAAACTTTCTAAAGCCTGGTATGATATAGTGTTTCATATTATGTTGACGAGTTTAACATTCACATACTAATGGATTAACAGATTCTTACAATCGTTATATGGCTGTTCTATGACACCTGTGACATCAGTCATAATAGCCATATAATGCCCTCTGTCTGAGATAAATGGTCTTATTGGATTTACATGTATGAGATATATAAGAGACCAAATTGGAAGCGAGAGGAAGACAGTGTCAAACTGATAGTAGTCAGCCAAGTGAAGGTTGCAAGAGATTGACACAATCACGGTAATTTGAAATCACAGCATTTCTGTCAGTTTGCATTCATGACACTGTCTGGGTAAAGCTGGAGAAAAAAGTGCGGGAAAGGTGTGCATTGATACTTCAAATCACCTTAGCAACCATTTAGCTTCTGATTGCAGGGACTCTGCATATTAAGTTGTGACAAGCTGTGAAACTATCGAATTATCTTAGTGTGTGATTGTATCTCTGAGTGCGATTGCAAGACTGTCAGAGATGTGATTTAATCTATTTATAACAGTGCTAACGTTTCTCTGCATCCCTGTCTGAGCACATCAGTTCATGCTCACTAACCAAACACAGTTTGGAGGGAGAGATAGAAGAGGGGGAAGACTATGAAATATAAAAGTTTCAATAGCTAGTAAAGTGACTGATTAAAAAGCAATAATAAAAACAGAAGAGACAGGATGATTTTTGAAAATGTTTCTTGTCAGTGGTTTTCCAACAAACTGAAAAAAGTTGCAAAACTAATTTACATATATCTTCTTAAACTTTACCATAAATTCACTTAAGTTGATGCATAACTTTTTATAACAAGCTTCAACGTGATTTTTTAAATGGCATATTTAGAAATGTAATATAGTGTATACAAAGAAAAAACAGTTTCACATTGCTAATTGCTTTTAGGGAAGCACAGAACATGCTGGTTAGGTTTAAAATGTATAACTTAGTTTCTAAGTAAATATACCATTGTATAAAGAGAACTCTTAATTTGTCACGATTCCCTTGTTGTCTGCCCTGGGTTTCACTTGTCATTGTTAAATGTACTACACTTCCCAGAATCCACCTGCCATCACCACTGCCATTTTGTTCATTGTTCTCACCTGTGTCTAGTTCAGTCATCACTCCCTGGTTATTTAAGCCCTGCTTTTTGTTCACTCCTTGTCATTCGTTGTATGTTGTAGCCTGGTATGTGTCCTCCTGCCCTATTGTTTTAGTTTATGTTTTGTTTCCCCATTGTGGGCTTTCCTTTGTGTTTTGCCTGTATTCTAGTCAATAAAGATAACTGCACTTGGATCCTCAACCTTCATCTGCCTTCGCTGCCTCATTCGTAACATAATTAGTTCAGTTTGAACACTTTCCCAGTTCCTTTTTTCTTCAACTTGAAGTAGATCTATAGACCTACAGATTTTCACTTAAGGGGCACTTTGAATTATGCAGATAAATGCAAGAAGCTTTGGCAATGAAACAGGACTTTTAAAGGAATATTTCACCCAATAATAAAAAGGAAATTAATTGAAATGAATAATGAAAATCTAACTTACACTCATGCCATTCAAAACCTGTATGATTTTTATTATGCAGAACAAAAATTATAAGCAAAGCATGTCGGCTGTTTCACAAATCGCATGCTCCTTAGCCGAAGCACCGCGTGAGTCTGAGCTCCACTCCGTCAATTGCTTTTTGCATTGTTATTGTAACATCAAGAGTTTTCTAAGTGTAAATTAGGCTGCTTGAGCATTCAGTTTTGGATCAAGTTTTGAAAAGTAACCGTGTAACCTTATGAAAAAAAAATAGTTGTGTGCAACTTTTAAATTGCAAATATTATTAGAAAGCTTTTTTCTTGGAATTAGACCTCCTTGGTTCTTTTTTTTGTTCGTGGACGTGTTTTTAAAATGTCAGTTGGTATTATTAGTTGACCACCACATAATGTATGATGTCGTAGAGTGTCTTATTCATTGTGAAACTGTGTTTTCGTAATGGCATGAATCTTGGCCTATACTTAAAATGCACGGACCACCACTGCCGTCTACCCAACATGATTCAAAGGGTACACCGCAGAATGCTCAGTGAGGTAAAGAGAACCCTAGAGTGATGGCTAAAGACTTGAAGGGATCAGTGGAACTGGTTAACATCTCTGTTCATGAGTCTACAATGAGGAAAGCATTAAACGGGTATGGTGTCTATGACAGGACACCACAAAGGAAGCCGCTGCTTACCAACAGGCTGCACACCTGAAGTTTGCCAAAGACCATCTTGATACTCCACAACTATTGTGAAAATGTTTTGTGGACTGATTTAACTAAGGTTGAATTGTTTGGGACGAACACAGAGCAATATGTATGGTGTAAAAAGGGCACCACATACCGACATGAAAACATCATCCCAAAGGTGCAGTACGGTGGAGAGAGCATCATGATTTGGGGCTGTTTGTCAGGGTGGCTGTGCAGCTAAAGCCGAGTAGAAATTAATTTACAGCAACTGAAAATGCTTGGTTGAGGTTACTGCTGCCAAAGAGGATCGACCAGTTATTAAATCAAAGGGTTCACATACTTTTTCCACAGAACTTTGAATGTTTAATGGGATATATGGGATAATGAAATATTATAATTGTTTGTGTGTTGTTAGCTGAAGCACATTGTGTTTGTATATACTTGTGACTTTGAAGATGAGATCCCATTTTATGACCAAATATACAGAAAACCAGCTAATTCCAAGGGTTCACATGATTTTTCTTGCCACTATATTTATTTAATGGCTTTCATTGTCATATATGGTGAAGATTCTGACAATACAAACAGTCATCTTGTCTTTATGTACCTTTTTTAATCTAAACAATGAGCTTTTGGGGTTTTGAAGTGAATGGGCACTAAAGTGTGCTTTATGCTTGCCAAAATTATTGGTCCCCCACAATCACTAAATGGTCAATGAATACATGTATTTTTTTAGCGAAATGTTTCCTGTTGAACAAGATGTTATTAGCTAATCAGCTAATTAAAACCCCTGGGTTTAATTAGGCCAATAGAACACACACACACACACACACACCATCTACATCTCACTGCTATGTCAGAGTGATTGTTAATTACTTCATTGTTCATTAGTGACAGAGCCTCAGGCCTTAGAGAACTGGATATAAAAGGCATAAACAAGAAGTACTGCTGTAATTATATACACACTCAATTATTTTTCCCACAATCCCACCTTTAGCTATCCTTTGAGTTGGCATACTTTGTGTATAAAAGATGTGTGGAACTTCCTCCATCATATTGGTTGAATTTTTGCTGTGCTTTGGTTTCTCACCTTCCTCAGTGAATTACTTACCAAACGACCAATTGATCCATTGATTTCCTTCAGACAGCTGTCTTTATGGTACTTTGCAAAACATAATTACATTTAATACATTTTCATGAAATGTTTATTTTCAATAAAATTACTTTTTAATTTTTTATTATTCAAATAATTTGCATTATTTGCAAATTATTTGAGATTTATGTAATTTGAGATTTATATCTAAATTATATAATTTAAGAACAAGCATAAAGACCATTCAAGAGCAGGGTAGATTGGTGTTGCTCAAAAAGACTGAGGTTGTCTTATGTAATGAGAAAAAGTTATATAATCTCTCCTGCTCTCTGTAGTCTTTTTTTTTTTCAATCATCCTTTTATAACCTTGCAAATTTTTTCACGTTTGTTTCAATGTCTTATATTCCTTTTCTCCTCATTTTGTTATCCACAGCTGTATGTGAGGGGGTGTGCTCATGGGCACATGTCTGTGCAAATACATGATGAGGCCTTTATATGAAAGATGGTTAACAGAGGAGCTGGACAGGTGTGTTCTGTATGTGGGAGGTTGGTTGAGTTAGAGTTTGGAGAACAGGTCTGTGTGTGTGTGTGTGTGTGTGTGTCTGGAGCTTAGAATTCAAAGCCTAGCGATAAATCATTCAGAACCTCCCTCTGTAATCACACACACTCAAGAGTTGTGATGTATGAGCCGTGTCAGATTCAGCAGCCCCATGACACACACTTCACAAAGGAACACTGGCAAGCACACACACACAATGTGCTGGAACAGGGGAGCAGTAGGAGAGGATTAGCAGTGGTATTTGGGTAACCACATGGTACACACTCATCCTCTGTCTCGCTCTAGTTTTTGCTATTCCACTGTATCTTCCCCTTACATTCTTGTCTCTTTTTAGTCTTCTCAGTTAAATATAGAAATCACCACCATCACTGCATCTGGTAAGAAGAGATGTTAGTAAGTATAATGGCATGCTTAGGCAATATATTACATGATAGGGCTGCACAATTATGACAAAAATTATAATTGTTGATTATTTCCCTTGATATTGTAATTGTTGTTCAATTTATGTTAAAATCCTTATATTGGGTGGAATAGCTGTATACGTATATTCAGGGTTGGGGAGTAATGGAATACATGTAACGTGATTATGTATTTAAAATATGAATTATTAGTAACAGTATTCCACTACAGTTACAATTTAAATAATTGGTAATCAGAATACAGTTACATTCAAAATCTATTTTGATTACTGAAGAGATTAATTTGCAATTTATTTTCTTTTGATTCATTTAATGTTTAGACTATTCAGTTGGAAAACATTTATCCATTTAAATGTTGCAATCTGAGGAGCATTTGAACAGGGGTGAAACACTTTCTTATGATGTGTGAAGTTCATACTGTTGAAGTTCAAACTGTTGTTTGAAAAGGTGGGTATGATGTCATTGAGGAACTTTCCCTTGGAAATAATTCTACATTTTAACAAAACAAAACAAAAAACAGTTAGAAGCACTTTGACAGATGAAACGTAAATCCAATAAGTACATGATTACATACCTGTCATGGTTCATCGATCCATGTGTTCATTCCGTCATCTGTTGGTGTGTTTATAGGTGTGTGGGTGTGTGTGTGTGTAGTGCTCGTTTGTTGCTTAGCACCAGCTGATTACTCCACTGCCGTCAGCTGCTACTAATCACTACTGCTTGTTAGCTACCTTTATCTAGCTGGTAATTGTCATGCATGGTGTCGGTTTGTTATTCATGTTTGTGCTTTGTTACCAAGTCTTGTGTCCTAGTTCCTTACGGGTGCAACCCGATTTCCCCTTTACCTCCAGTCTACTGAGGACTCCTCTAGGAGTTTGGTTCCTGACGCTGACCTGTGTTCACGCTATATTCCAGCCTGCTTACCTTTTCTTTCCCCACTGAGGAATCTAAGGTGGCTTTTGTTATCACACTTTTATCGGGGAGAGCCGCGACTTGGGGAACTACTGTGTGGGAACAGCGACTTCCTTGTTGTGACTCGTTTGATAGTTTTTCACACGAGCTCAGAAAGGTCTTTGATCGCGCAGCCTCCGGTAGAGACGCAGCGCACATTCTCGCGGAGTTGCGTCAAGGAGATCGTCCAGTCACGGACTATTCCATTGAGTTCCGCACCTTGGCTGCGGAGTGTGGCTGGAATTCGGAGGCTCAATGGGACATGTTGTTACACAGACTCTCTGAGCAGATCAAGGACGAGATTTATGCCTTGGATTTACCCACGGGGGTGGATAAACTCATCGACCTAGCCATTCTGGTGGACTAGCGACTACGACGACGGGGACCACGAACACAGGGAGGTTGGCTGGTTACTGCTCAGTCTAACGTATCTTTTCCTGCGGTGGAGACTGCAGACTCTTTTTCAGGTCCTGAGCCGATGCAGATGGGCAGATCTCGCCTATCGCAAAGGGAGAAGCAGAGAAGGAGAGAGAGAGGACTATGCTTATATTGTGGAGCCGCTGGCCACATTGCTCTCCAATGTCCAGTAAAAGCCTGCGCCTGCCAGTAGGTAAGAGGTTACTGACGGGTGGATCTATTTTGACTAAATCCCCTTTTTCTGCCACTCATCTCACTGTCAGTTTAAGACTTTCTGCTCAGAACGTTGACTGTGAAGCTCTGATAGACTCTGGGACAGAGGGTAATTTTTTAGACTTTAACTTCGCTCAGAAACTCTTGATCTGTGAGGACACTCCCTCAACCCATTTCTATAGTAGCGCTTAACGGCCAACTGTTACCCTCTGTTACTCATTCCACGGCCTTAGTGAGACTCGTTACCTCTGGTAACCATTCAGAGGAGATTAAGTTTCTCTTAATCCACTCTCCTTCCGCTCCTGTGGTACTTGGCCATCCTTGGCTGGCACTCCATAACCCGCATATTAATTGGTGCAGGAATTCTGTTTTGTCTTGGAGTGAATATTGTCATGCTTCTTGTTTAATGTCTGCATGTTCTCCAGTGTCTTGTGTTGTGTTTCAGGATGAACACACGGCTCTATCTAACGTGCCACGTGAGTATTTCGACCTGCAGGAAGTGTTCAGTAAGTCTCGGGATGCTTCTCTCCCTCCGCATCATCCCTATGACTGTGCCATAGATTTACTGACAGGTATGTCTCCGCCGAAAGGCAAGTTATACTCACTTTCCATCCCAGAAAGGGAGGCCATAGAGAAGTATATTTCTGATTCTCTAGCCTCTGGGTTCATCTGTCCCTCCTCTTCTCCAGCGGGGGCAGGGTTCTTTTTTGTGGGTAAGAAGGATGGCTCTCTGTGACCTTGTATTGACTACCGAGGGTTGAACAACATCACGGTAAAGAATACCTATCCTTTACCGTTGATGTCTTCGGCTTTTGAGAGGTTGCAGGGAGCATCCATCTTCACAAAATTGGATTTACACAACGCTTATCATTTGGTCCGCATGAGGAAGGGGGATGAATGGAAAACCGCTTTTAACACCCCCAGGGGTCATTTTGAATATTTGGTCATGCAGTTCGGCCTGTCTAACTCCCCTGCGGTTTTCCAGGCACTTGTTAATGACGTGCTGAGAGATATGGTAGATCAGTTCATATATGTCTACCTGGATGACATACTGATATTTTCTTCTTCTCTCCAGGAACACGTTCAGCACGTCAGGCGAGTGCTCCAGAGACTGTTAGAGAATGGGCTTTTTGTCAAGGCGGAGAAATGTTCGTTCCACGCTCAGTCGGTTCCATTTCTGGGTTATATCATCTCCTCCGAGGGGGTGCGCATGGATCCCGACAAGGTTAAGGCTGTGGTGGATTGGCCAACTCCAGATTCCCGTAAGGCCCTACAGAGGTTTCTGGGGTTCGCCAATTTTTACCGGCGTTTCATTCGCAATTTCAGCCAACTAGCCGCTCCTCTGACCGCCTTGACCTCTTCCAAGACTACGTTCAGGTGGTCTGGTGTAGCTGAAGCTGTGTTTACCAACCTCAAAAGCCACTTTGTTTCGGCTCCCATTCTTATAGCCCCTGATCCTTCACGTCAGTTTGTGGTGGAGGTCGACGCGTCAGAGGTGGGGGTAGGAGCAGTTCTTTCCCAGCGCCGCCATGGATCGACAAGATGCATCCTTGCGCGGTTTTTTTCTTATCGTTTGTCTCCTGCGGAATGTAACTATGACATTGGTAACAGAGAGCTGCTGGCAGTCAAGTTAGCATTGGAGCAATGGCGTCATTGGTTAGAGGGTTCAGGGGTACCCTTTATCGTCTGGACTGATCATAAGAACCTTGAGTATATCAGATCAGCTAAACGACTCAACTCCAGGCAGGCTCGGTGGGCACTTTTTTCGGTCGTTTCGAGTTTTCCTTGTCGTATCGTCCGGCTCCAAAAACATCAAGCCTGATGCTTTGTCTCGTATTTTTGATCGTTCCGTTCAGCCCGTCTACTCCCGAGTGCATTTTTCCTGAGAGACTCATTGTCTCCACACTCGTTTGGGAGGTCGAGTCGAAGGTCCGTGCGGCCTTAGAAGGGGTAACGCCTCCGCCCGATTGTCCACCGAGTCGCTTATTTGTACCGGAGGGGTCAAGGTCCGACGTAATCCGGTGGGGTCATTGTTCTACTATAGCATGTCACCCAGGAGCTAATCGCACCAGTTTTTTGGTCAGGCAACGATTCCGGTGGCCCTCTATGGCTCGCGACATTCAGAGTTTTGTATTGGCATGTTCGGTCTGTGCTCGTGGTAAGACTTCCAACCGCTGTCTGTCCCTTCTAGACCCTGGTCCCACATCGCGCTAGATTTTGTCACTGCCCTCCAATTCGGTCGTTTTGACCGTAGTGGACCGATTCTCGAAGGTGGCCCATTTCATTCCCTTGCCTAAATTACTGTCTGCCAAGGAGACAGCGGTTGCTGTTGTAGATAACGTCTTTCGATTACATGGCCTCCCGACGGACGTGGTCTCGGACAGGGGTCCCCAATTTATTTCCAAATTTTGGAGAGAGTTTTGTCGTTTATTGGGGGCGAGTGTCAGTCTTTCTTCTGGGTTTCACCCTCAGAGCAACGGGCAGACCGAGCGTGCCAACCAAGACTTAGAGAGAGTGTTGCGATGTTTGGTTTCTCAAAATCCTTCCTCCTGGAGCCAGAAGCTCTCATGGGTGGAGTACGCACATAACTCGTTACCAGTGTCATCCACGGGCCTATCTCCATTTGAGGGTAGCGTAGGGTACCAGCCACCTATTTTTCCCAGTCTGGAATCCGAAGTCACGGTCCCTCTGCTCACGCCTAGTCCAGAGGTGCCACCAGCACATGGACCAGAGCCTGCGAGACTCTGCTCCAGGTGAGGGCGCGACTAAGGCCAAGGCCGATCGCCACCGGTCAAAGCCTCCCGTATGCGTTGTGGGTCAAAAGGTGTGGCTTTCTACTAAGAATATTCCGCTCCGTTCGTGTCTAATAAACTTGCTCCTAAATTTATCGGCCCGTTCACTGTCACCAAGATCATTAGTCCGGTGACAGTCCGTCTCAAACTTCCTCCAGCGTACAGGAGAATTCACCCCGCCTTTCATGTCTCCAAATTGAAACCGTTTTTCGGTCTAACCTTAATCCGCCGATGCCGGTTCCCCACCGCCGCGACTTCGTAGACGGGAGCCTACATATTCGGTTAATCGTATTCTGGACTCTAGATGGAGGGGACGTGGATTCCAGTACTTGGTGGACTGGGAGGGTTACGGTCCGGAGGAGAGGAGTTGGGTTCCTGCTAGGGACATACTGGATCACTCCCTTATCGAGGATTACAATCGTCAGGTAGGCTCTCCTGGGAGTGCCAGGAGGCACTCTTAGGGGACGGGGTACTGTCACGGTTCATCGATCCATGTGTTCATTCCGTCATCTGTTGGTGTGTTTATAGGTGTGTGGGTGTAGTGCTCGTTTGTTGCTTGGCACCAGCTGATTACTCCACTGCCGTCAGCTGCTACTAATCACTACTGCTTGTTAGCTACCTTTATCTAGCTGGTAATTGTCATGCATGGTGTCGGTTCGTTATTCATGTTTGTGCTTTGTTACCAAGTCTTGTGTCCTAGTTCCTTACGGGTGCATCCCGATTTCCCCTTTACCTCCAGTCTACTGAGGACTCCTCTAGGAGTTTGGTTCCTGACGCTGACCTGTGTTCACGCTATATTCCAGCCTGCTTACCTTTTCTCGAGACTGTCACTTCTAGAGCGCCCGCCTGCTCGCGGCCGTTGTAGTATTTCCCTGTGCTGTCAGTCCTTAATAAACTGTTCACTTGCACTTGGATTTGTGACTCATCAATGTGACAATACCTTTCAATGTTTTTTATGTGGGTAGGGTATTTTTACATGAAATGCTAACCAATGTAGCCTTTAACATTGTATAGAAAGCTACAAATAATATATTTTTTGCCTCATTCTATGAACAGAATTCACATACGATTAAAAAAGGATGTTGTTGTGTACATTCTGCGGAGTTGTGAAGTTTGGAGCTGCTAGATAACCTTGTGGAAATTGTCATGTGAACCTTTAGCTTTTTGCTAAGCTAATATGCAATTTGTTGTCTTTACAAGAATCTATTACCAGGTACGTTTACATTTTATAATGTATAAATATATAAAGTAGGAAAATTATATATATATAATTTTCCTACTTTATATATTTATAGTCAAAACACGTGGAAAAAATTGCCAGTACTGAATAAGTAATCCAAAGTATTTAGATTAAATTACTGACCTTGAGTAATCTAATGGAATACTTTACAAATTACATTTTACATTTCTGTAGCAGAATACATTTTTAAAAGTATTTTTTTATGTCGGCGACACATACACAAAAGTTGAGAGTTGTGTTCCTGAGTAACTTTAATGCTGTTTTATACATGGGTCAATCAAGATTAATTGCCTAAACAGTAATTTTCACATCGGCTCCCTTAGAAGCATAAAAAGAAAGATTATTTGAAATAAAATTTGAAATAATTATACAAAGAAGCAAGCAACGGATATTTCTGTAATTGGTTACAATGCTTAGCTACTGCAAAAACACATGTTTAATTGAAATTATATGAAACATTTTGACACAACAGGAGTAGACCTAAATAGACTGCTATAATTGACACTTCATGATTAGTTAATTGCGGTAGCTGTAATTGTAATCTCCAGTATTTATTTGATTTAATTGTTATATTTATGTTGAGTAACTTAAACTTTAGCCACAAGATTGTTATGTTGTCTCTTTTTGCTATTCTAACTAAAAAAGTTCAAAACGAAACCAAAGCAGAATCAACCATTATTTCAGTAAATAGGCAGTAATTTCAAATCAGATGATTGCAACACACTCAAAGAAAGTTGGGACAGTCAAGTGTTTACCACTGTGAAACATCACCATTTCTTCTAATAACCCTTATTACGCATTTATGCAAAGCAGCCACAAGTTTGTTAAGTTTAAAAAGTGGAATTTTCCCCCATTCATCCATTATGCATGTCTTCAGCAGCACAATTGTTTGGGGCTTCGTTGCCATATTGTGCGCTTCATAATGCACCACACAATCTCAACTGGAGATGGTCGGGACTGCAGGCAGGCCAATCTAGCACACGCACTCTCTGCTTATTGAGCTAGTATGTGGTTTGAAGTTATCCTGCTGAAATATCCGTTGATATCCCTGGAAAAGACATTGCTGGAATGCAGTATTTGCTGCTACAGTATTTGTACATACAGTTGAATTCAGAAGTTTACATACACCTTAGCCAAATACATTGTCACAATTCCTGTCATTTAATCATAGAATTAATTCCCTGTCTTAGTTCAGTTAGGATTATTAATTTATTTTAAGAATGTGAAATGTCAGAATAATAGTAGAGATAATGATTTATTTCAGCTTTTATTTCTTTTATCACATTAAACTATAAACTTCTGACTCACTCCAGTGGGTCAGAAGTTTATATACAATTTGTTAGTATTTGGTAGCATTGCCTTTAACTTGTTTAACTTGGGTCAAAGGCTTTGGGTAGCCTTCCACAAGTTTCTCACAAAAAGTATCTGGAATTTTGGCCCATTCCTCTTGACAGAACTGGTGTAACGGAGTCAGGTTTTTAGGCCTCCTTGCTCGCACACGCTTTTTCAGTTTAGCCCACAAATTTTTCGGATTGAGGTCAGGGATTTGTGATGGCCACTCCAATACCTTGACTTTGTTGTCTTTAAGCCATTTTGCCATAACTTTTAAGGTATGCCTGGGTTCATTGTCCATTTGAAAGTCCCTTTTGCGACCAATCTTTAACTTCCTGGCTGATGTCTTGAGTTGTTTGTGCAACATTTCCACATAATGTTCCTTCCTCATGATGCCATCTATTTTGTGAAGTGCACCAGTCCCTCCTGCAGCAAAGCACACCCACAACATGATGCTGCCACCCCCATGCTTCACAGTTGGGATGTTCTTCAGCTTGCAAGCTTCATCCTTTTTCCTCCAAACATAATGATGGTCATTATGGCCAAATAGTAAAATTTCTGTTTCATTATACCAGAGGACATTTCTCCAAAAGTAAGATCTTTGTCCCCATGTGCACTTTCAAACTGTAGTCTGGCTTTTTTATGGCAGTTTTGGAGTAGTGGCTTCTTTCTTTCTGAGCAGAATAGAGCTTTCAGTTTATGTCAATAAGGGACTCATTTTACTTTGGATATAGATACTTGTCTACCTGTTTCCTCCAGCATATTCACAAGGTCCTTTGCTGTTGTTCTGGGATTGAGTTGCACGTTTTGCACCAAACTACATTCATCTCTAGGAGACAGAATGTGTCTCCTTCCTGAGTGGTATGTGGCAGCGTGGTCCCATGGTGTATATACTTGTGTACAATTGTTTGTGCAGATGAACGAGGTACCTTCAGGAATCTGGAAATTGCTCCCAAGGGTGAACCAGACTTGTGGAGGTCCACAATTCTTTTTCTGAGGTCTTGACTGATTTCATTGATATTCCCATCATGTCAAGCAAAGAGGCACTGAGTTTGGAGATAGGCCTTAAAATACATCCATAGGTACACCTCCTATCAGAAACTAATTGTCTAAAGGCTTGACATAATTTTCAGGAATTTGCTAAGCTGCTTAAAGGCACAGTTAACTTGGTGTATGTACAATTCTGTCCCACTGGAATTGTGATATAATCAATTAAGTAAAACAATCTGTCTATAAACAATTGTTGGAAAAATGACTTGTGTCATCCACAAAGTAGATGTCCTAAACTTCTTACCAAAACTATAGTTTGCTAATATTAAATCTGTGGAGAGGTTAAAAAATGAGTTTTAATGACTTCAATCTAAGTGTATGTAAACTTCTAACTTCAACTGTATCTGCCTGCATTAATGGTGCCCTCACAGATGTGCGAGTTACCCATGCAATGGGCACTGAAACACCCCTGGCCCATACAGACACTTTTGGACCTGACACTTATAACAGCTTGGATGGTCCTTTTCCTCTTTGGCCCAAAGAACACAATGGGTGTGTTTTTCAAAAACAATTTTAAATGTGAACTCATCGGACCAGCAAACAATCCAACCAGTTCCATCTAAGATGAGAGTTGGCAGCGCTTCTGGACAGTGTTGATGTAGGACTTCTGCTTTGCATAGCAAAGTCTTAACTTGCATCTGTGGATGCAGTGGCAAGTAGTGTTGAATAACAAAGGTTACTAAAGTAATTGCAAGCCCATATTCATGATATCCATTACAGATGAATGGTGTTTTTAAGACAGAGATGTCAGAGGGATCAGAGATTACGCAAATTCAAAACTTGTTTTCGTCTTGCCCTTTACGCACTGGAATTTGACCATATTCCTTGTATCTTTTAACTATATTGTGCACTGTAAAGGGTGAAATGCCCCAAAGTTCCCCAATTTGTCTTTGTGGAACTTTGTTCTCAACATGCTGGATTATTTCCTGAAGCATCTGTTGGCAAATTGACAAGTCTCAAATGATCCTTGCTCTTGAAGGACTAGGCAGTTTTTGGAGGCTCCTTATATACTATGACACAATTGCCTCACCTGTTTAACATCTCCTGTTTCATATTGCCTATTTTAACTTGTTAAATTGTTTTTAGTCTTAAATTTCCCCTGTCCCAACATTTTTGGAACATGCTGCAATCACCTCATTTGAAAGTACTGTACGTAAAAATAACAATGAAATTCACAAGGTAAAACATCATATAATTTTGTTTAGTTGTAGTGTTTTCAATTTAGCAAAGGGTTAATATAATTTACAAATCACTACTTTTTGTTTTTATTAGCATTTTTCATACTGTCCCAACCATTTTGGAATTGGGGTTGTACAAAATATCAACTCTATTGGAGCGTCAGTTGACTAATCAAATTAGAGGACCAAAACTGTTAACACATGTCATCACATAGTAGTCTTAAATTAAAAAGGATTTTAAAGGTGTATACAGTAACTTTTGTCTTTGTGAAAGTGTCTAATAACAGGGCGGTTACTGAGATTAAGCCAGTACTGTAGTATTCGGCTTGTCATGTGATTCAAACATGACAATACTCATGTGCAGACCCTCTATATGTAGAATAAAACAACTATTATTAGGTTACTGATATGACTGGAGTCTTAATTTTAATGTGAGTGGTCATGATTTCCTATATATATTGCAAAATTACAATTCATGTATTTACGAGTTAAACTTTTTTAATAAGGAAAAACATTACTGAGTGCATCTTTAAATAAAGAATCACTATTGACAGTGACATTTTTTGTCCAATTAGCCTTAAATTTTTCTGAGAAAGTGCTCCACAAAGGTCAGTTTGTGTCCCTGAAACAAAGTACTATAACCTTTAGTAGGCTGTGATGTAGGTTATTAGTTGCCCAGGTCAAAGTTGTGGTAGTGGGGAAGTACTGTATGTTCAAAGTATTTGGAATATTAAAAAAATCGTAACAGTTTACAATAAGGTTCCATTTGTTAACATCAATTGCAATGAACAGTAATTATACAGCTTTTGTTAATCTTGACTAATGTTAATTTCAAAATGTACTACTACATAATATAATACATTTTATGCAATGTGAACTAACAACTTTTCATTTACAATGAACAACTTTTCAATTGACCAATAAACAACACTATGGTAAATGTATTGTGTTATTGAAATTAGTGTAAAATTACAGGGTAGTGTGTCATAAGAATATAAGGCAGACATGTTGACTCATCAGAGGAGAGAGGGTATCCATGGGGAAATGTCTTGGTCTGCAGTTTCCATAATGATGCCTGGCAGAGGAGCCTGAAAGATGAATAATTTAAGATTCATGCTGAATGTTGTACTGTTAAAAAATAAACATATATATATATATATATATATATATATATATATATATATATATATACATATATATGGTGGGACCCATGGTGCTTGGGCCCATTGATTGCTGCTTGCAGTTATATTTATTATAATTTTTTCACATTTAAGGATAATAGTAAAGTCATCAAAACTATGGAAGAACAGAAATGGAACTTTAGGAATTGTGTTCTGACATAAAAATTTAAAATAAATAAAAACTATGCTATATAACGACGCTAGCCTAGCCTACTGTATGAATGAATGAACGAACGAACGAACGAACGAACGAACGAACGAACGAACGCTCTAAAACAAAATATATTAAACTTGGTAAAACTGAAACAAGGAATGTGGTGTATAATTGTGTGAAATGTATTATGCAAATTGACTAGCAATTTCGCCAAACAAATATAAAGAAATAGGTTGCAGCAGTTTGTCTTTCGACTACACTTGAGAAATCCGCGATGGGACTGAGCGCGAAATAGCTTCAGTGACTTCTTATAGTACAGATTCGCTGTCAATCAAAAGGAGATGCAGTCTTTCGACAGATCCTCCAATCATCACGCGGAAGCCCAGAGTCCGGGCCAGCCCACTCCTCATTCACCCCCAGAGACGCTGAGCGTCCGTGGGCGGGACATAATCGCAGCATTTATCCAATGACCATCTATTTTCGGAGCACTGAAAAAAACTGTTCAGAGCAGCTCCATTGAAGTCAATGGACGCTCGGCTTCAACAGGGAAATGCACTGATGCTACAGGAATGTATGAGAAGTAAATCGAGTCAGCCGACCTGCTATATGTAATGTAGCTGATTCTGAACGAACTCGTCTTCGAGATGAACGTGTTCTAACGCATTTTTAGTCAATAAATTGTTTACACAATAGTACATATTTGACCATTATTTTTTTGACATTATAGGGGAAGCTGAGCTTCCCTTGCAGTCTTAAAGAAATCCCCACTGATATATATACACACACATTTTTTTGTGGATTCAAAAAGCGGTCTGAATGATTCGTTAAATGAATTTTCACACCCTCATTCGATCCTAGATTTGTATGACTTTTTCTTCTGCAGAACACAAACAAAACAATTTTCAGAAGAATATCACTGTCATGTAGGTCAATTCAATGTAAGTGAATGGTGGCCAGACTTTTGAAGCTCCAAAAAGCACATGAATGCAGCATAAGAGTAATCCATAAGACTGGATCCAATTGGTTTTGGGTGACAATAGACCAAAGTATGACTCTTTTATAGACTATAAATCTTGACATCAGCAGTCTCCTTTACGATCAGGATTTCAAGCTCGATTAAACTTTCTATAGCCCCATCTAGGGCTCTGCATATGCGCCATGCACTAATAAGTTTATGCTCATTTAATGTGCTTTTTGTAGCTTGAAATGTCTGGCCACCATTCACTTGTGTTGAATTGACCTATAGAGCTGTACATTCTTCTAAAAAATGTTGGTTGTGTTCTGCTGATGAAAGAAAGTGATACATATCTGGAATGGCATGAGGGTGAGTAAATGATGAGCACCACCAAGCTTGGATAATTGAGTTATCTAATCAAGATCAATCCAGGGCAGTTATTCCAAGTCTATATTTTATGTTATGATATCTAAAATTCTCAATATTTTTTTTACAATGATAAGAACACACACACAGACAAAAAAAGAGTTGTAAGGACAGGAGAGTGTATACATGCTGACAACAAGATGAACTGTTTACTTTGGGACCATGTCAGAACAGGCTTACTTTTCACTAGGATTTCCACGTGACTTGGTTTCTTTAGGTATTAATTCTTACATTTGCTGCCATAACAACTTCCACCTTTTTGGAAAGGCTTTCCACTAGGTGTTCGAACATGGCTGCAGGAATTTGCTCCCATTCAGACACAAGAGCATCAGTGAGGAAGTTCACATACTTTTTCCCAGTGAATGCCTGAAATGTTAAAAATGCTGCCTACCAGGCAGTATACATAAGTAGCAAGCCATCAAGGCAAGTCTGATTCAAATGTTGGCATCATATCCTGCATTTGAGATACCTTAATTGTGTTGATGTTTATTTTTACTTGTCTTTGCCTTGACTTTTGATGTTTGAAATACACTGATGAGCCAAAATATTAAGACCACTCACAGGTGAAATGAATAACGTTGATCATCTCCTAACAAGGCCACATGTCAAGGTCTGGGTACGTTATATGGTATGTAAAAAAATCAGTTCTTGTAGTCAACTTGTTGAATACAGTAGAAATGGTAAAAAGACCTTAATGACTTTGACAAGGGCCAAATTATTATGGCCATACGAATAGGTCAGAGCATCTCTGAAACTGCAAGGCTTGTGGGGTGCTCTTGGTCAGCTGTGGTGTGTACCTACCGACAGTGGTCCGAGGAGGGACAAACCACAAACGGCGACAGTGGGTTGGGCACCAGAGGCTCATCGATGTGTGAGGGCAACGAAGGCTATCCTGTCAGGTCAGAATCATTTTAATGATGATTACAGAAGGAATGTGTCACAACACACAATGCATCGCACCCTGCTGCATATGGGGCTGCGTAGCTGCAGACTGGTCAATACTGTTTTGGAAGAACTGTGTCTTATAAGAGGTACATTTATACAGTATAATAACACTGTCTGTGAAGCCACTCTCTGGGCAACAAGGCAGATAGGCAGCTGTTTATTTTGAACAAACCCTTTATCAAAGACAAACCAAAACAAATTAAAATGTAAATAAAGCCTGTCATCTTCCACAAACTGTGCAATAGTCCTTGTAAATTATTAAATACAATTTTAGTTCATTAATTAAAATTATTATTTTTTTTTATTATTAAATCAATTATGTGGCTAGAACAAAAGACTTTAGAGGACGGTACCAGAAACACCTGCATTACTCTCTGCAAAATCTCTCATCAGTGGTACAAGAATCATTCAATCCCTCAAGTTATGTCCCAGCTAAATATGAAAAGGTCAATTTGAAAGAGTGTTACGTATAGCGATTTGTCCATTGAAATGGGAGACAGGTAAGCTATAGAAGTGGTAAAACTGTTTGAATTAAATCACCATCTTTTCTAATTCTCCCACAAATAGAAAAATAGATCAAATTTGTCTGTCAAGGTTACATGTGATCTGCTGAAGCATGTGTAATGGGGGCATTTTGACAGTGTGTTCTGGGTTTGTGTAAGTAAGATTGGTTGTTTTGTACAATGACAATGAAAAGCCTTTTTATGTTGCATTCACCGAATAGAAATACTTTTATTGATTATTGTTTTAAATTTAAAGATGAGTAAGATATTATTTACATTGCAGAGAGACATCTAGTTAGATTACAGGTTTAAAAGTTTAATTAAATACTTGTACACAAATTGTATTTCAATACATTTTGTCTACATGTTCTTGTGCAAAAGTGGCAGGTTGCCATGGCAACATTCTGGTGCAGTTCTATAAGAGCTGGGATGAGAGTGTGGACTGTGGCCTGACCTATGTTTGAACCCTGTGGGGTGTGATGCCTTCAAAACACAAGCTGGTTAATTCACAGTGTGAGCCAACATATGTGTCCCACACCATTATACATGTCGAAGAGAGCTGGAATAAAAAAACAGAGATCTAGTGGACTTTCATCTTTGCACTGGTCTTTCACTGCCCTGTGTCCTTGGACATTAGACACAGTTTTGATTTTGTGTGTAAGGAAGGAAAAAACCATGGATGCAATAGTGTACATTTTTGTAATAGTTTTATCATTGCTTAAATTTTTTGAACTATTGGACTTCCAAAGCACCATAACTGAATATGATATCCTATGGACTAGGAAGTGTATTATTGATGATCCTCCTCCTTCTCCTCTTCCTTTTTCTTATTCTCCTACATTCTCCTCCTCTTCTTCCTCCTACAACTTATTATTATCCTCCTTATTCTATCTCCTTTGTTGTCCTGCTCCTTCTGTTTCTCCTTTTGCTTTTCTTCTCCTTCCTCCATTTTCGTTCTTCTCCATTTCCTTCTTGTCATCAAACTCCTTTTTAATTTTCTTCTTCCCCTTGTTCTCATCCTTCCTCTCCTTTTCCTCCTACAACTTCTCATTATTGTCCTCCACCTTTTTCTTTTATTCTTCTTCTACTCTTCTTACTTCTTTTCCATCCTCTTCCTCCTCCTCCATTTTCTTTTTCTTCTTCCCCTTCTCCTCATCATTCCTCCTCCTTTTTCTCCCACTACTACTTCTCATTGTCCTTCTCCTTTTCCTTTTTTCTTCTTCTCAATCTTCTCATCCTCTTTCTCCTTCTCCTTCTTCTACTACTTATCATCACTGTCCTCCTCCTACTTCTCCCCATTCTTCTTTTCCATTCTCTTCCTCCTCTTCTTCTTCCCATACTTATTATCCATCCTCTTCGCCTTTTCTTATTAATCCTCCTATTCCTCCTCCTCCTCCTTTTTCTCCTTCTCCTTTGTCTTCTCTTTTTCTCTTCCTTTTCTTCTCCTTCTAGTCCCTATCTCTATACTCTTCTTTTTTTTCTCTCTCTCTCTCACTCTGACACACACACACACACACCATGAAAGTTCATATTTTTTCCCACCCACCTACACAAACAAAGAAAAACAAACACACATGTTTGTCTTTCTATCATGATGAGGGTGATCCATTGACTTCTGTTGTTTTTAAACTGAGCTAATTATATTTTTTATCACCTACCCCTAAACATAACCCTCAGACCTACCCCAAACATTTTTGAATTTTTGATTTTCATTAAGACATTATTTAGTACAGTTTATGTATCCTTGTTTTTTTTCTGTAAAGATGCTTTGAATAATAAAGTGCTATGAATTATAAAAATGACTTGACTTGGGACCAAATGTCCCCGCAATGATGGTGAAGCCTGGCCCTCTTTTTCTATGAGATCAAGGTGTCTACCTCTATGAAGCAAATATCAATATTGCCTTCACAAGTAATATGATTTGTTAAAGGATGTGTTTGTAGATAAGACTAAACTTGAAGATACATCCTTATACACATACTTGTCTGTTACCAGTCATTGCACTTTACTTGTAAAAAATATGATGTATTTTTATTTTTTCAGGTTGTGATTGTATATTAGTGGTTTAGGATTATGTGATTTGACTTTGTAATATATCTATCTACTGGCATTTTTAGTGGAAAGATTATTCAAAAAATAAGAAGACAGATAAATAAGATATTACTTAACTCTACACAGCGACTGAGGAAATATTTGTTCAGGTCATGTCCCACTGAAGTGAAGACCTCTTCACTGGATGGACTGGATGTCATCCTTACAGAACAATACCCACATGCACACACAGACAAAGAACTGGCAAGCACAACAAAACATTTGCATATGCTCTGAGCAGCAAAAGACATGGAAGAACAAGTGTAGCTTGGAGCTGGTTGGCGGTCTTGAATGCCTTGACATGCAGTCTCTACATATAAATACTTGAATAACTGTACTCAAGGGCTGTGGTGTGTTGAACAAGAGAAAGGGAAAAAGAGAGTAGAAGAGATAGAAAAGAGATGATATAATCTTAGATTAGTGTGTCACAAGTATACAGTGTCTTAGTCTTTGCATTAAATAAAGCTATTACACAGAGAATAAAGCTATAGAAACAAAGAGAAGTGTCGACTTTACTAAGAGACATATTGTCAGTTGTAGATTAAACTGTAATGTCATCAGTTAAACTTCTGTGTCTGAATAAAAATAAATAAAAATACAAAGTCCAAATTGTCAAAACAAGCTTGCACATTAAAGTATATTATTATACTGTACATACTGTATATTAACCCACAATGTAATAAAAATAAATTAATGACAATCCAAGTAAAATCAGACTACAGATAAATCTAGATTAGCTCCGATACTTTGGTAAAATACCAGCCCTGGTACCTCTGTATTGATACTAAATCGATACTTAGGCTACAAATAAAAATAAACACAGAAAATTACTTGATTAAAACAACTTTTCTGGATTCCTGTTAGGCATACCTCGTCGTGTTTCACCATTGCCCTTTGTTTGTCATTTTTGTCACTTTTGTAGTTCCGTAGTTTTCACTTTTGTCACCCTTTTAGTTCCATAGTTTTCTTGTCAGCCTTCGTGTGCTCTGTTCATTGTTTTCACCTGCCCTCGTTAGTTGTTTTTGGTTTTAGTTTATCACCTTGTTATCTTGTTTGAGTTCTGTTTGTTCATTGGTTCTTGTCTCCCTATGTCCATGTATTTAAACCCTGTCTGTTTGTTTCGTCGCTGTCAATCGTTGAATGTTGTCATGCCTGGTATGTGTTCCTTTCCTGAGTTCTCAGTTTTGTTTTCATCGTGTGTTCCGTGTTATGTTCATTTCCCCATCGAGGGTTTTCCTTTGTATTTATTGATTGTCTAAGTTAATAAAGTAGCTGCATTTAGATCCAGTCTCCTCATCTGCCTTCGCTGCCTCATTCATAACAGAACGATTGACCACACATGGATCTAGCAGCCTTTTCGGCGAATTACCGGTCCTTGGCCTCGAGCAGGGGGACCGCCCTTTGGAGGACCACGTCCAAGATTTTCTGGAACTGGCACACATCTCTGACTTCCCCGACCATGCCCTGGTGGCATTCTTCCAGGGTAACTTGCGTGAGTCTCTGAGGGAACGGTTGCCGCCGGCGAATCGTTGCTGGACACTCCTCGATTTCGTGGAGGAGACACTGCGAGTCAGCGGATTGCCGCTTACTGTATACGTTCGGGAGGATGACGCTACTGCTCCTCCCACGAAGATACTCCCCCTGCCCGCCACGATTCGTCTCTCCACGCCCGTCTTGACCTACATGCTGCCAACCTCGTCCGCTTCAGAGCCGGTGTGCCCCGCATCCGCGATCCTCAAGCCGGCGTGCTCAGCCTCATCCGGCCGAAGGAGGAGGAGAAGACAGGCGTCTGCCTTCCGGCCCACGCCTGCCCCGGTCTGCGAGCCACTGCCCACGCCTGACCCGGTCTGCGAGCCAGAGCCCACGCCTGTCACTGTAAGCGAGCCTGCGCCCACGTCAGCCACGGTGAGCGAGCCTGCGCCCACGTCAGCCACGGTCAACGAGCCAGAGCCATTAGCCCCGATGTCAACGAGCCAGCGCCTGTAGCCTCGAGCTGTCCCTGAGCCAGCGCCTGTAGCCTCGACCGTCCCTGAGCCAGCGCCTGTAGCCTCGACCGTCCCTGAGCCAGCGCCTGTAGCCTCGACCGTCCCTGAGCCAGCGCCTGTAGCCTCGACCGTCCCTGAGCCAGCGCCTGTAGCCTCGACCGTCCCTGAGCCAGCGCCTGTAGCCTCGACCGTCCCTGAGCCAGCGCCAGTAGCCATGACCGTCCAAGAGCCAGCGCCAGTGGTTGTGCCCGTCCTGGAGCCAACGCCTCTCGAGCCTCCTAGGGCTCCGCCTCTCAAGCCTCTCAATCCTTCCAGAGCTCCGCCTTCCGAGCTTTCCAGAGCTCCGCCTTCCGAGCTTCCTAGAACTCTGCCTTCCGAGCTTCCTGAGCCTTCCAGAGCTCCGCCTCCTGAGCCTTCCAGAGCTCCGCCTTCCGAGCTTTCCAGAGCTCTGCCTTCCGAGCCTCCCGAGCTTCCCAGAGCTCCGCCTTCCGAGCTTCCCAGAGCTCCGCCTTCCGAGCTTCCCAGAGCTCCGCCTCCCGAGCTTTCCAGAGCTCCTCTGAGCTTCCCAGAGCTCCACCTCTCAAGTCTCTCGAGCCTTCCAGGGCTCCGCCCCTCAAGCCTCTCGAGCCTTCCACGGCCCTTCTCCCCGAGGCCCCTACAGCTCCACCTCCAGAGCCTCCTACGGCTCCACCTCCCGAGCCTCCTATGGCTCTGCTCCCAGAGGCTCCAGAGCTTTCTAGGGCTCCGCCTCCCGAGCCTCCTACGGCTCCACCTCCCGAGCCTCCTACGGCTATGCTCCCAGAGACTCCTGAGCTTTCTAGGGCTCTGCCTCTCGAGCCTCCTACGGCTCCACCTCTCAGAGCCTCCTACGGCTCTGCCTCTCGAGCCTCCTGCGGCTCCGCCTCTCAAGTCTCCTGAGCCTGCTCCCAGAGCCTCCAGAGCCTTCTCGAGCTCCACCTCCAGAGCCTTCCAGGGCTCTGCCTCCCAAGCCCTCTCGGAGCCTTCCAGGGCTCCAGCCTCTAGAGCTCTGCCTATGAGCTTCCAGCCTCCAGGCTCGGCCTCTCAGCTGCTCAGAGCCTTCCAGGTCTCCGCCTCTAGAGCCTCCTACGGCGCTACCTCCCTCGGCTCCGCCGCCTGACCCGGCCCTGTCCTGTGGCCTCCTCCCAGGCCTCCAGACCTGGCCCCTATCCTGTGGCCTCCTCCCAGGCCTCCTGACCCGGTACCTGTCCTGTGGCCCCCTCCCAGGCCTCCTGACCCGGTCCCTGTCCTGTGGCCTCTTCCCAGGCCCCCTGACCCAGTCCCTGTCCAGTGGCCATCTCCCAGGTTCCCCAAACCTATCCTTGCCCTGTGGCCAGCTCCCAGACCACCTGAACCTATCCTTGCCCTGTGGCCAGCTCCCAGACCACCTGAACCTGTCCTTGCCCTGTGGCCAGCTCCCAGGCCTCCTGAACCGGTCCCTGCCCTGTGGCCAGCTCCCAGGCCTCCTGAACCAGTCCCTGCCCTGTGGCCAGCTCCTAGGCCTCCTGAACGGTCCCTGCCCTGTGGCCAGCTCCCAGGCCTCCTGAACCGGTCCCTGCCCCGTGGCCAGCTCCCAGGCCTCCTGAACCGGTCCCTGCCCCGTGGCCAGCTCCCAGGCCTCCTGAACCGGTCCCTGCCCCGTGGCCAGCTCCCAGGCCTCCTGAACCGGTCCCTGCCCCGTGGCCAGCTCCCAGGCCTCCTGAACCGGTCCCTGCCCCGTGGCCAGCTCCCAGGCCTCCTGAACCGGTCCCTGTCCTGTGGCCACCTCCCAGGCCCTCTGACCCAGTCCCCTCTGTACCCCCCCCCAGGACTTCCTGCCTGCCCTCTGTGCCCCCCAAGACTTCCTGCCTGCCCTCTGTGCCCCCTTGAACTTCCTGCCTGCCCTTTGTGCCCCCCGTGGACTTCCTGCCTGCCCTCTGTGCCCCCGTGGACTTCCTGCCTGCCCTTTGTGCCCCCTTGGACTTCCTGCCTGCCCTCTGTGCCCCCTTGGACTGCCTTCTTTCTCTCGTGCCCCCCCTGGTCTGCTCCTGGTGTTTTTTTTTTTTTAATCTGTTACTTTTTATTATTTCGGATCGTCTGGAATCCGATGCTTGTGGGGGGGCTCTGTTAGGCATACCTCGTCGTGTTTCACCGTTGCCCTTTGTTTGTCACTTTTGTAGTTCCGTAGTTTTCTTGTCAGCCTTCGCGTGCTCTGTTCATTGTTTTCACCTGCCCTCGTTAGTTGTCTTTGGTTTTAGTTTATCACCTTGTTATCTTGTTTGAGTTCTGTTTGTTCATTGGTTCTTGTCTCCCTATGTCCATGTATTTAAACCCTGTCTGTTTGTTTCATCGCTGTCAATCGTTGAATGTTGTCATGCCTGGTATGTGTTCCTTTCCCGAGTTCTCAGTTTTGTTTTCATCGTGTGTTCCGTGTTATGTTCATTTCCCCATCGAGGGTTTTCCTTTGTATTTATTGATTGTCTAAATTAATAAAGTAGCTGCATTTAGATCCAGTCTCCTCATCTGCCTTCGCTGCCTCATTCATAACAATTCCATGTTTTGTGTTTTTAATTATGTTATTAACTAAACTGTTTAATCAAATGAAAATATAATAATTACTTATCAACAAAAATTTCTATTTTATTTTTTGTGAAATCAAATGCTCCGGTGCAGAGCTTCCCAATGTTCATGCTTCACAGCCTGCTAACATTCAGTACACTTGCTATTGTGATATTGCTTATTATTATTATTACTATTTTTACTATTCAACCATTATTATATAATGTGTTAATATAAAAACATTTTTACTTGTAGTATAATACTACTTTGAATATGAAATGTTTTATGCAGTAGTAAAAATTCTGTCAAATGTCTTTAATGCATCCAGTTGAATAGAGCTTTTGCTTTGGCGGACCTGTGAATTCTTCCTGTTTTTGACGGTTGTTTTTAACAAGCTCCCCATTCTAAATGAAACGCTGAAATACTTGTGTGCTGAATTCTCAGAGCTACAATGGGGAAGGAGTTTATGTAAGTGTTCACAGCCACTCATACCATAAACACACATTATGAGCATCACGCACTATATCTGTGTGTGCTAATTAGATGAAAGAGAGCTGTAAAGGACCATTAAATCTCCCTATCTCTGAAATGGGCCATCACCTTTACCTCCAGCCATAGAGGGCGGTGTGGTCATGGAATACTTGAGAAAGGTTTTCGCAAAAAGGGGACTCTTACTAAACCTGAGCTAAAAACTCTTTATTTGTTTATGTTTTGGTTTATTAATGGTTTTCGCTGAATACATAATGTTGTATTTTTATTTTGTTTTACAAGAACGTCTGTCACTTACCTCACATGCTTTTATTTTGAAGTCCGTGAAAGGAACTGCAGTGGCGCGATGTGGCGCACATTCTATGTGACCCGTCAGTCTGATTAAAGCTACCAGAGAAGTGAGATGAGAGTTTTCCAAACTGTGAAAATATAGCTTTAAAAAAGGTTTCTTTCTACCTCTTAGCTCCTGGCTGATGAAGGGCACAACGTAATGTTTTAATTTATGTTGTATGCTATGCAGGTGTGTAAATCAGTGATATGCTATGTAGAGAGAGAGAGAGAGTGTGTGTGTGTGTGTGTGTGTGTGTGTGTGTGTGTGTGCGTGCGTGCGTGCGTGCGTGCGTGCGTGCGTGCGTGCGTGTGTGTGTGTGTGTGTGTGTGTGTGTGAGCATGTATTTATCACTTTGTGGGGACCAAATGTCCCCATAAGGATAGTAAAACCCGAAATGTTTGACCTTGTGGGGACATTTTGTCGGTCCCCATGAGGAAAACAGCTTATAAATCATACTAAATTATGTTTTTTGAAAATGTAAAAATGCAGAAAGTTTTCCGTGAGGTTTAGGGGTAGGGTTAGGTTTAGGGGATAGAATATAAAGTTTGTACAGTATAAAATCCATTATGTCTATGGAAAGTCCCCATAAAACATGGAAACACAACGTGTGTGTGATTGATTGTTACTGTCACATGCAGAACACAAACACAGTATATTATTGCTTAATTATCTCTTGATTTGAACAGCTGATAGATTGTTTTCAGGAAATTAGGCCTTTATTTGGTCATTTCATATATTTTAGGTTTTTCTCTCTGAATTGAGATCGTCAGCTGTACAAAATAATTCATAGTTAATTCAGTTGTCATTTAGTCCATTTAGCACTTTAAAAGGAGATTGTTGTAATTTAAAACATTTATAATTCATATTCAGGTTTACTACAGTACAATAAGGGAAAGTTATTAGCCTGCTCACTAAAACTTGAGTTGTCACTATTTACTGAAGCCAATTAGATTGTACATGTGTATTCTCATGTGTTTGTTATGGACATGTATAATTTGCGGTGAGATGTCTAATATTTGTTTGTTTACTTTCATTTAGCTCTTACGGTGTTTCTGGGAATAAAATTCTTTAAACATCAGTCCTTGAGAGTAAACTGCATCTGTATAGCCGGGAATGCTACAAGAGCACAGAGTCACCTCTCATCCATTCTGAAGTGAGCAGTTCATGCAGACTGTATATTATTTAATTAAACAAAATTATTTTTCTTTTTAATGACCACACTTAACCATTTCAAGATTTGAATTTGATTAGTTGCCAAATTGTCTTTGATTTCATCTGAAAAGTGTCACATCCCGTACAAGTTTGCTAATAGCAACATACTGTATTGTAGTGTGGTACCAGAATTAACAACAAGATGATATCGTACCTTTTTTAATTTTTTGGCATCACTGTATTTCGTTAGTACTGGTATACCACGCAATGCTAGCAGTTTTGCTTTTTAATTGCTGATTTCTGAAATGGAAAAACTTAAAGATTAATTTCCATATGGAAATTAATTTCAAATAATTTATTGCACTTTCTTCTTATATATTAGTATATAATTGTATACGAATGTTTCAGCATATAGATGGGAAATTGTCCTTTATTCAATTAACATATTTTTTTTTTTCTCACCAATGCATTTCACTTGAGAAGATTGAAATACAAAACAGTAGGCTTTACTTTCAGTTTCGGTTTTTGTACTCTCTTTTTGTATGTGTTTGCATTTTGTGTGTGTTTGCAAAAAAATTTATGGAAAATAATGCTGGAAAATCCAGATAATGGACTGCTCGAAAGGGGATAGAATTTAAGAAAGGTTGCAGACTTCCCAAACATTTGGGGATGTAATGTCTTGGCCTGATGGCTTTGCCTTTTATTCCTTATAAGCCTGCATGTGGCCTTTATGAGCCAAAATGAGCAGAAATTTTGAGACCTGGGTCTCTAAAGTAAAATACAGTAAAGACATGTATTTGCCACAAAATGAAACCCACAGTAATGAGTAATAATTCAAAAGACAAAGGAGAGGTTTATGTGTCAGATTAGATTTATGTTTAGAATAGCAATAAAGTAAGTCTGTGTTCAAAGATGAATGACTGTGGTATATTTTGATAAATAATCTCATCCCTGTTTCTACAAGATTTTTGCTTCAAAGCTGTACCTAAATATATGTGATATTATTTTCAACAAGCCATGAGAATAATTTCACTCCAATAAGTGAATTAATCATAATTCACTTATTAAAGCTAATTCCCTAAGGTAGAAATTGTGAGCTGATACAACTAGATGTTGTATTACGATTTCAATGGTGGAGAATCTATTAAGACAAATAATCTAGTTATTTGTTATTTATCTAATTTATAATGGTTGTCGAACGTGACTAATTCCATTAAACATTTCATTACCTAATAAGGTAGGATAAGGACAGTTTAATCTAGTCCATTGCTCACATATTTCGAGACCCTAAATTCCCTCCTAAATTTAGCATGCGTGCAAAATACCCATTTTAACTGACCCTGTTCACATCTCTAAATTATATATGTAATACCCTACATCTGTTTCACTCGATCGAAATGTTCTTGAGCCTCATCAGACCAGTGGAAACCAGTGGATTTGCGAAGCAGTATGCAAAGAGGTTCCACTAGTGTTGCATAATTAGGAATTAATTTTGAGTACCAGCCTGCTAGACATAGAAAAGTGCGCAAGGATTGTGCATCATGGGGCGGCAGTGCTTGGGTCATGGCTGTAACGTGCTCTGGGTTTTGCTGTAAGCCAGCTGCAGAAATAACATAGCCAAGGAAAGGTAGCTGTGTTTTCCTAAAATGGCATTTATCTACATTCAGTTTCAATCCACTGTCCTGTAAGCATTTGAGTACCGCTTTGAGTCTTTTCTCATGTATGTCTTGATTCTCACCATTATGTCATCAAGGTAGCATAGTACACCTTCCTGACCTGTTATGTGACATCGTTCTCTGGAATGCACTCTGTGCTGAAGCCAGGCCATAAGGAACTTGTGTGAAGTTGTATAATCCTTTATGGGTGACAAAAGCAGTCAAGTCCATGCTGACTTTATGTAGAGCCAGTTGGTGATATGCATTTTGAAGATCAATTGTAGAGAACATAGCAAATCCTCATAAGTCAGTGAAAACTTCCTCGATGTGAGGCAGAGTGTGACTGTTTGTTATCATGGCTCTATTTTGTTCTCTGAGATCGATGCAAAGGCAAATTCTACCATCTTTCTTAAGTGTAACCACAAGCGGAGAAACCCATGGAGACAAATAAATGTTTTCTATGACTCCTTCAGATTTGAGTCTTTGTAGCTCTTATAAAACTGGATCTCGTATTGCAAATGGTAGTCTGCAATATTTATTGGACAGGCTGCACATCCGTCTGCATGTTCACTTTGTGTATGAAGCCAGTAGCAATTCCCAGTGGCTGAGTTAGGTTAACAGTAGTTTGGCATTCGATAGTAGCAGATGTAATGCATCCATTTTTGATTTCCAGCTGCAGTGCAGTGAAGAGGTCCATTCCTAATATCGGCTTTCCATCTGGCACAATGTAAAAGGAAGCACGTGTATGCCAACCCTGATAAGTGACTGTAATAGGGAGGCACCCTGTAACTGGAATTGGCTTTTTTAAGTATGTGACAAGGCGAACATTAGGACGTGTAAGAGAAATGTCTGCAAAATGCTGTTGGTACAGGTATTCTGGAAGGATGGAAACAGCAGAGCCAGTATCCAAGAGTAAATAAACATTCAGAGATTTTCCACATTCAGTGTGTAAGGAGACATTACAAGAAAGATATTTTCTCTGTCACATAGGCGGTGGTGCATCAATGCTTAGAACTGTTACTTCGGATGTAAGCAGAGCCACAACGAAAACAGTGTTTGTCATCCGAATTTTTCTGAGGTTTGTTTGCAGATGAGCAGTGAGAATGAGTGAAGTACATGGTGCAGGTTTGTGTTGCCATCTGGAACTTGCAGCGCCACATGAGCTAGCATGAATCACTTTAACTGGGGCCTTGGCATTGTGTTTGATAACTTTAGCTTAGGCCAAGGCTGACTCAATTTGTCCTGCAATACTAATGGCTTTTTGTAAAGTAAGGTAAGTTTCCAGCGATAAACATTCCCGAATGCGTGGAGTGCATGTTTTCTCTACAATTTGATCCCTGATCATGTCATCTGCAAGTACACAGAAGACCCAGTTCACTAGCAGTTCCCGTAGAGCAGTGACATATTGCACAATAGGTTCACCAGACTGTTGGGCATGCTGACAAAATGTATTTCTCTCAGTGACCACATTCACCTTCTGAACAATAAATGTGCGCAACGCACTCAATGCAGTCTCATAATGTTCATCCGTCACTGTAAGTTTATAAAAGATATGCTGTCCCTCCGTGCCTTGACAGTGTATAACCGTACGTTCACACCAGAGGCGGCGAGAGCGTCAAATCGACCGGAAGTCATTCTTTTTCAATGACAGCCAGCGTCTCTCTGCGGCGAGAAGCGGCGCGGCGAGTCTTGGGCGGCGTGGGCGTCAGATGGAAGTTCAAGAGCAGTCAACATTATGGTAATGAGCTGTGACGCGGTTCGGCGGCAACCAATTGGAATATAGAAGTGCTCCGCTCTAGCGAATTCGAGAACACAACCGTGTAAACTTTGGTTCCCACCAAACATTCGTTCCGAAGATAAAATGTAGAAGCGAATTATTGCCGTGACGGGTTTCCCTGTAATATATGACCAAGACCACAGTTATTATTACAAATGTATTTTATTTTGATAACAAACAACTATAATTTTAATTACTTTCTGCCATCGATCGATTTCTTATTTTCACATTTTAAAGAGTTCATGAGGATATACGCTACTTGTGATCGGTCGGCAAAAAGTAAATGGTCGACATGTCTGGATGTTTAAATTGTGGCCCCTTTAAATATAGTTCACAAAACAAAGCATTCTGAACAAACGTTGCCGCTTATTTCAACTACGTCAGAGCGTCCACGAGCGTCCTTGAGTGTCGAAGGCAGGGCAGCCAGAGCGAATTTTGACGCTCTCGCCGCTTCTGGTGTGAACGTACAGTAAGGAAAGCATGTTTTCTCTTTTCAGGCAGGGCCTCCTCAGACAGTGCTGTCACGGAGTTATAAAACACACGAATCCATGCAGTAATTGGAATATTCGGCTCACCCGGAGTTTCAAGAAATGCAGGAGGAGGTGAGAGAGCGAGTAGGGCCATCTTCGTCGCCAATATGTGGTGTAGTTACCGGAATAAACTTCAGGCCTCATGTATTTCCTACATGCTCTTTATTTTAAATCTATATCTATTCTATACATATTCAGTACACAGCGACAACTATTGTTTAGGTATACTCTCAATACACAATACACTGTTACAGTGGTGTGTAGTGGCTGTACAGTCTGTAGAGTTTTGGAGCTTTCAGTCATTTAGATTAAGGGTCCTTGGAGAATAATGTTGTTCACCAATAACATATTTACAAAACTGTATTTGGACCCAGAAGGAGAGACAACCAAAGCTAATTTTAGCATATTCAATTCAGTAGGGAACTGAACAGAATTGAAAGAAAACACTGCAAAATATTAGGTAGCAAAATATTTTCTCAAGACTAATGTAACCAATTTCTGATTTCTAGAGACACATGCCTGTAATATATTATTGATAAGATTTGAACACAGGATGTTGTTACTAGCAAGTGACGAGGGTAATAATTCTTTTTAAACCTGCTTATTTTAAATATAGAGTGAATGCCTTTTCTAAATAGGCCCTTTGCACTTTTTGTTCTAGTATGGGACAGGTATTAATATGCTCTCTTAATCCTGATGGGAACCAGTGGCCTAAGGATGATAAAAATAATCCTATCCTAATGGGAGCTTGGTCATCTTGGTCAGCCCTCTGAGAGAATGGGAATAGATTAAACCTCTGTTTATGTCACAAAGCTAACAGGCTAACACCATGCTAATCCCACTAAGTGGCTGTTTATTTAAACACTCAAGACAAGGAATCCCTGATGAGGGCTGTATTGACATAAGGCTCAGACATGTGCGTGCACACCTCCATGCATTTAGATCACTTCACCGCTCCATGGACGCATCAATGGAGGGATAGACGGATGATCCCAAAGGAACTGAAATGGACACACACACCCTGTCTGATTCTCCAGCCTTTATCCACAAACAAAAACAGAGAGAAAGGGACTAAGCATATGAAAATGACAAATGTTCTTTATCTGTATCTTACAAAGGTTTATGTTCTCATTCAAGGCACAATCATTATCTTAGATTTTTGTATTTTTTGAGTAGAAACATAATGTAGTCTGTGTCTTAAAATAGTCTCTTGTTTAAATCCACTGATTATACAATAGACTATAAAAGAAATTCATGCATTGTACAACACCAATTCCAAAAAAGTTGGGACAGTATGAACAATGCTAATAAAAACAAAAAAGTGTGATTTGTATATGACATTCACCCTTTGCTATATTGAAAAACTACAATGACACATTATGTGGTATTTGTTTTTTAAATGTACAGTAATTTCAAATCAGATGATTGCAACACACTCAAAAAAAAAGAGGCAATTTAAGACTAATAACAATTTGACGAGTTGAAAGAACAAGGCGATGTGAAAGAGGACATATTAAATAGGTGAGGCAATTGTGTCATAATATTGCATACTGTAGAAGGAGAACAGCCATGTCCTTCAAGAGCAAGGATCTTTCAAGACTTGTCAATTTGCCAACAGATGCTTAAGCAAATAAACCAGCACTTTGAGAACAATGATCCCCAAAGACAAATTGGAAGGATTTTGGGCATTTCACCATCTACAGTGCACAATATATTTAAAAGATTCAAGGAATCTGGTCAAATCTTGGTGTGTAAAGTGCAAGACGAAAACCATTTCTGAATGCGTGTGATCTCTGATCACTCAGACTTAAGTCTTAAAAAACGGCATTCATCTGTAATGGATATCATGAACATGGGCTTGGGATTACTTTAACCTTTGTTAGTCAACACCACTCACCGCTGCATCCACAGATGCAAGTTAAAACTTTACTATGCAAAGCAGAAGCCCTACATCAACACTGTCCAGAAGCGCTCGGTCTCATTTTAGATGGAAAGTAGAACAGTGGAACTGTGTTTTTTGGTCTGAAGAGTTCACATTTCAAAATGTTTTTGAAAAACAAAGCCATCGTGTTATCTGGGACAGAGGAAAAGGGCCATACAAACTGTTATTAGCATCAGGTCCAAAAGCCAGTGTCTGTATGGGCCAAGGATGTGTCAGTGCCCAGGGTATGGGTAACTCGCACATCTGTGAGGGCACCATTAATGCAGACAGATATGTAACAATTTTGGAGCAACATATACTGCAATCCAGCTCCGTCTTTTCCAGGGACGTCCCTGCATTTTCCAGCAGGAAACCACATACTGCCCAGATTTCAAGTGCATGGCTGTGTAAGCAGAGAGTGTGGGTGCTAATTTGGCCTGCCAGCAGTCCTGACCTATATCCAATTGAGAATTGTGTGGCACATTATGAAGTGCACCATATGGCAGCAAAGACCCCGTACAATTGTCCAGCTAAAGACCTGCATAATGGATGAATGGAGGGAAATTCCACATTCTAAACTTAACAAACTTGTGTCTTCAGTGCCCAAATGCTTAGAAGAAATTATAATGTTTCACGGTGGTAAACACTCTTGACTTGTTTGACTTGACTTGAAACTGTACCAACTTTTTTGGAGCATGTTGCTATCATCTGATTTTAAATTACTTTACATAAAAAACTTTTTTTTTAAATTCACAAGGTAAAACATCATATAATGCATAGTTGTAGTGCTTTCAATAAAGCAAAGGATGAATATAATTTACAAATCAATTGTAAAAAAAAAAAAATTTTATTAGCATTTTTCATAGTCACAACATATTTGGAATTGGGGTTGTATTCTGTTAGAATTAACGTTCTGAAGTTTCTGACTTTTTTTTAACATCCTTTTCATAATTTGATTCTGAGCAGCCAATTGCCATTTGGCTATTGGCGCCTCTGTCTTTAGCTTCTCCCTCCCCTGTCTCAGTATTAACGTGACTGTGTTAAGTTCCTGTCAGGATATTGGCTGACAGAATGTTTAGCATGCACACTGGGGTCTGAGCGATCAAAATGCCAGTCTATAGATCATGAGGGGACTAAAGATCACATCAACAGCCATACGGACACATGGGTGACATGTCACACTCTGGTGGAATGATCCCTGCCAACGTCCGGCTGTGATGGTCAGGGTAACGACAGCTTCATCATTTTATGCTCACTTGCACTGGGTATCATGTTGCCTCTGTTGAACAAATTATAATGTGGGAAGATTATAGTGCACAGGTGTGAACCTAAAAGCCTGAAGAGGTCAGGATCTGTGCAGAGACCTAGACTGTCTATGCAAATTATCAAAAAACGAGAGGCTCATTGAGGCTTTCTGGTCCAATACTAAACAAAACAGTCAATAGCCACTACTGAAAATACCAACCAAATTCTGCTTTATTTGTGCACTTAGTGAGTTGTTTGTCTCAATTGTTAGGCAAACAACTCACTGTAACCCGCACAAGAAGAGACAGTCACAATGGAAGTCAAAACTGCGTTTTATTGCAGGCAGGCAAAAGTACAGAAAGGAAAATCCAGATGAAGAATGGTCAGGGTGAGCGATGGGTCAAAAGCCGGGGAATCAAGATATAAACAAGGAGCAAATCCAATGAGAGAGGTCGAGGAAAGCGTGGGGTCAAAGCCGGGGTAATCAGAAAGAGAACAACGAGTAACACTAAACAGGGGAGCTAGGGGAACACAAGAGCTGGCAAGCTAAGGGGTAAACTAGAGGAGTTCAGAACTAGAGCGAGACTAGCGGGGGGCAAAGACACGGGAAACTAAATACAATAACCAACAAGCGGGAGACGAATGTGCTGTGATATTTAAAGAGACGAGTGCAGGTGTAAACAATGACAGGTGATAGGGACGATTGCAGGTGTATACAATGAACAGGAGAGCAGATGACGCGAGTGTAGGTGTACATAATGTTCTGACAATTGGGAGCGGGCATGTGAGCCCGAGGGGGGAGATAGTGTACGAGCAGGAGAGCTCGTAGGAGCAAAACGAGCGTGGAAGCTCGAGGGAGCAAAACGAGCGTGCAAGCTCGAGGGAGCAAAACGAGCGTGCAAGCTCGAGGGGGCGGAACGAGCGTGCGAGCTCGAGGGGGCGGAACGAGCGTGGAAGCTCGAGGGGGCGGAGCGAGGGAGCGGGGTTCGTGACAGTACTCCCCCCTCTATAAAGGACGGCTCCTGACGGCCACGCTCGGTTGCGAGGAGTGCGACCTCTGGGAAGTGGTGCTGGATGATCCCAACAAACAAAAAACAACCCTGAACAGACAACTCACAAAACACACAAACAAAATTGAGGGCAGTCCAAGGGGCACAGAGGGAAATGAGACAGTCCATGGGGTCAATGGGCAGTTTCAAGGCAAGGTCAGGGGGAACTTAGCGGACAGGTGGGTGGTCGGGAGATCTAGGGGGCATCCAAAGGGCAGAGACTGGGTCAGGGGGTCTGGAAGGTGACTGGAGGACAGGGACTGGGTCCGGGGGTCTGGAAGGTGACCACTGGACAGGAATAGGGTCCGGAGGCCAGGGAAGAGGCCACAGGACAGGAAGGGGGTCAGGAAGTCTGGGCTGAGCCGTGAAAGGCGGTGCCGTCAGAGGCGGCACTGTAGGCGGCTCTGGAGGTGGGGTTCTGGAAGGCTCTGGAGGTGGAGCCGAAGGAGGCTTTAGGGGCGAAGGCCTGGAAGGCTCTGGAGGTGGAGCCGAAGGAGGCTTTAGGGGCGAAGGCCTGGAAGGCACTGGAGGTGGAGCCGAAGGAGGCTTTAGGAGCGAAGGCCTGGAAGGCTCTGGAGATGGAGCCAAGGGAGGCTTTAGGGGGGTAGGTCTGGAAGGCTCTGGAGGTGGAGGCCTGGAAGGCTCTGGAGGTGGAGCCGAAGGAGGCTTTAGGGGCGAAGGCCTGGAAGGCTCAGGAGGTGGAGCCAATGACGGTGGCGCCGTGGGAGGCTCTAGCGAGGTAGGCCTGGAAGGCTCTGGAGGTGGAGCCAAGGGAGGTGGCGCCGTGGGAGGTCCCCGAGGTGACGACCTGGAAGGCTCTGTAGTCTCGGGGGTAGAGCCGTAGGAGGCCCGAGAGGCGGAGCCGTAGGAGGCTCTAGTGGCAGAGTCCTGGAAGGCTCGAGAGGCTTGGGGGGCGGAGCCCTGAGAGGCTCGAGAGGAGGAGGAGCCCTGAGAGACTCAAGAGACGAAGCCGTGAGAGGCTTGAGGGGTGGAGCCATGAAAGACTCGAGGGGCGGAGCCTTGAGAGGTTTGAGGGGAGGAGGAGCCCTGAGAGGCTCGAGGGGAGGAGGAGCCCTGAAAGACTCGAGAGGGGAAGCCCTGAGAGGCTTGAGAGGGGGAGGAGCCCTGAGAGACTCGAAAGTCGAAGCCGTGAGAGGCTTGAGGGGTGGAGCCATGAAAGACTCGATAGGCGAAGCCGTGAGAGGCTTGAGGGGTGGAGCCCTGAAAGACTTGAGAGGAGAAGCCCTGAGAGGCTTGGAAGGAGGGGGAGCCCTGAAAGACTCGAGAGGAGAAGCCCTGGGAGGCTTGAGAGGCGGAGCTCTGGGAGGCTCGAGGGGTAGAGCTCTGGGAGGCTCGAGAGACTTGAAAGGCAGAACCCTGGGGGGCTTGGGAGGTAGAGCTCTGGGAGGCTCGAGAAACGGAGCCCTGGGAGGCTCGAGAGGAGGAGCCCGGGGGGGCTCGAGGGGTAGAGCTCTGGGAGGCTCGAGCAACGGAGCCCTGGGAGGCTTGAGAGGAGGAGCCCTGGGAGGCTCGAGAGACTTGAAAGGCAGAGCCCTGGGGGGCTTGGGAGGTAGAGCTCTGGGAGGCTCGAGAAACGGAGCCCTGGGAGGCTCGAGAGGAGGAGCCCTGGGAGGCTCGAGAGGAGGAGCCCTGGGAGGCTCGTGAGGCGGAGGCCGCGAGGGCTCTGAGGGGCGAGCAGAGGCTGGCAGAGCCGTGGAAGACTCTGAGGGCGGAGCAGAACCCGGCAGAGCCGTGGAAGACTCTGAGGGCGGAGCAGAACCTGGCAGAGCCGTGGAAGACTCTGAGGGCGGAGCAGAACCCGGCAGAGCCGTGGAAGACTCTGAGGGCGGAGTAGAACCCGGCAGAGCCGTGGAAGACTCTGAGGGCGGAGCAGAACCCGGCAGAGCCGTGGAAGACTCTGAGGGCGGAGCAGAACCCGGCAGAGCCGTGGAAGACTCTGAGGGCGGAGCAGAGGTCGGTAGAGCTGTGGAAGACTCTGAGGGAACCTCTGCGGTCTTGAGCACAAGACGAGACTGGGGAGAAGGGGCCCTCTTCCTTCTCTTACGTCTTCAGCCAACAGGGGACGTGGCCATGGGGACGGTCGAGGCTACAGGCGCTGGCTCTGGGGCGGTTGAGGCTACAGGTGCTGGCTCGCTGACCGTGGCAGACATGGGCGCTGGCTCGCCGGCCGTGGCGGGCATGGGCGCTGGCTCGTTGGCCGTGGCGGGCATGGGCGCTGGCTCGTTGGCCGTGGCGGGCATGGGTGCTGGCTCGTTGGCTGTGGCGGGCATGGGCGCTGGCTCTCTGGCCGTGGCAGGCATGGGCGTTGACTCGCTGGCCGTGCCAGGCTTCGAGACTGGGGCCGTGACAGGCTTCGGGACTGGGGCCGCGACAGGCTTTGGGACTGGGGCCGTGACAGGCCTCGGGACTGGGGCCGTGTCAGGCTTCGGGACTAGGGCCGTGTCAGGCTTCAAGACGGGGGCCGTGGTAGGCTTCAAGACGGGGGCCGTGGTAGGCTTCGAGACGGGGGCCGTGGTGTGGAGCGCTGGTTCATTGTCTGCCTCCCCCACAGTAAACGAGGAACCAGCGTACAGTAGGGCGAGGTCAATAAACTGAGCCAGGTTGAGAGAGCAGCGACCACCAGGCATGAATGATGAGGCTGGCTCATTCAGTCCATATTGAAAAATGTCTTTTAGAGCCACCTCATCAAAATTCACCTGGTTAGCCAGGGCACAAAAGTCAACCACATAAGCCTCCAAGGGTTGACTCCCTGACGCTTAAAACCAAGAGTTGGGCCGCTGGGTCCATAATGTTAAGGGCACGGTTTAAAGTTCTACAACCGCTGCCCTGCATAAACAACCCTTGGCAAGTGCCCGAAGAACCATCAAACCTCTCAGGGGGTTGAAGGCTTACGGCGCTCAGAAATGCACTGGAGGCATAAACGGGCTCAGGGGCAGACACAGGTGAAACAGGGTGACATAAATCAGACAAGGAACATACCTGCTGCCCCTGGGCCACGAGCGATTGGTCCTGCCCCCAAACTGTAGCTCCTCACGCCGAATGTGACGTGCACCTCCGCTCTAGTGAGCTGCACGAATCCTCAGCGCAGGGCATTGTGACTGTCTTCGGTAAAGGGTTGGTTATTTTGTAACCCGCACAAGAAGAGACAGTCACAATGGAAGTCAAAACTGCATTTTATTGCAGGCAGGCAAAAGTACAGAAAGGAAAATCCAGATGAAGAATGGTCAGGGTGAGCGATGGGTCCAAAGCCGGGGAATCAAGATATAAACAAGGGGCAAATCCAATGAGAGAGGTCGAGGAAAGCGTGGGGTCAAAGCCGGGGTAATCAGAAAGAGAACAACGAGTAACACTAAACAGGGGAGCTAGGGGAACACAAGAGCTGGCAAGCTAAGGGGTAAACTAGAGGAGTTCAGAACTAGATGAGACTAGCGGGGGGCAAAGACACGGGAAACTAAATACAATAACCAACAAGCGGGAGACGAATGTGCTGTGATATTTAAAGAGACGAGTGCAGGTGTAAACAATGACAGGTGATAGGGACGAGTGCAGGTGTATACAATGAACAGGAGTGCAGATGATGCGAGTGCAGGTGTACATAATGTTCTGACAATTGGGAGCGGGCATGTGAGCCCGAGGGGGGAGATAGTGTACGAGCAGGAGAGCAAAACGAGCGTGGAAGCTCGAGGGATCAAAACGAGCGTGCGAGCTCGAGGGGGCAGAACGAGTGTGCGAGCTCGAGGGGGCGGAACGAGCATGGAAGCTCGAGGGGGCGGAGCGAGGGAGCAGGGTTCGTGACACTCACTAAAGGCACAAAACAAGGTCAGTCTTTAGTTTAGTTATTGAGTGGCAGGACAAGGGAAGGAATTGCTAGAATCTTTATTTTTGATCAGTTCTCCCTGAAAAAAAGTTCAGAACCTTCTTTTGTCATTAGACATGCATTCTGAGGATCCCGAGGAACTGAAAAATTAGCATAGGCTATATACAGTATTTACTAACATAAATGCAGAATTTTTATAGACAAAGAGGGTCCAGGTCTTTGCATTTTTGGAAAAAATAAAGATAAATTATGAAGCCCTTTGCAGACTGTTTTTCCTATAATCCTTTAGGTCTTTGATAGCTGAACATACAGTATAATACTCAACCAGTTAAAAGTCTCTAGCCTCTATCAGCACCTGGTGATGATTAAACTTTGTTAAACTTCCACCTTAATCAAGCAATCCAGCCAACCATGGACACCTACTGCCTTGTGGAATATGTAGTTTGCATTTCATTCTGGTCTCATGCAGGTGTGTGTCAGGTGCAACTAGCCTTTTCCCAGAGGGGACAGACAATAATTACTCTTGCATAGCTTCACTGTAGGTGTCTGACAGCTTGTCTCTCTTTCCCTTTCTATCTCTCTTTCTCTTTTATAATAAAAAAAATTACATTTAGTGTGAGAGTGAAGTGTGTGAGAAAGTCCAGATGATTCAGCTCATAAACATAGTTGAGTGTCATAGCTGCCCCAGGCTACATTTCCCTTAATTTTAGAATGAGAATATCATTATTACTCAGACACTGACAGTGTTGTTGCCTTTAACTGGGAGCAGAGAAGCAGGTGTTGAAAACCATCAGGTACAAATGAGAACGCTACTGTACCTCCAAGCACTGGCCTATGCAAAGTGTTGAAACAAGAGTGTAGCCAGTCCTCCTTGTCAATGACGTTTGTACCTTAAAGGAATATTCTGGGTTCAATACAAGTTAAACTCAATAGACAGAATTTATGGCATAATGTTAAATGCCAAAAAAATAATTTGGACTTGTCCCTTCTTAAAAAAAAGCAAAAATCAAGGTTACAATGAGGCACTTACTATGTAAGTTAATGGAGTCAATTATTTAAGGGTTTAAAGGCAGAAATGTGAAGCTTATAATTTTATAACAGTACTTACATTAATTCTTCTGTTAAATCTTGTTTATTATTTGAGCTGTAAGGTTGTTTAAATCATCCTTTTTGCTGTCGTTTTGGGGTTTTTAAGTTTATGGCATTACAAAGTTGTAAAAGACCTATAACTTACAAAGAAAAGTTTAGTACACCTTGAATGCATAAATCCAAATGTAATACCATGTTAACATGAATATTATTTACGAAACATTGACTATTTTAACTGTATGGGAATATAGTAAAAAACAGTTCAAACCAGTTTGAACTATGAAGTCCAGGAGTCAAAGTTGAAGTTTAAAAAAATAGGGAGATTTTACTGAAGACAGAAACAGAAAATGAGTTGAGGATCTAACCTCGAACTAACTTGGATGACAGAAACAACCATAATTATAGTCATATACAAATTAATTGACATCATCTTTACAGGCTTATAGGCTTTGGGTTAACCATAAAGATATTTATGATATTTATTTAGATACAGGAACTATCCAAATATGGGGAAATGTTGATCTACGCAGGTTTTATTTAGAAACATAGTATTGATTAGCTGGAACCACAAAGTCTCAGTTGGTCAGCAGATAATCTGAAATAGTAAAACCAACAGAACTCCTCTGGTGCCAGAGTGACAGATTGACAAACATCGAATCACCTGGCTCCAATCACACTAACAATTGCTGTAATCAATTTAGATAAATCTATAGGAGAGATTGGGAAATACAAAGGAAAAATAAAATACTGCATTTTAAGAGAAATACAAGACTGCGTCTTCTTAATGTTGAATGAGACCCAGGCTGAATGCTATTCTTTATTGCTGGAACAAAACTTTGATAACTCACAGCTCTCATGAACACACTTTAAGGCCTGATAATTTCTAGGTGAAAGGGTACAGAAGGTTTGTTCTTTAAAATGTAAATAAAACAAAACACTTGCTTAATATTAATCAACGATCAATTGAATTAACTGCATTTCAGTTTTGTCTGATGAACCCTTAGTTTTGCTTGTATGGAAAAACTGACAACTGTCTCGTTTCCTCTCTTCTCTCTCCTCTCTCTCTCTCTCTCTCTCTCTCTCTCTCTCTCTCTCTCTTTGCACTGAAGAACATTTTTACATGAAAAACATGGTTTTATGTTTATACATTACTTGCTGCACATTGTAGTTACTATATTTAGATGTGCCTTTTAGGGTGTGTGTGCTTGTTGGAGGTTGTCAAATCTCTTTTGAATAGGGCAATCATAACAATGAACATTAAACATTAAAGTTGCTTATCCATGCAGGTCCTCTGATTGCACTGGTCTTCTTTGTATCTTACTCGTTTTTTTCAAAGCTCTGTTTCCATTTTCATACTATGTTGTTGATATTTAGAAAAATAATTTAGAGAGGCTAAACTCAAAGTGATGCCTCATCATGTGTTTCAAGATTTGCAGCACTGAATTATTAAGGTGTGATAGTTTTGAAAATCAGGAGGCTGTATCCCAAAAATTCAAATGAACCTGTCAATGCACTATTACTACTCTCAGTAACAGGTTCAGGCATGTGTCTTTCTCAAAATGATTTTGCTCTGTAGCACTATGCCTTTAGGTTTAACCTAATTCTAACATTATTTATTTTCTCTGCTATGAACCTTTAGTAAAGTTTATAACTGTCTGTATGAGCAGTTTGAGTGTTAACCCTTTGGAAAGGACACATAAAAATAATTAATCCATGTTAGTTTACAAGTGTACATGTATTTTTCCCATGTATGAATGGTTGTGTACTTTATATCTACACCATGGTTTGTGTGTTTAAGTCATTGTAGTTACACAGTCAAGTAGTGGCACTCACATCATTTAAGTTGTAGTGAAGCATTCTGGGAGGAGTTGACAGTTGACACAAAGAAAGCATGCTAAAATGTTCAGTCCATCTCTACGGTTACCCGATCCTCTGCACAGACAGGAGGTGCCTCATTGGCTGTGGGGCTGGGTCACTGTGAGGTTAAGACAGTGTGATGGATAGACCTCTCTCTCTATCCTTTTTACTCTATGTGGCTTTATCTACCCCCCATTTCTTCCTCTATTTTTCTATTTGACACTTGTTTGCACGTCACACTCAAATGTTCTTATGTTCTATCAGTTTGCACTCATTTTTGGTTTTAGACCTTTTGTGGGGGGGGGGGGATTCAATGTATATTATTTTTGTTATTATTGAATCACTACAGAATGGTTTCAAAAGGTGATGTTCTCATTTACTACGTTTTTGGCAACTCAAAAACTTTCTGAACTTCCAAGAAACTGTTTCATAATTTAAGCATGCAATCTTTATCAAACAATGAATGCCAATTCAATTATTTGATTGAAGTTATATATTTCATATTCATTCCTGCCCCATTATGCTTTCAGGGGTAAAAACATGGCGTAGTGTATTTCTTTTAAAATTTTTGCTCTAAAACAGGGTATTTCTTTGTTATGCAATTTATGTGGGAAATACTATAATATTCTGTGTGTAAGTGGAGTCAAACATTACCTTTTGCAAGTATATAAAAATGTTAGCTATGTTTGTTGCCAAGCAAATCAAATTAAAGACCTCAACTTTGATTCTTGACATAATGCTGCCAAGATTAGACCTACACATTAGAAAGAGCTAATGGATTTCAATCATCAGGATATCATATGCAACCACTGCCATGCACATAATTTACACACACGCACGCACGCACGCACTCACACATTTGTTTTAATTATGTTACACATTAAGCTGTTACATTAAAACCAAAATATTATCCGGGTGTGTTTTTTTTAAAGAATTTTCTCAATCTTTCTCTCTGTCTCATATGCACAACTATATGGTGACCAACAGGTGTACCACCTTATTTTAGCAAACGTCCAAAAGGCCAATGCGTGCAGCCTACATGTGTTGCAGCGTTGCGTTAGTGCAGCTCTTAGAGTAAATAGGCAAAAACAATGGTACGTCACCTTCGGTAAATTTAAATTTACATTAAAAATTGAGATGGAAATTTCAAGAAGATAATTAGTTAATCAAGAAACTGCATTCGCCTTAATCAACAAAAATAAATGAAACTGGAATTATAATTTGTAGAATATTATTTCGCAAATGGCGCCATTTCAACATTTGGCCAATATTTTGTATAATGTTTTTAAAAACGTTTTCAAAAAGTCCTTATGGGCAATGTTTTACAACTAACTTCCTTCTCGCATTAACAATGAAATAATTATCATCCAAATAATGCCAGCGATGCCTGGGATATTTACCAAGTGCCAAGTGATTTGTCTTCCGAGCGCGTAATGGTCTACAATCAAACATACGTCATTTGTTTGTGTGTACACGCGCGAGCCTGGGTCCTGCATGTTAAATTTTCTTGGACTGGCACATTGGCGTTCTTGTACTATATCTGTAGGCTACATGAGCGTCTCTCTCGCTCGCTCAATTTCAATTTAAAAATACTTTAATGGCATGATTGTGTTTACATATATATTGCCAAAGCATTAATACACAAAACAGATAATGACAAAGACAAATAATAATAATAAAATGGTAACAAATAGCGATAAAGATAGAATTAAAATAAGGTGCCAGGTAATGAATCAAATAAAAATAAAAACTATAATAACAATATACACTATACAATATAAAATAAAATAAGCATTTAACAGGACATTATGAACATAAGAGAATAAAAGTACTGTGAATGAAGTACATTAAGGCAGTGATTGGTTTCTGATGAGGTGCAGCTCAAAAATGAATTTAGCTGCAACTGATGCATGATGGTCCTCCCCCAGTAATACCAGCATCTGATCAGTTTCTGCCAAACTGGAAAACTGTGGCATGAGGTTTGAGAGTTTGTGGAGGTATTTATCTCTCACCTCTGTAAATTTCTCACAGTGAAGGAGAAAGTGTGTCTCTGTCTCGAGTCACAGTGACCACAGACTCGGTCTTCCTTTGGAAGTCATGTTTGTCTGTGTCTGCCTTTTTCAATGGCCAGACTGTGATCACAGAGTCTGTATTTGGTGAGGATCCGTCTCTGTTTTGGATGTCTTACAGTGTGGAGATATTCTGCCAGATTATATGTTCTGTTTAGGGCCGATAACATTCCAGTTTGCTTTGGTTTTTACTTTCATTTTACTTTCAAAAATATGAATTTTTGCTTTCTTTTATGATTTGGTTTATTCTGATTTGGTTTAGTTCAGCAGTGCTGATCTGAAACTGGTGTTTGTTAGTTGTTAGTGGGTTTGTGAGTTTCAGAGCCGGCTGACAAAGGGGACTGGTTTTAGGCTTCAACACTTGTGTTTTAAGGGCTTCATGTTGCAGTGTGTTAGGGGAACTTGAATTTAGGTGTTCCAAAATTTGAGGGATTGTTTTTCAATATAATAAGGGGGTATCTGCCTAGTTCGGCCTGGCATGCATTAGTAGGTGTTCTTCACTGAACTCTTAGAATGTTTCTACAGAATTCTGCATGCAAGGATTCTATGGGGTGTTTGTCCCATCTAAAGTAATCTGCCAGACAGAGTGGACCCCAAACCTCACATCCGTGCAGAACAATAGGCATCATAATACTATCTAAGATCTTACACCAAATTGTTACAGGAATGTCAACTTGGGTAAATTTGCCCTTAATAGCATAGAATGCTCTTCTAGCTTTCTCTTTTAGTGCATTCACTGCCAGACCAAAACCCCCTTTAGCACTAATTTTCTCTTCTCTCTCTCTCTCTCTCTCTCTCTCTCTTTCATATTTTGTATTATACATTGGATCTCAGTGTGGAGATCTTTTTCTCAGTGTGGAGTTTTTTTCTTCTTCTTGTGGTTCAGGTCAATCTAATATAATTGCATCTCTCCTCAATTTTGAAAACAATTCGACTGTAAAAAAAAAAAAAGAAGGAAAATTTAAAAAAGATACAAAAAAAAATAAAAATTTTGCATGTGGAAGTGCATGAAGCCTACAATATTTCAGAAGGAAAATAAGTTTGCCTGGCACACTTATTTCATTAAAACAATATTATTATTGTAATATCAATAGCCTACGATAATATATTATAATAAAAGCAATATTACAAGTTACTATTATATTCACTTTATATTATATTTAACATTAGTTAACAATATTAGTTACCAAGGTCTATTAATAGTAGTAATAACAACTATTTAAAATAATTTTAATATTTTTTTAATTTTTAACATAACTTTATTATTATTCCTTTTACAAACCTGCTTGCCTGTGGGAGGTTAGTGAATTTAATACCCAAAAGGCGGTTATGTTCTTGTCATATCTCATGATGTTTCAGATCTGTAGGATTCAGGTTCGGTAATTTGTTATATTGCTACTTCCTCTCCTTACAATATGTAAGCAAAACCAATATGCTATAATATGAGAAATCAGACACGCCATAGTCACTGATGAGGTCAGATTCATTCTTATCGATATTCGAGATGATTTAATCAATGGTGCCTCTTTTTGTCCTCAGTTTCCATTCGATTAACTAACAGGTCAATATAGGGTTGTCATCACGAATGAAGGTGACAGCAGTGTGCATCTTCCTTTTGTGGATAAACATGCTTACCAAGTGCCAATACTGCTTCTTCCCTGAGGAGGAAACCATGCACGAACGCATATATCAGTTACATGCCCATAAAGCGTGTTATTGGCTTTTAAAGACCACAAGCAAGCAAAGTCAATGAATAAAACTAAACAGACAAGTCCAGACAAAGACTCAAAAACCTAATTTACATGTCCTTGAATAAACGTTGAGTAAATAACATGTGGATGGCAGGGCTGTTGAAAGTTATCAAATTGTCAATATTGTTTTGTGACACTTAAGTGTGGCTGTTGTCTTAAATCTGCTCTACCAGTCCCTGATATAATATGTGTATATTTGTGGTGATATTAATCAAAGACAAACATTTGCACAATCAAGAGTACAACACCAGAGTTCAAATATATTAAGAACTATTTTAATTCATACATTTAATTCACCCGTATCTTGATCTTTTTCTAAACATGATTTGCGAAACAGGCTTGAGTCATCGTTGCAACATCACTGACTGATAAAACTCAGTGTGAGCGTTTGACAACTTACAACAGAACAATAATTTAGCTTAACACCATGCATATAACACCTGGCCCAAAAAAGGTGTAATTATCTTCAAACAAGCCTTTGCCGAGAGTTATCAGGACAATGAATCTCTCTATCAGATGCATCCCTTATATATTGCAATATCATCCGTTTCTTCTTGAGGTAGGCATTTTAACAAGCGGCGTACAAGTCCGACCCAGCAAAGATGTGTGTAAAAGTGCAGCGTTCGCTATAAAGAATACACAAACCACTTGTGAGAACTTGTTCTATCTAGTTGCTTGACAAGGTGCCTAAGACAATTAACAGCCATTTCACAATAACAAAAGTAGCACAGTTAAAACACACTGATAGGCTAGTCCAAATGTTAGTTCGATAGTCTCAAAATAGTGCATTGTTATATGACACATTTAGTCATGTCCGTATATCAACATGATTATTTTGGCAACTTTGACACATGAGTCACTGACTATTCTGCAACATCATTATTAGTTTGGCAAAACAAATGCCAAAGCCTTTTAATTCGAGGCGTATGGATCAACAGACGAGGAAGCAGTGGAAGGCGTGGATGGTGCGGAGAGAGGCTTTTCTGAGACGTTTTCGGGTTTTCCAAGATCGTCCTTCGGTTCGTACGATGATTTGGGTAGTAGACCTTCCTTCTCGCGCTTCTTCTGCTTCATTCGACGATTTTGAAACCAAATCTTCACCTGAGTCTCGTTCAACTGGAGCGCAGCCGCAATTTCCACACGCCTCGCACGAGTCAAGTATTTATTGAAATGAAACTCTTTTTCAAGCTCTGTCAGTTGTTTTGTTGTAAAATTTGTGCGCACAGTGTTTGGCTGCCCACCAAATCCATACTCTCCAGCTTTACCTAAAGAGAGAAGATAAACAGATAAATAAGTGCGTGCAAAATCTTTATTCATAAACAAGACATGTCTTGCTGAATGTCAGATCAGTCCCCACAAAACGGCCTGGTTTTATCCACACTCTTTTGAATCTATGGTGTTCGAAGTGCAACATTAAGTAAGTGCATATTTTTTTCTCTGAATCTTAGGACATAAAACAACTCGGCATGGGATTTTTTCTCCAGCCACTCACCTGTTTTTGGCGGGTTCCGTTTAACTTTCATCCAGTCGAATGTCTGCCCCATAGACGCGCCATCTGACAGAGGTGAGCAGCAAGCATCGTGATGGGCCACATGCCGAGGGGATAGCGGATTTGAGCAATCCCCCACAAAGGTAAGGTTTGCCTGTTCCGAGCTATTACTATATGTGGCTGAAGCGTACTGGAATTGGCCGTGGAGATGTGCGTTTCCACTGCTGTAACCATGGCGATGATGACGATGCTGCACAACGGAAGAGGAAATATTTCCAGAGTAAATTAATGGGCCACACTGGGGAAAGCTGACAGACGAATCTACATCCTGATTTAGGGCATAGTGACTGTATCCAGCGCAAAAACTTTGAGTCCCGTAACTTGGATGGGCGCTGTAGGTAATTGACAGTGTTCCGGGGGAATGGTACGGCACAGCTTGATGTGGATGAGGGGGGACTGCGTCTTGTGATGATCTACTGGGCATGTACCGCTCATCCCCATTGCAGTTATTTACTCTAACAGCACACGATTGGAATGTTGAAAGTCCGTGGTCGCCATGGAACGCTCTAACTGTGCAGGAGCCCCCACCACCTCCATCTCCACCACTTATGGCCGAAAAATCTAAGAATGTGCTCATTGTGGCATCGTCTTGGGTGTTTCTGCGCGTGGCTGCCACACTGACCGATCTTTGGGCCCGGGGACTGATTAACGTATCACCACTCACCCGGGTCCAACCTTCAGCCTCCTTCAATCAGTCGTGTATTTGGTGGGGGATGTCTGTGCGCTAGTGATATGAATGAGCAGTGACAGTCACGTGGGCTGGGGCAGCCAGTGATCAGTTGTTCTGTCTCGTCTTGATCTTAAATGGCATTGTGCTGACAGCTTGTCGTTAAAGACCAGGCTTATGTAAATGCCGACCTCTTGTCGATCAACGTGACGTAGGCCCACTTTACCCATTGGGCAATTCTCATGGAAAGAATGGATTAGCTGCAAGAGAGAAAGGAAGTAGAGGGACGTTGTCTCACAGACAACGTCAAGAAGGACATACAAATCTGTGGGCTGTTTAAGTGAGGAAATATATTGAAGAAATGCCTCAGGTAAGATTAGTTTCAAGCTACTGGCAAATAATCTAAATGTCTCTTTTCTTGTGTTTCATTATTCAGATATTTAAAGAGGTAAATTCACATTTTTGAGTGTTTGTGCCATTTTGAGAGGGACAAGTGTATTGAGAGACAGGTGTATTGCAAGAAGTAGGCTTATTCTGTTGGTTGTAAGACATAAGCTTTGTAAACTCAACCTTCAAAATATTGTGTAAATGTATTTATTACCCTGATTTAGTAATATAATGAAGCTGAACCTTATTTCATGTAACCCGTGCTTATATGGTAGATTATTACTGCTTCAACTGAATTATGACGAAAATACATTTTCTTTGACAAATGTGAATGTTCATAACAGAAAAGTAGGTCTTTGTCACATATTAAATTAGAAAAATACATAGTGAATTGCTTGTTTTGCCAAATATTTTTTTATAAACTGTGATCAAAAGTGATCACTTATATGAGGCAGGAGGGTGTAATTGATTTTCTAGTGGAGTAGGGGAGACATGCGCCCCCTCTGGATGACAACGGGAGCATATTCTTTACAGCTTTGTCCAGTGTTTTTTCCCCTCAAAATGGCGATTTCTTCGAACAGCTGACGGCCTAACATTTCTCATCCCGTTTTTTTAACACATCTTTTCTTAAAAATGACCCCTCACACATTCATAGGGAGGATTATTTTAGCAATCCATCCTTGGAAGTTTAGCAGGAATATCAACCTAAAAGCATGCTTTTATTCACATAAAGCATGATTTGAGGAAAATGCTTACAAAGTGTCGATGAATATGTGCAAACAAACAAAATATGCTATACTTACTTACTTAAATATGTAATAAACTAGCCTATTATTATTATTATTTATTATACTAGCAGCACTGCCTAAAACTTCGTGAAAAAAATAATTATGCAAACTTTTTAAACAAATAGGCTAGGCTGCTGGTCAAAAGCCATTTCAGTCCTTACAGGCTAGAGAAAAAGGTCTAAAGAGACTCAGACAAATTACGTATGACACGCGCAATAAAATATGTAGGCTAGTGTTTTGTGTGATCCTAACGGGTGTTAAAACGCCAATAAAAATGAATTATTATTGATCGTCCACGTGGATTGTGCTTTAGGACCCAACATTTTTAATAGCAAAGTGAGAGTGAAAAGACACGAAATAAGAAAATACTCTAATTTGCGCAGACCTTTTACTGGCAGTGATTATCTCGGTGATGTCAGCATGCATGAAAGACTTTGATTTATGAGTTCGTCGGGGAAACATCCCAGGCATTTCCCCAAGCCGAGGGGGGAAAAGAGTTCGAGACAAAGAGCACAGGAAGAAGCCATAGCACAGTTTAGCGACTTAAATTGTAACTTAAAAAAATAACAAATATTAGCAGACAAGCGGGACAAAATATTACAGAGTGACGGCTAAAGGTAAATTTTAGTTGGAAATAATTTGGTTAGATCTTAAAAATGTGCATCATGCAAAAAGGACAATAATAAAAACATCTCTTCGTTAGTATTTAATCTAGCATATAATTTGATCAGAAATGTAATAGCATTTTGTCCTTTTGGTCATATTGCCTTCATGGTAATTATCTAGATATATTTGTAACCAGAATTGAATTCACCATGGCCCCTAATAACATTGCTTCAGGATGGAAAATCCTGTGGAAATATAAAATGTTTACTAGTTACGGGAGCATATTTGTCTGGCTGTTCTTTCATTACACGACAAATATTATAGTGACTATGAAATAGGTTAATTCATGAAGAGTTTTTGATATGTCGGCTCTGTTTTTTGAGAGCATGTTATTGACTTGACAATTCAAGGAGTTAGAAATGTGTATTTATTCTTACAAAAATAAGCGCTACAGAAATAAAAGGAATCAAAACATCTGTTATGAGTACATTATGTCTATGCATCTACATTTCACAATCGTACAGCACTCATGGCTTGTCTTACCTTCGATTTATTATTATAAACGTGGTAGTTTACAGCGACCATCTTGCAAATGCTAGAAAAGAGAAACAGAAAGTCCTGCTTTATCCGAAAAAATGTTCACTGACGCTCTTTGACGGTCAATAGTTTCGTAAATCAGCTCAAGTCAAATAATCCGTAAAGAAATAGAAGTCCGCTGATATATCTCACCTGGGCTACCCACAGACTTGTACAGTTTTTACGAAGCTGCATCACACAGATATATTCATGAATCGGTCGACAAAATATCGAAGTCCTGCAAAGACGTGTCCATAAAGGGAACTGCAATTGTCCGGGCTGGCACAGTGATGGTATATTGGTGTCTCTTTGCCCAGAGCAGAATGTGACTGGCTGTGAACATATTTCTGACTTGTGTTTCTAAAACTGCTAGGAAACATTTCAAATGTGTGTATGCTGTCGCCATCGCAAGGCTGCCCGAAGACTGTTGACAGTTTGTTATGATTCTGAGTCTCCATCTACAAGGCCCCCGCCATGACTCAAGTCACAAATGGAGGTGTCCTCATTGCTCAGTGTACAACTGTCCTCCTTGGCGGTTGTCTCGCTTTGCTGCCTTTGGATCTCTTTAGTCTGGGTCTGCCGTTTATATTTCATACGTCTATTTTGAAACCACACTTTGACCTGGCGTTTCGTTAGGTCGAGCATCGCGGCTATTTCCATATCCGTGGCCGGCAAAGCTGACAGACGAATTTGTTGTAATGGAACTCTTTCTCAAGCTCCAAAAGTTGCGTGTGTTGTTCTCAGACGGCGCGGACCTCCTCCACAAGTCAAACCACCCTTGGGAAGCTCTGGAGAGCCTGAGAACAGGAGTCAGGCTGTATGTTATATAGTCCAAATAATTTATGGATAGGCTACTATTTCCCATGTCTTCCAAAGCAGAGCATGTCAGTACCCAGCATTGGCTCTTATCACACTGTAAACGTCGCCATAATCACTGTACAAATACAACAACGTAAGCTGATTAACTAAAAAGCATTCAGGACTGCAGACCATAAACAGCAACGCCAGAGGAGTGCGTGCACAGATGAGCATTATATCTAATGAATGGCTGAGCTGTGCGCAACAACAGTAATCTATCATCATTCCTACTTGTCAAACAACGAAAAGGCCTTGGCATGGTACAATTCGAATTCAATTGGAGAATCAAAGTGGAATTCAAATAAATGTAGTTTTCGGAATGTTCAGCTATTCAAGATGAATTGCGTGAGAGGGAAGTGACAAACACACGCGTGCGCGTTCGTGGAGAAACAATTTACTTCCGCTGTAATGGTCGTTGAGGAGAATGTTGGTTTAGGAAGCCAGCTATTTTTCTTTTCGCGTATACATTCCGAGGGCAAAGGGTTGGTGGGCAGTGGGCTTTCCTCATATGAGCTGTGCCGGGGCCCTTTTTGGCGTGTATGACTCCCGAGACTCAGGCTTGGGATGGTATGTTCCAAAGGAGGTGGGATGAGAGGGTTAGTGTTCGTTAACATTTAGCCTTTGATTGATGATTTCTGAAATGAGTATATAACTGGAGGAAAAGAAGTAGCTAAGGCATTCCGCGAGAGAAGTCCGTCTATTGATGAAACCTGTCTGACGCTCAAACTCGTAATTCATTGTTAACTTGTTGACTGACGCTAGAGCGCGGGTATAGGGCAATTTGGTCTACAAAAAAGCTTTGTAAATTATTTGTTTTAAGGTATAACTCATAATATGGCCGTATGTCCCTTGGCTGCTCATTTGCATTCAAAGGATACTTGGTTGAAATTAGACAGAAAAAATCCTGTCACATGATTACCTCTTACTAATGAAAATTTGGGGTGCATTTAAAAAGATTCAGACCGAAAGATTAATTTAAAACACTTATTTTAAAATAAATGTAAAGAATGTAATATCCTGCAGCTTTGTAGTGTGGTCAGGCTCTTGTTGTGCATGCATGAAGCACATATGCCCTTCCAACGTCGCGCAAGTCTATTATTCAATTTGCTGACGCACACGTTCTGCCTTTGGATCCTTAAGATACAAAGGCACTGGTCTTAGTTTTACACTTTTAAAAAGTATTACCTCCAGTTTGTGTGTAAAACATACACAACATCATGTAAGGTCATCAACCATAGTATATAGCTAGTCCAATAATCACAGATAATCAACATCGGAAATAAGCTCTAAAACAGATTAGGCCTATCATTCAATAGGCCTATAAAATTCTTCGTTACATAGGCTACACACAGCCGAAAAAGTTAATAAATAGCACAATAAACTGCAAATTACGTCAGTGTATTTGATTCTGAAGGATATACACTTGTACTGTCAGTTTGCTTTAGCTAACCTGATAGCACACCTACATCACCCCGACGTCTATTTGATGTGTATGTTTACATCTGGAAGACATATTTTTAGGTTGTTTGTTAATCGTTCTATAAAACGTCCATAATACGTTTCCTCTCGGATGTCAATAAGAACTTCAGCAAATGTCTTTGAGACATTTATCATTTAGAATGTTTGTAAATCTGATATTAATAAGATGTTTATCAGATATTAATTAGAATGTGATGCTTTCCAGACGAAAATAACAGACGTCTCATAAATGTGCGTGTGCTATTTGGGAATCGTCTTCTCTCAGTTCTGCTTTTCGATGAGGCACAATATTTAAAGTAAAACGCTTTGTGAGAGCAGATGTTCTCAACCTGGGGGCACACATACTCGTAATGTTTGTTAACCGTGATATTATGGATAAATACCATAACTACCAAGATATTCATATCTTCATAGCTTAATATCACATGCAAAAAAAATTTTTTTATAATTAATATCAAAAAATAATTTACGTTCCGTATAGACCATGCCTGACCTTTTTTTTAAAAAAAAGTACTTGGGCCGTTTGCAGTTCAGTGTTTATACTAAACAAAGAGTCCTGGAAGCCTGCGCGCAATCAATCTTACTTGCCAAAGGGACTGACAGCCTCGTGCCCTCACAACGCATTTAAAACTTCTAACCACGCCAGATCAAATCCTGCCAGGACCAAAAGCTTCACTAGAGATGTTGTTTGCCTCTGTTTTTCTTTCTCGTAAACAGTTTTTCAAACGGCATAAATTCAGAAACCCACTATAAAATATATTTAAGTAATTAATGAACTTTTATTCTCGATACGACGTGAAAAAAATCCCGCCTTTGTTGCGCAAGCACTGAGGAAAGCTCTAGACATATGTCAAAAGATGTGAATAAGTTGTTGTGTGTGTGTGTGTGTGTGTGTGTGTGTGTGTGTGTGCGTGTGTGTAAGGAAATTCAACGAAACAAGACCATGTCATTTGATGGCCTAAATAGTGGCAAAGTGAAATTTAACCGAAAAGGCTATGTAGTTGTTAAACGATTTGGTTGTAAAATAACATTTAAAATGAGGCCCTCTTTAATGTCAAATGGAATTATTTATTGATATCGTGGAATACATGTTTAGATGTAAAATTAATAAATATTTATCATTGTGAATGATTATCTCGCAGGCATAGGATTAGGCCTACTGACTATAACCAGCTATTATGACGGGAAAAGTATAAATGATTGCACAAATGACAAGTTGATCCAGTAATTCTTGTCGATGGGTTGGGTTGACGAACTGGATGTTTCAGCAGTCTATAAGTGTCAACAAACCACATTTGTACTCTCGTTTGCCTAACAAGGGGCTGGAATTTATCACATCAGATTGATCATTTTAAATGTTTTTTCTTCTACAGGCATTACTGGAGGAGAGGAGGCTGTCATAACAATGGACTGCTCGCACTTTGCTCAAAATGCAAGACTGCCGGAAGTGACGGTGTACCACTAACACATGCAGCAGTTTTAGCCCGTTTCTGTCATTTATTTGCCAAATGTCTTTCAAGCATGTCTTGAAATATTACAAATATCAGTCTTAATATTATAATTTGTTTTTGCTTCACATCAACATAATACAAACAGAGTAACACTGAACAAATTGATAATTTGCTAAAATTATCGATGATGACTTTGAGTGCTGATTTTCTTCCACTTGCTTATACTTGTTTTGTAACACCTTTGATACAAATACAAATACAGAAGCTCGTCAGTTTCGTTTATTTCTTCAAATGTGGAGCAGCATGGAATGACATCAAAAATGTTTGAGCAAATAAAAATAATGAATATCGGATCGCTGTCTCTTCTGATTCTTTAAAGCAAGCCATGATTAACATTTGTACACATTAATAATCGAATACATTGACCTTGCATGTTAGCACTGGACCATATCATATTTCAGTATTAACTATTACAGGGAGTATCCCGGGCTCAATTTTGCCTTCTACCCATCATCTGAAGGACTGGGCTAAATAACACTAGAAATATATTGTCAATGACAACAAAATAAATACATTTTAAAGACATGAAACACATGAGCTCACGCTGTAAGATAAGACTGTTGAACAAAGAAGCTCAAGTCGTGCTCATAGGCATCTTCCTCAAGTGCAAAATGCAAAACAGAAAAAGAGGGAGAAGGATTAAAAATATTGGACAGATGACCATTTTTAAGATTTCATAAAAAAGAATCATAAAACTATGTTCTTTGTTTTTATACCCTGTTTCAGTTGTTCTTAAAAGTGAAATAAAATACATATCCTCATGATTCGAGAACATGTGAGTTTTGAGAAACTATAACGTTCTCTTTCTAAATGTATACTAAACTTAAACCAAATAATAATTATTATTTCGCCGAGCAACGCCAAGAAACAAAAACCGAATGGACGCAGCATTTGTAGGTGAACGCAGTCAGGCAAGGAACTTAAAGGTGTGCCGGTGGACGGAGAGAGAAATACATTGCAACAACACTACAGATGAGTAAGTTTAGGCGCTTCCTGAATCCTTCCCTGAGAATAGTGCGTTGTAAGGTCTGTCAATGTGCATGGATTTGGTTCGCATGCTCCTTTATGATGGCTATTTCCCATAGTAATGGCGCCGTTGTAATCTATTATATTGCCTTGAGGAGTGTGCGGTAGATGTGTCAGGCCAAATACTGAGCCGCCTATGCCCACCAAAGAATCCGAGTAGCTTCCACTGACGTAAACTGGGCTACCCTGCACTTGGGTCCCGTAATTACTGTTGCCTTGAAGATGATGCGTGTCGTACTCAGGCGTGGTTGTGCCAATCCCGGGATACCGCTTTTGAGAGGGCGGGCAATTGTTCAGAGGTGGATATGACGTAGGGAGGTTGTATGCATTAGGCTGGGGTTTGTTGTACGATGCTGGAGGGGTGATTCGTAGGGCATGCTGTTAACCAGAGAATGCATTGAACTTAAATATCCACTCCCACCCCCTGCTCCGCTACCGGATGATAGGGCAACGGGACTGTGGGGAGACTGTGCTCCAGGAGAGGGCATCATTCCAAACCCCTTTTGGTCCTTTTTGTACTTCATCCTGCGATTTTGGAACCATATTTTAATTTGCCTTTCCGTCAGGTTTAGTACATTTGCCATCTCTACTCTTCGAGGGCGACTGAGGTAACGGTTGAAATGGAACTCTTTCTCCAGCTCCACGAGTTGCGCAGATGTGTATGCAGTACGAGCGCGCTTGGAGGCAGCCGAACCGGGTGGACTCTTGTCTCCAGGGTAGCTCTCCACTGTATGAGGACAAAAAGGCTTTGGTCAGTTTAAGCATAAAGTAAAATTAAAAGTGTTTTATGCATGTCACAACCAATTGACTCCTCTGCATATTATTAATTTATTTATAAAGGCCCTGCTGGTACAGCATTGGAAAGAATTACAGTTTTTACAGTATAAAACTATAAAGTAAACAGACCTACCTAGTGTGTGTGTGTGTGTGTGTGTGTGTGTGTGTGTGTGTGTAGAGAGAGAGAGAGAGAGAGAGAGAGAGAGAGAGAAATAAAGAGAACCAAACAATGAATGAATAATAGACAGACAGATAGGTAGACACAATCTCACTGCGACATCGTAAGAATTAATCTGACTAAATTTGGCTAATTCGAATGATTTCGTGTGACTTACACTACAGCCATTGACGTCGCTGGACATAATGTCCATCTAATGGCCCAACAATTACTTCCTTCTGTCACACACAACATCTTCCTGTCATGTTTACACACTCTACTGATCAGTTTCAATTCAATTTGGGTTGAGAATGTTAGAAGTGTTGTTTAATTCATATTCGTTCATGTCTTATTTTAAAAACGTAAATCAAATTGGACCTCATGCAAGCTCGTATAATTTGGTTGATATAATCACCTGGAATGGTACTGCAGGACTTCTGCTTTGTGTTCTGACGGGACTCCTTCATCCACGGAAAAATGTGTTTCCTAGTGGCTGGTGTTGGAGAGGCATGCCCTGGGTTCTTGGCAGTGGCATCTTGGCTGGGAATTTGGTTCAGGGCACTGGGGGAACCTGGTCCAGAGGGGGCAGTAGGGGGCTGATTGTTGTCGGGGATGTCTGGTACTGGGGATTGTGTTCCGTTACTCCGTTGGCAGCCCTCGGAAATTTCATTGGGTTTGTACAGAGCTGCAGAGCCACCAGGGGACTGCAGGGAGCAGGCCGATCGATAGTGCTCACTTTCCACATGAAGGCCCTGAAGATATTGCTGCTGATTGTCATAACCTAAACCGTTTGCGCTTTGATATGGGAAGCCACTGTAAATTGTCGAGCCGTCGCAGTAGGTCGCTTTTTGCATCTCGCCGTTTCCCAATGTTTATTTCTCTATCTGACAAGGTCCTGACACCGTCGTAGAAGAACATTGGCTCAACGTAGTCACGTGACACCTCTTCGCCAATGGGCTCTATGGTTGAACCTACAGTGAAAGAAGATATGGTGAGCGGATAAAATGCCTATCCATCTTACATTTCAAAGTCTAGTTGACACCGCAGTGAGACTGGGAGAGCCGGTCACCACTTACCTTATGGCCAGCTGTAACAATAGCTAACATAACTGAAGAGCACTAAAGCATTTTCACCGCTGAACTGTCCAATCGAGAAGGCCCAATAAAAATATTTAAAAATAGCTTAACAAACCAGCTAAACGAGTATTTCCTATAGCCAGTCAATCTTAATGTAAATTGGAAGTGTGAATTTGTATTATTGTTAGTGTGAAACTTTAATAGTAATGCTTTATCACGGGAATGTATGGGATCTTTGTTTTTTATTACAATCAATCGAGTTATCTAAATCTAATTCACAGTCAACAAACAGCTTATGGTTTTACACCTCTTTAAGGCTCTGCGTGTACTGATTATGTTCTAAAGATGTAGTAGCAAGAACCTGAAAAACCGGGTGGACGCGCGCTTCCATGAACACGGCATGGCAATTTCATCGCCAGGACATAATGTTGGTTACCGGCACCGGTTAATGCCGGTAACCAACGCATGACGGGTCACCAAGTGGGGAGAGCAGCAATGCTGCATTGACACAACCACGGCTCATGTAGGCTACAACAATATACAAGACGGGAAAATAATCCAATCAAAGGAATATATGTATATAATCAAATCGGGAAAGCGGCCTTACCTCACTTCATTAAACATTTTAAATTAGTTTAATGAGGACATTTATCTATCTACTTGCCTGGCACAAATGTAAAACCAGCTAAATTAACCACAAAGTCGACATTTTTATTCTCAGAAACAAAAATAAGTGAATGATGCACATGGTCTCTAGCGTAATCAAATAGGCCTATAATGTAAAAAAGTGGCTTTTTCAGAAATAATAATAAAGGAATTACTTATCGGCTTCATAAAAAGACTGGAGAAACATACATTTTTTACAATCACCAAACAGATTTAACTGTGCTAAATCTGGCCTGAATAGCAAACTGAGAAAACATAATCACAAAAAATGTAACCAAAAGACCGCTTTGATTTCTATACGATCTATCTAGCTTGACATAATCCACTAATTCACTCCTTGTCAAAACCATACACATGTAAAGCTCAAAGGAAAAACGCTCGAGACACAAAGTATGAGACCCCAGCTGCCAGCTGCTGCACGGGAGGAATCTGGCTTGAGTGTGTGTATGTGCGAGTATGAACTCTCCCTGAACCGAGATTTCTGTCGCGCGATCATAAATCACAAACTCGCCATTTAACAGCCATGCGAGAACTCTCCTTCTGTCCTACTTACCTTCCTCTCGGACGAGCAGCGCGCAGCACGGCGCGAGCTTCTCTCATTCAGCGACAGAAATCGATCAAACAGCGGTCCAAATCTAAATCTAGAAGACAACAAAGCGAGTGCTGCACTTGCAGGAGTCATGGGAGGTATCTGCAGTAAAGCAGCGATTCAGTCGCGCTCGAGAACTAAAAGTCTTTCATTGTTTCTTTTTCTTTTTTGACGTAGATAAGTAAAAAACGCAGATTACGAAGGTGTCTCGTCTAGATAAAGCACCTTCACACATATTACTACACCAACGGTGTTTTCGGACCTATACTAAATGCCACCATTGGCCACTCTATTTAGGCTTTCATGTACAACTAACGTGTACAAACAAGCACGCTAACACATACTCATGCACAGAGTGAACTCCCTCGAAACAGCGTCACTGTAGACACTAAAAATTATGCAAATGAAGCGCCATCTCAAGCACAAAAAAGCATTTGCTCTCCCCTGTGAACACAGGCAGGACTGGATATGGACAACTTCACCATTTTTAATAGTTAGTGTATGCTTACGCTCAGGATGATTTCCGAGACATATGTGTCAAAGTCACATGTGATGAACATTGTACCATTGGTCAAATTGACCGAATTACATAAAAAAAAAATAAACATTTCTAAAATCACACAAAATTTATAAAGTAATATATCATAACAACAGCAGCAACAACAAAATCAGCAACAAAAATAATAGGGACAGTCCTCGGAGATCAGGTTGGTTCTCAATGGAGCTCTCAATTAAACGTGCTGCAAAATCTTTCGACAAACTCTATCCTTTTTAACTAATAAAAGTGTTTAATGGAAAGAAAAAAGGAGGGGAGGGGAGTTTGTGGATGAAACACTTCTGCATACAAATGAATTACCAACATCAGCTTTTAGTCTGCCTTTTCTCGGTCAAATTAGAAGATGTATGTCCTAATGCAGCACGGCAATAAACACAAACACATTCCTGTTCTCGCGCGGCCCACTGGATTACAGATTTACAAAGCTAAAAAAGAAGGGCGGGCGACGTGGGTTGGTGAGTGGGATTTAAAAAATCCTTGCGTACGCAATTTAAACCTTTTTGACATTTACTCCATTGTTTTTCCCCTATTAAAACGATGACTACGAGATTTCATTGATGGCGCACACACTGCGAGGCGAAGAGTAATTTAAATAATAATAAAAAGAAATGTATATATGTTATTCATGTAATTTAGAGATGAATTATCATTTAAACTTCTTAAATTAGATTGGTCTACTTGTTTGTATTAATCCTGCATTCTTCAAGGCAGCACACTAATTGAGAAGAAATTATGGTGCTTCAGTTTTCATGTAGCTTTTCTCTGAGTGTGAAAATTGTCTCATCTCTAAGCCTACGAAAAACTGAGTTTTGCTTAAGGTGAGCTTTAACTCAGTATTATTATAGTATTACAACTATTACTATGTGATATATCACATATAGTGCTCACCTTAAGCAAAATCGCTAAGCCTATTATAATTGTATTATAGTTGTACAAGTTTTATTATACAACTATTACTATTATGTGATTGAGATATATATATATATATATATATATATATATATATATATATATATATAGATATATATATATATATAGAGAGAGAGAGAGAGAGAGAGAGAGAGAGATGAGAGTAGATAGAGAGATGAGATGAGATAGATAGATAGATAGATAGATATCACATAGTAGTAATAGTTGTATAATACAATAGAGTTAAAGCTCACCTTAAGTAAAACTCAGTGTTTCGTAGGCTTAGAGATGAGACCATTTTTTGTAGATCTACGACTAAAGATGAAAATAAAAGTGTTACAATAGTTGTATATTGTACTTATTTTTGTCTTTTCACACAATAAATATAGACAGTAATAACAATTTCAATGGCACCATTAGCTCAACAATTTAGTAGATGCGATTGTTGTGTGATAAACGGTGTACATGTGTGTGACTCATTTACAATTATTCTAACATGTGAAGTATTCATGTAAATTTGGAATGTAAATTAATGTAAAATACATGTATAGTAGAAACTGCCTTCGTATAACGCATTCTTATTTTCTTTATATAAAGCATCTAATGTTAACATAAACAAACACGAAAGCTAGCGAAACGTAACATTTTAAAATTGTTTACTTAATGCTCTTGTTTTGCTTATACAAATACTTGCTCTACTAACATGCCTACACCTAATGTATGTTATAATAAGTTAAGAATCCTACAAATAGAAGCAAAATATCAAATTAATATCTATTTAATAATGCTATTAAATAAATAAAAATATATATATAAAAAAAGATGCGCGTGTGAAAATAAGAATTCATCATCCATAAATCAGTCAAGCAAATAAATGTATCGTGCAAATGCAGCGGCCGCCCTAAGTCCCCCAGCCCATAAATCAAGACTCGTGCGTCGTGACCTCGGCGCAGCAGCGTGCTAGTCCTTCTTTTTTATGTCCTCGTTTCCCATGCGAGCCTCCGCAACAAACAGGCCGCCATTGCTCTGTGGAGCTTTATTCGGTGTCTTGTGATTTATTCTTCCTGGGAAACCCCAGTTTACATGCTCTAGAGGGCTTTACATATACACACGACCAATTTGAGTCCACGTGCAATACAATGACAGATTAATACAAAGAAAAACTACTTATAATAAAAATGTCCATTTTAAAAGAGAAATACAATTAAATTAAATTCTACACAACTAAAAGTGGGCGATGACGGTGTGAAAGAAAATGGTAACTGGTTTGTAGACAAATGTAATCTCAATTTTGAAAAGTAATGACAAATTACTGTAATAAAACGGTATTTGGAAACAAGATTTTATTTCGTAAAATCAGTCAACTATTGCTCTGGATTATCCCTTTTATACATTTAGTGAAATACATACACAGTATGGTATTTCTGATCATAAATATACAGCATCTGTTCTTCAGTGTTTGGGAAATAAAGTAGATTATTATAAAGATTCGTTTACACAACTAATGGGAGCACTCCTAGATTAAACAATAACTATTTAAGTTTATTTTATTATACAATATTGGTCTGATTAAACAATGTGTCGTTTATGTAAATTGATACGATACAACTAGGATTTGCTTGCTCAAGTGTAATGGTTGTTTAAGTGCCAGTTAAGAGATAAAAGTGAATGATCTAATATGTTTAAATTGAGTTTATTATTGAAGACCAAACGGATGTGCTTTAGTTCAGCTCTCTCATGTGTTCAACCGCCAGTCTGTGGATACTGACCTTTTCTTTGAGCCCCATTAATTCACTAGAGTAATGAACAATCATCGGAAATACATCAAAATAAAATCCATCCTCATGGTGCGCAGGACGTTCTGTCTTTTTCTGCGGGGAAAAACATATCCGTTCACGGCAGCTGTATAACACCATCCGCAAAACGTACAACAATCTTTCGTTCTTTTTAGTTTCTCTCTCTCTCTCTCTCTCTCTCTCTCTCTGATTCTCCAGCAAGTCCACAATGACCCGGCCCCACTTTTGTGAAGTAGGCTAGTTTAATCAGCAGTGCAGCAGACCTCTTCCACCCCTTCCATCATAATAATTTCCTCAATAATAGGTTTTAGGCAGAGGAAACACAGATTATGGACAAAATCCTATAACTGTTGTGGAATAGTGGTAGTGTAGGTAGTGTTTGGGGTCATGGCAGCAAGCAAAAATATTTTGGACGACATGTGCTATTGTTACTGAGAATGAGACAACATGCATTGATAGAGATCTTTCCTTTGTTTCCTAGTTTGTATTCTGGTCTCTCAAAATGTACTTCGTTGTCTCAATTGTAATATACATCATCCAAATGATGAATACTTACAACATACTTTAAAAAATATACCAATATGAACGGAAACAGTAGGCTACTCTCGTGTGAGCAATGTGGCCCTCTCTCGGTGATTATGGTGCACTAGTCAACAAAGACCGCGAATGGAAGTCCTGGGATTTCGTGGGATCAACGGATCTTCCAAGCATCTACTCTGACTTTAGAGTGCTTACTAACCAGAATATATAGCAGACCCCATAACATTTAGTTAAAAGAGTCATAAGATACAGTTTTGACAATTTTTTTTACAGAGCGGTGATATTACAGGACCATCTTAACAAACAAAAGAAATACACCCCTCCCGAAAAGAAAGGGTTGCTCTTTACCACCATTTGGTGCTTTTTTTTCCGGCAGCAGAGTGTTTGGGCTGAAAGCTCATCCAACGGAGTAAACCATGTTAAAGAAAAAACCCCGGTAAAATCGGACTTGCTTCTGTTTTTTACATTTTTTGTTAAGCTATTTCATTATAGTGTGTTCACTTGTCTGCTCACTAGGAACAGCTCTGCGGTGTTGTGAGACGGAACGAGGACCTACCGAAGTCGTTTGGCTTTGTCTGAATGCTTCTCGCACATTTCAGCATGGCTTCTGAACTTCTGACTGACCCCAGCACCAAGTACATGAATACCGATGTCACACAAAGTAAAAAGGGGCAGCACGGTCTTTGGACGAATTTTTTTGTCTTCTTTTTTTTTTTTTTTTTATTCATAAAACGAGAACCTCAGACCAACTTCGCCAGGCTACAGATAAAATCCGTTCTCAATTCCAACATTTTGAGCTTTTAACCCAAAACCAAAATTACTGCCACACTGCAAAATAAATTCCCCGTGCATTTGCTGCGGCTATCATGAAAGCTGAACATTTGTGATGGTGCGATTGAAAACGGCAATGGTTTGGGGTGCCAAATGGTTGTGCCCATGAGTCCAAATAACGTTTATTTGAGAATGCATTAAAAGATGTGAAGCTTGAACTAAGATTTTCTATGGCCTTCACTTATTTGTGCCTTACACTTTAGACTGAAAAGGGTACATTTCCATGCACCCTTCAATGCTCAGTGAATTTCTTTAGTGGCTTATGAACAACTTCATAATGAATTCTTGTTGTTGTTGTTAGGTTTGAAATGTGTTTATATTTACCAAAACAGATTTCGACCTGAGGTACTGAAATTGTTTACAATCCTATCAATGAGTCGCGAGGAACATCCAGATCGGCCTGAAACTATTCCATGTAGCCTTTATATGGTAGTTAAATATCCAGCTGATGACTAGCAAAAAAGACGAGCACCCTTTCCTAATAGAAATCCTCAGTCCCTTGTGTTGAAAACGTCTGTAGATAAAGTGACCACTACACTTGAATGACGTCCCTCTGAAAGAAATACGTATGGAAAATGTGCCAAAAGGAAGTTATGAGATAACTACAATGAGAAAACGTGTGTTTAGTTCACCTAACTACGCCTATCAAACGTTAGACACGTACAACACTGTGCAAAGTTTTCATTTATAACTTTGTAAGTTAGATTGGAAATATCTTAAATTACTTACTGTTTAGCACATTTTGAAGGTTGACCGAAAGAGTTTCAGGAGCTAGAGGATTATGAGTTGTCTCGATGAGTGGTCGGTCAACGGCAAAATGAAAAATCCTGCCGAACATTCAGAGTCTATTTCTGACCGGGAGGTATCTATTATTTAATAAGGTCATGTGAGCCAGTCAATTAAAAATTAAGTACAGTGGATTGAGAGGTGACTTCAGAGTATACGGGAGTCGTGACCGAAGTTAACATTTCCTGTCGGTCAAGATCGGATTCAATGATAATGGATTGCAGTTTAAGTTAAATCAGTATGGTTAAACTTATTCGTAAATGCGTGCGTCTGATATCAAAAGCTTCAAGCTTTATTGGGTAATGGACATGTCCTAGACGGAACAAACAGACTATTCCAGGCAATATACTACAACGGTTTTTTGTATCTGAATTTTTTTTATTTTTTATAATTAAGTGAAATTTAGGTGTGTGTGTTTGGGGGGGTCACAGATGTCAGTAGGTGACTCGCAAAGACCCAACAGTTACAGTGCAGTATAAATGTATTACAGTATATATACATTTATAAGATTGATTATATATATATATATATATATATATATATATATATATATATATATATATATATATATTACTTTTAATATTTAAAGTAAAGATTCAAGTAAATAATTGCAAAACTTTGCTAAATTTGCTGCAAAGATAAAGGGCATCTTGTGGAGAACTTGCTTCTGTTTCACACATGACAATAAAACACTGAGCACAAGCTGGTCCTGAATAAATTATTTAATCAATTGCAATAATGCCAATTTTATGCTTGTGCATTGTGGGATTTAAATTTATCCAAATGTTTTGACTACGTTCACCAACATTCCTTCAGATACATTTAATGATTAATTGACCATTTCTGATGATGCAAGAAGGTGGTGACAAAAGAGTGTCTTGTGTTTCAAAAGTAAATTTTAAACCTTAAAACTTTATGTCTACAGACCTATAAGGAGACTTTATTAGAGGTTTTAAGCATTATAAGAACAAAGCAAATCTACTATTTCCTTACAGTTTGTGAGCTGAAGAGCAAGACTTTTAACAAAAGACAACAATAATAATCTTATAATAATAATAATGCGTTTCAATACCGTCTGTAAGTTTTCATGTATCAAAAATCATGTCTACATATATATTCACTTCAGAAAAATGCCCAAGTGTTTTAAGAACACAGCAGATATATTTTTTAGAGGTAAACATACAGGTAAAAAAAAACAGGAGCTGATTTTAAAAATAGCTTTACAAATTTAACACAGATCTAGTAATCTGCTTAAATTGGCAAAAAGAAAGAATCAAACTATAACTTCACAAACATATAAAAAGCATAACTTAATGAAGACTCATGCGCTGATATAAACTCCACTTACAATGTGTGCTTAAAAGAAGGATTGTCCTTTGTTTTTTCTGCAGTGCATTTCACATAATGCTGCCAATCAAGAACGATATGCCGATAAATAACTCTTGTTAGTGTGATCCTCATATATAGATTATTCATTTAGATCAACCTAAATGCAGATTAAAAAACGTGGATAAATGAGCATTGTTGAAAGCAACTTTGTAGAAATGAATGGAGCTGTGTTTACTAGACTGTCTGACTGAAGGCGTTTTAAATAAGAGTTGTTTAAGCTCAAGAAACTCACCTGTGATTGGCTGGATGGTTGCTCAATCAGCCCAAAGTAACAAAACGCAAATAATACTGTATACAAATCCACAATTTGGACTCTGTATGGATTTAGCTTGGAAAACTGCAGGGGACAAAATCACCTTTTAAAGAGTGCAGGGGACGTGTCCCCCACATCCCCCATGACTGCTATGCCCTTGAGCAGAATGTCACATCACATAACTTGTCAACCATATCTACAGTAAATTTAAGGACACATACTTTTCCATAATCAAAAATTTAAATGAGCTTTTCTGCAGTCTCTGTTAGAAACAAATGTTAAAACAAGTGTTTTACACATTTAAACAAATAAATAATAGTCTAATATTTTATATTCATGTAAAAAAAGGCACACAAATTAGGTTAGCTACAGACTACATGTTTTTGTCTCTCACAAAATGGACAAATATATAATATTCAAGTTCCACTACTGTCCTATATGCATTGGTGGAGAACAGGCCTATGTTCTAGAGGGTCCTGAATATGGCGAGGTCAGAGGTTAAGAGGTCGCACACAGTGCTTCAGTTTGATGATTGGTTAGCTCCCTTGTGCCCTCTGCATGAACCCCACAGTAGTTTAAAACCCAGTAAGCTAATTCTGTTCGTTATTTCAATACATCCTGATGTTTGATGCACAGCACAATTATAATTCATAACAAATCAAAATGGATATCAATTTTAAAAAGAAATTCTAAGATTATCTTGTCCTGAAAACGGATAAAAATGTCTTTAAAAGCCAAGGTTTATTTGTACTATTAATCATTGTTAAATGTTAACAAATGTTGAGTGCCATCACTAATATTTCAAAGTGTCGTTTAGATTTATTAGCTTTCAGCTTTGGTTGTAGTTCAAACAGTTATATATTTTTTCAGATTATAACAGACAGATATTTAGATATAGCCAATACCTCTGAAAAAATAACGACATTGTATCTTGTGAAGATTAATCACTCACCCCGTTGAATTTTATATTGAAGGCCTAGCCTACTCCATTACATGGTTCAAAATTAATAAATTCCTGCAAAAAATAATAACGTAAACATACGTCACAAGTTTGCTGGCAAAGTATTTTCGTTTGTAAAACGTATTTATTTTCATATGATGTCATAGTTTCTTGGAAATAAAATAACTAAACGTAAACTTTTGTCCTAAATAGCTTTTTGAATTTTTTGCGGTCCAAAGTGGAAAGTTGCTGTAAATTTCCCATTCCATACGTGAATTGCAAACGGTCGAAAAGGCCTGGTTTATATAAACATAGCATTTTATGGATAGGCGAATATACGTTGGAATAAAACAGTATAATGTAAAATACGGTAAAGGTAAAACCCTCTATCACCTTAGTCTAATCCATGGATTAGCCTACAGGGATAATACACAATAAAACTCATATTTATTATTTCCACTGTAACAGTTACTTTACATACAGGCTTACTTAAACATATTGACATCATTCACCAATATACAAATAACCAAATACACGAATATTCACAGCTTTGATGGCGTAAATACAGATAATACACTAAAATACGGGACTAAGACAAATATGATGACTAACCCTCGGAAATTGTTCCTATATACTTGTGCCTTCATGTTAAAATGTCAAAGTGATTTGTACACACATCAGGGTTGATCTTCACACACAAGACTGGGTATACCTCGGTTAAAGACAGAGAACGTAATCCATTTTCCAAGTTAAAGTACACTATATTGTTCCATTAGAAAAAAACATCTAATTATACAGTAAGGGTGCGTCCAGCTCAAATTAGAGAGGTTGGGAAGTGGAGGAGGTTGGGAAGGTGGCCTCATAGAACATTGAATAAAAAGTAACCCTGTGAAGTATCCCAATACGGCTTTGTGTTCTTCTTTCTTGTTCAGTTCCGTTTTTGCCGATGTGGTTCTAAAACTATAGGTTCGAGGAACACGGCGTAGGAAGTAGTGTTTGCTGCTGCTGAGTGGCGTCCATTTTCACGTGATGGTTGGATGGTGCAGAACTCGAAGAGCGGATCTTTGTATTTGGCAGCTTGTGGTCTTTTTTCCACTTCATACGGCGGTTCTGAAACCAGATTTTTACCTGACGCTCAGAAAGACACATTGTGTGTGCGATCTCCACTCGTCGACGTCGAGTCAGGTATCGGTTAAAGTGGAACTCTTTCTCAAGCTCAAGAGCTTGCTGGCGCGTGTAGGCGGTGCGAGACCTCTTGGGCACTCCTCCAGAGTAGCTGGCGGTCACTAAATACACAAACACATAACCGGGAAGGTGTTATTGACATTCTCCGTTTTTGGTGCGAGGATGCCAGATAATTAGGTACGCTCACTAAATATTTTGAAGAACAATACAAATGACTTAAAAATTACTTGAGTGAATGAGAAGATGGACATGAGTCTTTCTTCGCAGACAGATTCCATTCACACGCTGCCAACTAATTTGGTAGCTTTGCAGCCAGCATGATTCAAAGCCTCTAAGAAAAGTTGCTAAATTAAAAGTACTGGTTGCTCTGAATGTTGTCAACGATAAAGCATCTTTAATGGCCCAGCGGAAACTCAAGTAATAAATAAAATTAGGAAGAACTCCTAATCGCCGGGACTTCATCTCGGAGGCAGTAAATCGTCCAAATGAGCAATTATTACTGGGTATGATCGCTACATGCCTTACGACGAACGCCCTCCACAGGGTTTTAAGAGCTTGTATTGCCTAAGCAAATTACTTACCGGTATTAACATGGACCTTTTTCATCCAGGGATACACCACCGGCTCCTTACCCTTCTGTGTGCCTGGAAGAGCATCTGTCTCAAGGCTGCAATCCTTGTTTGTAGTTGAACTAGCACAGCTCTCCGTACTGAGGTGGGGTCCATGATTCTGCGGAACGGTATGAGGTTGCGCGTGCTGACGGTCGGTGAAATCGTTGAGACCGTTAGTTGCCACATTACCGTAATCATAGCTTGGCTCGTGGTAGTTTGATCGCGGGAATGATGCCTCCTCGTGATGGGGGAAGCCCGAGTCTTTCGGCCGCTCATAATAATCAGAGGGCATGGGCATGTAGCCGTTCTGCTGATATTCCTCGCAGGGTGGAAAAGAAGGTTCGATGTAATTTGAATTGATCAAGTAGGAGCTCATGATCATTAATTTGTGAAGTGCAACAATTCTAATTTTTATCGCGCTGTCGTTTTTCTGATCTCTCTAAAACCCACCTACTCGCCTGTCAAATGTACAAAGTTGGTCGGTCACGTGAGGAATACGACCAATCAGCGCCTCCTGTGGGCATCGCGTAAACAACCACCAATAGCAGGCCAGACACCAGCACAACGAAAATTTGTCCGGGCCGTCTGTCTATGCTTCTGATTTTGTTATTGAATCAAAATATACCCGAAAATAATTAGATGTAGCTACCATTACCTCGTATGGAAGACGAAACAGTTGACTGAATGCATAAGATGTATATTAATACGCATGATATAGTGAGAAACGAGTGCAACAGATGTCGTGATTTATCGTGGAAGAATCTCCTTGAAGTGATGATGCCCTTTCTGATGATAATACAACCTCGACATGCAATTTAAACATGGTAACCTTCCAATTTCTATATATTCCTCAAAATAAGCTTCATGAAGGCTAACAACCACTTTCACAAAAGCAACTGGATCAGTGGGCTTTGCTCATAATGATTATGTATGCACCTGTTAATGGAAGGCACAAATACTGTTTAAAAGCAGACAACAACAAATATTTGCTAATTTAACATGTCTTTTAACATTTCAATAAAATTACTAGACTTGATTTTCGGGGTTCAACCACGGATATTCCTCCCCACAGACTTACTAGACAGATCATCAAAGGAATTATTTGCTAAATGGTAAATGCGACTCGCCATTAGCGAATTTGTCAGAACTGTGGAAAAAAATCTCACCTTTAAAAAAAAAACTGCAAAAAAAAAAAACAAAAAAAAAAAGAAATTCGTCTAAAAAATACATGTCCTATTTTTCCCATTGGCATTGGGACAGAAGTACCATGATGTAACTGAAATTTGAGAAATATTATTTTATTGCTTCGAATTTATATATGTTTATTTTATTTATTTGTTTACACATGAGCTGGACATCTCATTTACACGACTTTCCTTCACCTCAGTTGTGAATGTGACTCTATTAATTGTGTGGACTCGAAACGGTGTTGTGTGTTGTAAAGACCTGAAATGTTCGGATGCACCGTGGCTCATACTGTATTTCGCCTAACCCCACTTTATTGGAGTGAGATTACATCATGTCAACTTTGAATTTAACTTTCTATTTGTATTATTTGTCGTATTCAGTTATGAGACACAGGCAGTGATTACTAGATCAATCTGATTCATACAAATATATGAATGGTCCAAGACAAAGGAAAATTATTCAATATCTTTAAAAGCGGCTGCAATGTCTAATGCTAAATAAATTGAGTTTAAACTCTTTCACCTTTCCTGTGAAATAAATAACAACATTGGACCTCAGTTCTAATGTTCAAATGAACTCTACAAATAATGCAAAAGGCCTACCTTGTATAAAATAACATCCCTGACCTTGGGTGCCTGCCCAGATAAACGAAAATAATAACACCACCTTCTTGCGACAGGTAGTTCCCAAAGCTCAAGTAATGTTTCATTTTCCTTTACATTTCTTTGTAGTAAAGCAACACCTAGCCCGAACTGAAAACTTTAAGCATCAACCGAAGCTTCACGAATTTGTCTTAACTCAGCTATGTGAGCCACAGCTTCACAACCGCTCCGCACTGTTTTAGCGTCCTTCTTTAATAGCCATAGAGATAACGTCGGTTTGACCCCTCGGTGACTCAGTTTCCATTTCGCCACTTATTAATCTTGCTCATTGACAGTCTTTGTTAAACAACAAGGCGTGCCCTCTGAAAAGGTGACATTTTCATATTTGTTAGACGCAGTGACCTTGCGTTTACCCCGGCCTTGGACTTCGCTTCTCCAATTGGAATAATCCCACAGAGAATTATAAGCGGTCCTTCTGGAGGTCGGTGGTTTTAAACTAACAAAATAAATAACATAAATATGTAAAATAAATAAGCCGTTATTGCAATCCATTAGTAAACCATTGGCCTTCCCTTTCCAAAAATGCTATATCTATGCTTCTATTAACAAAGAGAAGATTTTAGGCACAAATATTATTAACTACTAATATTATTGTAACTGTTGTTAAAAGTATTATGTCACATTTTATTATATAAAAGCCTTCTAAGCGAACGGTTGTAACCAGTGGTTATCAACTGCAGGCCAGGTTTAGTTTTCTGAAGCCCATATAAAATGATACCTCGACGTCTGTTATTAATTAAATACTTTGTGTACTCTCTAGTTTGAGTACAAAGCTAAAATCCTACATTTAAACTTGCGGCAATATCACCATGTGAACAAGTAAAAACAAACCATTTATGAGGAAAGCAGAAAAAATTAGATCATGCATACCTGAAAATCTCACAAATAAAAATGTTCCTTATATAACGGGATAAAAATATCTAAATTAGATTACAAGGTTTGACATCGCGTCTTCTGTAAGATTGAGATTTGACGAATTTACTTGCTTTGAACGAGTTTTACATATACAAATGTGTATAATTCAGTCGTGTTTATATCACTGTTTGTAAGATATAGGCTATATATCAATAACAAAAAATTCTAATTATATATATATATATATTTAATATATATAAACATATTTTTTGCAATTAGCTTTATATATTTTATTAAATTATACAGTCCAGCACGACTCTGCAGATTTTAATCCGAATTAATCCGGTGTTAATTATATGCAATCTGAACTAATGGCTATAAGAATAATTTCCAATGTGGTCTTAAATACAAATTTAAGTGTTCTCTCTAGGTGACAGATGGATTTTGAAGTGTTCTTTAAAGATATACTACATATTTGAGTATTTCTCATTCGAACAATGTCCAACCGCAATATATAACAAATAAGCAATAAAAGTTAATATAGGCCTATATATATATATATATATATATATATATATATATATATATATATATATATATATATATATATATATATATATATGTTTGGACAAAATTTGTTCCAGAGAGGCAACATTCTAAAAATGTTGAATTTGTATTAAATCATTTTTTGTAGGCAATTCCAAGCAACTTTATAAAACATTCCGTTTCGACCTTGTTCTTTTTAAAGGTTAAGACGAAACCTAAAACGATGTATTGTTTTTTTTATTTTTCCTTAATTAAACCTAACGAATGTTAAGTTTTCAAATACCCAGACAAGCTTTTCACTGAAGCTGAATTCAACGCTTCAGACCTATGGAAACAAAGAAGTTCATTGCGGAAAGATTATCAATCCTAAATGCAAATGTCCCGTCGACATTTTTGGTCACCAAATGCGATTTATTCAAAGGAAATTCACCAATCAAACCCATTAATAAAACCTGAATACTCAATCTTTGGCTTTAGAGGCGAAAGAGGTAGTCTCTTGGGGATGCCAACCTAGGGTCACCCAGCTTGCAGAGTTCACTGCGAGGTTAGCTCAGAACTCAACTCGCGGGATTCACAGCTATTCCATCTTTTGTGCCATTATAAAAGTGGCACTGCGCTCTTCTAGAACAGATGACAGCTACGTGTTCTGATGTAAACTTTTGACCCCAGCCCTCCCCCTCCCTTTAAAGTCTCATTCTCTCTCAAACAAACACAAATAACACATGGAAACAAACAAGCCTTCGAACTCATCAATATCTTTCGTTCCTTTTCTTTCTTTCTATCTTTATTTCTTTCTTGTTTCTTGTAGAACACCTTCTATACCTTCCATTAATTACAGTGTTGTGAGAACAAACATATTAATACGTTATCAAGCAACCTTTATATTTGCCGACAGCTTGGCCTAGCAATCAATTTCATTCTACTGAGATTCATGCTGCATCCAGATAGGTAAACCATTTTCACATACTGTGAGTCCTTGTTATTAAAGGTGTATGTGGGAGTTATTATTCTTTCCATTTATATTTTCTATCCTTACAGGGAAAAGGAGAGCCCATGAGGGTGACACTGAACTTGGCCAAAAGCGAGCTCTGCTGGTTGTTTGCAGCGTGTGCACATTCATCTTCCTGCCGCTTCTGACCTCGCGTTGAACCAGGAGCGAAGACATTTTTCTTCAGTCTCTTTCTCCCCCACATTGTCTAACGAATTCTGTCAATCTCCCACTCGCCCTTGCAATTCAGTTTAAATATGCGGATATGCCCATTTCCTCAACTCGGGCATGCAAATACAATAATGCGTTTCAATTAGTTTTAATGTATTGGTGAAGACAAAATTAAAACCCATGTTGGTTTGTTTGGTTTATTATTAAGAAAACCATGATGCTGGTTAGTGTTTTTAATCACATCAGGATCTTGAAGCCTATACTTTCGATGGCAAAATGTAGAGAGCACAATTTTACAGCAGTCCGAAATCATACATAGATTGATTGATAGAAATAATTCTGTTACTTAAACAAAAGGATGTCAAAATCCACACTCCGAATAAAGCAAGAGATGGCCAATACATGTACTGGAAAATGAACGTAAGCCGTTACCGTCTTCAGATTTGTAACAACAATTAGCTGAATTTAAGTATCATTATTTGTGAGATTCCTTTCAAGACTTTGCGACAGGCCTGGCTGGAGACAAATCTGTGCAATAACATCTACTAAACTGACCTTTTCTCATCAAAGAAATGTTCACAAATCTTATTCTTTGCCCAGATGCAAACTGAAATGTTACCGTAAAACGGAAGCAATTACAGACAAGTAATCCCCTACTATCTAAGTAGCCTCCTCACAGTGCAAATCTTCATTAACACAGTGGGAACTGAGCGCATAAATGTTCTACTCATTGTTTCACTAAAGGTCTGAAGAAACGTATTTTAATAGCAGCGCAAGAACGAAAAAAAAAACAACTTAACTTACCATGAGCTGACCCTCTTCCACCCAAATGAATCCGGCCGACATGTTTCCATTCCATAGCAACTGGTGTATCAGAAACAGTTGTGGAGGCAGTCAAGGAACACCTCTACGGTCTGCAGAGAAAAAGTAAACGAAGCTCCACGTCAGTGCGATTAAACTTTATTTGCGATATTGTGTCGACTCCCCAAAACCATAAAAACTGACTTTAATGGCCATCACGTGACTGTTTTATGACCAGTGAGCCTATCTCCCGACTCGCTCATTTTTACGATCTAATTCATGAACCAAGCCTCCTTATATATCTTACCCGCCTATGTGGCGGAACAGGAATGGCACAAGGTCTAGTAAAGTTTGAATATCAAAACTCTGTCCAGCTTTTCGGAGAAAACAAGAGTTTGGGCGTGGACGCCTGCCGAGAGGTTGGCAAGGGGATCATAAGTGCCCCCTTGCACAACGGTTAAAATGGTTATTAATGAGTCTCATACCTGTTGAACTGCCAGAGCCCATACTAGAAACAAACATTTACAGAAATAAAGACATCATATCGTGCAGGGCACTGTGCTCTTTATCAACTTGAAATTAAATAATTGCATAACAATTAATGTTCTATTCGTACATCAATGACTTGCATATTACACTCGGCAAAAAGCAAACCTGACAACATTGAGATCTAATATTTAAAGTAAAAAATTTATTGACATGATCATTTTATTCACCATTAGCAGTATTGAGAGTTTTCTATATCATTCAATTCCAGTTATCATTCAAAATTCACAAGGTCCAACACATGTTGTCCAACATTTGAAAACGTAAAACACACACACAACCCACAAATATGCAGACAGGTCTGAACAGAAATATTTGAACAGAACACAAATGACGACATTACAGCTTCAAGTACAGAAACAATTACAACTTCAAGATGACTAAAAAATAAATCGACATTAGATATCAAATTAAAATAAATACATTATATACAAAATGTACATTTACACATCAGAAGACATAAAAACAACAACTAAATCTTTTTTTCGTAAAAGTCCAACTTAATTGTTTTACAAGTTCTTAAATGCATCTTTCAGAAACTTCAAACATTTTTCGTCAAAACTATTTATTTTTCTAAAACAGTGCAAAGATAGACACACATTAGCAACAGTTCATGAAAACATTTAGATTTTTTTTTTTTTTACTGGACAAAGCCGAAAAACATGGCTTTACATTTGTCGTGCATGGAAAGTCTTTCACGAAATGGGAAAAGCCCATAACCTTCATGCCCTTTGTTATGAGGAACAAAAGTATTGGTAAGGAAATAGGACACACACACACACACACACACACACACACACACACACACACACACACACACACACACACACACACACACACACACACACACACACACACACACACACACACACACACACACACACACACACACATCTCAGGGCCGGTAACCGGCAGCTGCCATACTCATGCTCTTCAACTTGTTGTCCTTTTTCCATTTCATTCTGCGGTTTTGAAACCATATTTTGATTTGTCTCTCCGAGAGACAGAGCGTGTGTGCAATCTCAATTCGTCGGCGACGTGTCAGGTACCGGTTGAAGTGGAACTCCTTCTCAAGCTCAAGTGTCTGATATCGTGTGTAGGATGTCCTTGCCCTTTTCCCCTCCGGTCCGGCCAAACTGTCTGTTATAAAAAAAAATAAATAAAAAATAATAAAAAAAAAAGTTTAATATTATCACTTTAATAGTATAATATAGGCTACTACAACATTGCAGAAGAAAAATAAATACACGTTAAACTGTCATGCGCCAATCTTAAAAGCATGCCACGCTCATGGACATAAAAATTATTTTAATTAACTTATAAGCATAGACGTCCCAAACTGATTTTGTGGCGTATTATAAAGGGACATAGGGGCATCACACCTCACTTCAAAAATCAGTCTAACCTAAAAACAGAAAAGAGCAGAAGTGTATGTTTGCAGTTTACCATGACTTATGTGAAGTTTTCGCATCCATGGATAAATCTGTGGCTGCTGCGTGTCGGAAACATTCTGTGAGGCTGTCTGCGCACTTCCCTCTGGTTTTTCTTCTTCCATGGTGCTGGATGCTTTAGAAATGTCCTCGCAACTGAGAACAGCCCCAACACTTTTGGTCACAGAGCCACTGGTGTTCGGTAGTGAGGTTCTCAGGGCGCGTTGTGGGGGCTTGCTGGCAGGAGATTTGGCTAAGGACGAGCAGGGGAAAGGGTCAGAGGAAGACGACTGGGACTCAACGCTGCTCGTTGTTACCGGTCGATTGTACTGGACAGGCGTCGCAGTTGGACTGTCTGTGTAGTTTTGAGCTCGCTCATCAGATGAGAGAAAGTGCCCGGTGGTAGAGCGCCCGGTGCTGAGATCCATTCCATTGTAGCCAAAGCTATACCTATCCGCATGCATGCCCGTAGAATCTCTATATTGGCCACTTGAGCTGTGATCTCCATAGTTATGTAAGGGGTAGTCCGCGCCATTTGGATAGCGACCGCAGAATGAGTTCATAAAATAAGAGCTCATTGGTTGACAATAATTACCTTATAATTATTTTAATCACTGTAACTTCTGTTGTGGAGAGAACAATACCGTGTGTGTTTGATTTGTTTCTCTTGATGGTTTTGAGCTTCTATTGCACCCTTGCACAATTTATGATGAATTATGGAAATGAGTTGAGACAGACTTAATGCTGCCTTACGTAGGCTCCCAAATATGGGGTACGGCTTAAGTCACGTGTTTTTGTTGACCAGTCGTAAATCCTGTTCTGTGACCTCCAGTGGTAAACTCACGCATAAGCAGGAAATAAGGGTGGAGCGCGCAATCAGAGTTTTACCGAATAGCTGTTGTAGGCTCGGTTAAAGATTGTGGCCGCGCGCCACCCTCTGGTTAAAGGCGGCACTCCCATTGAGCGTCAACCTCGAATAGAGCATGCGGCGAGGTCATTCAAAGGGTAACGACACTGCAGTAGAAAAATTATATCTGCCGAAACAATGCGTCGTGACCTGCACAATAACACGAATAGCTTACGGATTCAGCCAATTCAGAGACACAAGCATCTAGATGTTTTCAATAAACACCGTCTTCAACAATTATATAAAATGTAAATACAAAGGATAATTTAATGTCGATTATAGGTTGCCAATTAAAAATCTGAAAAGAAATTCAAATCAAGTACACCTATTTCTTTGTTTTTTCTGTATTGGAATGATTTAGTTTGATTTATCTGGCTTGAGGACATTCTTAATCCATTATATGGTTGGATTAAATTTGGGTCTTTTAAAAGAATCGATTAAAGGGACAATCTGCCACCTAAAAGATTAGAGATGGATTTTTCGATAGCGTTGCAATTTACGCTTTAAAGATCATCTTAACTAACGTCGTAGGCCTACGTTAATTTATAACTGAGTAATGACTGTTTCCCAAACCAAAACGCTTGTTATTATGTAGAAACCAAGTCCATCGTTACGGGAGCTCACCCAGGTCATACGATGCTGAACTAAGGCTTCAACTTTTTCCAATATGTCCATTAATTTGTCAGGTCATTTTTATTTTTAAAGCGCTTTTGACAATGCACATCGTTTCAAAGCAACTTTAAAAGAGGTCATGCTTTAATGTCTTTAAGCCCCCAGTGAGTAAGCTAAATGCGACTGGCAAGGAAAGAAAAATCATCAGATGGTTGTTGGTGGAGAGAAAAAACCTTGAGAAACCAGATTCAACAGGGTAGCCATGTACTGTAGGTCCCTGGAGCAGAACATTGAAGGAAAAGAGGATGATGGAAGAGGACGTTCTTTAGCACACTCATTCCAATTTATTTTGTTAATATACACTACTTATTTATAAACTTTTACAGTGTCAAGTAGTCTTCTGTTTAATTATTTAGGTCAATTTAAGTTTAAAACTATTGCAGGGTCATGTATGTCTTGTCAAATTCATATAATTTAATAAGAACATTTATTCCCATAGTTTAAGCTTATTGTGTTATGTTCAGCCATATCACGCCACATGTGCAGAAAGCCTTTTTAACATGTTATATTAACCATGCAGCCCCAGGCGGCTGCCCATATCGCCCATGCCTAAATCCGCCCCTTTTTTATCGTGCTACAATGAAACATGCCAAATCTAGTACTTCTGTACGATTTGGTAACATATTTAGTGACTCGGGTCAGGGTCTCACTCGGGTCAGGGTCACTTGTTTCTTGTAAAACATTAAGGATATGAGCCTGTGTCAAACTTCATCTATTAGGCTATGCCACTCCAAAATATCTCATTTATATAGTGTAAATTCAGGTATGGCATGCATAATGCGGTTTAAAAACCCATAATTGTGTGAACCTTCAAGCGTTCACATTTCATAAATAAAAATAAATGAAATTGGAGTGAATGTGCGCTAAATGAGCACCTCCTTCTCCAGTGGCAGGTTACTACTGACTTCTACTGACAATAGCCTAGTCTGTAGCATTTAGCAATTGCCTTACATTATTAAACAAATACTGCACTAGACGTCTACCTATGATATAAATGGATTAGATTTAGGGTTATCTGGAAGCCCAGTCATGGGCCGAGTTCGGAAATCGCACTACACTTACTCGTGTTATTATATGTCAGAAACAGATGCCATTTCGAACTCGGCACTATTCTGGGTTGCCAGATAATGTTGCAAATCACACCATTTAAGATAATTAAATTTCATCTCTCAATTTCAAATAGTTACTTATGCTTATCAAAAGTAAGCCTGCATATGCCATATTGTCTGTCTGTAAATTCAGGCCTATCACGTAGCATGCGCATGCAGAGCAGTGTTATAGGTTTATTTTTAGAAACACGTTTTTCACTCTCGGATATAGGCCTACATTGGCTTAACTTTGATAAAAATGTATTAAAGGGGTCATGACATGAGAAACCAAATTTGCCTTGATCTTTTGGTATATAAGAGGTCTTTGTATCATTAAAACGTCCTGCAAGTTTAATATTTTAAGACGTCCTCCCCATTCTAAACGAATCATTTATTTAATCAAGCTCAAAATACAGCTCGTTCTGGATTCATGGTTAGAAGTGACGTGTCGGTTAGAAGTGACGTACCAGCGTTTGCATATGACCGCCTCCAGCACAAGATAACTACGCTATAAGCGCAAGACAACTACGCTCATTTCAGTATCGCCGTGCGCCTCACAAGTGTTCAGTCGATGGACAGCGAGCTCTGACAGAGACTACTTGTGCACAGGAAAATTACGATGCCACACAGATGTGCTGTTCCTGGCTGTGGTCAAACAAAACCTCTGAATAAGCTGCCGAAAGATCCAGACGCCAGGGAAAAATGGATGCAGTTTATTTTTTGCGGATCGACCCAGTCACGGCAGTGTTAACTTAAGCGTTTGTTCTGTACATTTTAAGGATGACTGTTTTGAGAACAAATCTCAATATGATGCTGGCTTTGCCAGAAATCTGTTGCTCAAAGATAAGTCCGTGCCGACTATTCTGGGAACAACGACGACGCAAACTGTAAGTAATCTATTTTAAACTTTAAACTACTTTTTAAAGCGCAATTTCATTCATTATGAATAATCACAGTGTTTTTACTTAGTTTACTTGCATATTGTTCTGGCTGGGGGCGTCAATAATTGATACATAGGCACTGACGTTAGCCAATCATAACAGTGGGCGTTAACACTGAAGTCTTAAATGGAAAACGCCCCCAAAACAGACTGTTTGAATCAGAGGATGAGAAACAGGGTGGGAAAAGGTCATAAATCACTAGATTTTAAAAGTTTTTCTTAAAAAAAATATATATTAATACTATAATTGCACCTAAGGGAACATAATAATACAATTAAAAAAAACCATGTCATGACCCCTTTAATGTAGTTTAAATATAAGCATCTTCTTGTCACTGAAACAGAGTTTCACCCCTGCAGAAAAAAATCAGGGCGGGACTAGGAGATGAAAACGGCCACCATGGACACAACCCTGGCCACCCCTCTCACAAAGACATTTTCAATATATATATATATTTTTTTTCTTAAAAGTTTTTTCTTGAAGACGAGTATCCCTTTACGACTTTACGACTTTTCAGGTGCGTGCACCAATTAAACGTAAGTTTTCGGTGATATTTATGATGAGAACCCTTGAACTGAAATCTCCTGCGAGATAAAATTTAGCTGCAAGCGCCGCATGTGCGGTCTCGCGAGAGTCACCGTGTTTTCAACGCGCAAGTGAAGATGTCCAGCTTCCGGTCCTGGCACAATTGTATGAGTGAGTGAGCACGTGAGTCCTGCACTTGAACATACCCTGTCTTATCATGTAAGGTCATAAAATCATATAGAAATTTTGTTTTGTTTCCTTTATGTTCCCCAAATTTTGCACAAAAACAACAGCTTGTAAACTAGTTCCAATACACTCACGACAAAATCGTCAGGATTCATACGACTTTTCTAAATTTGGATAATTCGTATGATGTCGTGCGACTTCACTAGTTTGAATTCCTATGACTTTAACTACAGCCAATGATGTCGCTGGACATAGTTTCCATCTAATGTGAAACAATTACTTGCTTCTGTCACACACAACAGCTTCCTGGTTAAGTTTAGATAAGGGGTTTGGGTAAGGGCATAATATTAATAAGTATGTCCTTAATGCCTCGTGAGCGGAACTCGTGCTTACTTCCGCATTACATCCAGGGAATTTGCATGCGATGAAGTCAAACGAGTTTATGCGAACAACATCGTGTAAGACTATATGAAATAGCCAACTCCTATATTATGTACGATTTTTCACAAGATCGGGTTGCCAGTTCCCACATTTACATTTAGGGGGGGGGGTAAAATTAATGCAAAATTAAGTAAAATTATGTTTCTAATAATTTTGAACATGAAATATATGATACAGGGTTTTATAACACATTTAATAACTTTAAATTGAGCAATATGGTTCATTTTAGATAAATGTGGAAAAAGCAAACACAATCTAACCTGCTGAAGAATACATTCATTTAAATTTACTCTTTAAAATTTTATTAAAACTTGTTGATTCAGTAAAGCTGATATGTTTTGTTTTTGCATAGGCGCAAGGGACATTAAATTAAGACAGATATAGAATTATTTTTCCAGCAAGAAGAATCTGAGGCACAACTTCAGTATACTTCAGTATACTCCCCTGTAAGTGTACTGACTAATTTTGCCCCCTCTGATGATGTTTACTTGCAGCTTCATAAGTAAATGTGACTGATACACAGTAACAAGAATTAAGGGTTACTTTTTCAATCTGATTAACTGAATAAATGAAAAACAAATAAATAAAAAGCATGTAAAATAAAAAAAGATAATCAACCAAACAGCTAACCTTCCTTTTGTGTTCCACGGAAGTCATACGTGTTAGGAACAACATGAGGGTGAGAGTAAATTACAACATTTTAATTTCTGGGTTAACTATTCCTTTAAAAACAAATGCAATTTATTATACAATGTTGTGTTGTGGGCACTTAAAACAGCTCAGTATTTTTGTTTGTATTTTTCTGTGCCACCCAGAGTGATTGCTGTCCCCAGCCCGACCACCCCTGTATAAAATTCCTGGCTCTGCCACTAGTCTTCTTGTATAGTTTGGTTCCCCAGCTTGGCTAAGCTCTCCCAGCATGCCAATATGGTCTGAATTTAAGAAAAGATATTCAGAAATGTCACCGCTTCAGACAATGATTATTATTAAGTAGAGAGCATTCATGTTTTTTTTTTTGTTTTGTTTTGTTTTTTGCCTTTTTGGGAAAAAATAATATTTAAGAGCCTTAGAATCGCTCATCATTGTAACTTTATAGCTTTCTTTTGTAACTTAAATTTACCTGGCAAAGGAAAAGTTCGAAGTTGTTTACTGTAGTCCTATTTATAATTATAAAGTGCACTTAAGGGATTTACCAATTAAGCAGTTGATTAGGAAGACAACACTGCTGCACAACATTTTGGGCGAGAGCACCCATGGCTGTAAATTCAAACTTTATTTCAATGTTTAAAACACGCGACGACTTTCCTCCACTTATGAAAATATATATAATCCAGATAACAGTTTGTCAGCTTTAAGTTAACCTTTTGATTAAAAACCTGAAAGATATATTAATGTGAAAACAAGCTCCATTCTCCCCTAATTACAACATTAGCAAGGCCTATACCTCATTTTTGGAGAGCTTCTCACTCACGTGGTAAAAGCAATTTAGCATAATGTATAATGGGAAAAAACAACTTAAAAAAAAATTCAAAGCAATTTTGTATGAAAAGGCCTACACAAACTGGTAGGCTACTGCATACTACATATTATTATAAAATGAAATCGACAATGGCCAATTTAATCATTTGAATTTCAACATGTGTTTTTCAATCTGGCAGTACAAATAGGATTATTTAAATATTAGACATTACATCAATGTTTAAGTGTGTTGGCTTTTTAATATATAATTCCCCTTAAATAAACATGAGATCCATTCTGCTATTACATAGGCCTATCTTTCAGATGTAAACCAACTCGGCTCTTAAAAACAAAAAGTAACACTTTTGAAAACTGTGTATATCTATAGGATCTGGAAAAATTTATGGGATACACTGCTTGGCTATAATAATAAAAAATTATAATATTTATATCTAATATTTAGTTGGACCGCTTTTAGCTTTGATTACAGTGCACATTCGTCATGGCATTGTTTCAAAAACCTTATGCAACGTCCCGACATTTATTTCCATTCAGAGATACATTTTTGGCCGAGATGTTGTATTGATGACAGGAGAGTCCAATCACTTTATAAAGTCTTCTCCAGCACATCCCAAAGACTTAAGGGTTAAGGTCAGGTCTCTGTGGTGGCCAATTCATGTGTGAAAATTATTCCTCATGCTCCCTGAACAACTCTTTCACAATATGAACCCGATGAATCTTGTTAATGTCATCCTGGAATATGCCCAGGGAAGAAAAAAATCCATTGATGGGATAACCTGGTCTTTCAGAACATTCAGGTAGTCAGCGGACTTCATTTTATTGCCACATAAGTTGCTGAGACTAGACCTGACCAATTGAAGCAACCCCAGATCATAGCACTGCCTCCAGAGGCCTGTACAGTGGCCACTATGCATGATGGGTATATTGCTTCATGCACTTCCCTTCTTACTCTGATGCACTCATCAATTTGGAATAGGGTAAAACTCAACTCATCAGACCATGTGACCTTTTTTCATTGCTCCACAGTCCAATCTGGTTACAGGGGAACAAGGCTGATTAGCTGATTTTTCTGATTAGCCTACACTAACAAGTGGCTTTCTTGTGGCCTTTACTTGTAGTACTAAAAATTCGTGTCACATCGTGCATGTGGAAATGCTACTTTCACTATTAAATATAGCCAGATATTCAACTTATGTGACTTAAAGCGTTTTAGTGATCTCCGATCAAATTTCTTCTGTGAAGCTGACAGTTCACCACTATCCTTCCAGGTTAGAAAGTTTTTAACCCAATTCCAGTGAAACGTATTAATCACTGCAATAATGATCCAATCATAGGCTCTTAAGTATCTGCTCATTTAAATCCAAACGGCGACTTTTTTTTGGGCCAGGCAGTGTGTTTGCTTGTACAAGTGAACCCACTTGCGTCTGCAACCTGCGAGATTTATCGCCATCAAGCGGTAGTTTTGAGGTACAGTTTACCTTGTCACAATATTTTAGTTCAATGTAATATTGCACACCTACTCCTAATAAATATTCTGTCTTATTTACATGGATTATAATACCTCGAACATTGTTCAAATGACATGATGCTTTCCCTACACCTGAGTAAATAAGACAAATTACGATGCAGTGTCAGCTAAAGATAGTTTTATAAAAATGAAACAAAATGTTGTCAACACATCCAAAATACAGCAAAAATTGACGAATTTCGCTCCACGGTCATTAAGGTGTTTCTTTAAATACTATTTTGCTTGTGCAATAAAAACTGCTCCTGTTGTTGAAAAAAAAAAGGAATTAAAACCGGTCTTCTCCTTTCTTTCAAAATTAGAAAGTTTTATCAAATATTATTTTCATCACGACATGATCAATATTTGACACGTCAAATAAAATAGACAGTAGGCTAAAAACAAAAATAAAACAGGCAGTTATTATGACCACACACACACACACACACATATGACTACAGTCAGCTACCATGCCGTTTTCACCCCATATCCCTCTTGGAAAACAAGCAACAAACTGCAACATCAGCACAAACACCACCAGCCAAAACAAAAACAATGAAATTTAACGTTAGTTTATATTACCCTACAAGTATAGCTTTTAGTTACTATATATGTTGGTCTTTATTCTCACATAAACACAACAAAGTTAAAAATAGTTCCCAGAGATGTCGTAATAACAAAAATAATATAATAAAAAAAAAGTAAATCCTTACGTTCAGTGTGTCTTTTGGTCCACAAAAGCAAGATAGCTCTTCAGATGGCTGCGCAATCCGGCAATAGCGTGACAAACAGGAGGAGCAATTCTATTAGATAATTTTCTATCAATGTCCAATTCCATGTTAGACTATAAACTACCGTAGAAATTAAATAAAACTAATAATTTAGACAATTATACCGAAAAATGCTGGAAAACCTGCTTAGGCAAAGCAATGTCAGGAGAAGAATGCAGCTCTATTTTAGGTTCGGACGCATACGCATAAAAAGTTCACTCTCATGTGGCCTTAGGAGCATGTGACTAACTGGTATCCAATAGGACCTAATGGTCCCTCATAAAGGAAGGCAGAGTAGTAAATTTTCATACACAGCAACAGATTTACAGCTTCTCTGAGATAGAGGATGACAGTGGTGGGGGGCTGGGTAGCAATGTTTGCTGCTGGCGCCATTTTACAAAGAGAACCATACAGAAAAAAAGTGTGTGTGTGTGTGTGTGTGTATAATATATATATATATATATATACAGAAAAAAAGTGTGTGTGTGTGTGTGTATAATATATATATATATATTATACACACACACACTTTTTTTCTGTATGCTTCTCTTTGTAAAATGGCGCCAGCAGCAAACATTGCTACCTACATTCTATGTTGTTCAGACGCATTAACATGATTTTTATAAGCAAAAGTTGGATTTTCACTTGGTACCAATCTGTTTGTGGTGTCATTTAATTTTTGGATTTGTACCTATTTAACACCAAGTTTAAAAAAATATCGCTTTAAATAAAAATCTTTAATAAAAATCTATTAAAATAAAAAAGTACTAAAATATATTTATAGAAAAAAAATATTAAAATATTTTAGTGATTTTAAATTCCTAAGGAATTTGAGGAATATTGATTGTCATCATTCAACAATTTATATAAAAAACGATTTAATCTAGGAAACCTGCAACAGTATGTACCGTTTACATTAAAGTATCTTCTTATTAAAACACAAAATCAAATTACGGAATATTGTAGGAACAAAGTGTGTACAAAGTTTTTGTATAGCTGACACAGACGATCTTTGTGTCCAATTGATCACTTTAGATGATAAATTATGCTCAAGTTGGGGACATAGTTCATATGTATGCTAATTTATTGTGTTTATACAATAGCATAACAGTAACCAGTTACGCAGCATCTTGCAGGGATTTCACGCGTTTACCTCCGTATATGGCGGCGTTTAGGTGGCGTCTTTTATTGCAGATACAGACCTGAAATCTACAATAGATATCCGAAATCTACATACCGACGATGTCACAATGTCTTAAAAAAGTAGATAAAATATATATTGATGGTAAATTAATATAGACATAGAGGTCTCATAGCAAAGAATCCTTTTTTTAAACTTGTGATTTCTCCAATGAGAGCCATGCACTGCATTTTGTTCCTGCCCAGTTTTTGGACAATGACAGCGCTCGACCCAATAATCAACGTCCTAATGACTAATTTAGACCTACTTGTATTATGCTTTTTTATATTCCAGCTATTTATTGCAAGTAAAAATTATTAAACTGTTTGAAAGTTGATAAAAGCCAATCTGTTAGATTTGTGGGTTTATTTCAACCGAGTAGGCTATAAATCTTCCCAGCAGACACAAAGAGAGAAATAAATTATGCAACCAGATAGAAGCATCGGAAAGCCTCTTAATTTAGACACACCGAGTAATTAATTCATTACCACAGAACCAAGGCATTAAAACGTTACGACTTCACACATGCTACATGAACAGCTCCATCGGCCGTAAAACGGCTGCAGTCACAGAACAGTAGCCTCTGACACAAGATAAATAAGCTGTCTCAAACAGAGTGAGAGTCATACCTTACGTTCTCATTGGAAGATACATGCTTCTGAGATTCTGTCCGTTCATGTTTGCTTCATATGATTTTGTGGCGGGAGGCGTCCATGTTTATGCTGAATGAGCCACAATGACGTCAGATCTACGCGTTAAAAAAAAAAATAAAATTACTTCCTATGGTCAGTGCTGAGGATGCGTTGCGTATGACTAACAACCATTCACAATATGATGCGAATTCATGTTTTCATCCCGCTGTAGTTCAGCTGGATCCATGGATCCACAGTGTCATTTTTACGAGATAGGGTGATATACAAGGCCATTACAACCGGCATTGGGCCCATGAAGTCACATGATCGTGGGTCCATAGACAGCCAATAAGTACTGCGGTTGCGATTTCATCAGCTTGTAAGGAGGTGCCGCCACATTCTAATTAGATTATGGGTGTCCTTAAAGATGACAAAAAATTCATGGACCGCTGAAAATGATCACAATTCATGTCATCTTAAGATCCTTTTGCCGCATTTTAAAGAGGAAATTTGAGGTCTTCTTTTGATTGATTTGACATTGCCCAAATCTAAAAAAAAAAAAAAAAAAAAATCTATAAAAACAGCTAATGGAAAGTAGCATAGGCTACTGTAAAATGATTTTTGTGTGATTATGTTGTTTATTTTTTTCTGAATTGTTTATAATTTAAAAACAGAATTTTATGGTAGCCTATTTTTCAAATCGTACACTGATACATTGTGTAAGATAGTAAAAAATAAGTTGTGGTAAGATAAAAATTAGTTTCACTTCATTATTCAAAATCTATGGCCACGTTGACAGTCAATATTTGGCGCGAACATCCGTATTTACTTACAATTGTGAGGCTCGAATTGTCAAACCCGTAGCCTAACAGCTGTAACCATGGCTAAAGAAAATAGATGTTGGCGTCCATCTCACCGGCAAATGTTATCACAATTGACGACGCGTTTTTAAATAAAGTCAGAGTAGAGTGCAGCATTTGAGACGCGAGGACACACAAACTATAATACTGATGATCTCAGGTGAAAGACAGAGTCTGGACCAGGTTTTGCTGACATCATGTGGTCGAACTGAATAACAACAATACAGATAACGGCTAAACATAAGATACCATGGTATATTTTTCGCTGGAACGTCACCCGGGGTAAGATCTAATATGATCTAACTTTAACTAAATTGGAAAATAGTGATCCGAGACATTCTTTCGTTTTGAATATTAACAGTTTTATATCTATTTGTCAATGGAGGATTTGTGGACAAGGTATTTCGAATTTTGAAGTAAAAAATATTGTTTTTATTTTGAAGTGACAAAGATAGACCCTTGGGTAAGATTTAGGTCACATCATTTTAAGTAAACAAATTTTGGTATTATTATTTTCTATTTAGTATTATTATTATTGGAACACGAAAGGGGTAAAATTTTAAACACTTAAGACATTTTTCAACAATTTCCCACATTTTATAAACATTTTCTATAATATGTTGAGATACATTCTCAGTACTGCACACAAAAACTTGAGGCAAAAGTGTTAAAAGCATTATTATAATTTTTTTGTAAAAAAAAAAGTTGAACTTAACGTTTAAACAAAATATGTATTAAAATAAAGTTAATTGTGTATCAAATTCAATAAAAATAAACAATAGGCCAATCTCCCAGTTCTGCAAAATGCCAGCCAATTTCCCACCTTGTTTTTAATATTTTTCAGATTAAACCAAATTGTTTTTTTTTTTTAATATATATATATATATATATATATAACTTTGTCTAAAAGGTTGCTCCAAGAATAAATGCTCATTTGGCATTAAATAATTATTCAAATCTTCTTGTCTGTCTAAATTCTTAAGCTACTGATATATGTTTCTGTAATAAGTTTAAGTTTTGAGATTGAAAGTTAGAATATCTATAAAATCTAATGAAAAAAATATCTTAAATATATTCCCCTTTCTCTCACACAACTTCTCACACATAACTTTAATAAGCTTTTAATGATAGAACTATATCTTCCAAGCCTGAGTATCTGTTGATATTTGGCCATAGTGAAATTATCTTCATCAGCCACTTGTTCTCTATACTGGAATTGACCCCATATAGGTCGACTACCCCTTTAAAAGTGATATTTTAAAACAAATGCCATATGCTTATGTACGTAACTAAGCATCTCTCTTTTTTTAAACCTGGATAAAAATATAATATATGCATAAGTAATACATTCATACTGCATTAGAACCAAACAGACAATTATAAATGGCTATCAGTTTCTCATTAACGCAATGAGTATAAAGATGTAGGCTATCTTTATAATTGGAGCACACATAAAAAATGAGGGAAAAAATATTGCATAATTTTACGCAGCTATTTTGACTAATTTAGTGGTCAAAAATTATTCAATCTATTGTTTTACTAATTTAGCATCAGTTGTAGTAATGAAAATTCATTTCTGAAACAGGACATACAGACAACATTTTTAGTAAAGACAGATCATTTTTATGGATTTGGGTACAAAATGTAAAACATTAAATCTTTTATTATACATTAAAATGTCCCAATTTTGAATTGTCTGTCTAGAGAGAGATTAACCAAAACATTCTGTAACAATTTTAAATAAAACTACACATCCTTTGTACTCTTTATATGAAAGATGGAGCATGTTTCAGTTTGAAACTAGAATTTCATAATTTTTATCTATAGGCCTAAGTCCTCGTTATGGTTCAAGCTAATTTTCAGGAGTATACCCACAAACTGTTAATGAGGCCGAAATGAATATTTGTGCATTGAAGTTAATTTTGACATCTTTCTCGAGAATCTCCACTGACATTATGTATAACTTTCAGGCCTACACAACAGGTGACTGGGTTTGCCGTATAGGGCGAGCTGCAATCACAGAGGCCAATAAAACTAGATTGTTTCCGCTGGCTTTTTGTGCACACAGTCGAGTCTTACTGAAAGCATTGAGGGTTTGAGGGGGAAAAAACATCTCCAAATGGGCTGTCGGGCCACTTGAAATGGTCTAATTGTGTCTGGTCGGCCATAAAGACATTTCCACGGAATGCCAGACAGTGTTGCCGAGTCTACGATTCGTGGCCTTGCTGTGAGGCCTTTGAAGTCAACGTCCATCCGCCAAACCTGTGCCTATAAACTAACGTCCAGTACACAGTAGGCCATATAAACTATTAATAAATAATATTTGTGGTACAAAATATATTTTAAAAAATGGCATATATCCTGACTGGCTGAACCCCGGAATAATTTGGCAAAAGCACCTCATCGTGGGAGTACGGTGCCAAGAATACTTCGTTCTTTTAATTCCACAGATTCATTCACACAGTTTTTCACTGGTCTCAGCTGTCGAGCCTCGTAACCTCTTTGTTATTTTGCGTTCTCTCGGCTCACAGCACTTTGCACCCCATAAACGGTTATAGCAGTAATTGTTATAGTATGCAGCTAACAACCTTATCGGCCAAACCGGTCTACGAGTCCAAACTCGCCCAACATAGCCTCGGCTCAGAACACATTCCTCAAATTATGGCAGGTCTGTGAAAAACGTAATTTTTTGTTTGGGTAATGTTTTTGTATGAGGCTTGAATGGGAAAGCTGAAAGGGGTAGAACATTTTTCGTGTAAACAAAATATATTACAGGCTCCCACTAAACCACATTTGGCCTTTCTAATATATAGTTTCAATTACGTTTACTGTAGATATCACCTGTTCATCAAAACCATAAAACCAGTAACATAATCTACAAGAAATTCAATTTTTTTCAAAATACATCTTAAATTTTAATCTTGAGATTTAGTAAAGCATAACATGTATATTAAAACTTAAATATGTGTGTGTGGAAATATATATATTTCAAGAGGAATACAGAATTTAATAGTGGAGAGAGACCGTTTTGGAGATATGATTGGCTTTTATTATTTAATAAATAAATCACAAATGACATCTGAGGAAAAAGTAAACAAAACACAACAGACCATGAGGTATTTATAAAATTGCCAACAGTGCTTATTTTAAGCCTACAAATCAATATTTTATACATTTTCACTAAGTCCTTGAAGTTCAGACTTTACCCAATAGCATTACACTATACTGTATTGGCTCATATGGCGTAAACATTTGGTCGCTTATATACCCCCTATTTTATTTATTTATATATATATATATATATATATATATAGTGGATGTACTATGTAAATGGTTAGACTACGTTTATACTATCATTTATAACTAAATATAAATTCTGAGGACACGTGACCTCATGTGGTCCTCAGAGTAAGAACTTTACATAAACCTGGGCCCAATTCTTCCACTAGAAATTTAGGAAAATGCTATAGAACATAAGAAAACTATCAAGTCCTAAATAAACATTTATATACTAAGCTATAATCGCATTGGAATAGCACATATAGCTCCAATATTTTCAATTAATTCATAATAAAAGTGGCCCAAGTGAAATACTGAGCTGTAATGAAGGCTGTGTATGATAGATGAATGTGCAATCTGTTCAATAATACAGAACCATTTATGACAAACAAGTAGCCCAATCCAATGTATCAATCGACTGGATAGCATGCTTTAAAACAGACGACACTTACGGTTCGCTTGAAAAGAATGGCACAATCTCAAAATAAAATTCACGACATCATAATTTTAGCAAAAGTGATGATCATACTTCATTCTCACCTACACAAATTGCTTTACTCTCAGTTGTCTTTCGTTCCACCTTTGTGTATTTTTTTTCATCTTCATCCTGCGGTTTTGGAACCAAATTTTGATCTGTCTTTCCGTGAGGTTCAGGAGACGGGCAACCTCGTACCTGCGGTCGCGCGTGAGGTATGTGCTAAATAAAAATTATTTCTCCAACTCGAGGATCTGGTGCTTAGTATAAGGGCAGCGTTTTTTGCGCGAAGAGCTCGCGTGAAGCCAGTTGGACACAGGGTTTTCTGAGAAAAGGTAAAGGAGGGTTCGAAATCATAAATAGGCAGATAATGGCTTCAACACAAGATCATATAATCTAAAATCCAGACCATGGCATAAACCCAAACATACCAAAAGTTACACACAGCCTAATCGACACGAATCTTCAGTTCCGTAAAAAGATTATTCAAATGTTTAAGATTTCTGTTATGCACGATTTCACCGCAGACAAACTACAAAGCGCATCATGCTAAAAACACAATAACGCATCAGTAATGAAATTGAATATATTTTTCCCATATATCCCACCATCTGAAGAGCCTTACTTGGATCAGCGCCTAGTTTATCCTCGATCTCGCCAGCCGTGTCTGCAGTCCGGCCAAATGCGGTCTCTGTGTCGGTAGAACATCCTCCTTTACTGAAGTCCCCGGGAGTTGGTACAGCATGCGAACTGGCCTGTGCGCCGTCATTATTCGTTCTATGCTTATCGGATTTGGAATGATAGTTATGATGGACCGCCTGTAGCTCAGTAAGAGGCAGTCCACAAGGCGAGTCCAGCAGCCAAGACTGCACGTAATCCCTAGCTATGGGAGGCTGTGTATGCGACGGATACACTGATGATACACCACTGGAGAAATGTGCTGTGACGTGGCCCCAACCTGAGCCATCATATACGGGTTGCTTTACCGGGAATGTGCTTCGACCGAGCTCTGTGTTGTCTGCGGGTAGAACAGAGGGCCTGGTGTTCTGGATGAGCCCTGAACCTGAGAAGCGAGACTCCTCATTCTCCGGTACAATAAGAGAGTCAACGTAGTATCCTGTCAGAGCGCCGGATGTCGACATGGCGGGGTCGCACTCTCATGCATACACACACATAAAAACACTAACACACACATACAGTAACACGCTCACAAACTAATCTGTGAAAATGGAGAGGCAACTTCCCCCCTCACAAAGCTTCAGTCAGCTAATAAATTGAGAGCACACCGACATTTGAGTGGATAAGTTGCACACGTGACCAATGGAACAGAACAATACAAAATAAATCAATGGAATTGCTGTAAAAAGATTTCAGTTGCTCTTACTAAAGGCTACTTTTCTGCAACTACAACCGTATAATTTGTTATAAGGAATACGTATAAACGTATCCACCGAATTAAAATAGTTTCAGCAAATTGAATTGATCTTAATTGTTTAGTCGCGTTGTAGTTTTTTTTTTTTTTTTTGAAGATCGAACAGAAAATACACAAACATTCTGCAGCCAAACAATATGAAAATGAGACGTTGCCAGACGAAATTTACAACATAACGAAACTATATCTGATAAACAAATTGAGAGGGATTTGTTACATTGATATAGGAATTGCCTGATTCATAGCCTACAGCAGATATCGGTAGCCGACTGAACACAAAAGGAAAGACTGGCTTTATGATGGCACTCATGTGCAGCCAAAGGTATGAATAGCGCCTGTGGGTTAACACACACCCATGTCCCGTTTACGGCCTCAAAAGGCCATGCTGTTTCCGTCCCCCTTTCCTTTTCTTTTTTATATTTGTCACGTTTTAAAAAAAAAGCCTATGTCTGCATTTTCATTGTTGGGAATGCTTTATTTTAGACTTGTTACTATTTGTACAAGTCTGTTTAGAATAGGTGATAAAAGCATATATATATATATATATATATATATATATATATATATATATATATATATATATATATATATATATATATATATATATATATATATATATATATTCAGTTGTACATGGCTGGTATTATTTTAATACACCATACGTAAATAAAATCCTTTTATGACCAATAATTAAATATAAAAATACAATAAAAATAACCATGCAGATTAAAATAAAATAAGACAGCAGTAGTTACTTGTTCGACGGCTGCAACGTGTAACTTTATTTAATTCTGAGTATTTTTCTGTTTTATCTGCCTCTACGGAATTGTAACAAAATTGTAAACACGGAACAGAAAGGTTGGCCAATCGATTTGAGGGCTTTGCATATATACAAAATTAAATAACTTTTTATTCTATTTTAACCTATAGGCCTACTTATCTAATTCACGGCGAACATTCTGAAATATTGCCCCGTTTGAACGGTACATTTCAATTTATAGGACCAAAAATATAATATTTATACAGCAGCCTAATATACATAACTGCTCATTGGTTTGCATTAAAATAATACTAAAAAAATATCACAGAATTTTGGTTGCAATATTTGAGAGTGTGTTGGTTCAGTCATTCTTCAGGCACTAAACGGATGCAGATTATGCGACATCCCGAGCTCACTGCGCCACTGAGGTCGCTGTTGCGGCACCCAAGGCTCCTTTAGCACTGGCTTCAGTCTCGTTCAGTAATAAAACAAATATCACATACAACTCCGACAAAGACTAGTTCAAATGGCATAAATTAATTAGAGTTGCTTTGAACTGAATATTAAAATAAATTTGGCTGTGAAATGTTTACATGTAAAAGAATGAATGTATACTGTAATATCGTAAAAGAAGGACGAATTAAACTGTGGCAATTAAGACAGTTTCGAGTTGCAGAGTTAAAATATATAATCCCAACAACATGAAACTACCTAAACCACTCGACAGTCTGGTTAAAATCTTTAGACAAAATGTAAGGGGTCTAAACAAACCGCCGGCTTTATCTTCCAGTTGTTCTGACTGGATTCTCTTTAAAACAGTGTAACATCTATTTTGTAATTTAGTAACATGATTACATTTCAACCCAGTAGAAAGAATAGTGTCTTACTTGCAGTTCTAAGATTCATTTAAATATTACGGCGAAGACTGAAATTTCCATCGAATGTAATCCGAACGTGTTTATTCTTGCTTCTTTCCAGTCTGCACTGAGGATAGTCACTCAGAAAAGCGCCAAGACTCAAAGTAGCCAGCAATAAAATGGCACAAAGGCGGACTACCCTCACTATAATGCTATGCCCTTAAATGCTGTGGTCCTTTGCTGAGCTACACTCCAACAATTTCCGCAAAATGTTATGGAAAAAGCCAAATTTATAACACAGCGTTACCATTTGAATAAACATTTAAAGCAGTATAGCCCCGAAAAATTTAACGTCCAAATAAATGCAAAATCTAAAGATTTAAAATGCAACACTGTGTGTGTGTGTGTGTGTGTGTGTGTGTGTGTCTGTTTGTACAAGGCTAAAGTATTATTGTTTTCTGTTTCGTCCACAGAACCTTTCATTATAATTGTGTTGTCCAACTACCTTGATGTTTAATAACATCAAGGTAGTTATCATTTAGTAGGCCAAAAGTATGATGTAAAATGTAGCTCGTGTACACAGTTTCAAAACATTTATAATTTTAGCAAATTGCTTAATTTAAAATTAAAATAATGGGAAAAGGCTATGTGATCTATAATGAGATTACGTTTATATTGCACAATGTTATAGTGCTATTAAGCATTTTAAGCATTTTAGAATAGGCCTATAGCAAACAAAGCGCAGTCATTTACATTCAATGTGTTTATAAATGAACCACTTGATTATTGTTTCCCAAAACAATAAAACTGTATTAAACAATGACCAAAAGCAAATAAATTAAATGGTAAGACTCGTTTAAGACTATATAAAATATATATAGCTTATATCAAAAACATTTTAAAACACTCAAATGGGCAGCTTCCATAAATAAGAACACATTGTGTTTATCAAATCAGAAGAGCATACAAACCAGCGTTAAGAAATATTTACGGCTGTTTTGCAACCATCTTTTGGTTGTCAGCTGCACACTACATCTGATTTCTAGGCGGCGCTCCTGAGTCAAGTACACTTATTAAGGGAAATTCCTTCTCGTGCTCAAAGTCTCGCGAGAGTCTCGTTCGCTTTTACCAAGGTTAGGATTAGGGCTATAGATTTAGTGGTTAAAAAAAAATCGTCTTTTCTTTCATTTCTGTCTACTGCATAGCATGAGTTTGTTGTTTATTATAATTTTTCCTTCGATTAATATCTGTAATCTGTAAATAATTGTTCCATTTTAAATGTGTGGTTTCGAACAAGGATTTTGTCATAATTTTTATATAACAAAAATAGGCATAATCTACACCAGATTAAAACATTAATAAGATAAATAAAACACGTAACTAGCATAACAATAATCCTATAACACAAAACGATCGCCTCACCTTAGCCACATTTCATCGAACTCGCCCCGTCAAACTCTGTAGGCCATAGGATGACACTCCGTGCAACCTGTGCTTCTTCCTCTAATATCATTACCAACGATAACTAGAGGCTCTACCACATCTCCATCTCGTTTTCTTGATAATATTGTATTATAGAAAGTTTATATGAGCCTCCACTGCAGTAGTAGGATCGCCTCCGATGGCCTGTAAGCCTACAACTTATTGTGGTAACGTTTTCGAAGTAACATGGCATATCAAGCACAAGCCTGACGCATCTCTTGAACCATCCTCTGCGTGGCAGACTGCTACTTTGGCGCACTTCAGTGACTCGAAAATACAATATGTCCACATGTCCTTCGGGGGGTCACGAAATGTAACCCTGCGACAAGACTTCATTGCTCCCAACCTCACATCCAACCTGGGCACATTTTTAACACAGACCTTTCTCCGATTGTAGAAACAACAGCATAAAGTTCTCTTCAACGTCAGATGCTAAACTCAAACCGCTTGAGCTTGTGTCGATTCAATCCGCTTTTTAAATAGGGAGTCCTCAAATAACTCCCACTAGCGCCCGGGTGGCTACGCCATTACCGGTAAGTGTTTTGGCGATAGTAGGCCTACATGAAATATCTCATTGGCTGTAATTTCCTTCGTTTGGCATACTGGATGAAACGAGGTGCCCTAGTTCAATTCATTTTGCTAAACTCTGCCCAGTGGGAGCACAGAAACCCAAATAGCCACACCCCCTCCAGGCTTGCGTCACACAATGGTATCAACAACTTCGGGAAGGCAGAGAAGAACAGATGAGGGACAACGTAATTTCTTACTGTTCGACACTCTACCTCGCACACAGGGCCGTAGCTAGAGGGGTGAAAGGTACATGGACAGGGTGCCCCACAACAAATTATAAACAGTTATATTATAGATACTTGAGATACAACACTGAGATACTTGTATGTTAGACTTATATGTTTGAAAGTGCGTAAAATTTGCATTTGTAAAATTTGCATTTTAAGGCCAACCAAATACACACACACACACTAAATTATAAAGATAACCACATTAAGACTAATAAGTAATTTTTGTATGTATGGAATTTTCTAAATTATAATTTTACCAAAAGTGACATTATGTTTTCGTTCCTTTCTTTTAATAATTCCTGTAGATTGTTTGCTGCACATGATTTTGTTCCTCACACATTCGTTTATCTTAGTGTGCTTTTAAAAAATATAATTAGGCCTACATAAAAAAAATAGAACAAATTCACAACATTAATTGTGTTTGCATTGTGAAAATGTCATTAAACCAAGGTTGCTTGGTCAAACTGAATTTTGAAAATGAAAAATATAGGTGAAACCTAAAAATCTGGACCTTTATCTCTCTCGATATTTGCAGCCATTTATTATTTTATTTATCTTAATAGTAAAGGTGATCTATTTTTTTTTTTTTTTTTTTTTTTTTGCTAGCCTAATAATACTTTTTATTATTATTCTGCTGTATGGAATTGGTTTATTGAATTATTCTGTTCGTTTTATGCATCTGTTAATCCAGTTAATTATTCATAAAATTATCGTGTTTATGTTTCCCTCTGAGTTAAGATGTTCCTTTGCTGAAGAACTTGGGTAGAAAGGCGCTAGAACATTGTTGTTTTTTATTATATGTTATTTCCTTTCAATAATAAGGTCCAGATTTTCTCACGTGTATTTGGGAGGAAGGATAAATTGTAAGATAAATAATAAGTCTAATAATTTAACTAGGACTACTTTGGGGATTGCGAGAACATACACACGCAAATACAGATAGGCCTAGTGATTGTTCAGTTCTGATAAAATAATAAACTGTTGAACTAATCAAGGCATTTCTTATTTGTACGTTTTTTGTTTTGTTTTTTACTTTTGTGTCTTAGTTCGTAGACATGAGTGGAAATGTCACTAATGCAATCCTTTAATTCCTTCGTCGAGATCGAGTTCGCTGTAAGAGGAACACGACAACAAGAATCTGACATTTTAATACTAATAGCGAAAGCATTTATTTTGCATTGGAGACAAATAGTCCACGCGCCTGTAACACAACCCGTCCGGCTACTCTTAATTATGTTACTTAAGAGGAAAGGCACGATCATGGTTCGCAATAACAAATACCATTTCAGATCGCATCATTAATTTCTCAATGCTAAAAGGGAGCTTTGGAGTCAGTCTAGTCACCGCTGTTCACTGGTAAATGTTCAATCATCGCCGAAGGCTTGAATGAACAATGTGCGACATTTTGAGGCCACAATAAATCCAGGAATACAGCTACCCATAATTAGCTTGGTAAAATTTATCTAATAATTTTTGTTCAAAGATATAACCGAAAAAGCATAGTCTATGGTATGCTTAATGGATTTCTTAATTGTCAGACCAAAGTTAATTTGCCATAAATTGGTAAAAATTGAATTTGAATGCTCCCATATTTTACACGCTCATATTAGAACAGTAGACGTTTAATGTGTGTTCTAGTTCCAGGAGATTAACGGTAAGATTTTTTTTAGTGGCTGAATGAATATAAGGGACTTCCGAACACCTGCAGGGGATTTGACTCTGAACCTTTACAACACTTTGCAATGTTTAAAAAAAAAAAAAAATGTATTGTTGAATTAATCTTTTCCAATAAAAGTTTCATACTACTTTAGTTCAAAAAATTTACAATTGCAAAAGACAATTTAAAATGAGTTAAATAGTTAATATAAAACAATTTTGACGTATCACTTTTGAAACTGATTTGTTTGGTCTGATGTTACCTTAAAACGGTTTCAAAACCTTGAGTTTGTGAACACCCTCCTGTTCCACGGCCATGACATTGATCTCACGACTGCCTCCCAATGGTCACCATTTGAACATACACGTGCGACATCTAACAATACTCGTAAGAAGAGAGAGAGAAAAAATGAAAAGAAAAGAAAGCAGGGGGAACAAGAGAACGAGCAATAGGCCTAGTTTTTTTGGTGGTACTTTTGGTGGCAAGTAATATGCAACAAACACGATAGAAAGCTCAAGCATTTGGAAGCCGTTCCTCAAGATCTCTTTGCCTCCGTCCCCTTGAAACCATGTCCAATAACCTTGGTTCTGAGACAGTTTATGGTACCACACTGCAATCACCCAAATGCTCCAGACACAGACAGCTTTTATGGTCGCGTTGCTGAAGCAACAAGGAGGATGTCCCCGTAATTAGTCGGATATTCCTAAGCGCCTCAAAGGATGCACCAGCCAGGCCCAGCCTGTAGCAAGCAACCATAAAGCTTAGTCTTTCTCCCCCTCTCTTCTACTTTTTTCTCTCCCTCTGACTTAGTTTATTGCTCTTAGACTCTCTCATATGAACGCTACGGGCAAGGCCATAAACACTAAGATGATAACAGCAAATACAGTGACCATTGTGACGGTAAAACTGTCAGGTAACAACTGCCTGAAAGAGTTGTTCTTTCGAGAGCTCATGAAAAAAAGGAGAAACGCTCTCTATGTGTATGTTTTTCATTAATACACATAATGCGCATAACCACATGAATTTGATATATTCATAATATGTATTGTAGATCTGAATTAAGAGAAAATCATGTGACAAAACTATACATTCAAAGTAGCTACCTTTTTTGAATATTTAATTTGGGAAATATGTTATACATCATCTTCTGGATTACAAGCAGCCAAGGTCTGTTTAATCCCAGCACATTGTTAGTCACGTTTCAGTACAGAGCACCACATGTAGGCTACAAATGGGTTCAGCATGAAACATTTCATTTTTGAGTGAAAATGCTTTAATGTCTTATAATGAGCCACTTCTTGGTAATTGCGCGTCCAGAAACGCTCTTTATGTCTTTCGGATGAGATTCAGAGGGTTCGCATTTTCTACATTCAATCAGTCTTTGTAGAGTTGGTGTCTGTTGCATTTCTGTGTTCACAGTTTGCATCGAGTGGTAACTTTAGATGACTAAAATATTATCAGTTTACACTGGCACGTAATAAATCGCTTTAATTTCTGAGAGACAATCGAGTGTTAAAACACTAGCAGAAAGGGTAAAATAACACCTTTACTATAACAACGGTGGATATTTCAGTTGGTTGCAAATCAATAAATACTTATGAGCTGGGATCAGTAACGCTAACATTCTTGCAGTTTTTCTTCAGCTTGGTCACACCAAAGTCATTAGGCCCAACTGTGCATTCCTCTACACACTTAGTGAGTAGCTAAAAAAAGCCAAGTCTTGATTAGACCCAAATATATCAGACAGTTGCAAGCAGTCTTTGCGCGTGTAGTCCACTACAAATGCAAGCAGAACATTATTTAAAAAACATTTCTGTTCGCAACAAATGGTATAGAAAACCACGTTTTATATACTGTAAAACTGTATATAAAACGTGTATTTGTGCCCATATATATATATATATGTATGGGCACAAAACAACCCATACTTAAATGATGGAAACTTAAATGCACTATGATCTCTGTAATTGTACTCAAGTAAAGCCGAATGGTGCCTTGTCACGAACTTGAAATTAACCGCTGAGAATCTGTAACGTCTCATTGTTGATATCATTATTGCAGCTGTTGTTTAAGTTATTTCCTCGTCCTAGAGCAGAGGGTTCGTATAGTATTGTAATCGGTCCCGATTGAGTTTCTTTTCCTTCATGCGCCGGTTCTGGAACCAAATTTTCACTTGGCGATCGGTGAGGTTAAGCATCCGTGAGAGTTGAAGTCTTTTCTCTTTGTTGATGTACACGCTAAAGAAGAACTCCCTCTCAAGCTCTCGAATTTGAAATTTAGAATACGGGCATCTCTTCTTGCGAACCCTGGGTCCTCCTAAGAAGCAATTAACAAACACTCGTCATACATATATAACAATTTCAAGATGTACGTTAAATATGTATAACGATTTCAGTGTTGTATTTTAATATATGGGTTGGTCTAACATTTTTATTTCCGTCACAAGGTCGGCAACAGATGCAAAAACATTTTCTATTCAATGAATTGTAAAATCATCTAGACAAAAACTAACAATTCTAATATTAATAATAGGATATTATATTTTATAGGCTACATATGGCAAACACAACCTCACAAAGCCACAGAAATCGCTTTTATACTGGCCCCCGGTGAGGCCACCTCTTTCGTAAGCATACTTGGCAATAAAGCTTATTCTGATTCTTCTGATTCATCCACGGGTTTATTTTTTTTCTTTATTTTTTTTCGTTTTTTTTCTTAAACCCGTGAAACACCATCCACGAATTAACAAAGACATACGAGAAGACTGTGACTCTGCTAGTCATGAAATCACTGCGGTTACTTAAATAAATTTTAAAGTTCAAGTTAAAAATAAGTTTTTCATGGCCAATTTCAATTCCAAGCACGTGATTCTCAGTTTATAAGTTGCCTAGGTTTTGTTGGGGAAATCTCAAGCCCTCCATAAACATTATACGCTTATAAAACAGCATATAAAATTTTTAACAGGAGTGCACAAGATTGCACTCATACGCACTGCTTGCACCGCTAGTCTTTTCCTCGTTGTTGCCGGAAGAAGATTCAGGGGTTCTGGTCTCCTGCCGCTCCTTTCCTTCAGACTCTTGCTCGGGTGCGGGTGCTGGCGTTGGGTGCTTGCTGGAGTGCTGTTTATCTCTCGCTGCATATTCGCTGTTCGCTGTACTATCCGAGCCCCAATACGTGTCAAAAAACTGATCAAATGCTTGAGGTAGCACCCCGTTTCTTCCAACACCGCCGTAGAAGCTGGATGCAGAGGTCGAGTTCGATTGAAAATAGGCTGATGAGCTGTTCTTTGGGAACATTTCACCAACGCTCGTAGGCGCTGGTAAGCATTCCCTGTGTACTATATCCTCCGACGAATAACACTGAGGCAGTGGACCCCGGTGAGGCCATTTACCGGACGCGTCAAGAGCATAGTCCCGGAATGTAACCTCTCTCACATGCTGTACCGGAGGCAGGTTAGATGAATACGAATAGGAAACGGGACGAGAAGATGGACTTTGGGATAGGAAAGAGGGCAACGTGGAAAAATCAGCCCCCGGAACATAGTACGTGCAGCTGGGCAGATACATGTTTGAGCCAACGGAAACCCTCTCGTCAAAATCCATCATTAAAACTGTGCAGCTTCTAGCTTGGGCTCGCGAGACCTATACGCAACGCCCACAACATAGCTTCTCATGAGCGTGTGTCTCTTACACGCGTTGTAGGGCTATCCGAGAGGAAGAAATTTTGAGACGTAAGATGACGTGGAAATCCGTGTCTATCCATTCCAGCGGAGGCCAAAGTCACTTGATCTAAAAACATTTTTAACAAATGCTTTCATTTTTTCTTTTTGTTGAAGTGAAATTGATATAGAAGAGAAAGTTAGCAATACTGCCTAATGTTAACTAGGATAGCACGCTGCGCAAAGATATTCCGATTTAAGGAAATTTCGAACTTCCAAAAAATCTGTACCATTTGCCAATAGCTACTGCTTTGTGCAAATTACAAAAACATTACTGTTTTCCCGTCAAAGAAGTCCATGTCAGTCATAGTTTACCTCTACACATGCAGGATTTCTCTAAGCAAACTGGAATATGAGCCATCATGTGCAGTGACCATGGTGTTTAATAAAAACCTTTCTGCTTAATTTTTGAATGAAAGCAGAAACAAACATTTATCTATGTATTTTTTGTGACAATTTAATTTGTAACATTCTTTAACTGACAATGTGACAATATGACAATGCTTATGAATTAGATTGTTGCTGTAAGACATAAACACATTTATAAAATGCTTAGGCCTACCTCATTTCTGTATTTACATGTGTGTCTTTCAGTAGGCTACTTCGGTCGTGCTTGTTAAGTTTTAGTTATTTCATTGTGGGGTTAATATCTCAATCTCTATATGACAATTTGATCAATCTCTATTTGTCATCAAGGTTACGCAAGAAAATCTCACGACGAGTGTCCAAGACTAAATTCTGATTGTCACCATGAGGTGGTATTTATGTATGATATACAAAATATATTTTAATAGGGTCGAGATTTAAATCACAAGAATTTCAAATTTTCAGTAACTTTATCTACCAGTGTGTCACATTTTGTATTTCTTCGATACGTACTATAGAACATTGTATTAAAAAAAGGTACACTTTAAAAAAAAAATCTGTAAAATGTACGATATAATATCGGCAGCTGTGGTTGCCAGAAATTCACCGCAAAAAATACGGTGACCATGTATCAGGTTTTACAGGATGTCATTTTTATGCCTGCATATTTGACATTTCACTACCCTTTATATTATTAAATTAAAAAAAACTTAATATACTAAGCTTGTGGAACTTTAAAAGTCTGTTGTTCACTGTCAAATGTATCACAGAATTAACTACCAAAGGCCACATTATGATTTCAAGTTCATCAATTCAAAAGTAACCCTTCCAGCAGTAATTATTAGTACACATGTAGAGACACAGTGCAGGGCCGGTTCTACGGGGGTGTTTGACCTTAGAGCACCTTCAATTACAGACCAGGGCAAACTGCTGCACACTGGTCGATTTGAACGTTTCTTTATTAGATCTTTAATTTATCTGGATTTGGGACCTATCGCGCACCCACAAGTGTTGAATACGCTCAGGTAATAGATGCAACACCCCAATCAGATATTTATAGTTGCACAAATAGGACATATTTCGCATTATTCCATATTAATTTATGCAATCTGGCAACCATGCATGCGTGTGCGCGCGCTTTCTACTCTTTGAAAAAATACCTTAAAGTGCTCAATTGTGCAATATTCAAAAGTGTGATGTAGCCACTCCGTGTCCATTCGTGAGGCTGCGTGTGCTATTTAGTGCCAAGTCTGCGGGCAAACCTTTTCAGTTCTGAACTTACGTAAAATCACAACAGATCTTCACATCCTTTGCACAAAGAGCGGACACACGAGTAAAACCGTGAGAGTTGTTGAATGTTGAAGTCCCTCACACCTGTATACGAATGTTACTCTGGTAGTAATAATTTATCAGAGTCATGCAGCCTGTTTTATTCAGTTGTGTGCTGAATCGGATGCCAAACATTGACAAGATGACCCATGAGCGTGTAAACAGGTTAATTATGTTCTGTATACAACAAATGTGTCCATTTTGAGGCCAACATTAAAATAATCCTTTAGAATCTATAATTTCCGAATATTTTGTTTTACTATTAAAGCAGACTCCTGATGTAGTGTTAAATTGAATACTAAATTACCACTGCATTGAAGTAAGGTAAAATAAACAATTACATTTATGCATTTGGCAGACGCTTTTATCCAAAGCGACTTACAGTGCGTTTATAACAAGGACAATCCCCCCGGAGCAACCTGGAGTTAAGTGCCTTGCTCAAGGACACAATGGTGGTGGCAGGGGGATCGAACCAGCAACCTTCTGATAAACAGTTATGCTCTTTAGCCCACTACGCCACCATCACTCAATGTCTTTTATACTGTTTATTTCAGTCTTACTAACACGGCAGAAATGTAGCAGCAAAACTTAAAGCAATCGAATTGTCTCATCAGAATACACATCAGAAAATTGTGAATCATTCATTGAGTGAACTACTACTTTTGGGATTAAAATACAACTATGCAGAAATATTTATCTCCTCTCTTTCGTGTTCTACTTAACGACTGATTAAGTAATAAATGTGTTTTAGTAGCATTTAAACATGATTTAAAAAAAACAAAAAATTTGTTTTCAGAAGCACCCTCAGTGGTTTTGATCTGGAACTGGGCCTGCGCAGTGTAACCCAAACAAACACAAAACACCCTCAGGTTAACACATGTGACACAAAAATAATGCACTAAACTACATAAATTATAACACACGAAGATCACCCCAGATGAAGAACATACCTGATATTAACAAATAAGAAGAAACATAACTATTCCTGAAATGTGATGGGCCATGCGGGGACTTCTCATTGTAATTTTAACAATAGTTTAAGGTAAACTAGAAATAAGGGGCGAAATAACTGCATTCATCTTTGACAAAAACTTTGCATCGCAAAACGCATTGGTAAAAAAGTAAAAAATGTTATGTTATTGCTGGCTGGGAAAAGCATTATGCTCAGTCAGGCATATATGCCAAACCAGTATGTGGCCTTGGCTTTCATTGTCTAGACGGCCACCCCCGAGCTTTAACCCGTCCATTGGCGCATAAAAAGAAACCTAAATGAAAACGCGCCAATTTACCAGTCATTCTTAACTATTAACTCTTTCACTAAACTACATAAATTATAACACACGAAGATCACCCCAGATGAAGAACATACCTGATATTAACAAATAAGAAGAAACATAACTATTCCTGAAATGTGATGGGCCATGCGGGGACTTCTCATTGTAATTTTAACAATAGTTTAAGGTAAAATGTACGTGGTCTCTTGATGTACTAAGGTAAAATGTTGTATTAAGGTAAAATGTACGTGGTCTAACCGTTAATTATAAAATCACACTTTTACATAAATGTTTTGTTAAATTTTTTTTACCGTGAAATTGCATGTATTGTCTTGATAAATATGTTATTATATGTTAAGGTACCCGTTAACCAATACTTTTTTTCCTGTATCATTTTTACATTCTTTAACCGTTAAAATAAAATAAAAAATCTTTATTCAGTGTAATAGAATAAGCGAGTTTAACCGTGTGTATTAAACCCGGATTAGGCCGGTAAAGGCCTCACTTTTCCACATCGCATTCACTTAATCCCCTTGTAGGCTACTTTATGACTCTTTTAAGAACCAAAACGAAAACATGACGTTACCAATTTACTGGTGAAAATTCTGTCTAGTCTTTGCCATGAAGGGAAAGGGGATTATAGGAATTATAGCTATTTAAAAAAAACTGAAAATCAAAAAGCCATGTATCATTTGTGATTGCAAGTGTGTTGCGATTTGGTGTTTTGAAAAGTTTAAGACCATTTACATCACTTTGGTGTGTGTGTGTGGTGTGTAGGTATAATTTTAGTTTGGATTTAGGAGTTTAGTCGGCTTTATAGATAAGCGTAACCAACACTGGTGGCCGCAGTTTTTTGTATTTCCGTCTTCTATTAAATTAGTGTTGATTACAACATAATTATATAGGCTAATTATTGATGTTTTGAAAACTAGAAAAAAGGGGCGAAATAACTGCATTCATCTTTGACAAAAACTTTGCATCGCAAAACGTATTGGTAAAAAAAGTAAAAAAATGTTATGTTATTGCTGGCTGGGAAAAGCATTATGCTCAGTCAGGCATATATGCCAAACCAGTATGTGGCCTTGGCTTTCATTGTCTAGACGGCCACCCCCGAGCTTTAACCCGTCCATTGGCGCATAAAAAGAAACCTAAATGAAAACGCGCCAATTTACCAGTCATTCTTAACTATTAACTCTTTCATTGATACTAATATCTCTCATGACATCTTTAGTTATAAATATTCAAATATCGGAACCAATCCCTGCTCATAAACAAAATATGCATTTCGAAGGTCAAAGTCAAATGTCAAAGTTTTAAAATTTATTTGCTAAAATATTACAAACATTTTTTGTAATATTTTAGCAAAAAAGCATTTCAGGCTTTTAGTTTGTATCAAAAGCAAAATACCAAATCTTAATCTGTAGGACAAATATAGGGTTTCTATAGACAAATCACAGTCCAACTATGTGAACTTAGTGTCTTCGTTTGTAGGACAGGGATCCTTGATATGACGTACAATATCCTCATATTTGAACTCACCGTTTTCTACCGGACACACACAAAAAATTAATTTTGTGACACACAAAAGGTGAATATTAATTGCAAGAGAATAACTCAAAGTTCAGCCATTGCAGATGCCGTTTAATTTTTGTTCTGTAGATGGCGCAAGAAACCAGATTTTCTGAGCAAAGGGCTCGTGTGGGGCTCAAATTTGTATTTCTAGAATACATGCGCGCACTTGAGACGTTACGTCAACACAACAGACAACAGAACATTAAACAAGCACACTGACGCAGAAAAATGGCAGTTCGAATCACATAATTACACATCTCAATTATTTAATAATACAGAACCAGACGAGCAATTACTATAGGCTATTAAATACATCTAAAGTCAAAAGGGTGTTTATGGAGATACAATGAAGATATTGATCGGAGTGTGGCTAAATGTATTTATATATATATTTTTTTGCATCTAAGAAAGGCAAAATGATAACAATAATAATCTGGACAAAAACAACCATTTATAATGAAAAGACCATCGGTTGTTGTCAAATATAATTTGTATAATAATGCACACGGAAAAGCCGTTTCCATTCTGCTTAAAGCATATTATCGTAAATGTTAGTGCTAGTATTTCTTTTTTAGATTTAGACATTTATTTTTTATAAACATGCCTACCAAGATTTAAACAAATTAAGGATTTTGTAGGACAAGGCCTTTTGTCACAGATGTTTATGGTAACATGTACACTGTGCAGTCAACAGGAAACAGTTTATCGCTGCACTGCAGTCCTGATGTTATATAGGCTATTATAACATTATTTTACGTTTAAATGAATTCATACTAATATTACATTTATTATATGACGCAGCAAATCAGAACAGTGCTTTTTTTGACTCAAACATCTTTATATATTAGTCCGTTCGCGTGGTTCTGTAATTTGTCAAAACAATAAAATAAACCTACAGAAATGAGTACATCTCATTAAACCTGAATAATCATAAAGCACCCATGTCATGACTATAAACAGTCAAACTACTGTAGTCTGAATAAAAAAATAAACTCACGAAGCTGCTGAAAGCTGTTCTGTTAAAAAGTACAAATTGTACAAAGATCTAGACCTTCTAAAATATATATTTTTTAATGCCGAAACTTGAATATCATTATCTTACATTAGGCTTTCTGCCTAGAAAGTCGTACACAATCAATAAGCCAGAAAACATCACCGCGGTGCAAGTGAAAAAAGCCTCATGTCAAGTAGCCTATTTTTTTTTTTTTTTTTTTTACATTTCATTACAATGCTTACAAGACACGCGATGTTCTTTACGGTAGCTTAATTAAAGGTATTTCAAATTGTGCAATTTGCACAAATTAACGTTTATCTACAAGTCACAATTAAAAAACCTGAATTTCAAAGTATTTAGCTCCTTACATTTATAAAGGATGTAAAAATCAATATGCACTCGTCTGTGAGAATGGCACTTAATTGTCAGAATTACAATTGTACAGAGTTGTCATAATCAGAAAACAACTATAATAAAATCAATATCAACATAAACCATGCTTGACAATGCTTTTGTTAATACAAATTAAATTGCTAACAATAATATCCATTGTTTCTGTGCACGAATGCTTATATTTTATCTTTATTGGACTGATTTCTTTGTCCGTTTTATTATTATTTATTGTTACTAAGTGATAGGCTTACGTTCTGTTGACATTAAACTCTTAGACAGGCTAAAGTAAGCTGAAGGAGTAGTACAGCAGAGCAGACAGTTTGTAGAATTCCACGTGTTTCTTTTTAAACTGAATTAATTTAAATGAATGAGGAGACCAAGGTCAAGTGCTTACTTACAAACGTTCATCAGAAGATGGCGCCATTGCTCTATCATTTGTGTATGGTTAAGGAAAGCAAATGGTTTTCGCCTTCATGAAGATATCATATTACAATATTTATTGGTTAGTTGTTACAGCGTACAGACAAAAATACATTTCATAGGGTACACACAAAGACGTGTGTTCTCAGTCCATAAAGACGTGGACACAATCCAACAAGTCCATTACTTTATCAACCTGTTACATACAAACATCACGGTCGATGTGTAAAATGCAATTCATGTTCATATTCAGATTCTTTTTTTTTCTTTTTTTTTTTTTTTGCCATTTTGGTATTTTGAAATGGTCAATTTTGTAATGTGGTTTAGTGTTGTAAAATTAAATCATTATGCATATTTGTCATACAAATGGTTTAATAGGATTTTTGAGCAACACTAGTACAACGACAAAACACAACCTACAATCTACTCCAACATACAATAAGTTTAGCCTATTTTGGCACAGATAAACTTGATAAACTACTAGGTCCATTCCTCATATTATCCAGCATGAGGCGAAGAAAACATTAGATTTCAAGCAAATTGCATTATTTTTTATTATTTTGTGTTTGTGATTAAAATCTAGAAGACATGATTGACCGCTGTAAGGAGTTACAGCATCCTAATTTCGATATTCAAAATGTTTCTCTCCATAGATGTTTTTATTATCTTTTGGTCTTCTTTGTCCTAAGTGGGGAATACCTACCGTTTGCGTCGTCACCTGGTGAAACGCAAAAATGACGCACCGCGTCACCATCAACCCTGTCCGATCCCAGGAGTCACTTCAAAGTAGAAGTCCAAGAGAACAAGCTATTCGTCAAAACGTCTATAATTTCATAATTCTGAAATAAAACACTTTCATTGTGTGGTAACGATCACCGTCTAAAATGGTTTCCTTCAATTTACTCAAAGCAAAGCTAACTGCTGATTTTTATTTTGTTGACGACTTTTTTCTCCTTTACCCGTCGGTTCTGGAACCAGATAGTAACCTGTCGTTCAGACAGGTTGGTCTGAGTGGATATCCGTCTACGTTTGTCCTTGGTAATGAACTTGTTGGCGACATACTCTCTTTCGAGCTCCTTCAGCTGCACCTTGGTGTATGGAACGCGTTTTTTCCTCCCCCGTCGGAAAGAGCTGCCGTCCGCCCCTCCGTGAGACACTGCCTCTGAGGAAAAAGATATAAAATGAGTAAATGAATTAAAATGTGTCAGATGTTCAGGCAACAAATTGATGCTTTGTTATGGACACAATAGGGCATGCAGTTGGGTCTATTTTAATACAGTGTATGGAATTTATATAATGTGGAACACTGTTATACGTATTAATAAATCTTTGATTATTTTACCTATTCTAGTAAAGTGTCAAAGTGTCTAACCTGGTATTGTCGACTTCCACATATGTCCCGTCTGTGGCTGCTCTTTGGTGCAGTAGACCTGCCCATTCCAACCACTAGCCGTGATAGCCCACGGCTGGTAACTCTCCATTGGTAACAGGGTCTCGTGTCTGGTCTCTGCAGGCCCGCTAATTGCCTGGACCACGGGGACATCCAGGTAGCTTGGAACTGGCTGGTACGGACTCGAGGAGTAGCTCGAGTAAAATGCAAACTCTTTGGCGCGCGAGGTGGTATAATCTTCGCCTGTAGAAGCGGACGTGTCCATGTATTTTTCCCCGTAAGGTGAAGCAGTGGCGGGGGATTGAGCGCATGTCTTAACACCTCCATTGCCCCCGTGATGGTGGGACATTCGGCAAGGATAGTACCCACCGCCACCGAAATACCCGTACGAAAGTGAAGCGCTGGCTGAACCCTGAACGGCAGAGCAGGGGCTGCATTGTTTTCCAGGTTCACCCGCTCCTGCTGCAGCAACTTCGCTTGACGGATAAGCAGCGCTGGGCGCAAGAGAGGCAGGGTGAGCCATCAAATTCCTGCACGGACTCGGTGGGAAGTTACCTCCCGTGAACCCCTCCATGTTCTTGCTAGAGTCGTCCAAGACTCCACCGTTATCGTAGAGAAACATGACCGGGTCAATCCAGCGCGGGCGGAGAAGCAGTGACGTTGTCATAGCCTGTCTGACATTGAGACTTGTGGCTCTTTTTTGAAAATCCCCGAGACTGAAAAACAGGAGACAGTGGATTCTGCGAGAGTCAAGCCACTCTGACGCACCCTGTGCATATACAGAATCACATCTCCATTGGTTTAAAACCGGTCATGTGATATGTAAAAGAGGACGCTAATCAGCTCAAGTGCTAACAATTAAACTGAGCACAAACGCTGTGCTGTGAGATGACTATCTGAGTATCTGTCAAAGGATTCCATCCGTTTAGAGATGTTCCAAAATTGAATTGATGGCTAAATAAGCGAAACATGGCGAATGCCCTCTCACTGTGGTACTTCATGTAGTTGCATCTCCGTGTCCAGTTTAATGAAAGCGTTGTTGAATTAAAGTGTTAAATATGGAACGAATAGTGTGTAATTGCAACATTGAAATTGAATCACATGGAATTACTATAATCCATTTTTGCAAACATAAAACACAAAGCCAGGTGCAAGCTTTTGCCAGTGCGAAGGCCTTGTTTACCACATAATCAACATGAAAAAAACTCAAGGTTTTGAGCAGCTTCAACATAAAACACCCCGTACCAAAGTATAATATCAAAAAGAAAATACACCAAATGTTATTCCCTAAATGTAGACTACGACTACTTAGATAGGCTTCTAAAATAATATGCTATCCATTAAACATATTTGAAACTTATGATGCAATGCAGCTACTAAAACCAGCCAGGTGGGCCGTTTTACGTTCAAGAACGAAATGAACAGGTTATTTTCATGATACCTAGAAAATGGGTTGCAAGTGATGGCAGTTAAAGAAAGAGGTCCAATGTTTGAACGTGGCATGAACTCCTGCTGCTGCGGCTTCCGTTTTGTTTACAAGATACGGAGACAGAGAACAGCCCATTTATTCTTCTGTGCATTTTACGTGCGGGACTGACGCGTCTACAGGCCAAGGTCAAGTTGAAAGTTGTCGTCTGGCCGCGACGCAGTGCCTGTTGGCCTTTTCAGACTTTGATGACCAGTCTTTTGACAAAAACTTTACAAACGAGAAGAGTCGAATGGTGAGAAATCTCTGCTGAAGGAAATGAGTCACAGAATCCCTTTTCTTATACTGGCCTGCCACTTTCCGTAAGGAACAAACATACATGTTAACATGCTTTTCTTTTTAATTTAGCGTTGTTAACTAATCGGACGTCGATAGCTCGCAATTGTTTTGAAAGCAAGCCATGTAGTTTGGTATGAAAGTGTGAAAAGCGGGCGTCTGAACAATTATGTTTACTGAAATGAACACGCCTGTTCAACTACAGAAAAAAAAATAAGCATGAACACATTATATTTGTCTATAATTTTGTACAAAATATGCTGACAATTCTTCGAGCTGAAATTCGAACAATAAGTCTTTGAACTTTCTGTCCAGAACAAGGACTGGTGCAAAACGTGCTTTGTTGCACGTCATTTTACCTAAAACAAATAACTGTATAATTCCTAAAACGGGACGTTACCCATTCGATGAAAAAAAAAAAAGCCTTGACACGTTTGTAAAAGAGTAAATCCTTATGTGTTGACTAAATTGCATTTAGTTTTCTCAGTAGCTCAGACATGTTTGCTGATGGAGATAAATAATCTATTGTGTGATCTCAAACATTTTCAATGTGCTTTTCCGCAAATGGCACAAAATAAGACGTAAATGACTGATAATGTGTGTGTGTGGGGGGGGGGCTTTATTAAACAATTTAATATGCATTTCAATGACTTTTGTATAAAAAAGTAATGAATGAAAAGAAAATGAATTGGCAAAATTTTTTGTTGAATAAGCTTTTAAAATAACCAATCATTGACATTTCAAAACACAACTGTAAGTGTAGAAACATGTAGCCTATATTGTCTTTTACAGTAACATTTTACTTTTAATTGTATATATTCCGTATTCAGACTTGAACGTTAAATAAAAAAATTGTCCAAACTATACCAATTATTATTATTACTACTTCACACTCTGAACACTCATAAAATTACATAATAGTGAAATACAGAAAATGAGTAATATCTCTTCAATATGTCCTTCAACATATTTCAATAGGTTAATAGTATACCAGCATTTAAACAATAAACCCAAAGCTTCTCATAATTTTTGTTAGGAATCACTATTTTTTCTTTTATTCTTCTATTTTTCAATAGCTTAGCAATATTAACTTAATCAATTCGCATTTCTAAATGCAATGATAACGCAGTACTTTTGAAATTCACAAAGTTAAAAGTGAACGTATCTGTTGTCAACTGCAGGCCTATAAGTTGTCTTGATCGGGTCATGTTTGAACCCCAACAATACTACAATAGCATGAAGAATATAAGTGCAACTTCGTCTAGACTAACCGAAGCACAGGAATAACAGGGCTGGGAAGTAACGAAATACATGTAACGGGATTACGTATTTTAAATACAAAATATAAGTAACTGTATTCCACTACAGTTACAATTTAAATAATTTATATTTAGAATAAAGTTACATTCAAAAAGTATTTTGATTACTGAATAGATTACTTTGCATTTATTGTAATTTGTTTCATTTAATATTTATTCCTTTCAGATGGAAAACAGTTTTATATATATATATATATATATATATATATATATATATATATATATATATATATATATATATATATATATATAAATTACGCAATCTAAAGTGTATTTGAACAGCAGTGAAACACTTTCTTATGATGTGTTACATTCATACGAGCAGACAGTGAAGTAAGTTTGGAGCAGATGAAATAGAAATAAACCTTGTGTAAATTGTCAGCTTTAAGATAAAATGCGATTTCTAGCCATTTTACATGCACGTTACCAGCACGATCATATTTTGTATCAAGAAAATTCACGTTAGACCTTTGATATTAGGGCAAAAATGGTTGATTATTAAACATTTATAATAATTTTTGTATTGTTTTCCTGTAAAATATTAAAAAATCTTTAAAACAAGATCAAGTTGATTTATCTTGATTAAGAAACAAGACTGCATAAGATATTTAGGTTTTTCAGAGAATGTATTTTTTACATGTGTATTTTGTCTTACTGTACTGGCAGAGTTTTTATAGTCAAAACAAGTCAATCTACCAGTGCTGAAGAAGTAATCCAAAGTATTTAGAATACGTTACTGACCTTGAGTAATCTAATGGAATTCGCATGTATTCAGCATGTATTCTGTAATCTGTAGTGGAATACATAAGAATAAAAGTAAACCTCCCAACCCTGACGACAAAGAGGCCTATGAAGTTTGTAAACAAATGTTTAATGATATCGTGTGTAAGTGAACACACATTTAAGTCGAATATAAATGTCTGATTCATTCAACTTTACTGCAGATACAATCTCGAGCATCCTCAAAGTGTGTTCATTTCGAAAATGAAGTTCAACGGCTGTACATTGTGAATAGTTTTGTGACATGTGGGCTGTAAGACGGTGCACTGACTTAAAATTGTGGATAATATAAGGCATGTCCCCGTTTAGCTGTGATCACAAACACAAACAAAACTCTCCCACAACACATTTTCTTTCTTTTTTTGTGTGTGGATATGTCCTGTTATTAGCTGCGGTAAATAACACCGAAAGGCTGCTGGTTAAATTTGCACCAAAAGTGGTGCAATAACTTTACTGTGAAATTAAGTTATTTTGAACAACATGTATTGTATCTACCGAAAGGAATGATTTTCAAAAATAAATGTTTTGCACTAAATGTTTCGAAATAACAATTAACCACAAACAACTCCCATAAAAGTATGTTTAGCGAATAAGCTCTGAAGTGCATACGTTTATCGTCAGCTGCACTGGGGACAATTACTAACATTATAGCAGCAATAACTCGGTTTTAATATTCTGCTATAAATACACTTAATGAATGAATTATATCAAACGTGTAGCTAAGTAAACGTGTAATTGGATTTGGCATTTTTATTATTATTATTTTATGTAACGACGAATCACCAAAATTAGAGTAAAAATGAAAGATTGAGATTTTGGGAATTATTTACACTTGAAAAATGCTTCATGCAAATAATAAATAAAAAAAATTCTCGATAAGAAAACCTAAAGATGCTTCCTCTAAACACATCTTTCCGAAAGCTGCCAGGCCCCAAATGTGCTGAAAAAAGGGCAAAACCTTCACCAATACATCAGATTGTTTATCCCACCCTATAGTGCGCAAATACTGCTAAACATGAGAATTGCGTGTTTGTCCAGACAAAACATTACGGAATATAGTTAGAATTATAATTATGGCTTTGTTAAGACAGGGTTTCAGAAATGTTTATGTTCAACAACACATTGATAAATGAATGTGCGTTTAAGATAGATATGTCAGGTGATGACACGCGATATGCTTCATGTTTATAATATATTTTCTGCATTTAGCCTACCACTTGTGCTTTTAGTTGAATGCTTAATCTAAAGGCTATGATATAGCCTAAATACGTGTGCCCATTTGCCGCACAATCACTTACCATTGAGTTAATGTCTACGTAGAGTTTACTTAAGAGAGTAAAAACTGTTGCAGAACCTCATTTCTTGATAAATTAATATATATGATGTTTTTAATATTCATTGAATTAATTTCCTGTTTGTTTGTATGGCTGTTGTGTTTTTATTGTGCCATATTTTCAATACAGTGGAGATGTGTATTTGTAGCCAACATATTGAATTACAATTTCCCTGATGACGCATTCCAATATAGGCTATTTATATGGACAATAGAAAAAAATAAACCGTCGTGGTTAGTATAGACTATATCAATGAGGTCTAAATTAAAGGAAATTCTACGAAATAATCTAATTAAGCTCCCGAAAGATGTCTCAATTGCTGCATTTTTAATCAGCATTAATTAACTTTTACGTTGCAGAAGAGACACTTGATTCGTCTTGTGTTATCGCATGGGCAAATTAATGACACTCGCTTGACTAATATTAAACAGTTTTAGGTATTAACATGTAGACTTTGAGAGAGGGGCATGTTTTATTTTGTTTCCTCAGAATGGTAGCGATATAAATTTTGTGTCATTACAAAAGTTAAGTCAGTGGTATAGCCGTGGCTAAAGAAAAAGTCCCCATATTCAAGTAAAAATGAAAAAAAAAAAAAAAACATTGGGTGGCAGTGGCATGCATTACAGGTGCCGACTTTTGTGTAGTTAGCCAACATAAAGCGTAGCTAATACTGATCATATGTTTACTGAATAACCTATTCAATTATAAAATATGTAAATGTAATATGTTATTACACAGTCACTGTATTCATTTATGATATATGATATATAAAAATGAATGGAGTGTGGCAGGCATTAATCGTCAGTGTAGCGTCCCTTGCTGTCTGGCTGATATAGGCTGTTGGCAGGAACTGTATCTTACACAGGATTTTGTGATGAAGCCTAACAGCAAACAGCAAACAAGGTAGATGTTTGCTGTAGTGCATGATCGTGCTGTTTAGGCACACTTCTCAAACAAAGCGTTGGGAATCTCTTGAAAAAAGATGGCAGCTTTAATAGAGGTGTTAATGTCATTCAAAACAATACACGTGGTCTATATGTGATATACATACACTTTATTCAAAAAGAGTGTCACGCTCTGAGCAAAACAAGGCAAGAGAGGTTTCAGCGTCTTGGGCAGGTTCACAAAGGAGCTAACAATGCCAACTAATCTAGCTAATCAAATCAAAACCGCTCTTTTCAACTCGAAAGTTGCTTCATTGGGAGAGTTGAGTTGTGATGACCATTTTGTAGATGCTATGGCACAGTTGTTCCACCTCTAGAGTGCAGAACACTAGGGGCGGATCTGGTCAAGTCAGTTCGCGACCAGGCCTCAAATTCCCCTCTGATCTGCGCACTAACGTTTTATAATGGTGGCATTTTATCAGTTTATTTAGCGATTTAAGACTACTTAATCTGCCAATAAGAAAGGCTTGTTAATGAGAAAACACGACCAGATTAACTAAAGAGCCTTTAAATCAATGAAAGAAATAACTTTTAAGAAGCATTGCGCTCAACTTCATTGGCAGCGCCAAATTAGAAATATTCCACAACAGAAAAACAAAACAAATATTTAAATACACGTGCTTTTCAAGTAATGAAACAGAGTGTAATGTTTTCGAAACATAAGATCCGTTTTACCAGAACATTTTGATGGACTGACATTTCGAATGTCTCTTGTTTTTGAAAAATAATTCAGACAAGAAAGTTGGATATTGTTGGTGGTTTTGATATTTGTTGTACTGTAGTGTGGGATGAATATGCCTACATTAAAGGAATATAAGCACACTGAAAAAAATGCAGAAGTAAATAAAGCAGAAATGATTAAGTAGCCTACTTTCTACATTGATTGATTTAGTTTAAGCATGAACTTGAAAATATTAAGTAAATAGAGTGATTTGAAAAAGTTTCAAATTATTTCTTCTATTTTTGTGTATTTTTCATACAAAACCATTTATATCTTCAAACGAGATATATCATAAAACAAAGGCAACCTGAGTAAACAAAATACAGTTTTCAAATATTTTTGAATATTTGCCAATTTTAGCAGCAACAACTGCAGCCAAATGCTTCCGATAACTGAAGATAATGGCTCTCACTGTGGTCCTTTGGGGTCCTAGAGCCTTTGAAATAGCTTTGGAACCCTTCCCAGACTGATGTATTTCAATCAACATTTTCCTCATAATTTCTGGAATTTCTTTCGATCATGGCAAATTTTTGCCAACTTCATGCTGCTGAAAAAGTTATATTTATGTGTTGATTTTATTGAACAGGGCTGGCAGTAATCAAGCCTGTGTGTGTCTATTCCAGCTGAACCCTGCATGCACTGGGTTAGAATACTGAATTACTTACTATTTGCAAGTTAATTAACAAAGTTTGAATTGTTGTTTATTTGTTTTTTAATGTTTATGTTTGGTAACTTATTTTTTTGTTATATCTAATTTTCAATTACTCATTCATGATAAAACAAAATGTCTGTTTATTGTAACCATCATTGTCAGAGCCATTTCTGAGCATAAATAAACAAAATCCTACTTGGAGGCCAGCCCTCTCCTCCCCCCACCCCAATCCAGGCCAACCCAGGAATGACACAAGAGGTCTTCAACTAATTTAAATATATTAACTTGATATTGGAATATGTTAATAACACCAAACGCCAATTTTTTTTTATTTTTTATAATTTAAACACCTTGCAGCTACATTCTCCCTTCCCTCTAGCGCCACAAGGGGGCCCCCTATAACTGTCTAATTGGGGCATAAAAGCTGCCCGAGTCTTACTCACAGCTTTTAGTGTATTTAAAGGTGCACTCAGTAACTTTTGTCTTTGTAAAATCTTGTACTGACACTGACACCTAGTGGCTTGGAAGCAGCATCATTTAAAATCTGTAGTTTTCAGTTTCAGATGCCATGACTAATTTAAATAATGAGATTGACAAATAACAGAATGGTTACTGAGATTAAGCAAGTAGTATTTGGTTGGTCCTGTTTGTGTAGATCTCTAAATGTAGAATAGCTTTTATAAGGTTACTGATATGACTGGAGTCTTCATTTTAATGTGAGTGGTCATGATTTCCTACATATTTTGCAATTCATGTCTTTAGGGGTTAACTTTAAATTGAGTGCTCCTTTAAAAAAACGACCTTGCTTTGCAGGGCCCCCTGGTGGCTTAGGAGCCATAAACAGCCACTTATACCGCTTATAGCTAGAAACAGCCCTGATCCTCCTGTTATGTGCACCAAGTGTTGAGGTCTGCGCAACTCCATATTGTGACCGTACTGCCAGTGATGTAAGGTGATTTTGTCTAGACTACATAGCTTGCACAGAGCTTTTCAGTGGAAATCTTCAATATGTCATGTGGAATGTTATTTGATGTGGTAATAATAAAGTTAAATATGTGGAATGTTCTAGTAGAATGTTCATTTTCATTTTTATAAGCTTATTTAAATGTCAGTTAAATTTACTCTCTCACTTCAATTAATATTGTCATGAAATTAATTTGATTTTACTTCATTTTATATCAGAACATTTTCCTTAAAAAAAAACTACATGCACAAACTTTAATTGTACAATACAAGTTAAAATAAAACTCATTAAAAGATGTGATCAATATAATACTGTATCTAACGTACTTGCCCATCTGTTTGAAACACTACTGTGGAGATACAACGTATAGACGACAGAAAGCTCCTAGAGGTTGCTTTCCACAGGAGAATGACAAATATCTGTATGTTTAAAATTCAAGGACGCCTGCAAGGACTGCCCACAAAAAGGTTTATTGGTCTTTTAGGAATGTAGGCCTACACAAGATGACACAAGGAATGTGAATTAGGGTCCAAGTTCATGAGTTATACTCCAAGGCATATCAGATTATAAATATCCAATTACACTGAATTTTTATTTTATTTTGTGTTGTGTTATAGCAGAAAAGATTAAGTACTTTCTACATTGAATAAGTTAAAGTGTGAACTTGAAAATATTAAGTAAAATCTACATTCAAATATGTACACATTTATGCTCTAGCTTATTAAGTAATTTATGATTGTTTGTTATTTTTTAAATGTGTCATCATGTATTAATCCTAAAGTAGAAAACCTTGTCAAATGTATTTGCTAAACTGGGGTTCCCAGCAAGCACTGGGCTTGAATAATTAATGAGCTTGCACAGTTTCATTATTTGCAACTTTATTTACACTCTTTTGTTGTTACGTTTGGTAACTTCTTGTTATGTACAGTCTTCCATTCATTAAAAATAATAATAATAATATCTGTTGATTGTCACTGTCATGGTGTTTTGTGCACCAAGTGTATTTCTAAGTTAAATTTACTCAATATTATTTAATTAAGTAGACTTACTTGGTGAACCATTAAGATTTACTTAGGAAAAACTGTGTGCAAAAACTTGTGAAAGAATACAAATAAAATCTTACTAGTAATTATTTCAGTGTAGTTCATTAAATGAAATTGCTAAAGTAAATATCTAAAACTTTTTAACAAATTCAAATAATTGCTCTCTGTTTACTCTACAGTTTAGCTTCTGTTTGATATACATCCCTGTTAATGCCCATGAAAATTGAAAGCCATCTCTCGTTTAGAGCGTTGCTAATACTTTACTGTCCCAAAAATATTAACAGTCTAATTTGCCTGTCAAAAGCATGTTTATCTTTATCTAAAGTGTAAATGCTGGAGAGAAACATTGCAACTTTTTTGTCAGGGAGATCAAGAGACAACTGTGTGATAGCAGCACAATACATGTCTGTCTGCCACAGAATGAGGGACACTGAGTGAACTGACCCGAGTCTGCATCTCCAACCTACTTAGTTTTTTAATCATATTTCATTTTTCAATTATGTGTAACTTTAAACTTGTGTACATTTTAATTATTTAACATGATCCTTTTTACCTTATTTGTCAAGAATACATTGTATATTTAGTATTTTTTCTTATATTATGTACATTGTTTTGCAATGCTTTATTTGTATGCAGCTCAACTGTAAACACTTTAGCTATACGAAAGTAAAAATATTGGTCATGCCATAAATGCACCTTCAAACTGAAAGAAAGAGACATATTTTCTTATGTTCATAATGTCCTGTTAAATGCATATTTTATTTTATATTGTATAGTTTTTATTTTATTTGATTAATTACCTGGCACCTTATTTTAATTCTATCTTTATTGCTATTTGTTACTATTTTATTATTATTATTTACCTTGTCATTATCTGTTTTGTGTATTAATGCTTTGGCAATATTGTATGTAAACACAATCATGCCAATAAAGTACTTTAAAATTGAAAAATTTACATTTTAATTTAAATTGAGAGAGAGAGAGAGAGAGAGAGAGAGAGAGAGAGAGAGAGAGAGAGAGAGAGAGAGCTATGAACAGATAGACATTCAATCAATCTCTCAAATTCTATTTGAGGGATTGATTGAATAAAAAAATAAAATCACATAACACATAAATCCCCTAACACACTGCAACATGAAGCCCTAAAAACCCAAGAGTTGAAGCCTAAAACCAGTCCCCTTTTTCAGCAAGCTCTAAAACTCAAACCTACTAACAAACACCAGTTTCAGACCAGCACTGCTGAATAAAACCAAATCTTTTAAAAAAGCAAACATTCATATTTGGACCATTGGGAAAAGAAAGTAAAAACCAAAGTAAACTGGAATGTTTTCAGCCTTAAACAGAAAGTACAATCTGGCAGAATATCTGCACACTGTAAGAGATACAAAGCAGAGATGGATCTTCCCAGTCTGGCCATAGAAAAAGGCAGACACAGACAAACATGGCTTCCAAAGGAAGAATGAGTCTGTACACACTGTGACACGGGTGAGGTCGAGACAGAGACACACTTTCTCCTTCACTGCGAGACATTTACAGAGGTGAGGAATACTTTGACAAACTCTTAACTTCAAGCCACATTTCAATAATGTTCATAATGTCTTGTTAAATGCTTATTCTATTTTAAATTGTATAGTGTACATTGTTATTATAGTTTTTATTTTATTAATTACCTGGCACCTATTTTAAATATATTTTTGTTGTCATTTGTTACCGTTTTATTTATTTTTTGTCATTATCTGTTTTGTGCATTAATGCTTTGGAAATATTGTATGTAAAAAACAAACAAACAAACATGCAAATAAAGGAGAGAGAAAGAGAGAGTGAGAGAGAAAGAGAGAGAGAGAATGTGCCCTCATCTCTTCTAACAGGTGAGGGCGCACGAGGACAGCTTTGATGGTTGAGAGAAGTAGGCTGCATCCGAAAGATAGACAGCCAATTTGCTGCCTTGCTGCCCCAGTTAATGGCTTAACCGACAGCGTATTTTAGTAATTGGAACTCTTAAAAAAACTGGTCTCAGAACAGTTCAAAAGGTACCTTATTTTCACACAACCTCCCTATACAGCCTCAGAAGGCAGCATTTTCCAGCTTTCGGACGCAGACGTAGAGTCACAAACGGCCACACAAATACTGCTTCTGACGTCACTCTCCAACATGCGTGTCCCGCTCTCTTAAAATCAGGGCGGTTATGTGCTCAAGCACTTGTAAAACATCCCCAGATTTCCCACGCGCTAAGCGACCAGGAAGAACATGAGGATGGATAGGCTACTTCTAAAAAAGACGGTAGTGTTGATCTGTAGACTTCTATTTAATGGCCACATCTTAACCAGACATGGTTAGCCTACTTACAGGTTACACCATTTATCTCTGCCACAAAGTGTTATGTTCGGTTAACAAGCCATTGAGCTTGTTTTTACTAAATGTATAGCTTTAAATATTTATAAGAGAGAGAGAGAGAGAGAGAGAGAGAGAGAGAGAGAGAGAGAGAGAGAGAGAGAGAGAGAGAGAGGGTGAGTGTAACTAAGATTGAGAAGTTCAGCTTATTACATCCCACTATAGTTATGATTATTCCTGCCACTGTGGTTAGAGTGAAGTATAGTGCGGTTAAAAGGAATGCCTTATAGTTGTGTATTAAACGATGAAAGCGATCTGGGTTGAGAAGTAATATCAAGTTCAAACCCCCTAAGCTTATACTGTTTAAAGCTAATCAACTTCATCACGGATTGTTGTGAATTTTACTGCCTGAACTCCGACATCAAAGCGGAGGAGAGAGCGGCCTCCTCCCCGAAAACAAGTAGTGCACCGCGTTATCTTTGTATATACCACGCAGGCTATCCAACAGACTCGTCTCATAGAGCCAAAACACAACTTACAAGCCTCACAACAATTCAAGATTTTTTTCAAAGAGCAAGAGGTGAACCAGCACTTTGTCCATTTCATTTGATTTGTTCATGTTTTCGATAATTTCGTCCGATTTTTTTTTTTTTAAGAACAACGGAATCTTAAAAAATCCAACTTTCAAACATTCAAAGAAAAGTGTAGAACAGCCTACCATATAAATATCAGCATATATTTTGCATATCAGCATTTTGCAACGACAATTGATGTGCCAGATTTGTTGGATATAATATTTGCATTGATTCTTTCTGCTGCTTATCACATTTCATGTGGTACGTTGTTGGCAAAATCCCTGAAATAATTATTATGAAATATTTAAGGCAATGGACAAGTAGAATTCCAATTGAAACATGTTAAATAGTATTCCAGAATATATAATGAAACCTAGACGGTGAGGATATGTTGCTGGCGCGGCTCAAACAAATCTAATTAAATGTCAAATAGTCTGTTTTTCTTACTCCTGGTCACGGGGACTTGACCTTTTTGCACTTTACTTGACACCACTTTGGAAGATCGAGTTAGGGTAAAAGAAAAAGTGATGGGAAGGGAGGGTACATGAAAGCGTGACTGAGATGCTGCGCGAGAAGAAAGGATGGAGCATGTACACCTCAAATTGAGACAGCCCTCCTCATCTTTTGAATATTATCATTCAGTCTGACGTCTTCCAAAGCGCACAGACTTTATTGATCGGAAAGAAACATGTGCTAATATATTCCAAAAACTGCCATTATGACTCCTTCCTATATCCGAGTGGGTTCAAGACAGGGAGATAATAGATAGGGGTTAACCATCTACATTTTATGACATTATTCAAACTATTCGATTTTTTAGCCATACTTCTCTCCTCTGAGGCGTTTAACCAAATTATTGTATTTTAATTCAGTACAACAAAAAGGTTTTGACAACTGAATTCAGTGAAACAAAAAATGTGTTGACATACATCTCTAAGCAAACATTGCTTTTACAAAAAGTCCACCATAAAATAAGGCTTTAAAGAGAACAACAATAATTTAGCTTGTCATACACATGGACCAAATCTCTTAAACTACCCAGATAAGCCTATGAAAATGCCTAAGATAAGCCTTTGTGTGCGAATTTAAATTTGATGCATATTTTAGAACCGTCCTGTTTGTAGTGTTTAGCTGGTAAAGCAGCCTAATGTTTTGTTGCATGTATGTTGTGGTGTAGCCTTGAGTTCACCTCTGTTGCTACACCACACACCCGCTCTGTATATTCACTCCAAAATCGACGCGTGGCGTCACTGAGCCTTCTTATTATGACGACTGCCCTATTAAGAATGACAGCGCTTGAGGAGAGAAAGGTTAATGGTGATCCCTCCCAGAGCTCATGCAGCACTCTCGAGCGCTCGCATCGCACAGCTCCTCGTCTGCGTTTTCTGCTCCAAGCTGTCTTAGAAACCTCCGGAACACTTGGACCCCTGCTCTTGTCCATCGGTTATGGACAACACTAAGGACATGCCGATGCGCGCTGAGGGCGGTCATATAGGTACTCTTTCTGCCAAAACTGGCTCCAGGTTGTCGGAAGCTACTGGAGACCCCTCGCGCGAGCAACCGGATAACCCGATTCACCAAAACAGCCTAAGCCCCGACTCCGTGCCTTATTCGAGAAACCTAGTGGATGAAGCGATAAAGGGACATCGTAGCGCAAAGTGCAGAGATGTGACACTTGCTTACAAGCCCTCTGCGCCGGACAGGGAGTTGACAGACATCCCTAACAAAGAGGCCAGCAGCTCAGATGCAGAATCAGACCTGTATGAGGAAATAGATGTCAGCTGTACCCCCGAGAGCATGGAATACCCGAGTGGACAAGGTAAAACAAATGCTCAAACTATTCTTGTGTAATGTATTTTAATGTATTTATTTTTGTTACATTGTTTGTAAATTCTTGCTGAATGAGAATACATGCGTTAATGGACATGTTATCAGGTGTGATCTGTAGTGTCGCCCACTGCTTAGGAGCGCGTTCGATTGTCAGCTCCTGTTACCTTATTGCAAGCGTTTCGAATTAACAAGTCAATTACAAGACCACTGTGTATCTGGGGTGCTGTCCTGGCATTTAACACCAATCTGCACCATCTCAATAACGTTTATGTTTTTCGTTTTGTGAAATTGCAGGCTTTATCACACACACACACACACTCACACACTCACACACACACACACACACACACACACACACACACACACACAAACACACACACACAAGATTGTTCAAGAATGCCCAATCTTAGTAAAACTCGATTTATAACTAATCAGCCATAATTATATGATAGCCTACTTTTAAACTCTTCTCCACATTTAAAACCAAGCATACAATTTAAAGCAAGTTGTGCAACAGGGAAATAAGTATTTTGCTAGTTTATTTTCATAGAATACATAAACCTTGACTTAAATGATTTTACACGAAAGTGCACATTCAGTTCGATTAGATTTATTACGAAAGGCGTTTTATTTCGCTTATAATTCGAAAATAATAAATATACTATCCTAAAAATTTAACATTGCATGTTTTCATTAGATTTTCTCAAGTTTATTTTATCAGTCTCCAGTGCAATTTTATAAACTATTTTTGCGAAATCTTATAAGACAATAATATGACAATAATATGATTTTATTGATTTCAGAAGCATCTTATTATAAAAAAAAAATTGTAAATGCAACCAAAATTGGCCAGCAATTCAGGTTGAACTTTTATTTTATATATATATATATATATATATATATATATATATATATATATATATATATATATATATATATATATATAAAATACGGTAAGTAATAACATTGCAATGGCTGTTGGAAGTCTTAAAATCAGTAATGTCTATTTTCTATCAGGTCTGGAAACGGGCTCGCCGAACCAGGGAAAAGAAATAGGCGTGGACAGCAGTAAAGTGGGTTCTGGCCCAGGGGTTCTCAACTATGGTTCTGACCAGATGCGACGGTATCGAACAGCATTCACGAGGGAGCAGATAGCGCGACTGGAGAAAGAGTTTTACCGGGAAAATTACGTGTCCAGGCCACGTAGGTGCGAGTTGGCGGCTTCCTTAAATTTACCAGAAACAACCATAAAGGTATTGCATTTCGCAAAAATCTTTTTTTTGCATAATTATTTGAATAAGACTGAAATAAATTACCAAAAGATTATCAGCGAACTACTATGAGTGTGAAAACATACCAAGCTAGATTACTCCGTCAGATAAGTTAGCACATCAAACTATTGTGAATGTTATTACAATACGAAATATAGCTCTATCATTATTCTTAATACTAACACATAGGCCTGGGCTGCGTTTCCCAAAAGCATCGAAAGCTTAAGTTGATTGTTGAGACCACTGGCGCCAATGGTTTCTACGATCTACTTAGGCTTACGTTGCTTTTGGTAAACGCAGCCCTGACCGGTTATAATTTGCTTCATTATAAGAGCATTGCTCACAGTTAACTCATCTTTCAAAATGGTTTTGCGTACATGCAAAAGGCCACAGTCATTATCCCATAGGCTATAATTGTTTTTCTTTTTGGATACAGGTATGGTTTCAGAACCGTCGCATGAAGGACAAGAGACAGCGACTGGCTATGACTTGGCCGCATCCTGCAGACCCCGCCTTTTACACCTATATGATGAGCCATGCTGCAGCCACGGGCAGCCTGCCCTATCCATTTCCATCACATCTTCCTCTACCTTACTACTCTCCTCTCAGCGGTGTGACTGCAAGTTCAGCCTCTGCCACCGGGGGTCCATTTTCTAACCCTCTGCGCTCGCTGGACAGTTTTCGGGTTCTTTCGCATCCATATCCGCGTCCTGAGCTGCTGTGTGCTTTCAGACACCCGTCACTGTACCCCAGCCCGGGTCACGGGCTCGGTCCCGGGGGAAGCCCATGCTCCTGCCTTGCCTGTCATGCTGCCAGTCAGTCAAATGGTCTCCCACAGAGGTCCAACAGCGCAGATTTTTCGTGCTCGCCAACGACCAGGACTGAGGCCTTCCTCACGTTCTCGCCAGCAGTCCTAAGTAAATCATCTTCAGTCTCTTTGGACCAAAGGGAGGAAGTGCCACTGACCAGATAAGACAACAACAAAAGGTTACGGATTCTTTGAGTGCTATCTGGATCAGCTTTGGTGACTTTTGGCAATATTTAATAAGTTAACGCATGAACGACCCAAAGCACAATGCACAACCCAAAGGCAACCTGCTTAGATAATGTTTCAAACTGTATGTTTTCCAGTTAAGAAGCTATTTATTGTGCAAACAGAGCCTACTTTTAACACTGATAAGCCACAGACTTCAAGTTGAAAATAATCTTTAGAGAAAGTAGATCATAAGAGAGATATCATATTGAAGCAAATAAATCTTAATTACTTCCTATCAACAAAATGTGGTATAAGAAATGTATTTGAAAAAGTCTGAATGAATGCACAAAAGCTTTCTCAAAATGTATACTCTCTTACCCGTACAAACTGACCCACATGCAGTTTCTTTCATATTAAAACGATGTTTTTCATCTTACTTTTTAACAAGGGGATTTGTTAACCGAGCACTGTTGGCTCATTATTTCTCCTCCACGAACATCCGGTCCCGGTAGCACAATGAAATGTGCAGATGCGAGAGAAATTAAGGAGTGATGTATTCGGAAGGGAGAAATTTTGAATGTTGAATTAATGATAATGCTGCACGCTCAGAGACTTGTCTGCCAAACCGGTAACAAGGCGCCAGGGGAGCGGATTAAGAGGCTCCATGCGAGGCTTGCTGGTTTGACGGGAGAAGATGCGCTAAAGATCCGTTGGACAATCACATGCGGCAAATTGGGGCAAACCTGAGATGCATCTCACTGCATACCATCAGCTGAATGCTTTTACCCCAACACCTCCATCCCGTGCAATCTCCTCACATTCTTGCTTTCGCTTCACCTTATTTCAGGCAGTTGATAATAAACATACAAGATGGCAAAAAAAAAAAAAAAAACAGAGACGTTAATTTTCATGGACATCATCAGACATGGCATTATTGATTGATTTACTGGCCGTAATGTGTTGTATTTACTTTTTCTTATTTTACCTTCTTTCTTTTCTTTAATTCAATTATTGCATCATCCAATTGTCTATTTTTATTAATGTACATTTCCTTCTCGTGATCTGCTGAACATTCGCCATTTAGGTCTACTTCCACAGTGGAACATGCGCAAAAATGGGTCAGTAGACTAATGTTCTTGTTAAATTCAATTTCATAATAAAGGTGTATTTTAAACGAAAATTGGCAAGTGTATCAATGTGCATTCTCAAGAAGATAAAACTACAAACTGCAAAGATGTTATGCTATCAGTTAGCCTGTACAAAATTACGATTTTGTAATTTAATTCGATTTGTTCAAAGATTCAAAACATTACTTTCTAGACATTCTGGAAGCTAAACAAAAGGGAAATCAGTCCTCCGTTTCTCTCAAAAATATACTCAACCTGTGTCATGTAGAGAACGAGAAAGAAGAGAAAATCAACAGTCATCAGGAGCCAGCAACATAACGAATGCACAAGTTAAATTCTGAACATAAATGACCAAATTGATTTGCTTTCAAATTACAGTGTTTTGTCAACTTTGTCTTTAATATGGTTCCTGATTTTCATCTGCAACACTGAAATTATGTTGTCTAATAGGGTGGACATAAACGGACCTCTATATTTGAACGAATGAGAGTTTTTGACAGCTAGTAGTCCCCGGGCACCGTTAGCGCAATCCATGTGCTGGCGCTGTTAATAGAAAGAATTAAATATCTTGCGGAGATATTGGAATGCAGAAAGATCGACGATGCCTCAAACTCACAAATCATCTAACATTAATTAGCTGGGTTGGCCCAGTAATTGTGGCATCTGGAG